>NC_138241.1:7320244-8799744 GCF_964197995.2 Scardinius erythrophthalmus | reverse complement strand
CATAAAAAGAATTCTATAACTTTATATAGTTTGAAAAATTTTGAGGACCCTTTGACCACAAATAAGTTCAAAAGGTCAGATATGGACATCTATATGGCTTATGATGCATCAGAAGGAGTCTATGAGTATGTATAGAAAGCCCAAGATCGAGGACTCTTTGGCCAGAAATATGTTCAGGAGGTCAAAAGGGGACCTCTGAATATCTGATTTATCATGAAAAGAATTCTATAACTCTATATAGTTTGAAACATTTTGAGGACCCTTTGACCACAAATACGTTCAAAATGTCAGATATGGACATATATATGGCTTATGAAGCATCAGAAGGAGTATGTATAAAAAGCCCAAGTTTCGAATACTCCTTGGCCAGAAAAAAATTCAGTATGTCAAATATGGACTTTTGTCAGGAGGATATAGAATCCGAAGATATCAGTCTGAAGATATCATTATTAATCTTTTAGGACTCTTTGGCCAGAAATATGTTCAGCAGGTCAAAAGGGGACCTCTGAATAGCTGATTTATCGTCAGAAAGAATCTATAACTTTAGTTTGAAAACTATTGAGGACCCTTTGAAGATATCAGTCTGAAGATATCAGTATTAATCTTTAAGGACTCTTTGGCCAGAAATATGTTCAGCAGGTCAAAAGGGGACGTCTGAATAGCAGATTTATCATCAGAAAGAATCTATAATTTTATATAGTTTGAAAAATTTTGAGGACCCTTTGACCACAAATAAGTTCAAAAGGTCAGATATGGACATCTATATGGCTTTTGAAGCATCAGAGGGAGTCTATGAGTATATATACAAAACCCAAGATCGAGGACTCTTTGACAAGAAATATGTTCAGGAGGTCAAAAGGGGACCCATGAATAGGTGATTTATCATCAGAAAGAGTCTATAACTTTATATAGTTTAAAAACTTTTTAGGACCCTTTGACCAGAAATAAGTTCAAAAGTTCAGATACGGACATCTATATAGATTTTGAAGCATCAGAGGGAGTCTATGACTATATATAGAAAGCCCAAGATCGAGGACTCTTTGGCCAGAAATATGTTCAGGAGGTCAAAAGGGGACCTCTGAATATCTGATTTATCATCAAAAGAATTCTATAACTTTATATAGTTTGAAACATTTTGAGGACCCTTTGACCACAAATAAGTTCAAAAGGTCAGATATGGACATCTATATGGCTTATGATGCATCAGAAGGAGTCTATGAGTATGTATAGAAAGCCCAAGTTCGAGGATTCTTTGGCCAGAAATATGTTCAGGAGGTCAAAACCTCTGAATAGCTGATTTATCATCAAAAGGATTCTATAACTTTATATAGTTTGAAAAATTTTGAGGACCCTTTGACCAGAAATAAGTTCAAAAGTTCAGATATGGACATCTATATAGATTTTGAAGCATCAGAGGAGTCTATGACTATATATAGAAAGCCCAAGATCGAGGACTCTTTGGCGAGAAATATGTTCAGGAGGTCAAAAGGGGACCTCTGAATATCTGATTTATCATCAAAAGAATTCTATAACTTTATATAGTTTGAAACATTTTGAGGACCCTTTGACCACAAATAAGTTCAAAAGGTCAGATATGGACATCTATATGGCTTATGATGCATCAGAAGGAGTCTATGAGTATGTATAGAAAGCCCAATATCGAGGACTCTTTGGCCAGAAATATGTTCAGGAGGTCAAAAGGGGACCTCTGAATATCTGATTTATCATCAAAAGAATTCTATAACTTTATATAGTTTGAAACATTTTGAGGACCCTTTGACCACAAATACGTTCAAAATGTCAGATATGGACATCTATATGGCTTAGGAAGCATCAGACGGAGTCTATGAGTATGTATAGAAAGCCCAAGATCGAGGATTCTTTTGCCAGAAATATGTTCAGGAGGTCAAAACCTCTGAATAGCTGATTTATCATCAAAAGGATTCTATAACTTTATATAGTTTTAAACATTTTGAGGACCCTTTGACCACAAATAAGTTCAAAAGGTCAGATATGGACATCTATATGGCTTATGATGCATCAGAAGGAGTCTATGAGTATGTATAGAAAGCCCAATATCGAGGACTCTTTGGCCAGAAATATGTTCAGGAGGTCAAAAGGGGACCTCTGAATATCTGATTTATCATCAAAAGAATTCTATAACTTTATATAGTTTGAAACATTTTGAGGACCCTTTGACCACAAATACGTTCAAAATGTCAGATATGGACATCTATATGGCTTAGGAAGCATCAGACGGAGTCTATGAGTATGTATAGAAAGCCCAAGATCGAGGATTCTTTTGCCAGAAATATGTTCAGGAGGTCAAAACCTCTGAATAGCTGATTTATCATCAAAAGGATTCTATAACTTTATATAGTTTGAAACATTTTGAGGACCCTTTGACCACAAATAAGTTCAAAAGGTCAGATATGGACATCTATATGGCTTATGATGCATCAGACGGGAGTCTATGAGTATGTATAGAAAGCTCAAGATCGAGGATTCTTTGGCCAGAAATATGTTCAGGAGGTCAAAACCTCTGAATAGCTGATTTATCATCAAAAGGATTCTATAACTTTATATAATTTGAAAAATTTTGAGGACACTGACCAAAATTAAGTTCAAAAGGTCAAATATGGACATCTATATGGCTTAGGAAGCAACAGAAGGAGTCCATGAGTATATATAGAAAGCCCAAGATCGAGGACTCTTTGGCCAGAAATATGTTCAGTAGGTCAAAAGGGGACCTCTGAATAGCTGATTTATCATCAAAAGAATTCTATAACTTTATATAGTTTGAAAAATTTTGAGGACCCTTTGACCACAAATAAGTTCAAGAGGTCATATGGACATATATATATGGCTTATGAAGATCAGAAGGAGTTTATGAGTATGTATAGAAAGCCCAAGATCGAGGACTCTTTGGCCAGAAATATGTTCAGGAGGTCAAAAGGGGACCTCTGAATAGCTGATTTTTCCTCAAAAGAATTCTATAACTTTATATAGTTTGAAAAATTTTGAGGACACTTTGACCACAAATAGGTTCAAAAGGTCAGATATGGACATATATATGGCTTATGAAGCATCAGAAAGAGTCTATGAGTATGTATAGAAAGCCCAATATCGAGGACTCTTTGGCCAGAAATATGTTCAGGAGGTCAAAAGGGGACCTCTGAATATCTGATTTATCATCAAAAGAATTCTATAACTTTATATAGTTTGAAACATTTTGAGGACCCTTTGACAACAAATATGTTCAAAATGTCAGATATGGACATCTATATGGCTTATGATGCATCAGACGGAGTCTATGAGTATGTATAGAAAGCCCAAGATAGAGGATTCTTTGGCCAGAAATATGTTCAGGAGGTCAAAACCTCTGAATAGCTGATTTATCATCAAAAAGAGTCTATAACTTTATATAGTTTGAAAACTTTTGAGGACCCTTTGACCAGAAATAAGTTCAAAAGGTCAGATATGGACATCTATATGGCTTTTGAAGCATCAGAGGGAGTCTATGAGTATATATAGAAAGCCCAAGATCGAGGACTCTTTGGCGAGAAATAGTTTCAGGAGGTCAAATGACTTCTGAATAGCTGATTTATCATCAAAAGAGTTCTATAACTTTATATAGTTTGAAAAATTTTGAGGACCCTTTGACCAGAAATAAGTTCAAAAGTTCAGATATGGACATCTATATAGATTTTGAAGCATCAGAGGGAGTCTATGACTATATATAGAAAGCCCAAGATCGAGGACTCTTTGGCGAGAAATATGTTCAGGAGGTCAAAAGGGTACCTCTGAATAGCTGATTTATCATCAAAAGAATTCTATAACTTTATATAGTTTGAAACATTTTGAGGACCCTTTGACCACAAATAAGTTCAAAAGGTCAGATATGGACATCTATATGGCTTAGGAAGCATCAGACGGAGTCTATGAGTATGTATAAAAAGCCCAAGATCGAGGATTCTTTTGCCAGAAATATGTTCAGGAGGTCAAAACCTCTGAATAGCTGATTTATCATCAAAAGGATTCTATAACTTTATATAGTTTGAAACATTTTGAGGACCCTTTGACCACAAATAAGTTCAAAAGGTCAGATATGGACATCTATATGGCTTATGATGCATCAGACGGGAGTCTATGAGTATGTATAGAAAGCCCAAGATCGAGGATTCTTTGGCCAGAAATATGTTCAGGAGGTCAGAACCTCTGAATAGCTGATTTATCATCAAAAGGATTCTATAACTTTATATAATTTGAAAAATTTTGAGGACACTGACCAAAATTAAGTTCAAAAGGTCAAATATGGACATCTATATGGCTTAGGAAGCAACAGAAGGAGTCTATGAGTATATATAGAAAGCCCAAGATCGAGGACTCTTTGGCCAGAAATATGTTCAGTAGGTCAAAAGGGGACCTCTGAATAGCTGATTTATCATCAAAAGAATTCTATAACTTTATATAGTTTGAAAAATTTGGAGGACACTTTGACCACAAATAAGTTCAAAAGGTCATATGGACATATATATATGGCTTATGAAGCATCAGAAGGAGTCTATAAGTATGTATAGAAAGCCCAAGATCGAGGACTCTTTGGCCAGAAATATGTTCAGGAGGTCAAAAGGGGACCTCTGAATAGCTGATTTATCATAAAAAGAATTCTATAACTTTATATAGTTTGAAAAATTTTGAGGACACTTTGACCACAAATAAGTTCAAAAGGTCAGATATGGACATCTATATGGCTTATGATGCATCAGAAGGAGTCTATGAGTATGTATAGAAAGCCCAAGATCGAGGACTCTTTGGCCAATAATATGTTCAGGAGGTCAAAACCTCTGAATAGCTGATTTATCATCAAAAGGATTCTAAAACTTTATGTAGTTTAAAGCATTTTGAGGACCCTTTGACCACAAATAAGTTCAAAAGGTCAGATATGGACATCTATTTGGATTTTGAAGCATCAAAGGGAGTCTATTAGTATATATAGAAATCCCAAGATCGAGGACTCTTTGGCCAGAAATATGTTCAGGAGGTCAAAAGGGGACCTCTGAATAGCTGATTTTTCATCAAAAGAATTCTATAACTTTATATAGTTTGAAAAATTTTGAGGACCCTTTGACCAGAAAGAAGTTCAAAAGGTCAGATATGGACATCTATATGGCTTTTGAAGCATCAGAGGGAGTCTATGAGTATATATAGAAAGCCCAAGATCGAGGACTCCATGGCGAGAAATATGTTCAGGAGGTCAAATGACTTCTGAATAGCTGATTTATCATCAAAAGAATTCTATAACTTTATATAGTTTGAAAATTTTTGAGGACCCTTTGACCACAAATAATTTCAAAAGTTCAGATATGGACATCTATATAGATTTTGAAGCATCAGAGGGAGTCTATGACTATATATAGAAAGCCCAAGATCGAGGACTCTTTGACGAGAAATATGTTCAGGAGGTCAAAAGGGGACCTCTGAATATCTGATTTATCATCAAAAGAATTCTATAACTTTATATAGTTTGAAACATTTTGAGGACACTTTGACCACAAATAGGTTCAAAAGGTCAGATATGGACATCTATATGGCTTATGATGCATCAGAAGGAGTCTATGAGTATGTATAGAAAGCCCAAGATCGAGGACTCTTTGGCCAGAAATATGTTCACGAGGTCAAAAGGGGACCTCTGAATAGCTGATTTATCAATCAGAAGAAGACTATAATTTTACATAGTTTGAAAATTTTTGAGGACACTTTGAGCAGAAATAATTTCAAAAGGTAAGCCATAAGCCATATCTGTATGGATATATATATTGGCTTTTGAAGAATCAGAAGGAGTCAATGAGTATGTATAGAAATCGAGGACTGTTTGTCCAGAAATATGTTACTTTGGACAAACATACAAACAACATATACTTACGTACATCAGGAGTCAAAGAGTATGTATAGAAAGTTAACATCAGTTGACTGAATATATAAGTAGGTTAATGTGCAGCGAAGGAAAATCATTGCACTAGCTGTTGCTTTACAATGGACACAAGTATGGGAGTTATTTCTGGTTTGCAATGCAATGCGAAAAGTGCTTTATCTATATGTTTATTCTTAAGTGAATTCTGTCGTTGGGCAACTTTGGAATGCACTGAAGAATAAATATATAGATAAAGCACTTTTCGCATTGCATTGCACACCAGAACTAACTCCTTCCCATGTTCATTAAAGATATAACATTTATGCATTGCACAAAGGATCTAACGTTGTCCACTGAACAATACATATAGGCTATGCACTTCTTGGATTGCATTGCATTTGCACAGTAGATCTAATTCATTCCCATGTTCATTAAAGTGATAACAAGTGTTGTTGCATTGCATTGCACAAACGATCTTACGTTGTGCATTGAAGAATAACATACAGGCTATATGCACTTTATGCATTGCACACCCGAACTAACTCCTTCCCATGTTCATAAAAGAGATAACATATGTTATGCAACATTTCATTGTTTTGCAGAAACGATCTAACTTTGTGCACTGAAGAATATTTATGCACTTTTTGCATTGTATTGCATTGCACACCAGAACATATGTTATGCAACATTATATTGCTTTGCACAAACGACCTAACACTGTGCACTAAAGAATAATATTTATGCATTTTTGCATTGCATTGCACACCAGAACTAGCTCCTTCAAATGTTTTTTAAAGAGATAACATTTTGCATTGCATTGCACAAACGATCTAACGCTTTACACTGAAGAATAACATATGCACTTTTTGCATTGCATTGCATTGCACTCCAGAACTAACTACTTCCCATGTTTATTAAAGAGAAAACATGTTGCATTGCATTGCACAAACGATCTAACGTTGTGCATTGAAGAATGACATAGTTGACATAGCATGGATTGTGTTGCATGTACAGCCGAACTAACTCCTTCACATGTTCATTAAAAAGATAACATTTTGCACGATCTTTCGTTGTGCATTGAAGAATAAAATATAGGCTAAATGCATGCATTGTATTGCATTGCACACCCGAACTAACTCCGTCCCATGTTCATTAAAGAGATAACATATGTTATGCAACATTTCATTGTTTGTGCATTGAAGAGTAACATAGGCTATTCACTTAAACGATCTAACGCTGTGCACTGAAGAATAACATATAGGCTATGCACTTTTTGCATTGCATTGCATTGCACTCCAGAACTAACTACTTCCCATGTTTATTAAAGAGATAACATTTTGCATTGCATTGCACAAACGATTTAACGTTGTGCATGAAGAATGACATAGTTGACATAGCTAAATGCATGGATTGTGTTGCATGTACAGCCGAACTAACTCCTTCCCATGTTCATTAAAAAGATAACATATGTTATGCAACATTGCATTGCTTTGCACAAACGATTTAACGCTGTGCACTGAATAACATTTATGCACTTTTTGCATTGCATCGCATTGCACACCAGAACTAACACCTTCAAATGCTTATTAAAGAGATAACATTTTGAATTGCATTGTGCATTGCATAACGTTGTGCATTGAAGAATAACATATAGGCTATATGCATGCATTGTATTGCATTGCACACCCGAACTCCTGCCCATGTTCATTTAAGAGATAACACGTTATGTTAATAAGATGTTATGCACAAACGATCTAACGTTTTGCATTGAAGAGTAACATTGGCTATTCACTTTTTGCATTGCATTGCACACCATAACTAACTTTTCTAACATTTGAAGGAGTTAGTTTTGGTGTGCAATGCAATGCAATGCAAAAAGTGCATAAATGTTATTATTCAGTGCACAACATTAGATCGTTTCTGCAATGCAATGCAACGCAATGCAACATGTTATCTCTTTAGTGAACATGGGAAAGAGTTAGTTCTGGTGTGCAATTCAATGCAATGTAAAAAGTGCATGGTCTATGTTTCTCTTCAATGCACAACGTTAGATCGTTTGCGCAATGCGATGCAAAATGTTATCTCTTCAATGAACATTTGAAGGAGTAAGATCTGGTGTGCAATGCAATGCCAAAAGTGCATGCCCTAAATGTTATTTTTCAGTGCACAACGTTAGATCTTTTCTGCAATGCAATGCAATTCAATGCAATGCAACATGTTATCTCTTTACTGAACATGGGAAGGAGTTAGTTTCAGTGTGCAATGCAATGCAAAAAGTACATAAATGTTATTCTTCAATGCACAACGTTAGATCGTTTCTGTTTCAATGCAACATGTGTTATCTCTTTAATGAACATGGGAAGGAGTTAGTTCTGGTGTGCAATGCAATACAATGCATGCATTTAGCCTATAAGTTATTCTTCAATGCACAACATTGATCGTTGAGACAAACGATCGTTTTGTGCAATGAAATGCAAAATGTTATCTCTTTATGAACATGGGAAGAGGTTAGTTCTGCTGTGCAATGCAATGCAAAAAGTGCATAAATGTTATTCTTCAGTGCACATCGTTAGATCGTTTGTGCAAAGCAATTCAATGTTGCATAACATGTTATCTCTTTAATGAACATGTGAAGGAGTTAGTTTGGGTGAGCAATGCAATACAATGCATGCATTTAGCCTGTATGTTATTCTTCAATTCACAACGTTAGATCGTTTGTGCAATGCAATGCAACATATTATCTCTTTATTGAACATGGGAAGCAATTTGATCTGGTGTGCAATGCAATGCAATGCAAAAAGTGCATGGCCTATGTTACTCTTCATTGCACAACGTTAGATCGTTTGTGCAATGCAATGCAACAACAGATGTTATCTCTTTAATGAACATGGGAAGGAGTTAGTTTTGGTGTGCAATGCAGGGATAGAAGTGCATATGTTTTTCTTCAATGATGCACAACGATTGATCGTTTGTGCAATGCAACAACATATGTTATCTCTTTAATGAACATGGGAATGAATTAGTTGTAGTGTGCAATGCAATGCAATCCAAGAAGTGCATAGCCTATATGTTATTGTTCGGTGGACATCGTTAGATCGTTTGTGCAATGCAATGCAACAACATAAATGTTATCTCTTTAATGAACATGGGAAGGAGTTAGTTCTGGTGTGCAATGCAATGCGAAAAGTGCATTATCTATATGTTCCGGTATTCTACCGTGCATTCTATCGTTGTCCAACGGAATGAGTTAATTGTGTCCATTGTAAAGCAAAACCCAGTGCAATGATTTTCCTTTACTGCACATTAATTAATCTACTTATACATTCAGTCAACTGATGTTAACTTTCTAAACATACTCTTCGACTCCTGATCAGCCAATACAGAAGTCCATATTTGACCAAAGTAACATATTTCTGGCCAAAGAGTCCTCGATTTCTATACATACATCATTGACTCCTGATGCTTCATAAGCCATGGATATCTATATGGATATCTATTTGGCTTAAGGCTTACCTTTTAAACTTATTTCTGGTCAGTGTCCTCCAAATTTTTCAAACTATATAAAGTTATAGTCTCCTTCGAATTATAAATCATTGACAAAAGAGTTCTCAAGATGATGTTGTCTACCATAAACGAATATAGGCTCCTTCTTATGTTAAATCAGCCATACAGAAGTCCATATTTGACCTTCTGAACATATTTCTGGCCAGAGACCTTGAACATTTACCTTACTATACATATTTCTCAAACTATACAGACTTCTCATGATGTTATATCAGCCAGACTGTAGTCCATATAAGACCAATTGAACATATTTTTGGCCAAAGAATCCTCAAAATGTTTTTTACTATTATAAACGTATCGACTCCTTCTGATGTTAAATAAGTCCATAATTGACCTGCTGAAAATATTTCTGACCAAAGAGTCGATCTTGGGCTTTCTATAAATACTCATAGAGTACTTTTGAAACTTCATAAACCATATAGATGTCCATATCTGACCTTTTGAACTTATTTGTGGTGAAAGTGTCCTCAAAATTTTTCAAACTATATAAAGTTATAGAATCCTTTTGATGATAAATCAGCTATTCAGAGGTCCCCTGTTGACCTCCGGAACATATTTCTGGCCAAAGAGTCCTCGATCTTGGGCTTTCTATACATACTCATAGACTCCTTCTGATGCTTCATAAGCCATATAGATGTCCATATCTGACCTTTTTAACTTATTTGTGGTCAAAGTGTCCTCAAAATTTTTCAAACTATATAAAGTTCTAGAATCCTTTTGATGAAAAATCAGCTATTCAGAGGTTTTGACCTCCTGAACATATTTCTGGCCAAAGAGTCCTCGATCTTGGGCTTTCTATACATACTCATAGACTCCTTCTGATGCTTCATAAGCCATATAGATGTCCATATCTGACCTTTTTAACTTATTTGTGGTCAAAGTGTCCTCAAATTTTTTCAAACTATATAAAGTTCTAGAATCCTTTTGATGAAAAATCAGCTATTCAGAGGTTTTGACCTCCTGAACATATTTCTGGCCAAAGAGTCCTCGATCTTGGGCTTTCTATACATACTCATAGACTCCTTCTGATGCATCATAAGCCATATAGATGTCCATATCTGACCTTTTGAACTTATTTGTGGTCAAAGTGTCCTCAACATTTTTCAAACTATATAAAGTTATAGAATCCTTTTGATGATAAATCAGCTATTCAGAGGTCCTCTTTTGACCTCCTGAACATATTTCTGGCCAAAGAGTCCTTATTTTTAATTTTTAATTTAATAATTTTTCAAACTATATAAAGTTCCAGAATTATTTTGATGATAAATCAGATATTCAGAGGTCCCCTTTTGACCTCCTGAACATATTTCTGGCCAAAGAGTCCTAGATCTTGGTCTTTCTATATATACTCATATACTCCATTTGTTGCTTCAAAATCCATATAGATGTCCATATCTGACCTTTTGAACTTATTTGTGGTCAAGGGTCCTCAATATTTTTCCAACCTTTATAAAGTTATAGAATTATTTTGATGATAAATCAGCTATTCAGAGGTCCCCTTTTGACCTCCTGAACAGATTTCTGGCCAAAGAGTCCTCGATCTTGGGCTTTCTATACATATAGACTCCTTCTGATGCTTCATAAGCCATATAGATGTCCATATCTGACCTTTTGAACTTATTTGTGGTCAAAGGGTCCTCAACATTTTTCAAACTATATAAAGTTCTAGAATCCTTTTGATGATAAATCAGCTATTCAGAGGTTTTGACCTCCTAAACATACTTCTGGCCAAAGAGTCCTCGATCTTGGGCTTTCTATATATACTCATATACTCCATTTGTTGCTTCAAAATCCATATAGATGTCCATATCTGACCTTTTGAACTTATTTCTGGTCAAAGGGTCCTAAAAAGTTTTTAAACTATATAAACTTATAGACTCTTTCTGATGATAAATCAGCTATTCAGAGATCCCCTTTTGACCTACTGAACATATTTCTGGCTAAAGAGTCCTAAAAGATTAATACAATACATTCAGACTGATATCTTTGGATGTTATATCCTCCTGACAAAAGACCATATTTGACATACTGAATTTTTTTCTGGCCAAGGAGTATTCGAAACTTTGGCTTTCTATACATACTCCTTCTGATGCTTCATAAGCCATATAGATGTCCATATCTGACCTTTTCAACTTATTTGTGGTCAAAGTGTCCTCAAAAATTTTCAAACTATATAAAGTTATAGAATTCTTTTGATGATAAATCAGCTATTCAGAGGTCCCCTTTTGACCTCCTGAACATTTTTCTCGCCAAAGAGTCCTCGATCTTGGGCTTTCTATATATCCTCATAGACTCCCTCTGATGCTTTAAAAGCCATATAGATGTCCATATCTGACCTTTTGAACTTATTTCTGGTCAAAGGGTCCTCAAAAGTTTTCAAACTATATAAAGTTATAGACTCTTTCTGATGATAAATCAGCTATTCAGAGGTCCCCTTTTGACCTACTGAACATATTTCTGGCCAAAGAGTCCTCGATCTTGGGCTTTCGATACGTACTCATAGACTCTTTCTGATGCTTCATAAGCCATATAGATGTCCATATCTGACCTTTTGAACGTATTTGTGGTCAAAGTGTCCTCAACATTTTTCAAACTATATAACGTTCTAGAATCCTTTTGATGATAAATCAGCTATTCAGAGGTTTTGACCTCCTAAACATACTTCTGGCCAAAGAGTCCTCGATCTTGGGCTTTCTATACATACTCATAGACACCTTCTGATGCATCATAAGCCATATAGATGTCCATATCTGACCTTTTGAACTCATTTGTGGTCAAATGTCCTCAAAATTTTTCAAACTAGATAAAGTTCTAGAATCCTTTTGAGGATAAATCAGCTATTCAGAGGTTTTGACCTCCTAAACATATTTCTGGCCAAAGAGTCCTCGATCTTGGGCTTTCTATACATACTCATAGATTCCTTCTGATGCTTCATAAGCCATATAGATGTCCATATCTGACCTTTTGAACTTATTTGTGGTCAAAGTGTCCTCAACATTTTTCAAACTATATAAAGTTATAGAATCCTTTTGATGATAAATCAGCTATTCAGAGGTTTTGACCTCCTGAACATATTTCTGGCCAAAGAGTCCTCGATCTTGGGCTTTCTATACATACCCATAGACTCCTTCTGATGCATCATAAGCCATGTAGATGTCCATATCTCTGACCTTTTGAACTCATTTGTGGTCAAATGTCCTCAAAATTTTTCAAACTATATCAAGTTCTAGAATTCTTATGATGATAAATCAGCTATTCAGAGGTCCTCTTTTGACCTCCTGAACATATTTCTGGCCAAAGAGTCCTCGACCTTGGGCTTTCGATACATACTCATAGACTCCTTCTGATGCTTCATAAGCCATATAGATGTCCATATCTGACCTTTTGAACTTATTTGTGGTCAAAGTGTCCTCAAAAATTTTCAAACTATATAAAGTTCTAGAATCCTTTTAATGATAAATCAGCTATTCAGAGGTTTTGACCTCCTGAACATATTTCTGGCCAAAGAGTCCTCGACCTTGGGCTTTCGATACATACTCATAGACTCCTTCTGATGCTTCATAAGCCATATAGATGTCCATATCTGACCCTTTGAACTTATTTGTGGTCAAAGTGTCCTCAAAAATTTTCAAACTATATAAAGTTCTAGAATCCTTTTAATGATAAATCAGCTATTCAGAGGTTTTGACCTCCTGAACATACTTCTGGCCAAAGAGTCCTCGATCTTGGGCTTTCTATACATACTCATAGACTCCTTCTGATGCATCATAAGCCATATAGATGTCCATCTCTGACCTTTTGAACTCATTTGTGGTCAAATGTCCTCAAAATTTTTCAAACTATATCAAGTTCTAGAATTCTTATGATGATAAATCAGCTATTCAGAGGTCCCTTTTTTGACCTCCTGAACATATTTCTGGCCAAAGATTCCTCGACCTTGGGCTTTCGATACATACTCATAGACTCCTTCTGATGCTTCATAAGCCATATAGATGTCCATATCTGACCTTTTGAACTTATTTGTGGTCAAAGTGTCCTCAAAATTTTTCAAACTATATAAAGTTCTAGAATCCTTTTAATGATAAATCAGCTATTCAGAGGTTTTGACCTCCTGAACATATTTCTGGCCAAAGAGTCCTCGATCTTGGGCTTTCTATACATACTCATAGATTCCTCCTGATGCTTCATAAGCCATATAGATGTCCATATCTGACCTTTTGAACTTATTTGTGGTCAAAGTGTCCTCAAAATTTTCAAACTATATAAAGTTATAGAATCCTTTTGATGATAAATCAGCTATTCAGAGGTTTTGACCTCCTGAACATATTTCTGGCCAAAGAGTCCTCAATCTTGGGCTTTCTATACATACTCATAGACTCCTTCTGACGCATCATAAGCCATATAGATGTCCATCTCTGACCTTTTGAACTCATTTGTGGTCAAAGTGTCCTCAAAATTTTTCAAACTATATAAAGTTATAGAATTCTTTTGATGATAAATCAGCTATTCAGAGGTCCCTTTTTGACCTCCTGAACATATTTCTGGCCAAAGAGTCCTCGACCTTGGGCTTTCTATACATACTGATAGACTGCTTCATAAGCCATATAGATGTCCATATCTGACCTTTTGAACTTATTTGTGGTCAAAGTGTCCTCAAAAGTTTTCAAACTATATAAAGTTATAGAATTCTTTTGATGATAAATCAGTTATTCAGAGGTCCCCTTTTGACCTCCTGAACATATTTCTGGCCAAAGAGTCCTCGATCTTGGGCTTTCTATACATACTCATAGACTCCTTCTGATGCATCATAAGCCATACAGTTGTCCATATCTGACCTTTTGAACTTATTTGTTGTCAAAGTGTCCTCAAAATTTTTCAAACTATATAAAGTTCTAGAATCCTTTTGATGATAAATCAGCTATTCAGAGGTCATTTGACCTCCTGAACATTTTTCTCTCCAAAGAGTCCTCGATCTTGGACTTTCTATATATACTCATAGACTCCTTCTGATAATTCATAAGCCATATAGATGTCCATATCTGACCTTTTGAACTTATTTGTGGTCAAAGTGTCCTCAAAATTTTTAAAACTATATAAAGTTCTAGAATCCTTTTGAGGATAAATCAGCTATTCAGAGGTTTTGACCTCCTAAACATATTTCTGGCCAAAGAGTCCTCGATCTTGGGCTTTCTATACATACTCATAGATTCCTTCTGATGCTTCATAAGCCATATAGATGTCCATATCTGACCTTTTGAACTTATTTGTGGTCAAAGTGTCCTCAACATTTTTCAAACTATATAAAGTTATAGAATCCTTTTGATGATAAATCAGCTATTCAGAGGTTTTGACCTCCTGAACATATTTCTGGCCAAAGAGTCCTCGATCTTGGGCTTTCTATACATACTCATAGACTCCTTCTAATGCTTCATAAGCCATATATATATGTCCATATGACCTCTTGAACTTATTTGTGGTCAAAGGGTCCTCAAAATTTTTCAAACTATATAAAGTTATAGAATTCTTCTGATGATAAATCAGCTATTCAGAGGTCCCCTTTTGACCTACTGAACATATTTCTGGCCAAAGAGTCCTAAAAGATTAATACAATACATTCAGACTGATATCTTCGGATGTTATATCCTCCTGACAAAAGTCCATATTTGACATACTGAATTTTTTTCTGGCCAAGGAGAA
This sequence comes from Scardinius erythrophthalmus, assembly GCF_964197995.2. Classification (NCBI taxonomy): domain Eukaryota; kingdom Metazoa; phylum Chordata; class Actinopteri; order Cypriniformes; family Leuciscidae; genus Scardinius; species Scardinius erythrophthalmus. The sequence goes on along the minus strand of NC_138241.1, from coordinate 8,784,569 downwards.
TTCGAAACTTGGGCTTTCTATACATACTCCTTCTGATGCTTCATAGGCCATATAGATGTCCATATCTGACCTTTTGAACTTATTTGTGGTCAGTGTCCCCCAAATTTTTCAAACTATATAAAGTTATAGAATTCTTTTGATGATAAATCAGCTATTCAGAGGTCCCCTTTTGACCTCCTGAACATATTTCTGGCCAAAGAGTCCTCGACCTTGGGCTTTCGATACATACTCATAGACTCCTTCTGATGCTTCATAAGCCATATAGATGTCCATATCTGACCTTTTGAACTTATTTGTGGTCAAAGTGTCCTCAAAAATTTTCAAACTATATAAAGTTCTAGAATCCTTTTAATGATAAATCAGCTATTCAGAGGTTTTGACCTCCTGAACATATTTCTGGCCAAAGAGTCCTCGACCTTGGGCTTTCGATACATACTCATAGACTCCTTCTGATGCTTCATAAGCCATATAGATGTCCATATCTGACCTTTTGAACTTATTTGTGGTCAAAGTGTCCTCAAAAATTTTCAAACTATATAAAGTTCTAGAATCCTTTTAATGATAAATCAGCTATTCAGAGGTTTTGACCTCCTGAACATACTTCTGGCCAAAGAGTCCTCGATCTTGGGCTTTCTATACATACTCATAGACTCCTTCTGATGCATCATAAGCCATATAGATGTCCATCTCTGACCTTTTGAACTCATTTGTGGTCAAATGTCCTAAAAATTTTTCAAACTATATCAAGTTCTAGAATTCTTATGATGATAAATCAGCTATTCAGAGGTCCCTTTTTTGACCTCCTGAACATATTTCTGGCCAAAGATTCCTCGACCTTGGGCTTTCGATACATACTCATAGACTCCTTCTGATGCTTCATAAGCCATATAGATGTCCATATCTGACCTTTTGAACTTATTTGTGGTCAAAGTGTCCTCAAAATTTTTCAAACTATATAAAGTTCTAGAATCCTTTTAATGATAAATCAGCTATTCAGAGGTTTTGACCTCCTGAACATATTTCTGGCCAAAGAGTCCTCGATCTTGGGCTTTCTATACATACTCATAGATTCCTCCTGATGCTTCATAAGCCATATAGATGTCCATATCTGACCTTTTGAACTTATTTGTGGTCAAAGTGTCCTCAAAATTTTTCAAACTATATAAAGTTCTAGAATCCTTTTGATGATAAATCAGCTATTCAGAGGTTTTGACCTCCTGAACATATTTCTGGCCAAAGAGTCCTCGATCTTGGGCTTTCTATACATACTCATAGACTCCTTCTGATGCATCATAAGCCATATAGATGTCCATATCTGACCTTTTGAACTTATTTGTGGTCAAAGTGTCCTCAAAATTTTCAAACTATATAAAGTTATAGAATCCTTTTGATGATAAATCAGCTATTCAGAGGTTTTGACCTCCTGAACATATTTCTGGCCAAAGAGTCCTCAATCTTGGGCTTTCTATAGACTCATAGACTCCTTCTGACGCATCATAAGCCATATAGATGTCCATCTCTGACCTTTTGAACTCATTTGTGGTCAAAGTGTCCTCAAAATTTTTCAAACTATATAAAGTTATAGAATTCTTTTTATGATAAATCAGCTATTCAGAGGTCCCTTTTTGACCTCCTGAACATATTTCTGGCCAAAGAGTCCTCGACCTTGGGCTTTCTATACATACTGATAGACTGCTTCATAAGCCATATAGATGTCCATATCTGACCTTTTGAACTTATTTGTGGTCAAAGTGTCCTCAAAAGTTTTCAAACTATATAAAGTTATAGAATTCTTTTGATGATAAATCAGTTATTCAGAGGTCCCCTTTTGACCTCCTGAACATATTTCTGGCCAAAGAGTCCTCGATCTTGGGCTTTCTATACATACTCATAGACTCCTTCTGATGCATCATAAGCCATACAGTTGTCCATATCTGACCTTTTGAACTTATTTGTTGTCAAAGTGTCCTCAAAATTTTTCAAACTATATAAAGTTCTAGAATCCTTTTGATGATAAATCAGCTATTCAGAGGTCATTTGACCTCCTGAACATTTTTCTCTCCAAAGAGTCCTCGATCTTGGACTTTCTATATATACTCATAGACTCCTTCTGATAATTCATAAGCCATATAGATGTCCATATCTGACCTTTTGAACTTATTTGTGGTCAAAGTGTCCTCAAAATTTTTAAAACTATATAAAGTTCTAGAATCCTTTTAATGATAAATCAGCTATTCAGAGGTTTTGACCTCCTGAACATACTTCTGGCCAAAGAGTCCTCGATCTTGGGCTTTCTATACATACTCATAGACTCCTTCTGATGCATCATAAGCCGTATAGATGTCCATATCTGACCTTTTGAACTTATTCGTGGTCAAAGTGTCCTCAAAATTTTCAAACTATATAAAGTTCTAGAATCCTTTTGAGGATAAATCAGCTATTCAGAGGTTTTGACCTCCTAAACATATTTCTGGCCAAAGAGTCCTCGATCTTGGGCTTTCTATACATACTCATAGATTCCTTCTGATGCTTCATAAGCCATATAGATGTCCATATCTGACCTTTTGAACTTATTTGTGGTCAAAGTGTCCTCAACATTTTTCAAACTATATAAAGTTATAGAATCCTTTTGATGATAAATCAGCTATTCAGAGGTTTTGACCTCCTGAACATATTTCTGGCCAAAGAGTCCTCGATCTTGGGCTTTCTATACATACTCATAGACTCCTTCTAATGCTTCATAAGCCATATATATATGTCCATATGACCTCTTGAACTTATTTGTGGTCAAAGGGTCCTCAAAATTTTTCAAACTATATAAAGTTATAGAATTCTTCTGATGATAAATCAGCTATTCAGAGGTCCCCTTTTGACCTACTGAACATATTTCTGGCCAAAGAGTCCTAAAAGATTAATACAATACATTCAGACTGATATCTTCGGATGTTATATCCTCCTGACAAAAGTCCATATTTGACATACTGAATTTTTTTCTGGCCAAGGAGAATTCGAAACTTGGGCTTTCTATACATACTCCTTCTGATGCTTCATAGGCCATATAGATGTCCATATCTGACCTTTTGAACTTATTTGTGGTCAGTGTCCCCCAAATTTTTCAAACTATATAAAGTTATAGAATTCTTTTGATGATAAATCAGCTATTCAGAGGTCCTCTTTTGACCTCCTGAACATATTTCTGGCCAAAGAGTCCTCGATCTTGGGCTTTCTATAGACTCCTTCTGATAATTCATAAGCCATATAGATGTCCATATCTGACCTTTTGAACTTATTTGTGGTCAAATGGTCCTCAAAATTTTTCAAACTATATTAAGTTCTAGAATCCTTTTGATGATAAATCAGCTATTCAGAGGTTTTGACCTCCTGAACATACTTCTGGCCAAAGAGTCCTCGATCTTGGGCTTTCTATACATACCCATAGACTCCTTCTGATGCATCATAAGCCATATAGATGTCCATATCTCTGACCTTTTGAACTCATTTGTGGTCAAATGTCCTCAAAATTTTTCAAACTATATCAAGTTCTAGAATTCTTATGATGATAAATCAGCTATTCAGAGGTCCTCTTTTGACCTCCTGAACATATTTCTGGCCAAAGAGTCCTCGACCTTGGGCTTTCGATACATACTCATAGACTCCTTCTGATGCATCATAAGCCATATAGATGTCCATCTCTGACCTTTTGAACTTATTTGTGGTCAAAGTGTCCTCAAAATTTTTCAAACTATGTAAAGTTCTAGAATCCTTTTAATGATAAATCAGCTATTCAGAGGTTTTGACCTCCTGAACATACTTCTGGCCAAAGAGTCCTCGATCTTGGGCTTTCTATACATACTCATAGACTCCTTCTGATGCATCATAAGCCATATAGATGTCCATATCTGACCTTTTGAACTTATTTGTGGTCAAAGTGTCCTCAAAATTTTCAAACTATATAAAGTTCTAGAATCCTTTTGAGGATAAATCAGCTATTCAGAGGTTTTGACCTCCTAAACATATTTCTGGCCAAAGAGTCCTCGATCTTGGGCTTTCTATACATACTCATAGACTCCTTCTGAAGCATCTTAAGCCATATAGATGTCCATCTCTGACCTTTTGAACTCATTTGTGGTCAAAGTGTCCTCAAAAGTTTTCAAACTATATAAAGTTATAGAATTCTTTTGATGATAAATCAGCTATTCAGAGGTCCCCTTTTGACCTCCTGAACATTTTTCTGGCCAAAGAGTCCTCGATCTTGGGCTTTCTATACATATAGACTCCTTCTGATGCTTCATAAGCCATATAGATGTCCATATCTGACCTTTTGAACTTATTTGTGGTCAAAGTGTCCTCAAAATTTTTCAAACCATATAAAGTTCTAGAATCCTTTTGATGATAAATCAGCTATTCAGAGGTTTTGACCTCCTGAACATATTTCTGGCCAAAGAGTCCTCGATCTTGGGCTTTCTATACATACTCATAGACTCCTTCCGATGCATCATAAGCCATACAGATGTCCATATCTGACCTTTTGAACTTATTTGTGGTCAAAGTGTCCTCAAAATTTCTCAAACTATATAAAGTTATAGAATCCTTTTTATGATAAATCAGCTATTCAGAGGTTTTGACCTCCTGAACATATTTCTGGCCAAAGAGTCCTCGATCTTGGGCTTTCTATACATACTCATAGACTCCTTCTGATGCATCATAAGCCATATAGATGTCCATATCTGACCTTTTGAACTTATTTGTGGTCAAAGTGTCCTCAAAATTTCTCAAACTATATAAAGTTATAGAATCCTTTTTATGATAAATCAGCTATTCAGAGGTTTTGACCTCCTGAACATATTTCTGGCCAAAGAGTCCTCGATCTTGGGTTTTCTATACATACTCATAGACTCCTTCTGATGCATCATAAGCCATATAGATGTCCATATCTGACCTTTTGAACTTATTTGTGGTCAAAGTGTCCTCAAAATTTCTCAAACTATATAAAGTTCTAGAATCCTTTTGATGATAAATCAGCTATTCAGAGGTTTTGACCTCCTGAACATATTTCTGGCCAAAGAGTCCTCGATCTTGGGCTTTCTATACATATAGACTCCTTCTGATGCTTCATAAGCCATATAGATGTCCATATCTGACCTTTTGAACTTATTTGTGGTCAAAGTGTCCTCAAAATTTTTCAAACCATATAAAGTTATAGAATTCTTTTGATGATAAATCAGCTATTCATAGGTCCTCTTTTGACCTCCTGAACATATTTCTGGCCAAAGAGTCCTCGACCTTGGGCTTTCTATACATACCCATAGACTCCTTCTGATGCTTCATAAGCCATATAGATGTCCATATCTGTCCTTTTGAACTTATTTGTGGTCAAAGTGTCCTCAAAAGATTTCAAACTATATAAAGTTATAGAATTCTTTTGATGATAAATCAGCTATTCAGAGGTTTTGACCTCCTGAACCTATTTCTGGCCAAAGAGTCCTCGATCTTCGGCTTTCTATACATATAGACTCCTTCTGATGCTTCATAAGCCATATAGATGTCCATATCTGACCTTTTGAACTTATTTGTGGTCAAAGTGTCCTCAAAATTTTTCAAACCATATAAATTTCTAGAATCCTTTTGATGATAAATCAGCTATTCAGAGGTTTTGACCGCCTGAACATATTTCTGGCCAAAGAGTCCTCGATCTTGGGCTTTCTATACATACTCATAGACTCCTTCCGATGCATCATAAGCCATACATATGTCCATATCTGACCTTTTGAACCTATTTGTGGTCAAAGTGTCCTCAAAATTTCTCAAACTATATAAAGTTATAGAATCCTTTTTATGATAAATCAGCTATTCAGAGGTTTTGACCTCCTGAACATATTTCTGGCCAAAGAGTCCTCGATCTTGGGCTTTCTATACATACTCATAGACTCCTTCTGATGCATCATAAGCCATATAGATGTCCATATCTGACCTTTTGAACTTATTTGTGGTCAAAGTGTCCTCAAAATTTTCAAACTATATAAAGTTATAGAATCCTTTTGATGATAAATCAGCTATTCAGAGGTTTTGACCTCCTGAACATATTTCTGGCCAAAGAGTCCTCGATCTTGGGCTTTCGATACATACTCATAGACTCCTTCTGATGCTTCATAAGCCATATAGATGTCCATATCTGACCTTTTGAACTTATCTGTGGTCAAAGTGTCCTCAAAATTTTTCAAACTATATAAAGTTCTAGAATCCTTTTAATGATAAATCAGCTATTCAGAGGTTTTGACCTCCTGAACATATTTCTGGCCAAAGAGTCCTCGACCTTGGTCTTTCGATACATACTCATAGACTCCTTCTGATGCTTTATAAGCCATATAGATGTCCATCTCTGACCTTTTGAACTCATTTGTGGTCAAAGTGTCCTCAAAATTTTTCAAACCATATAAAGTTCTAGAATCCTTTTGATGATAAATCAGCTATTCAGAGGTTTTGACCTCCTGAACATATTTCTGGCCAAAGAGTCCTCAATCTTGGGCTTTCTATACATACTCATAGACTCCTTCTGACGCATCATAAGCCATATAGATGTCCATCTCTGACCTTTTGAACTCATTTGTGGTCAAAGTGTCCTCAAAATTTTTCAAACTATATAAAGTTATAGAATTCTTTTGATGATAAATCAGCTATTAAGAGGTCCTCTTTTGACCTCCTGAACATATTTCTGGCCAAAGAGTCCTCGATCTTGGGCTTTCTATACATACTCATAGACTCCTTCTGAAGCATCTTAAGCCATATAGATGTCCATCTCTGACCTTTTGAACTCATTTGTGGTCAAAGTGTCCTCAAAATTTTTCAAACCATATAAAGTTATAGAATCCTTTTGATGATAAATCAGCTATTCAGAGGTTTTGACCTCCTGAACATATTTCTGGCCAAAGAGTCCTCGATCTTGGGCTTTCGATACATACTCATAGACTCCTTCTGATGCTTCATAAGCCATATAGATGTCCATATCTGACCTTTTGAACTTATCTGTGGTCAAAGTGTCCTCAAAATTTTTCAAACTATATAAAGTTCTAGAATCCTTTTAATGATAAATCAGCTATTCAGAGGTTTTGACCTCCTGAACATATTTCTGGCCAAAGAGTCCTCGACCTTGGGCTTTCGATACATACTCATAGACTCCTTCTGATGCTTCATAAGCCATATAGATGTCCATATCTGACCTTTTGAACTTATTTGTGGTCAAAGTGTCCTCAAAATTTTTCAAACTATATAAAGTTATAGAATTCTTTTGATGATAAATCAGCTATTCAGAGGTGATTTGACCTCCTGAACATTTTTCTCGCCAAAGAGTCCTCGATCTTGGGCTTTCTATATATACTCATAGAATCCCTCTGATGCTTCAAAAGCCATATAGATGTCCATATCTGACCTTTTGAACTTATTTCTGGTCAAAGGGTCCTCAAAAGTTTTCAAACTATATATAGACTCTTTCTGATGATAAATCAGCTATTCAGAGGTCCCCTTTTGACCTACTGAACATATTTCTGGCCAAAGAGTCCTCGATCTTGGGCTTTTTTATAAATATAGACTCCTTCTGATGCTTCATAAGCCATATAGATGTCCATATCTGACCTTTTGAACTTATTTGTGGTCAAAGTGTCCTCAAAAGTTTTCAAACTATATAAAGTTATAGAATCCTTTTGATGATGAATCAGCTATTCAGAGGTTTTGACCTCCTGAACATGTTTCTGGCCAAAGAGTCCTCGATCTTGGGATTTCTACACATACTCATAGACTCTTTCTGATGCTTCATAAGCCATATAGATGTCCATATCTGACCTTTTGAACTTATTTGTGGTCAAAGTGTCCTCAAAATTTTTCAAACTATATAAAGTTATAGAATTCTTTTGATGATAAATCAGCTATTCAGAGGTACCCTTTTGACCTCCTGAACATATTTCTGGCAAAAGAGTCCTCGATCTTGGGCTTTCTATACATACTCATAGACTCCCTCTGATGATTCATAAGCCATATAGATGTCCATATCTGACCTTTTGAACTTATTTGTGGTCAAAGTGTCCTCAAAAGTTTTCAAACTATATAAAGTTATAGAATTCTTTTGATGATAAATCAGCTATTCAGAGGTCCCCTTTTGACCTCCTGAAAATATTTCTGGCCAAAGAGTCCTCGATCTTGGGCTTTCTATACATACTCATAGACTCCCTCTGATGCTTCATAAGCCATATAGGTGTCCATATCTGACCTTTTGAACTTATTTGTGGTCAAAGTGTCCTCAAAAGTTTTCAAACTATATAAAGTTATAGAATTCTTTTGATGATAAATCAGCTATTCAGAGGTCCCCTTTTGACCTCCTGAAAATATTTCTGGCCAAAGAGTCCTCGATCTTGGGCTTTCTATACATACTCATAGACTCCCTCTGATGCTTCAAAAGCCATATAGATGTCCATATCTGACCTTTTGAACTTATTTGTGGTCAAAGGGTCCTCAAAATTTTTCAAACTATATAAAATTATAGATTCTTTCTGATGATAAATCTGCTATTCAGAGGTCCCCTGTTGACCTACTGAACATATTTCTGGCCAAAGAGTCCTAAAAGATTAATACTGATATCTTCAGACTGATATCTTCAAAGGGTCCTCAATAGTTTTCAAACTATATAAAGTTATAGATTCTTTCTGACGATAAATCAGCTATTCAGAGGTCCCTTTTGACCTGCTGAACATATTTCTGGCCAAAGAGTCCTAAAAGATTAATACTGATATCTTCGGATTCTATATCCTCCTGACAAAAGTCCATATTTGACATACTGAATTTTTTTCTGGCCAAGGAGTATTCGAAACTTGGGCTTTCTATACATACTCCTTCTGATGCTTCATAAGCCATATATATGTCCATATCTGACCTTTTCACCTTATTTGTGGTCAAAGTGTCCTCAAAATTTTTCAAACTATATAAAGTTATAGAATCCTTTTGATGATCAGCTATTCAGAGGTTTTGACCTCCTGAACATATTTCTGGCCAAAGAGTCCTCGATCTTGGGCTTTCTATACATACTCATAGACTCCTTCTGATGCACCTGAACATATTTCTGGCCAAAGAGTCCTCGATCTTGGGCTTTCTATACATACTCATAGACTCCTTCTGATGCATCATAAGCCATATAGATGTCCAAATCTGACCTTTTGAACTTATTTGTGGTCAAAGTGTCCTCCAAAATTTTCAAACTATATACAGTTATATATTTCTTTTGATGATAAATCAGCTATTCAGACGTCCCCTTTTGAACTCCTTAACATATTTCTGGCCAAAGAGTCCTCGATCTTGGGCTTTCTATTCATTCTCATAGACTCCTTCTGATGCTTCATAAGCCATATAGATGTCCATATCTGACCTTTTGAACTTATTTGTTGTCGAAGTGTCCTCAACAGAAATATCTTCAGGAGGTCAAAAGGGGACCTCTGTATAGCTGATTTATCATCAAAAGGAGTCTATTACTTTGTATAGTTTGTAATATTTTGAGGATGCTTTGACCACAAATAAGTTCAAAAGGTCAGATATGGACATATATATGGCTTATGAAGCATCAGAAGGTATAGAAAGCCCAAGTTTCGAATACACCTTGGTCAGAAAAAAATTCAGTATGTCAAATATGGACTTTTGTCAGTTGGATATAACATCCGAAGATATCAGTCTGAATGTATTGTATTAATCTTTTAGGATTCTTTGGCCATGAAATATGTTCAGGAGGTCAAAAGGGGACCTCTGAATAGCTGATTTATCATCAAAAGAATTCTATAACTTTAAATAGTTTGAAAAATTTTGAGGACACTTTGACCACAAATAAGTTCAAAAGGTCATATGGCTTATGAAGCATCAGGAGTCTTTATGTATAGAAAGCCCAAGATCGAAGACTCTTTTGCCAGAAATAAGTTCAGGAGGTCAAAAGAGGACCTCTGAATAATTGATTTATCATAAAAAGAATTCTATAACTTTATATAGTTAGAAAAATTTTGAGGACCCTTTGGCCACAAATAAGTTCAAAAAGTCAGCTATGGACATCTATATGGCTTATGATGCATCAGAAGGAGTCTATGAGTATGTATAGAAAGCCCAAGATCGAGGACTCTTTGGCCAGAAATATGTTCAGAAGGTCAAAAGGGGACCTCTGAATAGCTGATTTATCATCAAAAGGATTCTATAACTTTATATAGTTTAAAACATTTTGAGGACCCTTTGACCACAAATAAGTTCAAAAGGTCAGATATGGACATATATATGGCTTATGAAGCATCAAAAGGAGTATGTGTAAAAAGCCCAAGTTTCGAATACTCCTTGGCCAGAAAAATATTCAGTATGTCAAATATGGACTTTTGTCAGGAGGATATAACATCCGAAGATATCAGTCTGAATGTATGGTATTAATCTTTTAGGACTCTTTGGCCAGAAATATGTTCAGTAGGTCAAAAGGGGACCTCTGAATAGCTGATTTATCATCAGAAAGAGTCTATAACTTTATATAGTTTAAAAACTTTTTAGGACCCTTTGACCAGAAATAAGTTCAAACGTTCAGATATGGACATCTATATAGATTTTGAAGCATCAGAGGGAGTCTATGACTATATATAGAAAGCCCAAGATCGAGGACTCTTTGGCCAGAAATATGTTCAGGAGGTCAAAAGGGGACCTCTGAATAGCTGATTTATCATCAAAAGAATTCTATAACTTTATATAGTTTGAAACATTTTGAGGACCCTTTGACCACAAATAAGTTCAAAAGGTCAGATATGGACATCTATATGGCTTATGATGCATCAGAAGGAGTCTATGAGTATGTATAGAAAGCCCAAGATCGAGGATTCTTTGGCCAGAAATATGTTCAGGAGGTCAAAACCTCTGAATAGCTGATTTATCATCAAAAGGATTCTATAACTTTATATAGTTTGAAAAATTTTGAGGACCCTTTGACCACAAATACGTTCAAAAGGTCAGATATGGACATCTATATGGCTTATGATGCATCAGAAGGAGTCTATGAGTATGTATAGAAAGCCCAAGATCGAGGATTCTTTGGCCAGAAATATGTTCAGGAGGTCAAAATCTCTGAATAGCTGATTTATCATCAGAAAGAGTCTATAACTTTATATAGTTTGAAAACTTTTGAGGACCCTTTGACCAGAAAAAAGGTCAGATATGGACATCTATATGGCTTTTGAAGCATCAGAGGGAGTCTATGAGTATATATAGAAAGCCCAAGATCGAGGACTCTTTGGCGAGAAATATGTTCAGGAGGTCAAATGACTTCTGAATAGCTGATTTATCATCAAAAGAATTCTATAACTTTATATAGTTTGAAAAATTTTGAGGACCCTTTGACCAGAAATAAGTTCAAAAGTTCAGATATGGACATCTATATAGATTTTGAAGCATCAGAGGAGTCTATGACTATATATAGAAAGCCCAAGATCGAGGACTCTTTGGCGAGAAATATGTTCAGGAGGTCAAAAGAGGACCTCTGAATAATTGATTTATCATAAAAAGAATTCTATAACTTTATATAGTTTGAAACATTTTGAGGACCCTTTGACCACAAATACGTTCAAAATGTCAGATATGGACATATATATGGCTTATGATGCATCAGAAGGAGTATGTATAAAAAGCCCAAGTTTCGAATACTCCTTGGCCAGAAAAAAATTCAGTATGTCAAATATGGACTTTTGTCAGGAGGATATAGAATCCGAAGATATCAGTCTGAAGATATCATTATTAATCTTTTAGGACTCTTTGGCCAGAAATATGTTCAGCAGGTCAAAAGGGGACCTCTGAATAGCTGATTTATCGTCAGAAAGAATCTATAACTTTATATAGTTTGAAAACTATTGAGGACCCTTTGAAGATATCAGTCTGAAGATATCAGTATTAATCTTTTAGGACTCTTTGGCCAGAAATATGTTCAGCAGGTCAAAAGGGGACGTCTGAATAGCAGATTTATCATCAGAAAGAATCTATAATTTTATATAGTTTGAAAAATTTTGAGGAGCCTTTGACCACAAATAAGTTCAAAAGGTCAGATATGGACATCTATATGGCTTTTGAAGCATCAGAGGGAGTCTATGAGTATATATACAAAACCCAAGATCGAGGACTCTTTGACAAGAAATATGTTCAGGAGGTCAAAAGGGGACCCATGAATAGGTGATTTATCATCAGAAAGAGTCTATAACTTTATATAGTTTAAAAACTTTTTAGGACCCTTTGACCAGAAATAAGTTCAAAAGTTCAGATATGGACATCTATATAGATTTTGAAGCATCAGAGGGAGTCTATGACTATATATAGAAAGCCCAAGATCGAGGACTCTTTGGCCAGAAATATGTTCAGGAGGTCAAAAGGGGACCTCTGAATATCTGATTTATCATCAAAAGAATTCTATAACTTTATATAGTTTGAAACATTTTGAGGACCCTTTGACCACAAATAAGTTCAAAAGGTCAGATATGGACATCTATATGGCTTATGATGCATCAGAAGGAGTCTATGAGTATGTATAGAAAGCCCAAGATCGAGGATTCTTTGGCCAGAAATATGTTCAGGAGGTCAAAACCTCTGAATAGCTGATTTATCATCAAAAGAATTCTATAACTTTATATAGTTTGAAACATTTTGAGGACCCTTTGACCACAAATAAGTTCAAAAGGTCAGATATGGACATCTATATGGCTTATGATGCATCAGAAGGAGTCTATGAGTATGTATAGAAAGCCCAATATCGAGGACTCTTTGGCCAGAAATATGTTCAGGAGGTCAAAAGGGGACCTCTGAATATCTGATTTATCATCAAAAGAATTCTATAACTTTATATAGTTTGAAAAATTTTGAGGACCCTTTGACCAGAAATAAGTTCAAAAGTTCAGATATGGACATCTATATAGATTTTGAAGCATCAGAGGGAGTCTATGACTATATATAGAAAGCCCAAGATCGAGGACTCTTTGGCGAGAAATATGTTCAGGAGGTCAAAAGGGTACCTCTGAATAGCTGATTTATCATCAAAAGAATTCTATAACTTTATATAGTTTGAAAAATTTTGAGGGCCCTTTGACCACAAATAAGTTCAAAAGGTCAGATATGGACATCTATATGGCTTATGATGCATCAGACGGGAGTCTATGAGTATATATAGAAAGCCCAAGATCGAGGACTCTTTGGCGAGAAATATGTTCAGGAGGTCAAAAGGGTACCTCTGAATAGCTGATTTATCATCAAAAGAATTCTATAACTTTATATAGTTTGAAACATTTTGAGGACCCTTTGACCACAAATAAGTTCAAAAGGTCAGATATGGACATCTATATGGCTTAGGAAGCATCAGACGGAGTCTATGAGTATGTATAGAAAGCCCAAGATCGAGGATTCTTTTGCCAGAAATATGTTCAGGAGGTCAAAACCTCTGAATAGCTGATTTATCATCAAAAGGATTCTATAACTTTATATAGTTTGAAACATTTTGAGGGCCCTTTGACCACAAATAAGTTCAAAAGGTCAGATATGGACATCTATATGGCTTATGATGCATCAGACGGGAGTCTATGAGTATGTATAGAAAGCCCAAGATCGAGGATTCTTTGGCCAGAAATATGTTCAGGAGGTCAAAACCTCTGAATAGCTGATTTATCATCAAAAGGATTCTATAACTTTATATAATTTGAAAAATTTTGAGGACACTGACCAGAATTAAGTTCAAAAGGTCAAATATGGACATCTATATGGCTTAGGAAGCAACAGAAGGAGTCTATGAGTATATATAGAAAGCCCAAGATCGAGGACTCTTTGGCCAGAAATATGTTCAGTAGGTCAAAAGGGGACCTCTGAATAGCTGATTTATCATCAAAAGAATTCTATAACTTTATATAGTTTGAAAAATTTTGAGGACCCTTTGACCACAAATAAGTTCAAGAGGTCATATGGACATATATATATGGCTTATGAAGCATCAGAAGGAGTTTATGAGTATGTAGAAAGCCCAAGATCGAGGACTCTTTGGCCAGAAATATGTTCAGGAAGTCAAAAGGGGACCTCTGAATAGCTGATTTATCCAGTAGCACCTCAATGCAGTACACAAGATCCGAGGGGAGGAGTCGGATCTTATATAAGGGGTGGAGATTGGTAGGTTTAGGGGTGGAGATGGGTAGGTTTAGGGGTGGGTTTAGGGATCAGGGGGTGGAGACGGGTAGGTTTAGGTATATGTAAGGTGGGAGGAGTTGGATTTTATCCAACTCCTCCCCCTGGATTTTATGCTCTGCATTGAGGACCATCTCGATTTATCATCAAAAGAATTCTATAACTTTATATAGTTTGAAAAATTTGGAGGACACTTTGACCACAAATAAGTTCAAAAGGTCATATGGACATATATATATGGCTTATGAAGCATCAGAAGGAGTCTATAAGTATGTATAGAAAGCCCAAGATCGAGGACTCTTTGGCCAGAAATATGTTCAGGAGGTCAAAAGGGGACCTCTGAATAGCTGATTTATCATCAAAAGAATTCTATAACTTTATATAGTTTGAAAAATTTTGAGGACCCTTTGACCAGAAAGAAGTTCAAAAGGTCAGATATGGACATCTATATGGCTTTTGAAGCATCAGAGGGAGTCTATGAGTATATATAGAAAGCCCAAGATCGAGGACTCCATGGCGAGAAATATGTTCAGGAGGTCAAATGACTTCTGAATAGCTGATTTATCATCAAAAGAATTCTATAACTTTATATAGTTTGAAACATTTTGAGGACACTTTGACCACAAATAGGTTCAAAAGGTCAGATATGGACATCTATGTGGCTTATGATGCATCAGAAGGAGTCTATGAGTATGTATAGAAAGCCCAAGATCGAGGACTCTTTGGCCAGAAATATGTTCACGAGGTCAAAAGGGGACCTCTGAATAGCTGATTTATCAATCAGAAGAAGACTATAATTTTACATAGTTTGAAAATTTTTGAGGACACTTTGAGCAGAAATAATTTCAAAAGGTAAGCCATAAGCCATATCTGTATGGATTTATATATTGGCTTTTGAAGCATCAGAAGGAGTCAATGAGTATGTATAGAAATCGAGGACTGTTTGTCCAGAAATATGTTACTTTGGACAAACATACAAACAACATATACTTACGTACATCAGGAGTCAAAGAGTATGTATAGAAAGTTAACATCAGTTGACTGAATATATAAGTAGGTTAATGTGCAGTGAAGGAAAATCATTGCACTAGCTGTTGCTTTACAATGGACACAAGTATGGGAGTTATTTCTGGTTTGCAATGCAATGCGAAAAGTGCTTTATCTATATGTTTATTCTTAAGTGAATTCTGTCGTTGGGCAACTTTGGAATGCACTGAAGAATAAATATATAGATAAAGCACTTTTCGCATTGCATTGCACACCAGAACTAACTCCTTCCCATGTTCATTAAAGATATAACATTTATGCATTGCACAAAGGATCTAACGTTGTCCACTGAACAATAACATATAGGCTATGCACTTCTTGGATTGCATTGCATTTGCACAGTAGATCTAATTCATTCCCATGTTCATTAAAGTGATAACAAGTGTTGTTGCATTGCATTGCACAAACGATCTTACGTTGTGCATTGAAGAATAACATACAGGCTATATGCACTTTATGCATTGCACACCCGAACTAACTCCTTCCCATGTTCATAAAAGAGATAACATATGTTATGCAACATTTCATTGTTTTGCAGAAACGATCTAACTTTGTGCACTGAAGAATATTTATGCACTTTTTGCATTGTATTGCATTGCACACCAGAACATATGTTATGCAACATTATATTGCTTTGCACAAACGACCTAACACTGTGCACTAAAGAATAACATTTATGCATTTTTGCATTGCATTGCACACCAGAACTAACTCCTTCAAATGTTTTTTAAAGAGATAACATTTTGCACGATCTAAAATATGTTATGCAACATTTCATTGTTTGTGCATTGAAGAGTAACATAGGCTATTCACTTTTTGCATTGCATTGCATTGCACACCAGAACTAGCTCCTTCCCATGTTCATTAAAGGGATAACATGTTGCATTGCATTGCACAAACGATCTAACGCTTTACACTGAAGAATAACATATGCACTTTTTGCATTGCATTGCATTGCACTCCAGAACTAACTACTTCCCATGTTTATTAAAGAGAAAACATGTTGCATTGCATTGCACAAACGATCTAACGTTGTGCATTGAAGAATGACATAGTTGACATAGCATGGATTGTGTTGCATGTACAGCCGAACTAACTCCTTCACATGTTCATTAAAAAGATAACATTTTGCACGATCTTTCGTTGTGCATTGAAGAATAAAATATAGGCTAAATGCATGCATTGTATTGCATTGCACACCCGAACTAACTCCGTCCCATGTTCATTAAAGAGATAACATATGTTATGCAACATTTCATTGTTTGTGCATTGAAGAGTAACATAGGCTATTCACTTAAACGATCTAACGCTGTGCACTGAAGAATAACATATAGGCTATGCACTTTTTGCATTGCATTGCATTGCACTCCAGAACTAACTACTTCCCATGTTTATTAAAGAGATAACATTTTGCATTGCATTGCACAAACGATTTAACGTTGTGCATGAAGAATGACATAGTTGACATAGCTAAATGCATGGATTGTGTTGCATGTACAGCCGAACTAACTCCTTCCCATGTTCATTAAAAAGATAACATATGTTATGCAACATTGCATTGCTTTGCACAAACGATTTAACGCTGTGCACTGAATAACATTTATGCACTTTTTGCATTGCATCGCATTGCACACCAGAACTAACACCTTCAAATGCTTATTAAAGAGATAACATTTTGAATTGCATTGTGCATTGCATAACGTTGTGCATTGAAGAATAACATATAGGCTATATGCATGCATTGTATTGCATTGCACACCCGAACTCCTGCCCATGTTCATTTAAGAGATAACATATGTTATGCACAAACGATCTAACGTTTTGCATTGAAGAGTAACATTGGCTATTCACTTTTTGCATTGCATTGCATTGCACACCATAACTAACTTTTCTAACATTTGAAGGAGTTAGTTCTGGTGTGCAATGCAATGCAATGCAAAAAGTGCATAAATGTTATTATTCAGTGCACAACATTAGATCGTTTCTGCAATGCAATGCAACGCAATGCAACATGTTATCTCTCTAGTGAACATGGGAAAGAGTTAGCTCTGGTGTGCAATTCAATGCAATGTAAAAAGTGCATGGTCTATGTTTCTCTTCAATGCACAACGTTAGATCGTTTGCGCAATGCAATGCAAAATGTTATCTCTTCAATGAACATTTGAAGGAGTAAGATCTGGTGTGCAATGCAATGCCAAAAGTGCATGCCCTAAATGTTATTTTTCAGTGCACAACGTTAGATCTTTTCTGCAATGCAATGCAATTCAATGCAATGCAACATGTTATCTCTTTACTGAACATGGGAAGGAGTTAGTTTCAGTGTGCAATGCAATGCAAAAAGTACATAAATGTTATTCTTCAATGCACAACGTTAGATCGTTTCTGTTTCAATGCAACATGTGTTATCTCTTTAATGAACATGGGAAGGAGTTAGTTCTGGTGTGCAATGCAATACAATGCATGCATTTAGCCTATAAGTTATTCTTCAATGCACAACATTGATCGTTGAGACAAACGATCGTTTTGTGCAATGAAATGCAAAATGTTATCTCTTTATGAACATGGGAAGAGGTTAGTTCTGCTGTGCAATGCAATGCAAAAAGTGCATAAATGTTATTCTTCAGTGCACATCGTTAGATCGTTTGTGCAAAGCAATTCAATGTTGCATAACATGTTATCTCTTTAATGAACATGTGAAGGAGTTAGTTTGGGTGTGCAATGCAATACAATGCATGCATTTAGCCTGTATGTTATCCTTCAATGCACAACGTTAGATCGTTTGTGCAATGCAATGCAACATATTATCTCTTTATTGAACATGGGAAGCAGTTTGATCTGGTGTGCAATGCAATGCAATGCAAAAAGTGCATGGCCTATGTTACTCTTCATTGCACAACGTTTGATCGTTTGTGCAATGCAATGCAACAACAGATGTTATCTCTTTAATGAACATGGGAAGGAGTTAGTTTTGGTGTGCAATGCAGGGATAGAAGTGCATATGTTTTTCTTCAATGATGCACAACGATTGATCGTTTGTGCAATGCAACAACATATGTTATCTCTTTAATGAACATGGGAATGAATTAGTTGTAGTGTGCAATGCAATGCAATCCAAGAAGTGCATAGCCTATATGTTATTGTTCGGTGGACATCGTT
The DNA here is from genome assembly GCF_964197995.2 of Scardinius erythrophthalmus. Taxonomy (NCBI): domain Eukaryota; kingdom Metazoa; phylum Chordata; class Actinopteri; order Cypriniformes; family Leuciscidae; genus Scardinius; species Scardinius erythrophthalmus. Next base: position 8,766,167 of record NC_138241.1, on the reverse strand, counting down.
AGATCGTTTGTGCAATGCAATGCAACAACATAAATGTTATCTCTTTAATGAACATGGGAAGGAGTTAGTTCTGGTGTGCAATGCAATGCGAAAAGTGCATTATCTATATGTTCCGGTATTCTACCGTGCATTCTATCGTTGTCCAACGGAATGAGTTAATTGTGTCCATTGTAAAGCAAAACCCAGTGCAATGATTTTCCTTTACTGCACATTAATTAATCTACTTATACATTCAGTCAACTGATGTTAACTTTCTATACATACTCTTCGACTCCTGATCAGCCAATACAGAAGTCCATATTTGACCAAAGTAACATATTTCTGGCAAAAGAGTCCTCGAATTCTATACATACATCATTGACTCCTGATGCTTCATAAGCCATGGATATCTATATGGATATCTATTTGGCTTAAGGCTTACCTTTTAAACTTATTTCTGGTCAGTGTCCTCAAAATTTTTCAAACTATATAAAGTTATAGTCTCCTTCGAATTATAAATCATTGACAAAAGAGTTCTCAAGATGATGTTGTCTACCATAAACGAATATAGGCTCCTTCTTATGTTAAATCAGCCATACAGAAGTCCATATTTGACCTTCTGAACATATTTCTGGCCAGAGACCTTGAACATTTACCTTACTATACATATTTCTCAAACTATACAGACTTCTCATGATGTTATATCAGCCAGACTGTAGTCCATATAAGACCAATTGAACATATTTTTGGCCAAAGAATCCTCAAAATGTTTTTTACTATTATAAACGTATCGACTCCTTCTGATGTTAAATAAGTCCATAATTGACCTGCTGAAATATTTCTGACCAAAGAGTCGATCTTGGGCTTTCTATAAATACTCATAGAGTACTTTTGAAACTTCATAAACCATATAGATGTCCATATCTGACCTTTTGAACTTATTTGTGGTGAAAGTGTCCTCAAAATTTTTCAAACTATATAAAGTTATAGAATCCTTTTGATGATAAATCAGCTATTCAGAGGTCCCCTGTTGACCTCCGGAACATATTTCTGGCCAAAGAGTCCTCGATCTTGGGCTTTCTATACATACTCATAGACTCCTTCTGATGCTTCATAAGCCATATAGATGTCCATATCTGACCTTTTTAACTTATTTGTGGTCAAAGTGTCCTCAAAATTTTTCAAACTATATAAAGTTCTAGAATCCTTTTGATGAAAAATCAGCTATTCAGAGGTTTTGACCTCCTGAACATATTTCTGGCCAAAGAGTCCTCGATCTTGGGCTTTCTATACATACTCATAGACTCCTTCTGATGCATCATAAGCCATATAGATGTCCATATCTGACCTTTTGAACTTATTTGTGGTCAAAGTGTCCTCAACATTTTTCAAACTATATAAAGTTATAGAATCCTTTTGATGATAAATCAGCTATTCAGAGGTCCTCTTTTGACCTCCTGAACATATTTCTGGCCAAAGAGTCCTTATTTTTAATTTTTAATTTAATAATTTTTCAAACTATATAAAGTTCCAGAATTATTTTGATGATAAATCAGATATTCAGAGGTCCCCTTTTGACCTCCTGAACATATTTCTGGCCAAAGAGTCCTAGATCTTGGTCTTTCTATATATACTCATATACTCCATTTGTTGCTTCAAAATCCATATAGATGTCCATATCTGACCTTTTGAACTTATTTGTGGTCAAGGGTCCTCAATATTTTTCCAACCTTTATAAAGTTATAGAATTATTTTGATGATAAATCAGCTATTCAGAGGTCCCCTTTTGACCTCCTGAACAGATTTCTGGCCAAAGAGTCCTCGATCTTGGGCTTTCTATACATATAGACTCCTTCTGATGCTTCATAAACCATATAGATGTCCATATCTGACCTTTTGAACTTATTTGTGGTCAAAGGGTCCTCAACATTTTTCAAACTATATAAAGTTCTAGAATCCTTTTGATGATAAATCAGCTATTCAGAGGTTTTGACCTCCTAAACATACTTCAGGCAAAAGAGTCCTCGATCTTGGGCTTTCTATATATACTCATATACTCCATTTGTTGCTTCAAAATCCATATAGATGTCCATATCTGACCTTTTGAACTTATTTCTGGTCAAGGGTCCTCAACATTTTTCAAACTATATAAAGTTATAGAATTATTTTGATGATAAATCAGCTATTCAGAGGTCCCCTTTTGACCTCCTGAACATATTTCTGGCCAAAGAGTCCTCGATCTTGGGCTTTCTATATATACTCATAGACTCCCTCTGATGCTTCAAAAGCCATATAGATGTCCATATCTGACCTTTTGAACTTATTTCTGGTCAAAGGGTCCTAAAAAGTTTTTAAACTATATAAACTTATAGACTCTTTCTGATGATAAATCAGCTATTCAGAGATCCCCTTTTGACCTACTGAACATATTTCTGGCTAAAGAGTCCTAAAAGATTAATACAATACATTCAGACTGATATCTTTGGATGTTATATCCTCCTGACAAAAGACCATATTTGACATACTGAATTTTTTTCTGGCCAAGGAGTATTCGAAACTTTGGCTTTCTATACATACTCCTTCTGATGCTTCATAAGCCATATAGATGTCCATATCTGACCTTTTGAACTTATTTGTGGTCAAAGTGTCCTCAAAAATTTTCAAACTATATAAAGTTATAGAATTCTTTTGATGATAAATCAGCTATTCAGAGGTCCCCTTTTGTCCTCCTGAACATTTTTCTCGCCAAAGAGTCCTCGATCTTGGGCTTTCTATATATCCTCATAGACTCCCTCTGATGCTTTAAAAGCCATATAGATGTCCATATCTGACCTTTTGAACTTATTTCTGGTCAAAGGGTCCTCAAAAGTTTTCAAACTATATAAAGTTATAGACTCTTTCTGATGATAAATCAGCTATTCAGAGGTCCCCTTTTGACCTACTGAACATATTTCTGGCCAAAGAGTCCTCGATCTTGGGCTTTCGATACGTACTCATAGACTCTTTCTGATGCTTCATAAGCCATATAGATGTCCATATCTGACCTTTTGAACGTATTTGTGGTCAAAGTGTCCTCAACATTTTTCAAACTATATAACGTTCTAGAATCCTTTTGATGATAAATCAGCTATTCAGAGGTTTTGACCTCCTAAACATACTTCTGGCCAAAGAGTCCTCGATCTTGGGCTTTCTATACATACTCATAGACACCTTCTGATGCATCATAAGCCATATAGATGTCCATATCTGACCTTTTGAACTCATTTGTGGTCAAATGTCCTCAAAATTTTTCAAACTAGATAAAGTTCTAGAATCCTTTTGAGGATAAATCAGCTATTCAGAGGTTTTGACCTCCTAAACATATTTCTGGCCAAAGAGTCCTCGATCTTGGGCTTTCTATACATACTCATAGATTCCTTCTGATGCTTCATAAGCCATATAGATGTCCATATCTCTGACCTTTTGAACTCATTTGTGGTCAAATGTCCTCAAAATTTTTCAAACTATATCAAGTTCTAGAATTCTTATGATGATAAATCAGCTATTCAGAGGTCCTCTTTTGACCTCCTGAACATATTTCTGGCCAAAGAGTCCTCGACCTTGGGCTTTCGATACATACTCATAGACTCCTTCTGATGCTTCATAAGCCATATAGATGTCCATATCTGACCTTTTGAACTTATTTGTGGTCAAAGTGTCCTCAAAAATTTTCAAACTATATAAAGTTCTAGAATCCTTTTAATGATAAATCAGCTATTCAGAGGTTTTGACCTCCTGAACATATTTCTGGCCAAAGAGTCCTCGACCTTGGGCTTTCGATACATACTCATAGACTCCTTCTGATGCTTCATAAGCCATATAGATGTCCATATCTGACCTTTTGAACTTATTTGTGGTCAAAGTGTCCTCAAAAATTTTCAAACTATATAAAGTTCTAGAATCCTTTTAATGATAAATCAGCTATTCAGAGGTTTTGACCTCCTGAACATACTTCTGGCCAAAGAGTCCTCGATCTTGGGCTTTCTATACATACTCATAGACTCCTTCTGATGCATCATAAGCCATATAGATGTCCATCTCTGACCTTTTGAACTCATTTGTGGTCAAATGTCCTCAAAATTTTTCAAACTATATCAAGTTCTAGAATTCTTATGATGATAAATCAGCTATTCAGAGGTCCCTTTTTTGACCTCCTGAACATATTTCTGGCCAAAGATTCCTCGACCTTGGGCTTTCGATACATACTCATAGACTCCTTCTGATGCTTCATAAGCCATATAGATGTCCATATCTGACCTTTTGAACTTATTTGTGGTCAAAGTGTCCTCAAAATTTTTCAAACTATATAAAGTTCTAGAATCCTTTTAATGATAAATCAGCTATTCAGAGGTTTTGACCTCCTGAACATATTTCTGGCCAAAGAGTCCTCGATCTTGGGCTTTCTATACATACTCATAGATTCCTCCTGATGCTTCATAAGCCATATAGATGTCCATATCTGACCTTTTGAACTCATTTGTGGTCAAAGTGTCCTCAAAATTTCTCAAACTATATAAAGTTATAGAATCCTTTTTATGATAAATCAGCTATTCAGAGGTTTTGACCTCCTGAACATATTTCTGGCCAAAGAGTCCTCGATCTTGGGCTTTCTATACATACTCATAGACTCCTTCTGATGCATCATAAGCCATATAGATGTCCATATCTGACCTTTTGAACTTATTTGTGGTCAAAGTGTCCTCAAAATTTTCAAACTATATATAGTTATAGAATCCTTTTGATGATAAATCAGCTATTCAGAGGTTTTGACCTCCTGAACATATTTCTGGCCAAAGAGTCCTCAATCTTGGGCTTTCTATACATACTCATAGACTCCTTCTGACGCATCATAAGCCATATAGATGTCCATCTCTGACCTTTTGAACTCATTTGTGGTCAAAGTGTCCTCAAAATTTTTCAAACTATATAAAGTTATAGAATTCTTTTGATGATAAATCAGCTATTCAGAGGTCCCCTTTTGACCTCCTGAACATATTTCTGGCCAAAGAGTCCTCGACCTTGGGCTTTCTATACATACTGATAGACTGCTTCATAAGCCATATAGATGTCCATATCTGACCTTTTGAACGTATTTGTGGTCAAAGTGTCCTCAAAAGTTTTCAAACTATATAAAGTTATAGAATTCTTTTGATGATAAATCAGTTATTCAGAGGTCCCCTTTTGACCTCCTGAACATATTTCTGGCCAAAGAGTCCTCGATCTTGGGCTTTCTATACATACTCATAGACTCCTTCTGATGCATCATAAGCCATATAGATGTCCATCTCTGACCTTTTGAACTCATTTGTGGTCAAATGTCCTCAAAATTTTTCAAACTATATCAAGTTCTAGAATTCTTATGATGATAAATCAGCTATTCAGAGGTCCTCTTTTGACCTCCTGAACATATTTCTGGCCAAAGATTCCTCGACCTTGGGCTTTCTATACATACTCATAGACTCCTTCTGATGCATCATAAGCCATATAGATGTCCATATCTGACCTTTTGAACTTATTTGTGGTCAAAGTTTCCTCAAAATTTTCAAACTATATAAAGTTATAGAATCCTTTTGATGATAAATCAGCTATTCAGAGGTTTTGACCTCCTGAACATATTTCTGGCCAAAGAGTCCTCAATCTTGGGCTTTCTATACATACTCATAGACTCCTTCTGACGCATCATAAGCCATATAGATGTCCATCTCTGACCTTTTGAACTCATTTGTGGTCAAAGTGTCCTCAAAATTTTTCAAACTATATAAAGTTATAGAATTCTTTTGATGATAAATCAGCTATTCAGAGGTCCTCTTTTGACCTCCTGAACATATTTCTGGCCAAAGAGTCCTCGATCTTGGGCTTTCTATACATACTCATAGACTCCTTCTGAAGCATCTTAAGCCATATAGATGTCCATCTCTGACCTTTTGAACTCATTTGTGGTCAAAGTGTCCTCAAAATTTTTCAAACCATATAAAGTTCTAGAATCCTTTTTATGATAAATCAGCTATTCAGAGGTTTTGACCTCCTGAACATATTTCTGGCCAAAGAGTCCTCGATCTTGGGCTTTCTATACATACTCATAGATTCCTCCTGATGCTTCATAAGCCATATAGATGTCCATATCTGACCTTTTGAACTCATTTGTGGTCAAAGTGTCCTCAAAATTTCTCAAACTATATAAAGTTATAGAATCCTTTTTATGATAAATCAGCTATTCAGAGGTTTTGACCTCCTGAACATATTTCTGGCCAAAGAGTCCTCGATCTTGGGCTTTCTATACATACTCATAGACTCCTTCTGATGCATCATAAGCCATATAGATGTCCATATCTGACCTTTTGAACTTATTTGTGGTCAAAGTGTCCTCAAAATTTTTCAAACTATATAAAGTTATAGAATCCTTTTGATGATAAATCAGCTATTCAGAGGTTTTGACCTCCTGAACATATTTCTGGCCAAAGAGTCCTCGATCTTGGGCTTTCTATACATACTAATAGACTCCTTCTGATGCATCATAAGCCATATACATGTCCATATCTGACCTTTTGAACTTATTTGTGGTCAAAGTATCCTCCAAATTTTTCAAACTATATACAGTTATAGAATTCTTTTGATGATAAATCAGCTATTCAGACGTCCCCTTTTGACCTCCTTAACATATTTCTGGCCAAAGAGTCCTCGATCTTGGGCTTTCTATTCATTCTTATAGACTCCTTCTGATGCTTCATAAGCCATATAGATGTCTATATCTGACCTTTTGAACTTAATTGTGGTCAAAGTGTCCTCAAAATTTTCAAACTATATAAAGTTATAGAATCCTTTTGATGATAAATCAGCTATTCAGAGGTTTTGACCTCCTGAACATATTTCTGGCCAAAGAGTCCTCAATCTTGGGCTTTCTATACATACTCATAGACTCCTTCTGACGCATCATAAGCCATATAGATGTCCATCTCTGACCTTTTGAACTCATTTGTGGTCAAAGTGTCCTCAAAATTTTTCAAACTATATAAAGTTATAGAATTCTTTTGATGATAAATCAGCTATTCAGAGGTCCCCTTTTGACCTCCTGAACATATTTCTGGCCAAAGAGTCCTCGACCTTGGGCTTTCTATACATACTGATAGACTGCTTCATAAGCCATATAGATGTCCATATCTGACCTTTTGAACTTATTTGTGGTCAAAGTGTCCTCAAAAGTTTTCAAACTATATAAAGTTATAGAATTCTTTTGATGATAAATCAGTTATTCAGAGGTCCCCTTTTGACCTCCTGAACATATTTCTGGCCAAAGAGTCCTCGATCTTGGGCTTTCTATACATACTCATAGACTCCTTCTGATGCATCATATGCCATATAGATGTCCATATCTGACCTTTTGAACTTATTTGTGGTCAAAGTGTCCTCAAAATTTTTCAAACTATATAAAGTTATAGAATTCTTTTGATGATAAATCAGCTATTCAGAGGTCCTCTTTTGACCTCCTGAACATATTTCTGGCCAAAGAGTCCTCGACCTTGGACTTTCTATACTTACCCATAGACTCCTTCTGATGCTTCATAAGCCATATAGATGTCCATATCTGTCCTTATAAACTTATTTGTTGTCAAAGTTCCCTTAAAAGTTTTCAAACTATATAAAGTTATAGAATTCTTTTGATGATAAATCAGTTATTCAGAGGTCCCCTTTTGACCTCCTGAACATATTTCTGGCCAAAGAGTCCTCGATCTTGGGCTTTCTATACATATAGACTCCTTCTGATGCTTCATAAGCCATATAGATGTCCATATCTGACCTTTTGAACTTATTTGTGGTCAAAGTGTCCTCAAAATTTTTCAAACTATATAAAGTTCTAGAATCCTTTTGATGATAAATCAGCTATTCGGAGGTTTTGACCTCCTGAACATATTTCTGGCCAAAGAGTCCTCGATCTTGGGCTTTCTATACATACTCATAGACTCCTTCTGATGCATCATAAGCCATATACATGTCCATATCTGACCTTTTGAACTTATTTGTGGTCAAAGTGTCCTCCAAATTTTTCAAACTATATACAGTTATAGAATTCTTTTGATGATAAATCAGCTATTCAGACGTCCCCTTTTGACCTCCTTAACATATTTCTGGCCAAAGAGTCCTCGATCTTGTGCTTTCTATTCATTCTTATAGACTCCTTCTGATGCTTCATAAGCCATATAGATGTCTATATCTGACCTTTTGAACTTATTTGTGGTCGAAGTGTCCTCAACAGAAATATCTTAAGGAGATCAAAAGGGGACCTCTGTATAGCTGATTTATCATCAAAAGGAGTCTATTACTTTATATAGTTTGAAATATTTTGAGGATACTTTGACCACAAATAAGTTCAAAAGGTCAGATATGGACATATATATGGCTTATGAAGCACCAGAAGGTATAGAAAGCCCAAGTTTCGAATACTCCTTGGCCAGAAAAAAATTCAGTATGTCAAATATTGACTTTTGTCAGGAGGATATAACATCCGAAGATATCAGTCTGAATGTATTGTATTAATGTTTTAGGACTCTTTGGCCAGAAATATGTTCAGTAGGTCAAAAGGGGACCTCTGAATAGCTGATTTATCATCAAAAGAAATCTATAACTTTAAATAGTTTGAAAAACTTTGAGGACACTTTGACCACAAATAAGTTCAAAAGGTCATATGGCTTATGAAGCATCAGGAGTCTTTGAGTATGTATAGAAAGCCCAAGATCGAGGACTCTTTTGCCAGAAATAAGTTCAGGAGGTCAAAAGAGGACCTCTGAATAGGTGATTTATCATAAAAAGAATTCTATAACTTTAAATAATTTGAAAAATTTTGAGGACCCTTTGGCCACAAATAATTTCAAAAAGTCAGATATGGACATCTATATGGCTTATGATGCATCAGAAGGAGTCTATGAGTATGTATAGAAAGCCCAAGATCGAGGACTCTTTGGCCAGAAATATGTTCAGGAGGTCAAAACCTCTGAATAGCTGATTTAAAATCAAAAGGATTCTATAACTTTATATAGTTTAAAACATTTTGAGGACCCTTTGACCACAAATAAGTTCAAAAGGTCAGATATGGACATATATATGGCTTATGAAGCATCAGAAGGAGTATGTATAGAAAGCCCAAGTTTCGAATACTCCTTGGCCAGAAAAATATTCAGTATGTCAAATATGGACTTTTGTCAGGAGGATATAACATCCGAAGATATCAGTCTGAATGTATGGTATTAATCTTTTAGGACTCTTTGGCCAGAAATATGTTCAGTAGGTCAAAAGGGGACCTCTGAATAGCTGATTTATCATCAGAAAGAGTCTATAACTTTATATAGTTTGAAAACTTTTGAGGACCCATTTGACCAGAAATAAGTTCAAAAGGTCAGATATGGACATCTATATGGCTTTTGAAGCATCAGAGGGAGTCTATGAGTATATATAGAAAGCACAAGATCGAGGACTCTTTGGCCAGAAATATGTTCAGGAGGTCAAAAGGGGACCTCTGAATAGCTGATTTATCATCAAAAGAATTCTATAACTTTATATAGTTTGAACAATTTTGAGGACCCTTTGACCAGAAATAAGTTCAAAAGGTCAGATATGGACATCTATATGGCTTATGATGCATCAGAAGGAGTCTATGAGTATGTATAGAAAGCCCAAGATCGAGGACTCTTTGGCCAGAAATATGTTCAGGAGGTCAAAACCTCTGAATAGCTGATTTATCATCAAAAGGATTCTAGAACTTTATATAGTTTGAAAAATTTTGAGGAGCCTTTGACCACAAATAAGTTCAAAAGGTCAGATATGGACATATATATGGCTTATGAAGCATCAGAAGGAGTGTGTATAGAAAGCCCAAGTTTCGAATACTCCTTGGCCAGAAAAAAATTCAGTATGTCAAATATGGTCTTTTGTCAGGAGGATATAACATCCAAAGATATCAGTCTGAATGTATTATATTAATCTTTTAGGACTCTTTGGCCAGAAATATGTTCAGTAGGTCAAAAGGGGAACTCTGAATAGCTGATTTATCATAAAAAGAATTCTATAACTTTATATAGTTTGTAAAATTTTGAGTACCCTTGACTAGAAATAAGTTCAAAAGGTCAGATATGGACATCTATATGGATTTTGAAGCATCAAATGGAGTCTATGGAGTCTAATAGCTGATTTATCATAAAAAGAATTCTATAACTTTATATAGTTTGAAAAATTTTGAGGACACTTTGACCACAAATAGGTTCAAAAGGTCAGATATGGACATCTATATGGCTTATGAAGCATCAGAGGGAGTCTATGAGTATATATAGAAAGCCCAAGATCGAGGACTCTTTGGCGAGAAATATTTTCAGGAGGTCAAAAGCGGACCTCTGAATAGCTGATTTATCATCAAAAGAATTCTATAACTCTATAGAGTTTGAAAAATTTTGAGGACACTTTGACCACAAATAAGTTCAAAAGGTCAGATATGGACATCTATATGGCTTATGGCTTCGGTAATCTATAAACCAGGGAAGGACCCCCAGAATTGCTCAAGCTATCACCCTATTTCTTTAATTAATGCAGATATAAAAATTTATTCCAAAGTTATTGCCATGCGTCTTGATAGGGTTACTGGGAAGTTAATAAATTTAGATCAGACTGGTTTTCTTAAAGGGCGGCTAGCTTCAGATAATGTCCGGCGGCTTCTACATATTATCTCGGAAACCAAAAAGACAGAACTACCTTGTGGATTTTTATTTCTTGATGCTGAAAAAGCGTTTGATCGCCTGGAATGGAGATATTTGTGGAACGTACTAGAAAAATTCAAATTTGGCCCAAATTTTATTAAAATGATACAAGTACTATATTCTAATCCCTCAGCAAGGGTTGTTACAGCTGGGCACCTTTCTGATCTTTTTAGTATTTGTCGTGGTTCCAGACAGGGGTGCCCAACATCTCCTTCCATTTTTAATTTATCACTCGAACCATTAGCCCAATACATACGTCAAAGCACCTTAGTAGCTCCAGTTAAAATAGGGTCCACATTACACTCCGTTTCTTTGAACGCGGACGATACACTTATTTATCTTTCGGATTTACAGCAATCCCTTCCGAATGTTCTAAAAATTATAGAACACTTTGGTACACTTTCTGGCTATAAGCTTAACTATTCCAAATCAATTTTAATGTTGTTGAATACGGATCTGAAGAAATTAAATATCCAATCCCGTATACCAGTGGCGCAAAAGGCCACATATTTAGGTGTTGAAATTAGTCCCAGTATCCATGCTAACCAGCTAGGAATAATTACTCATCTATTTTGAAAAAAGTCGAGAATGACCTAGTGAAATGGGCAGCATTCCCATCGTCTATGCCTGCCCGCATGGCTACAATCAAAATGAATATTCTTCCACGTATAAATTTTATTAGTTCTATGATTCCAATATTACCCCCGACAGGCTACTGGCAAAAACTTGATTCAATGCTTAAAAAATTTACTTGGAATGGGAAGAAGCCGCGCATTAAATGGTCAACATTACAACGGGATAAATCTCAGGGTGGATGGGCGTGCCCGAACTTCAAACTGTATCATTGGGCCTTTATATTACGTTCTTTAAAATACTGGCTTGATGCGGAATTAGTGTCACCTTGGAAAACGTTAGAACAGGAGCTGGTGCACCCATTTAGGCTTCGGGATGTGATTTTCTCTGGTTTGAAACATAAGAAGTGCTATTCAGAATTTGGACCAATTATTTCGTATACATTACAAATTGTGAAAAATTTTGAGAAACACGTAGACTTCAAACTGAAATGGCATAAACACTCTCCTATTTGGCACAATATCAATTTATTGACAGGTGGTAAACCATTCATTTCTCAACTGTGGGCTCAATATGGGATATGGACGTTGGGGGATATCTCAGGGCAAAATTCTATTTTAGATTTTCCTGTTCTAATGTCCCACTTTGATATTCCAAGAAATTCACAATTCCTCTATTTTAGGGTAAGGTCAGCACTTAATTCTCTTAAGGTTCCCTGGGGGTCTGCATTAAAGATTCATCCTATAGTGTCTCTTATGGAAAGAGCACCCCAAAGGAAAACGGTCTCATTCATTTATAACAATCTCATGTCATACATCACTACAGAATTGCCTGGGTATAGATCGTGGGAGGTGGATATACCTCTTGGAACAGAGACCATTAATTGGGAGGTGGTGTGGAATAATGTATTTGAGTCTTCTAAAAATCCAAATCACCAATTAATCCACTACAAAATCTGCCATAGGACCTATCTGACACCACGTAAAAGACATTTATTAGGTCTAGTGCCCAACCCCTTCTGTACATTTTGTAGTCAGGGCACTATATGGGCACATTACTACATGTCTTATGGGAGTGCCCAGATGTACAAAGATTTTGGGGCAAAGTTGTGGATAAAATGACTGTTCTGGTGGGGAAGAAGTTTTCTCTGGAGCCGGCGCTGCTTCTTCTAAATGACGATTCCAGGTTCAAGATCACTGAGATAGAACGTAAACTTTGGTTGGCTGGTTTGACTGCAGCGAAAAAAATTGTTGTTCTGAGGTGGCTTCCTCCGCACCGATTATCAATAAAACACTGGCTTCAAACTCTTCTCGAGGTGATCTACCTGGAGTGGTCATCAGCCCGTATTAATAATGTCAAGTTAAAAACGTTGGTGATGTGGGAAAAGGCTGCAGGGGATGTAAAGAAGCTATTGTTATGACTTTTTGTATCTTTCATTTGTGGTAACCCGTTAGGTCCAATTTGTAATCTTGATCATGTCTCTGGTCTAACTTGTGTGCTCCATAGGGAAGTGGGAGGGAGAGAGGGAGAGAGGGAGGGAGAGAGGGAGGGAGGGAGGGAGAGAGGGAGGGAGGGAGGGAGGGAGGGAGGGAGGGAGGGGGGTTTTGTAGTTAAGGAATGTGTGGTGTATATTACTTATGTTTAATGCAATTACTGGAAGTAATGAAACTGCACAAATTATTATTGTTATTGTATCTTGGCAAAAAAAATTGAAAATGAATAAAAAATATTAAATTACAAAAAAAAATAAAAAAAATTTTGAGGACACTTTGACCACAAATAGGTTCAAAAGGTCAGATATGGACATCTATATGGCTTATGATGCATCAGACGGGAGTCTATGGGTATGTATAGAAAGCCCAAAATCGAGGACTCTGGCGAGAAATATGTCCAGGAGGTCAAAAGGGGACCTCTGAATATCTGATTTATCATCAAAAGAATTCTATAACTTTATATAGTTTGAAAAATTTTGAGGACCCTTTGACCAGAAATAAGTTCAAAAGGTCAGATATGGACATCTATATGGATTTTGAAGCATCAAAGGGCGTCTATGAGTATATATAGAAAGCCCAAGATCCAGGACTCTTTGGCCAGAAATATGTTCAGTAGGTCAAAAGGGGACCTCTGAATAGCTGATTTATCATCAGAAGAATTCTATAACTTTATATAGTTTGAAAAATTTTGAGGACCCTTTGACCACAAATAAGTTCAAGAGGTCATATGGACATATATATATGGCTTATGAAGCATTAGAAGGAGTCTATGAGTATGTATAGAAAGCCCAAGATCGAGGACTCTTTGGCCAGAAATATGTTCAGGAGGTCAAAACCTCTGAATAGCTGATTTATCATCAAAAGGATTCTATAACTTTATGTAGTTTAAAACATTTTGAGGACCCTTTGACCACAAATAAGTTTAAAAGGTCAGATATGGACATCTATATGGATTTTGAAGCATCAAAGGGAGTCTATTAGTATATATAGAAATCCCAAGATCGAGGACTCTTTGGCCAGAAATATGTTCAGGAGGTCAAAAGGGGACCTCTGAATAGCTGATTTATCATCAAAAGAATTCTATAACTTTATATAGTTTGAAAAATTTTGAGGACACTTTGACCAAAAATAGGTTCTAAAGGTCAGATATGGACATATATATGGCTTATGAAGCATCAGAAAGAGTCTATGAGTATGTATAGAAAGCACAATATCGAGGACTCTTTGGCCAGAAATATGTTCAGGAGGTCAAAAGGGGACCTCTGAATATCTGATTTATCATCAAAAGAATTCTATAACTTTATATAGTTTGAAACATTTTGAGGACCCTTTGACCACAAATAAGTTCAAAAGGTCAGATATGGACATCTATATGGCTTATGAGGCATCAGAAGGAGTCTAAGAGTATGTATAGAAAGCCCAATATCGAGGACTCTTTGGCCAGAAATATGTTCAAGAGGTCAAAAGGGGACCTCTGAATATCTGATTTATCATCAAAAGAATTCTATAACTTTATATAGTTTGAAACATTTTGAGGACCCTTTGACCACAAATAAGTTCAAAAAGTCAGATTTGGACATCTATATGGCTTATGATGCATCAGAAGGAGTCTATGAGTATGTATAGAAAGCCCAAGATCGAGGATTCTTTGGCCAGAAATATGTTCAGGAGGTCAAAACCTCTGAATAGCTGATTTATCATCAGAAAGAGTCTATAACTTTATATAGTTTGAAAACTTTTGAGGACCCTTTGACCAGAAATAAGTTCAAAAGGTCAGATATGGACATCTATATGGATTTTGAAGCATCAGAGGGAGTCTATGAGTATATATAGAAAGCCCAAGATCGGGGACTCTTTGGCGAAAAATAGTTTCAGGAGGTCAAATGACTTCTGAATATCTGATTTATCATCAAAAGAATTCTATAACTTTATATAGTTTGAAACATTTTGAGGACCCTTTGACCACAAAGAAGTTCAAAAGGTCAGATATGGACATCTATATGGCTTATGATGCATCAGACGGGAGTCTATGAGTATGTATAGAAAGCCCAAGATCGAGGATTCTTTGGCCAGAAATATGTTCAGGAGGTCAAAACCTCTGAATAGCTGATTTATCATCAAAAGGATTCTATAACTTTATATAGTTTGAAAAAATTTGAGGACACTGACCAAAATTAAGTTCAAAAGGTCAGATATGGACATCAATATGGCTTAGGAAGCAACAGAAGGAGTCTATGAGTATAGAAAGCCCAAAATCGAGGACTCTGGCGAGAAATATGTCCAGGAGGTCAAAAGGCGACCTCTGAATAGCTGATTTATCATCAAAAGAATTCTATAACTTTATATAGTTTGAAAAATTTTGAGGACCCTTTGACCAGAAATAAGTTCAGAAGGTCAGATATGGACATCTATATGGCTTATGATGCATCAGAAGGAGTCTATGAGTATGTATATAAAGCCCAAGATCGAGGACTCTTTGGCCAGAAATATGTTCAGGAGGTCAAAACCTCTGAATAGCTGATTTATCATCAAAAGGATTCTATAACTTTATGTAGTTTAAAACATTTTGAGGACCCTTTGACCACAAATAAGTTCAAAAGGTCAGATATGGACATCTATATGGCTTATGATGCATCAGAAGGAGTCTATGAGTATGTAAAGAAAGCCCAATATCGAGGACTCTTTGGCCAGAAATATGTTCAGGAGGTCAAAAGGGGACCTCTGAATATCTGATTTATCATCAAAAGAATTCTATAACTTTATATAGTTTGAAACATTTTGAGGACCCTTTGACCACAAAGAAGTTCAAAAGGTCATATATGGACATCTATATGGCTTATGATGCATCAGACGGGAGTCTATGAGTATGTATAGAAAGCCCAAGATCGAGGATTTTTTGGCCAGAAATATGTTCAGGAGGTCAAAACCTCTGAATAGCTGATTTATCATCAAAAGGATTCTATAACTTTATATAGTTTGAAAAAATTTGAGGACACTGACCAAAATTAAGTTCAAAAGGTCAGATATGGACATCAATATGGCTTAGGAAGCAACAGAAGGAGTCTATGAGTATGTATAGAAAGCCCAAAATCGAGGACTCTGGCGAGAAATATGTCCAGGAGGTCAAAAGGGGACCTCTGAATAGCTGATTTATCATCAAAAGAATTCTATAACTTTATATAGTTTGAAAAATTTTGAGGACCCTTTGACCACAAATAAGTTCAAGAGGTCATATGGACATATATATATGGCTTATGAAGCATCAGAAGGAGTCTATGAGTATGTATAGAAAGCCCAAGATCGAGGACTCTTTGGCCAGAAATATGTTCAGGAAGTCAAGAGGGGACCTCTGAATAGCTGATTTATCATCAAAAGAATTCTATAACTTTATATAGTTTGAAAAATTTTGAGGACCTTTTGACCAGAAATAAGTTCAAAAGGTCAGATATTGACATCTATATGGATTTTGAAGCATCAAATGGAGTCTATGAGTATATATAGAAAGCCCAAGATCGAAGACTCCTTGGCCAGAAATATGTTCAGGAGGTCAAAAGGGGACCTCTGAATAGCTGATTTATCATCAAAAGAATTCTATAACTTTATATAGTTTGAAAAATTTTGAGGACATTTTGACCACAAATAGGTTCAAAAGGTCAGATATGGACATATATATGGCTTATGAAGCATCAGAAAGAGTCTATGAGTATGTATAGAAAGCCCAATATCGAGGACTCTTTAGCCAGAAATATGTTCAGGAGGTCAAAAGGGGACCTCTGAATATCTGATTTATCATCAAAAGAATTCTATAACTTTATATAGTTTGAAACAGTTTGAGGACACTTAGACCACAAATACGTTCAAAATGTCAGATATGGACATCTATATGGCTTATGATGCATCAGACGGAGTCTATGAGTATGTATAGAAAGCCCAAGATAGAGGATTCTTTGGCCAGAAATATGTTCAGGAGGTCAAAACCTCTGAATAGCTGATTTATCATCAGAAAGAGTCTATAACTTTATATAGTTTGAAAACTTTTGAGGACCCTTTGACCAGAAATAAGTTCAAAAGGTCAGATATGGACAACTATATGGCTTTTGAAGCATCAGAGGGAGTCTATGAGTATATATAGAAAGCCCAAGATCGGGGACTCTTTGGCGAAAAATAGTTTCAGGAGGTCAAATGACTTCTGAATAGCTGATTTATCATCAAAAGAATTCTATAACTTTATATAGTTTGAAACATTTTGAGGACCCTTTGACCACAAAGAAGTTCAAAAGGTCAGATATGGACATCTATATGGCTTATGATGCATCAGACGGGAGTCTATGAGTATGTATAGAAAGCCCAAGATCGAGGATTTTTTGGCCAGAAATATGTTCAGGAGGTCAAAACCTCTGAATAGCTGATTTATCATCAAAAGGATTCTATAACTTTATATAGTTTGAAAAAATTTGAGGACCCTTTGACCAGAAATAAGTTCAAAAGTTCAGATATGGACATCTATATAGATTTTGAAGCATCAGAGGGAGTCTATGACTATATATAGAAAGCCCAAGATCGAGGACTCTTTGGCGAGAAATATGTTCAGGACGTCAAAAGGGGACCTCTGAATATCTGATTTATCATCAAAAGAATTCTATAACTTTATATAGTTTGAAAAATTTTGAGGACACTTTGACCACAAATAGGTTCAAAAGGTCAGATATGGACATCTATATGGCTTAGGAAGCAACAAAAGGAGTCTATGAGTATGTATAGAAAGCCCAAAATCGAGGACTCTGGCGAGAAATATGTCCAGGAGGTCAAAAGTGGACCTCTGAATATCTGATTTATCATCAAAAGAATTCTATAACTTTATATATTTTGAAAAATTTTGAGGACCCGTTGACCAGAAATAAGTTCAAAAGGTCAGATATGGACATCTATATGGATTTTGAAGCATCAAAGGGCGTCTATGAGTATATATAGAAAGCCCAAGATCGAGGACTCTTTGGCCAGAAATATGTTCAGTAGGTCAAAAGGGGACCTCTGAATAGCTGATTTATCATCAAAAGAATTCTATAACTTTATATAGTTTAAAAATTTTTGAGGACCCTTTGACCACAAATAAGTTCAAGAGGTCATATGGACATATATATATGGCTTATGAAGCATCAGAAGGAGTCTATGAGTATGTATAGAAAGCCCAAGATCGAGGACTCTTTGGCCAGAAATATGTTCAGGAGGTCAAAACCTCTGAATAGCTGATTTATCATCAAAAGTATTCTATAACTTTATATAGTTTGAAAAATTTGGAGGACACTTTGACCAGAAATAAGTTCAAAAGTTCAGATATGGACATCTATATAGATTTTGAAGCATCAGAGGGAGTCTATGACTATATATAGACAGCCCAAGATCGAGGACTCTTTGGCGAGAAATATGTTCAGGACGTCAAAAGGGGACCTCTGAATATCTGATTTATCATCAAAAGAATTCTATAACTTTATATAGTTTGAAAAATTTTGAGGACACTTTGACCACAAATAGGTTCAAAAGGTCAGATATGGACATCTATATGGCTTAGGAAGCAACAGATGGAGTCTATGAGTATGTATAGAAAGCCCAAAATCGAGGACTCTGGCGAGAAATATGTCCAGGAGGTCAAAAGGGGACCTCTGAATATCTGATTTATCATGAAAAGAATTCTATAACTTTATATATTTTGAAAATTTTTGAGGACCCTTTGACCAGAAATAAGTTCAAAAGGTCAGATATGGACATCTATATGGATTTTGAAGCATCAAAGGGCGTCTATGAGTATATATAGAAAGCCCAAGATCGAGGACTCTTTGGCCAGAAATATGTTCAGTAGGTCAAAAGGGGACCTCTGAATAGCTGATTTATCATCAAAAGAATTCTATAACTTTATATAGTTTGAAAAATTTTGAGGACCCTTTGACCACAAATAAGTTCAAGAGGTCATATGGACATATATATATGGCTTATGAAGCATCAGAAGGAGTCTATGAGTATGTATAGAAAGCCCAAGATCGAGGACTCTTTGGCCAGAAATATGTTCAGGAGGTCAAAACCTCTGAATAGCTGATTTATCATCAAAAGAATTCTATAACTTTATATAGTTTGAAAAATTTGGAGGACACTTTGACCACAAATATGTTCAAAAGGTCAGATATGGACATCTATATGGCTTATGATGCATCAGAAAGAGTCTATGAGTATGTATAGAAAGCCCAAGATCGAGGATTCTTTGGCCAGAAATACGTTCAGGAGGTCAAAACCTCTGAATAGCTGATTTATCATCAGAAAGAGTCTATAACTTTATATAGTTTGAAAACTTTTGAGGACCCTTTGACCAGAAATAAGTTCAAAAGTTCAGATATGGACATCTATATAGATTTTGAAGCATCAGAGGGAGTCTATGACTATATATAGAAAGCCCAAGATCGAGGACTCTTTGGCGAGAAATATATTCAGGAGGTCAAAAGGGGACCTCCGAATATCTGATTTATCATCAAAAGAATTCTATAACTTTATATAGTTTGAAACATTTTGAGGACCCTTTGACCACAAATAAGTTCAAAAAGTCAGATATGGACATCTATATGGCTTATGATGCATCAGAAGGAGTCTATGAGTATGTATAGAAAGCCCAATATCGAGGACTCTTTGGCCAGAAATATGTTCAGGAGGTCAAAAGAGGACCTCTGAATATCTGATTTATCATCAAAAGAATTCTATAACTTTATATAGTTTGAAAAATTTTGAGGACACTTTGACCACAAATAGGTTCAAAAGGTCAGATATGGACATCTATATGGCTTATGATGCATCAGACGGGAGTCTATGAGTATGTAAAGAAAGCCCAAGATCGAGGATTCTTTGGCCAGAAATATGTTCAGGAGGTCAAAACCTCTGAATAGCTGATTTATCATCAAAAGGATTCTATAACTTTATATAGTTTGAAAAATTTTGAGGACCCTTTGACCACAAATGAGTTCAAAAGGTCAGATATGGACATCTATATGGCTTAGGAAGCAACAGAAGGAGTCTATGAGTATGTATAGAAAGCCCAAAATCAAGGACTCTGGCGAGAAATATGTCTAGGAGGTCAAAAGGGGACCTCTGAATAGCTGATTTATCATCAAAAGAATTCTATAACTTTATATAGTTTGAAAAATTTTGAGGACCCTTTGACCAGAAATAAGTTCAAAAGGTCAGATATGGACATCTATATGGATTTTGAAGCATCAAAGGGCGTCTATGAGTATATATAGAAAGCCCAAGATCGAGGACTCTTTAGCCAGAAATATGTTCAGTAGGTCAAAAGGGGACCTCTGAATAGCTGATTTATCATCAAAAGAATTCTATAACTTTATATAGTTTGAAAAATTTGGAAGACACTTTGACCACAAAAAAGTTCAAAAGGTCATATGGACATATATATGGCTTATGAAGCATCAGAAATAGTCTATTAGTATGTATAGAAAGCCCAATATCGAGGACTCTTTGGCCAGAAATATGTTCAGGAGGTCAAAAGGGGACCTCTGAATATCTGATTTATCATCAAAAGAATTCTATAACTTTATATAGTTTGAAAAATTTTGAGGACACTTTGACCACAAATAGGTTCAAAAGGGCAGATATGGACATCTATATGGCTTATGATGCATCAGACGGGAGTCTATGAGTATGTATAGAAAGCCCAAGATCGAGGATTCTTTGGCCAGAAATATGTTCAGGAGGTCAAAACCTCTGAATAGCTGATTTATCATCAAAAGGATTCTATAACTTTATATAGTTTGAAAAATTTTAAGGACCCTTTGACCACAAATGAGTTCAAAAGGTCAGATATGGACATCTATATGGCTTAGGAAGCAACAGAAGGAGTCTATGAGTATGTATAGAAAGCCCAAAATCGAGGACTCTGGCGAGAAATATGTCTAGGAGGTCAAAAGGGGACCTCTGAATAGCTGATTTATCATCAAAAGAATTCTATAACTTTATATAGTTTGAAAAATTTTGAGGACCCTTTGACCAGAAATAAGTTCAAAAGGTCAGATATGGACATCTATATGGATTTTGAAGCATCAAAGGGCGTCTATGAGTATATATAGAAAGCCCAAGATCGAGGACTCTTTAGCCAGAAATATGTTCAGCAGGTCAAAAGGGGACCTCTGAATAGCTGATTTATCATCAAAAGAATTCTATAACTTTATATAGTTTGAAAAATTTTGAGGACACTTTGACCACAAATAAGTTCAAGAGGTCATAAGGACATATATATATGGCTTATGAAGCATCAGAAGGAGTCTATGAGTATGTATAGAAAGCCCAAGATCGAGGACTCTTTGGCCAGAAATATGTTCAGGAAGTGAAAAGGGGACCTATGAATAGCTGATTTATCATCAAAAGAATTCTATAACTTTATATAGTTTGAAAAATTTGGAAGACACTTTGACCACAAAAAAGTTCAAAAGGTCATATGGACATATATATGGCTTATGAAGCATCAGAAATAGTCTATTAGTATGTATAGAAAGCCCAATATCGAGGACTCTTTGGCCATAAATATGTTCAGGAGGTCAAAAGGGGACCTCTGAATATCTGATTTATCATCAAAAGAATTCTATAACTTTATATAGTTTGAAAAATTTTGAGGACACTTTGACCACAAATAGGTTCAAAAGGGCAGATATGGACATCTATATGGCTTATGATGCATCAGACGGGAGTCTATGAGTATGTATAGAAAGCCCAAGATCGAGGATTCTTTGGCCAGAAATATGTTCAGGAGGTCAAAACCTCTGAATAGCTGATTTATCATCAAAAGAATTCTATAACTTTATATAGTTTGAAAAATTTTGAGGACACTGACCAAAATTAAGTTCAAAAGGTCAGATATGGACATCTAAATGGCTTAGGAAGCAAAAGATGGAGTCTATGAGTATGTATAGAAAGCCCAAAATCGAGGACTCTGGCGAGAAATATGTCCAGGAGGTCAAAAGGGGACCTGTGAATATCTGATTTATCATCAAAAGAATTCTATAACTTTATATATTTTGAAAAATTTTGAGGACCCTTTGACCAGAAATAAGTTCAAAAGGTCAGATATGGACATCTATATGGATTTTGAAGCATCAAAGGGCGGCTATGAGTATATATAGAAAGCCCAAGATCGAGGACTCTTTGGCCAGAAATATGTTCAGTAGGTCAAAAGGGGACCTCTGAATAGCTGATTTATCATCAAAAGAATTCTATAACTTTATATAGTTTGAAAAATTTTGAGGACCCTTTGACCACAAATAAGTTCAAGAGGTCATATGGACATATATATATATGTCTTATGAAGCATCAGAAGGAGTCTATGAGTATGTATAGAAAGCCCAAGATCGAGGACTCTTTGGCCAGAAATATGTTCAGGAAGTAAAAACCTCTGAATAGCTGATTTATCATCAAAAGAATTCTATAACTTTATATAGTTTGAAAAATTTGGAGGAGACTTTGACCACAAATATGTTCAAAAGGTCAGATATGGACATCTATATGGCTTACGATGCATCAGAAGGAGTCTATGAGTATGTATAGAAAGCCCAAGATCGAGGATTCTTTGGCCAGAAATATGTTCAGGAGGTCAAAACCTCTGAATAGCTGATTTATCATCAGAAAGAATCTATAACTTTATATATTTTGAAAACTTTTTAGGACCCTTTGACCAGAAATAAGTTCAAAATTTCAGATATGGACATCTATATAGATTTTGAAGCATCAGAGGGAGTCTATGACTATATATAGAAAGCCCAAGATCGAGGACTCTTTGGCGAGAAATATGTTCAGGAGGTCAAAAGGGGACCTCTGAATATCTGATTTATCATCAAAAGAATTCTATAACTTTATATAGTTTGAAACATTTTGAGGACCCTTTGACCACAAATAAGTTCAAAAAGTCAGATATGGACATCTATATGGCTTATGATGCATCAGAAGGAGTCTATGAGTATGTATAGAAAGCCCAATATCGAGGACTCTTTTGCCAGAAATATGTTCAGGAGGTCAAAAGGGACATCTGAATATCTGATTTATCATCAAAAGAATTCTATAACTTTATACAGTTTGAAAAATTTTGAGGACACTTTGACCACAAATAGGTTCAAAAGGTCAGATAGGGACATCTATATGGCTTATGATGCATCAGACGGGAGTCTATGAGTATGTATAGAAAGCCCAAGATCGAGGATTCTTTGGCCAGAAATATGTTCAGGAGGTCAAAACCTCTGAATAGCTGATTTATCATCAAAAGGATTCTATAACTTTATATAGTTTGAAACATTTTGAGGAACCTTTGACCACAAATGAGTTCAAAAGGTCAGATATGGACATCTATATGGCTTAGGAAGCAACAGAAGGAGTCTATGAGTATGTATAGAAAGCCCAAAATCGAGGACTCTGGCGAGAAATATGTCCAGGAGGTCAAAAGGGGACCTCTAAATAGCTGATTTATCATCAAAAGAATTCTATAACTTTATATAGTTTGAAAAATTTTGATGACCCTTTGACCAGAAATAAGTTCAAAAGGTCAGATATGGACATCTATATGGATTTTGAAGCATCAAAGGGCGTCTATGAATATATATAGAAAGCCCAAGATCGAGGACTCTTTGGCCAGAAATATGTTCAGTAGGTCAAAAGGGGACCTCTGAATAGCTGATTTATCATCAAAAGAATTCTATAACTTTATATAGTTTGAAAAATTTTGAGGACCCTTTGACCACAAATAAGTTCAAAAGGTCATATGGACATATATATATGGCTTATGAAGCATCAGAAGGAGTCTATGAGTATGTATAGAAAGCCCAAGAGCGAGGACTCTTTGGCCAGAAATATGTTCAGGAAGTGAAAAGGGGACCTCTGAATAGCTGATTTATCATCAAAAGAATTCTATAACTTTATATAGTTTGAAAAATTTGGAAGACACTTTGACCACAAAAAAGTTCAAAAGGTCATATGGACATATATATGGCTTATGAAGCATCAGAAATAGTCTATTAGTATGTATAGAAAGCCCAATATCGAGGACTCTTTGGCCAGAAATATGTTCAGGAGGTCAAAAGGGGACCTCTGAATATCTGATTTATCATCAAAAGAATTCTATAACTTTATATAGTTTGAAAAATTTTGAGGACACTTTGACCACAAATAGGTTCAAAAGGTCAGATATGGACATCTATATGGCTTATGATGCATCAGACGGGAGTCTATGAGTATGTATAGAAAGCCCAAGATCGAGGATTCTTTGGCCAGAAATATGTTCAGGAGGTCAAAACCTCTGAATAGCTGATTTATCATCAAAAGGATTCTATAACTTTATATAGTTTGAAAATTTTTGAGGACACTTTGACCACAAATAGGTTCAAAAGGTCAGATATGGACATCTATATGGCTTATGATGCATCAGACGGGAGTCTATGAGTATGTATAGAAAGCCCAAGATCGAGGATTCTTTGGCCAGAAATATGTTCAGGAGGTCAAAACCTCTGAATAGCTGATTTATCATCAAAAGGATTCTATAACTTTATATAGTTTGAAACATTTTGAGGACACTGACCAAAATTAAGTTCAAAAGGTCAGATATGGACATCTATATGGCTTAGGAAGCAACAAAAGGAGTCTATATGTATAGAAAGCCCAAAATCGAGGACTCTGGCGAGAAATATGTACAGGAGGTCAAAAGGGGACCTCTGAATATCTGATTTATCATCAAAAGAATTCTATAACTTTATATATTTTGAAAAATTTTGAGGACCCTTTGACCAGAAATAAGTTCAAAAGGTCAGATATGGACATCTATATGGATTTTGAAGCATCAAAGGGCGTCTATGAGTATTTATAGAAAGCCCAAGATCGAGGACTCATTGGCCAGAAATATGTTCAGTAGGTCAAAAGGGGACCTCTGAATAGCTGATTTATCATCAAAAGAATTCTATAACTTTATATAGTTTGAAAATTTTTGAGGACACTTTGACCACAAATAGGTTCAAAAGGTCAGATATGGACATCTATATGGCTTATGATGCATCAGACGGGAGTCTATGAGTATGTATAGAAAGCCCAAGATCGAGGATTCTTTGGCCAGAAATATGTTCAGGAGGTCAAAACCTCTGAATAGCTGATTTATCATCAAAAGGATTCTATAACTTTATATAGTTTGAAAAATTTTGAGGACACTGACCAAAATTAAGTTCAAAAGGTCAGATATGGACATCTATATGGCTTAGGAAGCAACAAAAGGAGTCTATATGTATAGAAAGGAGATGGTCCTCACTGCAGAGCATAAAATCCGGGGGGAGGAGTCGGATAAAATCCAACTCCTCCCACCTTACATACCTAAACCTACCAATCTCCACCCCCTGATCCCTAAACCCACCCCTAAACCTACCCATCTCCACCCCTAAACCTACCCATCTCCACCC
This sequence comes from Scardinius erythrophthalmus, assembly GCF_964197995.2. Lineage (NCBI taxonomy): Eukaryota > Metazoa > Chordata > Actinopteri > Cypriniformes > Leuciscidae > Scardinius > Scardinius erythrophthalmus. The sequence goes on along the minus strand of NC_138241.1, from coordinate 8,740,871 downwards.
CTTATATAAGATCCGACTCCTCCCCTCGGATCTTGTGTACTGCATTGAGGTGCTACTGATAGAAAGCCCAAAATCGAGGACTCTGGCGAGAAATATGTACAGGAGGTCAAAAGGGGACCTCTGAATATCTGATTTATCATCAAAAGAAGTCTATAACTTTATATATTTTGAAAAATTTTGAGGACCCTTTGACCAGAAATAAGTTCAAAAGGTCAGATATGGACATCTATATGGATTTTGAAGCATCAAAGGGCGTCTATGAGTATTTATAGAAAGCCCAAGATCGAGGACTCATTGGCCAGAAATATGTTCAGTAGGTCAAAAGGGGACCTCTGAATAGCTGATTTATCATCAAAAGAATTCTATAACTTTATATAGTTTGAAAAATTTTGAGGACCCTTTGACCAGAAATAAGTTCAAAAGTTCAGATATGGACATCTGTATAGATTTTGAAGCATCAGAGGGAGTCTATGACTATATATAGAAAGCCCAAGATCGAGGACTCTTTGACGAGAAATATGTTCAGGAGGTCAAAAGGGGACCTCTGAATATCTGATTTATCATCAAAAGAATTCTATAACTTTATATAGTTTGAAACATTTTGAGGACCCTTTGACCACAAATAAGTTCAAAAGGTCAGATATGGACATCTATATGGCTTATGATGCATCAGAAGTTGTCTATGAGTATGTATAGAAAGCCCAAGATCGAAGACTCTTTGGCCAGAAATATGTTCAGTAGGTCAAAAGGGGACCTCTGAATAGCTGATTTATCAATCAGAAGAAGACTATAATATTACATAGTTTGAAAATTTTTAAGGACACTTTGAGCAGAAATAATTTCAAAAGGTAAGCCATAAGCCATATCTGTATGGATATCTATATTGGCTTTTGAAGCATCAGGAGTCAATGAGTATGTATAGAAATCGAGGACTGTTTGTCCAGAAATATGTTACTTTGGACAAACATGTACTTACGTACATCAGGAGTCGAAGAGTATGTATAGAAAGTTAACATCAGTTGACTGAATGTATAAGTAGGTTAATGTGCAGTGAAGGAAAATCATTGCACTAGCTGTTGCTTTACAATGGACACAAGTATGGGAGTTATTTCTGGTTTGCAATGCAATGCGAAAAGTGCTTTATCCATATGTTTATTCTTAAGTGCATTCTGTCGTTGGGCAACTTTGGAATGCACTGAAGAATAAATATATAGATAAAGCACTTTTCGCAATGCATTGCACACCAGAACTAACTCCTTCCCATGTTCATTAAAGATATAACATTTATGCATTGCACAAAGGATCTAACGTTGTCCACTGAACAATAACATATAGGCTATGCACTTCTTGCATTGCATTGCATTGCACAGTAGATCTAATTCATTCCCATGTTCATTAAAGAGATAACAAGTGTTGTTGCATTGAATTGCACAAACGATCTTACGTTGTGCATTGAAGAATAACGTACAGGCTATATGCACTTTATGCATTGCACACCAGAACTAACTCCTTCCCATGTTCATTAAAGGGATAACATGTTGCATTGCATTTTACTGCACAAACGATCTAACGCTGTGCATTGAAGTATAATATATAGGCTATGCACTTTTTGCATTGCTTTGCATTGCACACCAGAACTAACTCCTTCAAATGTTTACTAAAGAGATAACATTTTGCATTGCATTGCACAAACGATCTAACGTTGTGCACTGAAGAATAACATATAGGCCATGCACTTTTTGCATTGCATTGCACACCAGAACTAACTCCTTCAAATATTTATTAAAGAGATAACATTTTGCATTGCATTGCACAAACGATCTAACTTTGTGAATTGAAGAATAACATATAGACTAAATGCATGCATTGTATTGCATTGCACACCCGAACTAACTCCTTCCCATGTTCATAAAAGAGATAACATATGTTATGCAACATTTCATTGTTTTGCAGAAACGATCTAACGTTGTGCACTGAAGAATATTTATGCACTTTTTGCATTGTATTGCATTGCACACCAGAACATATGTTATGCAACATTATATTGCTTTGCACAAACGACCTAACACTGTGCACTAAAGAATAACATTTATGCATTTTTGCATTGCATTGCACACCAGAACTAACTCCTTCAAATGTTTTTTAAAGAGATAACATTTTGCACGATCTAAAATATGTTATGCAACATTTCATTGTTTGTGCATTGAAGAGTAACATAGGCTATTCACTTTTTGCTTTGCATTGCATTGCACACCAGAACTAGCTCCATCCCATGTTCATTAAAGGGATAACATGTTGCATTGCATTGCACAAACGATCTAACGCTGAAGAATAACATATAGGCTATGCACTTTTTGCATTGCATTGCATTGCACTCCAGAACTAACTACTTCCCATGTTTATTAAAGAGATAACATGTTGCATTGCATTGCACAAACGATCTAACGTTGTGCATTGAAGAATGACATAGTTGACATAGCTAAATGCATGGATTGTGTTGCATGTACAGCCGAACTAACTCCTTCACATGTTCATTAAAGAGATAACATTTTGCACGATCTTACGTTGTGCATTGAAGAATAACATATAGGCTAAATGCATGCATTGTATTGCATTGCACACCCGAACTAACTCCGTCCCATGTTCATTAAAGAGATAACATATGTTATGCAACATTTCATTGTTTGTGCATTGAAGAGTAACATAGGCTATTCACTTTTTGCTTTGCATTGCATTGCACAAACGATCTAACGCTGTGCACTGAAGAATAACATATAGGCTATGCACTTTTTGAATTGCATTGCATTGCACTCCAGAACTAACTACTTCCCATGTTTATTAAAGAGATAACATTTTGCATTGCATTGCACAAACGATCTAACGTTGTGCATGAAGAATGACATAGTTGACATAGCTAATTGCATGGATTGTGTTGCATGTACAGCCGAACTAACTCCTTCCCATGTTCATTAAAAAGATAACATATGTTATGCAACATTGCATTGCTTTGCACAAACGATTTAACGCTGTGCACTGAATAACATTTATGCACTTTTTGCATTGCATCGCATTGCACACCAGAACTAACACCTTCAAATGCTTATTTAAGAGATAACATTTTGAATTGCATTGTGCATTGCATAACGTTGTGCATTGAAGAATAACATATAGGCTATATGCATGCATTGTATTGCATTGCACACCCTAACTGCTGCCCATGTTCATTAAAGAGATAACATATGTTATGCACAAACGATCTAACGTTTTGCATTGAAGAGTAACATTGGCTATTCACTTTTTGCATTGCATTGCATTGCACACCATAACTAACTTTTCTAACATTTGAAGGAGTTAGTTCTGGTGTGCAATGCAATGCAAAGTGCATAAATGTTATTATTCAGTGCACAACATTAGATCGTTTCTGCAATGCAATGCAATGCAATGCAACATGTTATCTCTTTAGTGGACATGGGAAAGAGTTAGTTCTGGTGTGCAATTCAATGCAATGTAAAAAGTGCATGGTCTATGTTTCTCTTCAATGCACAACGTTAGATCGTTTGCGCAATGCAATGCAAAATGTTATCTCTTCAATGAACATTTGAAGGAGTAAGATCTGGTGTGCAATGCAATGCCAAAAGTGAATGCCCTAAATGTTATTCTTCAGTGCACAACGTTAGATCGTTTCTGCAATGCAATGCAATTCAATGCAATGCAACATGTTATCTCTTTACAGAACATGGGATGGAGTTAGTTTCAGTGTGCAATGCAATGCAAAAAGTACATAAATGTTATTCTTCAATGCACAACGTTAGATCGTTTCTGCAATGCAATGCAATGCAATGCAATGCAACATGTGTTATTTCTTTAATGAACATGGGAAGGAGTTAGTTCTGGTGTGCAATGCAATACAATGCATGCATTTAGCCTATATGTTATTCTTCAATGCACAACATTGATCGTTGAGACAAACGATCGTTTTGTGCAATGAAATGCAAAATGTTATCTCTTTATGAACATGGGAAGAGGTTAGTTCTGCTGTGCAATGCAATGCAAAAAGTGAATAAATGTTATTATTCAGTGCACATCGTTAGATCGTTTGTGCAAAGCAATTCAATGTTGCATAACATGTTATCTCTTTAATGAACATGTGAAGGAGTTAGTTTGGGTGTGCAATGCAATACAATGCATGCATTTAGCCTGTATGTTATTCTTCAATGCACAACGTTAGATCGTTTGTGCAATGCAATGCAACATATTATCTCTTTATTGAACATGGGAAGCAGTTTGATCTGGTGTGCAATGCAATGCAATGCAAAAAGTGCATGGCCTATGTTAGTCTTCATTGCACAACGTTAGATCGTTTGTGCAATGCAATGCAACAACAGATGTTATCTCTTTAATGAACATGGGAAGGAGTTAGTTTTGGTGTGCAATGCAGGGATAGAAGTGCATATGTTTTTCTTCAATGATGCACAACGATTGATCGTTTGTGCAATGCAACAACATATGTTATCTCTTTAATGAACATGGGAATGAATTAGTTGTAGTGTGCAATGCAATGCAATCCAAGAAGTGCATAGCCTATATGTTATTGTTCGGTGGACATCGTTAGATCGTTTGTGCAATGCAATGCAACAACATAAATGTTATCTCTTTAATGAACATGGGAAGGAGTTAGTTCTGGTGTGCAATGCAATGCGAAAAGTGCATTATCTATATGTTCCGGTATTCTACCGTGCATTCTATCGTTGTCCAACGGAATGAGTTAATTGTGTCCATTGTAAAGCAAAACCCAGTGCAATGATTTTCCTTTACTGCACATTAATTAATCTACTTATACATTCAGTCAACTGATGTTAACTTTCTATACATACTCTTCGACTCCTGATCAGCCAATACAGAAGTCCATATTTGACCAAAGTAACATATTTCTGGCCAAAGAGTCCTCGATTTCTATACATACATCATTGACTCCTGATGCTTCATAAGCCATGGATATCTATATGGATATCTATTTGGCTTAAGGCTTACCTTTTAAACTTATTTCTGGTCAGTGTCCTCAAAATTTTTCAAACTATATAAAGTTATAGTCTCCTTCGAATTATAAATCATTGACAAAAGAGTTCTCAAGATGATGTTGTCTACCATAAACGAATATAGGCTCCTTCTTATGTTAAATCAGCCATACAGAAGTCCATATTTGACCTTCTGAACATATTTCTGGCCAGAGACCTTGAACATTTACCTTACTATACATATTTCTCAAACTATACAGACTTCTCATGATGTTATATCAGCCAGACTGTAGTCCATATAAGACCAATTGAACATATTTTTGGCCAAAGAATCCTCAAAATGTTTTTTACTATTATAAACGTATCGACTCCTTCTGATGTTAAATAAGTCCATAATTGACCTGCTGAAAATATTTCTGACCAAAGAGTCGATCTTGGGCTTTCTATAAATACTCATAGAGTACTTTTGAAACTTCATAAACCATATAGATGTCCATATCTGACCTTTTGAACTTATTTGTGGTGAAAGTGTCCTCAAAATTTTTCAAACTATATAAAGTTATAGAATCCTTTTGATGATAAATCAGCTATTCAGAGGTCCCCTGTTGACCTCCGGGACATATTTCTGGCCAAAGAGTCCTCGATCTTGGGCTTTCTATACATACTCATAGACTCCTTCTGATGCTTCATAAGCCATATAGATGTCCATATCTGACCTTTTTAACTTATTTGTGGTCAAAGTGTCCTCAAAATTTTTCAAACTATATAAAGTTCTAGAATCCTTTTGATGATAAATCAGCTATTCAGAGGTTTTGACCTCCTGAACATATTTCTGGCCAAAGAGTCCTCGATCTTGGGCTTTCTATACATACTCATAGACTCCTTCTGATGCATCATAAGCCATATAGATGTCCATATCTGACCTTTTGAACTTATTTGTGGTCAAAGTGTCCTCAACATTTTTCAAACTAAATAAAGTTATAGAATCCTTTTGATGATAAATCAGCTATTCAGAGGTCCTCTTTTGACCTCCTGAACATATTTCTGGCCAAAGAGTCCTTATTTTTAATTTTTAATTTAATAATTTTTCAAACTATATAAAGTTCCAGAATTATTTTGATGATAAATCAGATATTCAGAGGTCCCCTTTTGACCTCCTGAACATATTTCTGGCCAAAGAGTCCTAGATCTTGGTCTTTCTATATATACTCCATTTGTTGCTTCAAAATCCATATAGATGTCCATATCTGACCTTTTGAACTTATTTGTGGTCAAGGGTCCTCAATATTTTTCCAACCTTTATAAAGTTATAGAATTATTTTGATGATAAATCAGCTATTCAGAGGTCCCCTTTTGACCTCCTGAACAGATTTCTGGGCAAAGAGTCCTCGATCTTGGGCTTTCTATACATATAGACTCCTTCTGATGCTTCATAAGCCATATAGATGTCCATATCTGACCTTTTGAACTTATTTGTGGTCAAAGGGTCCTCAACATTTTTCAAACTATATAAAGTTCTAGAATCCTTTTGATGATGAATCAGCTATTCAGAGGTTTTGACCTCCTAAACATACTTCTGGCCAAAGAGTCCTCGATCTTGGGCTTTCTATATATACTCATATACTCCATTTGTTGCTTCAAAATCCATATAGATGTCCATATCTGACCTTTTGAACTTATTTCTGGTCAAGGGTCCTAAAAAGTTTTTAAACTATATAAACTTATAGACTCTTTCTGATGATAAATCAGCTATTCAGAGTTCCCCTTTTGACCTACTGAACATATTTCTGGCTAAAGAGTCCTAAAAGATTAATACAATACATTCAGACTGATATCTTTGGATGTTATATCCTCCTGACAAAAGACCATATTTGACATACTGAATTTTTTTCTGGCCAAGGAGTATTCGAAACTTTGGCTTTCTATACATACTCCTTCTGATGCTTCATAAGCCATATAGATGTCCATATCTGACCTTTTGAACTTATTTGTTGTCAAAGTGTCATCAACATTTTTCAAACTATATAAAGTTCTAGAATCCTATTGATGATAAATCAGCTATTCAGAGGTTTTGACCTCCTGAACATATTTCTGGCCAAAGAGTCCTCAATCTTGGGCTTTCTATACATACTCATAGACTCCTTCTGATGCATCATAAGCCATATAGATGTCCATATCTGACCTTTTGAACTTATTTGTGGTCAGTGTCCTCCAAATTTTTCAAAATATATAAAGTTATAGAATTCTTTTGATGATAAATCAGCTATTCAGAGGTCCCCTTTTGACCTCCTGAACATATTTCTGGCCAAAGAGTCCTCGATCTTGGGCTTTCTATACATATAGACTCCTTCTGATGCTTCATAAGCCATATAGATGTCCATATCTGACCTTTTGAACTTATTTGTGGTCAAAGTGTCCTCAAAAGTTTTCAAACTATATAAAGTTATAGAATTCTTTTGATGATAAATCAGCTATTCAGAGGTCCCCTTTTGACCTCCTGAACATATTTCTGGCCAAAGAGTCCTCGATCATGGGTTTTGTATATATACTCACAGACTCCCTCTGATGCTTCAAAAGCCATATAGATGTCCATATCTGACCTTTTGAACTTATTTGTGGTCAAAGGGTCCTCAAAAGTTTTCAAACTATATAAAATTATAGATTCTTTCTGATGATAAATCTGCTATTCAGAGGTCCCCTGTTGACCTACTGAACATATTTCTGGCCAAAGAGTCCTAAAAGATTAATACTGATATCTTCAGACTGATATCTTCAAAGGGTCCTCAATAGTTTTCAAACTATATAAAGTTATAGATTCTTTCTGACGATAAATCAGCTATTCAGAGGTCCCCTTTTGACCTGCTGAACATATTTCTGGCCAAAGAGTCCTAAAAGATTAATACTGATATCTTCAGACTGATATCTTCGGATTCTATATCCTCCTGACAAAAGTCCATATTTGACATACTGAATTTTTTTCTGGCCAAGGAGTATTCGAAACTTGGGCTTTCTATACATACTCCTTCTGATGCTTCATAAGCCATATATATGTCCATATCTGACCTTTTCAACTTATTTGTGGTCAAAGTGTCCTCAAAAATTTTCAAACTATATAAAGTTATAGAATCCTTTTGATGATCAGCTATTCAGAGGTTTTGACCTCCTGAACATATTTCTGGCCAAAGAGTCCTCGATCTTGGGCTTTCTATACATACTCATAGACTCCTTCTGATGCATCATAAGCCATATAGATGTCCATATCTGACCTTTTGAACTTATTTGTGGTCAAAGTGTCCTCCAAAATTTTCAAACTATATACAGTTATATATTTCCTTTGATGATATATCAGCTATTCAGACGTCCCCTTTTGAACTCCTTAACATATTTCTGGCCAAAGAGTCCTCGATCTTGGGCTTTCTATTCATTCTCATAGACTCCTTCTGATGCTTCATAAGCCATATAGATGTCCATATCTGACCTTTTGAACTTATTTGTGGTCGAAGTGTCCTCAACAGAAATATCTTCAGGAGGTCAAAAGGGGACCTCTGTATAGCTGATTTATCATCAAAAGGAGTCTATTACTTTATATAGTTTGTAATATTTTGAGGATATTTTGACCACAAATAAGTTCAAAAGGTCAGATATGGACATCTATATGGCTTATGAAGCATCAGAAGCTATAGAAAGCCCAAGTTTCGAATACTCCTTGGTCAGAAAAAAATTCAGTATGTCAAATATGGACTTTTGTCAGGAGGATATAACATCCGAAGATATCAGTCTGAATGTATTGTATTAATCTTTTAGGATTCTTTGGCCATGAAATATGTTCAGGAGGTCAAAAGGGGACCTCTGAATAGCTGATTTATCATCAAAAGAATTCTATAACTTTAAATAGTTTGAAAAATTTTGAGGACACTTTGACCACAAATAAGTTCAAAAGGTCATATGGCTTATGAAGCATCAGGAGTCTTTATGTATAGAAAGCCCAAGATCGAAGACTCTTTTGCCAGAAATAAGTTCAGGAGGTCAAAAGAGGACCTCTGAATAATTGATTTATCATAAAAAGAATTCTATAACTTTATATAGTTTGAAAAATTTTGAGGACCCTTTGGCCACAAATAAGTTCAAAAAGTCAGATATGGACATCTATATGGCTTATGATGCATCAGAAGGAGTCTATGAGTATGTATAGAAAGCCCAAGATCGAGGACTCTTTGGCCAGAAATATGTTCAGGAGGTCAAAAGGGGACCTCTGAATAGCTAATTTATCATCAAAAGGATTCTATAACTTTATATAGTTTAAAACATTTTGAGGACCCTTTGACCACAAATAAGTTCAAAAGGTCAGATATGGACATATATATGGCTTATGAAGCATCAAAAGGAGTATGTATAAAAAGCCCAAGTTTCGAATACTCCTTGGCCAGAAAAATATTCAGTATGTCAAATATGGACTTTTGTCAGGAGGATATAACATCCGAAGATATCAGTCTGAATGTATGGTATTAATCTTTTAGGACTCTTTGGCCAGAAATATGTTCAGTAGGTCAAAAGGGGACCTATGAATATCTGATTTATCATCAGAAAGAGTCTATAACTTTATATAGTTTAAAAACTTTTTGGGACCCTTTGACCAGAAATAAGTTCAAAAGGTCAGATATGGACATCTATGTGGCTTTTGAAGCATCAGAGGGAGTCTATGAGTATATATAGAAAGCCCAAGATCGAGGACTCTTTGGCGAGAAATATGTTCAGGAGGTCAAATGACTTCTGAATAGCTGATTTGTCATCAAAAGAATTCTATAACTTTATACAGTTGAAAAATTTTGAGGACCCTTTGACCAGAAATAAGTTCAAAAGTTCAGATATGGACATCTATATAGATTTTGAAGCATCAGAGGGAGTCTATGACTATATATAGAAAGCCCAAGATCGAGGACTCTTTGGCCAGAAATATGTTCAGGAGGTCGAAAGGGGACCTCTGAATATCTGATTTATCATCAAAAGAATTCTATAACTTTATATAGTTTGAAACATTTTGAGGACCCTTTGACCACAAATAAGTTCAAAAGGTCAGATATGGACATCTATATGGCTTATGAGGCATCAGAAGGAGTCTATGACTATATATAGAAAGCCCAAGATCGAGGACTCTTTGGCGAGAATATATGTTCAGGAGGTCAAAAGGGGACCTCTGAATATCTGATTTATCATCAAAAGAATTCTATAACTTTATATAGTTTGAAACATTTTGACTACCCTTTGACCACAAATAAGTTCAAAAGGTCAGATATGGACATCTATATGGCTTATGAGGCATCAGAAGGAGTCTATGACTATATATAGAAAGCCCAAGATCGAGGACTCTTTGGCGAGAAATATGTTCAGGAGGTCAAAAGGGGACCTCTGAATATCTGATTTATCATCAAAAGAATTCTATAACTTTATATAGTTTGAAACATTTTGAGGACCCTTTGACCACAAATAAGTTCAAAAGGTCAGATATGGACGTCTATATGGCTTATGATGCATCAGAAGGAGTCTATGAGTATGTATAGAAAGCCCAATATCGAGGAGTCTTTGGCCAGAAATATGTTCAGGAGGTCAAAAGGGGACCTCTGAATATCTGATTTATCATGAAAAGAATTCTATAACTTTATATAGTTTGAAACATTTTAAGGACCCTTTGACCACAAATACGTTCAAAATGTCAGATATGGACATCTATATGGCTTATGATACATCAGACTGAGTCTATGAGTATGTATAGAAAGCCCAAGATCGAGGATTCTTTGGCCAGAAATATGTTCAGGAGGTCAAAACCTCTGAATAGCTGATTTATCATCAAAAGGATTCTATAACTTTATATAGTTTGAAAAATTTTGAGGACCCTTTGACCACAAATACATTCAAAAGGTCAGATATGGACATCTATATGGCTTATGATGCATCAGAAGAAGTCTATGAGTATGTATAGAAAGCCCAAGATCGAGGATTCTTTGGCCAGAAATATGTTCAGGAGGTCAAAACCTCTGAATAGCTGATTTATCATCAGAAAGATTCTATAACTTTATATAGTTTGAAAACTTTTGAGGACCCTTTGAAGATATCAGTCTGAAGATATCAGTATTAATCTTTTAGGACTCTTTGGCCAGAAATATGTTCAGGAGGTCAAAAGGGGACCTCTGAATATCTGATTTATCATGAAAAGAATTCTATAACTTTATATAGTTTGAAACATTTTAAGGACCCTTTGACCACAAATACGTTCAAAATGTCAGATATGGACATCTATATGGCTTATGATGCATCAGACTGAGTCTATGAGTATGTATAGAAAGCCCAAGATCGAGGATTCTTTGGCCAGAAATATGTTCAGGAGGTCAAAACCTCTGAATAGCTGATTTATCATCAAAAGGATTCTATAACTTTATATAGTTTGAAACATTTTGAGGACCCTTTGACCACAAATACGTTCAAAATGTCAGATATGGACATTTATATGGCTTAGGAAGCATCAGACGGAGTCTATGAGTATGTATAGAAAGCCCAAGATCGAGGATTCTTTTTCCAGAAATATGTTCAGGAGGTCAAAACCTCTGAATAGCTGATTTATCATCAAAAGGATTCTATAACTTTATATAGTTTGAAACATTTTGAGGACCCTTTGACCACAAATAAGTTCAAAAGGTCAGATATGGACATCTATATGGCTTATGATGAATCAGACGGGAGTCTATGAGTATGTATAGAAAGCCCAAGATCGAGGATTCTTTGGCCAGAAATATGTTCAGGAGGTCAAAACCTCTGAATAGCTGATTTATCATCAAAAGAATTCTATAACTTTATATAGTTTGAAAAATTTTGAGGACACTGACCAAAATTAAGTTCAAAAGGTCAAATATGGACATCTATATGGCTTAGGAAGCAACAGAAGGAGTCTATGAGTATATATAGAAAGCCCAAGATCGAGGACTCTTTGGCCAGAAATATGTTCAGTAGGTCAAAAGGGGACCTCTGAATAGCTGATTTATCATCAAAAGAATTCTATAACTTTATATAGTTTGAAACATTTTGAGGACCCTTTGACCACAAATAAGTTCAAAAGGTCAGATATGGACGTCTATATGGCTTATGATGCATCAGAAGGAGTCTATGAGTATGTATAGAAAGCCCAATATCGAGGAGTCTTTGGCCAGAAATATGTTCAGGAGGTCAAAAGGGGACCTCTGAATATCTGATTTATCATGAAAAGAATTCTATAACTTTATATAGTTTGAAACATTTTAAGGACCCTTTGACCACAAATACGTTCAAAATGTCAGATATGGACATCTATATGGCTTATGATGCATCAGACTGAGTCTATGAGTATGTATAGAAAGCCCAAGATCGAGGATTCTTTGGCCAGAAATATGTTCAGGAGGTCAAAACCTCTGAATAGCTGATTTATCATCAAAAGGATTCTATAACTTTATATAGTTTGAAAAATTTTGAGGACCCTTTGACCACAAATACGTTCAAAAGGTCAGATATGGACATCTATATGGCTTATGATGCATCAGAAGAAGTCTATGAGTATGTATAGAAAGCCCAAGATCGAGGATTCTTTGGCCAGAAATATGTTCAGGAGGTCAAAACCTCTGAATAGCTGAATTATCATCAGAAAGATTCTATAACTTTATATAGTTTGAAAACTTTTGAGGACCCTTTGAAGATATCAGTCTGAAGATATCAGTATTAATCTTTTAGGACTCTTTGGCCAGAAATATGTTCAGGAGGTCAAATGGGGACCTCTGAATATCTGATTTATCATGAAAAGAATTCTATAACTTTATATAGTTTGAAACATTTTAAGGACCCTTTGACCACAAATACGTTCAAAATGTCAGATATGGACATCTATATGGCTTATGATGCATCAGACTGAGTCTATGAGTATGTATAGAAAGCCCAAGATCGAGGATTCTTTGGCCAGAAATATGTTCAGGAGGTCAAAACCTCTGAATAGCTGATTTATCATCAAAAGGATTCTATAACTTTATATAGTTTGAAACATTTTGAGGACCCTTTGACCACAAATACGTTCAAAATGTCAGATATGGACATTTATATGGCTTAGGAAGCATCAGACGGAGTCTATGAGTATGTATAGAAAGCCCAAGATCGAGGATTCTTTTTCCAGAAATATGTTCAGGAGGTCAAAACCTCTGAATAGCTGATTTATCATCAAAAGGATTCTATAACTTTATATAGTTTGAAACATTTTGAGGACCCTTTGACCACAAATAAGTTCAAAAGGTCAGATATGGACATCTATATGGCTTATGATGAATCAGACGGGAGTCTATGAGTATGTATAGAAAGCCCAAGATCGAGGATTCTTTGGCCAGAAATATGTTCAGGAGGTCAAAACCTCTGAATAGCTGATTTATCATCAAAAGAATTCTATAACTTTATATAGTTTGAAAAATTTTGAGGACACTGACCAAAATTAAGTTCAAAAGGTCAAATATGGACATCTATATGGCTTAGGAAGCAACAGAAGGAGTCTATGAGTATATATAGAAAGCCCAAGATCGAGGACTCTTTGGCCAGAAATATGTTCAGTAGGTCAAAAGGGGACCTCTGAATAGCTGATTTATCATCAAAAGAATTCTATAACTTTATATAGTTTGAAAAATTTTGAGGACCCTTTGACCACAAATAAGTTCAAGAGGTCATATGGACATATATATTGGGCTTATGAAGCATCAGAAGGAGTCTATGAGTATGTATAGAAAGCCCAAGATCGAGGACTCTTTGGCCAGAAATATGTTCAGGAAGTCAAAAGGGGACCTCTGAATAGCTGATTTATCATCAAAAGAATTCTATAACTTTATATAGTTTGAAAAATTTGGAGGACACTTTGACCACAAATAAGTTCAAAAGGTCATATGGACATATATATGGCTTATGAAGCATCAGAAGGAGTCTATAAGTATGTATAGAAAGCCCAAGATCGAGGACTCTTTGGCCAGAAATATGTTCAGGAGGTCAAAAGGGGACCTCTGAATAGCTGATTTATCATAAAAAGAATTCTATAACTTTATATAGTTTGAAAAATTTTGAGGACCCTTTGACCACAAATAAGTTCAAAAGGTCAGATATGGACATCTATATGGCTTATGATGCATCAGAAGGAGTCTATGAGTATGTATAGAAAGCCCAAGATCGAGGACTCTTTGGCCAGAAATATGTTCAGGAGGTCAAAACCTCTGAATAGCTGATTTATCATCAAAAGGATTCTATAACTTTATATAGTTTGAAAAATTTTGAGGACCCTTTGACCAGAAATAAGTTCAAAAGTTCAGATATGGACATCTATATAGATTTTGAAGCATCAGAGGGAGTCTATGACTATATATAGAAAGCCCAAGATCGAGGACTCTTTGGCGAGAAATATGTTCAGGAGGCCAAAGGGGACCTCTGAATATCTGATTTATCATCAAAAGAATTCTATAACTTTATATAGTTTGAAACATTTTGAGGACCCTTTGACCACAAATAATTTCAAAAGGTCAGATATGGACATCTATATGGCTTATGATGCATCAGAAGGAGTCTATGAGTATGTATAGAAAGCCCAATATCGAGGACTCTTTGGCCAGAAATATGTTCAGGAGGTCAAAAGGGGACCTTTAAATATCTGATTTATCATCAAAAGAATTCTATAACTTTATATAGTTTGAAACATTTTGAGGACCCTTTGACCACAAATAAGTTCAAAAGGTCAGATATGGACATCTATATGGCTTATGATGCATCAGACGGGAGTCTATGAGTATGTATAGAAAGCCCAAGATCGAGGATTCTTTGGCCAGAAATATGTTCAGGAGGTCAAAAAGTCTGAATAGCTGATTTATCATCAAAAGGATTCTATAACTTTATATAGTTTGAAAAATTTTGAGGACACTGACCAAAATTAAGTTCAAAAGGTCAGATATGGACATCAATATGGCTTAGGAAGCAACAGAAGGAGTCTATGAGTATGTATAGAAAGCCCAAAATCGAGGACTCTGGCGAGAAATATGTCCAGGAGGTCAAAAGGGGACCTCTGAATAGCTGATTTATCATCAAAAGAATTCTATAACTTTATATAATTTGAAAAATTTTGAGGACCCTTTGACCACAAATAAGTTCAAGAGGTCATATGGACATATATATATATGGCTTATGAAGCATCAGAAGGAGTCTATGAGTATGTATAGAAAGCCCAATATCGAGGACTCTTTGGCCAAAAATATGTTCAGGAAGTCAAAAAAGGGGACCTCTGAATAGCTGATTTATCATCAAAAGAATTCTATAACTTTATATAGTTTGAAAAATTTGGAGGACACTTTGACCACAAATAAGTTCAAAAGGTCATATGGACATATATATATGGCTTATGAAGCATCAGAAGGAGTCTATAAGTATGTATAGAAAGCCCAAGATCGAGGACTCTTTGGCCAGAAATATGTTCAGGAGGTCAAAAGGGGACCACTGAATAGCTGATTTATCATAAAAAGAATTCTATAACTTTATATAGTTTGAAAAATTTTGAGGACACGGACCAAAATTAAGTTCAAAAGGTCAGATATGGACATCTATATGGCTTAGGAAGCAACAGAAGGAGTCTATGAGTATGTATAGAAAGCCCAAAATCGAGGACTCTGGCGAGAAATATGTCCAGGAGGTCAAAAGGGGACCTCTGAATAGCTGATTTATCATCAAAAGAATTCTATAACTTTATATAGTTTGAAAAATTTTGAGGACCCTTTGACCAGAAATAAGTTCAAAAGGTCAGATATGGACATCTATATGGATTTTGAAGCATCAAATGGAGAATATGAGTATATATAGAAAGCCCAAGATCGAAGACTCCTTGGCCAGAAATATGTTCAGGAGGTCAAAAGGGGACCTCTGAATAGCTGATTTATCATCAAAAGAATTCTATAACTTTATATATTTTGAAAAATTTTGAGGACATTTTGACCACAAATAGGTTCAAAAGGTCAGATATGGACATATATATGGCTTATGAAGCATCAGAGGGAGTCTATGAGTATATATAGAAAGCCCAAGATCGAGGACTCTTTGGCCAGAAATATGTTCAGGAGGTCAAAAGGGGACCTCTGAATAGCTGATTTATCATCAAAAGGATTCTATAACTTTATATAGTTTGAAAAATTTTGAGGACACAGACCAAAATTAAGTTCAAAAGGTCAGATATGGACATCTATATGGCTTAGGAAGCAACAGAAGGAGTCTATGAGTATGTATAGAAAGCCCAAGATCGAGGACTCTTTGGTGAGAAATATGTTCAGGAGGTCAAAAGGGGACGTCTGAATAGCTGATTTATCATCAAAAGAATTCTATAACTTTATATAGTTTAAAACATTTTGAGGACCCTTTTGACCACAAATAAGTTCAAAAGGTCAGAAATGGACATATATATGGCTTATAAAGCATCAGAAGGAGTCTATGAGTATGTATAGAAAGCCCAAGATTGAGGACTCTGGCGAGAAATATGTTCAGGAGGTCAAAAGGGGACTTCAGAATAGCTAATTTATCATCAGAAAGAGTCTATAACTTTATATAGTTTAAAAACCTTTTAGGACCCTTTGACCAGAAATAAGTTCAAAAGGTCAGATATGGACATCTATATGGCTTATGAAGCATCAGAGGGAGTCTATGAGTATATATAGAAAGCCCAAGATTGAGGACTCTTTGGAGAGAAAAATGTTCAGGAGGTCAAATGACCTCTGAATAGCTGATTTATCATCAAAAGAATTCTATAACTTTATATAGTTTGAAAAATTTTGAGGACCCTTTGACCACAAATAAGTTCAAAAGGTCATATGGACATCTATATGGCTTATGAAGCATCAGAAGGAGTCTATAAGTATGTATAGAAAGCCCAAGATCAAGGACTCTTTGGCCAGAAATATGTTCAGGAGGTCAAAAGGGGACCTCTGAATAGCTGATTTATCATAAAAAGAATTCTATAACTTTATATAGTTTGAAAAGTTTTGAGGACCCTTTGACCACAAAGAAGTTCAAAAGGTCAGATATGGACATCTATATGGCTTTTGATGCATCAGACGGGAGTGTATGAGTATGTATAGAAAGCCCAAGATCGAGGATTCTTTGGCCAGAAATATGTTCAGGAGTTCAAAACCTCTGAATAGCTGATTTATCATCAAAAGGATTCTATAACTTTATATAGTTTGAAACATTTTGAGGACCCTTTGACCACAAATAAGTTCAAAAGGTCAGATATGGACATCTATATGGCTTATGATGCATCAGACGGGAGTCTATGAGTATGTATAGAAAGCCCAAGATCGAGGATTCTTTGGCCAGAAATATGTTCAGGAGGTCAAAACCTCTGAATAGCTGATTTATCATCAAAAGAATTCTATAACTTTATATAGTTTGAAAAATTTTGAGGACACGGACCAAAATTAAGTTCAAAAGGTCAGATATGGACATCTATATGGCTTAGGAAGCAACAGAAGGAGTCTATGAGTATGTATAGAAAGCCCAAAATCGAGGACTCTGGCGAGAAATATGTCCAGGAGGTCTAAAGGGGACCTCTGAATAGCTGATTTATCATCAAAAGAATTCTATAACTTTATATAGTTTGAAAAATTTTGAGGACCCTTTGACCAGAAATAAGTTCAAAAGGTCAGATATGGACATCTATATGGATTTTGAAGCATCAAATGGAGAATATGAGTATATATAGAAAGCCCAAGATCGAAGACTCCTTGGCCAGAAATATGTTCAGGAGGTCAAAAGGGGACCTCTGAATAGCTGATTTATCATCAAAAGAATTCTATAACTTTATATATTTTGAAAACTTTTGAGGACATTTTGACCACAAATAGGTTCAAAAGGTCAGATATGGACATATATATGGCTTATGAAGCATCAGAGGGAGTCTATGAGTATATATAGAAAGCCCAAGATCGAGGACTCTTTGGCCAGAAATATGTTCAGGAGGTCAAAAGGGGACCTCTGAATAGCTGATTTATCATCAAAAGGATTCTATAACTTTATATAGTTTGAAAAATTTTGAGGACACAGACCAAAATTAAGTTCAAAAGGTCAGATATGGACATCTATATGGCTTAGGAAGCAACAGAAGGAGTCTATGAGTATGTATAAAAAGCCCAAGATCGAGGACTCTTTGGTGAGAAATATGTTCAGGAGGTCAAAAGGGGACGTCTGAATAGCTGATTTATCATCAAAAGAATTCTATAACTTTATATAGTTTAAAACATTTTGAGGACCCTTTTGACCACAAATAAGTTCAAAAGGTCAGAAATGGACATATATATGGCTTATAAAGCATCAGAAGGAGTCTATGAGTATGTATAGAAAGCCCAAGATTGAGGACTCTGGCGAGAAATATGTTCAGGAGGTCAAAAGGGGACTTCAGAATAGCTGATTTATCATCAGAAAGAGTCTATAACTTTATATAGTTTAAAAACCTTTTAGGACCCTTTGACCAGAAATAAGTTCAAAAGGTCAGATATGGACATCTATATGGCTTATGAAGCATCAGAGGGAGTCTATGAGTATATATAGAAAGCCCAAGATTGAGGACTCTTTGGAGAGAAAAATGTTCAGGAGGTCAAATGACCTCTGAATAGCTGATTTATCATCAAAAGAATTCTATAACTTTATATAGTTTGAAAAATTTTGAGGACCCTTTGACCACAAATAAGTTCAAAAGGTCATATGGACATCTATATGGCTTATGAAGCATCAGAAGGAGTCTATAAGTATGTATAGAAAGCCCAAGATCGAGGACTCTTTGGACAGAAATATGTTCAGGAGGTCAAAAGGGGACCTCTGAATAGCTGATTTATCATAAAAAGAATTCTATAACTTTATATAGTTTGAAAAGTTTTGAGGACCTTTTGACCACAAAGAAGTTCAAAAGGTCAGATATGGACATCTATATGGCTTATGATGCATCAGACGGGAGTGTATGAGTATGTATAGAAAGCCCAAGATCGAGGATTCTTTGGCCAGAAATATGTTCAGGAGGTCAAAACCTCTGAATAGCTGATTTATCATCAAAAGGATTCTATAACTTTATATAGTTTGAAACATTTTGAGGACCCTTTGACCACAAATAAGTTCAAAAGGTCAGATATGGACATCTATATGGCTTATGATGCATCAGACGGGAGTCTATGAGTATGTATAGAAAGCCCAAGATCGAGGATTCTTTGGCCAGAAATATGTTCAGGAGGTCAAAACCTCTGAATAGCTGATTTATCATCAAAAGGATTCTATAACTTTATATAGTTTGAAAAATTTTGAGGACACTGACCAAAATTAAGTTCAAAAGGTCAGATATGGACATCTATATGGCTTAGGAAGCAACAGAAGGAGTCTATGAGTATGTATAGAAAGCCCAAAATCGAGGACTCTGGCGAGAAATATGTCCAGGAGGTCAAAAGGGGACCTCTGAATAGCTGATTTATCATCAAAAGAATTCTATAACTTTATATAGTTTGAAAAATTTTGAGGACCCTTTGACCAGAAATAAGTTCAAAAGGTCAGATATGGACATCTATGTGGCTTTTGAAGCATCAGGGGGAGTCTATGAGTATATATAGAAAGCCCAAGATCGAGGACTCTTTGGCCTGAAATATGTTCAGGAGGTCAAATGACTTCTGAATAGCTGATTTATCAACAAAAGAATTCTATAACTTTATACAGTTTGAAAAATTTTGAGGACCCTTTGACCAGAAATAAGTTCAAAAGTTCAGATATGGACATCTATATAGATTTTGAAGCATCAGAGGGAGTCTATGACTATATATAGAAAGCCCAAGATCGAGGACTCTTTGGCCAGAAATATGTTCAGGAGGTCAAAAGGGGACCTCTGAATATCTGATTTATCATCAAAAGAATTCTATAACTTTATATAGTTTGAAACATTTTGAGGACCCTTTGACCACAAATAAGTTCAAAAGGTCAGATATGGACATCTATATGGCTTATGATGCATCAGAAGGAGTCTATGACTATATATAGAAAGCCCAAGATCGAGGACTCTTTGGCGAGAAATATGTTCAGGAGGTCAAAAGGGGACCTCTGAATATCTGATTTATCATCAAAAGAATTCTATAACTTTATATAGTTTGAAACATTTTGAGGACCCTTTGACCACAAATAAGTTCAAAAGGTCAGATATGGACATCTTTATGGCTTATGATGCATCAGAAGGAGTCTATGAGTATGTATAGAAAGCCCAATATCGAGGAGTCTTTGGCCAGAAATATGTTCAGGAGGTCAAAAGGGGACCTCTGAATATCTGATTTATCATGAAAAGAATTCTATAACTTTATATAGTTTGAAACATTTTAAGGACCCTTTGACCACAAATAAGTTCAAAAGGTCAGATATGGACATCTATATGGCTTATGATGCATCAGACGGGAGTCTATGAGTATGTATAGAAAGCCCAAGATCGAGGATTCTTTGGCCAGAAATATGTTCAGGAGGTCAAAAAGTCTGAATAGCTGATTTATCATCAAAAGGATTCTATAACTTTATATAGTTTGAAAAATTTTGAGGACACTGACCAAAATTAAGTTCAAAAGGTCAGATATGGACATCAATATGGCTTAGGAAGCAACAGAAGGAGTCTATGAGTATGTATAGAAAGCCCAAAATCGAGGACTCTGGCGAGAAATATGTCCAGGAGGTCAAAAGGGGACCTCTGAATAGCTGATTTATCATCAAAAGAATTCTATAACTTTATATAGTTTGAAAAATTTTGAGGACCCTTTGACCAGAAATAAGTTCAAAAGGTCAGATATGGACATCTATGTGGCTTTTGAAGCATCAGAGGGAGTCTATGAGTATATATAGAAAGCCCAAGATCGAGGACTCTTTGGCGAGAAATATGTTCAGGAGGTCAAATGACTTCTGAATAGCTGATTTATCATCAAAAGAATTCTATAACTTTATACAGTTTGAAAAATTTTGAGGACCCTTTGACCAGAAATAAGTTCAAAAGTTCAGATATGGACATCTATATAGATTTTGAAGCATCAGAGGGAGTCTATGACTATATATAGAAAGCCCAAGATCGAGGACTCTTTGGCCAGAAATATGTTCAGGAGGTCAAAAGGGGACCTCTGAATATCTGATTTATCATCAAAAGAATTCTATAACTTTATATAGTTTGAAACATTTTGAGGACCCTTTGACCACAAATAAGTTCAAAAGGTCAGATATGGACATCTATATGGCTTATGATGCATCAGAAGGAGTCTATGACTATATATAGAAAGCCCAAGATCGAGGACTCTTTGGCGAGAAATATGTTCAGGAGGTCAAAAGGGGACCTCTGAATATCTGATTTATCATCAAAAGAATTCTATAACTTTATATAGTTTGAAACATTTTGAGGACCCTTTGACCACAAATAAGTTCAAAAGGTCAGATATGGACATCTATATGGCTTATGAAGCATCAGAAGGAGTCTATAAGTATGTATAGAAAGCCCAAGATCGAGGACTCTTTGGCCAGAAATATGTTCAGGAGGTCAAAAGGGGACCACTGAATAGCTGATTTATCATAAAAAGAATTCTATAACTTTATATAGTTTGAAAAATTTTGAGGACACGGACCAAAATTAAGTTCAAAAGGTCAGATATGGACATCTATATGGCTTAGGAAGCAACAGAAGGAGTCTATGAGTATGTATAGAAAGCCCAAAATCGAGGACTCTGGCGAGAAATATGTCCAGGAGGTCAAAAGGGGACCTCTGAATAGCTGATTTATCATCAAAAGAATTCTATAACTTTATATAGTTTGAAAAATTTTGAGGACCCTTTGACCAGAAATAAGTTCAAAAGGTCAGATATGGACATCTATATGGATTTTGAAGCATCAAATGGAGAATATGAGTATATATAGAAAGCCCAAGATCGAAGACTCCTTGGCCAGAAATATGTTCAGGAGGTCAAAAGGGGACCTCTGAATAGCTGATTTATCATCAAAAGAATTCTATAACTTTATATATTTTGAAAAATTTTGAGGACATTTTGACCACAAATAGGTTCAAAAGGTCAGATATGGACATATATATGGCTTATGAAGCATCAGAGGGAGTCTATGAGTATATATAGAAAGCCCAAGATCGAGGACTCTTTGGCCAGAAATATGTTCAGGAGGTCAAAAGGGGACCTCTGAATAGCTGATTTATCATCAAAAGGATTCTATAACTTTATATAGTTTGAAAAATTTTGAGGACACAGACCAAAATTAAGTTCAAAAGGTCAGATATGGACATCTATATGGCTTAGGAAGCAACAGAAGGAGTCTATGAGTATGTATAGAAAGCCCAAGATCGAGGACTCTTTGGTGAGAAATATGTTCAGGAGGTCAAAAGGGGACGTCTGAATAGCTGATTTATCATCAAAAGAATTCTATAACTTTATATAGTTTAAAACATTTTGAGGACCCTTTTGACCACAAATAAGTTCAAAAGGTCAGAAATGGACATATATATGGCTTATAAAGCATCAGAAGGAGTCTATGAGTATGTATAGAAAGCCCAAGATTGAGGACTCTGGCGAGAAATATGTTCAGGAGGTCAAAAGGGGACTTCAGAATAGCTAATTTATCATCAGAAAGAGTCTATAACTTTATATAGTTTAAAAACCTTTTAGGACCCTTTGACCAGAAATAAGTTCAAAAGGTCAGATATGGACATCTATATGGCTTATGAAGCATCAGAGGGAGTCTATGAGTATATATAGAAAGCCCAAGATTGAGGACTCTTTGGAGAGAAAAATGTTCAGGAGGTCAAATGACCTCTGAATAGCTGATTTATCATCAAAAGAATTCTATAACTTTATATAGTTTGAAAAATTTTGAGGACCCTTTGACCACAAATAAGTTCAAAAGGTCATATGGACATCTATATGGCTTATGAAGCATCAGAAGGAGTCTATAAGTATGTATAGAAAGCCCAAGATCAAGGACTCTTTGGCCAGAAATATGTTCAGGAGGTCAAAAGGGGACCTCTGAATAGCTGATTTATCATAAAAAGAATTCTATAACTTTATATAGTTTGAAAAGTTTTGAGGACCCTTTGACCACAAAGAAGTTCAAAAGGTCAGATATGGACATCTATATGGCTTTTGATGCATCAGACGGGAGTGTATGAGTATGTATAGAAAGCCCAAGATCGAGGATTCTTTGGCCAGAAATATGTTCAGGAGTTCAAAACCTCTGAATAGCTGATTTATCATCAAAAGGATTCTATAACTTTATATAGTTTGAAACATTTTGAGGACCCTTTGACCACAAATAAGTTCAAAAGGTCAGATATGGACATCTATATGGCTTATGATGCATCAGACGGGAGTCTATGAGTATGTATAGAAAGCCCAAGATCGAGGATTCTTTGGCCAGAAATATGTTCAGGAGGTCAAAACCTCTGAATAGCTGATTTATCATCAAAAGAATTCTATAACTTTATATAGTTTGAAAAATTTTGAGGACACGGACCAAAATTAAGTTCAAAAGGTCAGATATGGACATCTATATGGCTTAGGAAGCAACAGAAGGAGTCTATGAGTATGTATAGAAAGCCCAAAATCGAGGACTCTGGCGAGAAATATGTCCAGGAGGTCTAAAGGGGACCTCTGAATAGCTGATTTATCATCAAAAGAATTCTATAACTTTATATAGTTTGAAAAATTTTGAGGACCCTTTGACCAGAAATAAGTTCAAAAGGTCAGATATGGACATCTATATGGATTTTGAAGCATCAAATGGAGAATATGAGTATATATAGAAAGCCCAAGATCGAAGACTCCTTGGCCAGAAATATGTTCAGGAGGTCAAAAGGGGACCTCTGAATAGCTGATTTATCATCAAAAGAATTCTATAACTTTATATATTTTGAAAACTTTTGAGGACATTTTGACCACAAATAGGTTCAAAAGGTCAGATATGGACATATATATGGCTTATGAAGCATCAGAGGGAGTCTATGAGTATATATAGAAAGCCCAAGATCGAGGACTCTTTGGCCAGAAATATGTTCAGGAGGTCAAAAGGGGACCTCTGAATAGCTGATTTATCATCAAAAGGATTCTATAACTTTATATAGTTTGAAAAATTTTGAGGACACAGACCAAAATTAAGTTCAAAAGGTCAGATATGGACATCTATATGGCTTAGGAAGCAACAGAAGGAGTCTATGAGTATGTATAAAAAGCCCAAGATCGAGGACTCTTTGGTGAGAAATATGTTCAGGAGGTCAAAAGGGGACGTCTGAATAGCTGATTTATCATCAAAAGAATTCTATAACTTTATATAGTTTAAAACATTTTGAGGACCCTTTTGACCACAAATAAGTTCAAAAGGTCAGAAATGGACATATATATGGCTTATAAAGCATCAGAAGGAGTCTATGAGTATGTATAGAAAGCCCAAGATTGAGGACTCTGGCGAGAAATATGTTCAGGAGGTCAAAAGGGGACTTCAGAATAGCTGATTTATCATCAGAAAGAGTCTATAACTTTATATAGTTTAAAAACCTTTTAGGACCCTTTGACCAGAAATAAGTTCAAAAGGTCAGATATGGACATCTATATGGCTTATGAAGCATCAGAGGGAGTCTATGAGTATATATAGAAAGCCCAAGATTGAGGACTCTTTGGAGAGAAAAATGTTCAGGAGGTCAAATGACCTCTGAATAGCTGATTTATCATCAAAAGAATTCTATAACTTTATATAGTTTGAAAAATTTTGAGGACCCTTTGACCACAAATAAGTTCAAAAGGTCATATGGACATCTATATGGCTTATGAAGCATCAGAAGGAGTCTATAAGTATGTATAGAAAGCCCAAGATCAAGGACTCTTTGGCCAGAAATATGTTCAGGAGGTCAAAAGGGGACCTCTGAATAGCTGATTTATCATAAAAAGAATTCTATAACTTTATATAGTTTGAAAAGTTTTGAGGACCCTTTGACCACAAAGAAGTTCAAAAGGTCAGATATGGACATCTATATGGCTTTTGATGCATCAGACGGGAGTGTATGAGTATGTATAGAAAGCCCAAGATCGAGGATTCTTTGGCCAGAAATATGTTCAGGAGTTCAAAACCTCTGAATAGCTGATTTATCATCAAAAGGATTCTATAACTTTATATAGTTTGAAACATTTTGAGGACCCTTTGACCACAAATAAGTTCAAAAGGTCAGATATGGACATCTATATGGCTTATGATGCATCAGACGGGAGTCTATGAGTATGTATAGAAAGCCCAAGATCGAGGATTCTTTGGCCAGAAATATGTTCAGGAGGTCAAAACCTCTGAATAGCTGATTTATCATCAAAAGAATTCTATAACTTTATATAGTTTGAAAAATTTTGAGGACACGGACCAAAATTAAGTTCAAAAGGTCAGATATGGACATCTATATGGCTTAGGAAGCAACAGAAGGAGTCTATGAGTATGTATAGAAAGCCCAAAATCGAGGACTCTGGCGAGAAATATGTCCAGGAGGTCTAAAGGGGACCTCTGAATAGCTGATTTATCATCAAAAGAATTCTATAACTTTATATAGTTTGAAAAATTTTGAGGACCCTTTGACCAGAAATAAGTTCAAAAGGTCAGATATGGACATCTATATGGATTTTGAAGCATCAAATGGAGAATATGAGTATATATAGAAAGCCCAAGATCGAAGACTCCTTGGCCAGAAATATGTTCAGGAGGTCAAAAGGGGACCTCTGAATAGCTGATTTATCATCAAAAGAATTCTATAACTTTATATATTTTGAAAACTTTTGAGGACATTTTGACCACAAATAGGTTCAAAAGGTCAGATATGGACATATATATGGCTTATGAAGCATCAGAGGGAGTCTATGAGTATATATAGAAAGCCCAAGATCGAGGACTCTTTGGCCAGAAATATGTTCAGGAGGTCAAAAGGGGACCTCTGAATAGCTGATTTATCATCAAAAGGATTCTATAACTTTATATAGTTTGAAAAATTTTGAGGACACAGACCAAAATTAAGTTCAAAAGGTCAGATATGGACATCTATATGGCTTAGGAAGCAACAGAAGGAGTCTATGAGTATGTATAAAAAGCCCAAGATCGAGGACTCTTTGGTGAGAAATATGTTCAGGAGGTCAAAAGGGGACGTCTGAATAGCTGATTTATCATCAAAAGAATTCTATAACTTTATATAGTTTAAAACATTTTGAGGACCCTTTTGACCACAAATAAGTTCAAAAGGTCAGAAATGGACATATATATGGCTTATAAAGCATCAGAAGGAGTCTATGAGTATGTATAGAAAGCCCAAGATTGAGGACTCTGGCGAGAAATATGTTCAGGAGGTCAAAAGGGGACTTCAGAATAGCTGATTTATCATCAGAAAGAGTCTATAACTTTATATAGTTTAAAAACCTTTTAGGACCCTTTGACCAGAAATAAGTTCAAAAGGTCAGATATGGACATCTATATGGCTTATGAAGCATCAGAGGGAGTCTATGAGTATATATAGAAAGCCCAAGATTGAGGACTCTTTGGAGAGAAAAATGTTCAGGAGGTCAAATGACCTCTGAATAGCTGATTTATCATCAAAAGAATTCTATAACTTTATATAGTTTGAAAAATTTTGAGGACCCTTTGACCACAAATAAGTTCAAAAGGTCATATGGACATCTATATGGCTTATGAAGCATCAGAAGGAGTCTATAAGTATGTATAGAAAACCCAAGATCGAGGACTCTTTGGACAGAAATATGTTCAGGAGGTCAAAAGGGGACCTCTGAATAGCTGATTTATCATAAAAAGAATTCTATAACTTTATATAGTTTGAAAAGTTTTGAGGACCTTTTGACCACAAAGAAGTTCAAAAGGTCAGATATGGACATCTATATGGCTTATGATGCATCAGACGGGAGGGTATGAGTATGTATAGAAAGCCCAAGATCGAGGATTCTTTGGCCAGAAATATGTTCAGGAGGTCAAAACCTCTGAATAGCTGATTTATCATCAAAAGGATTCTATAACTTTATATAGTTTGAAACATTTTGAGGACCCTTTGACCACAAATAAGTTCAAAAGGTCAGATATGGACATCTATATGGCTTATGATGCATCAGACGGGAGTCTATGAGTATGTATAGAAAGCCCAAGATCGAGGATTCTTTGGCCAGAAATATGTTCAGGAGGTCAAAACCTCTGAATAGCTGATTTATCATCAAAAGGATTCTATAACTTTATATAGTTTGAAAAATTTTGAGGACACTGACCAAAATTAAGTTCAAAAGGTCAGATATGGACATCTATATGGCTTAGGAAGCAACAGAAGGAGTCTATGAGTATGTATAGAAAGCCCAAAATCGAGGACTCTGGCGAGAAATATGTCCAGGAGGTCAAAAGGGGACCTCTGAATAGCTGATTTATCATCAAAAGAATTCTATAACTTTATATAGTTTGAAAAATTTTGAGGACCCTTTGACCAGAAATAAGTTCAAAAGGTCAGATATGGACATCTATGTGGCTTTTGAAGCATCAGAGGGAGTCTATGAGTATATATAGAAAGCCCAAGATCGAGGACTCTTTGGCCAGAAATATGTTCAGGAGGTCAAATGACTTCTGAATAGCTGATTTATCATCAAAAGAATTCTATAACTTTATACAGTTTGAAAAATTTTGAGGACCCTTTGACCAGAAATAAGTTCAAAAGTTCAGATATGGACATCTATATAGATTTTGAAGCATCAGAGGGAGTCTATGACTATATATAGAAAGCCCAAGATCGAGGACTCTTTGGCCAGAAATATGTTCAGGAGGTCAAAAGGGGACCTCTGAATATCTGATTTATCATCAAAAGAATTCTATAACTTTATATAGTTTGAAACATTTTGAGGACCCTTTGACCACAAATAAGTTCAAAAGGTCAGATATGGACATCTATATGGCTTATGATGCATCAGAAGGAGTCTATGACTATATATAGAAAGCCCAAGATCGAGGACTCTTTGGCGAGAAATATGTTCAGGAGGTCAAAAGGGGACCTCTGAATATCTGATTTATCATCAAAAGAATTCTATAACTTTATATAGTTTGAAACATTTTGAGGACCCTTTGACCACAAATAAGTTCAAAAGGTCAGATATGGACATCTATATGGCTTATGATGCATCAGAAGGAGTCTATGAGTATGTATAGAAAGCCCAATATCGAGGATTCTTTGGCCAGAAATATGTTCAGGAGGTCAAAAAGTCTGAATAGCTGATTTATCATCAAAAGGATTCTATAACTTTATATAGTTTGAAAAATTTTGAGGACACTGACCAAAATTAAGTTCAAAAGGTCAGATATGGACATCAATATGGCTTAGGAAGCAACAGAAGGAGTCTATGAGTATGTATAGAAAGCCCAAAATCGAGGACTCTGGCGAGAAATATGTCCAGGAGGTCAAAAGGGGACCTCTGAATAGCTGATTTATCATCAAAAGAATTCTATAACTTTATATAGTTTGAAAAATTTTGAGGACCCTTTGACCAGAAATAAGTTCAAAAGGTCAGATATGGACATCTATGTGGCTTTTGAAGCATCAGAGGGAGTCTATGAGTATATATAGAAAGCCCAAGATCGAGGACTCTTTGGCGAGAAATATGTTCAGGAGGTCAAATGACTTCTGAATAGCTGATTTATCATCAAAAGAATTCTATAACTTTATACAGTTTGAAAAATTTTGAGGACCCTTTGACCAGAAATAAGTTCAAAAGTTCAGATATGGACATCTATATAGATTTTGAAGCATCAGAGGGAGTCTATGACTATATATAGAAAGCCCAAGATCGAGGACTCTTTGGCCAGAAATATGTTCAGGAGGTCAAAAGGGGTCCTCTGAATATCTGATTTATCATCAAAAGAATTCTATAACTTTATATAGTTTGAAACATTTTGAGGACCCTTTGACCACAAATAAGTTCAAAAGGTCAGATATGGACATCTATATGGCTTATGATGCATCAGAAGGAGTCTATGACTATATATAGAAAGCCCAAGATCGAGGACTCTTTGGCGAGAAATATGTTCAGGAGGTCAAAAGGGGACCTCTGAATATCTGATTTATCATCAAAAGAATTCTATAACTTTATATAGTTTGAAACATTTTGAGGACCCTTTGACCACAAATAAGTTCAAAAGGTCAGATATGGACATCTATATGGCTTATGATGCATCAGAAGGAGTCTATGAGTATGTATAGAAAGCCCAATATCGAGGAGTCTTTGGCCAGAAATATGTTCAGGAGGTCAAAAGGGGACCTCTGAATATCTGATTTATCATGAAAAGAATTCTTTAACTTTATATAGTTTGAAACATTTTAAGGACCCTTTGACCACAAATACGTTCAAAATGTCAGATATGGACATCTATATGGCTTATGATGCATCAGACTGAGTCTATGAGTATGTATAGAAAGCCCAAGATCGAGGATTCTTTGGCCAGAAATATGTTCAGGAGGTCAAAACCTCTGAATAGCTGATTTATCATCAAAAGGATTCTATAACTTTATATAGTTTGAAACATTTTGAGGACCCTTTGACCACAAATAAGTTCAAAAGGTCAGATATGGACATCTATATGGCTTATGATGCATCAGACGGGAGTCTATGAGTATGTATAGAAAGCCCAAGATCGAGGATTCTTTGGCCAGAAATATGTTCAGGAGGTCAAAACCTCTGAATAGCTGATTTATCATCAAAAGGATTCTATAACTTTATATAGTTTGAAAAATTTTGAGGACACTGACCAAAATTAAGTTCAAAAGGTCAGATATGGACATCTATATGGCTTAGGAAGCAACAGAAGGAGTCTATGAGTATGTATAGAAAGCCCAAAATCGAGGACTCTGGCGAGAAATATGTCCAGGAGGTCAAAAGGGGACCTCTGAATAGCTGATTTATCATCAAAAGAATTCTATAACTTTATATAGTTTGAAAAATTTTGAGGACCCTTTGACCAGAAATAAGTTTAAAAGGTCAGATATGGACATCTATATGGATTTTGAAGCATCAAATGGAGTCTATGAGTATATATAGAAAGCCCAAGATCGAAGACTCCTTGGCCAGAAATATGTTCAGGAGGTCAAAAGGGGACCTCTGAATAGCTGATTTATCATCAAAAGGATTCTATACTTTATATAGTTTGAAAAATTTTGAGGACCCTTTGACCAGAAATAAGTTCAAAAGGTCAGATATGGACATCTATATGGATTTTGAAGCATCAAAGGGAGTCTATTAGTATATATAGAAATCCCAAGATCGAGGACTCTTTGGCCAGAAATATGTTCAGGAGGTCAAAAGGGGACCTCTGAATATCTGATTTATCATCAAAAGTATTCTATAACTTTATATAGTTTGAAACATTTTGAGGACCCTTTGACCACAAATAAGTTCAAGAGGTCATATGGACATATATATATGGCTTATGAAGCATCAGAAGGAGTCTATAAGTATGTATAGAAAGCCCAAGATCGAGGACTCTTTGGCCAGAAATATGTTCAGGAGGTCAAAAGGGGACCTCTGAATAGCTGATTTATCATCAAAAGAATTCTATAACTTTATATAGTTTGAAAAATTTTGAGGACCCTTTGACCACAAAGAAGTTCAAAAGGTCAGATATGGACATCTATATGGCTTATGATGCATCAGAAGGAGTCTATGAGTATGTATAGAAAGTGTAAGGACCACCCATTGGCCCAACGACGGAATCCAACGGCCTGGCGAAGGTTTAAAGCGTGTATGTCTTTTCAGCGCTCCAGTGAAGTTCACTTAATCTATTGGAACTTAGTTTTAGTATTACTTTAGCTCTACGTTTGATCTGACTCCAATTTCAAATGATAATCAAATTTAGATCGTATTTCTGATTAGAAATTAATCATAAACATCGATTATGAATTAATTTAGATCTTTGATTATCCTGATTATCCCATACTTTCAGTTATTAATACGTTATGGACCCGAATGCCGCACAGAGATCACGTCGGCCAATTCGTGTTTCTCACGGACACAAACTTGTTAATTCTGATTTGAGTCAGAGGATGTAGGGTTTGCTAATATACCCCTAAAGTCAGTCGCCTACTGCTTACGGACTAGAGAGTGTAGTTTATTTTAGCCATTTCCATACAACTTGCTAAACCAGTGATAGACAGAAATCAACAGGTCTCCAAGATGACGTGCCTACTGCTCCGTTCATTCATGTGCCTGTAGTTTGACCTACCTTAACTAAGTTTGCGGTAGCACCAGCCTCCTTAAATATATTAAAATAATGATTTCAGAATACTTCAGAATAAATCAAGATGTAACATTTATTTGTCAGGTAAAAATGTATTATGCCAATTACAGAAGTAATTTATTAAAAGCCAATTCAAATATACATTTACTCAAAGATGAATCTAAAAGTAAGCAATGTTCTCCTGACAAAGACACACAGTAATGTGTCAGGATTTTCCAACAGGAAAATACTGCCATGCATTACTGTGTGGGGGATGATCCCGGTAAAAGATTCCCAATGATTGCTCTGTCCCCTCACCTTAAATACCAGACCAGAACAAAAGGGGTTAAACAAATGTTGTTTAGAGTTGGTTGGGCCAATCCATGTACCCCAGGGGGGTAGCACCTGGTTTCTTGAGATATCGTAAAGAGATATCAGCCAGAGAGGAGATACAGGATTCTCCTAAGTTCTTCAATCTTTTTCATTAAACCAATGACTGCAATGAAATTAAGACCATTTTACCAATCGCACTGAGACACTTAAAATGATACCAAACATGAAAAGGAAAAAACAACACATTCACAAGATACACCATATGCGATATATAGACATTCTTAATTTAACTTTCAGTGACTTGAGGAGGGAGAAGAGGAGGGAGAGGGGGGATGAGTTGAAGTCAAACAAAGCGACAAGGAGATAAGTTTGGGCAGGACAAGGTTCTGTGCTCTGTCTTTGCTATCTGCTGTCCAGGGGGCATTTTATGGCATTATTGCAGGGTGAGTTTTGTTTTAGCAGGAAAATCAGTTCTTACAAAAGCCCAATATCGAGGACTCTTTGGCCTGAAATATGTTCAGGAGGTAAAAAGGGGACCTTTGAATATCTGATTTATCATCAAAAGAATTCTATAACTTTATATAGTTTGAAAAATTTTGAGGACACTGACCAAAATTAAGTTCAAAAGGTCAGATATGGACATCAATATGGCTTAGGAAGCAACAGAAGGAGTCTATGAGTATGTATAGAAAGCCCAAAATCGAGGACTCTGGCGAGAAATATGTCCAGGAGGTCAAAAGGGGACCTCTGAATAGCTGATTTATCATCAAAAGAATTCTATAACTTTATATAGTTTGAAAAATTTTGAGGATCCTTTGACCAGAAATAAGTTCAAAAGGTCAGATATGGACATCTATATGGATTTTGAAGCATCAAAGGGCGTCTATGAGTATATATAGAAAGCCCAA
The DNA here is from genome assembly GCF_964197995.2 of Scardinius erythrophthalmus. Taxonomy (NCBI): domain Eukaryota; kingdom Metazoa; phylum Chordata; class Actinopteri; order Cypriniformes; family Leuciscidae; genus Scardinius; species Scardinius erythrophthalmus. The sequence goes on along the minus strand of NC_138241.1, from coordinate 8,708,287 downwards.
GATCGAGGACTCTTTGGCCAGAAATATGTTCAGTAGGTCAAAAGGGGACCTCTGAATAGCTGATTTATCATCAAAAGAATTCTATAACTTTATATAGTTTGAAAATTTTTGAGGACCCTTTAACCACAAATAAGTTCAAGAGGTCATATGGACATATATATATGGCTTATGAAGCATCAGAAGGAGTCTATGAGTATGTATAGAAAGCCCAAGATAGAGGACTCTTTGGCGAGAAATATGTTCAGGAGGTCAAAACCTCTGAATAGCTGATTTATCATCAAAAGGATTCTATAACTTTATATAGTTTGAAAAATTTTGAGGACCCTTTGACCACAAATAAGTTCAAAAGGTCAGATATGGACACCTATATGGCTTATGATGCATCAGACGGGAGTCTATGAGTATGTATAGAAAGCCCAAGATCGAGGATTCTTTGGCCAGAAATATGTTCAGGAGGTCAAAACCTCTGAATAGCTGATTTATCATCAAAAGGATTCTATAACTTTATATAGTTTGAAAAATTTTGAGGACACTGACCAAAATGTATTTTGAGGACCCTTTGACCAGAAATAAGTTCAAAAGGTCAGATATGGACATCTATATGGATTTTGAAGCATCAAAGGGAGTCTATGAGTATATATAGAAAGCCCAAGATCGAGGACTCTTTGGCCAGAAATATGTTCAGTAGGTCAAAAGGGGACCTCTGAATAGCTGATTTATCATCAAAAGAATTCTATAACTTTATATAGTTTGAAAATTTTTGAGGACCCTTTAACCACAAATAAGTTCAAGAGGTCATATGGACATATATATATGGCTTATGAAGCATCAGAAGGAGTCTATGAGTATGTATAGAAAGCCCAAGATCGAGGACTCTTTGGCGAGAAATATGTTCAGGAGGTCAAAACCTCTGAATAGCTGATTTATCATCAAAAGGATTCTATAACTTTATATAGTTTGAAAGATTTTGAGGACCCTTTGACCACAAATAAGTTCAAAAGGTCAGATATGGACATCTATATGGCTTATGATGCATCAGACGGGAGTCTATGAGTATGTATAGAAAGCCCAAGATCGAGGATTCTTTGGCCAGAAATATGTTCAGGAGGTCAAAACCTCTGAATAGCTGATTTATCATCAAAAGGATTCTATAACTTTATATGGTTCGAAAAATTTTGAGGACACTGACCAAAATTGAGTTCAAAAGGTCAGATATGGACATCTATATGGCTTAGGAATCAACAGAAGGAGTCTATGAGTATGTATAGAAAGCCCAAAATCGAGGACTCTGGCGAGAAATATGTCCAGGAGGTCAAAAGGGGACCTCTGAATAGCTGATTTATCATCAAAAGAATTCTATAACTTTATATAGTTTGAAAAATTTTGAGGACCCTTTGACCAGAAATAAGTTCAAAAGGTCAGATATGGACATCTATATGGATTTTGAAGCATCAAATGGAGTCTATGAGTATATATAGAAAGCCCAAGATCGAAGACTCCTTGGCCAGAAATATGTTCAGGAGGTCAAAAGGGGACCTCTGAATAGCTGATTTATCATCAAAAGAATTCTATAACTTTATATAGTTTGAAAAATTTTGAGGACATTTTGACCACAAATAGGTTCAAAAGGTCAGATATGGACATATATATGGCTTATGAAGCATCAGAGGGAGTCTATGAGTATATATAGAAAGCCCAAGATCGAGGACTCTTTGGCCAGAAATATGTTCAGGAGGTCAAAAGGGGACCTCTGAATAGCTGATTTATCATCAAAAGGATTCTATAACTTGTTATAGTTTAAAACATTTTGAAGACCCTTTTGACCACAAATAGGTTCAAAAGGTCAGATATGGACATATATATGGCTTATGAAGCATCAGAGGGAGTCTATGAGTATATATAGAAAGCCCAAGATCGAGGACTCTTTGGCCAGAAATATGTTCAGGAGGTCAAAAGGGGACCTCTGAATAGCTGATTTATCATCAAAAGGATTCTATAACTTTTTATAGTTTGAAAAATTTTGAGGACATTGGCCAAAATTAAATTCAAAAGGTCAGATATGGACATCTATATGGCTTAGGAAGCAACAGAAGGAGTCTATGAGTATGTATAGAAAGCCCAAGATCGAGGACTCTTTGGTGAGAAATATGTTCAGGAGGTCAAAAGGGGACGTCTGAATAGCTAATTTATCATCAAAAGAATTCTATAACTTTATATAGTTTGAAAAATTTTGAGGACCCTTTGACCAGAAATAAGTTCAAAAGGTCAGATATGGACATATATATGGATTTTGAAGCATCAAAGGGAGTCTATTAGTATATATAGAAATCCCAAGATCAAGGACTCTTTGGCCAGAAATATGTTCAGGAGGTCAAAAGGGGACCTCTGAATAGCTGATTTATCATCAAAAGGATTCTATAACTTGTTATAGTTTAAAACATTTTGAAGACCCTTTTGACCACAAATAGGTTCAAAAGGTCAGATATGGACATATATATGGCTTATGAAGCATCAGAGGGAGTCTATGAGTATATATAGAAAGCCCAAGATCGAGGACTCTTTGGCCAGAAATATGTTCAGGAGGTCAAAAGGGGACCTCTGAATAGCTGATTTATCATCAAAAGGATTCTATAACTTTTTATAGTTTGAAAAATTTTGAGGACATTGGCCAAAATTAAATTCAAAAGGTCAGATATGGACATCTATATGGCTTAGGAAGCAACAGAAGGAGTCTATGAGTATGTATAGAAAGCCCAAGATCGAGGACTCTTTGGTGAGAAATATGTTCAGGAGGTCAAAAGGGGACGTCTGAATAGCTAATTTATCATCAAAAGAATTCTATAACTTTATATAGTTTGAAAAATTTTGAGGACCCTTTGACCAGAAATAAGTTCAAAAGGTCAGATATGGACATATATATGGATTTTGAAGCATCAAAGGGAGTCTATTAGTATATATAGAAATCCCAAGATCAAGGACTCTTTGGCCAGAAATATGTTCAGGAGGTCAAAAGGGGACCTCTGAATATCTGATTTATCATCAAAAGTATTCTATAACTTTATATAGTTTGAAACATTTTGAGGACCCTTTGACCACAAATAAGTTCAAGAGGTCATATGGACATATATATATGGCTTATGAAGCATCAGAAGGAGTCTATAAGTATGTATAGAAAGCCCAAGATCGAGGACTCTTTGGCCAGAAATATGTTCAGGAGGTCAAAAGGGGACCTCTGAATAGCTGATTTATCATCAAAAGAATTCTATAACTTTATATAGTTTGAAACATTTTGAGGACCCTTTGACCACAAATAAGTTCAAAAGGTCAGATATGGACATCTATATGGCTTATGATGCATCAGAAGGAGTCTATGAGTATGTATAGAAAGCCCAATATCGAGGATTCTTTGGCCAGAAATATGTTCAGGAGGTCAAAAAGTCTGAATAGCTGATTTATCATCAAAAGGATTCTATAACTTTATATAGTTTGAAAAATTTTGAGGACACTGACCAAAATTAAGTTCAAAAGGTCAGATATGGACATCAATATGGCTTAGGAAGCAACAGAAGGAGTCTATGAGTATGTATAGAAAGCCCAAAATCGAGGACTCTGGCGAGAAATATGTCCAGGAGGTCAAAAGGGGACCTCTGAATAGCTGATTTATCATCAAAAGAATTCTATAACTTTATATAGTTTGAAAAATTTTGAGGACCCTTTGACCAGAAATAAGTTCAAAAGGTCAGATATGGACATCTATGTGGCTTTTGAAGCATCAGAGGGAGTCTATGAGTATATATAGAAAGCCCAAGATCGAGGACTCTTTGGCGAGAAATATGTTCAGGAGGTCAAATGACTTCTGAATAGCTGATTTATCATCAAAAGAATTCTATAACTTTATACAGTTTGAAAAATTTTGAGGACCCTTTGACCAGAAATAAGTTCAAAAGTTCAGATATGGACATCTATATAGATTTTGAAGCATCAGAGGGAGTCTATGACTATATATAGAAAGCCCAAGATCGAGGACTCTTTGGCCAGAAATATGTTCAGGAGGTCAAAAGGGGTCCTCTGAATATCTGATTTATCATCAAAAGAATTCTATAACTTTATATAGTTTGAAACATTTTGAGGACCCTTTGACCACAAATAAGTTCAAAAGGTCAGATATGGACATCTATATGGCTTATGATGCATCAGAAGGAGTCTATGACTATATATAGAAAGCCCAAGATCGAGGACTCTTTGGCGAGAAATATGTTCAGGAGGTCAAAAGGGGACCTCTGAATATCTGATTTATCATCAAAAGAATTCTATAACTTTATATAGTTTGAAACATTTTGAGGACCCTTTGACCACAAATAAGTTCAAAAGGTCAGATATGGACATCTATATGGCTTATGATGCATCAGAAGGAGTCTATGAGTATGTATAGAAAGCCCAATATCGAGGAGTCTTTGGCCAGAAATATGTTCAGGAGGTCAAAAGGGGACCTCTGAATATCTGATTTATCATGAAAAGAATTCTATAACTTTATATAGTTTGAAACATTTTAAGGACCCTTTGACCACAAATACGTTCAAAATGTCAGATATGGACATCTATATGGCTTATGATGCATCAGACTGAGTCTATGAGTATGTATAGAAAGCCCAAGATCGAGGATTCTTTGGCCAGAAATATGTTCAGGAGGTCAAAACCTCTGAATAGCTGATTTATCATCAAAAGGATTCTATAACTTTATATAGTTTGAAACATTTTGAGGACCCTTTGACCACAAATAAGTTCAAAAGGTCAGATATGGACATCTATATGGCTTATGATGCATCAGACGGGAGTCTATGAGTATGTATAGAAAGCCCAAGATCGAGGATTCTTTGGCCAGAAATATGTTCAGGAGGTCAAAACCTCTGAATAGCTGATTTATCATCAAAAGGATTCTATAACTTTATATAGTTTGAAAAATTTTGAGGACACTGACCAAAATTAAGTTCAAAAGGTCAGATATGGACATCTATATGGCTTAGGAAGCAACAGAAGGAGTCTATGAGTATGTATAGAAAGCCCAAAATCGAGGACTCTGGCGAGAAATATGTCCAGGAGGTCAAAAGGGGACCTCTGAATAGCTGATTTATCATCAAAAGAATTCTATAACTTTATATAGTTTGAAAAATTTTGAGGACCCTTTGACCAGAAATAAGTTTAAAAGGTCAGATATGGACATCTATATGGATTTTGAAGCATCAAATGGAGTCTATGAGTATATATAGAAAGCCCAAGATCGAAGACTCCTTGGCCAGAAATATGTTCAGGAGGTCAAAAGGGGACCTCTGAATAGCTGATTTATCATCAAAAGGATTCTATACTTTATATAGTTTGAAAAATTTTGAGGACCCTTTGACCAGAAATAAGTTCAAAAGGTCAGATATGGACATCTATATGGATTTTGAAGCATCAAAGGGAGTCTATTAGTATATATAGAAATCCCAAGATCGAGGACTCTTTGGCCAGAAATATGTTCAGGAGGTCAAAAGGGGACCTCTGAATATCTGATTTATCATCAAAAGTATTCTATAACTTTATATAGTTTGAAACATTTTGAGGACCCTTTGACCACAAATAAGTTCAAGAGGTCATATGGACATATATATATGGCTTATGAAGCATCAGAAGGAGTCTATAAGTATGTATAGAAAGCCCAAGATCGAGGACTCTTTGGCCAGAAATATGTTCAGGAGGTCAAAAGGGGACCTCTGAATAGCTGATTTATCATCAAAAGAATTCTATAACTTTATATAGTTTGAAAAATTTTGAGGACCCTTTGACCACAAAGAAGTTCAAAAGGTCAGATATGGACATCTATATGGCTTATGATGCATCAGAAGGAGTCTATGAGTATGTATAGAAAGTGTAAGGACCACCCATTGGCCCAACGACGGAATCCAACGGCCTGGCGAAGGTTTAAAGCGTGTATGTCTTTTCAGCGCTCCAGTGAAGTTCACTTAATCTATTGGAACTTAGTTTTAGTATTACTTTAGCTCTACGTTTGATCTGACTCCAATTTCAAATGATAATCAAATTTAGATCGTATTTCTGATTAGAAATTAATCATAAACATCGATTATGAATTAATTTAGATCTTTGATTATCCTGATTATCCCATACTTTCAGTTATTAATACGTTATGGACCCGAATGCCGCACAGAGATCACGTCGGCCAATTCGTGTTTCTCACGGACACAAACTTGTTAATTCTGATTTGAGTCAGAGGATGTAGGGTTTGCTAATATACCCCTAAAGTCAGTCGCCTACTGCTTACGGACTAGAGAGTGTAGTTTATTTTAGCCATTTCCATACAACTTGCTAAACCAGTGATAGACAGAAATCAACAGGTCTCCAAGATGACGTGCCTACTGCTCCGTTCATTCATGTGCCTGTAGTTTGACCTACCTTAACTAAGTTTGCGGTAGCACCAGCCTCCTTAAATATATTAAAATAATGATTTCAGAATACTTCAGAATAAATCAAGATGTAACATTTATTTGTCAGGTAAAAATGTATTATGCCAATTACAGAAGTAATTTATTAAAAGCCAATTCAAATATACATTTACTCAAAGATGAATCTAAAAGTAAGCAATGTTCTCCTGACAAAGACACACAGTAATGTGTCAGGATTTTCCAACAGGAAAATACTGCCATGCATTACTGTGTGGGGGATGATCCCGGTAAAAGATTCCCAATGATTGCTCTGTCCCCTCACCTTAAATACCAGACCAGAACAAAAGGGGTTAAACAAATGTTGTTTAGAGTTGGTTGGGCCAATCCATGTACCCCAGGGGGGTAGCACCTGGTTTCTTGAGATATCGTAAAGAGATATCAGCCAGAGAGGAGATACAGGATTCTCCTAAGTTCTTCAATCTTTTTCATTAAACCAATGACTGCAATGAAATTAAGACCATTTTACCAATCGCACTGAGACACTTAAAATGATACCAAACATGAAAAGGAAAAAACAACACATTCACAAGATACACCATATGCGATATATAGACATTCTTAATTTAACTTTCAGTGACTTGAGGAGGGAGAAGAGGAGGGAGAGGGGGGATGAGTTGAAGTCAAACAAAGCGACAAGGAGATAAGTTTGGGCAGGACAAGGTTCTGTGCTCTGTCTTTGCTATCTGCTGTCCAGGGGGCATTTTATGGCATTATTGCAGGGTGAGTTTTGTTTTAGCAGGAAAATCAGTTCTTACAAAAGCCCAATATCGAGGACTCTTTGGCCTGAAATATGTTCAGGAGGTAAAAAGGGGACCTTTGAATATCTGATTTATCATCAAAAGAATTCTATAACTTTATATAGTTTGAAAAATTTTGAGGACACTGACCAAAATTAAGTTCAAAAGGTCAGATATGGACATCAATATGGCTTAGGAAGCAACAGAAGGAGTCTATGAGTATGTATAGAAAGCCCAAAATCGAGGACTCTGGCGAGAAATATGTCCAGGAGGTCAAAAGGGGACCTCTGAATAGCTGATTTATCATCAAAAGAATTCTATAACTTTATATAGTTTGAAAAATTTTGAGGATCCTTTGACCAGAAATAAGTTCAAAAGGTCAGATATGGACATCTATATGGATTTTGAAGCATCAAAGGGCGTCTATGAGTATATATAGAAAGCCCAAGATCGAGGACTCTTTGGCCAGAAATATGTTCAGTAGGTCAAAAGGGGACCTCTGAATAGCTGATTTATCATCAAAAGAATTCTATAACTTTATATAGTTTGAAAATTTTTGAGGACCCTTTAACCACAAATAAGTTCAAGAGGTCATATGGACATATATATATGGCTTATGAAGCATCAGAAGGAGTCTATGAGTATGTATAGAAAGCCCAAGATAGAGGACTCTTTGGCGAGAAATATGTTCAGGAGGTCAAAACCTCTGAATAGCTGATTTATCATCAAAAGGATTCTATAACTTTATATAGTTTGAAAAATTTTGAGGACCCTTTGACCACAAATAAGTTCAAAAGGTCAGATATGGACACCTATATGGCTTATGATGCATCAGACGGGAGTCTATGAGTATGTATAGAAAGCCCAAGATCGAGGATTCTTTGGCCAGAAATATGTTCAGGAGGTCAAAACCTCTGAATAGCTGATTTATCATCAAAAGGATTCTATAACTTTATATAGTTTGAAAAATTTTGAGGACACTGACCAAAATGTATTTTGAGGACCCTTTGACCAGAAATAAGTTCAAAAGGTCAGATATGGACATCTATATGGATTTTGAAGCATCAAAGGGAGTCTATGAGTATATATAGAAAGCCCAAGATCGAGGACTCTTTGGCCAGAAATATGTTCAGTAGGTCAAAAGGGGACCTCTGAATAGCTGATTTATCATCAAAAGAATTCTATAACTTTATATAGTTTGAAAATTTTTGAGGACCCTTTAACCACAAATAAGTTCAAGAGGTCATATGGACATATATAATGGCTTATGAAGCATCAGAAGGAGTCTATGAGTATGTATAGAAAGCCCAAGATCGAGGACTCTTTGGCGAGAAATATGTTCAGGAGGTCAAAACCTCTGAATAGCTGATTTATCATCAAAAGGATTCTATAACTTTATATAGTTTGAAAGATTTTGAGGACCCTTTGACCACAAATAAGTTCAAAAGGTCAGATATGGACATCTATATGGCTTATGATGCATCAGACGGGAGTCTATGAGTATGTATAGAAAGCCCAAGATCGAGGATTCTTTGGCCAGAAATATGTTCAGGAGGTCAAAACCTCTGAATAGCTGATTTATCATCAAAAGGATTCTATAACTTTATATGGTTCGAAAAATTTTGAGGACACTGACCAAAATTGAGTTCAAAAGGTCAGATATGGACATCTATATGGCTTAGGAATCAACAGAAGGAGTCTATGAGTATGTATAGAAAGCCCAAAATCGAGGACTCTGGCGAGAAATATGTCCAGGAGGTCAAAAGGGGACCTCTGAATAGCTGATTTATCATCAAAAGAATTCTATAACTTTATATAGTTTGAAAAATTTTGAGGACCCTTTGACCAGAAATAAGTTCAAAAGGTCAGATATGGACATCTATATGGATTTTGAAGCATCAAATGGAGTCTATGAGTATATATAGAAAGCCCAAGATCGAAGACTCCTTGGCCAGAAATATGTTCAGGAGGTCAAAAGGGGACCTCTGAATAGCTGATTTATCATCAAAAGAATTCTATAACTTTATATAGTTTGAAAAATTTTGAGGACATTTTGACCACAAATAGGTTCAAAAGGTCAGATATGGACATATATATGGCTTATGAAGCATCAGAGGGAGTCTATGAGTATATATAGAAAGCCCAAGATCGAGGAATCTTTGGCCAGAAATATGTTCAGGAGGTCAAAAGGGGACCTCTGAATAGCTGATTTATCATCAAAAGGATTCTATAACTTGTTATAGTTTAAAACATTTTGAAGACCCTTTTGACCACAAATAGGTTCAAAAGGTCAGATATGGACATATATATGGCTTATGAAGCATCAGAGGGAGTCTATGAGTATATATAGAAAGCCCAAGATCGAGGACTCTTTGGCCAGAAATATGTTCAGGAGGTCAAAAGGGGACCTCTGAATAGCTGATTTATCATCAAAAGGATTCTATAACTTTTTATAGTTTGAAAAATTTTGAGGACATTGGCCAAAATTAAATTCAAAAGGTCAGATATGGACATCTATATGGCTTAGGAAGCAACAGAAGGAGTCTATGAGTATGTATAGAAAGCCCAAGATCGAGGACTCTTTGGTGAGAAATATGTTCAGGAGGTCAAAAGGGGACGTCTGAATAGCTAATTTATCATCAAAAGAATTCTATAACTTTATATAGTTTGAAAAATTTTGAGGACCCTTTGACCAGAAATAAGTTCAAAAGGTCAGATATGGACATATATATGGATTTTGAAGCATCAAAGGGAGTCTATTAGTATATATAGAAATCCCAAGATCAAGGACTCTTTGGCCAGAAATATGTTCAGGAGGTCAAAAGGGGACCTCTGAATATCTGATTTATCATCAAAAGTATTCTATAACTTTATATAGTTTGAAACATTTTGAGGACCCTTTGACCACAAATAAGTTCAAGAGGTCATATGGACATATATATATGGCTTATGAAGCATCAGAAGGAGTCTATAAGTATGTATAGAAAGCCCAAGATCGAGGACTCTTTGGCCAGAAATATGTTCAGGAGGTCAAAAGGGGACCTCTGAATAGCTGATTTATCATCAAAAGAATTCTATAACTTTATATAGTTTGAAAAATTTTGAGGACCCTTTGACCACAAAGAAGTTCAAAAGGTCAGATATGGACATCTATATGGCTTATGATGCATCAGAAGGAGTCTATGAGTATGTATAGAAAGCCCAATATCGAGGACTCTTTGGCCTGAAATATGTTCAGGAGGTAAAAAGGGGACCTTTGAATATCTGATTTATCATCAAAAGAATTCTATAACTTTATATAGTTTGAAAAATTTTGAGGACACTTTGACCAAAATTAAGTTCAAAAGGTCAGATATGGACATCAATATGGCTTAGGAAGCAACAGAAGGAGTCTATGAGTATGTATAGAAAGCCCAAAATCGAGGACTCTGGCGAGAAATATGTCCAGGAGGTCAAAAGGGGACCTCTGAATAGCTGATTTATCATCAAAAGAATTCTATAACTTTATATAGTTTGAAAAATTTTGAGGATCCTTTGACCAGAAATAAGTTCAAAAGGTCAGATATGGACATCTATATGGATTTTGAAGCATCAAAGGGCGTCTATGAGTATATATAGAAAGCCCAAGATCGAGGACTCTTTGGCCAGAAATATGTTCAGTAGGTCAAAAGGGGACCTCTGAATAGCTGATTTATCATCAAAAGAATTCTATAACTTTATATAGTTTGAAAATTTTTTAGGACCCTTTAACCACAAATAAGTTCAAGAGGTCATATGGACATATATATATGGCTTATGAAGCATCAGAAGGAGTCTATGAGTATGTATAGAAAGCCCAAGATCGAGGACTCTTTGGCGAGAAATATGTTCAGGAGGTCAAAACCTCTGAATAGCTGATTTATCATCAAAAGAATTCTATAACTTTATATAGTTTGAAAAATTTGGAAGAAACTTTGACCACAAATAAGTTCAAAAGGTCATATGGACATATATATGGCTTATGAAGCATCAGAAATAGTCTATTAGTATGTATAGAAAGCCTAATATCGAGGACTCTTTGGCCAGAAATATGTTCAGGAGGTCAAAAGGGGACCTCTGAATATCTGATTTATCATCAAAAGAATTCTATAACTTTATATAGTTTGAAAAATTTTGAGGACACTTTGACCACAAATAGGTTCAAAAGGTCAGATATGGACATCTATATGGCTTATGATGCATCAGACGGGAGTCTATGAGTATGTATAGAAAGCCCAAGATCGAGGATTCTTTGGCCAGAAATATGTTCAGGAGGTCAAAACCTCTGAATAGCTGATTTATCATCAAAAGGATTCTATAACTTTATATAGTTTGAAAAATTTTGAGGACACTGGCCAAAATTAAGTTCAAAAGGTCAGATATGGACATCTATATGGCTTAGGAAGCAACAGAAGGAGTCTATGAGTATGTATAGAAAGCCCAAAATCGAGGACTCTGGCGAGAAATATGTCCAGGAGGTCAAAAGGGGACCTCTGAATATCTGATTTATCATCAAAAGAATTCTATAACTTTATATATTTTGAAAAATTTTGAGGACCCTTTGACCAGAAATAAGTTCAAAAGGTCAGATATGGACATCTATATGGATTTTGAAGCATCAAAGGGCGTCTATGAGTATATATAGAAAGCCCAAGATCGAGGACTCTTTGGCCAGAAATATGTTCAGTAGGTCAAAAGGGGACCTCTGAATAGCTGATTTATCATCAAAAGAATTCTATAACTTTATATAGTTTGAAAATTTTTTAGGACCCTTTAACCACAAATAAGTTCAAGAGGTCATATGGACATATATATATGGCTTATGAAGCATCAGAAGGAGTCTATGAGTATGTATAGAAAGCCCAAGATCGAGGACTCTTTGGCGAGAAATATGTTCAGGAGGTCAAAACCTCTGAATAGCTGATTTATCATCAAAAGAATTCTATAACTTTATATAGTTTGAAAAATTTGGAAGAAACTTTGACCACAAAAAAGTTCAAAAGGTCATATGGACATATATATGGCTTATGAAGCATCAGAAATAGTCTATTAGTATGTATAGAAAGCCTAATATCGAGGACTCTTTGGGCAGAAATATGTTCAGGAGGTCAAAAGGGGACCTCTGAATATCTGATTTATCATCAAAAGAATTCTATAACTTTATATAGTTTGAAAAATTTTGAGGACACTTTGACCACAAATAGGTTCAAAAGGTCAGATATGGACATCTATATGGCTTATGATGCATCAGACGGGAGTCTATGAGTATGTATAGAAAGCCCAAGATCGAGGATTCTTTGGCCAGAAATATGTTCAGGAGGTCAAAACCTCTGAATAGCTGATTTATCATCAAAAGGATTCTATAACTTTATATAGTTTGAAAAATTTTGAGGACACTGGCCAAAATTAAGTTCAAAAGGTCAGATATGGACATCTATATGGCTTAGGAAGCAACAGAAGGAGTCTATGAGTATGTATAGAAAGCCCAAAATCGAGGACTCTGGCGAGAAATATGTCCAGGAGGTCAAAAGGGGACCTCTGAATATCTGATTTATCATCAAAAGAATTCTATAACTTTATATATTTTGAAAAATTTTGAGGACCCTTTGACCAGAAATAAGTTCAAAAGGTCAGATATGGACATCTATATGGATTTTGAAGCATCAAAAGGCGTCTATGAGTATATATAGAAAGCCCAAGATCGAGGACTCTTTGGCCAGAAATATGTTCAGTAGGTCAAAAGGGGACCTCTGAATAGCTGATTTATCATCAAAAGAATTCTATAACTTCATATAGTTTGAAAAATTTTGAGGACCCTTTGACCACAAATAAGTTCAAGAGGTCATATGGACATATATATATGGCTTATGAAGCATCAGAAGGAGTCTATGAGTATGTATAGAAAGCCCAAGATCGAGGACTCTTTGGCCAGAAATATGTTCAGGAAGTCAAAACCTCTGAATAGCTGATTTATCATCAAAAGAATTCTATAACTTTATATAGTTTGAAAAATTTGGAGGAGACTTTGACCACAAATATGTTCAAAAGGTCAGATATGGACATCTATATGGCTTATGATGCATCAGAAGGAGTCTATGAGTATGTATAGAAAGCCCAAGATCGAGGATTCTTTGGCCAGAAATATGTTCAGGAGGTCAAAACCTCTGAATAGCTGATTTATCATCAGAAAGAATCTATAACTTTATATATTTTGAAAACTTTTGAGGACCCTTTGACCAGAAATAAGTTCAAAATTTCAGATATGGACATCTATATAGATTTTGAAGCATCAGAGGGAGTCTATGACTATATATAGAAAGCCCAAGATCGAGGACTCTTTGGCGAGAAATATGTTCAGGAGGTCAAAAGGGGACCTCTGAATATCTGATTTATCATCAAAAGAATTCTATAACTTTATATAGTTTGAAACATTTTGAGGACCCTTTGACCACAAATAAGTTCAAAAAGTCAGATATGGACATCTATATGGCTTATGATGCATCAGAATGAGTCTATGAGTATGTATAGAAAGCCCAATATCGAGGACTCTTTGGCCAGAAATATGTTCAGGAGGTCAAAAGGGACATCTGAATATCTGATTTATCATCAAAAGAATTCTATAACTTTATACAGTTTGAAAAATTTTGAGGACACTTTGACCACAAATAGGTTCAAAAGGTCAGATATGGACATCTATATGGCTTATGATGCATCAGACGGGAGTCTATGAGTATGTATAGAAAGCCCAAGATCGAGGATTCTTTGGCCAGAAATATGTTCAGGAGGTCAAAACCTCTGAATAGCTGATTTATCATCAAAAGGATTCTATAACTTTATATAGTTTGAAACATTTTGAGGAACCTTTGACCACAAATGAGTTCAAAAGGTCAGATATGGACATCTATATGGCTTAGGAAGCAACAGAAGGAGTCTATGAGTATGTATAGAAAGCCCAAAATCGAGGACTCTGGCGAGAAATATGTCCAGTAGGTCAAAAGGGGACCTCTGAATAGCTGATTTATCATCAAAAGAATTCTATAACTTTATATAGTTTGAAAAATTTTGATGACCCTTTGACCAGAAATAAGTTCAAAAGGTCAGATATGGACATCTATATGGATTTTGAAGCATCAAAGGGCGTCTATGAGTATATATAGAAAGCCCAAGATCGAGGACTCTTTGGCCAGAAATATGTTCAGTAGGTCAAAAGGGGACCTCTGAATAGCTGATTTATCATCAAAAGAATTCTATAACTTTATATAGTTTGAAAAATTTTGAGGACCCTTTGACCACAAATAAGTTCAAGAGGTCATATGGACATATATATATGGCTTATGAAGCATCAGAAGGAGTCTATGAGTATGTATAGAAAGCCCAAGATCGAGGACTCTTTGGCCAGAAATATGTTCAGGAAGTGAAAAGGGGACCTCTGAATAGCTGATTTATCAATCAGAAGAAGACTATAATATTACATAGTTTGAAAATTTTTGAGGACACTTTGAGCAGAAATAATTTCAAAAGGTAAGCCATAAGCCATATCTGTATGGATATCTATATTGGCTTTTGAAGCATCAGGAGTCAATGAGTATGTATAGAAATCGAGGACTGTTTGTCCAGAAATATGTTACTTTGGACAAACATGTACTTACGTACATCAGGAGTCGAAGAGTATGTATAGAAAGTTAACATCAGTTGACTGAATGTATAAGTAGGTTAATGTGCAGTGAAGGAAAATCATTGCACTAGCTGTTGCTTTACAATGGACACAAGTATGGGAGTTATTTCTGGTTTGCAATGCAATGCGAAAAGTGCTTTATCCATATGTTTATTCTTAAGGGCATTCTGTCGTTGGGCAACTTTGGAATGCACTGAAGAATAAACATATAGATAAAGCACTTTTCGCATTGCATTGCACACCAGAACTAACTCCCATACTTGTGTTAATTGTAAAGCAACAGCTAGTGCAATGATTTTCCTTCACTGCACATTAACCTACTTATACATTCAGTCAACTGATGTTAACTTTCTATACATACTCTTCGACTCCTGATGTACGTAAGTACATGTTTATTAAAGATATAACATTTATGCATTGCACAAAGGATCTAACGTTGTCCACTGAACAATAACATATAGGCTATGCACTTCTTGCATTGCATTGCATTGCACAGTAGATCTAATTCATTCCCATGTTCATTAAAGAGATAACAAGTGTTGTTGCATTGCATTGCACAAACGATCTTACGTTGTGCATTGAAGAATAACATACAGGCTATATGCACTTTATGCATTGCACACCAGAACTAACTCCTTCCCATGTTCATTAAAAGGATAACACGTTGCATTGCATTGTACTGCACAAACGATCTAACGCTGTGCATTGAAGAATAATATATAGGCTATGCACTTTTTGCATTGCTTTGCATTGCACACCAGAACTAACTCCTTCAAATGTTTACTAAAGAGACAACATTTTGCATTGCACAAACGATCTAACGTTGTGCACTGAAGAATAACATATAGGCTATGCACTTTTTGCATTGCATTGCACACCAGAACTAACTCCTTCAAATATTTATTAAAGAGATAACATTTTGCATTGCATTGCACAAACGATCTAACTTTGTGAATTGAAGAATAACATATAGACTAAATGCATGCATTGTATTGCATTGCACACCCGAACTAACTCCTTCCCATGTTCATAAAAGAGATAACATATGTTATGCAACATTTCATTGTTTTGCAGAAACGATCTAACGTTGTGCACTGAAGAATATTTATGCACTTTTTGCATTGTATTGCATTGCACACCAGAACATATGTTATGCAACATTATATTGCTTTGCACAAACGACCTAACACTGTGCACTAAAGAATAACATTTATGCATTTTTGCATTGCATTGCACACCAGAACTAACTCCTTCAAATGTTTTTTAAAGAGATAACATTTTGCACGATCTAAAATATGTTATGCAACATTTCATTGTTTGTGCATTGAAGAGTAACATAGGCTATTCACTTTTTGCTTTGCATTGCATTGCACACCAGAACTAGCTCCATCCCATGTTCATTAAAGGGATAACATGTTGCATTGCATTGCACAAACGATCTAACGCTGAAGAATAACATATAGGCTATGCACTTTTTGCATTGCATTGCATTGCACTCCAGAACTAACTACTTCCCATGTTTATTAAAGAGATAACATGTTGCATTGCATTGCACAAACGATCTAACGTTGTGCATTGAAGAATGACATAGTTGACATAGCTAAATGCATGGATTGTGTTGCATGTACAGCCGAACTAACTCCTTCACATGTTCATTAAAAAGATAACATTTTGCACGATCTTACGTTGTGCATTGAAGAATAACATATAGGCTAAATGCATGCATTGTATTGCATTGCACACCCGAACTAACTCCGTCCCATGTTCATTAAAGAGATAACATATGTTATGCAACATTTCATTGTTTGTGCATTGAAGAGTAACATAGGCTATTCACTTTTTGCTTTGCATTGCATTGCACAAACGATCTAACGCTGTGCACTGAAGAATAACATATAGGCTATGCACTTTTTGCATTGCATTGCATTGCACTCCAGAACTAACTACTTCCCATGTTTATTAAAGAGATAACATTTTGCATTGCATTGCACAAACGATCTAACGTTGTGCATGAAGAATGACATAGTTGACATAGCTAATTGCATGGATTGTGTTGCATGTACAGCCGAACTAACTCCTTCCCATGTTCATTAAAAAGATAACATGTTATGCAACATTGCATTGCTTTGCACAAACGATTTAACGCTGTGCACTGAATAACATTTATGTACTTTTTGCATTGCATCGCATTGCACACCAGAACTAACACCTTCAAATGCTTATTAAAGAGATAACATTTTGAATTGCATTGTGCATTGCATAACGTTGTGCATTGAAGAATAACATATAGGCTAATATGCATGCATTGTATTGCATTGCACACCCGAACTGCTGCCCATGTTCATTAAAGAGATAACATATGTTATGCACAATCGATCTAACGTTTTGCATTGAAGAGTAACATTGGCTATTCACTTTTTGCATTGCATTGCATTGCACACCATAAATAACTTTTCTAACATTTGAAGGAGTTAGTTCTGGTGTGCAATGCAATGCAAAGTGCATAAATGTTATTATTCAGTGCACAACATTAGATCGTTTCTGCAATGCAATGCAATGCAATGCAACATGTTATCTCTTTAGTGGACATGGGAAAGAGTTAGTTCTGGTGTGCAATTCAATGCAATGTAAAAAGTTGCATGGTCTATGTTTCTCTTCAATGCACAATGTTAGATCGTTTGCGCAATGCAATGCAAAATGTTATCTCTTCAATGAACATTTGAAGGAGTAAGATCTGGTGTGCAATGCAATGCCAAAAGTGAATGCCCTAAATGTTATTCTTCAGTGCACAACGTTAGATCGTTTCTGCAATGCAATGCAATTCAATGCAATGCAACATGTTATCTCTTTACAGAACATGGGAAGGAGTTAGTTTCAGTGTGCAATGCAATGCAAAAAGTACATAAATGTTATTCTTCAATGCACAACGTTAGATCGTTTCTGCAATGCAATGCAATGCAATGCAATGCAACATGTGTTATTTCTTTAATGAACATGGGAAGGAGTTAGTTCTGGTGTGCAATGCAATACAATGCATGCATTTAGCCTATATGTTATTCTTCAATGCACAACATTGATCGTTGAGACAAACGATCGTTTTGTGCAATGAAATGCAAAATGTTATCTCTTTATGAACATGGGAAGAGGTTAGTTCTGCTGTGCAATGCAATGCAAAAAGTGCATAAATGTTATTCTTCAGTGCACATCGTTAGATCGTTTGTGCAAAGCAATTCAATGTTGCATAACATGTTATCTCTTTAATGAACATGTGAAGGAGTTAGTTTGGGTGTGCAATGCAATACAATGCATGCATTTAGCCTGTATGTTATTCTTCAATGCACAACGTTAGATCGTTTGTGCAATGCAATGCAACATATTATCTCTTTATTGAACATGGGAAGCAGTTTGATCTGGTGTGCAATGCAATGCAATGCAAAAAGTGCATGGCCTATGTTACTCTTCATTGCACAACGTTAGATCGTTTGTGCAATGCAATGCAACAACAGATGTTATCTCTTTAATGAACATGGGAAGGAGTTAGTTTTGGTGTGCAATGCAGGGATAGAAGTGCATATGTTTTTCTTCAATGATGCACAACGATTGATCGTTTGTGCAATGCAACAACATATGTTATCTCTTTAATGAACATGGGAATGAATTAGTTGTAGTGTGCAATGCAATGCAATCCAAGAAGTGCATAGCCTATATGTTATTGTTCGGTGGACATCGTTAGATCGTTTGTGCAATGCAATGCAACAACATAAATGTTATCTCTTTAATGAACATGGGAAGGAGTTAGTTCTGGTGTGCAATGCAATGCGAAAAGTGCATTATCTATATGTTCCGGTATTCTACCGTGCATTCTATCGTTGTCCAACGGAATGAGTTAATTGTGTCCATTGTAAAGCAAAACCCAGTGCAATGATTTTCCTTTACTGCACATTAATTAATCTACTTATACATTCAGTCAACTGATGTTAACTTTCTATACATACTCTTCGACTCCTGATCAGCCAATACAGAAGTCCATATTTGACCAAAGTAACATATTTCTGGCCAAAGAGTCCTCGATTTCTATACATACATCATTGACTCCTGATGCTTCATAAGCCATGGATATCTATATGGATATCTATTTGGCTTAAGGCTTACCTTTTAAACTTATATCTGGTCAGTGTCCTCAAAATTTTTCAAACTATATAAAGTTATAGTCTCCTTCGAATTATAAATCATTGACAAAAGAGTTCTCAAAATGATGTTGTCTACCATAAACGAATATAGGCTCCTTCTTATGTTAAATCAGCCATACAGAAGTCCATATTTGACCTTCTGAACATATTTCTGGCCAGAGACCTTGAACATTTACCTTACTATACATATTTCTCAAACTATACAGACTTCTCATGATGTTATATCAGCCAGACTGTAGTCCATATAAGACCAATTGAACATATTTTTGGCCAAAGAATCCTCAAAATGTTTTTTACTATTATAAACGTATCGACTCCTTCTGATGTTAAATAAGTCCATAATTGACCTGCTGAAAATATTTCTGACCAAAGAGTCGATCTTGGGCTTTCTATAAATACTCATAGAGTACTTTTGAAATTTCATAAACCATATAGATGTCCATATCTGACCTTTTGAACTTATTTGTGGTGAAAGTGTCCTCAAAATTTTTCAAACTATATAAAGTTCTAGAATCCTTTTGATGATAAATCAGCTATTCAGAGGTCCCCTGTTGACCTCCGGAACATATTTCTGGCCAAAGAGTCCTCGATCTTGGGCTTTCTATACATACTCATAGACTCCTTCTGATGCTTCATAAGCCATATAGATGTCCATATCTGACCTTTTTAACTTATTTGTGGTCAAAGTGTCCTCAAAATTTTTCAAACTATATAAAGTTCTAGAATCCTTTTGATGATAAATCAGCTATTCAGAGGTTTTGACCTCCTGAACATATTTCTGGCCAAAGAGTCCTCGATCTTGGGCTTTCTATACATACTCATAGACTCCTTCTGATGCATCATAAGCCATATAGATGTCCATATCTGACCTTTTGAACTTATTTGTGGTCAAAGTGTCCTCAACATTTTTCAAACTATATAAAGTTATAGAATCCTTTTGATGATAAATCAGCTATTCAGAGGTCCTCTTTTGACCTCCTGAACATATTTCTGGCCAAAGAGTCCTTATTTTTAATTTTTAATTTAATAATTTTTCAAACTATATAAAGTTCCAGAATTATTTTGATGATAAATCAGATATTCAGAGGTCCCCTTTTGACCTCCTGAACATATTTCTGGCCAAAGAGTCCTAGATCTTGGTCTTTCTATATATACTCATATACTCCACTTGTTGCTTCAAAATCCATATAGATGTCCATATCTGACCTTTTGAACTTATTTCTGGTCAAGGGTCCTCAAAATTTTTCAAACTATATAAAGTTATAGAATTCTTTTGATGATAAATCAGCTATTCAGAGGTCCCCTTTTGACCTCCTGAACATATTTCTGGCCAAAGAGTCCTCGATCTTGGGCTTTCTATATATACTCATAGACTCCCTTCTGATGCTTCAAAAGCCATATAGATGTCCATATCTGACCTTTTGAACTTATTTCTGGTCAAAGGGTCCTAAAAAGTTTTTAAACTATATAAACTTATAGACTCTTTCTGATGATAAATCAGCTATTCAGAGTTCCCCTTTTGACCTACTGAACATATTTCTGGCTAAAGAGTCCTAAAAGATTAATACAATACATTCAGACGGATATCTTTGGATGTTATATCCTCCTGACAAAAGACCATATTTGACATACTGAATTTTTTTCTGTCCAAGGATGATTCGAAACTTTGGCTTTCTATACATACTCCTTCTGATGCTTCATAAGCCATATAGATGTCCATATCTGACCTTTTGAACTTATTTGTGGTCAAATTGTCCTCAAAAATTTTCAAACTATATAAAGTTATAGAATTCTTTTGATGATAAATCAGCTATTCAGAGGTGATTTGACCTCCTGAACATTTTTCTCGCCAAAGAGTCCTCGATCTTGGGCTTTCTATACTTACTCATAGACTCCCTCTGATGCTTCAAAAGCCATATAGATGTCCATATCTGACCTTTTGAACTTATTTCTGGTCAAAGGGTCCTAAAAAGTTTTTAAACTATATAAACTTATAGACTCTTTCTGATGATAAATCAGCTATTCAGAGTTCCCCTTTTGACCTACTGAACATATTTCTGGCTAAAGAGTCC
Source organism: Scardinius erythrophthalmus (assembly GCF_964197995.2). Taxonomy (NCBI): domain Eukaryota; kingdom Metazoa; phylum Chordata; class Actinopteri; order Cypriniformes; family Leuciscidae; genus Scardinius; species Scardinius erythrophthalmus. The sequence goes on along the minus strand of NC_138241.1, from coordinate 8,687,098 downwards.
TAAAAGATTAATACAATACATTCAGACTGATATCTTTGGATGTTATATCCTCCTGACAAAAGACCATATTTGACATACTGAATTTTTTTCTGGCCAAGGAGTATTCGAAACTTTGGCTTTCTATACATACTCCTTCTGATGCTTCATAAGCCATATAGATGTCCATATCTGACCTTTTGAACTTATTTCTGGTCAAAGGGTCCTCAAAAGTTTTCAAATTATATAAAGTTAAAGACTCTTTCTGATGATAAATCAGCTATTCAGAGTTCCCCTTTTGACCTACTGAACATATTTCTGGCTAAAGAGTCCTAAAAGATTAATACAATACATTCAGACTGATATCTTTGGATGTTATATCCTCCTGACAAAAGACCATATTTGACATACTGAATTTTTTTCTGGCCAAGGAGTATTCGAAACTTTGGCTTTCTATACATACTCCTTCTGATGCTTCATAAGCCATATAGATGTCCATATCTGACCTTTTGAACTTATTTCTGGTCAAAGGGTCCTCAAAAGTTTTCAAACTATATAAAGTTATAGACTCTTTCTAAAGATAAATCAGCTATTCAGAGGTCCCCTTTTGACCTACTGAACATATTTCTGGCCAAAGAGTCCTCGATCTTGGGCTTTCTATACATATAGACTCCTTCTGATGCTTCATAAGCCATATAGATGTCCATATCTGACCTTTTGAAAGTATTTGTGGTCAAAGTGTCCTCAACATTTTTCAAACTATATAACGTTCTAGAATCCTTTTGATGATAAATCAGCTATTCAGAGGTTTTGACCTTCTAAACATACTTCTGGCCAAAGAGTCCTCGATCTTGGGCTTTCTATACTTACTCATAGACACCTTCTGATGCATCATAAGCCATATAGATGTCCATATCTGACCTTTTGAACTCATTTGTGGTCAAATGTCCTCAAAATTTTTCAAACTAGATAAAGTTCTAGAATTCTTATGATGATAAATCAGCTATTCAGAGGTCCTCTTTTGACCTCCTGAACATATTTCTGGCCAAAGAGTCCTCGGCCTTGGGCTTTCGATACGTACTCATAGACTCTTTCTGATGCTTCATAAGCCATATAGATGTCCATATCTGACTTTTTGAACTTATTTGTGGTCAAAGTGTCCTCAAAATTTTTCAAACTATATAAAGTTCTAGAATCCTATTGATGATAAATCAGCTATTCAGAGGTTTTGACCTCCTGAACATATTTCTGGCCAAAGAGTCCTCAATCTTGGGCTTTCTATACATACTCATAGACTCCTTCTGATGCATCATAAGCCATATAGATGTCCATATCTGACCTTTTGAACTTATTTGTGGTCAAAGTGTCCTCAAAAGTTTTCAAACTATATAAAGTTATAGAATTCTTTTGATGATAAATCAGCTATTCAGAGGTCACCTTTTGACCTCCTGAACATATTTCTGGCCAAAGAGTCCTCGATCTTGGGCTTTCTATACATACTCATAGACTCCCTCTGATGATTCATAAGCCATATAGATGTCCATATCTGACCCTTTGAACTTATTTGTGGTCAAAGTGTCCTCAAAAATTTTCAAACTATATAAAGTTATAGACTCCTTTTGATGATAAATCAGCTATTCATGGGTCCCCTTTTGACCTCCTGAACATATTTCTGGCCAAAGAGTCCTCGATCATGGGTTTTGTATATATACTCATAGACTCCCTCTGATGCTTCAAAAGCCATATAGATGTCCATATCTGACCTTTTGAACTTATTTGTGGTCAAAGGGTCCTCAAAAGTTTTCAAACTATATAAAGTTATAGATTCTTTCTGATGATAAATCAGATATTCAGAGGTCCCCTTTTGACCTACTGAACATATTTCTGGCCAAAGAGTCCTAAAAGATTAATACTGATATCTTCAGACTGATATCTTCAAAGGGTCCTCAAACGTTTTCAAACTATATAAAGTTATAGATTCTTTCTGATGATAAATCAGCTATTCAGAGGTCCCCTTTTGACCTACTGAACATATTTCTGGCCAAAGAGTCCTAAAAGATTAATACTGATATCTTCAGACTGATATCTTCGGATTCTATATCCTCCTGACAAAAGTCCATATTTGACATACTGAATTTTTTTCTATTCAAGGAGTATTCGAAACTTGGGCTTTCTATACATACTCCTTCTGATGCTTCATAAGCCATATAGATGTCCATATCTGACCTTTTGAACTTATTTGTGGTCAAAGTGTCCTCAAAAATTTTCAAACTATATAAAGTTATAGAATTCTTTTTGATGATATATCAGCTATTCAGAGGTGAGTTGACCTCCTGAACATTTTTCTCGCCAAAGAGTCCTCGATCTTGGGCTTTCTATATATACTCATAGACTCCTGATGCTTCAAAAGCCATATAGATGTCCATATCTGACCTTTTGAACTTATTTCTGGTCAAAGGGTCCTCAAAAGTTTTCAAACTATATAAAGTTATAGACTCTTTCTGATGATAAATCAGCTATTCAGAGGTCCCCTTTTGACCTACTGAACATATTTCTGGCCAAAGAGTCCTAAAAGATTAATACAATACATTCAGACTGATATCTTCGGATGTTATATCCTCCTGACAAAAGTCCATATTTGACATACTGAATTTTTTTCTGGCCAAGGAGTATACGAAACTTGGGCTTTCTATACATACTCCTTCTGATGCATCATAAGCCATATAGATGTCCATATCTGACCTTTTGAACTTATTTGTGGTCAGTGTCCTCCAAATTTTTCAAAATATATAAAGTTATAGAATTCTTTTGATGATAAATCAGCTATTCAGAGGTCCCCTTTTGACCTCCTGAACATATTTCTGGCCAAAGAGTCCTCGATCTTGGGCTTTCTATACATATAGACTCCTTCTGATGCTTCATAAGCCATATAGATGTCCATATCTGACCTTTTGAACTTATTTGTGGTCAAAGTGTCCTCAAAAGTTTTCAAACTATATAAAGTTATAGAATCCTTTTGATGATAAATCAGCTATTCAGAGGTTTTGACCTCCTGAACATGTTTCTGGCCAAAGAGTCCTCGATCTTGGGATTTCTACACATACTCATAGACTCTTTCTGATGCTTCATAAGCCATATAGATGTCCATATCTGACCTTTTGAACTTATTTGTGGTCAAAGTGTCCTCAAAATTTTTCAAACTATATAAAGTTATAGAATTCTTTTGATGATAAATCAGCTATTCAGAGGTACCCTTTTGACCTCCTGAACATATTTCTGGCAAAAGAGTCCTCGATCTTGGGCTTTCTATACATACTCATAGACTCCCTCTGATGCTTCATAAGCCATATAGATGTCCATATCTGACCTTTTGAACTTATTTGTGGTCAAAGTGTCCTCAAAATTTTTCAAACTATATAAAGTTATAGACTCCTTTTGATGATAAATCACCTATTCATGGGTCCCCTTTTGACCTCCTGAACATATTTCTGGCCAAAGAGTCCTCGATCATGGGTTTTGTATATATACTCATAGACTCCCTCTGATGCTTCAAAAGCCATATAGATGTCCATATCTGACCTTTTGAACTTATTTGTGGTCAAAGGGTCCTCAAAAGTTTTCAAACTATATAAAATTATAGATTCTTTCTGATGATAAATCTGCTATTCAGAGGTCCCCTGTTGACCTACTGAACATATTTCTGGCCAAAGAGTCCTAAAAGATTAATACTGATATCTTCAGACTGATATCTTCGGATTCTATATCCTCCTGACAAAAGTCCATATTTGACATACTGAATTTTTTTCTGGCCAAGGAGTATTCAAAACTTGGGCTTTCTATACATACTCCTTCTGATGCTTCATAAGCCATATATATGTCCATATCTGACCTTTTCAACTTATTTGTGGTCAAAGTGTCCTCAAAATTTTTCAAACTATATAAAGTTATAGAATCCTTTTGATGATCAGCTATTCAGAGGTTTTGACCTCCTGAACATATTTCTGGCCAAAGAGTCCTCGATCTTGGGCTTTCTATACATACTCATAGACTCCTTCTGATGCATCATAAGCCATATAGATGTCCATATCTGACCTTTTGAACTTATTTGTGGTCAAAGTGTCCTCCAAAATTTTCAAACTATATACAGTTATATATTTCTTTTGATGATGAATCAGCTATTCAGACGTCCCCTTTTGAACTCCTTAACATATTTCTGGCCAAAGAGTCCTCGATCTTGGGCTTTCTATTCATTCTCATAGACTCCTTCTGATGCTTCATAAGCCATATAGATGTCCATATCTGACCTTTTGAACTTATTTGTGGTCGAAGTGTCCTCAACAGAAATATCTTCAGGAGGTCAAAAGGGGACCTCTGTATAGCTGATTTATCATCAAAAGGAGTCTATTACTTTGTATAGTTTGTAATATTTTGAGGATATTTTGGCTTATGAAGCATCAGAAGGTATAGAAAGCCCAAGTTTCGAATACTCCTTGGTCAGAAAAAAATTCAGTATGTCAAATATGGACTTTTGTCAGGAGGATATAACATCCGAAGATATCAGTCTGAATGTATTGTATTAATCTTTTAGGATTCTTTGGCCATGAAATATGTTCAGGAGGTCAAAAGGGGACCTCTGAATAGCTGATTTATCATCAAAAGAATTCTATAACTTTAAATAGTTTGAAAAATTTTGAGGACACTTTGACCACAAATGAGTTCAAAAGCTCATATGGCTTATGAAGCATCAGGAGTCTTTATGTATAGAAAGCCCAAGATCGAAGACTCTTTTGCCAGAAATAAGTTCAGGAGGTCAAAAGAGGACCTCTGAATAATTGATTTATCATAAAAAGAATTCTATAACTTTATATAGTTTGAAAAATTTTGAGGACCCTTTGGCCACAAATAAGTTCAAAAAGTCAGATATGGACATCTATATGGCTTATGATGCATCAGAAGGAGTCTATGAGTATGTATAGAAAGCCCAAGATCGAGGACTCTTTGGCCAGAAATATGTTCAGGAGGTCAAAAGGGGACCTCTGAATAGCTAATTTATCATCAAAAGGATTCTATAACTTTATATAGTTTAAAACATTTTGAGGACCCTTTGACCACAAATAAGTTCAAAAGGTCAGATATGGACATATATATGGCTTATGAAGCATCAAAAGGAGTATGTATAAAAAGCCCAAGTTTCAAATACTCCTTGGCCAGAAAAATATTCAGTATGTCAAATATGGACTTTTGTCAGGAGGATATAACATCCGAAGATATCAGTCTGAATGTATGGTATTAATCTTTTAGGACTCTTTGGCCAGAAATATGTTCAGTAGGTCAAAAGGGGACCTATGAATAGCTGATTTATTATCAGAAAGAGTCTATAACTTTATATAGTTTAAAAACTTTTTAGGACCCTTTGACCAGAAATAAGTTCAAAAGGTCAGATATGGACATCTATGTGGCTTTTGAAGCATCAGAGGGAGTCTATGAGTATATATAGAAAGCCCAAGATCGAGGACTCTTTGGCGAGAAATATGTTCAGGAGGTCAAATGACTTCTGAATAGCTGATTTATCATCAAAAGAATTCTATAACTTTATACAGTTTGAAAAATTTTGAGGACCCTTTGACCAGAAATAAGTTCAAAAGTTCAGATATGGACATCTATATAGATTTTGAAGCATCAGAGGGAGTCTATGACTATATATAGAAAGCCCAAGATCGAGGACTCTTTGGCCAGAAATATGTTCAGGAGGTCAAAAGGGGACCTCTGAATATCTGATTTATCATCAAAAGAATTCTATAACTTTATATAGTTTGAAACATTTTGAGGACCCTTTGACCACAAATAAGTTCAAAAGGTCAGATATGGACATCTATATGGCTTATGATGCATCAGAAGGAGTCTATGACTATATATAGAAAGCCCAAGATCGAGGACTCTTTGGCGAGAAATATGTTCAGGAGGTCAAAAGGGGACCTCTGAATATCTGATTTATCATCAAAAGAATTCTATAACTTTATATAGTTTGAAACATTTTGAGGACCCTTTGACCACAAATAAGTTCAAAAGGTCAGATATGGACATCTATATGGCTTATGATGCATCAGAAGGAGTCTATGAGTATGTATAGAAAGCCCAATATCGAGGAGTCTTTGGCCAGAAATATGTTCAGGAGGTCAAAAGGGGACCTCCAAATATCTGATTTATCATGAAAAGAATTCTATATCTTTATATAGTTTGAAACATTTTAAGGACCCTTTGACCACAAATACGTTCAAAATGTCAGATATGGACATCTATATGGCTTATGATGCATCAGACTGAGTCTATGAGTATGTATAGAAAGCCCAAGATCGAGGATTCTTTGGCCAGAAATATGTTCAGGAGGTCAAAACCTCTGAATAGCTGATTTATCATCAAAAGGATTCTATAACTTTATATAGTTTGAAAAATTTTGAGGACATTTTGACCACAAATACGTTCAAAAGGTCAGATATGGACATCTATATGGCTTATGATGCATCAGAAAAAGTCTATGAGTATGTATAGAAAGCCCAAGATCGAGGATTCTTTGGCCAGAAATATGTTCAGGAGGTCAAAACCTCTGAATAGCTGATTCATCATCAGAAAGATTCTATAACTTTATATAGTTTGAAAACTTTTGAGGACCCTTTGACCAGAAATAAGTTCAAAAGGTCAGATATGGACATCTATATGGCTTTTGAAGCATCAGAGGGAGTCTATGAGTATATATAGAAAGCCCAAGATCGAGGACTCTTTGGCGAGAAATATGTTCAGGAGGTCAAATGACTTCTGAATAGCTGATTTATCATTAAAAGAATTCTATAACTTTATATAGTTTGAAAAAATTTGAGGACCCTTTGACCAGAAATAAGTTCAAAAGTTCAGATATGGACATCTATATAGATTTTGAAGCATCAGAGGAGTCTATGACTATATATAGAAAGCCCAAGATCGAGGACTCTTTGGCGAGAAATATGTTCAGGAGGTCAAAAGGGGACCTCTGAATATCTGATTTTTCATCAAAAGAATTCTATAACTTTATATAGTTTGAAACATTTTGAGGACCCTTTGACCACAAATAAGTTCAAAAGGTCAGATATGGACATCTATATGGCTTATGATGCATCAGAAGGAGTCTATGAGTATGTATAGAAAGCCCAATATCGAGGAGTCTTTGGCCAGAAATATGTTCAGGAGGTCAAAAGGGGACCTCCAAATATCTGATTTATCATGAAAAGAATTCTATATCTTTATATAGTTTGAAACATTTTAAGGACCCTTTGACCACAAATACGTTCAAAATGTCAGATATGGACATCTATATGGCTTATGATGCATCAGACTGAGTCTATGAGTATGTATAGAAAGCCCAAGATCGAGGATTCTTTGGCCAGAAATATGTTCAGGAGGTCAAAACCTCTGAATAGCTGATTTATCATCAAAAGGATTCTATAACTTTATATAGTTTGAAAAATTTTGAGGACATTTTGACCACAAATACGTTCAAAAGGTCAGATATGGACATCTATATGGCTTATGATGCATCAGAAAAAGTCTATGAGTATGTATAGAAAGCCCAAGATCGAGGATTCTTTGGCCAGAAATATGTTCAGGAGGTCAAAACCTCTGAATAGCTGATTCATCATCAGAAAGATTCTATAACTTTATATAGTTTGAAAACTTTTGAGGACCCTTTGACCAGAAATAAGTTCAAAAGGTCAGATATGGACATCTATATGGCTTTTGAAGCATCAGAGGGAGTCTATGAGTATATATAGAAAGCCCAAGATCGAGGACTCTTTGGCGAGAAATATGTTCAGGAGGTCAAATGACTTCTGAATAGCTGATTTATCATTAAAAGAATTCTATAACTTTATATAGTTTGAAAAAATTTGAGGACCCTTTGACCAGAAATAAGTTCAAAAGTTCAGATATGGACATCTATATAGATTTTGAAGCATCAGAGGAGTCTATGACTATATATAGAAAGCCCAAGATCGAGGACTCTTTGGCGAGAAATATGTTCAGGAGGTCAAAAGGGGACCTCTGAATATCTGATTTTTCATCAAAAGAATTCTATAACTTTATATAGTTTGAAACATTTTGAGGACCCTTTGACCACAAATAAGTTCAAAAGGTCAGATATGGACATCTATATGGCTTATGATGCATCAGAAGGAGTCTATGAGTATGTATAGAAAGCCCAATATCGAGGACTCTTTGGCCAGAAATATGTTCAGGAGGTCAAAAGGGGACCTCTGAATATCTGATTTATCATCAAAAGAATTCTATAACTTTATATAGTTTGAAACATTTTGAGGACCCTTTGACCACAAATACGTTCAAAATGTCAGATATGGACATTTATATGGCTTAGGAAGCATCAGACGGAGTCTATGAGTATGTATAGAAAGCCCAAGATCGAGGATTCTTTTGCCAGAAATATGTTCAGGAGGTCAAAACCTCTGAATAGCTGATTTATCATCAAAAGGATTCTATAACTTTATATAGTTTGAAACATTTTGAGGACCCTTTGACCACAAATAAGTTCAAAAGGTCAGATATGGACATCTATATGGCTTATGATGCATCAGACGGGAGTCTATGAGTATGTATAGAAAGCCCAAGATCGAGGATTCTTTGGCCAGAAATATGTTCAGGAGGTCAAAACCTCTGAATAGCTGATTTATCATCAAAAGAATTCTATAACTTTATATAGTTTGAAAAATTTTGAGGACACTGACCAAAATTAAGTTCAAAAGGTCAAATATGGACATCTATATGGCTTAGGAAGCAACAGAAGGAGTCTATGAGTATATATAGAAAGCCCAAGATCGAGGACTCTTTGGCCAGAAATATGTTCAGTAGGTCAAAAGGGGACCTCTGAATAGCTGATTTATCATCAAAAGAATTCTATAACTTTATATAGTTTGAAAAATTTTGAGGACCCTTTGACCACAAATAAGTTCAAGAGGTCATATGGACATATATATATGGCTTATGAAGCATCAGAAGGAGTCTATGAGTATGTATAGAAAGCCCAAGATCGAGGACTCTTTGGCCAGAAATATGTTCAGGAAGTCAAAAGGGGACCTCTGAATAGCTGATTTATCATCAAAAGAATTCTATAACTTTATATAGTTTGAAAAATTTGGAGGACACTTTGACCACAAATAAGTTCAAAAGGTCATATGGACATATATATATGGCTTATGAAGCATCAGAAGGAGTCTATAAGTATGTATAGAAAGCCCAAGATCGAGGACTCTTTGGCCAGAAATATGTTCAGGAGGTCAAAACCTCTGAATAGCTGATTTATCATCAAAAGGATTCTATAACTTTATGTAGTTTAAAACATTTTGAGGACCCTTTGACCACAAATAAGTTCAAAAGCTCAGATATGGACATCTATTTGGATTTTGAAGCATCAAAGGGAGTCTATTAGTATATATAGAAATTCCAAGATCAAGGACTCTTTGGCCAGAAATATGTTCAGGAGGTCAAAAGGGGACCTCTGAATAGCTGATTTTTCATCAAAAGAATTCTATAACTTTATATAGTTTGAAAAATTTTGAGGACACTTTGACCACAAATAGGTTCAAAAGGTCAGATATGGACATATATATGGCTTATGATGCATCAGACGGAGTCTATGAGTATGTATAGAAAGCCCAAGATAGAGGATTCTTTGGCCAGAAATATGTTCAAGAGGTCAAAACCTCTGAATAGCTGATTTATCATCAAAAGAATTCTATAACTTTATATAGTTTGAAACATTTTGAGGACCCTTTGACCACAAATACGTTCAAAATGTCAGATATGGACATCTATATGGCTTATGATGCATCAGACGGAGTCTATGAGTATGTATAGAAAGCCCAAGATAGAGGATTCTTTGGCCAGAAATATGTTCAAGAGGTCAAAACCTCTGAATAGCTGATTTATCATCAAAAAGAGTCTATAACTTTATATAGTTTGAAAACTTTTGAGGACCCTTTGACCAGAAATAAGTTCAAAAGGTCAGATATGGACATCTATATGGCTTTTGAAGCATCAGAGGGAGTCTATGAGTATATATAGAAAGCCCAAGATCGAGGACTCTTTGGCGAGAAATAGTTTCAGGAGGTCAAATGACTTCTGAATAGCTGATTTATCATCAAAAGAATTCTATAACTTTATATAGTTTGAAAAATTTTGAGGACCCTTTGACCAGAAATAAGTTCAAAAGTTCAGATACGGACATCTATGTAGATTTTGAAGCATCAGAGGGAGTCTATGACTATATATAGAAAGCCCAAGATCGAGGACTCTTTGGCGAGAAATATGTTCAGGAGGTCAAAAGGGGACCTCTGAATATCTGATTTATCATCAAAAGAATTCTATAACTTTATATAGTTTGAAACATTTTGAGGACCCTTTGACCACAAATAAGTTCAAAAGGTCAGATATGGACATCTATATGGCTTATGATGCATCAGAAGGAGTCTATGAGTATGTATAGAAAGCCCAATATCGAGGACTCTTTGGCCAGAAATATGTTCAGGAGGTCAAAAGGGGACCTCTGAATATCTGATTTATCATCAAAAGAATTCTATAACTTTATATAGTTTGAAACATTTTGAGGACCCTTTGACCACAAATACGTTCAAAAGGTCAGATATGGACATCTATATGGCTTATGATGCATCAGACGGAGTCTATGAGTATGTATAGAAAGCCCAAGATCGAGGATTCTTTGGCCAGAAATATGTTCAGGAGGTCAAAACCTCTGAATAGCTGATTTATCATCAAAAGGATTCTATAACTTTATGTAGTTTAAAACATTTTGAGGACCCTTTGACCACAAATAAGTTCAAAAGGTCAGATATGGACATCTATATGGATTTTGAAGCATCAAAGGGAGTCTATTAGTATATATAGAAATCCCAAGATCGAGGACTCTTTGGCCAGAAATATGTTCAGGAGGTCAAAAGGGGACCTCTGAATAGCTGATTTATCATCAAAAGAATTCTATAACTTTATATAGTTTGAAAAATTTTGAGGACACTTTGGCCAAAATTAGGTTCAAAAGGTCAGATATGGACATATATATGGCTTATGAAGCATCAGAAAGAGTCTATGAGTATGTATAGAAAGCACAATATCGAGGACTCTTTGGCCAGAAATATGTTCAGGAGGTCAAAAGGGGACCTCTGAATATCTGATTTATCATCAAAAGAATTCTATAACTTTATATAGTTTAAAACATTTTGAGGACCCTTTGACCACAAATAAGTTCAAAAGGTCAGATATGGACATCTATATGGATTTTGAAGCATCAAAGGGAGTCTATTAGTATATATAGAAATCCCAAGATCGAGGACTCTTTGGCCAGAAATATGTTCAGGAGGTCAAAAGGGGACCTCTGAATATCTGATTTATCATCAAAAGAATTCTATAACTTTATATAGTTTGAAACATTTTGAGGACCCTTTGACCACAAATACATTCAAAAAGTCAGATATGGACATCTATATGGCTTATGATGCATCAGAAGGAGTCTATGAGTATGTATAGAAAGCCCAAGATCGAGGATTCTTTGGCCAGAAATATGTTCAGGAGGTCAAAACTCTGAATAGCTGATTTATCATCAGAAAGAGTCTATAACTTTATATAGTTTGAAAACTTTTGAGGACCCTTTGACCAGAAATAAGTTCAAAAGGTCAGATATGGACATCTATATGGCTTTTGAAGCATCAGAGGGAGTCTATGAGTATATATAGAAAGCCCAAGATCGGGGACTCTTTGGCGAAAAATAGTTTCAGGAGGTCAAATGACTTCTGAATATCTGATTTATCATCAAAAGAATTCTATAACTTTATATAGTTTGAAACATTTTGAGGACCCTTTGACCAGAAATCAGTTCAAAAGGTCAGATATGGACATCTATATGGCTTATGATGCATCAGACGGGAGTCTATGAGTATGTATAGAAAGGCCAAGATCGAGGATTCTTTGGCCAGAAATATGTTCAGGAGGTCAAAACCTCTGAATAGCTGATTTATCATCAAAAGGATTCTATAACTTTATATAGTTTGAAAAAATTTGAGGACACTGACCAAAATTAAGTTCAAAAGGTCAGATATGGACATCAATATGGCTTAGGACGCAACAGAAGGAGTCTATGAGTATAGAAAGCCCAAAATCGAGGACTCTGGCGAGAAATATGTCCAGGAGGTCAAAATGGGACCTCTGAATAGCTGATTTATCATCAAAAGAATTCTATAACTTTATATAGTTTGAAAAATTTTGAGGACCCTTTGACCAGAAATAAGTTCAGAAGGTCAGATATGGACATCTATATGGCTTATGATGCATCAGAAGGAGTCTATGAGTATGTATAGAAAGCCCAAGATCGAGGACTCTTTGGCCAGAAATATGTTCAGGAGGTCAAAACCTCTGAATAGCTGATTTATCATCAAAAGGATTCTATAACTTTATGTAGTTTAAAACATTTTGAGGACCCTTTGACCACAAATAAGTTCAAAAGGTCAGATATGGACATCTATATGGATTTTGAAGCATCAAAGGGAGTCTATTAGTATACATAGAAATCCCAATATCGAGGACTATTTGGCCAGAAATATGTTCAGGAGGTCAAAAGGGGACCTCTGAATAGCTGATTTATCATCAAAAGAATTCTATAACTTTATATAGTTTGAAACATTTTGAGGACCCTTTGACCACAAATAAGTTCAAAAGGTCAGATATGGACATCTATATGGCTTATGATGCATCAGAAGGAGTCTAAGAGTATGTATAGAAAGCCCAATATCGAGGACTCTTTGGCCAGAAATATGTTCAGGAGGTCAAAAGGGGACCTCTGAATATCTGATTTATCATCAAAAGAATTCTATAACTTTATATAGTTTGAAACATTTTGAGGACCCTTTGACCACAAATACGTTCAAAAAGTCAGATATGGACATCTATATGGCTTATGATGCATCAGAAGGAGTCTATGAGTATGTATAGAAAGCCCAAGATCGAGGATTCTTTGGCCAGAAATATGTTCAGGAGGTCAAAACCTCTGAATAGCTGATTTATCATCAGAAAGAGTCTATAACTTTATATAGTTTGAAAACTTTTGAGGACCCTTTGACCAGAAATAAGTTCAAAAGGTCAGATATGGACATCTATATGGCTTTTGAAGCATCAGAGGGAGTCTATGAGTATATATAGAAAGCCCAAGATCGGGGACTCTTTGGCGAAAAATAGTTTCAGGAGGTCAAATGACTTCTGAATATCTGATTTATCATCAAAAGAATTCTATAACTTTATATAGTTTGAAACATTTTGAGGACCCTTTGACCAGAAATAAGTTCAAAAGGTCAGATATGGACATCTATATGGCTTATGATGCATCAGACGGGAGTCTATGAGTATGTATAGAAAGGCCAAGATCGAGGATTCTTTGGCCAGAAATATGTTCAGGAGGTCAAAACCTCTGAATAGCTGATTTATCATCAAAAGGATTCTATAACTTTATATAGTTTGAAAAAATTTGAGGACACTGACCAAAATTAAGTTCAAAAGGTCAGATATGGACATCAATATGGCTTAGGAAGCAATAGAAGGAGTCTATGAGTATAGAAAGCCCAAAATCGAGGACTCTGGCGAGAAATATGTCCAGGAGGTCAAAATGGGACCTCTGAATAGCTGATTTATCATCAAAAGAATTCTATAACTTTATATAGTTTGAAAAATTTTGAGGACCCTTTGACCAGAAATAAGTTCAGAAGGTCAGATATGGACATCTATATGGCTTATGATCAGGGCCGGTTCTAGACATTTGGAGGCCCTAGGCAAAATTCATGTTGGAGGCCCCCCACCCCCAATAAAAAACACTTGAAACAAATATGATTCCTAACCTTTTTATTTATACAACATTTAATTTTAAATTTAGTATATTTTTACTTACACAGTACATAAGTTTGGACAAATTACTATTTTTAATGTTTTTGAAAGAAGTCTCTTATGCTCATCAAGCCTGGATTTATTTGATCAAAAATACAGAAAAATAATATAGTGAAATATTATTACAATTTAAAATAATGGTTTTCTATTTTACTATACTTTAAAATATATTTCTGCGATTCAAAGCTGAATTTAGTGTCAAGTGATCCTTTAGAAAACTTTATAATATTCTGATTTATTATCAAATGTTAGAAATGGTGCTTAATTTTTATTTTATAACATGTGATACTTTTTTCAGGATTTTTTGATTATTAAAAAGTTGTTTTAAAAAAGTTTTCACTATCACTTTTATATATTTAACACATCCTCGCTGAATATTCCTGTTTTTTTCTGTATTTTGATCAAATAAATGCAGGCTTGTAGAGCATAATAAGAAACTTCTTTCAAAAACATTAAAGATAGTAATGGGTCCAGACTTTTTACTGGTAGCTACTACATCAAAATTTATCTAAGGTAATCTCTTTTTTGTTTAATGAAGATGTTATTGTTCTTGTTGTTATTTTTAGCTGTTTTATTCAGTTTATTCACAGTTCCAGAATCCCACTTCAGTAGATGAACATGAACCTGCTTTTATAATTGTTTTAGCTGCGTTATGGGCAGTATTTTTCCCTCCCATTTAATCAATATCTGCAGATATTGTCATATTATTAATATCAGTAATATGGTATTATGTATTGCATTGCTACCTTAAATATGCTATACACAAATCAAGTGGAAGAGAAAGATACGATCGCTACTGAGCAGGAAAAAAATTCTAATCTAATATTCGTATAGGCTATGATGTCAGGGTATTATCTAATCATCAGCATCAGAATATAGAAGATAGACCCATAGATATGAGATCCTTTATTTGAAACATTTAAAAATGTTGCAGTGTGTTGGTTTTTTAACTTTGAATACAAACGTCTTGTCTTTTACTTTTGTAGCTTTTTACTAGTCAGCTCCCAACGCGATGTTATTCGTTGTACGCGCAAATTCAAAGCGTCGCGTCTGGGCACGTTAGACGCTCGCGCTCTTTTAAACTCGTAGACTAGACAAACAAAGCGGTGAATGATTTTTCCAGAAATACGCTGATCTACAGTAGCCCACACGTTTATATTTAAAATACATTGCAATCACTCCAAAATCGATGACCTGCATTTCGAGCTGTGCTTCTTTGCGTGCCTATTTAGGCTTTTGCTTCGCACTCGCTGCACCTGATGGATGCGTTCGTTGACCGCCTCTGACGTCCCCTCGGACTTAACTGGCTGGCGCCTCTATATATACAGTCATGGGCTGGCGTTAATGTGACGTAATGTAACAGTCTATGGTTAAGATAAACATCGTCACTATTTTTAGTTAATTAATACATTTTGAAATAAATTGTAGATAGGACATTTGTACATTTTTTTTTTTTTTTTTGTCCCTCTGTCTGGGCCCCATCCCGCCAATCGGGCCCTAGGCACGTGCCTAGTTTGCCTTTGCGTTAATCCGGCTCTGCTTATGATGCATCAGAAGGAGTCTATGAGTATGTATAAAAAGCCCAAGATCGAGGACTCTTTGGCCAGAAATATGTTCAGGAGGTCAAAACCTCTGAATAGCTGATTTATCATCAAAAGGATTCTATAACTTTATGTAGTTTAAAACATTTTGAGGACCCTTTGACCACAAATAAGTTCAAAAGGTCAGATATGGACATCTATATGGATTTTGAAGCATCAAAGGGAGTCTATTAGTATATATAGAAATCCCAAGATCGAGGACTATTTGGCCAGAAATATGTTCAGGAGGTCAAAAGGGGACCTCTGAATAGCTGATTTATCATCAAAAGAATTCTATAACTTTATATAGTTTGAAACATTTTGAGGACCCTTTGACCACAAATAAGTTCAAAAGGTCAGATATGGACATCTATATGGCTTATGATGCATCAGAAGGAGTCTATGAGTATGTAAAGAAAGCCCAATATCGAGGACTCTTTGGCCAGAAATATGTTCAGGAGGTCAAAAGGGGACCTCTGAATATCTGATTTATCATCAAAAGAATTCTATAACTTTATATAGTTTGAAACATTTTGAGGACCCTTTGACCACAAAGAAGTTCAAAAGGTCAGATATGGACATCTATATGGCTTATGATGCATCAGACGGGAGTCTATGAGTATGTATAGAAAGCCCAAGATCGAGGATTTTTTGGCCAGAAATATGTTCAGGAGGTCAAAAGGGGACCTCTGAATAGCTGATTTATCATCAAAAGGATTCTATAACTTTATATAGTTTGAAAAAATTTGAGGACACTGACCAAAATTAAGTTCAAAAGGTCAGATATGGACATCAATATGGCTTAGGAAGCAACAGAAGGAGTCTATGAGTATGTATAGAAAGCCCAAAATCGAGGACTCTGGCGAGAAATATGTCCAGGAGGTCAAAAGGGGACCTCTGAATAGCTGATTTATCATCAAAAGAATTCTATAACTTTATGTAGTTTAAAACATTTTGAGGACCCTTTGACCACAAATAAGTTCAAAAGGTCAGATATGGACATCTATATGGATTTTGAAGCATCAAAGGGAGTCTATTAGTATATATAGAAATCCCAAGATCGAGGACTATTTGGCCAGAAATATGTTCAGGAGGTCAAAAGGGGACCTCTGAATAGCTGATTTATCATCAAAAGAATTCTATAACTTTATATAGTTTGAAACATTTTGAGGACCCTTTGACCACAAATAAGTTCAAGAGGTCATATGGACATATATATATGGCTTATGAAGCATCAGAAGGAGTCTATGAGTATGTATAGAAAGCCCAAGATCGAGGACTCTTTGGCCAGAAATATGTTCAGGAAGTCAAAAGGGGACCTCTGAATAGCTGATTTATCATCAAAAGAATTCTATAACTTTATATAGTTTGAAAAATTTTGAGGACCCTTTGACCAGAAATAAGTTCAAAAGGTCAGATATTGACATCTATATGGATTTTGAAGCATCAAATGGAGTCTATGAGTATATATAGAAAGCCCAAGATCGAAGACTCCTTGGCCAGAAATATGTTCAGGAGGTCAAAAGGGGACCTCTGAATAGCTGATTTATCATCAAAAGAATTCTATAACTTTATATAGTTTGAAAAATTTTGAGGACATTTTGACCACAAATAGGTTCAAAAGGTCAGATATGGACATATATATGGCTTATGAAGCATCAGAAAGAGTCTATGAGTATGTATAGAAAGCCCAATATCGAGGACTCTTTAGCCAGAAATATGTTCAGGAGGTCAAAAGGGGACCTCTGAATATCTGATTTATCATCAAAAGAATTCTATAACTTTATATAGTTTGAAACAGTTTGAGGATCCTTTGACCACAAATACGTTCAAAATGTCAGATATGGACATCTATATGGCTTATGATGCATCAGACGGAGTCTATGAGTATGTATAGAAAGCCCAAGATAGAGGATTCTTTGGCCAGAAATATGTTCAGGAGGTCAAAACCTCTGAATAGCTGATTTATCATCAGAAAGAGTCTATAACTTTATATAGTTTGAAAACTTTTGAGGACCCTTTGACCAGAAATAAGTTCAAAAGGTCAGATATGGACATCTATATGGCTTTTGAAGCATCAGAGGGAGTCTATGAGTATATATAGAAAGCCCAAGATCGGGGACTCTTTGGCGAAAAATAGTTTCAGGAGGTCAAATGACTTCTGAATAGCTGATTTATCATCAAAAGAATTCTATAACTTTATATAGTTTGAAACATTTTGAGGACCCTTCGACCACAAAGAAGTTCAAAAGGTCAGATATGGACATCTATATGGCTTATGATGCATCAGACGGGAGTCTATGAGTATGTATAGAAAGCCCAAGATCGAGGATTTTTTGGCCAGAAATATGTTCAGGAGGTCAAAACCTCTGAATAGCTGATTTATCATCAAAAGGATTCTATAACTTTATATAGTTTGAAAAAATTTGAGGACACTGACCAAAATTAAGTTCAAAAGGTCAGATATGGACATCAATATGGCTTAGGAAGCAACAGAAGGAGTCTATGAGTATGTATAGAAAGCCCAAAATCGAGGACTCTAGCGAGAAATATGTCCAGGAGGTCAAAAGGGGACCTCTGAATAGCTGATTTATCATCAAAAGAATTCTATAACTTTATATAGTTTGAAAAATTTTGAGGACCCTTTGACCACAAATAAGTTCAAGAGGTCATATGGACATATATATATGGCTTATGAAGCATCAGAAGGAGTCTATGAGTATGTATAGAAAGCCCAAGATCGAGGACTCTTTGGCCAGAAATATGTTCAGGAAGTCAAAAGGGGACCTCTGAATAGCTGATTTATCATCAAAAGAATTCTATAACTTTATATAGTTTGAAAAATTTTGAGGACCCTTTGACCAGAAATAAGTTCAAAAGTTCAGATATGGACATCTATATAGATTTTGAAGCATCAGAGGGAGTCTATGACTATATATAGAAAGCCCAAGATCGAGGACTCTTTGGAGAGAAATATGTTCAGGAGGTCAAAAGGTGACCTCTGAATATCTGATTTATCATCAAAAGAATTCTATAACTTTATATAGTTTGAAAAATTTTGAGGACACTTTGACCACAAATAGGTTCAAAAGGTCAGATATGGACATCTATATGGCTTATGATGCATCAGACGGGAGTCTATGAGTATGTATAGAAAGCCCAAGATCGAGGATTCTTTGGCCAGAAATATGTTCAGGAGGT
The DNA here is from genome assembly GCF_964197995.2 of Scardinius erythrophthalmus. Taxonomy (NCBI): domain Eukaryota; kingdom Metazoa; phylum Chordata; class Actinopteri; order Cypriniformes; family Leuciscidae; genus Scardinius; species Scardinius erythrophthalmus. Next base: position 8,668,361 of record NC_138241.1, on the reverse strand, counting down.
CAAAACCTCTGAATAGCTGATTTATCATCAAAAGGATTCTATATCTTTATATAGTTTGAAAAATTTTGAGGACACTGACCAAAATTAAGTTCAAAAGGTCAGATATGGACATCTATATGGCTTAGGAAGCAACAAAAGGAGTCTATGAGTATGTATAGAAAGCCCAAAATCGAGGACTCTGGCGAGAAATATGTCCAGGAGGTCAAAATGGGACCTCTGAATAGCTGATTTATCATCAAAAGAATTCTATAACTTTATATAGTTTGAAAAATTTTGAGGACCCTTTGACCAGAAATAAGTTCAGAAGGTCAGATATGGACATCTATATGGCTTATGATGCATCAGAAGGAGTCTATGAGTATGTATAGAAAGCCCAAGATCGAGGACTCTTTGGCCAGAAATATGTTCAGGAGGTCAAAACCTCTGAATAGCTGATTTATCATCAAAAGGATTCTATAACTTTATGTAGTTTAAAACATTTTGAGGACCCTTTGACCACAAATAAGTTCAAAAGGTCAGATATGGACATCTATATGGCTTAGGAAGCAACAAAAGGAGTCTATGAGTATGTATAGAAAGCCCAAAATCGAGGACTCTGGCGAGAAATATGTCCAGGAGGTCAAAAGGGGACCTCTGAATAGCTGATTTATCATCAAAAGGATTCTATAACTTTATATATTTTGAAAAATTTTGAGGACCCTTTGACCAGAAATAAGTTCAAAAGGTCAGATATGGACATCTATATGGATTTTGAAGCATCAAAGGGCGTCTATGAGTATGTATAGAAAGCCCAAGATCGAGGACTCTTTGGCCAGAAATATGTTCAGGAGGTCAAAAGGGGACCTCTGAATAGCTGATTTATCATCAAAAGAATTCTATAACTTTATATAGTTTGAAAAATTTTGAGGACATTTTGACCACAAATAGGTTCAAAAGGTCAGATATGGACATATATATGGCTTATGAAGCATCAGAAAGAGTCTATGAGTATGTATAGAAAGCCCAATATCGAGGACTCTTTAGCCAGAAATATGTTCAGGAGGTCAAAAGGGGACCTCTGAATATCTGATTTATCATCAAAAGAATTCTATAACTTTATATAGTTTGAAACAGTTTGAGGACCCTTTGACCACAAATACGTTCAAAATGTCAGATATGGACATCTATATGGCTTATGATGCATCAGACGGAGTCTATGAGTATGTATAGAAAGCCCAAGATAGAGGATTCTTTGGCCAGAAATATGTTCAGGAGGTCAAAACCTCTGAATAGCTGATTTATCATCAGAAAGAGTCTATAACTTTATATAGTTTGAAAACTTTTGAGGACCCTTTGACCAGAAATAAGTTCAAAAGGTCAGATATGGACATCTATATGGCTTTTGAAGCATCAGAGGGAGTCTATGAGTATATATAGAAAGCCCAAGATCGGGGACTCTTTGGCGAAAAATAGTTTCAGGAGGTCAAATGACTTCTGAATAGCTGATTTATCATCAAAAGAATTCTATAACTTTATATAGTTTGAAACATTTTGAGGACCCTTTGACCACAAATAAGTTCAAAAGGTCAGATATGGACATCTATATGGCTTATGATGCATCAGAAGGAGTCTATGAGTATGTATAGAAAGCCCAAGATCGAGGATTCTTTGGCCAGAAATATGTTCAGGAGGTCAAAACCTCTGAATAGCTGATTTATCATCAGAAAGAGTCTATAACTTTATGTAGTTTGAAAACTTTTGAGGACCCTTTGACCAGAAATAAGTTCAAAAGGTCAGATATGGACATCTATATGGCTTATGATGCATCAGACGGGAGTCTATGAGTATGTATAGAAAGGCCAAGATCGAGGATTCTTTGGCCAGAAATATGTTCAGGAGGTCAAAACCTCTGAATAGCTGATTTATCATCAAAAGGATTCTATAACTTTATATAGTTTGAAAAAATTTGAGGACACTGACCAAAATTAAGTTCAAAAGGTCAGATATGGACATCTATATGGCTTAGGAAGCAACAGAAGGAGTCTATGAGTATAGAAAGCCCAAAATCGAGGACTCTGGCGAGAAATATGTCCAGGAGGTCAAAATGGGACCTCTGAATAGCTGATTTATCATCAAAAGAATTCTATAACTTTATACAGTTTGAAAAATTTTGAGGACCCTTTGACCAGAAATAAGTTCAGAAGGTCAGATATGGACATCTATATGGCTTATGATGCATCAGAAGGAGTCTATGAGTATGTATAGAAAGCCCAAGATCGAGGACTCTTTGGCCAGAAATATGTTCAGGAGGTCAAAACCTCTGAATAGCTGATTTATCATCAAAAGGATTCTATAACTTTATGTAGTTTAAAACATTTTGAGGACCCTTTGACCACAAATAAGTTCAAAAGGTCAGATATGGACATCTATATGGATTTTGAAGCATCAAAGGGAGTCTATTAGTATATATAGAAATCCCAAGATCGAGGACTATTTGGTCAGAAATATGTTCAGGAGGTCAAAAGGGGACCTCTGAATAGCTGATTTATCATCAAAAGAATTCTATAACTTTATATAGTTTGAAACATTTTGAGGACCCTTTGACCACAAATAAGTTCAAAAGGTCAGATATGGACATATATATGGATTATGAAGCATCAGAAGGTATAGAAAGCCCAAGTTTCGAATACTCCTTGGTCAGAAAAAAATTCAGTATGTCAAATATGGACTTTTGTCAGGAGGATATAACATCCGAAGATATCAGTCTGAATGTATTGTATTAATCTTTTAGGATTCTTTGGCCATGAAATATGTTCAGTAGGTCAAAAGGGGACCTCTGAATAGCTGATTTATCATCAAAAGAATTCTATCACTTTAAATAGTTTGAAAAATTTTGAGGACACTTTGACCACAAATAAGTTCAAAAGGTTATATGGCTTATGAAGCATCAGGAGTCTTTATGTATAGAAAGCCCAAGATCGAAGACTCTTTTGCCAGAAATAAGTTCAGGAGGTCAAAAGAGGACTTCTGAATAGGTGATTTATCATAAAAAGAATTCTATAACTTCATATAGTTTGAAAAGTTTTGAGGACCCTTTGGCCACAAATAAGTTCAAAAAGTCAGATATGGACATCTATATGGCTTATGATGCATCAGAATGAGTCTATGAGTATGTATAGAAAGCCCAAGATCGAGGACTCTTTGGCCAGAAATATGTTCAGGAGGTCAAAAGGGGACCTATGAATAGCTGATTTATCATCAGAAAGAGTCTATAACTTTATATAGTTTAAAAACTTTTTAGGACCCTTTGACCAGAAATAAGTTCAAAAGGTCAGATATGGACATCTATGTGGCTTTTGAAGCATCAGAGGGAGTCTATGAGTATATATAGAAAGCCCAAGATCGAGGACTCTTTGGCGAGAAATATGTTCAGGAGGTCAAATGACTTCTGAATAGCTGATTTATCATCAAAAGAATTCTATAACATTATATAGTTTGAAAAATTTTGAGGACCCTTTGACCACAAATAAGTTCAAAAGTTCAGATATGGACATCTATATAGATTTTGAAGCATCAGAGGGAGTCTATGACTACATATAGAAAGCCCAAGATCGAGGACTCTTTGGCCAGAAATATGTTCAGGAGGTCAAAAGGGGACCTCTGAATATCTGATTTATCATCAAAAGAATTCTATAACTTTATATAGTTTGAAACATTTTGAGGACCCTTTGACCACAAATAAGTTCAAAAGGTCAGATATGGACATCTATATGGCTTATGATGCATCAGAAGGAGTCTATGAGTATGTATAGAAAGCCCAAGATCGAGGATTCTTTGGCCAGAAATATGTTCAGGAGGTCAAAACCTCTGAATAGCTGATTTATCATCAGAAAGAGTCTATAACTTTATATAGTTTGAAAACTTTTGAGGACCCTTTGACCAGAAATAAGTTCAAAAGGTCAGATATGGACATCTATATGGCTTTTGAAGCATCAGAGGGAGTCTATGAGTATATATAGAAAGCCCAAGATCGAGGACTCTTTGGCGAGAAATATGTTCAGGAGGTCAAATGACTTCTGAATAGCTGATTTATCATCAAAAGAATTCTATAACTTTATATAGTTTGAAAATTTTTGAGGACCCTTTGACCAGAAATAAGTTCAAAAGTTCAGATATGAACATCTATATAGATTTTGAAGCATCAGAGGAGTCTATGACTATATATAGAAAGCCCAAGATCGAGGACTCTTTGGCCAGAAATATGTTCAGGAGGTCAAAACCTCTGAATAGCTGATTTATCATAAAAAGGATTCTATAACTTTATATAGTTTGAAAACTTTTGAGGACACTTTGACCACAAATAAGTTCAAAAGGTCAGATATGGACATCTATATGGCTTATGATGCATCAGAAGGAGTCTATGAGTATGTATAGAAAGCCCAAGATCGAGGATTCTTTGGCCAGAAATATGTTCAGGAGGTCAAAACCTCTGAATAGCTGATTTATCATCAGAAAGAGTCTATAACTTTATATAGTTTGAAAACTTTTGAGGACCCTTTGACCAGAAATAAGTTCAAAAGGTCAGATATGGACATCTATATGGCTTTTGAAGCATCAGAGGGAGTCTATGAGTATATATAGAAAGCCCAAGATCGAGGACTCTTTGGCGAGAAATATGTTCAGGAGGTCAAATGACTTCTGAATAGCTGATTTATCATCAAAAGAATTCTATAACTTTATATAGTTTGAAAATTTTTGAGGACCCTTTGACCAGAAATAAGTTCAAAAGTTCAGATATGGACATCTATATAGATTTTGAAGCATCAGAGGAGTCTATGACTATATATAGAAAGCCCAAGATCGAGGACTCTTTGGCGAGAAATATGTTCAGGAGGTCAAAAGGGGACCTCTGAATATCTGATTTATCATCAAAAGAATTCTATAACTTTATATAGTTTGAAACATTTTGAGGACCCTTTGACCACAAATAAGTTCAATAGGTCAGATATGGACATCTATATGGCTTATGATGCATCAGACGGAGTCTATGAGTATGTATAGAAAGCCCAAGATCGAGGACTCTTTGGCCAGAAATATGTTCAGGAGGTCAAAACCTCTGAATAGCTGATTTATCATCAAAAGGATTCTATAACTTTATATAGTTTGAAAAATTTTGAGGACCCTTTGACCACAAATACGTTCAAAAGGTCAGATATGGACATCTATATGGCTTATGAAGCATCAGAAGGAGTCTATAAGTATGTATAGATATCCCAAGATCGAGGACTCTTTGGCCAGAAATATGTTCAGGAGGTCAAAAGGGGACATCTGAATAGCTGATTTATCATAAAAAGAATTCTATAACTTTATATAGTTTGAAAAATTTTGAGGACCCTTTGACCACAAATAAGTTCAAAAGGTCAGATATGGACATCTATATGGCTTATGATGCATCAGAAGGAGTCTATGAGTATGTATAGAAAGCCCAAGATCGAGGACTCTTTGGCCAGAAATATGTTCAGGAGGTCAAAACCTCTGAATAGCTGATTTATCATCAAAAGGATTCTATAACTTTATGTAGTTTAAAACATTTTGAGGACCCTTTGACCACAAATAAGTTCAAAAGGTCAGATATGGACATCTATATGGATTTTGAAGCATCAAAGGGAGTCTATTAGTATATATAGAAATCCCAAGATCGAGGACTCTTTGGCCAGAAATATGTTCAGGAGGTCAAAAGGGGACCTCTGAATAGCTGATTTATCATCAAAAGAATTCTATAACTTTATATAGTTTGAAAAATTTTGAGGACACTTTGACCAAAATTAGGTTCAAAAGGTCAGATATGGACATATATATGGCTTATGAAGCATCAGAAAGAGTCTATGAGTATGTATAGAAAGCACAATATCGAGGACTCTTTGGCCAGAAATATGTTCAGGAGGTCAAAAGGGTACCTCTGAATATCTGATTTATCATCAAAAGAATTCTATAACTTTATATAGTTTGAAACATTTTGAGGACCCTTTGACCACAAATAAGTTCAAAAGGTCAGATATGGACATCTATATGGCTTATGATGCATCAGAAGGAGTCTAAGAGTATGTATAGAAAGCCCAATATCGAGGACTCTTTGGCCAGAAATATGTTCAGGAGGTCAAAAGGGGACCTCTGAATATCTGATTTATCATCTAAAGAATTCTATAACTTTATATAGTTTGAAACATTTTGAGGACCCTTTGACCACAAATACATTCAAAAAGTCAGATATGGACATCTATATGGCTTATGATGCATCAGAAGGAGTCTATGAGTATGTATAGAAAGCCCAAGATCGAGGATTCTTTGGCCAGAAATATGTTCAGGAGGTCAAAACCTCTGAATAGCTGATTTATCATCAGAAAGAGTCTATAACTTTATATAGTTTGAAAACTTTTGAGGACCCTTTGACCAGAAATAAGTTCAAAAGGTCAGATATGGACATCTATATGGCTTTTGAAGCATCAGAGGGAGTCTATGAGTATATATAGAAAGCCCAAGATCGGGGACTCTTTGGCGAAAAATAGTTTCAGGAGGTCAAATGACTTCTGAATATCTGATTTATCATCAAAAGAATTCTATAACTTTATATAGTTTGAAACATTTTGAGGACCCTTTGACCAGAAATCAGTTCAAAAGGTCAGATATGGACATCTATATGGCTTATGATGCATCAGACGGGAGTCTATGAGTATGTATAGAAAGGCCAAGATCGAGGATTCTTTGGCCAGAAATATGTTCAGGAGGTCAAAACCTCTGAATAGCTGATTTATCATCAAAAGGATTCTATAACTTTATATAGTTTGAAAAAATTTGAGGACACTGACCAAAATTAAGTTCAAAAGGTCAGATATGGACATCAATATGGCTTAGGAAGCAACAGAAGGAGTCTATGAGTATAGAAAGCCCAAAATCGAGGACTCTGGCGAGAAATATGTCCAGGAGGTCAAAATGGGACCTCTGAATAGCTGATTTATCATCAAAAGAATTCTATAACTTTATACAGTTTGAAAAATTTTGAGGACCCTTTGACCAGAAATAAGTTCAGAAGGTCAGATATGGACATCTATATGGCTTATGATGCATCAGAAGGAGTCTATGAGTATGTATAGAAAGCCCAAGATCGAGGACTCTTTGGCCAGAAATATGTTCAGGAGGTCAAAACCTCTGAATAGCTGATTTATCATCAAAAGGATTCTATAACTTTATGTAGTTTAAAACATTTTGAGGACCCTTTGACCACAAATAAGTTCAAAAAGTCAGATATGGACATCTATATGGATTTTGAAGCATCAAAGGGAGTCTATTAGTATATATAGAAATCCCAAGATCGAGGACTATTTGGTCAGAAATATGTTCAGGAGGTCAAAAGGGGACCTCTGAATAGCTGATTTATCATCAAAAGAATTCTATAACTTTATATAGTTTGAAACATTTTGAGGACCCTTTGACCACAAATAAGTTCAAAAGGTCAGATATGGACATATATATGGATTATGAAGCATCAGAAGGTATAGAAAGCCCAAGTTTCGAATACTCCTTGGTCAGAAAAAAATTCAGTATGTCAAATATGGACTTTTGTCAGGAGGATATAACATCCGAAGATATCAGTCTGAATGTATTGTATTAATCTTTTAGGATTCTTTGGCCATGAAATATGTTCAGTAGGTCAAAAGGGGACCTCTGAATAGCTGATTTATCATCAAAAGAATTCTATCACTTTAAATAGTTTGAAAAATTTTGAGGACACTTTGACCACAAATAAGTTCAAAAGGTTATATGGCTTATGAAGCATCAGGAGTCTTTATGTATAGAAAGCCCAAGATCGAAGACTCTTTTGCCAGAAATAAGTTCAGGAGGTCAAAAGAGGACCTCTGAATAGGTGATTTATCATAAAAAGAATTCTATAACTTCATATAGTTTGAAAAGTTTTGAGGACCCTTTGGCCACAAATAAGTTCAAAAAGTCAGATATGGACATCTATATGGCTTATGATGCATCAGAATGAGTCTATGGGTATGTATAGAAAGCCCAAGATCGAGGACTTATTGGCCAGAAATATGTTCAGGAGGTCAAAAGGGGACCTATGAATAGCTGATTTATCATCAGAAAGAGTCTATAACTTTATATAGTTTAAAAACTTTTTAGGACCCTTTGACCAGAAATAAGTTCAAAAGGTCAGATATGGACATCTATGTGGCTTTTGAAGCATCAGAGGGAGTCTATGAGTATATATAGAAAGCCCAAGATCGAGGACTCTTTGGCGAGAAATATGTTCAGGAGGTCAAATGACTTCTGAATAGCTGATTTATCATCAAAAGAATTCTATAACATTATATAGTTTGAAAAATTTTGAGGACCCTTTGACCACAAATAAGTTCAAAAGTTCAGATATGGACATCTATATAGATTTTGAAGCATCAGAGGGAGTCTATGACTATATATAGAAAGCCCAAGATCGAGGACTCTTTGGCCAGAAATATGTTCAGGAGGTCAAAAGGGGACCTCTGAATATCTGATTTATCATCAAAAGAATTCTATAACTTTATATAGTTTGAAACATTTTGAGGACCCTTTGACCAAAAATAAGTTCAAAAGGTCAGATATGGACATCTATATGGCTTATGATGCATCAGAAGGAGTCTATGAGTATGTATAGAAAGCCCAAGATCGAGGATTCTTTGGCCAGAAATATGTTCAGGAGGTCAAAACCTCTGAATAGCTGATTTATCATCAAAAGAATTCTATAACTTTATATAGTTTGAAAATTTTTGAGGACCCTTTGACCAGAAATAAGTTCAAAAGTTCAGATATGGACATCTATATAGATTTTGAAGCATCAGAGGAGTCTATGACTATATATAGAAAGCCCAAGATCGAGGACTCTTTGGCCAGAAATATGTTCAGGAGGTCAAAACCTCTGAATAGCTGATTTATCATAAAAAGGATTCTATAACTTTATATAGTTTGAAAACTTTTGAGGACACTTTGACCAGAAATAAGTTCAAAAGGTCAGATATGGACATCTATATGGCTTATGATGCATCAGAAGGAGTCTATGAGTATGTATAGAAAGCCCAAGATCGAGGATTCTTTGGCCAGAAATATGTTCAGGAGGTCAAAACCTCTGAATAGCTGATTTATCATCAGAAAGAGTCTATAACTTTACATAGTTTGAAAACTTTTGAGGACCCTTTGACCAGAAATAAGTTCAAAAGGTCAGATATGGACATCTATATGGCTTTTGAAGCATCAGAGGGAGTCTATGAGTATATATAGAAAGCCCAAGATCGAGGACTCTTTGGCGAGAAATATGTTCAGGAGGTCAAATGACTTCTGAATAGCTGATTTATCATCAAAAGAATTCTATAACTTTATATAGTTTGAAAATTTTTGAGGACCCTTTGACCAGAAATAAGTTCAAAAGTTCAGATATGGACATCTATATGGCTTTTGAAGCATCAGAGGGAGTCTATGAGTATATATAGAAAGCCCAAGATCGAGGACTCTTTGGCGAGAAATATGTTCAGGAGGTCAAATGACTTCTGAATAGCTGATTTATCATCAAAAGAATTCTATAACTTTATATAGTTTGAAAATTTTTGAGGACCCTTTGACCAGAAATAAGTTCAAAAGTTCAGATATGGACATCTATATAGATTTTGAAGCATCAGAGGAGTCTATGACTATATATAGAAAGCCCAAGATCGAGGACTCTTTGGCGAGAAATATGTTCAGGAGGTCAAAAGGGGACCTCTGAATATCTGATTTATCATCAAAAGAATTCTATAACTTTATATAGTTTGAAACATTTTGAGGACCCTTTGACCACAAATAAGTTCAAAAGGTCAGATATGGACATCTATATGGCTTATGATGCATCAGAAGGAGTCTATGAGTATGTATAGAAAGCCCAATATCGAGGACTCTTTGGCCAGAAATATGTTCAGGAGGTCAAAAGGGGACCTCTGAATATCTGATTTATCATCAAAAGAATTCTATAACTTTATTTAGTTTGAAACATTTTGAGGACCCTTTGACCACAAATACGTTCAAAATGTCAGATATGGACATCTATATGGCTTATGATACATCAGACGGAGTCTATGAGTATGTATAGAAAGCCCAAGATCGAGGATTCTTTGGCCAGAAATATGTTCAGGAGGTCAAAACCTCTGAATAGCTGATTTATCATCAAAAGGATTCTATAACTTTATGTAGTTTAAAACATTTTGAGGACCCTTTGACCACAAATAAGTTCAAAAGGTCAGATATGGACATCTATATGGATTTTGAAGCATCAAAGGGAGTCTATTAGTATATATAGAAATCCCAAGATCGAGGACTCTTTGGCCAGAAATATGTTCAGGAGGTCAAAAGGGGACCTCTGAATAGCTGATTTATCATCAAAAGAATTCTATAACTTTATATAGTTTGAAAAATTTTGAGGACACTTTGGCCAAAATTAGGTTCAAAAGGTCAGATATGGACATATATATGGCTTATGAAGCATCAGAAAGAGTCTATGAGTATGTATAGAAAGCACAATATCGAGGACTCTTTGGCCAGAAATATGTTCAGGAGGTCAAAAGGGGACCTCTGAATATCTGATTTATCATCAAAAGAATTCTATAACTTTATATAGTTTAAAACATTTTGAGGACCCTTTGACCACAAATAAGTTCAAAAGGTCAGATATGGACATCTATATGGATTTTGAAGCATCAAAGGGAGTCTATTAGTATATATAGAAATCCCAAGATCGAGGACTCTTTGGCCAGAAATATGTTCAGGAGGTCAAAAGGGGACCTCTGAATATCTGATTTATCATCAAAAGAATTCTATAACTTTATATAGTTTGAAACATTTTGAGGACCCTTTGACCACAAATACATTAAAAAAGTCAGATATGGACATCTATATGGCTTATGATGCATCAGAAGGAGTCTATGAGTATGTATAGAAAGCCCAAGATCGAGGATTCTTTGGCCAGAAATATGTTCAGGAGGTCAAAACTCTGAATAGCTGATTTATCATCAGAAAGAGTCTATAACTTTATATAGTTTGAAAACTTTTGAGGACCCTTTGACCAGAAATAAGTTCAAAAGGTCAGATATGGACATCTATATGGCTTTTGAAGCATCAGAGGGAGTCTATGAGTATATATAGAAAGCCCAAGATCGGGGACTCTTTGGCGAAAAATAGTTTCAGGAGGTCAAATGACTTCTGAATATCTGATTTATCATCAAAAGAATTCTATAACTTTATATAGTTTGAAACATTTTGAGGACCCTTTGACCAGAAATCAGTTCAAAAGGTCAGATATGGACATCTATATGGCTTATGATGCATCAGACGGGAGTCTATGAGTATGTATAGAAAGGCCAAGATCGAGGATTCTTTGGCCAGAAATATGTTCAGGAGGTCAAAACCTCTGAATAGCTGATTTATCATCAAAAGGATTCTATAACTTTATATAGTTTGAAAAAATTTGAGGACACTGACCAAAATTAAGTTCAAAAGGTCAGATATGGACATCAATATGGCTTAGGACGCAACAGAAGGAGTCTATGAGTATAGAAAGCCCAAAATCGAGGACTCTGGCGAGAAATATGTCCAGGAGGTCAAAATGGGACCTCTGAATAGCTGATTTATCATCAAAAGAATTCTATAACTTTATATAGTTTGAAAAATTTTGAGGACCCTTTGACCAGAAATAAGTTCAGAAGGTCAGATATGGACATCTATATGGCTTATGATGCATCAGAAGGAGTCTATGAGTATGTATAGAAAGCCCAAGATCGAGGACTCTTTGGCCAGAAATATGTTCAGGAGGTCAAAACCTCTGAATAGCTGATTTATCATCAAAAGGATTCTATAACTTTATGTAGTTTAAAACATTTTGAGGACCCTTTGACCACAAATAAGTTCAAAAGGTCAGATATGGACATCTATATGGATTTTGAAGCATCAAAGGGAGTCTATTAGTATACATAGAAATCCCAATATCGAGGACTATTTGGCCAGAAATATGTTCAGGAGGTCAAAAGGGGACCTCTGAATAGCTGATTTATCATCAAAAGAATTCTATAACTTTATATAGTTTGAAACATTTTGAGGACCCTTTGACCACAAATAAGTTCAAAAGGTCAGATATGGACATCTATATGGCTTATGATGCATCAGAAGGAGTCTAAGAGTATGTATAGAAAGCCCAATATCGAGGACTCTTTGGCCAGAAATATGTTCAGGAGGTCAAAAGGGGACCTCTGAATATCTGATTTATCATCAAAAGAATTCTATAACTTTATATAGTTTGAAACATTTTGAGGACCCTTTGACCACAAATACGTTCAAAAAGTCAGATATGGACATCTATATGGCTTATGATGCATCAGAAGGAGTCTATGAGTATGTATAGAAAGCCCAAGATCGAGGATTCTTTGGCCAGAAATATGTTCAGGAGGTCAAAACCTCTGAATAGCTGATTTATCATCAGAAAGAGTCTATAACTTTATATAGTTTGAAAACTTTTGAGGACCCTTTGACCAGAAATAAGTTCAAAAGGTCAGATATGGACATCTATATGGCTTTTGAAGCATCAGAGGGAGTCTATGAGTATATATAGAAAGCCCAAGATCGGGGACTCTTTGGCGAAAAATAGTTTCAGGAGGTCAAATGACTTCTGAATATCTGATTTATCATCAAAAGAATTCTATAACTTTATATAGTTTGAAACATTTTGAGGACCCTTTGACCAGAAATAAGTTCAAAAGGTCAGATATGGACATCTATATGGCTTATGATGCATCAGACGGGAGTCTATGAGTATGTATAGAAAGGCCAAGATCGAGGATTCTTTGGCCAGAAATATGTTCAGGAGGTCAAAACCTCTGAATAGCTGATTTATCATCAAAAGGATTCTATAACTTTATATAGTTTGAAAAAATTTGAGGACACTGACCAAAATTAAGTTCAAAAGGTCAGATATGGACATCAATATGGCTTAGGAAGCAATAGAAGGAGTCTATGAGTATAGAAAGCCCAAAATCGAGGACTCTGGCGAGAAATATGTCCAGGAGGTCAAAATGGGACCTCTGAATAGCTGATTTATCATCAAAAGAATTCTATAACTTTATATAGTTTGAAAAATTTTGAGGACCCTTTGACCAGAAATAAGTTCAGAAGGTCAGATATGGACATCTATATGGCTTATGATGCATCAGAAGGAGTCTATGAGTATGTATAAAAAGCCCAAGATCGAGGACTCTTTGGCCAGAAATATGTTCAGGAGGTCAAAACCTCTGAATAGCTGATTTATCATCAAAAGGATTCTATAACTTTATGTAGTTTAAAACATTTTGAGGACCCTTTGACCACAAATAAGTTCAAAAGGTCAGATATGGACATCTATATGGATTTTGAAGCATCAAAGGGAGTCTATTAGTATATATAGAAATCCCAAGATCGAGGACTATTTGGCCAGAAATATGTTCAGGAGGTCAAAAGGGGACCTCTGAATAGCTGATTTATCATCAAAAGAATTCTATAACTTTATATAGTTTGAAACATTTTGAGGACCCTTTGACCACAAATAAGTTCAAAAGGTCAGATATGGACATCTATATGGCTTATGATGCATCAGAAGGAGTCTATGAGTATGTAAAGAAAGCCCAATATCGAGGACTCTTTGGCCAGAAATATGTTCAGGAGGTCAAAAGGGGACCTCTGAATATCTGATTTATCATCAAAAGAATTCTATAACTTTATATAGTTTGAAACATTTTGAGGACCCTTTGACCACAAAGAAGTTCAAAAGGTCAGATATGGACATCTATATGGCTTATGATGCATCAGACGGGAGTCTATGAGTATGTATAGAAAGCCCAAGATCGAGGATTTTTTGGCCAGAAATATGTTCAGGAGGTCAAAAGGGGACCTCTGAATAGCTGATTTATCATCAAAAGGATTCTATAACTTTATATAGTTTGAAAAAATTTGAGGACACTGACCAAAATTAAGTTCAAAAGGTCAGATATGGACATCAATATGGCTTAGGAAGCAACAGAAGGAGTCTATGAGTATGTATAGAAAGCCCAAAATCGAGGACTCTGGCGAGAAATATGTCCAGGAGGTCAAAAGGGGACCTCTGAATAGCTGATTTATCATCAAAAGAATTCTATAACTTTATGTAGTTTAAAACATTTTGAGGACCCTTTGACCACAAATAAGTTCAAAAGGTCAGATATGGACATCTATATGGATTTTGAAGCATCAAAGGGAGTCTATTAGTATATATAGAAATCCCAAGATCGAGGACTATTTGGCCAGAAATATGTTCAGGAGGTCAAAAGGGGACCTCTGAATAGCTGATTTATCATCAAAAGAATTCTATAACTTTATATAGTTTGAAACATTTTGAGGACCCTTTGACCACAAATAAGTTCAAGAGGTCATATGGACATATATATATGGCTTATGAAGCATCAGAAGGAGTCTATGAGTATGTATAGAAAGCCCAAGATCGAGGACTCTTTGGCCAGAAATATGTTCAGGAAGTCAAAAGGGGACCTCTGAATAGCTGATTTATCATCAAAAGAATTCTATAACTTTATATAGTTTGAAAAATTTTGAGGACCCTTTGACCAGAAATAAGTTCAAAAGGTCAGATATTGACATCTATATGGATTTTGAAGCATCAAATGGAGTCTATGAGTATATATAGAAAGCCCAAGATCGAAGACTCCTTGGCCAGAAATATGTTCAGGAGGTCAAAAGGGGACCTCTGAATAGCTGATTTATCATCAAAAGAATTCTATAACTTTATATAGTTTGAAAAATTTTGAGGACATTTTGACCACAAATAGGTTCAAAAGGTCAGATATGGACATATATATGGCTTATGAAGCATCAGAAAGAGTCTATGAGTATGTATAGAAAGCCCAATATCGAGGACTCTTTAGCCAGAAATATGTTCAGGAGGTCAAAAGGGGACCTCTGAATATCTGATTTATCATCAAAAGAATTCTATAACTTTATATAGTTTGAAACAGTTTGAGGATCCTTTGACCACAAATACGTTCAAAATGTCAGATATGGACATCTATATGGCTTATGATGCATCAGACGGAGTCTATGAGTATGTATAGAAAGCCCAAGATAGAGGATTCTTTGGCCAGAAATATGTTCAGGAGGTCAAAACCTCTGAATAGCTGATTTATCATCAGAAAGAGTCTATAACTTTATATAGTTTGAAAACTTTTGAGGACCCTTTGACCAGAAATAAGTTCAAAAGGTCAGATATGGACATCTATATGGCTTTTGAAGCATCAGAGGGAGTCTATGAGTATATATAGAAAGCCCAAGATCGGGGACTCTTTGGCGAAAAATAGTTTCAGGAGGTCAAATGACTTCTGAATAGCTGATTTATCATCAAAAGAATTCTATAACTTTATATAGTTTGAAACATTTTGAGGACCCTTCGACCACAAAGAAGTTCAAAAGGTCAGATATGGACATCTATATGGCTTATGATGCATCAGACGGGAGTCTATGAGTATGTATAGAAAGCCCAAGATCGAGGATTTTTTGGCCAGAAATATGTTCAGGAGGTCAAAACCTCTGAATAGCTGATTTATCATCAAAAGGATTCTATAACTTTATATAGTTTGAAAAAATTTGAGGACACTGACCAAAATTAAGTTCAAAAGGTCAGATATGGACATCAATATGGCTTAGGAAGCAACAGAAGGAGTCTATGAGTATGTATAGAAAGCCCAAAATCGAGGACTCTAGCGAGAAATATGTCCAGGAGGTCAAAAGGGGACCTCTGAATAGCTGATTTATCATCAAAAGAATTCTATAACTTTATATAGTTTGAAAAATTTTGAGGACCCTTTGACCACAAATAAGTTCAAGAGGTCATATGGACATATATATATGGCTTATGAAGCATCAGAAGGAGTCTATGAGTATGTATAGAAAGCCCAAGATCGAGGACTCTTTGGCCAGAAATATGTTCAGGAAGTCAAAAGGGGACCTCTGAATAGCTGATTTATCATCAAAAGAATTCTATAACTTTATATAGTTTGAAAAATTTTGAGGACCCTTTGACCAGAAATAAGTTCAAAAGTTCAGATATGGACATCTATATAGATTTTGAAGCATCAGAGGGAGTCTATGACTATATATAGAAAGCCCAAGATCGAGGACTCTTTGGAGAGAAATATGTTCAGGAGGTCAAAAGGTGACCTCTGAATATCTGATTTATCATCAAAAGAATTCTATAACTTTATATAGTTTGAAAAATTTTGAGGACACTTTGACCACAAATAGGTTCAAAATGTCAGATATGGACATCTATATGGCTTATGATGCATCAGACGGGAGTCTATGAGTATGTATAGAAAGCCCAAGATCGAGGATTCTTTGGCCAGAAATATGTTCAGGAGGTCAAAACCTCTGAATAGCTGATTTATCATCAAAAGGATTCTATATCTTTATATAGTTTGAAAAATTTTGAGGACACTGACCAAAATTAAGTTCAAAAGGTCAGATATGGACATCTATATGGCTTAGGAAGCAACAAAAGGAGTCTATGAGTATGTATAGAAAGCCCAAAATCGAGGACTCTGGCGAGAAATATGTCCAGGAGGTCAAAATGGGACCTCTGAATAGCTGATTTATCATCAAAAGAATTCTATAACTTTATATAGTTTGAAAAATTTTGAGGACCCTTTGACCAGAAATAAGTTCAGAAGGTCAGATATGGACATCTATATGGCTTATGATGCATCAGAAGGAGTCTATGAGTATGTATAGAAAGCCCAAGATCGAGGACTCTTTGGCCAGAAATATGTTCAGGAGGTCAAAACCTCTGAATAGCTGATTTATCATCAAAAGGATTCTATAACTTTATGTAGTTTAAAACATTTTGAGGACCCTTTGACCACAAATAAGTTCAAAAGGTCAGATATGGACATCTATATGGCTTAGGAAGCAACAAAAGGAGTCTATGAGTATGTATAGAAAGCCCAAAATCGAGGACTCTGGCGAGAAATATGTCCAGGAGGTCAAAATGGGACCTCTGAATAGCTGATTTATCATCAAAAGAATTCTATAACTTTATATAGTTTGAAAAATTTTGAGGACCCTTTGACCAGAAATAAGTTCAGAAGGTCAGATATGGACATCTATATGGCTTATGATGCATCAGAAGGAGTCTATGAGTATGTATAGAAAGCCCAAGATCGAGGACTCTTTGGCCAGAAATATGTTCAGGAGGTCAAAACCTCTGAATAGCTGATTTATCATCAAAAGGATTCTATAACTTTATGTAGTTTAAAACATTTTGAGGACCCTTTGACCACAAATAAGTTCAAAAGGTCAGATATGGACATCTATATGGCTTAGGAAGCAACAAAAGGAGTCTATGAGTATGTATAGAAAGCCCAAAATCGAGGACTCTGGCGAGAAATATGTCCAGGAGGTCAAAAGGGGACCTCTGAATAGCTGATTTATCATCAAAAGGATTCTATAACTTTATATATTTTGAAAAATTTTGAGGACCCTTTGACCAGAAATAAGTTCAAAAGGTCAGATATGGACATCTATATGGATTTTGAAGCATCAAAGGGCGTCTATGAGTATGTATAGAAAGCCCAAGATCGAGGACTCTTTGGCCAGAAATATGTTCAGGAGGTCAAAAGGGGACCTCTGAATAGCTGATTTATCATCAAAAGAATTCTATAACTTTATATAGTTTGAAAAATTTTGAGGACATTTTGACCACAAATAGGTTCAAAAGGTCAGATATGGACATATATATGGCTTATGAAGCATCAGAAAGAGTCTATGAGTATGTATAGAAAGCCCAATATCGAGGACTCTTTAGCCAGAAATATGTTCAGGAGGTCAAAAGGGGACCTCTGAATATCTGATTTATCATCAAAAGAATTCTATAACTTTATATAGTTTGAAACAGTTTGAGGACCCTTTGACCACAAATACGTTCAAAATGTCAGATATGGACATCTATATGGCTTATGATGCATCAGACGGAGTCTATGAGTATGTATAGAAAGCCCAAGATAGAGGATTCTTTGGCCAGAAATATGTTCAGGAGGTCAAAACCTCTGAATAGCTGATTTATCATCAGAAAGAGTCTATAACTTTATATAGTTTGAAAACTTTTGAGGACCCTTTGACCAGAAATAAGTTCAAAAGGTCAGATATGGACATCTATATGGCTTTTGAAGCATCAGAGGGAGTCTATGAGTATATATAGAAAGCCCAAGATCGGGGACTCTTTGGCGAAAAATAGTTTCAGGAGGTCAAATGACTTCTGAATAGCTGATTTATCATCAAAAGAATTCTATAACTTTATATAGTTTGAAACATTTTGAGGACCCTTTGACCACAAATAAGTTCAAAAGGTCAGATATGGACATCTATATGGCTTATGATGCATCAGAAGGAGTCTATGAGTATGTATAGAAAGCCCAAGATCGAGGATTCTTTGGCCAGAAATATGTTCAGGAGGTCAAAACCTCTGAATAGCTGATTTATCATCAGAAAGAGTCTATAACTTTATGTAGTTTGAAAACTTTTGAGGACCCTTTGACCAGAAATAAGTTCAAAAGGTCAGATATGGACATCTATATGGCTTTTGAAGCATCAGAGGGAGTCTATGAGTATATATAGAAAGCCCAAGATCGGGGACTCTTTGGCGAAAAATAGTTTCAGGAGGTCAAATGACTTCTGAATATCTGATTTATCATCAAAAGAATTCTATAACTTTATATAGTTTGAAACATTTTGAGGACCCTTTGACCAGAAATAAGTTCAAAAGGTCAGATATGGACATCTATATGGCTTATGATGCATCAGACGGGAGTCTATGAGTATGTATAGAAAGGCCAAGATCGAGGATTCTTTGGCCAGAAATATGTTCAGGAGGTCAAAACCTCTGAATAGCTGATTTATCATCAAAAGGATTCTATAACTTTATATAGTTTGAAAAAATTTGAGGACACTGACCAAAATTAAGTTCAAAAGGTCAGATATGGACATCAATATGGCTTAGGAAGCAACAGAAGGAGTCTATGAGTATAGAAAGCCCAAAATCGAGGACTCTGGCGAGAAATATGTCCAGGAGGTCAAAATGGGACCTCTGAATAGCTGATTTATCATCAAAAGGATTCTATAACTTTATGTAGTTTAAAACATTTTGAGGACCCTTTGACCACAAATAAGTTCAAAAGGTCAGATATGGACATCTATATGGATTTTGAAGCATCAAAGGGAGTCTATTAGTATATATAGAAATCCCAAGATCGAGGACTATTTGGCCAGAAATATGTTCAGGAGGTCAAAAGGGGACCTCTGAATAGCTGATTTATCATCAAAAGAATTCTATAACTTTATATAGTTTGAAACATTTTGAGGACCCTTTGACCACAAATAAGTTCAAAAGGTCAGATATGGACATCTATATGGCTTATGATGCATCAGAAGGAGTCTATGAGTATGTAAAGAAAGCCCAATATCGAGGACTCTTTGGCCAGAAATATGTTCAGGAGGTCAAAAGGGGACCTCTGAATATCTGATTTATCATCAAAAGAATTCTATAACTTTATATAGTTTGAAACATTTTGAGGACCCTTTGACCACAAAGAAGTTCAAAAGGTCAGATATGGACATCTATATGGCTTATGATGCATCAGACGGGAGTCTATGAGTATGTATAGAAAGCCCAAGATCGAGGATTTTTTGGCCAGAAATATGTTCAGGAGGTCAAAAGGGGACCTCTGAATAGCTGATTTATCATCAAAAGGATTCTATAACTTTATATAGTTTGAAAAAATTTGAGGACACTGACCAAAATTAAGTTCAAAAGGTCAGATATGGACATCAATATGGCTTAGGAAGCAACAGAAGGAGTCTATGAGTATGTATGGAAAGCCCAAAATCGAGGACTCTGGCGAGAAATATGTTCAGGAGGTCAAAAGGGGACCTCTGAATAGCTGATTTATCATCAAAAGAATTCTATAACTTTATGTAGTTTAAAACATTTTGAGGACCCTTTGACCACAAATAAGTTCAAAAGGTCAGATATGGACATCTATATGGATTTTGAAGCATCAAAGGGAGTCTATTAGTATATATAGAAATCCCAAGATCGAGGACTATTTGGCCAGAAATATGTTCAGGAGGTCAAAACCTCTGAATAGCTGATTTATCATCAAAAGGATTCTATATCTTTATATAGTTTGAAAAATTTTGAGGACACTGACCAAAATTAAGTTCAAAAGGTCAGATATGGACATCTATATGGCTTAGGAAGCAACAAAAGGAGTCTATGAGTATGTATAGAAAGCCCAAAATCGAGGACTCTGGCGAGAAATATGTCCAGGAGGTCAAAATGGGACCTCTGAATAGCTGATTTATCATCAAAAGAATTCTATAACTTTATATAGTTTGAAAAATTTTGAGGACCCTTTGACCAGAAATAAGTTCAGAAGGTCAGATATGGACATCTATATGGCTTATGATGCATCAGAAGGAGTCTATGAGTATGTATAGAAAGCCCAAGATCGAGGACTCTTTGGCCAGAAATATGTTCAGGAGGTCAAAACCTCTGAATAGCTGATTTATCATCAAAAGGATTATATAACTTTATGTAGTTTAAAACATTTTGAGGACCCTTTGACCACAAATAAGTTCAAAAGGTCAGATATGGACATCTATATGGCTTAGGAAGCAACAAAAGGAGTCTATGAGTATGTATAGAAAGCCCAAAATCGAGGACTCTGGCGAGAAATATGTCCAGGAGGTCAAAAGGGGACCTCTGAATAGCTGATTTATCATCAAAAGGATTCTATAACTTTATATATTTTGAAAAATTTTGAGGACCCTTTGACCAGAAATAAGTTCAAAAGGTCAGATATGGACATCTATATGGATTTTGAAGCATCAAAGGGCGTCTATGAGTATGTATAGAAAGCCCAAGATCGAGGACTATTTGGCCAGAAATATGTTCAGGAGGTCAAAAGGGGACCTCTGAATAGCTGATTTATCATCAAAAGAATTCTATAACTTTATATAGTTTGAAAAATTTTGAGGACATTTTGACCACAAATAGGTTCAAAAGGTCAGATATTGACATATATATGGCTTATGAAGCATCAGAAAGAGTCTATGAGTATGTATAGAAAGCCCAATATCGAGGACTCTTTAGCCAGAAATATGTTCAGGAGGTCAAAAGGGGACCTCTGAATATCTGATTTATCATCAAAAGAATTCTATAACTTTATATAGTTTGAAACAGTTTGAGGACCCTTTGACCACAAATACGTTCAAAATGTCAGATATGGACATCTATATGGCTTATGATGCATCAGACAGAGTCTATGAGTATGTATAGAAAGCCCAAGATAGAGGATTCTTTGGCCAGAAATATGTTCAGGAGGTCAAAACCTCTGAATAGCTGATTTATCATCAGAAAGAGTCTATAACTTTATATAGTTTGAAAACTTTTGAGGACCCTTTGACCAGAAATAAGTTCAAAAGGTCAGATATGGACATCTATATGGCTTTTGAAGCATCAGAGGGAGTCTATGAGTATATATAGAAAGCCCAAGATCGGGGACTCTTTGGCGAAAAATAGTTTCAGGAGGTCAAATGACTTCTGAATAGCTGATTTATCATCAAAAGAATTCTATAACTTTATATAGTTTGAAACATTTTGAGGACCCTTTGACCACAAATAAGTTCAAAAGGTCAGATATGGACATCTATATGGCTTATGATGCATCAGAAGGAGTCTATGAGTATGTATAGAAAGCCCAAGATCGAGGATTCTTTGGCCAGAAATATGTTCAGGAGGTCAAAACCTCTGAATAGCTGATTTATCATCAGAAAGAGTCTATAACTTTATGTAGTTTGAAAACTTTTGAGGACCCTTTGACCAGAAATAAGTTCAAAAGGTCAGTTATGGACATCTATATGGCTTTTGAAGCATCAGAGGGAGTCTATGAGTATATATAGAAAGCCCAAGATCGGGGACTCTTTGGCGAAAAATAGTTTCAGGAGGTCAAATGACTTCTGAATATCTGATTTATCATCAAAAGAATTCTATAACTTTATATAGTTTGAAACATTTTGAGGACCCTTTGACCAGAAATAAGTTCAAAAGGTCAGATATGGACATCTATATGGCTTATGATGCATCAGACGGGAGTCTATGAGTATGTATAGAAAGGCCAAGATCGAGGATTCTTTGGCCAGAAATATGTTCAGGAGGTCAAAACCTCTGAATAGCTGATTTATCATCAAAAGGATTCTATAACTTTATATAGTTTGAAAAAATTTGAGGACACTGACCAAAATTAAGTTCAAAAGGTCAGATATGGACATCAATATGGCTTAGGAAGCAACAGAAGGAGTCTATGAGTATAGAAAGCCCAAAATCGAGGACTCTGGCGAGAAATATGTCCAGGAGGTCAAAATGGGACCTCTGAATAGCTGATTTATCATCAAAAGGATTCTATAACTTTATGTAGTTTAAAACATTTTGAGGACCCTTTGACCACAAATAAGTTCAAAAGGTCAGATATGGACATCTATATGGATTTTGAAGCATCAAAGGGAGTCTATTAGTATATATAGAAATCCCAAGATCGAGGACTATTTGGCCAGAAATATGTTCAGGAGGTCAAAAGGGGACCTCTGAATAGCTGATTTATCATCAAAAGAATTCTATAACTTTATATAGTTTGAAACATTTTGAGGACCCTTTGACCACAAATAAGTTCAAAAGGTCAGATATGGACATCTATATGGCTTATGATGCATCAGAAGGAGTCTATGAGTATGTAAAGAAAGCCCAATATCGAGGACTCTTTGGCCAGAAATATGTTCAGGAGGTCAAAAGGGGACCTCTGAATATCTGATTTATCATCAAAAGAATTCTATAACTTTATATAGTTTGAAACATTTTGAGGACCCTTTGACCACAAAGAAGTTCAAAAGGTCAGATATGGACATCTATATGGCTTATGATGCATCAGACGGGAGTCTATGAGTATGTATAGAAAGCCCAAGATCGAGGATTTTTTGGCCAGAAATATGTTCAGGAGGTCAAAAGGGGACCTCTGAATAGCTGATTTATCATCAAAAGGATTCTATAACTTTATATAGTTTGAAAAAATTTGAGGACACTGACCAAAATTAAGTTCAAAAGGTCAGATATGGACATCAATATGGCTTAGGAAGCAACAGAAGGAGTCTATGAGTATGTATAGAAAGCCCAAAATCGAGGACTCTGGCGAGAAATATGTTCAGGAGGTCAAAAGGGGACCTCTGAATAGCTGATTTATCATCAAAAGAATTCTATAACTTTATGTAGTTTAAAACATTTTGAGGACCCTTTGACCACAAATAAGTTCAAAAGGTCAGATATGGACATCTATATGGATTTTGAAGCATCAAAGGGAGTCTATTAGTATATATAGAAATCCCAAGATCGAGGACTATTTGGCCAGAAATATGTTCAGGAGGTCAAAAGGGGACCTCTGAATAGCTGATTTATCATCAAAAGAATTCTATAACTTTATATAGTTTGAAACATTTTGAGGACCCTTTGACCACAAATAAGTTCAAGAGGTCATATGGACATATATATATGGCTTATGAAGCATCAGAAGGAGTCTATGAGTATGTATAGAAAGCCCAAGATAGAGGACTCTTTGGCCAGAAATATGTTCAGGAAGTCAAAAGGGGACCTCTGAATAGCTGATTTATCATCAAAAGAATTCTATAACTTTATATAGTTTGAAAAATTTTGAGGACCCTTTGACCAGAAATAAGTTCAAAAGGTCAGATATTGACATCTATATGGATTTTGAAGCATCAAATGGAGTCTATGAGTATATATAGAAAGCCCAAGATCGAAGACTCCTTGGCCAGAAATATGTTCAGGAGGTCAAAAGGGGACCTCTGAATAGCTGATTTATCATCAAAAGAATTCTATAACTTTATATAGTTTGAAAAATTTTGAGGACATTTTGACCACAAATAGGTTCAAAAGGTCAGATATGGACATATATATGGCTTATGAAGCATCAGAAAGAGTCTATGAGTATGTATAGAAAGCCCAAGATAGAGGATTCTTTGGCCAGAAATATGTTCAGGAGGTCAAAAGGGGACCTCTGAATATCTGATTTATCATCAGAAAGAGTCTATAACTTTATATAGTTTGAAAACTTTTGAGGACCCATTGACCAGAAATAAGTTCAAAAGGTCAGATATGGACATCTATATGGCTTTTGAAGCATCAGAGGGAGTCTATGAGTATATATAGAAAGCCCAAGATCGAGGACTCTTTGGCGAGAAATAGTTTCAGGAGGTCAAATGACTTCTGAATAGCTGATTTATCATCAAAAGAATTCTATAACTTTATATAGTTTGAAAAATTTTGAGGACCCTTTGACCAGAAATAAGTTCAAAAGTTCAGATATGGACATCTATATAGATTTTGAAGCATCAGAGGGAGTCTATGACTATATATAGAAAGCCCAAGATCGAGGACTCTTTGGAGAGAAATATGTTCAGGAGGTCAAAAGGGGACCTCTGAATATCTGATTTATCATCAAAAGAATTCTATAACTTTATATAGTTTGAATAATTTTGAGGACACTTTGACCACAAATAGGTTCAAAAGGTCAGATATGGACATCTATATGGCTTATGATGCATCAGACGGGAGTCTATGAGTATGTATAGAAAGCCCAAGATCGAGGATTCTTTGGCCAGGTCAAAACCTCTGAATAGCTGATTTATCATCAAAAGCATTCTATATCTTTATATAGTTTGAAAAATTTTGAGGACACTGACCAAAATTAAGTTCAAAAGGTCAGATATGGACATCTATATGGCTTAGGAAGCAACAAAAGGAGTCTATGAGTATGTATAGAAAGCCCAAAATCGAGGACTCTGGCGAGAAATATGTCCAGGAGGTCAAAAGGGGACCTCTGAATATCTGATTTATCATCAAAAGAATTCTATAACTTTATATATTTTGAAAAATTTTGAGGACCCTTTGATCAGAAATAAGTTCAAAAGGTCAGATATGGACATCTATATGGATTTTGAAGCATCAAAGGGCGTCTATGAGTATATATAGAAAGCCCAAGATCGAGGACTCTTTGGCCAGAAATATGTTCAGTAGGTCAAAAGGGGACCTCTGAATAGCTGATTTATCATCAAAAGAATTCTATAACTTTATATAGTTTGAAAAATTTTGAGGACCCTTTGACCACAAATAAGTTCAAGAGGTCATATGGACATATATATATGGCTTATGAAGCATCAGAAGGAGTCTATGAGTATGTATAGAAAGCCCAAGATCGAGGACTCTTTGGCCAGAAATATGTTCAGGAGGTCAAAACCTCTGAATAGCTGATTTATCATCAAAAGAATTCTATAACTTTATATAGTTTGAAAAATTTGGAGGACACTTTGACCACAAATATGTTCAAAAGGTCAGATATGGACATCTATATGGCTTATGATGCATCAAAAGGAGTCTATGAGTATGTATAGAAAGCCCAAGATCGAGGATTCTTTGGCCAGAAATATGTTCAGGAGGTCAAAACCTCTGAATAGCTGATTTATCATCAGAAAGAGTCTATAACTTTATATAGTTTGAAAACTTTTGAGGACCCTTTGACCAGAAATAAGTTCAAAAGTTCAGATATGGACATCTATATAGATTTTGAAGCATCAGAGGGAGTCTATGACTATATATAGAAAGCCCAAGATCGAGGACTCTTTGGCGAGAAATATGTTCAGGAGGTCAAAAGGGGACCTCCGAATATCTGATTTATCATCAAAAGAATTCTATAACTTTATATAGTTTGAAACATTTTGAGGACCCTTTGACCACAAATAAGTTCAAAAAGTCAGATATGGACATCTATATGGCTTATGATGCATCAGACAGAGTCTATGAGTATGTATAGAAAGCCCAAGATAGAGGATTCTTTGGCCAGAAATATGTTCAGGAGGTCAAAACCTCTGAATAGCTGATTTATCATCAGAAAGAGTCTATAACTTTATATAGTTTGAAAACTTTTGAGGACCCTTTGACCAGAAATAAGTTCAAAAGGTCAGATATGGACATCTATATGGCTTTTGAAGCATCAGAGGGAGTCTATGAGTATATATAGAAAGCCCAAGATCGGGGACTCTTTGGCGAAAAATAGTTTCAGGAGGTCAAATGACTTCTGAATAGCTGATTTATCATCAAAAGAATTCTATAACTTTATATAGTTTGAAACATTTTGAGGACCCTTTGACCACAAATAAGTTCAAAAGGTCAGATATGGACATCTATATGGCTTATGATGCATCAGAAGGAGTCTATGAGTATGTATAGAAAGCCCAAGATCGAGGATTCTTTGGCCAGAAATATGTTCAGGAGGTCAAAACCTCTGAATAGCTGATTTATCATCAGAAAGAGTCTATAACTTTATGTAGTTTGAAAACTTTTGAGGACCCTTTGACCAGAAATAAGTTCAAAAGGTCAGTTATGGACATCTATATGGCTTTTGAAGCATCAGAGGGAGTCTATGAGTATATATAGAAAGCCCAAGATCGGGGACTCTTTGGCGAAAAATAGTTTCAGGAGGTCAAATGACTTCTGAATATCTGATTTATCATCAAAAGAATTCTATAACTTTATATAGTTTGAAACATTTTGAGGACCCTTTGACCAGAAATAAGTTCAAAAGGTCAGATATGGACATCTATATGGCTTATGATGCATCAGACGGGAGTCTATGAGTATGTATAGAAAGGCCAAGATCGAGGATTCTTTGGCCAGAAATATGTTCAGGAGGTCAAAACCTCTGAATAGCTGATTTATCATCAAAAGGATTCTATAACTTTATATAGTTTGAAAAAATTTGAGGACACTGACCAAAATTAAGTTCAAAAGGTCAGATATGGACATCAATATGGCTTAGGAAGCAACAGAAGGAGTCTATGAGTATAGAAAGCCCAAAATCAAGGACTCTGGCGAGAAATATGTCCAGGAGGTCAAAATGGGACCTCTGAATAGCTGATTTATCATCAAAAGGATTCTATAACTTTATGTAGTTTAAAACATTTTGAGGACCCTTTGACCACAAATAAGTTCAAAAGGTCAGATATGGACATCTATATGGATTTTGAAGCATCAAAGGGAGTCTATTAGTATATATAGAAATCCCAAGATCGAGGACTATTTGGCCAGAAATATGTTCAGGAGGTCAAAAGGGGACCTCTGAATAGCTGATTTATCATCAAAAGAATTCTATAACTTTATATAGTTTGAAACATTTTGAGGACCCTTTGACCACAAATAAGTTCAAAAGGTCAGATATGGACATCTATATGGCTTATGATGCATCAGAAGGAGTCTATGAGTATGTAAAGAAAGCCCAATATCGAGGACTCTTTGGCCAGAAATATGTTCAGGAGGTCAAAAGGGGACCTCTGAATATCTGATTTATCATCAAAAGAATTCTATAACTTTATATAGTTTGAAACATTTTGAGGACCCTTTGACCACAAAGAAGTTCAAAAGGTCAGATATGGACATCTATATGGCTTATGATGCATCAGACGGGAGTCTATGAGTATGTATAGAAAGCCCAAGATCGAGGATTTTTTGGCCAGAAATATGTTCAGGAGGTCAAAAGGGGACCTCTGAATAGCTGATTTATCATCAAAAGGATTCTATAACTTTATATAGTTTGAAAAAATTTGAGGACACTGACCAAAATTAAGTTCAAAAGGTCAGATATGGACATCAATATGGCTTAGGAAGCAACAGAAGGAGTCTATGAGTATGTATAGAAAGCCCAAAATCGAGGACTCTGGCGAGAAATATGTTCAGGAGGTCAAAAGGGGACCTCTGAATAGCTGATTTATCATCAAAAGAATTCTATAACTTTATGTAGTTTAAAACATTTTGAGGACCCTTTGACCACAAATAAGTTCAAAAGGTCAGATATGGACATCTATATGGATTTTGAAGCATCAAAGGGAGTCTATTAGTATATATAGAAATCCCAAGATCGAGGACTATTTGGCCAGAAATATGTTCAGGAGGTCAAAAGGGGACCTCTGAATAGCTGATTTATCATCAAAAGAATTCTATAACTTTATATAGTTTGAAACATTTTGAGGACCCTTTGACCACAAATAAGTTCAAGAGGTCATATGGACATATATATATGGCTTATGAAGCATCAGAAGGAGTCTATGAGTATGTATAGAAAGCCCAAGATAGAGGACTCTTTGGCCAGAAATATGTTCAGGAAGTCAAAAGGGGACCTCTGAATAGCTGATTTATCATCAAAAGAATTCTATAACTTTATATAGTTTGAAAAATTTTGAGGACCCTTTGACCAGAAATAAGTTCAAAAGGTCAGATATTGACATCTATATGGATTTTGAAGCATCAAATGGAGTCTATGAGTATATATAGAAAGCCCAAGATCGAAGACTCCTTGGCCAGAAATATGTTCAGGAGGTCAAAAGGGGACCTCTGAATAGCTGATTTATCATCAAAAGAATTCTATAACTTTATATAGTTTGAAAAATTTTGAGGACATTTTGACCACAAATAGGTTCAAAAGGTCAGATATGGACATATATATGGCTTATGAAGCATCAGAAAGAGTCTATGAGTATGTATAGAAAGCCCAAGATAGAGGATTCTTTGGCCAGAAATATGTTCAGGAGGTCAAAAGGGGACCTCTGAATATCTGATTTATCATCAGAAAGAGTCTATAACTTTATATAGTTTGAAAACTTTTGAGGACCCATTGACCAGAAATAAGTTCAAAAGGTCAGATATGGACATCTATATGGCTTTTGAAGCATCAGAGGGAGTCTATGAGTATATATAGAAAGCCCAAGATCGAGGACTCTTTGGCGAGAAATAGTTTCAGGAGGTCAAATGACTTCTGAATAGCTGATTTATCATCAAAAGAATTCTATAACTTTATATAGTTTGAAAAATTTTGAGGACCCTTTGACCAGAAATAAGTTCAAAAGTTCAGATATGGACATCTATATAGATTTTGAAGCATCAGAGGGAGTCTATGACTATATATAGAAAGCCCAAGATCGAGGACTCTTTGGAGAGAAATATGTTCAGGAGGTCAAAAGGGGACCTCTGAATATCTGATTTATCATCAAAAGAATTCTATAACTTTATATAGTTTGAATAATTTTGAGGACACTTTGACCACAAATAGGTTCAAAAGGTCAGATATGGACATCTATATGGCTTATGATGCATCAGACGGGAGTCTATGAGTATGTATAGAAAGCCCAAGATCGAGGATTCTTTGGCCAGGTCAAAACCTCTGAATAGCTGATTTATCATCAAAAGCATTCTATATCTTTATATAGTTTGAAAAATTTTGAGGACACTGACCAAAATTAAGTTCAAAAGGTCAGATATGGACATCTATATGGCTTAGGAAGCAACAAAAGGAGTCTATGAGTATGTATAGAAAGCCCAAAATCGAGGACTCTGGCGAGAAATATGTCCAGGAGGTCAAAAGGGGACCTCTGAATATCTGATTTATCATCAAAAGAATTCTATAACTTTATATATTTTGAAAAATTTTGAGGACCCTTTGATCAGAAATAAGTTCAAAAGGTCAGATATGGACATCTATATGGATTTTGAAGCATCAAAGGGCGTCTATGAGTATATATAGAAAGCCCAAGATCGAGGACTCTTTGGCCAGAAATATGTTCAGTAGGTCAAAAGGGGACCTCTGAATAGCTGATTTATCATCAAAAGAATTCTATAACTTTATATAGTTTGAAAAATTTTGAGGACCCTTTGACCACAAATAAGTTCAAGAGGTCATATGGACATATATATATGGCTTATGAAGCATCAGAAGGAGTCTATGAGTATGTATAGAAAGCCCAAGATCGAGGACTCTTTGGCCAGAAATATGTTCAGGAGGTCAAAACCTCTGAATAGCTGATTTATCATCAAAAGAATTCTATAACTTTATATAGTTTGAAAAATTTGGAGGACACTTTGACCACAAATATGTTCAAAAGGTCAGATATGGACATCTATATGGCTTATGATGCATCAAAAGGAGTCTATGAGTATGTATAGAAAGCCCAAGATCGAGGATTCTTTGGCCAGAAATATGTTCAGGAGGTCAAAACCTCTGAATAGCTGATTTATCATCAGAAAGAGTCTATAACTTTATATAGTTTGAAAACTTTTGAGGACCCTTTGACCAGAAATAAGTTCAAAAGTTCAGATATGGACATCTATATAGATTTTGAAGCATCAGAGGGAGTCTATGACTATATATAGAAAGCCCAAGATCGAGGACTCTTTGGCGAGAAATATGTTCAGGAGGTCAAAAGGGGACCTCCGAATATCTGATTTATCATCAAAAGAATTCTATAACTTTATATAGTTTGAAACATTTTGAGGACCCTTTGACCACAAATAAGTTCAAAAAGTCAGATATGGACATCTATATGGCTTATGATGCATCAGAAGGAGTCTATGAGTATGTATAGAAAGCCCAATATCGAGGACTCTTTGGCCAGAAATATGTTCAGGAGGTCAAAAGGGGACCTCTGAATATCTGATTTATCATCAAAAGAATTCTATAACTTTATATAGTTTGAAAAATTTTGAGGACACTTTGACCACAAATAGGTTCAAAAGGTCAGATATGGACATCTATATGGCTTATGATGCATCAGACGGGAGTCTATGAGTATGTATAGAAAGCCCAAGATCGAGGATTCTTTGGCCAGAAATATGTTCAGGAGGTCAAAACCTCTGAATAGCTGATTTATCATCAAAAGGATTCTATAACTTTATATAGTTTGAAAAATTTTGAGGACACTGACCAAAATTAAGTTCAAAAGGTCAGATATGGACATCTATACGGATTTTGAAGCATCAAAGGGCGTCTATGAGTATATATAGAAAGCCCAAGATCGAGGACTCTTTGGCCAGAAATATGTTCAGTAGGTCAAAAGGGGACCTCTGAATATCTGATTTATCATCAAAAGAATTCTATAACTTTATATAGTTTGAAACATTTTGAGGACCCTTTGACCAGAAATAAGTTCAAAAGGTCAGATATGGACATATATATATGGCTTATGAAGCATCAGAAGGAGTCTATGAGTATGTATAGAAAGCCCAAGATCGAGGACTCTTTGGCCAGAAATATGTTCAGTAGGTCAAAAGGGGACCTCTGAATAGCTGATTTATCATCAAAAGAATTCTATAAATTTATATAGTTTGAAAAATTTGGAGGACACTTTGACCACAAATATGTTCAAAAGGTCAGATATGGACATTTATCAATCAGAAGAAGACTATCATATTACATAGTTTGAAAATTTTTGAGGACACTTTGAGCAGAAATAATTTCAAAAGGTAAGCCATAAGCCATATCTGTATGGATATCTATATTGGCTTTTGAAGCATCAGGAGTCAATGAGTATGTATAGAAATCGAGGACTGTTTGTCCAGAAATATGTTACTTTGGACAAACATGTACTTACGTACATCAGGAGTCGAAGAGTATGTATAGAAAGTTAACATCAGTTGACTGAATGTATAAGTAGGTTAATGTGCAGTGAAGGAAAATCATTGCACTAGCTGTTGCTTTACAATGGACACAAGTATGGGAGTTATTTCTGGTTTGCAATGCAATGCGAAAAGTGCTTTATCCATATGTTTATTCTTAAGTGCATTCTGTCGTTGGGCAACTTTGGAATGCACTGAAAAATAAACATATAGATAAAGCACTTTTCGCATTGCATTGCACACCAGAACTAACTCCTTCCCATGTTCATTAAAGATATAACATTTATGCATTGCACAAAGGATCTAACGTTGTCCACTGAACAATAACATATAGGCTATGCACTTCTTGCATTGCATTGCATTGCACAGTAGATCTAGTTCATTCCCATGTTCATTAAAGAGATAACAAGTGTTGGTGCATTGCATTGCACAAACGATCTTACGTTGTGCATTGAAGAATAACATACAGGCTATATGCACTTTATGCATTGCACACCAGAACTAACTCCTTCCCATGTTCATTAAAGGGATAACATGTTGCATTGCATTGTACTGCACAAACGATCTAACGTTGTGCACTGAAGAATAACATATAGGCCATGCACTTTTTGCATTGCATTGCACACCAGAACTAACTCCTTCAAATATTTATTAAAGAGATAACATTTTGCATTGCATTGCACAAACGATCTAACTTTGTGAATTGAAGAATAACATATAGACTAAATGCATGCATTGTATTGCATTGCACACCCGAACTAACTCCTTCCCATTCATAAAAGAGATAACATATGTTATGCAACATTTCATTGTTTTGCAGAAACGATCTAACGTTGAGCACTGAAGAATATTTATGCACTTTTTGCATTGTATTGCATTGCACACCAGAACATATGTTATGCAACATTATATTGCTTTGCACAAACGACCTAACACTGTGCACTAAAGAATAACATTTATGCATTTTTGCATTGCATTGCACACCAGAACTAACTCCTTCAAATGTTTTTTAAAGAGATAACATTTTTCACGATCTAAAATATGTTATGCAACATTTCATTGTTTGTGCATTGAAGAGTAACATAGGCTATTCACTTTTTGCTTTGCATTGCATTGCACACCAGAACTAGCTCCATCCCATGTTCATTAAAGGGATAACATGTTGCATTGCATTGCACAAACGATCTAACGCTGAAGAATAACATATAGGCTATGCACTTTTTGCATTGCATTGCATTGCACTCCAGAACTAACTACTTCCCATGTTTATTAAAGAGATAACATGTTGCATTGCATTGCACAAACGATCTAACGTTGTGCATTGAAGAATGACATAGTTGACATAGCTAAATGCATGGATTGTGTTGCATGTACAGCCGAACTAACTCCTTCACATGTTCATTAAAAAGATAACATTTTGCACGATCTTACATTGTGCATTGAAGAATAACATATAGGCTAAATGCATGCATTGTATTGCATTGCACACCCGAACTAACTCCGTCCGATGTTCATTAAAGAGATAACATATGTTATGCAACATTTCATTGTTTGTGCATTGAAGAGTAACATAGGCTATTCACTTTTTGCTTTGCATTGCATTGCACAAACGATCTAACGCTGTGCACTGAAGAATAACATATAGGCTATGCACTTTTTGCATTGCATTGCACTCCAGAACTAACTACTTCCCATGTTTATTAAAGAGATAACATTTTGCATTGCATTGCACAAACGATCTAACGTTGTGCATGAAGAATGACATAGTTGACATAGCTAATTGCATGGATTGTGTTGCATGTACAGCCGAACTAACTCCTTCCCATGTTCATTAAAAAGATAACATATGTTATGCAACATTGCATTGCTTTGCACAAACGATTTAACGCTGTGCACTGAATAACATTTATGCACTTTTTGCATTGCATCGCATTGCACACCAGAACTAACACCTTCAAATGCTTATTAAAGAGATAACATTTTGAATTGCATTGTGCATTGCATAACGTTGTGCATTGAAGAATATCATATAGGCTATATGCATGCATTGTATTGCATTGCACACCCGAACTGCTGCCCATGTTCATTAAAGAGATAACATATGTTATGCACAAACGATCTAACGTTTTGCATTGAAGAGTAACATTGGCTATTCACTTTTTGCATTGCATTGCATTGCACACCATAACTAACTTTTCTAACATTTGAAGGAGTTAGTTCTGGTGTGCAATGCAATGCAAAGTGCATAAATGTTATTATTCAGTGCACAACATTAGATCGTTTCTGCAATGCAATGCAATGCAATGCAACATGTTATCTCTTTAGTGAACATGGGAAAGAGTTAGTTCTGGTGTGCAATTCAATGCAATGTAAAAAGTGCATGGTCTATGTTTCTCTTCAATGCACAACGTTAGATCGTTTGCGCAATGCAATGCAAAAATGTTATCTCTTCAATTAACATTTGAAGGAGTAAGATCTGGTGTGCAATGCAATGCCAAAAGTGCATGCCCTAAATGTTATTCTTCAGTGCACAACGTTAGATCGTTTCTGCAATGCAATGCAATTCAATGCAATGCAACATGTTATCTCTTTACAGAACATGGGAAGGAGTTAGTTTCAGTGTGCAATGCAATGCAAAAACATAAATGTTATTCTTTAATGCACAACGTTAGATCGTTTCTGCAATGCAATGCAATGCAATGCTACATGTGTTATCTCTTTAATGAACATGGGAAGGAGTTAGTTCTGGTGTGCAATGCAATACAATGCATGCATTTAGCCTATATGTTATTCTTCAATGCACAACATTGATCGTTGAGACAAACGATCGTTTTGTGCAATGAAATGCAAAATGTTATCTCTTTATGAACATGGGAAGAGGTTAGTTCTGCTGTGCAATGCAAAAAGTGCATAAATGTTATTCTTCAGTGCACATCGTTTGTGCAAAGCAATGCAATGTTGCATAACATATGTTATCTCTTTAATGAACATGTGAAGGAGTTAGTTCGGGTGTGCAATGCAATACAATGCATGCATATTTACCCTGTATGTTATTCTTCAATGCACAACGTTAGATCGTTTGTGCAATGCAATGCAACATATTATCTCTTTATTGAACATGAGAAGGAGTTTGATCTGGTGTGCAATGCAATGCAATGCAAAAAGTGCATGGCCTATGTTACTCTTCATTGCACAACGTTAGATCGTTTGTGCAATGCAATGCAACAACAGATGTTATCTCTTTAATGAACATGGGAAGGAGTTAGTTTTGGTGTGCAATGCAGGGATAGAAGTGCATATGTTTTTCTTCAATGATGCACAACGATAGATCGTTTGTGCAATGCAACAACATATGTTATCTCTTTTTAATGAACATGGGAATGAATTAGTTGTAGTGTGCAATGCAATGCAATCCAAGAAGTGCATAGCCTATATGTTATTGTTCAGTGGACATCGTTAGATCGTTTGTGCAATGCAATGCAACAACATAAATGTTATCTCTTTAATGAACATGGGAAGGAGTTAGTTCTGGTGTGCAATGCAATACAATGCATGCATTTAGCCTATATGTTATTCTTCAATGCACAACATTGATTGTTGAGACAAACGATCGTTTTGTGCAATGAAATGCAAAATGTTATCTCTTTATGAACATGGGAAGAGGTTAGTTCTGCTGTGCAATGCAATGCAAAAAGTGCATAAATGTTATTCTTTAGTGCACATCGTTAGATCGTTTGTGCAAAGCAATTCAATGTTGCATAACATGTTATCTCTTTAATGAACATGTGAAGGAGTTAGTTCGGGTGTGCAATGCAATACAATGCATGCATTTAGCCTGTATGTTATTCTTCAATGCACAACGTTAGATCGTTTGTGCAATGCAATGCAACATATCATCTCTTTATTGAACATGGGAAGCAGTTTGATCTGGTGTGCAATGCAATGCAATGCAAAAAGTGCATGGCCTATGTTACTCTTCATTGCACAACGTTAGATCGTTTGTGCAATGCAATGCAACAACAGATGTTATCTCTTTAATGAACATGGGAAGGAGTTAGTTTTGGTGTGCAATGCAGGGATAGAAGTGCATATGTTTTTCTTCAATGATGCACAACGATAGATCGTTTGTGCAATGCAACAACATATGTTATCTCTTTAATGAACATGGGAATGAATTAGTTGTAGTGTGCAATGCAATGCAATCCAAGAAGTGCATAGCCTATATGTTATTGTTCAGTGGACATCGTTAGATCGTTTGTGCAATGCAATGCAACAACATAAATGTTATCTCTTTAATGAACATGGGAAGGAGTTAGTTCTGGTGTGCAATGCAATGCGAAAAGTGCATTATCTATATGTTCCGGTACTCTACCGTGCATTCTATCGTTGTCCAACGGAATGAGTTAATTGTGTCCATTGTAAAGCAAAACCCAGTGCAATGATTTTCCTTTACTGCACATTAATTAATCTACTTATACATTCAGACAACTGATGTTAACTTTCTATACATACTCTTCGACTCCTGATCAGCCAATACAGAAGTCCATATTTGACCAAAGTAACATATTTCTGGCCAAAGAGTCCTCGATTTCTATACATACATCATTGACTCCTGATGCTTCATAAGCCATGGATATCTATATGGATATCTATTTGGCTTAAGGCTTACCTTTTAAACTTATTTCTGGTCAAAGTGTCCTCAAAAATTTTCAAACTATATAAAGTTATAGTCTCCTTCGAATTATAAATCATTGACAAAAGAGTTCTCAAAATGATGTTGTCTACCATAAACGAATATAGGCTCCTTCTTATGTTAAATCAGCCATACAGAAGTCCATATTTGACCTTCTGAACATATTTCTGGCCAGAGACCTTGAACATTTTCCTTACTATACATATTTCTCAAACTATACAGACTTCTCATGATGTTATATCAGCCAGACTGTAGTCCATATAAGACCAATTGAACATATTTTTGGCCAAAGAATCCTCAAAATGTTTTTTACTATTATAAACGTATCGACTCCTTCTGATGTTAAATAAGTCCATAATTGACCTGCTGAAAATATTTCTGACCAAAGAGTCGATCTTGGGCTTTCTATAAATACTCATAGAGTACTTTTGAAACTTCATAAACCATATAGATGTCCATATCTGACCTTTTGAACTTATTTGTGGTGAAAGTGTCCTCAAAAATTTTCAAACTATATAAAGTTCTAGAATCCTTTTGATGATAAATCAGCTATTCAGAGGTTTTGACCTCCTGAACATATTTCTGGCCAAAGAGTCCTCGATCTTGGGCTTTCTATACATACTCATAGACTCCTTCTGATGCATCATAAGCCATATAGATGTCCATATCTGACCTTTTGAACTTATTTGTGGTCAAAGTGTCCTCAACATTTTTCAAACTATATAAAGTTCTAGAATCCTTTTGATGATAAATCAGCTATTCAGAGGTTTTGACCTCCTGAACATATTTCTGGCCAAAGAGTCCTCGATTTTGGGCTTTCTATACACTCATAGACTCCTTCCGATGCATCATAAGCCATATAGATGTCCATATCTGACCTTTTGAACTTATTTGTGGTCAAAGTGTCCTCAACATTTTTCAAACTATATAAAGTTATAGAATCCTTTTGATGATAAATCAGCTATTCAGAGGTTTTGACCTCCTGAACATATTTCTGGCCAAAAAGTCCTCGATCTTGGGCTTTCTATACATACTCATAGACTCCTTCTGATGCATCATAAGATGTCCATCTCTGACCTTTTGAACTCATTTGTGGTCAAAGTGTCATCAAAATTTTTCAAACTATATAAAGTTATAGAATCCTTTTTATGATAAATCAGCTATTCAGAGGTTTTGACCTCCTGAACATATTTCTGGCCAAAGAGTCCTCGATCTTGGGCTTTCTATTTAAACTCACAGACTCCCTCTGATGCTTCAAAAGCCATATAGATATCCATATCTGACCTTTTGAACTTATTTCTGGTCAAAGGGTCCTCAAAAGTTTTCAAACTATATAAAGTTATAGACTCTTTCTGATGATAAATCAGCTATTCAGAGGTCCCCTTTTGACCTACTGAACATATTTCTGGCCAAAGAGTCCTAAAAGATTAATACAATACATTCAGACTGATATCTTCGGATGTTATATCCTCCTGACAAAAGTCCATATTTGACATACTGAATTTTTTTCTGGCCAAGGAGTATACGAAACTTGGGCTTTCTATACATTCTCCTTCTGATGCATCATAAGCCATATAGATGTCCATATATGACCTTTTGAACATATTTGTGGTCAGTGTCCTCCAAATTTTTCAAAATATATAAAGTTCTAGAATCCTTTTGATGATAAATCAGCTATTCAGAGGTTTTGACCTCCTAAACATACTTCCTGCCAAAGAGTCCTCGATCTTGGGCTTTCTATACATACTCATAGACTCCTTCTGATGCATCATAAGCCATATAGATGTCCATCTCTGACCTTTTGAACTCATTTGTGGTCAAAGTGTCCTCAAAAATTTTCAAACTATATAAAGTTATAAAATACTTTTGATGATAAATCAGCTATTCAGAGGTCCCCTTTTGACCTCCTGAACATATTTCTGGCCAAAGAGTCCTTGATATTGGGCTTTCTATACATATAGACTCCTTCTGATGCTTCATAAGCCATATAGATGTCCATATCTGACCTTTTGAACGTATTTATGGTCAAAGTGTCCTCAAAATTTTTCAAACTATATAAAGTTCTAGAATCCTTTTGATGATAAATCAGCTATTCAGAGGTTTTGACCTCCTAAACATACTTCTGGCCAAAGAGTCCTCGATCTTGGGCTTTCTATACATACTCATAGACTCCTTCTGATGCATCATAAGCCATATAGATGTCCATCTCTGACCTTTTGAACTCATTTGTGGTCAAATGTCCTCAAAATTTTTCAAACTATATAAAGTTCTAGAATTTTTATGATGATAAATCAGCTATTCAGAGGTCCTCTTTTGACCCCCTGAACATATTTCTGGCCAAAGAGTCCTCGGCCTTGGGCTTTCGATACGTACTCATAGACACCTTCTGATGCTTCATAAGCCATATAGATGTCCATATCTGACCTTTTGAACTTATTTGTGGTCAAAGTGTCCTCAAAAATTTTCAAACTATATAAAGTTCTAGAATCCTTTTGATGATAAATCAGCTATTCAGAGGTTTTGACCTCCTGAACATATTTCTGGCCAAAGAGTCCTCGATTTTGGGCTTTCTATACACTCATAGACTCCTTCCGATGCATCATAAGCCATATAGATGTCCATATCTGACCTTTTGAACTTATTTGTGGTCAAAGTGTCCTCAACATTTTTCAAACTATATAAAGTTATAGAATCCTTTTGATGATAAATCAGCTATTCAGAGGTTTTGACCTCCTGAACATATTTCTGGCCAAAAAGTCCTCGATCTTGGGCTTTCTATACATACTCATAGACTCCTTCTGATGCATCATAAGATGTCCATCTCTGACCTTTTGAACTCATTTGTGGTCAAAGTGTCATCAAAATTTTTCAAACTATATAAAGTTATAGAATCCTTTTTATGATAAATCAGCTATTCAGAGGTTTTGACCTCCTGAACATATTTCTGGCCAAAGAGTCCTCGATCTTGGGCTTTCTATTTAAACTCATAGACTCCCTCTGATGCTTCAAAAGCCATATAGATATCCATATCTGACCTTTTGAACTTATTTCTGGTCAAAGGGTCCTCAAAAGTTTTCAAACTATATAAAGTTATAGACTCTTTCTGATGATAAATCAGCTATTCAGAGGTCCCCTTTTGACCTACTGAACATATTTCTGGCCAAAGAGTCCTAAAAGATTAATACAATACATTCAGACTGATATCTTCGGATGTTATATCCTCCTGACAAAAGTCCATATTTGACATACTGAATTTTTTTCTGGCCAAGGAGTATACGAAACTTGGGCTTTCTATACATTCTCCTTCTGATGCATCATAAGCCATATAGATGTCCATATATGACCTTTTGAACATATTTGTGGTCAGTGTCCTCCAAATTTTTCAAAATATATAAAGTTCTAGAATCCTTTTGATGATAAATCAGCTATTCAGAGGTTTTGACCTCCTAAACATACTTCCTGCCAAAGAGTCCTCGATCTTGGGCTTTCTATACATACTCATAGACTCCTTCTGATGCATCATAAGCCATATAGATGTCCATCTCTGACCTTTTGAACTCATTTGTGGTCAAAGTGTCCTCAAAAATTTTCAAACTATATAAAGTTATAAAATACTTTTGATGATAAATCAGCTATTCAGAGGTCCCCTTTTGACCTCCTGAACATATTTCTGGCCAAAGAGTCCTTGATATTGGGCTTTCTATACATATAGACTCCTTCTGATGCTTCATAAGCCATATAGATGTCCATATCTGACCTTTTGAACGTATTTATGGTCAAAGTGTCCTCAAAATTTTTCAAACTATATAAAGTTCTAGAATCCTTTTGATGATAAATCAGCTATTCAGAGGTTTTGACCTCCTAAACATACTTCTGGCCAAAGAGTCCTCGATCTTGGGCTTTCTATACATACTCATAGACTCCTTCTGATGCATCATAAGCCATATAGATGTCCATCTCTGACCTTTTGAACTCATTTGTGGTCAAATGTCCTCAAAATTTTTCAAACTATATAAAGTTCTAGAATTTTTATGATGATAAATCAGCTATTCAGAGGTCCTCTTTTGACCCCCTGAACATATTTCTGGCCAAAGAGTCCTCGGCCTTGGGCTTTCGATACATACTCATAGACACCTTCTGATGCCTCATAAGCCATATAGATGTCCATATCTGACCTTTTGAACTTATTTGTGGTCAAAGTGTCCTCAAAAATTTTCAAACTATATAAAGTTCTAGAATCCTTTTGATGATAAATCAGATATTCAGAGGTTTTGACCTCCTGAACATATTTCTGGCCAAAGAGTCCTCGATTTTGGGCTTTCTATACACTCATAGACTCCTTCCGATGCATCATAAGCCATATAGATGTCCATATCTGACCTTTTGAACTTATTTGTGGTCAAAGTGTCCTCAACATTTTTCAAACTATATAAAGTTATAGAATCCTTTTGATGATAAATCAGCTATTCAGAGGTTTTGACCTCCTGAACATATTTCTGGCCAAAAAGTCCTCGATCTTGGGCTTTCTATACATACTCATAGACTCCTTCTGATGCATCATAAGATGTCCATCTCTGACCTTTTGAACTCATTTGTGGTCAAAGTGTCATCAAAATTTTTCAAACTATATAAAGTTATAGAATCCTTTTTATGATAAATCAGCTATTCAGAGGTTTTGACCTCCTGAACATATTTCTGGCCAAAGAGTCCTCGATCTTGGGCTTTCTATTTAAACTCATAGACTCCCTCTGATGCTTCAAAAGCCATATAGATATCCATATCTGACCTTTTGAACTTATTTCTGGTCAAAGGGTCCTCAAAAGTTTTCAAACTATATAAAGTTATAGACTCTTTCTGATGATAAATCAGCTATTCAGAGGTCCCCTTTTGACCTACTGAACATATTTCTGGCCAAAGAGTCCTAAAAGATTAATACAATACATTCAGACTGATATCTTCGGATGTTATATCCTCCTGACAAAAGTCCATATTTGACATACTGAATTTTTTTCTGGCCAAGGAGTATACGAAACTTGGGCTTTCTATACATTCTCCTTCTGATGCATCATAAGCCATATAGATGTCCATATATGACCTTTTGAACATATTTGTGGTCAGTGTCCTCCAAATTTTTCAAAATATATAAAGTTCTAGAATCCTTTTGATGATAAATCAGCTATTCAGAGGTTTTGACCTCCTAAACATACTTCTGGCCAAAGAGTCCTCGATCTTGGGCTTTCTATACATACTCATAGACTCCTTCTGATGCATCATAAGCCATATAGATGTCCATCTCTGACCTTTTGAACTCATTTGTGGTCAAATGTCCTCAAAATTTTTCAAACTATATAAAGTTCTAGAATTTTTATGATGATAAATCAGCTATTCAGAGGTCCTCTTTTGACCCCCTGAACATATTTCTGGCCAAAGAGTCCTCGGCCTTGGGCTTTCGATACGTACTCATAGACACCTTCTGATGCTTCATAAGCCATATAGATGTCCATATCTGACCTTTTGAACTTATTTGTGGTCAAAGTGTCCTCAAAAATTTTCAAACTATATAAAGTTCTAGAATCCTTTTGATGATAAATCAGCTATTCAGAGGTTTTGACCTCCTGAACATATTTCTGGCCAAAGAGTCCTCGATCTTGGGCTTTCTATACATACTCATAGATTCCTTCTGATGCATCATAAGCCATATAGATGTCCATATCTGACCTTTTGAACTTATTTGTGGTCAAAGTGTCCTCAAAAGTTTTCAAACTATATAAAGTTATAGACTCCTTTTGATGATAAATCAGCTATTCATGGGTCCCCTTTTGACCTCCTGAACATATTTCTGGCCAAAGAGTCCTCGATCATGGGTTTTGTATATATACTCTTAGACTCCCTCTGATGCTTCAAAAGCCATATAGATGTCCATATCTGACCTTTTGAACTTATTTGTGGTCAAAGTGTCCTCAAAATTTTTCAAACTATATAAAGTTATAGAATCCTTTTGATGATAAATCAGCTATTCAGAGGTCCCCTTTTGACCTACTGAACATATTTCTGGCCAAAGAGTCCTAAAAGATTAATACAATACATTCAGACTGATATCTTCGGATGTTATATCCTCCTGACAAAAGTCCATATTTGACATACTGAATTTTTTTCTGGCCAAGGAGTATACGAAACTTGGGCTTTCTATACATTCTCCTTCTGATGCATCATAAGCCATATAGATGTCCATATATGACCTTTTGAACATATTTGTGGTCAGTGTCCTCCAAATTTTTCAAAATATATAAAGTTCTAGAATCCTTTTGATGATAAATCAGCTATTCAGAGGTTTTGACCTCCTAAACATACTTCCTGCCAAAGAGTCCTCGATCTTGGGCTTTCTATACATACTCATAGACTCCTTCTGATGCATCATAAGCCATATAGATGTCCATCTCTGACCTTTTGAACTCATTTGTGGTCAAAGTGTCCTCAAAAATTTTCAAACTATATAAAGTTATAAAATACTTTTGATGATAAATCAGCTATTCAGAGGTCCCCTTTTGACCTCCTGAACATATTTCTGGCCAAAGAGTCCTTGATATTGGGCTTTCTATACATATAGACTCCTTCTGATGCTTCATAAGCCATATAGATGTCCATATCTGACCTTTTGAACGTATTTATGGTCAAAGTGTCCTCAAAATTTTTCAAACTATATAAAGTTCTAGAATCCTTTTGATGATAAATCAGCTATTCAGAGGTTTTGACCTCCTAAACATACTTCTGGCCAAAGAGTCCTCGATCTTGGGCTTTCTATACATACTCATAGACTCCTTCTGATGCATCATAAGCCATATAGATGTCCATCTCTGACCTTTTGAACTCATTTGTGGTCAAATGTCCTCAAAATTTTTCAAACTATATAAAGTTCTAGAATTTTTATGATGATAAATCAGCTATTCAGAGGTCCTCTTTTGACCCCCTGAACATATTTCTGGCCAAAGAGTCCTCGGCCTTGGGCTTTCGATACATACTCATAGACACCTTCTGATGCCTCATAAGCCATATAGATGTCCATATCTGACCTTTTGAACTTATTTGTGGTCAAAGTGTCCTCAAAAATTTTCAAACTATATAAAGTTCTAGAATCCTTTTGATGATAAATCAGATATTCAGAGGTTTTGACCTCCTGAACATATTTCTGGCCAAAGAGTCCTCGATTTTGGGCTTTCTATACACTCATAGACTCCTTCCGATGCATCATAAGCCATATAGATGTCCATATCTGACCTTTTGAACTTATTTGTGGTCAAAGTGTCCTCAACATTTTTCAAACTATATAAAGTTATAGAATCCTTTTGATGATAAATCAGCTATTCAGAGGTTTTGACCTCCTGAACATATTTCTGGCCAAAAAGTCCTCGATCTTGGGCTTTCTATACATACTCATAGACTCCTTCTGATGCATCATAAGATGTCCATCTCTGACCTTTTGAACTCATTTGTGGTCAAAGTGTCATCAAAATTTTTCAAACTATATAAAGTTATAGAATCCTTTTTATGATAAATCAGCTATTCAGAGGTTTTGACCTCCTGAACATATTTCTGGCCAAAGAGTCCTCGATCTTGGGCTTTCTATTT
Organism: Scardinius erythrophthalmus; assembly: GCF_964197995.2. Lineage (NCBI taxonomy): Eukaryota > Metazoa > Chordata > Actinopteri > Cypriniformes > Leuciscidae > Scardinius > Scardinius erythrophthalmus. Next base: position 8,624,376 of record NC_138241.1, on the reverse strand, counting down.
AAACTCATAGACTCCCTCTGATGCTTCAAAAGCCATATAGATATCCATATCTGACCTTTTGAACTTATTTCTGGTCAAAGGGTCCTCAAAAGTTTTCAAACTATATAAAGTTATAGACTCTTTCTGATGATAAATCAGCTATTCAGAGGTCCCCTTTTGACCTACTGAACATATTTCTGGCCAAAGAGTCCTAAAAGATTAATACAATACATTCAGACTGATATCTTCGGATGTTATATCCTCCTGACAAAAGTCCATATTTGACATACTGAATTTTTTTCTGGCCAAGGAGTATACGAAACTTGGGCTTTCTATACATTCTCCTTCTGATGCATCATAAGCCATATAGATGTCCATATATGACCTTTTGAACATATTTGTGGTCAGTGTCCTCCAAATTTTTCAAAATATATAAAGTTCTAGAATCCTTTTGATGATAAATCAGCTATTCAGAGGTTTTGACCTCCTAAACATACTTCTGGCCAAAGAGTCCTCGATCTTGGGCTTTCTATACATACTCATAGACTCCTTCTGATGCATCATAAGCCATATAGATGTCCATCTCTGACCTTTTGAACTCATTTGTGGTCAAATGTCCTCAAAATTTTTCAAACTATATAAAGTTCTAGAATTTTTATGATGATAAATCAGCTATTCAGAGGTCCTCTTTTGACCCCCTGAACATATTTCTGGCCAAAGAGTCCTCGGCCTTGGGCTTTCGATACGTACTCATAGACACCTTCTGATGCTTCATAAGCCATATAGATGTCCATATCTGACCTTTTGAACTTATTTGTGGTCAAAGTGTCCTCAAAAATTTTCAAACTATATAAAGTTCTAGAATCCTTTTGATGATAAATCAGCTATTCAGAGGTTTTGACCTCCTGAACATATTTCTGGCCAAAGAGTCCTCGATCTTGGGCTTTCTATACATACTCATAGATTCCTTCTGATGCATCATAAGCCATATAGATGTCCATATCTGACCTTTTGAACTTATTTGTGGTCAAAGTGTCCTCAAAAGTTTTCAAACTATATAAAGTTATAGACTCCTTTTGATGATAAATCAGCTATTCATGGGTCCCCTTTTGACCTCCTGAACATATTTCTGGCCAAAGAGTCCTCGATCATGGGTTTTGTATATATACTCTTAGACTCCCTCTGATGCTTCAAAAGCCATATAGATGTCCATATCTGACCTTTTGAACTTATTTGTGGTCAAAGTGTCCTCAAAATTTTTCAAACTATATAAAGTTATAGAATCCTTTTGATGATAAATCAGCTATTCAGAGTTTTTGACCTCCTGAACATATTTCTGGCCAAAGAGTCCTCAATCTTGGGCTTTCTATACATACCATAGACTCCTTCTGATGCATCATAAGCCATATAGATGTCCATATCTGACCTTTTGAACTTATTTGTGGTCAAAGTGTCCTCTAAAGTTTTCAAACTATATAAAGTTATAGAATTCTTTTGATGATAAATCATCTATTCAGACGTCCCCTTTTGACCTCCTGAACATATTTCTGGCCAAAGAGTCCTCGATCTTGGGATTTCTACACATACTCATAGACTCTTTCTGATGCTTCATAAGCCATATAGATATCCATATCTGACCTTTTGAACTTATTTGTGGTCAAAGTGTCCTCAAAATTTTTCAAACTATATAAAGTTCTAGAATCCTTTTGATGATAAATCAGCTATTCATGGGTCCCCTTTTGACCTCCTGAACATATTTCTGACCAAAGAGTCCTCGATCATGGGTTTTGTATATATACTCTTAGACTCCCTCTGATGCTTCAAAAGCCATATAGATGTCCATATCTGACCTTTTGAACTTATTCGTGGTCAAAGTGTCCTCAAAATTTTTCAAACTATATAAAGTTCTAGAATCCTTTTGATGATAAATCAGCTATTCAGAGTTTTTGACCTCCTGAACATATTTCTGGCCAAAGAGTCCTCAATCTTGGGCTTTCTATACACTCATAGACTCCTTCCGATGCATCATAAGCCATATAGATGTCCATATCTGACCTTTTGAACTTATTTGTGGTCAGTGTCCTCCAAATTTTTCAAAATATATAAAGTTATAGAATTCTTTTGATGATAAATCAGCTATTCAGAGGTCCCCTTTTGACCTCCTGAACATATTTCTGGCCAAAGAGTCCTCGATTTTGGGCTTTCTATACACTCATAGACTCCTTCCGATGCATCATAAGCCATATAGATGTCCATATCTGACCTTTTGAACTTATTTGTGGTCAAAGTGTCCTCAACATTTTTCAAACTATATAAAGTTATAGAATCCTTTTGATGATAAATCAGCTATTCAGTGGTTTTGACCTCCTGAACATATTTCTGGCCAAGGAGTCCTCGATCTTGGGCTTTCTATACATACTCATAGACTCCTTCTGATGCATCATAAGCCATATAGATGTCCATCTCTGACCTTTTGAACTCATTTGTGGTCAAAGTGTCATCAAAATTTTTCAAACTATATAAAGTTATAGAATTCTTTTGATGATAAATCAGCTATTCAGAGGTCCTCTTTTGACCTCCTGAACATATTTCTGGCCAAAGAGTCCTTATTTTTAATTTTTAATTTAATAATTTTTCAAACTATATAAAGTTCTAGAATCCTTTTGATGATAAATCAGATATTCAGAGGTCCCATTTTGACCTCCTGAACATATTTCTGGCCAAAGAGTCCTAGATCTTGGGCTTTCTGTATATACTCATAGACTCCCTCTGATGCTTCAAAAGCCATATAGATATCCATATCTGACCTTTTGAACTTATTTCTGGTCAAAGGGTCCTCAAAAGTTTTCAAACTATATAAAGTTATAGACTCTTTCTGATGATAAATCAGCTATTCAGAGGTCCCCTTTTGACCTACTGAACATATTTCTGGCCAAAGAGTCCTAAAAGATTAATACAATACATTCAGACTGATATCTTCGGATGTTATATCCTCCTGACAAAAGTCCATATTTGACATACTGAATTTTTTTCTGGCCAAGGAGTATACGAAACTTGGGCTTTCTATACATACTCCTTCTGATGCATCATAAGCCATATAGATGTCCATATCTGACCTTTTGAACTTATTTGTGGTCAGTGTCCTCCAAATTTTTCAAAATATATGAAGTTATAGAATTCTTTTGATGATAAATCAGCTATTCAGAGGTCCCCTTTTGACCTCCTGAACATATTTCTGGCCAAAGAGTCCTCGATCTTGGGCTTTCTATACATACTCATAGACTCCTTCTGATGCATCATAAGCCATATAGATGTCCATCTCTGACCTTTTGAACTCGTTTGTGGTCAAAGTGTCCTCAAAAATTTTCAAACTATATAAAGTTATAGAATACTTTTGATGATAAATCAGCTATTCAGAGGTCCCCTTTTGACCTCCTGAACATATTTCTGGCCAAAGAGTCCTCGATATTGGGCTTTCTATACATACTCATAGACTCCTTCTGATGCATCATAAGCCATATAGATGTCCATCTCTGACCTTTTGAACTCATTTGTGGTCAAAGTGTCCTCAAAAATTTTCAAACTATATAAAGTTATAAAATACTTTTGATGATAAATCAGCTATTCAGAGGTTTTGACCTCCTGAACATATTTCTGGCCAAAGAGTCCTCGATATTGGGCTTTCTATACATATAGACTCCTTCTGATGCTTCATAAGCCATATAGATGTCCATATCTGACCTTTTGAACGTATTTGTGGTCAAAGTGTCCTCAAAATTTTTCAAACTATATAAAGTTCTAGAATCCTTTTGATGATAAATCAGCTATTCAAAGGTTTTGACCTCCTAAACATACTTCTGGCCAAAGAGTCCTCGATCTTGGGCTTTCTATACGTACTCATAGACACCTTCTGATGCTTCATAAGCCATATAGATGTCCATATCTGACCTTTTGAACTTATTTGTGGTCAAAGTGTCCTCAAAATTTTTCAAACTATATAAAGTTCTAGAATCCTTTTGATGATAAATCAGCTATTCAGAGTTTTTGACCTCCTGAACATATTTCTGGCCAAAGAGTCCTCAATCTTGGGCTTTCTATACATACCATAGACTCCTTCTGATGCATCATAAGCCATATAGATGTCCATATCTGACCTTTTGAACTTATTTGTGGTCAAAGTGTCCTCTAAAGTTTTCAAACTATATAAAGTTATAGAATTCTTTTGATGATAAATCATCTATTCAGACGTCCCCTTTTGACCTCCTGAACATATTTCTGGCCAAAGAGTCCTCGATCTTGGGATTTCTACACATACTCATAGACTCTTTCTGATGCTTCATAAGCCATATAGATGTCCATATCTGACCTTTTGAACTTATTTGTGGTCAAAGTGTCCTCAAAATTTTTCAAACTATATAAAGTTCTAGAATCCTTTTGATGATAAATCAGCTATTCAGAGGTTTTGACCTCCTGAACATATTTCTGGCCAAAGAGTCCTCAATCTTGGGCTTTCTATACATACTCATAGATTCCTTCTGATGCATCATAAGCCATATAGATGTCCATATCTGACCTTTTGAACTTATTTGTGGTCAAAGTGTCCTCTAAAGTTTTCAAACTATATAAAGTTATAGAATTCTTTTGATGATAAATCATCTATTCAGACGTCCCCTTTTGACCTCCTGAACATATTTCTGGCCAAAGAGTCCTCGATCTTGGGATTTCTACACATACTCATAGACTCTTTCTGATGCTTCATAAGCCATATAGATGTCCATATCTGACCTTTTGAACTTATTTGTGGTCAAAGTGTCCTCAAAATTTTTCAAACTATATAAAGTTCTAGAATCCTTTTGATGATAAATCAGCTATTCAGAGGTTTTGACCTCCTGAACATATTTCTGGCCAAAGAGTCCTCAATCTTGGGCTTTCTATACATATTCATAGATTCCTTCTGATGCATCATAAGCCATATAGATGTCCATATCTGACCTTTTGAACTTATTTGTGGTCAAAGTGTCCTCTAAAGTTTTCAAACTATATAAAGTTATAGAATTCTTTTGATGATAAATCATCTATTCAGACGTCCCCTTTTGACCTCCTGAACATATTTCTGGCCAAAGAGTCCTCGATCTTGGGATTTCTACACATACTCATAGACTCTTTCTGATGCTTCATAAGCCATATAGATGTCCATATCTGACCTTTTGAACTTATTTGTGGTCAAAGTGTCCTCAAAATTTTTCAAACTATATAAAGTTCTAGAATCCTTTTGATGATAAATCAGCTATTCATGGGTCCCCTTTTGACCTCCTGAACATATTTCTGACCAAAGAGTCCTCGATCATGGGTTTTGTATATATACTCTTAGACTCCCTCTGATGCTTCAAAAGCCATATAGATGTCCATATCTGACCTTTTGAACTTATTCGTGGTCAAAGTGTCCTCAAAATTTTTCAAACTATATAAAGTTCTAGAATCCTTTTGATGATAAATCAGCTATTCAGAGTTTTTGACCTCCTGAACATATTTCTGGCCAAAGAGTCCTCAATCTTGGGCTTTCTATACATACCATAGACTCCTTCTGATGCATCATAAGCCATATAGATGTCCATATCTGACCTTTTGAACTTATTTGTGGTCAGTGTCCTCCAAATTTTTCAAAATATATAAAGTTATAGAATTCTTTTGATGATAAATCAGCTATTCAGAGGTCCCCTTTTGACCTCCTGAACATATTTCTGGCCAAAGAGTCCTCGATTTTGGGCTTTCTATACACTCATAGACTCCTTCCGATGCATCATAAGCCATATAGATGTCCATATCTGACCTTTTGAACTTATTTGTGGTCAAAGTGTCCTCAACATTTTTCAAACTATATAAAGTTATAGAATCCTTTTGATGATAAATCAGCTATTCAGAGGTTTTGACCTCCTGAACATATTTCTGGCCAAGGAGTCCTCGATCTTGGGCTTTCTATACATACTCATAGACTCCTTCTGATGCATCATAAGCCATATAGATGTCCATCTCTGACCTTTTGAACTCATTTGTGGTCAAAGTGTCATCAAAATTTTTCAAACTATATAAAGTTATAGAATTCTTTTGATGATAAATCAGCTATTCAGAGGTCCTCTTTTGACCTCCTGAACATATTTCTGGCCAAAGAGTCCTTATTTTTAATTTTTAATTTAATAATTTTTCAAACTATATAAAGTTCTAGAATCCTTTTGATGATAAATCAGATATTCAGAGGTCCCATTTTGACCTCCTGAACATATTTCTGGCCAAAGAGTCCTAGATCTTGGGCTTTCTGTATATACTCATAGACTCCCTCTGATGCTTCAAAAGCCATATAGATATCCATATCTGACCTTTTGAACTTATTTCTGGTCAAAGGGTCCTCAAAAGTTTTCAAACTATATAAAGTTATAGACTCTTTCTGATGATAAATCAGCTATTCAGAGGTCCCCTTTTGACCTACTGAACATATTTCTGGCCAAAGAGTCCTAAAAGATTAATACAATACATTCAGACTGATATCTTCGGATGTTATATCCTCCTGACAAAAGTCCATATTTGACATACTGAATTTTTTTCTGGCCAAGGAGTATACGAAACTTGGGCTTTCTATACATACTCCTTCTGATGCATCATAAGCCATATAGATGTCCATATCTGACCTTTTGAACTTATTTGTGGTCAGTGTCCTCCAAATTTTTCAAAATATATGAAGTTATAGAATTCTTTTGATGATAAATCAGCTATTCAGAGGTCCCCTTTTGACCTCCTGAACATATTTCTGGCCAAAGAGTCCTCGATCTTGGGCTTTCTATACATACTCATAGACTCCTTCTGATGCATCATAAGCCATATAGATGTCCATCTCTGACCTTTTGAACTCGTTTGTGGTCAAAGTGTCCTCAAAAATTTTCAAACTATATAAAGTTATAGAATACTTTTGATGATAAATCAGCTATTCAGAGGTCCCCTTTTGACCTCCTGAACATATTTCTGGCCAAAGAGTCCTCGATATTGGGCTTTCTATACATATAGACTCCTTCTGATGCTTCATAAGCCATATAGATGTCCATATCTGACCTTTTGAACGTATTTGTGGTCAAAGTGTCCTCAAAATTTTTCAAACTATATAAAGTTCTAGAATCCTTTTGATGATAAATCAGCTATTCAGAGGTTTTGACCTCCTAAACATACTTCTGGCCAAAGAGTCCTCGATCTTGGGCTTTCTATACATATTCATAGACTCCTTCTGATGCATCATAAGCCATATAGATGTCCATCTCTGACCTTTTGAACTCATTTGTGGTCAAATGTCCTCAAAATTTTTCAAACTATATAAAGTTCTAGAATTCTTATGATGATAAATCAGCTATTCAGAGGTCCTCTTTTGACCCCCTGAACATATTTCTGGCCAAAGAGTCCTCGGCCTTGGGCTTTCGATACGTACTCATAGACACCTTCTGATGCTTCATAAGCCATATAGATGTCCATATCTGACATTTTGAACTTATCTGTGGTCAAAGTGTCCTCAAAATTTTTCAAACTATATAAAGTTCTAGAATCCTTTTGATGATAAATCAGCTATTCAGAGTTTTTGACCTCCTGAACATATTTCTGGCCAAAGAGTCCTCAATCTTGGGCTTTCTATACATACCATAGACTCCTTCTGATGCATCATAAGCCATATAGATGTCCATATCTGACCTTTTGAACTTATTTGTGGTCAAAGTGTCCTCTAAAGTTTTCAAACTATATAAAGTTATAGAATTCTTTTGATGATAAATCATCTATTCAGACGTCCCCTTTTGACCTCCTGAACATATTTCTGGCCAAAGAGTCCTCGATCTTGGGATTTCTACACATACTCATAGACTCTTTCTGATGCTTCATAAGCCATATAGATGTCCATATCTGACCTTTTGAACTTATTTGTGGTTAAAGTGTCCTCAAAATTTTTCAAACTATATAAAGTTCTAGAATCCTTTTGATGATAAATCAGCTATTCAGAGGTTTTGACCTCCTGAACATATTTCTGGCCAAAGAGTCCTCAATCTTGGGCTTTCTATACATACTCATAGATTCCTTCTGATGCATCATAAGCCATATAGATGTCCATATCTGACCTTTTGAACTTATTTGTGGTCAAAGTGTCCTCTAAAGTTTTCAAACTATATAAAGTTATAGAATTCTTTTGATGATAAATCATCTATTCAGACGTCCCCTTTTGACCTCCTGAACATATTTCTGGCCAAAGAGTCCTCGATCTTGGGATTTCTACACATACTCATAGACCCTTTCTGATGCTTCATAAGCCATATAGATGTCCATATCTGACCTTTTGAACTTATTTGTGGTCAAAGTGTCCTCAAAATTTTTCAAACTATATAAAGTTCTAGAATCCTTTTGATGATAAATCAGCTATTCATGGGTCCCCTTTTGACCTCCTGAACATATTTCTGACCAAAGAGTCCTCGATCATGGGTTTTGTATATATACTCTTAGACTCCCTCTGATGCTTCAAAAGCCATATAGATGTCCATATCTGACCTTTTGAACTTATTCGTGGTCAAAGTGTCCTCAAAATTTTTCAAACTATATAAAGTTCTAGAATCCTTTTGATGATAAATCAGCTATTCAGAGTTTTTGACCTCCTGAACATATTTCTGGCCAAAGAGTCCTCAATCTTGGGCTTTCTATACCATAGACTCCTTCTGATGCATCATAAGCCATATAGATGTCCATATCTGACCTTTTGAACTTATTTGTGGTCAAAGTGTCCTCTAAAGTTTTCAAACTATATAAAGTTATAGAATTCTTTTGATGATAAATCATCTATTCAGACGTCCCCTTTTGACCTCCTGAACATATTTCTGGCCAAAGAGTCCTCGATCTTGGGATTTCTACACATACTCATAGACTCTTTCTGATGCTTCATAAGCCATATAGATGTCCATATCTGACCTTTTGAACTTATTTGTGGTCAAAGTGTCCTCAAAATTTTTCAAACTATATAAAGTTCTAGAATCCTTTTGATGATAAATAAGCTATTCAGAGGTTTTGACCTCCTGAACATATTTCTGGCCAAAGAGTCCTCAATCTTGGGCTTTCTATACATACTCATAGATTCCTTCTGATGCTTCATAAGCCATATAGATGTCCATATCTGACCTTTTGAACTTATTTGTGGTCAAAGTGTCCTCTAAAGTTTTCAAACTATATAAAGTTATAGAATTCTTTTGATGATAAATCATCTATTCAGACGTCCCCTTTTGACCTCCTGAACATATTTCTGGCCAAAGAGTCCTCGATCTTGGGATTTCTACACAGACTCATAGACCCTTTCTGATGCTTCATAAGCCATATAGATGTCCATATCTGACCTCCTGAACATATTTGTGGTCAAAGTGTCCTCAATCTTGGGCTTTCTATACATACCATAGACTCCTTCTGATGCATCATAAGCCATAAAGATGTCCATATCTGACCTTTTGAACTTATTTGTGGTCAGTGTCCTCCAAATTTTTCAAAATATATAAAGTTATAGAATTCTTTTGATGATAAATCAGCTATTCAGAGGTCCCCTTTTGACCTCCTGAACATATTTCTGGCCAAAGAGTCCTCGATCTTGGGCTTTCTATACATACTCATAGACTCCTTCTGATGCATCATAAGCCATATAGATGTCCATCTCTGACCTTTTGAACTCGTTTGTGGTCAAAGTGTCCTCAAAAATTTTCAAACTATATAAAGTTATAGAATACTTTTGATGATAAATCAGCTATTCAGAGGTCCCCTTTTGACCTCCTGAACATATTTCTGGCCAAAGAGTCCTCGATATTGGGCTTTCTATACATATAGACTCCTTCTGATGCTTCATAAGCCATATAGATGTCCATATCTGACCTTTTGAACGTATTTGTGGTCAAAGTGTCCTCAAAATTTTTCAAACTATATAAAGTTCTAGAATCCTTTTGATGATAAATCAGCTATTCAGAGGTTTTGACCTCCTAAACATACTTCTGGCCAAAGAGTCCTCGATCTTGGGCTTTCTATACATACTCATAGACTCCTTCTGATGCATCATAAGCCATATAGATGTCCATCTCTGACCTTTTGAACTCATTTGTGGTCAAATGTCCTCAAAATTTTTCAAACTATATAAAGTTCTAGAATTCTTATGATGATAAATCAGCTATTCAGAGGTCCTCTTTTGACCCCCTGAACATATTTCTGGCCAAAGAGTCCTCGGCCTTGGGCTTTCGATACGTACTCATAGACACCTTCTGATGCTTCATAAGCCATATAGATGTCCATATCTGACCTTTTGAACTTATTTGTGGTCAAAGTGTCCTCAAAATTTTTCAAACTATATAAAGTTCTAGAATCCTTTTGATGATAAATCAGCTATTCATGGGTCCCCTTTTGACCTCCTGAACATATTTCTGACCAAAGAGTCCTCGATCATGGGTTTTGTATATATACTCTTAGACTCCCTCTGATGCTTCAAAAGCCATATAGATGTCCATATCTGACCTTTTGAACTTATTCGTGGTCAAAGTGTCCTCAAAATTTTTCAAACTATACAAAGTTCTAGAATCCTTTTGATGATAAATCAGCTATTCAGAGTTTTTGACCTCCTGAACATATTTCTGGCCAAAGAGTCCTCAATCTTGGGCTTTCTATACATACCATAGACTCCTTCTGATGCTTCATAAGCCATATAGATGTCCATATCTGACCTTTTGAACTTATTTGTGGTCAGTGTCCTCCAAATTTTTCAAAATATATAAAGTTATAGAATTCTTTTGATGATAAATCAGCTATTCAGAGGTCCCCTTTTGACCTCCTGAACATATTTCTGGCCAAAGAGTCCTCGATCTTGGGCTTTCTATACATACTCATAGACTCCTTCTGATGCATCATAAGACATTTAGATGTCCATCTCTGACCTTTTGAACTCATTTGTGGTCAAAGTGTCCTCAAAAATTTTCAAACTATATAAAGTTATAGAATACTTTTGATGATAAATCAGCTATTCAGAGGTCCCCTTTTGACCTCCTGAACATATTTCTGGCCAAAGAGTCCTCGATATTGGGCTTTCTATACATATAGACTCCTTCTGATGCTTCATAAGCCATATAGATGTCCATATCTGACCTTTTGAACGTATTTGTGGTCAAAGTGTCCTCAAAATTTTTCAAACTATATAAAGTTCTAGAATCCTTTTGATGATAAATCAGCTATTCAAAGGTTTTGACCTCCTAAACATACTTCTGGCCAAAGAGTCCTCGATCTTGGGCTTTCTATACTCATAGACTCCTTCTGATGCATCATAAGCCATATAGATGTCCATCTCTGACCTTTTGAACTCATTTGTGGTCAAATGTCCTCAAAATTTTTCAAACTATATAAAGTTCTAGAATTCTTATGATGATAAATCAGCTATTCAGAGGTCCTCTTTTGACCCCCTGAACATATTTCTGGCCAAAGAGTCCTCGGCCTTGGGCTTTCGATACGTACTCATAGACACCTTCTGATGCTTCATAAGCCATATAGATGTCCATATCTGACCTTTTGAACTTATTTGTGGTCAAAGTGTCCTCAAAATTTTTCAAACTATATAAAGTTCTAGAATCCTTTTGATGATAAATCAGCTATTCAGAGTTTTTTACCTCCTGAACATATTTCTGGCCAAAGAGTCCTCAATCTTGGGCTTTCTATACATACCATAGACTCCTTCTGATGCATCATAAGCCATATAAATGTCCATATCTGACCTTTTGAACTTATTTGTGGTCAAAGTGTCCTCTAAAGTTTTCAAACTATATAAAGTTATAGAATTCTTTTGATGATAAATCATCTATTCAGACGTCCCCTTTTGACCTCCTGAACATATTTCTGGCCAAAGAGTCCTCGATCTTGGGATTTCTACACATACTCATAGACTCTTTCTGATGCTTCATAAGCCATATAGATGTCCATATCTGACCTTTTGAACTTATTTGTGGTCAAAGTGTCCTCAAAATTTTTCAAACTATATAAAGTTCTAGAATCCTTTTGATGATAAATCAGCTATTCAGAGGTTTTGACCTCCTGAACATATTTCTGGCCAAAGAGTCCTCAATCTTGGGCTTTCTATACATACTCATAGATTCCTTCTGATGCATCATAAGCCATATAGATGTCCATATCTAACCTTTTGAACTTATTTGTGGTCAAAGTGTCCTCTAAAGTTTTCAAACTATATAAAGTTATAGAATTCTTTTGATGATAAATCATCTATTCAGACGTCCCCTTTTGACCTCCTGAACATATTTCTGGCCAAAGAGTCCTCGATCTTGGGATTTCTACACATACTCATAGACTCTTTCTGATGCTTCATAAGCCATATATATATGTCCATATCTGACCTTTTGAACTAATTTGTGGTCAAAGTGTCCTTTCAAACTATATAAAGTTCTAGAATCCTTTTGATGATAAATCAGCTATTCATGGGTCCCCTTTTGACCTCCTGAACATATTTCTGGCCAAAGAGTCCTCGATCATGGGTTTTGTATATATACTCTTAGACTCCCTCTGATGCTTCAAAAGCCATATAGATGTCCATATCTGACCTTTTGAACTTATTCGTGGTCAAAGTGTCCTCAAAATTTTTCAAACTATATAAAGTTCTAGAATCCTTTTGATGATAAATCAGCTATTCAGAGTTTTTGACCTCCTGAACATATTTCTGGCCAAAGAGTCCTCAATCTTGGGCTTTCTATACATACCATAGACTCCTTCTGATGCACCATAAGCCATATAGATGTCCATATCTGACCTTTTGAACTTATTTGTGGTCAAAGTGTCCTCTAAAGTTTTCAAACTATATAAAGTTATAGAATTCTTTTGATGATAAATCATCTATTCAGACGTCCCCTTTTGACCTCCTGAACATATTTCTGGCCAAAGAGTCCTCGATCTTGGGATTTCTACACATACTCATAGACTCTTTCTGATGCATCATAAGCCATATAGATGTCCATATCTGACCTTTTGAACTTATTTGTGGTCAAAGTGTCCTCAAAATTTTTCAAACTATATAAAGTTATAGAATTCTTTTGATGATAAATCAGCTATTCAAAGGTACCCTTTTGACCTCCTGAACATATTTCTGGCAAAAGGGTCCTCGATCTTGGGCTTTCTATACATACTCATAGACTCCCTCTGATGATTCATAAGCCATATAGATGTCCATATCTGACCTTTTGAACTTATTTGTGGTCAAAGTGTCCTCAAAAGTTTTCAAACTATATAAAGTTATAGAATTCTTTTGATGATAAATCAGCTATTCAGAGGTCCCCTTTTGACCTCCTGAAAATATTTCTGGCCAAAGAGACCTCGATCTTGGGCTTTCTATACATACTCATAGACTCCCTCTGATGCTTCATAAGCCATATAGATGTCCATATCTGACCTTTTGAACTGATTTGTGGTCAAAGTGTCCTCAAAGTTTTTCAAACTATATAAAGTTATAGACTCCTTTTGATGATAAATCAGCTATTCATGGGTCCCCTTTTGACCTCCTGAACATATTTCTGGCCAAAGAGTCCTCGATCATGGGTTTTGTATATATACTCTTAGACTCCCTCTGATGCTTCAAAAGCCATATAGATGTCCATATCTGACCTTTTGAACTTATTTGTGGTCAAAGGGTCCTCAAAAGTTTTCAAACTATATAAAATTATAGATTCTTTCTGATGATAAATCTGCTATTCAGAGGTCCCCTGTTGACCTACTGAACATATTTCTGGCCAAAGAGTCGTAAAAGATTAATACTGATATCTTCAGACTGATATCTTCAAAGGGTCCTCAATAGTTTTCAAACTATATAAAGTTATAGATTCTTTCTGACGATAAATCAGCTATTCAGAGGTCCCCTTTTGACCTACTGAACATATTTCTGGCCAAAGAGTCCTAAAAGATTAATACTGATATCTTCAGACTGATATCTTCGGATTCTATATCCTCCTGACAAAAGTCCATATTTGACATACTGAATTTTTTTCTGGCCAAGGAGTATTCGAAACTTGGGCTTTCTACAAATACTCCTTCTAATGCTTCATAAGCCATATATATGTCCATATCTGACCTTTTCAACTTATTTGTGGTCAAAGTGTCCTCCAAATTTTTCAAACTATATACAGTTATATAATTCTTTTGATGATAAATCAGCTATTCAGACGTCCCCTTTTGACCTCCTTAACATATTTCTGGCCAAAGAGTCCTCGATCTTGGGCTTTCTATTCATTCTCATAGACTCCTTCTGATGCTTCATAAGCCATATAGATGTCCATATCTGACCTTGGGGACCTTTATGATGCATCAGAAGGAGTCTATGAGTATGTATAGAAAGCCCAAGATCGAGGATTATTTGGCCAGAAATATGTTCAGGAGGTCAAAACCTCTGAATAGCTGATTTATCATCAGAAAGAGTCTATAACTTTATATAGTTTGAAAACTTTTGAGGACCCTTTGACCAGAAATAAGTTCAAAAGGTCAGATATGGACATCTATATGGCTTTTGACGCATCAGAGGGAGTCTATGAGTATATATAGAAAGCCCAAGATCGAGGACTCTTTGGCGAGAAATATGTTCAGGAGGTCAAATGACTTCTGAATAGCTGATTTATCATCAAAAGAATTCTATAATTTTATATAGTTTGAAACATTTTGAGGACCCTTTGACCACAAATACGTTCAAAATGTCAGATATGGACATCTATATGGCTTATGATGCATCAGACGGAGTCTATGAGTATGTATAGAAAGCCCAAGATCGAGGATTATTTGGCCAGAAATATGTTCAGGAGGTCAAAACCTCTGAATAGCTGATTTATCATCAGAAAGAGTCTATAACTTTATATAGTTTGAAAACTTTTGAGGACCCTTTGACCAGAAATAAGTTCAAAAGGTCAGATATGGACATCTATATGGCTTTTGAAGCATCAGATGGAGTCTATGAGTATATATAGAAAGCCCAAGATCGAGGACTCTTTGGCGAGAAATATGTTCAGGAGGTCGAATGACTTCTGAATAGCTGAAATATCATCAAAAGAATTCTATAACTTTATATAGTTTGAAAAAATTTGAGGACCCTTTGACCAGAAATAAGTTCAAAAGTTCAGATATGGACATGTATATAGATTTTGAAGCATAAGAGGAGTCTATGACAATATATAGAACCCAAGATCGAGGACTCTTTGGCGAGAAATATGTTCAGGAGGTCAAAAGGGGACCTCTGAATATCTGATTTATCATCAAAAGAATTCTATAACTTTATATAGTTTGAAACATTTTGAGGACCCTTTGACCACAAATAAGTTCAAAAGGTCAGATATGGACATCTATATGGCTTAGGAAGCATCAGACGGAGTCTATGAGTATGTATAGAAAGCCCAAGATCGAGGATTCTTTGGCCAGAAATATGTTCAGGTCAAAACCTCTGAATATCTGATTTATCATCAAAAGAATTCTATAACTTTATATAGTTTGAAACATTTTGAGGACCCTTTGACCACAAAGAAGTTCAAAAGGTCAGATATGGACATCAATATGGCTTTGGAAGCAACAGAAGGAGTCTATGAGTATGTATAGAAAGCCCAAAATCGAGGACTCTGGCGAGAAATATGTCCCAGGAGGTCAAAAGGGGACCTCTGAATAGCTGATTTATCATCAAAAGAATTCTATAACTTTATATAGTTTGAAAAATTTTGAGGACCCTTTGACCACAAATAAGTTCAAGAGGTCATATGGACATATATATATGGCTTATGAAGCATCAGAAGGAGTCTATGAGTATGTATAGAAAGCCCAAGATCGAGGACTCTTTGGCCTGAAATATGTTCAGGAAGTCAAAAGGGGACCTCTGAATAGCTGATTTATCATCAAAAGAATTCTATAACTTTATATAGGTTGAAAAATTTGGAGGACACTTTGACCACAAATAAGTTCAAAAGGTCATATGGACATATATATATGGCTTATGAAGCATCAGAAGGAGTCTATAAGTATGTATAGAAAGCCCAAGATCGAGGACTCTTTGGCCAGAAATATGTTCAGGAGGTCAAAAGGGGACCTCTGAATAGCTGATTTATCATAAAAAGAATTCTATAACTTTATATAGTTTGAAAAATTTTGAGGACCCTTTGACCACAAATAAGTTCAAAAGGTCAGATATGGACATCTATATGGATTTTGAAGCATCAAAGGGAGTCTATTAGTATATATAGAAAGCCCAAGATCGAGGACTCTTTGGCCAGAAATATGTTCAGGAGGTCAAAAGGGGACCTCTGAATAGCTGATTTATCATCAAAAGAATTCTATATCTTTATATAGTTTGAAAATTTTTGAGGACACTTTGACCACAAATAAGTTCAAAAGGTCAGATATGGACATCTATATGGCGTATGAAGCATCAGAAGGAGTATGTATAGAAAGCCCAAGTTTAGAATACTCATTGGCCAGGAAAAAATTCAGTATGTCAAATATGGTCTTTTGTCAGGAGGATATGACATCCGAAGATATCAGTCTGAATGTATTGTATTAATCTTTTAGGACTCTTTGGCCAGAAATATGTTCAGTA
This sequence comes from Scardinius erythrophthalmus, assembly GCF_964197995.2. Classification (NCBI taxonomy): domain Eukaryota; kingdom Metazoa; phylum Chordata; class Actinopteri; order Cypriniformes; family Leuciscidae; genus Scardinius; species Scardinius erythrophthalmus. The sequence continues at coordinate 8,607,752 of NC_138241.1, read as the reverse complement.
GGTCGAAAGGGGACCTCTGAATAGCTGATTTATCATCAGAAAGAGTCTATAACTTTATATAGTTTAAAAACTTTTTAGGACCCTTTGACCACAAATAAGTTCAAAAGGTCAGATATGGACATCTATATGGCTTTTGAAGCATCAGAGGGAGTCTATAAGTATATATAGAAAGCCCAAGATCGAGGACTCTTTGGTGAGAAATATGTTCAGGAGGTCAAAAGGGGACCTCTGAATAGCTGATTTATCATCAAAAGAATTCTATAACTTTATATAGTTTAAAACATTTTGAGGACCCTTTGACCACAAATAAGTTCAAAAGGTCAGAAATGGACATATATATGGCTTATGAAGCATCAGAAGGAGTCTATGAGTATGTATAGAAAGCCCAAGATCGAGGACTCTTTGGTGAGAAATATGTTCAGGAGGTCAAAAGGGGACTTCTGAATAGCTGATTTATCATCAAAAGAATTCTATAACTTTATGTAGTTTAAAACATTTTTAGGACCCTTTGACCACAAATAAGTTCAAAAGGTCAGATATGGACATCTATATTGATTTTGAAGCATCAAAGGGTCTATTAGTATATATAGAAATCCCAAGATCGAGGACTCTTTGTCCAGAAATATGTTCAGGAGGTCAAAATGGGACCTCTGAATAGCCGATTCATCATCAAAAGAATTCTATATCTTTATAGAGTTTGAAAATTTTTGAGGACACTTTGACCACAAATAAGTTCAAAAGGTCAGATATGGACATCTATATGGCTTATGAAGCATCAGAAGGAGTATGTATAGAAAGCCCAAGTTTCTAATACTCATTGGCCAGGAAAAAATTCAGTATGTCAAATATGGTCTTTTGTCAGGAGGATATGACATCCGAAGATATCAGTCTGAATGTATGGTATTAATCTTTTAGGACTCTTTGGCCAGAAATATGTTCAGTTGGTCGAAAGGGGACCTCTGAATAGCTGATTTATCATCAGAAAGAGTCTATAACTTTATATAGTTTGAAAAATTTTGAGGACCCTTTGACCACAAATAAGTTCAAAAGGTCATATGGACATATATATATGGCTTATGATGCATCAGAAGGAGTCTATGAGTATGTATAGAAAGCCCAAGATCGAGGACTCTTTGGCCAGAAATATGTTCAGGAGGTCAAAAGGGGCCCCATGAAATACTGCTTTATCATCAAAAGGAGTCTGTAACTTTATATAGTTTGAAAATTTTTGAGGACACTTTGACCACAAATAAGTTCAAAAGGTCAGATATGGACATCTATATGGATTATGAAGCATCAGAAGGAGTATGTATAGAAAGCCCAAGTTTCGAATACTCCTTGGCCAGAAAAAAATTCAGTATGTCAAATATGGTCTTTTGTCAGGAAGATATAACATCCGAAGATATCAGTCTGAATGTATTGTATTAATCTTTTAGGACTCTTTGGCCAGAAATATGTTCAGTAGGTCGAAAGGGGACCTCTGAATAGCTGATTTATCATCAGAAAGAGTCTATAACTTTATATAGTTTAAAAACTTTTTAGGACCCTTTGACCAGAAATAAGTTCAAAAGGTCAGATATGGACATCTATATGGCTTTTGAAGCATCAGAGGGAGTCTATGAGTATATATAGAAAGCCCAAGATCGAGGACTCTTTGGTGAGAAATATGTTCAGGAGGTCAAAAGGGGACCTCTGAATAGCTGATTCATCATCAAAAGAATTCTATAACTTTATATAGTTTGAAAAATTTTGAGGACCCTTTGACCACAAATAAGTTCAAAAGGTCAGATATGGACATCTATATGGATTTTGAAGCATCAAAGGGAGTCTATTAGTATATATAGAAAGCCCAAGATCGAGGAATCTTTGGCCAGAAATATGTTCAGGAGGTCAAAAGGAGACCTCTGTATAGCTGATTTATCAATCAGAAGAAGACTATAGTTTGAAAATTTTTGAGGACACTTGGAGCAGTATTTATATCTATATTGGCTTATGAAGCATCAGGAGTCAATGAGTATGTATAGAAATCGAGGACTGTTTGGCCAGAAATATGTTACTTTGGACAAAGATGTACTTACATACATCAGGAGTCGAAGAGTATGTATAGAAAGTTAACATCAGTTGACTGAATTAAATAATTAAAATAAGTAGGTTAATGTGCAGTGAAGGAAAATCATTGCACTAGCTGTTGCTTTACAATGGACACAATTATGGGAGTTAGTTCTGGTGTGCAATGAAGTGCTTTATCTATATGTTTATTCTTAAGTGCATTCTGTCGTTGGGCAACTTTGGAATGCACTGAAGAATAAACATAGAGATAAAGCACATTTCGCATTGCATTGCACACCAGAACTAACTCCTTCCCATGTTCATTAAAGATATAACAAGTGTTGTTGCATTGCATTGCACAAACGATCTTACGTTGTGCATTGAAAAATAACATACAGGCTATGCACTTTATGCATTGCACACCAGAACTAACTCCTTCCCATGTTCATTAAAGGGATAACATGTTGCATTGCATTGTACTGCACAAACGATCTAACGCTGTGCATTGAAGAATAATCTATAGGCTATGCACTTTTTGCATTGCTTTGCATTGCACACCAGAACTAACTCCTTCAAATGTTTATTAAAGAGATAACATTTTGCATTGCATTGCACAAACGATCTAACGTTGTGCACTGAAGAATAACATATACGCCATACACTTTTTGCATTGCATTGCATTGCACACCAGAACTAACTCCTTCAAATATTTATTAAAGATAACATTTTGCATTGCATTGCACAAACGATCTAACTTTGTGCATTGAAGAATAACATATAGACTGAATGCATGCATTGTATTGCATTGCACACCCGAACTAACTCCTTCCCATGTTCATAAAAGAGATAACATATGTTAGCAACATTTCATTGTTTTGCAGAAACGATCTAACGTTGTGCACTGAAGAACATTTATGCACTTTTTGCATTGTATTGCATTGCACACCAGAACTAACTCCTTCAAATGTTTATTAAAGAGATAACATTTTGCATTGCACAAACGATCTAACGTTGTGCATTGAAGAATAATATAGGTTATGCAATTCTTGCATTGCATTGCACACCCGAACTAACTCCGTCCCATGTTCATTAAAGAGATAACATATGTTATGCAACATTTCATTGTTTGTGCATTGAAGAGTAACATAGGCTATTCACTTTTTGCTTTGCATTGCATTGCACACCAGAACTAACTACTTCCCATGTTCATTAAAGGGATAATATGTTGCATTGCATTGCACAAATGATCTAACGCTATGCACTGAAGAATAACATATAGGCTATGCACTTTTTGCATTGCATTGCATTGCACTCCAGAACTAACTACTTCCCATGTTTATTAAAGAGATAACATGTTGCATTGCATTGCACAAACGATCTAACGTTGTGCATTGAAGAATGACATAGTTGACATAGCTAAATGCATGGATTGTGTTGCATGTACAGCCGAACTAACTCCTTCCCATGTTCATTAAAAAGATAACATTTTGCACGATCTTACGTTGTGCATTGAAGAATAACATAGGCTATGCAATTCTTGCATTGCACACCAGAACTAAATCATTCCCATTTTCTTTAAAGAGATAAGTTGCAACGTTGTTGCATTGCATTGCAGAAACGATCACGTGCATTGAATAGTAACATAGCCATGCACTTTTTGCATTGCATTGCACACCAGATCTAACTCCTTCCCATGTTCAGTAAAGAGATAACATATTTTATGCAACATTGCATTGCTTTGCACAAACGATCTAACGCTGTGCACTAAAGAATAACATTTATGCACTTTTTGCATTGCATTGCACACCAGAACTAACTCCTACAAATGTTTATTAAAGAGATAACATTTTGCATTGCACAAACGATCTAACGTTGTGCCTTGAAGAGTAACATAGGCCATGCATTTTTTGTATTGCATTGCATTGCACACAAGAACTAACTCCTTCAAATGTTTATTAAAGAGATAACCTGTTGCATTGCATTGCACAAACGATCTAACGTTGTGCATTGAAGAATGACATATAGGCTAAATGCATGCATTGTGTTGCATTGTACACCCGAGCTAACTCATTCCCATGTTCATTGAAGAGATAACATATGTTATGCAACATTGCATTGCTTTGCACAAACGATCTAACACTGTGCACGAAAGAATAACATTTATGCACTTTTTGCATTTGCATTGCACACCAAAAACTAACTCCTTCAAATGTTAATTAAAGAGATAACATTTTGCTTTGCATTGCACAAACGATTTAACGTTGTGTATTGAAGAATAACATATAGGCTATGCACTTTTTGCATTGCATTGCACACCAGAACTAACTCCTTCAAATGTTTATTAAAGAGATAACATTTTGCATTGTATTGCACAAACGATCTAACGTTTGCATTGAAGAGTAACATATAGGCTAAATGCATGCATTGTACACGAGAACTAACTCCTTCCCTTGTTCATTAAAGGGATAACATGTTGCATTGCATTGCATTGCACAAACGATCTAACGCTGTGCACTGAAGAATAACATATAGGCTATGCACTTTTTGCATTGCATTGCATTGCACACCAGAACTAACTCCTTCAAATGCTTATTAAAGAGATAACATTTTGCACTGGATTGCACAAACGATCTAACGTTGTGCATTGAAGAATAACATATAGGCTAAATGCATGCATTGTATTGCATTGCACACCAGAACTAACTCCTTCCCATGTTCATTAACGACATAACATATGTTATGCACAAACGATCTAACGTTTTGCATTGAAGAGTAACATTGGCTCTTCATTGCATTGCATTGCACACCATAACTAACTTTTCTGACATTTGAAGGAGTTAGTTTTGGTGTGCAATGCAATGCAAAAAGTGCATAAATGTTATTATTGAGTGCACAACATTAGATCGTTTCTGCAATGCAATGCAATGCAACATGTTATCTCTTTAGTGAACATGGGAAAGAGTTAGTTCTTTTGTGCAATTCAATGCAATGCAAAAAGTGCATGGTCTATGTTACTCTTCAATGCACAACGTTAGATCGTTTGCGCAATGCAATGCAAAATGTTATCTCTTCAATTAACATTTGAAGGATTTAGTTCTAATGTGCAATGCAATTCAAGTTCAGTAAAGAGATAACACGTTGCATTGCATTGCAGAAACGATCTAACGTTGTGCACTGAAGAAAAACATTTAGGGTATGCACTTTTGGCATTGCATTGTATTGCACACCAGAACCAACTCCTTCCCATGTTCATTAAAGAGATAACACATGTTGCATTGCATTGCATTGCAGAAACGATCTAACGTTGTGCATTGAAGAATAACATTTATGCACTTTTTGCATTGCATTGCATTGCACACTGAAACTAACTCCTTCCCATGGTCAGTAAAGAGATAACATGTTGCATTGCATTGAATTGCATTGCAGAAACGATCTAACGTTGTGCACTGAAGAATAACATTTAGGGTATGCACTTTTGGCATTGCATTAAAGTGCACACCAGATTCTCCTCCTTCAAATGTTTATTAAAGAGATAACATAGGCCATGCACTTTTTGAATTGCATTGCACATTAGAACTAACTCATTCACATGTTCATTGAAGAGACAACATTTTGCATTGCATTGCAGAAACGATCTAATGTTGTGCACTGAATAACATATAGGTATGAAATAACATAGGTTATGCACTTTTTGCATTGCATTGCACACCAGAACTAACTCCTTCAAATGTTAGAAAAGTTAGTTATGGTGTGCAATGCAATGCAATGCAAAAAGTGAAGAGCCAATGTTACTCTTCAATGCAAAACGTTAGATCGTTTGTGCATAACATATGTTATCTCTTTAATGAACATGGGAAGGAGTTAGTTCGGGTGTGCAATGCAATACAATGCATGCATTTAGCCTATATGTTATTCTTCAATGCACAACGTTAGATCGTTTGTGCAATCCAATGCAAAATGTTATCTCTTTAATAAGCATTTGAAGGAGTTAGTTCTGGTGTGCAATGCAATGCAATGCAAAAAGTGCATAGCCTATATGTTATTCTTCAGTGCACAGCGTTAGATCGTTTGTGCAATGCAATGCAAAATGTTATCTATTTAACATAAACATTAACATCTAAATACACATTTGTAGGAGTTATTTCTGGTGTGCAATGCAATGCAATGCAATGCAAAAAGTACGTAAATGTTATTCTTCAGTGCACAGCGTTTGATCGTTTTTGCAATGCAATGCAACATATTATCTCTTTACTGAACATGTTATCTCTTTAATGGACATGGGAAGGAGTTAGTTCTGGGGTGCAATGGAATGCAATGCAAAAAGTGCATAGCCTATATGCTATTCTGCAGTGCAACAGCGTTAGATCGTTTGTGCAATGCAATGCAACAACACTGCAACTTATCTCTTTAAAGAAAATGGGAATGAGTTAGTTCGGGTTGCATTAAAAAATTTTAATGCAAGAATTGCTTAGCCTATATTATTCTTCAATGCACACAACGTTAGATCGTTTGTGCAATGCAAAATGTTATCTCTTTAATAAACATGTGAATGAATTAGATCTAGTATGCAATGCAATGCGAAAAGTGCATTATCTATATGTTTAATCTTCATTGCATTCTATCGTTGCCCAACGGAATGAGTTAATTGTGTCCATTGTAAAGCAACACTAGCTGAAGGAAGTGAAGGAAAATCATTGCACTAGCTGTTGCTTTACAATGGACACAATTAACTCATTCCGTTGGGCAACGATAGAATGCAATGAAGAATAAACATATAGATAATGCACTTTTTCGCATTGCATTGCACACCAGAACTAACTCCTTCCCATGTTCATTAAAGAGATAACATGTTGCATTGGATTGCATTGCATTGCAGAAACGATCTAACGTTGTGCACTAAAGAATAACATTTAGGGTATGCACTTTTGGCATTGCATTGCATTGCACACAAGATCTAACTCCGTCCCATGTTCATTAAAGAGATAACATGTTGCATTGCATTGCACAATCGATCCTTAGATCGTTGTGCATTGAAGAATAACATATAGGCTATGCACTTATAACTAACATTGCATTGCACATTAGAACTAACTCCTTCAAATGTTCATTAAAGAGATAACATTTTGAATTGCATTGCGCAAACGATCTAACATTGTGCATTGAAGAGTAACATAGACCATGCACTTTTTGCATTGCATCGCATTGCACATCATAACTCCCATGTTCAATAAAGAGATAACATGTTGCATTGCATTGCACAATCGATCTAACGTTGTGCATTGAAGAATAACATATAGGCTATGCACGTTTTGCATTGCATTGCATTGTTGCAATGTTTATTAAAGAGATAATCGTTAGATCGTTTGTGCAATGCAATGCAACATGTTATCTCTTTAATGAACATGGGAAGGAGTTAGATCTGGTGTGCAATGCAATGCAAAAAGTGCATAGACATTTACTCTTCAATGCACAACGTTAGATCGTTTGTGCAATGCAAAATGTTATCTCTTTAATAAACGTGAATGAATTAGATCTAGTATGCAATGCAATGCGAAAAGTGCATTATCTATATGTTTAATCTTCATTGCATTCTATCGTTGCCCAACGGAATGAGTTAATTGTGTCCATTGTAAAGCAACACTAGCTGAAGGAAGTGAAGGAAAATCATTGCACTAGCTGTTGCTTTACAATGGACACAATTAACTCATTCCGTTGGGCAACGATAGAATGCAATGAAGAATAAACAAATAGATAATGCACTTTTTCGCATTGCATTGCACACCAGAACTAACTCCTTCCCATGTTCATTAAAGAGATAACATGTTGCATTGCATTGCACAATCGATCGTTTGTGTCGACGATCAGTGTTGTGCATTGAAGAATAACATGCTAAATGCACAATTGCATTGCACACCAGAACTAACTCCTTCCCATGTTCATTAAAGAGATAACATGATGCATTGGATTGCATTGCATTGCAGAAACGATCTAACGTTGTGCACTAAAGAATAACATTTAGGGTATGCACTTTTGGCATTGCATTGCATTGCACACAAGATCTAACTCCGTCCCATGTTCATTAAAGAGATAACATGTTGCATTGCATTGCACAATCGATCGTTAGATCGTTGTGCATTGAAGAATAACATATAGGCTATGCACTTTTTGCATTGCATTGCACATTAGAACTAACTCCTTCAAATGTTCATTAAAGAGATAACATTTTGAATTGCATTGCGCAAACGATCTAACATTGTGCATTGAAGAGTAACATAGACCATGCACTTTTTGTATTGCATTGCATTGCACATCATAACTCCCATGTTCAATAAAGAGATAACATGTTGCATTGCATTGCACAATCGATCTAACGTTGTGCATTGAAGAATAACATATAGGCTATGCACGTTTTGCATTGCATTGCATTGTTGCAATGTTTATTAAAGAGATAATCGTTAGATCGTTTGTGCAATGCAATGCAACATGTTATCTCTTTAATGAACATGGGAAGGAGTTAGTAATTGCAATGCAATGCAGTGCAATGCAAAAAGTGCATAACCTATATATTATTCTTCAATGCACAACGTTAGATCGATTGTGCAATGCAATGCAAAATGTTATCTCTTTAATAAACATTTGAAGGAGTTATTTCTGGTGTGCAATGCAATGCAAAAAGTGCATAAATGTTATTCTTCAGTGCACAGCGTTAAATCGTTTGTGCAATGCAATGCAACTTGTTATCCTTTAAAGAACATGGGAAGGAGTTAGTTCTGGTGTGCAATGCAATGCAAGAAGTGCATAGAGTATGTTACTCTTCAATGCACAACGTTAGATCGTTTGTGCAAAGCAATGCAATGTTGTATAACATAAGTTTGCTCGTTTGTGCAATGCAATGCAATAGTATCTCTTTACTAAACGTGGGAAGGAGTTAGATCTGATGTGTAATGCAATGCAAAAAAGTGCATGGTCTATGCTACTCTTCAATGCACAGCGTTAAATCTTTTGTGCAATGCAATGCAACTTGTCATTCCTTTAATGAACATGGGAAGGAGTTAGATCTGGTGTGCAATGCAATGCAAAAAGTGCATAGACATTTACTCTTCAATGCACAACGTTAGATCGTTTGTGCAATGCAATGCAAAATGTTATCTCTTTTAATAAACATTAAAGCACAAAAACTTTCTGCATTGCATTGCACAAACGATCTAACGTTGTGCACTGAATTATAACATTTAGGGAATGCACTTTTTGCACTGCATTGCATTGCACAACAGATCTAACTCCTTCCCATGTTCAGTAAAGAGATAAGATGTTGCATTACATTGCACAATCGATCTAACGTTGTGCATTGAAGAGTAACATATAGGCTATGCACTTTTTGCATTGCATTGCATTGCATTGCACACCAGAACTAACTCCTTCACATGCTCATTAAAGAGAAAACATGTTTCATTGCATTGCACAACAGAACCAACTCCTTCCCACGTTCATTAAAGAGATAACATTTTGCATTGCATTGCACAAACGATCTAACGTTGTGCATTGAAGAATAGCATATAGGCTCTGCACTTTTTGAATTGTATTGCATTGCACACCATAACTAACTCAACCCGATGTTCATTACAGTAATGAACATCGGGTTGAGTTAGTTATGGTGTGCAATGCAATACAATTCAAAAAGTGCAGAGCCTATATGCTATTCTTTAATGCACAACGTTAGATCGTTTGTGCAATGCAATGCAGAAAGTTTTTGTGCTTTAATGTTTATTAAAAGAGATAACATTTTGCATTGCATTGCACAAACGATCTAACGTTGTGCATTGAAGAGTAAATGTCTATGCACTTTTTGCATTGCATTGCACACCAGATCTAACTCCTTCCCATGTTCATTAAAGGAATGACAAGTTGCATTGCATTGCACAAAAGATTTAACGCTGTGCATTGAAGAGTAGCATAGACCATGCACTTTTTTGCATTGCATTACACATCAGATCTAACTCCTTCCCACGTTTAGTAAAGAGATACTATTGCATTGCATTGCACAAACGAGCAAACTTATGTTATACAACATTGCATTGCTTTGCACAAACGATCTAACGTTGTGCATTGAAGAGTAACATACTCTATGCACTTCTTGCATTGCATTGCATTGCACACCAGAACTAACTCCTTCCCATGTTCATTAAAAGGATAACAAGTTGCATTGCATTGCACAAACGATTTAACGCTGTGCACTGAAGAATAACATTTATGCACTTTTTGCATTGCATTGCATTGCACACCAGAAATAACTCCTTCAAATGTTTATTAAAGAGATAACATTTTGCATTGCATTGCACAATCGATCTAACGTTGTGCATTGAAGAATAATATATAGGTTATGCACTTTTTGCATTGTATTGCATTGCACACCATAACTAACTCAAGCCGATGTTCATTACGTAAATAGATAACGTGTGTTGTCGCATTCAACGATCTAACGTTGTGCATTGAAGAATAACATATAGGCTATGCACTTGTGCACTTAAATACCAGTTCAAAAAAGGTGGTCTGTTATAGTCAGACAGACAGACAGACAGACAGACAGAAAGATATGGTCAGAAAGATAGATAGACAGATAGATTAGATAAATAGAGCTCATGACAAATAAGAGTTCCAGATGGACAAATTTAATGTGGAATAACAATATCTTAAAAGAAACGAGAGAGTGTCAAACTTTGAAGTAGGATTAAAGTTTTAATTAGTTGTAAAGCTTGAAGTGTAAAGCTTGTTCTCATACACAGATATGGCCTATTTATGAAGGAAATTCGTGCATTTATTTGTCATTTAAACTGATGCAAACAGGGAAAGAGAGTAGAAAACACTTATTATCCTGTCGCCCCCTCTAGTGGACAGCATTGAGTATTACGGCCTTCATTGCTCAGAGAACGCAAGTCAATGGATTTTTTGGGAAAGTAAGTCTGACCAGTGAGAAAAGATATAAGCGAGTCAGACCAGTTTGAGCTGAGTTTGGTGAAGCATTAAAGGCGGAGTAAATTTCTCATAATAATATTACATAATGTTTAAATATATGCTTGCTTTCTCAAGCCAAAATAATAAAGAAAACTCAGAGAACCATCGACCAAGTCAGTATGTAATAAAAGTGTACAAAAAACCCATTGCGGTACGGTCCGTGTAACGCTTCACAATTCAGTTTTCAGACCATACAATGCAAATGCAAAAATGAAAAATTGAAACCAAACATTCTTTTTTGTTGGTTTTCCAGTTACATTATCAATGGATATTCGCCTTTTTCTCCCCTTTTTTGAATTTTACTTTTGCTAAATTGTGACTTCAGAAACAAACATTTGAATAAATGAAATCTAACCGATTTTCTATTTTTCCATTTTTCGTCTTGTAATTTGCGCCGTGGGCGGTACCATTAGCACGGGGGTGTGGCCGTGGACTAACTTTACTATCATTTCATTGATGTAACTGCTTTATTTACACTGCATGCACGTTTGAGGAGTTTAAAAGTTTAAAAGATGGAACACAGGACAATATTTTTCACCCAAAGTGCCATAACTTTTATTATTAGGCTAATAGTCTACGTGTGCTAAATTATAAGGCAGTCTCGGACCGGCCATCGGGAGCAGCCGGCAAAAGTGAAATCCCGGTGGCCTGGATATGATTTGGCACATTGCCCTACCTGTTTTGTATTGACCTTATTAATAAAAATACTACCAAGCGAAAATATAGGAAAAAAGCTTCTTCTTTTTTTTTTTTTTTTTTGTTAGGTTTTTAGCTCTCGTTTCTCGCCTAGCCTACAATACAATAAAGATGCAGATGTTTTCACTATAGCGGGCATTGTTCGTTACCACGGCATCCGCTTCGAGTTTCTGTGCTTCTCGTTCCCGTAAAATGCCCTTAAATCTAGCACAGTTGTAGAACTTTCATTACAATAGAAGCAGTTCGCTGGGATATGAGGCGATAGGCTATAGCTAACTATGCTGCAAATCAAGAGCAATAATATTTATTTATTTTCAATAAATAAACAGACATATCTTGCTACGTTTGGCACATTGCCCAGCTTGTTTTTTATTTATTTATTCGAGCACATTAAATTCGCCATTCGATAATGAATCAGTACTATAGACATTAAATATTGTATTAGCCTACAAACGAGAGGGGGGGGGGGGGGTATGGTTATTTTTTTCTATATTTTTGCTTAGTAGGCTATAACTTTTATCGTTATTCTAGATTCCCGTGAAGGATCTTGCGAGCCACCCCCGTTCTGCTGCACTGAAAATGAACTGTCTGGATCTCATGGTTGTGGCTGCCTAGGCTACTGTAGGCCTACCATGTAAAATGAACAACAACAAGGATAGCTATATATTAATAAAATAAAGTAAAAATGGATAGGTAAATACAAACAAGGGCAATGTGCCAAATCATACCCAGGCCACTGGGATTTCACTTTTCCCGGCTGCTCACGATGGCCGGTCCGAGACTGCCTTATAATTTAGCACAGACTATTAATAATAAAAATGATGGCACTTTGGGTGAAAAATGTCGTCCTGTGTTCCGTCTTTTAAACTTCTCCTCAAACGTGCATGCAGTGTAAATAAAGCAGTTACATCAATGAAATGATAGTAAAGTTAGTCCACGGCCACACCCCCGTGCTAATGGTACCGCCCACGGCACAAATTACAAGACGAAAAATGGAAAAATAGAAAATCGGTTAGATTTCATTTATTCGAATGTTTGTTTCTGAAGTCACAATTTAGCAAAAGTAAAATTGAAAAAGGGGAGAAAAATGCAAATATCCATTGATAATGTAACTGGAAAAACAAGAAAAATTAATGTCTGGTTTCAATTTTTCATTTTTGCATTTGCATTGTATGGTCTGAAAACTGAATTGTGAAGCGTTACACGGACCGCGGTACTTTTGTATTTGTAGTTTTTTGTAATTGTACTTTTTCGTTCATTCATTATTCTTTTTCGGAATGAAAGATGAAATTTAAAAAAGGGTGCAGCTTGTTTTTTTGTTTAAAAAAAAAAAAGCAGAAATGGCTGTATTTGTTTTCCAAATGTATTGTTGTCATCCAATAATAGTATAAGAAAATTGGACGACATTTCCGATCGTTTTTTAATTTGTAATATTTATTTGTACATCAAGGCGACATCTAGTGTGGTCAGGGTAGATTCGTGTACTTTTTGGTCATTTCATTTCCTGTTTGGAATGAAATAATGAGAAATAAAAACCAGCTCGTTTATTCGTTTTTTAGTTAAGTTTAAAAAACGAAAAATGAGATTTTGGCTCGATTTTTCATTTTTCGTTTGTAGTTTAAAAATCGGATTATGGGTTCGATATTTCATTTGCACACGTGGGCAGCGCCGAAACGCCCCTTTCATCTGATTGGCCAAAACGCTCCGCCCTCAGTAAGCTACGAGCTTTTCTTTCTGTCAGGCAAAATAAGAGTCAGTACGAGTGCGGCTCTGACAAATGCACTTTAATAAAATAATGTCTGAAACCACCACTCACTGTGAACTACGCACAATATTTGAAGCAGAAATATGTTGCTGGTTCACGTAATTTGTGCTGCTGCGACTTGCAAGCGACACCAATAATGTGAGCCATATGACAGATTATTTTAGCATCATGTATTTCCCATTGATAAATACAGTGCAAATAGTTTAAATATCTCTTTGGATAAAAGGGAAGTGGAAATAAAAATCAATAATAGGCTAAACTGTACCATGATAATATGTCTGTAATATTAGATGTCCGTAGATGACCTACCCATAACTGTTACATTAGAGTTAGGGGATTACACAGTTTGTACAGTATAAAAATTATTATGTCTAAAGTTACCATATAACATGAAAACTCAACAACCCAATGGGAATGTATATTGTGTAAAACATCCAGAGGTGGACAGTAACAAAGTACATTTACTTGAGTACTGTACTTAAGTACACTTTTTGAGTATCTGTACTTTACTTGATTTTACTGTAGGCCTACTTGAAACGGATTTTCATTTTCAACGTTGGGTTTGATCTTCTGAATCTGAATTTTGTCATTGTTTTGGTGCACACTAGCTTATAGATAACAGTAAGGCTAACATATTCATACTAAAAGCCCAAAAACATTAAATCACACTACTGGAACTGTGTTCTAGAAATAAACTTGATATTGATATGAGGGTAGAAAGGCAGGCATAGATTCAGAGGCAAGGTACTGTAAGTATTAGACACAACAATGCAACAATAATAAAACAATGCAGTGACATTTACTTTTGATAATTAGTACTTTTAAAAACGAGTAGGCTACTTCTGTACTTTTACTTAAGTAAAAATTAGTCTTTACAACTTTTACGGAGTAATATTTGACCAGTAGTATCTGTACTTTCACTCAAGTAAGGAAGTTGTGTAGCCTACTTTGTCTTTGTCCACCTCTGAAAACATCTGTTCATAATCTGTGATTACACAATTCCAATAGCCTACGGACAGCACCAGGAGGCGTCTGGAATAACTCTGCACTGATCAATCCGCATTTTTACAGTTTTTCTCAGTCGCTTTGGTGCATTTCTCACATCACTATTTACATTTGCACAACAGTTAGTTCAACCTCCACAACATTTAGTCACTTGTGCACATCATAGTAGCAGTTTCTCATTCCTTCCAACAAATTGCAAATGCTTTTGGACATGCATCAATTGCTTTCATACAACTCTCTGCTGTTTTATAACATTATCATTTGCTTATGTCATGTCAGTCAAAATTAACTATACTTGTAAATGATGAATAGTCATTCCATATAAAACTAATAGTCCTCATTTCATTGCTTGAGTCATTACATACAAAAATGTTGAACTAGTTGTCAAAATCTGTCATTTAAAAAATAAAACAACAACAAAAAATGCTGAAAAAGTCTCCTAAATTGAACAATTTGCAATTGAGCAAGAGATGATATTCGCTGGGATGTAGATTAAATTATGTGACCAGACAGAGAGGAACGTCTGGATGTGCATGAATGATTACAGTCCTATGTATGTTGTATGTTCAGTTCCAATAGGCCTACTGCAATATTGTATACAGTTGTGCACAGCTCTACCCATAGGGGGTTTATTTTTGTTGTAAATAATGGTGTATTTTTTCTTTTGCACAATGCTGTAAACAAATTAGAATTGCAAAGAGCATATGCAGTAAAAATGTAAAACATACATATTCAGTGTCTTGTACTCAGTTACCTCATACATACAGTAATGTGTAACTTTACTGTATTTTTCAAATGGCTGTGCAAATAGTATTTAGTGCTGTATTGAGCATTTTCAGGTAGTCACTGTGTCACCAAGATCTGACTTTTATCATTGGAAAACATTTGAAGAGTAAACTGTCATAATGAAAACATGACAAAGCCATTTGACTATCTTGTTCATAAACGATGGTGTCAGGACTTTTCATTTTGATGACACTGACACATTCATCGACATAAATACTTGCTTTTGAGGAATGAGCTATCCATTTTGAGCAAGTGACACGCTTTTGCAGGTTATCAACTAGGTTTTGCAGTTTGTACTAATTGTTTTGAGAACTGCATTAACTGTTGTGCAAATGTAAATAGTGTTATGAGAAATGCACCAAAGCGACTGAGAAAAACTGTAAGCAGCTAATTTTACAGTAGGCTCATATTCAAAATGTCCTTCTCATATAACGGCAACGACTGCACAAATTGACTTCCTTTGTGAAAAATAGCAGACCACCGTTTTAAATAAGTTTAAAAAAGGTGGTCTGCTATTTTTCTCAAAGGAAGCTCAGTCAGTCAGTCAGTCAGTCAGACAGACAGACAGAGAGAGAGAGAGAGAGAGAGAGAGAGAGATAGATAGATAGATAGATAGATAGATAGATAGATAGATAGATAGATAGATAGATAGATAGACAGACAGACAGATAGATAGATAGATAGATAGATAGATAGATAGATAGATAGATAGATAGATAGATAGATAGATAGATAGATAGATAGATAGATAGATAGATAGATGTGCCTTTATGCGCTCGTCTTCACAAAAACTACATGCAGGGTTTTAAACATCTCGTGTGGACAAAATATTGTTTGTTTTGCAAAGCCATGGCAAAAAGCAGAATAACTTGTAGGCTATAGCCTATACTTAAAAAGGAAAACATATTTGCCGAGTAAAAACAGAGTTTGTGTTGTTGAATCATATATTTTTTTCTAGTAGGCTAGGCTACATCTTAAAATATAGAGCTCATGACAAATAAAAGTTCCATATGGACAAACATTAAATGCAAAAACCAGTGTGAATAACCGTATCTTAAAATAGAGAGTGGATATGGCCTATTTATGAATGAAATAAATTGTCATTTAAACTGATGCAAACAGGGAAAGAGAGTAGAAAACACTTATTATCCTGTTGCCCCCTCTAGTGGACAGCATTAAGTAGTACGGCCTTCATTGCTCAGATAACGCAAGTCAATGGATTTTTTGGGAAAGTAAGTCTGAACAGTGAGAAAAGATATAAGCGAGTCAGACCAGTCTGAAGGTCTGAGCTGAGTTTGGTGAAGCATTAAAGTTCTAGGCGGAGTCAATTTCTCATATTAATAATAATAATAATAATACTAATAATACTACTACTAATAATAATAATGTTCAAATGATGGCTTTCTTAAGCCAACATAATAAAGAAAACTCAGAGAAACATCGACCAATTCAGTATTAGTTTTATAATAAACAAATAACATTTTAAAGGTATGCCGTGCTCTGCAACTTACATGATTTTAATGAATCCCAAACCTGGTAATTTTGTCAGTATTAATGTACGTGATTCTAGCTTCTCTCTTTTCTGTCTTTCTTTTCATGTGAACTGAGTAGGCTACACATGCTTACATTCATAAATATAAACTTTATTTCTATTAAATTTTCTAAATTATTTATAGCATATGTCACACACGCCTACCTGCCTTTTGATGTAAATAAAAGACGAGAGTGGTAGCCTAAATGTTACGGACATATTATCATGGTACCGTTCAGCCTATTATTGATTTTTATTTCCACTTTTATTCAAAGAGACGGAACTATTTGCACTGTATTTATCAATGGGAAATACATGATGCTAAAATAATCTGTCATATGGCTCACATTATTGGTGTCGCTTGCAAGTCGCAGCAGCACAAATTACGTGAACCAGCAACATATTTCTGCTTCAAATATTGTGCGTAGTTCACAGTGAGTGGTGGTTTCAGACATTATTTTATTAAAGTGCATTTGTCAGAGCCGCACTCGTACTGACTCTTATTTTGCCTGACAGAAAGAAAAGCTCGTAGCTTACTCAGAGCCGGATTAACGCAAAGGCAAACTAGGCACGTGCCTAGGGCCCGATTGGCGGGATGGGGCCCAGACAGAGGGACAAAAAAAAAAGAAAATTTAGCCTAAATGTCCTATCTACAATTTATTTCAAAATGTAGCCTATTAATCAACTAAAAATAGTAACGATGTTTATCTTAACCATAGACTGTTACATTACGTCACATTAACGCCAGCCCATGACTGTATAGAGGCGCCAGCCAGTTTAGTCCGAGGGGACGTCAGAGGCGATCAGAGGCGGTCAACGAACGCATCCATCAGGTGCTGCGAGTGCGAAGCAAAAGCAGAAATAGGCACGCAAAGAAGCACAGCTCGTAATGCAGGTCATCGATTTTGGTGTGATTGCAATGTATTTTAAATATAAACTTGTGGGCTACTGTAGATCAGCGTCATTTCTGGAAAAATCATTCACCGCTTTGTGAGTTTAAAAGAGCGCGAGCGTCATTAACGTGCCCAGACGCGACGCTTTGAATTTGCGCGTAGAATCAGTGAATAACATCGCGTCCAGAGCTGACTAGTAAAAAAGCTACAAAAGTAAAAGACAAGACGTTTGTATTCAAAGTTAAAAAACCAACACACTGCAACATTTTTAAATGTTTCAAATAAAGGATCTCATATGGGTCTATCTTCTATATTCTGATGCTGATGATTAGATAATACCCTGACATCATAGCCTATACGAATATTAGTTTAGATTTTTTTTCCTGCTCAGTAGCGATCGTGTCTTTCTCTTCCACTTGATTTGTGTATAGCATATTTAAGGTAGCAATGCAATACATAATAACATATTACTGATATTAATAATATGACAATATCTGCAGTCATTATTGATTAAATGGGAGGGAAAAATCCTGCCCATAACGCAGACAAATTATAAAAGCACGTTCATGTTCATCTACTGAAGTTGTATTCTGGAACTGTGAATAAACTGAATAAAACAGCAAAATAACAACAAGAACAATAACATCTTCATTAAACAAAAAAGAGATTAGCTTAGATAAAGTTTGATAGGCTACCAGTAACAAGTCTGGACCCATTACTATTTTTAATGTTTTTGAAAGAAGTTTATTATTATGCTACAAGCCTGCATTTATTTGATCAAAAATACAGAAAAAAAACAGGAATATTCAGCAAGGATGTGTTAAATTTATAAAAGTGATATTGAAGACTTTTTTAAAAGAACTTTTTAATAATCAAAGAATCATGAAAAAAAGTATCACATGTTATAAAATAAATATTAAGCACCATTTCTAACATTTGATAATAAATCAGTTTTCTGAAGGATCACGTGACACTAAATTCAGCTTTGCATCACAGAAATATATTTTAAAGTATAGCCTAGTAAAATAGAAAACCATTATTTTAAATTGTAATAATATTTCACTATATTATTTTTCTGTATTTTTGATCAAATAAATCCAGGCTTGATGAGGATTTATAGACTTCTTTCAAAAACATTACAAATAGTAATTTGTCCAAACTTATGTACTGTGTAAGTAAAAATATACTAAATTTAAAGTTAAATGTTGTATAAATAAAAAGGTTAGGAATCATATTTGTTTCAAGTGTGTTTTATTGGGGGTGGGGGGGCCTCCAACATGAATTTTGCCTAGGGCCTCCAAATGTCTAGATCCGGCCCTGAGCTTACTGAAGGCGGAGCGTTTTGGCCAATCAGATGAAAGGTGCGTTTCGGCGCTGCCCACGTGTGCAAATGAAATATCGAACCCATAATCCGATTTTTAAACTACAAACGAAAAATGAAAAATCGAGCCAAAATCTCATTTTTCGTTTTTTTAAACTTAACTAAAAAACGAATAAACGAGCTGGTTTTTATTTCTCATTATTTCATTCTAAACAGGAAATGAAATGACCAAAAAGTACCCGGTCCGTGTAACGCTTCACAATTCACTTTTCAGACCATACCATGCAAATGCAAAAATGAAAAATTGAAACCAGACATTCATTTTTCTTGTTTTTCCAGTTACATTATCAATGGATATTTGCCTTTTTCTCCCCTTTTTTCAATTTTACTTTTGCTAAATTGTGACTTCAGAAACAAACATTTGAATAAATGAAATAAACCGATTTTCTATTTTTCCATTTTTCGTCTTGTAATTTGTGCCGTGGGCGGTACCATTAGCACAGGGGTGTGGCCGTGGACTAACTTAGTCTTTACTATCATTTCATTGATGTAACTGCTTTATTTACTGCATGCACGTTTGAGGAGAAGTTTAAAAGACGGAACACGGGACGACATTTTTCACCCGAAGTGCCATCATTTTTATTATTAATAGTCTGTGCTAAATTATAAGGCAGTCTCGGAACGGCCATCGGGAGCAGCCGGGAAAAGTGAAATTCCGGTGGCCTGGGTTTGGCACATTGCCCTTGTTTGTATTTACCTATTCATTCTTATTTTATTTTATTAATATATAGCTATATCCTTGTTGTTGTTCATTTTACATGGTACAGTAGCCGAGGCAGCCACAACCACGAGATCCCAGACAGTTCATTTTCAGTGCAGCAGAACGGGGGTGGCTCGCGAGCAGCAGCGCTTTTCAAGATACTTCACGAGAATCTAGAATAACGATAAAAATTATAGCCTACTAAGCAAAAAATATAGAAAAAAATAAGCATATTTCCCCCCCCCCCCACAATTTTTTAAAGGTTTTTAGCTCTCGTTTGTAGGCTAATACAATAGGCTATTTAATGTCTATAGTGCTGATTCATTATCGAATGGCGAATTTAATGTGCTCGGATAAAAAAATAAAAAACAAGCTGGGCAATGTGCCAAACGTAGCAAGGTATTTATGTTTATTTATTGAAAATAAATAAATATTATTGCTTTTGATTTGCAGCACATAGCTATAGCATATAGGCTATCGCCTCATGCTCATATCCCGGCGAACTGCTTCTATTGTAATGAACAGACTATATAGTCTACAACTGTGATTTAAGATAGATTTAGATAGATTTAAGGGCATTTTACGGGAACGAGAAGCAGTGTAGAGCTAAAGCACACAGAAGCTCAAGCGGATGCCTTGGTAACGAACAATGCCCGCTATAGTGAAAACATCTGCATCTTTATTGTATTGTAGCCTAGACTATTACAAACGAGAGCTAAAAACCTAACAAAAAAAAGAAACTTTTTTTTTCTATATTTTCGCTTGGTAGTATTTTTTATTAGGTCAATACAAACAGGTCGGGCAATGTGCCAAATCATACCCAGGCCACCGGGATTTCACTTTTCCCGGCTGCTCCCGATGGCCGGTCCGAGACTGCCTTATAATTTAGTAGCCTACACGTAGACTATTAGCCTAATAATACAAGTTATGGCACTTCGGGTGAAAAAATGTTGTCCTGTGTTCCGTCTTTTAAACTTCCCCTCAAACGTGCATGCAGTGTAAATAAAGCAGTTACATAAATGAAATGATAGTAAAGACTAAGTTAGTCCACGGCCACACCCCCGTGCTAATGGTACCGCCCACGGCACAATTTACAAGACGAAAAAATGGAAAAATAGAAAATTGGTTTATTTCATTTATTCAAATGTTTGTTTCTGAAGTCACAATTTAGCAAAAGTAAAATTGAAAAAAGGGGGAAAAAAGGCAAATATCCATTGATAATGTACTGGAAAAACAAGAAAAAAGAATGTCTGGTTTCACTTTTTCATTTTTGCATTTGCATGGTATGGTCTGAAAACTGAATTGTGAAGCGTTACACGGACCAGGTGACACGGTCAGACATGTATTTATCATTGAGTCCAGAGAAAATTTGGTTGCTTAATGCGGGGCTAGCATGTGTTGTGGTGTCTCATGAATGGCTGTGTGCTGCCCTGAGTCAAACTTGTGTTAACCCCATCTCTTTATGATGTTCTGATGCAGAGACCTATCCCTGCCTCTGCTTAATAATTTGTATTTTTAAAAATTAAAATAAATTTATTAAATGATGTTTCTGCACAAGTTCAGCAGACAGTGAGGTTCGGGTTTGTTCCGATCAGAGCTCGTGAGCGGAGAGCTGAATATTCCGCTCCGCTCGCTCATTCCGCTCAGGGTCGCTAGCTCGCTCAACCCAGAATGGCCTGAGCCTGGTTCGAAAATATGTGGAATAAGGGCTGCCTCCGACTAATTTTTTTTTTCTAGACGACTAGTAGGCTAGTTGTTCATTTTAAGCCATTCGTGGACAATCGCCTCTTTTAATTAGCCTACTTAAATATGCTATAAATATGCAATTGGTTGATAAAACATTGATCAAAATTAAGATACAATTTATACAAAACGAAAATCTTTTAAAAAGAGTTTTCTACAAAAAAAAAAAACTTAATGAAGTGGTCAAAATCATGTTTGACCAAAAACAGCGCCGTTGCTAGGAGGGCGCCAGCGCCTCTGCCTCGCGAGTGGATGATAGCCCTGAAGACGCCTAGCAATGATATACCTTTAGTGGTAGTATACCTTTAGTTAAGTTATACCTTAAGAGTCTTAGTAGCGCGCTAAGAGAACGCAGCCCAGGTATGATGCGTAATGGAGATTCCAGAGCGCTCTTCTTTGGTCAGAACCATGGAGAGCGATCGCGGATAGGTCCGTCCTATGCACCGAAACTTTTAACTATGCAACAAAATATTTAAAGAGCATCAAGCTATTAAAATCTAGATTACGTATACGCACAGATAATATAACAGTAGGCTATATTAGTCTTTTTTTTATTATTAGGTTAAACAGTGATTGGATAATGTTTTTAATTTAAAGTTTTTAATTTAAGGCCCACCCACAATTGGTCTGGCCCATCCAAAACTGGAATCCTGGCGCCGTGCCTGGGCTAAAGCAAAGTTTTTTTGACTGCTCACTCACTCTTGAGCGTCTGGCGCGAGTGATTTCAATGTTAAGTCAATGTAAGACGCGTTTACACGCGTCTAAATGTCCTGAATGAGGCGTTGAATGAGGCGTTAAGCGCGGAGCGGTAGACGCGAATGAGGCGAATTGACTAACACAGATTTATAATGCATCTGTCTTTTTTATCATTTCACTGTATCTCAGCATCGCGATGTAAAGTTAACGTTATTACTTTAACAGCAGCAGTAAAACTGTTTCTACTGTGATGGTTTAACTTTGCAATCAATCCGTGGTTCAGCAGAGGCCGATATGACAATAGATGACATTGCGGCTAATTTATCTGATCCTGTCCATTAGCTTTGATCCATGTACGGCTTTTCAGAATGTCACCAAGTACAAATATTTAGGCCTATGTAATATTTCAGCGCGAAAACTCTAGCTAGCTAGCTGGGAACAATGAAAAGGGTCCAGAGCAGCATCATCATATTTTACAGGACCGTCACAAAAAAAAAAAAAAAAATGCAAATGAGAATGTTACTACAAGTACGATGGACGGCAACTCCCAACTTCAGCAGAACTCACAGTCCCAGTTTGACTCAAATGAACAAGGACCACAGTGTTGGGAAAGATAAGCTATTAGAGTAAAAATATTGCGTTAGGCTACTTCATGAGTTAATAAGAAAAAAGATTTTACAATTCCTGCAAATGCAGTGATGAAGTTCATGTTCTCATGATTTATTTTTATGAATAAATGTTTCAAAACACCCCCCCCCCCTCTGTTTTTTCTCAAATCGCACCCATATATATATATATATATATATATATATATATATATATATATATATATATATATATATATATATATATATATATATATATATAAGTAGCGATAGTTCATTCTAAGTTTATTCAAGTGGAAGAATGTGACTAATAAACTAACTCAATGATAAATACATGTCTGACCGTGTCGGACATTAATAGGTTACATGTCCGACATATCGGCTATCTATGACTTCGCACGACGGTGTAATTTACTTCCGGGTACAGATAGGATCAGTCAAATGAAATACAATAAACGTACAAATAAATATTACAAATTAAAAAACGATCAGAAATGTCGTCCAATTTTCTGATACTATTATTTGATGACAACAATACATTTGGAAAACAAAATATAGCCATTTCTGCTTTTTTTCTTTTAAACAAAAAACAAAGCTGCACCCTTTTTTAAATTGCATCTTTCATTCCGAAATAGAATAATGAATGAACGAAAAAGTACACGGACCTCCCCTGACCTTTATTGTTGTTCATTTTATTTTGTTTTTGATTTTATTTGCCTAGTTATCATCATCATCATTCACCCAGCCCAGAGTTAAACCTGCTTCTGTTTTAACCTGATTCTAACACTGCTATCAGCTTCTTAGCAGCTCAGACAACAAACTCACATCAGGGTCCGTGTACTTTTTGATCATTTCATTTCCTGTTTGGAATGGAATAACGAGAAATGAAAACAAGCTCGTATATTCGTTTTTTAGTTTAGTTTAAAAAACGAAAAATGAGATTTTGGCTCTATTTTTCATTTTTCGTTAGTGGTTTACAAATCGGTTTATGGGCTCGATATTTCATTTGCACACGTGGGCGGCGCTGAAACGCCCCTTTCATCTGATTGGTCAAACCGCTCCGCCTTCAGTAAGCTACGAGCTTTTCTTTCTGTACAGGCAGAATAAGAGTCAGTACGAGTGCGGCACGGACAAATCATACACTATAATAAAATAATATGTCTGAAACCACCACTCACTGTTAAATACGCACAATATTAAGCAGAAATATGTTGCTGCTCACGTAATTCGTGCTGCAAGCGACCCCATTAATGTGAGCCACAGTATATGACAGATTATTTTAGCATGATATATTTCCCTTTGATACATACAGTGCATATAGTCCCGTCTCTTTGGATAAAAGGGAAGTGGAAATAAAAATCGATGAATGTCCGTAACATTTACCATTTACATCAAAGGGCAGGTAGGCGTGTGTGGCGTATAAATAATTTTGAAAATTGAATAGAAATAAAGATTATATTTATGATGTGTAGCCTACTCAGTTCACATGAAAAGAAAGAGACAGAAAAGAGAGAAGCTAGAAGTGAACGTAGCCTACATTAATACTGACAAAATTAGCAGGGTTTGGGATTAATTAAATCATGTTGGTTGAAGAGCACGGCATACCTTTAAAATGTTATTAGTTTTATTATAAAACTAATACAGTTTTATTACATACTGAAATGGTCGATGTTTCTCTGAGTTTTCTTTATTATGTTGGCTTGAAAAAGCCAGCAGATATTAAAACATTATTATTATGTATTATTATTATTATGAGTATTAGAACTTAAATGCATCACCAAACTCAGCTCAGACGTTCAGACTGGACTGACTCGCTTATATATTTTCTAACTAGTAACTGTTCCCAAAAAATCCATTGACTTGCGTTATCTGAGCAATGAAGGCCGTAATACTTAATGCTGTCCACTAGAGGGGACGACAGGATAATAAGTGTTTTCTACTCTCTTTCCCTGTTTGCATCAGTTTAAATGACAAATAAATGCACGAATTTCATTCATAAATAGGCCATATCTGTGTATGAGAACAAGCTTTACACTTTAAGATCTATCTATCTATCTATCTATCTATCTATCTATCTATCTATCTATCTATCTATCTATCTATCTATCTATCTATCTATCTATCTATCTATCTATCTATCTATCTATCTATCTATCTATCTATCACAGACCATCTTTTTTTAAACTGTTTAAAACGATGGTCTGCTATATTTCATAAAGGAAGCCCATTTGTGCGGCCATTGGCGTTATATGAGAAGGATATTATTCTGAATAAATTATCATATTATTCTGAATATGAGCCTACTGTAAAATTTGCTGTCTTAAAAATGTGTTTTGATCAATGCAGTTATTCCAGACGCCTCCCGGTGCTATATTCGTATTGGAATGGTGTGATTACAGATTCTGAACAGATGTTTTACACAGCAGTAGGCTATAGTAGGCCTATATTCCCATTGGGTTGTTGCGTTTTAATGTTTTATGGGAAGTTTAGACATATTTTTTATACTGTAACTGTGTTATAACTAACTCTAATGTAACAGTTGTAGGTCATCTACGGACATGTTACAGACATCATGCGTATTATTTTATTTTTTTATTTTTTTTATTTCCACTTCCCTTTTATCCAAAGTGACGGGACTATTTGCACTGTATTTATCAATTGGAAATATATCATGCTAAAATAATCTGTCATAGCCTATAGCCTACTGTGGCTATTATTGGGGTCGCTTGCAAGTCGCAGCAGCCCGAATTACGTGAGCAGCAACATATTCTGCTTAATATTGTGCGTATTTAACAGTGAGTGGTGGTTTCAGACATATTATTTTATTATAGTGTATGATTTGTCCGTGCCGCACTCGTACTGACTCTTATTCTGCCTGTACAGAAAGAAAAGCTCGTAGCTTACTGAAGGCGGAGCGGTTTGACCAATCAGATGAAAGGGGCGTTTCAGCGCCGCCCACGTGTGCAAATGAAATATCGAGCCCATAAACCGATTTGTAAACCACTAACGAAAAATGAAAAATAGAGCCAAAATCTCATTTTTCGTTTTTTAAACTAAAAAACGAATAAACGAGCTTGTTTTCATTTCTCGTTATTCCATTCCAAACAGGAAATGAAATGATCAAAAAGTACACCCATCAGACATGTCCTAATCCTAATCTAGGCCATCTGGCCAAAAGAATGATTTACCAGTGTGTTGTATACTGTGTGAATCTTTCTTCTCACACATTCCAGTTTGTATAACATACAAAACTCCAATTGTGTCATGCAAGTGAAGAGAATCCATACAAGTCTTAAAACTTTATAGCACATACATGCTTTCAAATGCATTGCATGTACAATCAATGGCTGCAGAACATTTGTTAAGCCCTAAGGTAAGAACATTTTACAAGGTCCTCAAAAGAAAACCCCAAAACATAATTACATTACTAAAAACAGGCTGTTAACGCTGATTACATCAGCAATAACGGCAACAAAACGTTTCCAGTAACTTTTGAACAGTCCTGCTTATTGACTTGGACGAATCTTTGCCCATTCCTCTGTACAAAACAGCTTCAACTCTTGGATGTTGTTGGGTTACCTCACATGAGCTGCTTGCTTCCTCATCCTTCCACAACATTTCAATCATTTTAAGGTCATAACTTTTGACTCTGCCTTTCCAAAACATTCACTTTATTCTTCTTTAAGGTAGGTGGGTATATTTTGTCACAATATAATATATATAATAGTATAAAGTATAAATTGAGTTTGTAACTCCCTTCTGGTACATAGCAGACATTATTAGGCTAATATAGAAGCAATTATAAAAATGGTAAACAGAAATAAACTATAATCAGTGGAGTCGTGCTGAGGATGAACTATAGTTTAAGAGTCTGATAGCTTGGGGGGGAAAGTTGCTCTGCAGTCTGGTGGTGCGGCAGCAGAAACTTCTATATCTCTTCCCAGAAGGCAGCAGGATGAACAGGCTGTGGCTGGGTGGGTACTGTCCTTTAGTATCCTTTTGGCTCTGCGTAGGCACCTCACCTCACCGACATCACTGATGCTCCGGGGATAGGTACCAGTGATCTTCTGAGCAGTTTTAATCTCCCGCTGCAGAGCCCTCCGGTCCTGGGCCGTGCACATCCCATGGCAGTTTGTGATGTTTCCAGTCAGGTGATCACCACCATTTGCTGATGTAACGTGTCACACTGATGATGTATAATCCTCAAGTTTCTCCTTGGTGGTGACCTCATCTGTCCATACTTTGAATGTCCTTACTTATGATCAGACTTGCAGCACTGTCTTTATATTTCAATGTTAACATTAAAAAAAGACAGATATCACAATAGATGATGGAGAAGTGAACTGTGCATCACTACGCTGACATGAACTTTATCTGAAAAAATTATGTAAAAGTAGAATTCCATAAATTATATTCCATAAATATTATCAAAACTTTAGGTGTTCTCATAGTGTGGTCTTGTATCAAATAATGATGGCAGTTGTTAAGTATAGGCTATTCTGCTTATCATTGCCAATAGGCTATGCCTAGTAATTGCTGACAACTATAGCCTTTATAATCAATCTGGAATGTAAACAAAACATTTCAAGGTACACATTTCAAAGAAGACTATTATATGAATGAATATGAGGTGCTAGAAAAACAAAATTCATCAGGCGGTATGCAATGATCGACGCACCATGGGCCCAAACTTTTCTGTAGCTTTTCCATAGACAGCTTTTCAAAGCTGCCTCAGTATAATAGCCTACCGCTGTCACGCAATCCCTATGCGCAATCTGTGCTTCGGAGAAGTGCGGTCGCGCCCATGGTCGCACCATCTACGCTTAAAAATACATTGCTCGTCTATGTCAGCTTAAGCGCGAATGCATGTTTAAAATACATAAATGTAAAGATTGATTCTCATGACAAATAAATATTTTTTTGCTATGGTATAAATATTAAAGAATGCTCTGTGCAAAACAACACTATTTGATTATTATTTACCGCATATATTTTGTTTTGACAATATAGTCCACGTCCTACATTATCAGATACGGTCAGGAATTAACGTCAATTTAAAAATAAAATTTATGTTATTATTGCTCATTAAAACCATCCTTGATTTAACCTAAGCCGAGTCATTTCCAGAAGTGGTCCAGATCATCCGGAGCCGGTTTTTATGGTGAGGCCCAGTGCTTTACAGCCGTAACAAATGCATGTGCCAGAGCGAGCGAGTAGGGTATAAACGGAGCAAGTGGGTGGAGCTTTAGCCGCAAGTGGGCTGTACAAACTTCCAGAGGATTTTGATTGGTTTATTTAGTATCACCTGTGTTGTAGTAGCTATTGGTTTATGCTCCACAGTTGGTGGCGGTAATGTGTAAGTTTTGTTGCGATCCATCAGAAAACAAAGAAGAAAACCGCTTTTACATGTCAGCGTGCCGTTGAGATGAAGGGGTAAGCTTGTTGTACAGTTTTTAGTTTTGTAAAAAAGCATTATAAGTTCTGAAAAAGACCATTTCATAATGGCGTTTGTACACTGTTTTTAGTCTTGATGTATTAAAAAAAGAATAAGGGTAAAGTGTATCCAAATAAATTTCTGTAGTTTTTTTAGTAGCACACAAATTACAAAATCTGTAACGTGCATGACAAGATCTTTTCTGCATTCCATTTCTACAATTTGCTCTCCAGATTATGGATTGTGAAGACCATAAAAGGTATTGTGGCAGTGTAATTTTTGTACGTTTAAGGACTGCATTGATTTTCAAATTGTAAATGTCTTAAACGTTTTGTAAATGGATTTGATATTAGAATACAACTCCTAACTCAACCCTTGTGCATCAATTTAAAAAAGTTACTCATAGGTCCAAAGAGGACAAAAATGTCCATGTCAAAAAACTGTCATAAAAAGTTCACAGCTTGGAAGCACAGACTTAACTTTGGTATCATTTTAAAGAATACCCTTGGCAGATTATTGCTGAAGTTCAATTTTTTTTATAAGTAAATCCAAAAAAAAGTTATATAGGTTTAAGTTTATGAAAATTATTTCTGAATATTATTTTATATACAATATATATTTTATGAAACAAGTTGAACTCTAAAACGGCTAGAAAATCAAAGCCATAAATCTAAATAAGTTGTGTTCCAAATTTGAGGTTGATATCTCAAAAAATGAGCTTTCAGTAAGATTTTGTTTGGGCGCAGTACCAGACTTTCCCCATTGGATGCCAGCAAAACTCCACTGGTGAACACAGTGATTGGATTTTCGATTTGCAGTTGAGTTTTTCTCTCTCAAATATTACAAGCACACAACCACACTTTTTATTTTATTACACACATACAAACCACGCTTGGACATCCATACCAACACACCCACACAATTATTGTTGCATAATTTATCCAGTTGGCTCTATAATATGCCGAAGCAGAAAACAGGAATAAAGCGAGTATTTGCTTTATAGGCCTAACCTGAAAAAATGGCACCATCTGATAAAAATTTGTAAAAATGTCCATTTTGAAGCCTTGCCAACAGAATGAAAACCTATTAAAAAAGATTGCATCATTTTATAGTTAAACGGCACAGGGATTAAAAAATGCAGTTTTAATGGGTTTCAATGGGGCCATTTTTGTCCAAAAGGCGCTGAGAGAAAGTATTTTGTGTAACTAGTGCAAAATAGATTTTTTAAAGGAAATGGTGATGAAATAGTAAAATTCAAATAAAAATACACACCCGTGCCAAATTTTATGCAGTTAGCATTAACACAGGCAAAGTGATCAAAAAAACTAAACTGAAAAGGACAAAAATGCCCTCAAGGATGCACAAGTTGTACAATGCATGCAATTCTTTTAAAACTTGTTTTCATTGTAGTTATGCTTTTTTTCTGCGTAATCCACAATGTAATGTAATGTAATTGAAACATTTGTTTTAATATCATAATTATTTTATAAAATGTATTACTCATAACAGTCAGTGAAATAAATGTGAAACGCATGTTTTTGTGCTTCTTATGGCTAGAAAGTAAATATTGACATTAAAAAATAAAATGCATAACAAGAACATCATTGATAATGTTAAATGTTATGTTCTTATTTTTTTTTCACCTCAGGTGTTGCATGCTGGAAAAATAAGTCGTCTCATTACAAACAGCTCTTCTGGAGGATGTACTCAATCTCCACTTGTTTGGAGTGAGTGTGGGTTTGAGTACAAATGCTGCACACCTGGTACATTTTGTGTAAATTGGTGATGAATAAACTAGTTAGTCTAAAGGAACCCTAGTTCTTATTGTGCTTCTTGTGTATCCACCAGGTTATGCTGGGAAGGGAAAGCGAGGCGAGCTCCAGGGTATTTATTCAGAAACCTTCCACCCTGGATTTTGCAGTTTTCACTGCATGCAGATCAGTTCTAATGAGCTGATATAGTGTCCTTACAAATAACAAAAAAAGACTAAAAATAATAAAATAAATAAACACTTTTGCAATCAATTCTGAGTGACTTGTACATGATTTTATGATTTTATTTTATTCATTGAAAAAAATTATTTATCTACCCTGAGATTTAAATGTAATGTATGTGTAACACGTTCAGAAGAACATTAGTCTGCTATTTAAAAAGATTATGCAGTAAAGATGGATGGTAACTTTGTTTTTGTTTTTTTTTTACATTAGCCAAATGTTTTTCATGTATTTACACATTCACTTCACTGAGTCCAGTTGCATTACATTTTAATATGTTCATTTACTTGATACTGTAGAATTGTAGAATATATATCTAATATTCAGAAATATGCTTGAATAAGGCCTACAGCCTGATGAATTTAAAACACCATCACTTTAAGTATGGTAAAAGGTGTAAAGACGTGACTTCATCATTGACAGTGAGTGGTATTGGACACACACAATAATAACAAAGCTGTAAGAAATCAGACCATGATGAGGAATGTAATATTTTATCGTTTATTTTCATTACCGTCGCTACTTCCTGCCATACTCATTCACCGCCGTCCTCGGCAATGACAGCTTGGGGATTTCCGCACAAGCTCCTCCCACTTGCGGCGTAAACTCCTCCTACTTGCACATTTCTGAAATCCCTCCTACTTGCGGCATAAGCTCCTCCCACTTGCGGCGTAAGCTCCTCCCACCTGCAGGTCTCCGGGCTCATAGATATCATAAAGGCTAGATGTCTCGTCCGCGCTGCTGGCCAATGGAGCTCGACATCCGCACACGGCGGCCATCTTACCACAGGGTGCTCGCTCACTCATAACATGGTGCATGTACTTTTAAATAACCATAACTTGCTCAATTTTCTACAGATTTTCAAACGGTTTGGTTTGTTATAAACGTCAGAGATGTAGCTATTATACTGCATACATATGAATAATTATGTTCAAAATGTTTAAGCATTCGGAATTATAGCCACGTTAATAACGTTTGTAAGAAACCAAACCGTTTATAAATCCGTCCAGATTTCAGCGAGATAAGAGGATTTGTGTGCGTGCTGCTCACTCACCTTAATTCACAGAGCCCTGTGGTAAGATGGCCGCCGGTGATGCCGGAAGTGACTCCGCCTTAAGACATCTAGCCTTTATATGATATCTATGTCCGGGCTGCAGCGATACATACATGGGAGTGAGCTGCGGGCCACAATCGGCCCGATTGTACATGCATGCTGGGACACGAAGTTGCGTAGGCTCAAGTTATGCGCCTGGTGTCGGCAGACTTAAAAAAACCCATAATAAAATCAAATTGTTTTTAGCAAAATCCACCCGATTCTTGTTCTAAATCTCACAGACTACCACTGTGGTGATTTTCATGTTGATCTACTGTTTTATTATTTAATAATTGCCTGCCAAAATCATGACCAATACTGTTTGTAGGCTATACATTATCAAATATGCCTATAATAAAACAGTAGATCAACATGAAGTAAGACTCTTGCAGACTTGGAGGAGTTCCGTTTGCACGCACGCACGACTTGTTTAAATACATTTATGTTGTTAATAAATGACAATAAATTGTTGTTGTACCTGCAATATGATATTGTACTGTTTATATTATATCTCCAAGTTTTGTTTTTCCAGACAGTTTCTGGTCTCATTGACTTCCATAGTAGGGAAAAAATATAGCCTACTATGGAAGTCACTGGTACCAGAAATTGTCTGGTTACTGACATTCTTCTAAATATCTTCCTTTCTGTTCAGCAGAAGAAAGAAATTCATACAGGTTTGAAACAACATGAGGGTGACAGGATTTTCATTTTAAAGTGAACTATTCCTTTAACCCTCCCCTCCCAGTCTTGTGTGTGAAGGTTACAGTATAAACTATGATTTGTGTATACTACATTATAAATATATCATACTTTTTTACATGTAGCCTTACTTGAAATTACAAAAAAATACTATGAAGGTAAGCTACTTGACTTGTATGTTTAAAAATGTTGTTTGTATGACGTCTTTGAGTAGGCAAACATGCATGTTGTGAACGGGGAATATGCTTCAACAAAATAAAATAAAAGTAGACTCATTGACTAGTGGTTTCACACTTGATGACCCCAGTGTATGTGTGTGTATTACTTGTCTCTCCTAAATAGATTTTTTTTGATTGAATCAACCATCTTTTCTCTTTTCTTTACCTTAAGACTGGTCCTACCCAGAGCCATAGAGAGAAAGAGTTGCGACCGCGACACTCTTTGATGTCGCCGCTATGGCTGTCACGTGGTTCATGTAAGCCCCAATAGTTCCAAAACATACGCTGGCTGTCATGCTCTTCTATGGGACAGACAGCAGCGATTGCATTATTGAACGGTAAATATAAAATAAAACACACCCCAAGTACTTTTTCAGCTGTTATTGCATTTTGTTAATGTCAGTTTTGCATTTGGAGATAAGTTTTAGGCTATATTTTTGGAGGGAAAAGCTTAGTGTTAATGTGCGCATGGGTAGTAGCACTGGCTTTAGCGGCTCTAACTTAACTTTTCCATATCATTCATCTGATGATGGACGTCTCATGATATTTATTTTAGCACAACTGGGCTGCACTGTAAAAAGTTTAACTATTATTTACTCAATTTTATTGGTGAAACATTTTTACACTCAAAAAAATTGAGTAAATTTTAAAGCTGTGAAATCAATGAAATATACTGTATGAATTGAGTAAATGCAAGTAAAAAAATTAAGTAAATCTGAGTAACTGCATCTGGTACATTAACAAATAAAATTGAGTAGAAATAATTTAACATTTAAACATTAAAAAAACAATATTTATGAGTAATATTAACTGTTTTTATTAATGAGTAATATTAACTTTTTTATTTTCTCTAAACCTTTGTAAAAATAGTACTCCAGACAACCACCATTATACATTACATTGGCCTTTATTTTCAATGAGTACAGCAATACAGCACATTTAGACTGTTTTTTTTTTCATGTATACAATATTGCCTGCATTTAAACTTATTTAACAAGTAAAAATGAAATATTTAAACATTCAGGTAGCCAAATTCAAGTCTAATCAACCACTCTGTTATCCAATATCCACCGAATCTGCGCTGGTCCTCGTGCCGGAGACAGACTCGCGCTCTGCGGGTGAACTTTGAACTTCATACCGCCGTCTTGCATTTCACTCACAGTCACTGTCTGAGGCACAGCCGAAATATACTGCGAGCGACTGACATAACCTGCCAATAAACAAAAAGTGATAGTTCTGAGGACATTTTATCATCCAAATGATAATAATTATATTCATTATCATTATGAAAGTCAGTCATGTGTTTATGCAAAGCGTTTCAATCACGCAAAAAGACAAACGCGGCTCTCGTCTCGTTTAGGTGTCGAATTACGCCTCTGTAGGCTATGTTGTTTTGCATTAAATATGATTTAAAGCACAGTAATGATTTTATAGATAAAATAAAACATACACCAACCTGAATTTCACAGTGAAAATGCACCAAATCTGCGACGCTGAGAAGAGAGCTGTTGTTCTGGAGACTGGAGAGTTCAAACCATATGGTTCAAACAGCCACGCTCACTCCAACCGTCGAGTTTTCGTCACGTCAGAGGGTGGGGGAGGGAGGGGGGGCAATGTTTTAATTGAGTAAACTTACTCAATTTTAAGAGCGTGTTAAATATATTAATAATATTGATTTGAATTAAGTAATTTTTTTGTTTCTTGAAACAGATCAGTTTAATTAAACATTCTCAAATATTTTGATAGAAATTTCACATATATATTAAGTATATTATAAAGAAATAATTGGTTAGTCAAATACTAAATTATTTTATTGAAAAAAACTTAAATATATCTGTAAATTTTAGATAAAATTAACTGTTGGATTTTTACTCAATTATTTTGGTATGTTTAACTCAAACAATCAAGTAAACGATATACAGAGATTTTATTAAGTTAATAAAGTTAAAAATTTCTGTAATATTTACTAAGCCACAGAATAATTTTTTACAGTGTGTATTAGGCTATTGATTCCCGTGATTTTGCTTATAAATTTTGATTCAGCCATTAGCCTACCTTCGTGATCACGCAAAGAGGTCTGCCGTGGCGGTCCGTTCAGAGTTCGCTTAAGCTAGCTTACTTCTTCTGATGAAAGTGGCCATCCCCAGGTCCACAATGTGAAACATTATCATGTTAAGACTAAGAATATTATTTTAATATTAAGCCATACACATTATCAAAACTATAACAGATTAAAAACGAATTTAAGCATTGCTGATACAAATGAAGGTTTTCAAATAAACTATTTTTATTAAACAATGACAGACAACAAAAATGTGTGCTTGTGTGAACAAGAAAAGCAAAAATCAGGGGCAGGTGATCCATGAAACAGACAGGACTGGTGATGGCCATAACAATCCTAGAAGTCCAGCATTGTTCTCACAAGCCGCTTCACTCAAGACAATAAAACATAATGAAAAGTTAGTATATCACAAAAAATTTAATTAAATAAAAGTTGCTATAAAGGTGGCAGCGATTCATTACCGAACTCTTAACTGACGAAGTCGCACTAGCTAAGTTAGCAGGCAGTGCTTGAAAATTGGGTGAAACAACTAACATAAAATATAAATAATTACGCTGTGCATGTATAAATGAAGACCAGTATAAGCATCACAAAGGGCCTCTGATACAAAATAGACAGTTGACAATTCAAAAGAGGTCGATATTTCAACAACTTAACTCTGGAACAACTCGACGCGCAGCAATGTAAGTGAATGGGGTCCAACGCCAAAATGACAGTGTTTAGAACTATTCCGCTCTTCAAATCCCGGAAGTGGGCGGTTAAAAGCGCCGCCATTATTTACAACGGAGGTCTATGGGAGTGTCGCAACTCTTTCTCTCTATGGCTCTGGGTCACCCTATCAGTAAGCATTAATGTTGAAAAGTTAACGGATTATTTCAAGTGGTACTCGATGCAGAGCCAAATGGGAGGAGCTAGAGCTCCAGCTCCTCCCCTCGCTGGATTTAGTGGGAGGGGCCGCGCATGCGCATGTTAACATTCTCGCTATCAAAGAGTTACGTCACGATCTTTTCCCGCAGCGTTGCATTCCGGGAAGGCGCCGCCATTTTAGGTGGTAACTCTATACATGGGTTTCTCGGCGACGTCATCACTGCTTGCGCACGCAACCAGGAGGCAATAGACCCGCGGTCTTCGTATCGGAGTAAAGGGTTTAGGCTAGTAGCATAGTGGTGGTGTTGTCTCTAAGTCAAATTGCAAAGAAGTTGTTGCGTAATTTATTTATATGCAGGCCTATCTGTTGTGTTTTATCTGCTCATTTAAATTATACATGTTGCAAGTAATTCCAAATTTAGGCAAATGGAAGAGTGGGACAGAAGAAGGAAGTATGTTATATGCTATTCTTTCTATTCATAATTTGACGAGCTGCACATGACCACATAGCACGTAGTTGTATGCATCAATGGATTTGTACGCTCTAATCATTTATTTTGTATACACACTTGGTGTCTGAATAAGATAATTATATAGCCTATATCAGGCCATACAATTGCTGGCCACTATTTGTCATCCGCAATCCAAAGATCGTCATGTATTGCGTAGGGATCCGGCAAGATCTCACCATTGCTGAGAGTAAGTTTTTTAATATAATCGCCACGGTCGGAGGTACTAAGGCTACATAATCCATCGTCAAATCTTTGATTTACACTAATGTAACGTTATATGTGCAGTCATGAAATGCTGCAGGTCGTAAAGTAACGTAACGTAAACAAGGTTAACTTATATAAAAGCAAATGCTGCACTGCTAACATTACATTACTAACTTAGTCTAACATGATAATTCATACATGCATCACAGTATGTCCGGATTCGTAAACAGTTGGACGTTTTACATATGTTATAATAATATGAAACACAAACAAACAGATCCAACTCTGAAATTGCAGTTTATAATTAAGTCAACAAGAAATTACAAACAATGGGAAATCTACGTTGATTACAATATCTTTACAGAATTCGGCATAACAGATAGCGGGTTTTTTGCCTCCTGGATGCGCGCGCATCCGGTATTGTTTGTATACAAGAAACCCGTGTATCAGTTGCCATGGTTACTTCTACAGTGAGGCCAAGATAAATAGCAAAAGAGAGAGAAAAGATCAGGTTGATATGCGTTTGCATTTTAGCGATATGCCACATTTTCTTGGCAAGATATGGAGAAGGAAAAAGCTTAAAGAAACGGCCTATCACGTTATGACGTAGCCTACGACATTGCCAGAATGTACGATCTGTCCGCACACAGCAGGTCCAAAATCAGATTTATTTCCACATATAAATAAACCCCAGGCAAAATTAATCAGTGAGGCCCTATTTTTAAATATATTTTATATAGTCCTATGTTTTTTATATAATATATTAAAATGTATATTTGTTAATAGGCTATCTTCATTGCCTAGATATAATTAAACAAAAACACATCTAACAGAACATAACCTGAGTTGTTCTTTTTTTACAATATGTTCTTATTTATTTTTTATTTATTTATTTTTTCATTAACAAAATGTCAATCTTCGTCTTTATAACAGAAGATACAAAAATCTTCAGCCTATTAGGCTACATGTATAACGGATTATCACCTTATAAACAGTCCTTTGTGGAATAAGGCCTAATGCTATATAGAAATAGCATAGCCTATGGTTATAGCATCTTAATTTAAACTTTATTTTGGTATTAGGTTATTAAAATGCTAACTCGTCTATCTAATGTAAAGAGCTGGATATTAGGCTACTTAAATAGGCCTTATGTCATTAAATGTAGGCATCTACGATAGACTAAATATTTTTAACGTTAGTCATTCATTTAAGCAATGACTAATATCGCACGTTAATCAATCCTGGGTGCAGTTCAAGCATCAAGCACCGGCAAAAGTAGGCTAATGATAATAAATGTGTCTAAAAAAAATAAAGCATTTTCATTATGTATTAATAGGCTTTGTACAGTATCATAACACTGAACAACTCAACAGAAATCAGATGATTTAGATTAATTCACAAATAACACACACGTAAATGCGGTGGACAAAAAATAAATAGGGGTGCACTATCTAAGCTTTCACATTGCCTTTTAAGTCTAGTAATTTACATAATAACAGCAGACGCTTTTGTCCAAAGCAGCTTTAAAAGTGAGGAAAACAACACACACACACACACACACACACGCACGCACGCGCACGCGCGCACACACACACACACACACAGTGTGAGCAATGTTCTTATTAGGTGTTTACGCGTTTGTCACAGAAACGATAAATATTTAATCATAATCACGACAAATATTAGAGAAAAATACAATATGATGTATGCCAGCATATTGCGCATCAAAACACACTTGTCCTTCCATCACGGTTGAACTCGCACTAGATCCAGCAACAGTGAGCTAGAGCTCTAGCTCCTCCCATTTGACGCTGCAGCGAATCCCCGCTCACTAAATTTAGCAGCGAGGGGAGGAGCTAGAGCTCATTTGGCTCTGCATCGAGCACCATCTCCCCAGCGATCCATTTCGCCCCTTTGTATAACTTGTTTATTCGTGTAGCCTGCCTTCCAGATAATCAATATGCACTTGCTTAGCAGTTTTTCCATTGGGATATTATGGAATCAAACGAATCAAGAGTTCTAGACTCTGACAGGTCCTTCTTATTTGCTTTCATGTTACTATAGACAACTATACCTAGGGTCTTGAAGTTATATCACACCACATGTAGTCACTTACATGTATGCTTACTTGGCATATGTAATTCTTTAGGTATTTACAACAGCATTGTTCACTGTATGATAAAATTGTGAAAATTAATCGTAAGAAGAAGTTTATATTAATTCAAGTTTGCTCTGTGCGGATGTATTGTTCTGTTCCAGTGATGTTCTTTGACTAAATCTGAAGGGAAAAGATATCAGTTATGGGGTCACAGCTTGTTCCCCAATGATATCTGCCGCAGCTTTTGCAAAGAGGCATATATACCCCTCGGGTCCCAGCAAGTTTTCACCAAGGTGGTAGGACCCAGCGATCCATTTCGCCCCTTTGCATAACTTGTTTATTCGTGTAGCCTGCCCTCCAGATAATCAGTATGCACTTGCTTAGCATTTTTTCCATTGGGTTATTATGGAATCAAACTAATCAAGAGTTCTAGACTTTGGCAGGTTCTTCTTATTTGCTTTCATGTTACTATAGACAACTATGCCTAGGGTTTTGAAGTTCTATCACACCACATGTAGTCACTTACATGTATGCTTACTTGGCATATGTAATTCTTTAGGTATTTACAACACCAATGTTCACTATATGATAAAAGTGAGACAATTAATCGTAAGAAGAAGTTTATATTAGTTCAAGTTTGCTCTCTGTGTTTGTATTGTTCTGTTCCAGTGATGTTCTTTGACTAAATCTGAAAGGAAAATATATCACTTATGGGGTCAAAGCTTGTTCCCCAATGGTATCTGCTGCAGATTTTGCAAGAGGCATATATACCCCTCGGGTCCCAGCAAGTTTTCACCAAGGTGGTAGGACCCAGCGATCCATTTTGCCCCTTTGCATACCTTGTTTATTCGTGCAGCCTGCCTTCCAGATAATCAATATGCACTTGCTTAGCATTTTTTCCATTGGGTTATTATGGAATCAAACTAATCAAGAGTTCTAGACTTTGACAGGTTCTTCTTATTTGCTTTCATGTTACTATAGACAACTATGCCTAGGGTCTTTAAGTTCTATCAGACCACATGTAGTCACTTACATGTATGCTTACTTGGGATATGTAACTCTTTAGGTATTTACAACACCACTGGCCACTATATGATAAAAGTGTGAAAATGAATCGTAAGAAGAAGTTTATATTAGTTCAAGTTTGCTCTCTTTGTGGATGTATTGTTCTGTTCCAGTGATGTTCTTTGACTACATCTGAAGGGAAAAGATATCACCTATGGTGTCAAAGCCTGTTCCCCAATGGTATCTGCTAAAGCTTTTGCAAGAGGCATATATACCCCTCGGGTCCCAGCAAGTTTTCACCAAGGTGGTAGGACCCAGCGATCCATTTCGCCCCTTTGCTTACCTTGCTTATTCGTGTAGCCAGCCCTCCAGATAATCAATATGCACTTGCTTAGCATTTTTTCCATTGGGTTATTATGGAATCAAACTAATCAAGAGTTCTAGACTTTGACAGGTTCTTCTTATTTGCTTTCATATTACTATAGACATCTATGCCTAGGGTCTTGAAGTTCTATCACACAACATGTAGTCACTTGCATGTATGCTTACTTGGCATATGTAACTCTTTAGGTATTTACAACACCACTGGTCACTATATGATAAAAGTGTGCAAATTAATCGTAAGAAGTTTATATTAGTTCAAGTTTGCTCTCTGTTTGTATGTATTGTTCTGTTTCAGTGATGTTCTTTGACTAAATCTGAAGGGAAAAGATATCACCTACAGGGTCAAAGCCTGTTCCCCAATGGTATCTGTTGCAGCTTTTGCAAGAGGCATATATACCCCTCGGGTCCCAGCAAGTTTTCACCAAGGTGGTAGGACCCAGCGATCCATTTTGCCCCTTTGCATACCTTGTTTATTCGTGTAGCCTGCCCTCCAGATAATCAGTATGCACTTGCTTAGCATTTCTTCCATTGGGTTATTATGGAATCAAACGAATCAAGAGTTCTAGACTTTGACAGGATCTTCTTATTTGCTTTCATGTTACTATAGACAACTATGCATAGGGTCTTGAAGTTCTATCACACCACATGTAGCCACTTACATGTATACTTACTTGGCATATGTAACTCTTTAGGTATTTACAACACCACCGGTCACTACATGATAAAAGTGTGAAAATTAATCGTAAGAAGAAGTTTATATTAGTTCAAGTTTGCTCTCTGTGGATGTATTGTTCTGCTCCAGTGATGTTCTGTGACCAAATCTGAAAGAAAAAGATACCACCTATGTGGTCAAAGCCTGTTCCCCAATGGTATCTGCTGAAGCTTTTGCAAGAGGCATATATACCCCTCGGGTCCCAGCAAGTTTTCACCAAGGTGGTAGGACCCAGCGATCCATTTCGCCCCTTTGCATACCTTGTTTATTCTGTAGCCTGTCTTCCAGATAATCAATATGCACTTGCTTAGCATTTCTTCCATTGGGTTATTATGGAATCAAACTAATCAAGAGTTCTAGACTTTGACAGGTTCTTCTTATTTACTTTCATGTTACTATAGACAACTATACCTAGGGTCTTGAAGTTCTATTACACCACATGTAGTCACTTACATGTATGCTTACTTGGCATATGTAACTCTTTAGGTATTTACAACACCACTGGTCACTACATGATAAAAGTGTGAAAATTAATCGTAATAAGAAGTTTATATTAGTTCAAGTTTGCTCTGTGTGGATGTATTGTTCTGTTCCAGTGTTGTTCTGTGACTAAATCTGAAGGGAAAAGATAGCACCTATGGGCTCAAAGCCTGTTCCCCAATGGTATCTGCTGAAGCTTTTGCAAGAGGCATATATACCTCTCGGGTCCCAGCAAGTTTTCACCAAGGTGGTAGGACCCAGCGATCCATTTCGCCCCTTTGCATACCTTGTTTATTCGTGTAGCCTGCCTTCCAGATAATCAATATGCACTTGCTTAGCATTTTTTCCAATGGGTTATTATGAAATCATACTAATCAAGAGTTCTAGACTTTGACAGATTCTTCTTATTTGCTTTCATGTTACTATAGACAACTATGCCTAGGGTCTTGCAGTTCTATCACACCACATGTAGTCACTTACATGTATGCTTACTTGGCATAGGTAATTCTTTAGGTATTTACAACAGCATTGTTCACTGTATGATAAAATTGTGAAAATTAATCGTAAGAAGAAGTTTATATTAGTTCAAGTTTGCTCTGTGTGGATGTATTGTTCTGTTCCAGTGATGTTCTTTGACTAAATCTGAAGGGAAAAGATATCAGTTATGGGGTCACAGCTTGTTCCCCAATGGTATCTGCCGCAGCTTTTGCAAGAGGCATATATACCCCTCGGGTCCCAGCAAGTTTTCACCAAGGTGGTAGGACCCAGCGATCCATTTCGCCCCTTTGCATAACTTGTTTATTCGTGTAGCCTGCCCTCCAGATAATCAGTATGCACTTGCTTAGCATTTTTTCCATTGGGTTATTATGGAATCAAACTAATCAAGAGTTCTAGACTTTGGCAGGTTCTTCTTATTTGCTTTCATGTTACTATAGACAACTATGCCTAGGGTTTTGAAGTTCTATCACACCACATGTAGTCACTTACATGTATGCTTACTTGGCATATGTAATTCTTTAGGTATTTACAACACCAATGTTCACTATATGATAAAAGTGAGACAATTAATCGTAAGAAGAAGTTTATATTAGTTCAAGTTTGCTCTCTGTGTTTGTATTGTTCTGTTCCAGTGATGTTCTTTGACTAAATCTGAAAGGAAAATATATCACTTATGGGGTCAAAGCTTGTTCCCCAATGGTATCTGCTGCAGCTTTTGCAAGAGGCATATATACCCCTCGGGTCCCAGCAAGTTTTCACCAAGGTGGTAGGACCCAGCGATCCATTTTGCCCCTTTGCATACCTTGTTTATTTGTGTAGCCTGCCTTCCAGATAATCAATATGCAC
This sequence comes from Scardinius erythrophthalmus, assembly GCF_964197995.2. Taxonomy (NCBI): domain Eukaryota; kingdom Metazoa; phylum Chordata; class Actinopteri; order Cypriniformes; family Leuciscidae; genus Scardinius; species Scardinius erythrophthalmus. The sequence goes on along the minus strand of NC_138241.1, from coordinate 8,565,784 downwards.
TTGCTTAGCATTTTTTTCCATTGGGTTATTATGGAATCAAACTAATCAAGAGTTCTAGACTTTGACAGTTTCTTCTTATTTGCTTTCATGTTACTATAGACAACTATGCCTAGGGTCTTTAAGTTCTATCAGACCACATGTAGTCACTTACATGTATGCTTACTTGGCATATGTAACTCTTTAGGTATTTACAACACCACTGGCCACTATATGATAAAAGTGTGAAAATGAATCGTAAGAAGAAGTTTATATTAGTTCAAGTTTGCTCTCTGTGTGGATGTATTGTTTTGTTCCAGTGATGTTCTTTGACTACATCTGAAGGGAAAAGATATCACCTATGGTGTCAAAGCCTGTTCCCCAATGGTATCTGCTGAAGCTTTTGCAAGAGGCATATATACCCCTCGGGTCCCAGCAAGTTTTCACAAAGGTGGTAGGACCCAGCGATCCATTTCGCCATTTGCTTGAGTCATCTCAGCCTTAATAAGCCTGTTAACAAGCAGAATCACTGAAGGAGATGAGTATAAACACAAGAACTACAACTGACTTCAGCCACAGTCTTAGATGAAATCAACAGAAGATAAAAGACGACAATAAATCTCTCAAGATCTCATCAGAAGAGGATTAAAAAACTCCACAAAAAGCATTACCACCTTCACTTATTACTAACCAGAATTACTTTATTTCTGTCAGATATCCACTTAGAATTAACAGGGGTTTAACTCTCTGTTTCATTTGAAATCACCATAATGGTGATTATTGTTTCCATTAGTTGGTCTTTATAACTCTTGCAAAGAAAGCAGTACCAGCCAGCAGTGGTCAACTTGAAGCTTCCACCTGCACTCCCATCGAAGCTAAGTAGGGTTGAGCCTGGTCTTTATCTGGATGGGAAAGCTCCTGGGAGACTGGGTAGCTGCTGGAAGAGGTGTTAGAGAGGACGCAGGTCTGATCAACCTGTGGCCTTAGTGGGTCCTAACACCCCAGTACAGTCACAATAAGCTGTACTGTATAAAGGGTACCTCTGGTGTAAAATAGTCCCTATATCCCATAACATCCAACGCCCCAGTACAGTCGCTATAAACTGTACTGAATAAAGGGTGTCACCCTGGGGCAAAAATAATCCCTATTATTATTATTATTTTTCTGGCTGGTGTGACTGTGTGTTTGTATGGTATGGTGTGTTTGTTATGGAAAAGAAAGCCTCTCATCATCCAATAGCTGTGCGCAGGCACAAGATGGAGTGCCAAAAGCCCATCAAGTTCCTCCAGAGGTGTATAGTCCAGGGGTCAGAAAGTAGAAGTCCTGCCATATGTTTATTCCACCCATGAACTCAGCCAGCTGATTTCACTAATTAGTTCTATCTCCTGGCTGAATTAGCAAATCCAGGTGATTGGAACAAAATACTGAGAAGGACTTTTACTTTCTGAACCTGGACTTTACACCTCTGGCCACATGTCAGCCAAGAGCAAAATAAATAAACCACAACTGGACATTATCTGAGCCACAAAATCTGTGTATATTAAATATGGAGTCATCTCAGCCTTAATAAGCCTGTTAACAAGCAGAATCACTGAAGGAAAGAAGAGAACAGAAAAAGAGACGAGCAGAAACAAGAACTACAACTGATTTCAGTCACAGCCTTAGATGAAATCAACTGAAGAGAAAAGAAGACATTAAATCTGTGAAGATCTCAGCAGAGGAGGATTAAACAACTCCACAAACAGCATTACCAGCTTCACGTATTACTAACCAGACTGACTTTATTTCTGTCAGACGTCTACAGAAGTTTTTATTGAGAATTAACAGAGGTTTAACTCTAATGTGGTTCATTTGAAGTCACCATAACAGCGATTAGTGTTTCCATTAGTTGGGCTCTTAACTCTTATGATAGACAGTGTGTTTGTTAAGCAGCAAAAGAAGGTAAAGTCAAATGAGATCAGGTGATGATGGTTACCTGTTGATGGTTTTATAATCGTCATGAAGTAGCCTGAATCACTGATGTTTTCAAAGTCTAATAATTGTGTTCCATTATATTTTCACATCACAAACCCTGTGTTACTGCAGCATGAGATCGAGCAATATTATAAGAATCAGAATATTTTAACAAACATGAGCACAAAAAAGTCAGTTTAATATGACACACACAGACATCAACAATCAGCGTATGAATCTCAACAATGGTGACAATCAAAAGTCCCTTGCTGCAATGCATGCTGGGAACCAGCATAGAGTCCAAAACGCCCAGCATGCATTGCAACATGAATAAATTATGTAGCTGAATTGTCCTATTATTTTGTTTAATTCTATATATTTTTATTTATTTTTTGCTGTTGTTTTTGTAGTGAAATTTAGTAGTTTTTTGTGATGTTCAGAGTTGATCTGTTTATCTGAATATTGTTTATTGTCACCATTGTTGAGATTCATACGCTGATTGTTAATAACTGTGTGTGTCACTCTAGGTACAAATTTTGTGTTCATGGTTATTAAAATATTTTAACTGATAGGTATACTACTGTTGGATCTCATGCTAGAGTAACACAGGGTTTGTGATGTAAATGTATTGATGGAACAAAAAAATTGTTATATACAAATAACATCTGGGATTCAGTCTATTTCATGATGATTACAAAACCATCAACAGGTAACCATCACACCTGATCTCATTTCACTTTAGCTTTCTTTGCTTTTGCAAATGTGTTTGACAAACACACTGTCACAGCGGCCAAAAACAGACAAAATATATAATAAGAGTTAAGAGCCCAACTAATGGAAACACTAATCACTGTTATGGTGACTTCAAATGAAACACATTAGAGTTAAACCTCTGTTAATTCTCAATAAAAACTTCAGTGATTCTGCTTGTTAACAGGCTTATTAAGGCTGAGATGACTCAATATTTAATATACACAGGTTTTGTGGCTCAGATAAGGTCCAGTTCTGGTTTATTTCTTTTGCTCTTGGCTGACATCTGGCCAGATGTGTAAAGTCCAGGTTCCGAAAGTAAAAGTCCTCCTCAGTATATTGTGTTCCAATCACCTGGATTTGCTAATTCAGCCAGGAGATAGAACTAATTAGTGAAATCAGCTGGCTGAGTTCATGGGTGGAATAAACATATGGCAGGACTTCTACTTTCGGACCCCTGGACTATACACCTCTGTAGACAACTAATAATTGTGATGAAATTAAGCAAGGTATTTGCTTTCATGTTACTATAGACAACTATGCCTAGGGTCTTGAAGTTCTATCACACCACATGTAGTCACTTACATGTATGCTTACGTGGCATATATAACTATTTAGGTATTTACAACACCACTGGCCACTAAATGATAAAAGTGTGAAAATTAATCGTAAGAATAAGTTTATATTAGTTCAAGTTTGCTCTGTGTGGATGTATTGTTCTGTTCCAGTGATGTTCTGTGACTAAATCTGAAGGGAAAAGATGTCACCTATGTGCTCAAAGCCTGTTCCCCAATGGTATCTGCTTAAGCTTTTGCAAGAGGCATTTATACCCCTCGGGTCCCAGCAAGTTTTCACCAAGGTGGTAGGACCCAGCGATCCATTTTGCCACTTTGCTTACCTTGTTTATTCGTGTAACCAGCCCTCCAGATAATCAATATGCACTTGCTTAGCATTTCTTCCATTGGGTTATTATGAAATCAAACTAATCAAGAGTTTTAGACTTTGACAGTTTCCTCTTATTTGCTTTCATGTTACTATAGACAACTATGCCTAGGGTCTTGAAGTTCTATCACACCACATGTAGTCACTTACATGTATGCTTACTTGGCATATGTAATTCTTTAGGTATTTACAACACCATTGTTCACTATATGATAAAAGTGAGAAAATTAATCGTAAGAAGAAGTTTATATTAGTTCAAGTTTGCTCTCTGTGTATGTATTGTTCTGTTCCAGTGATGTTCTTTGACTACGTCCGAAGGGAAAAGATATCACCTATGGGCTCAAAGCCTGTTCCCCAATGGTATCTGCTGAACTTTTGCAAGAAGCTTATATACCCCTCGGGTCCCAGCAAGTTTTCACCAAGGTGGTAGGACCCAGCGATCCATTTCGCCCCTTTGCATACCTTGTTTATTCGTGAAGCCTGCCTTCCAGATAATCAATATGCACTTGCTTAGCATTTCTTCTATTGGGTTATTATGGAATCAAACTAATCAAGAGTTCTAGACTTTGACAGGTTCTTCTTATTTGCTTTCATGTTACTATAGACAACTATGCCTAGGGTCTTGAAGTTCTATCACACTTACATGTAGTCACTTACATGTGTGCTTACTTGGCATATGTAATTCTTTTGGTATTTACAACAGCATTGTTCACTGTATGATAAAATTGTGAAAATTAATCGTAAGAAGAAGTTTATATTAGTTCTATTTTGCTCTGTGTGGATGTATTGTTCTGTTCCAGTGATGTTCTTTGACTAAATCTGAAGGGAAAAGATATCAGTTATGGGGTCACAGCTTGTTCCCCAATGGTATCTGCCGCAGCTTTTGCAAGAGGCATATATACCCCTCGGGTCCCAGCAAGTTTTCACCAAGGTGGTAGGACCCAGCGATCCATTTTGCCCCTTTGCATAACTTGTTTATTCGTGTAGCCTACCCTCCAGATAATCAGTATGCACTTGCTTAGCATTTTTTCCATTGGGTTATTATGGAATCAAACTAATCAAGAGTTCTAGACTTTGGCAGGTTCTTCTTATTTGCTTTCATGTTACTATAGACAACTATGCCTAGGGTTTTGAAGTTCTATCACACCACATGTAGTCACTTACATGTATGCTTACTTGGCATATGTAATTCTTTAGGTATTTACAACACCAATGTTCACTATATGATAAAAGTGAGACAATTAATCGTAAGAAGAAGTTTATATTAGTTCAAGTTTGCTCTCTGTGTTTGTATTGTTCTGTTCCAGTGATGTTCTTTGACTAAATCTGAAAGGAAAATATATCACTTATGGGGTCAAAGCTTGTTCCCCAATGGTATCTGCTGCAGCTTTTGCAAGAGGCATATATACCCCTCGGGTCCCAGCAAGTTTTCACCAAGGTGGTAGGACCCAGCGATCCATTTTGCCCCTTTGCATACCTTGTTTATTTGTGTAGCCTGCCTTCCAGATAATCAATATGCACTTGCTTAGCATTTTTTTCCATTGGGTTATTATGGAATCAAACTAATCAAGAGTTCTAGACTTTGACAGGTTCTTCTTATTTGCTTTCATGTTACTATAGACAACTATGCCTAGGGTCTTTAAGTTCTATCAGACCACATGTAGTCACTTACATGTATGCTTACTTGGCATATGTAACTCTTTAGGTATTTACAACACCACTGGCCACTATATGATAAAAGTGTGAAAATGAATCGTAAGAAGAAGTTTATATTAGTTCAAGTTTGCTCTCTGTGTGGATGTATTGTTTTGTTCCAGTGATGTTCTTTGACTACATCTGAAGGGAAAAGATATCACCTATGGTGTCAAAGCCTGTTCCCCAATGGTATCTGCTGAAGCTTTTGCAAGAGGCATATATACCCCTCGGGTCCCAGCAAGTTTTCACAAAGGTGGTAGGACCCAGCGATCCATTTCGCCATTTGCTTGAGTCATCTCAGCCTTAATAAGCCTGTTAACAAGCAGAATCACTGAAGGAGATGAGTATAAACACAAGAACTACAACTGACTTCAGCCACAGTCTTAGATGAAATCAACAGAAGATAAAAGACGACAATAAATCTCTCAAGATCTCATCAGAAGAGGATTAAAAAACTCCACAAAAAGCATTACCACCTTCACTTATTACTAACCAGAATTACTTTATTTCTGTCAGATATCCACTTAGAATTAACAGGGGTTTAACTCTCTGTTTCATTTGAAATCACCATAATGGTGATTATTGTTTCCATTAGTTGGTCTTTATAACTCTTGCAAAGAAAGCAGTACCAGCCAGCAGTGGTCAACTTGAAGCTTCCACCTGCACTCCCATCGAAGCTAAGTAGGGTTGAGCCTGGTCTTTATCTGGATGGGAAAGCTCCTGGGAGACTGGGTAGCTGCTGGAAGAGGTGTTAGAGAGGACGCAGGTCTGATCAACCTGTGGCCTTAGTGGGTCCTAACGCCCCAGTACAGTCACAATAAGCTGTACTGTATAAAGGGTACCTCTGGTGTAAAATAGTCCCTATATCCCATAACATCCAACGCCCCAGTACAGTCGCTATAAACTGTACTGAATAAAGGGTGTCACCCTGGGGCAAAAATAATCCCTATTATTATTATTATTTTTCTGGCTGGTGTGACTGTGTGTTTGTATGGTATGGTGTGTTTGTTATGGAAAAGAAAGCCTCTCATCATCCAATAGCTGTGCGCAGGCACAAGATGGAGTGCCAAAAGCCCATCAAGTTCCTCCAGAGGTGTATAGTCCAGGGGTCAGAAAGTAGAAGTCCTGCCATATGTTTATTCCACCCATGAACTCAGCCAGCTGATTTCACTAATTAGTTCTATCTCCTGGCTGAATTAGCAAATCCAGGTGATTGGAACAAAATACTGAGAAGGACTTTTACTTTCTGAACCTGGACTTTACACCTCTGGCCACATGTCAGCCAAGAGCAAAATAAATAAACCACAACTGGACATTATCTGAGCCACAAAATCTGTGTATATTAAATATGGAGTCATCTCAGCCTTAATAAGCCTGTTAACAAGCAGAATCACTGAAGGAAAGAAGAGAACAGAAAAAGAGACGAGCAGAAACAAGAACTACAACTGATTTCAGTCACAGCCTTAGATGAAATCAACTGAAGAGAAAAGAAGACATTAAATCTGTGAAGATCTCAGCAGAGGAGGATTAAACAACTCCACAAACAGCATTACCAGCTTCACGTATTACTAACCAGACTGACTTTATTTCTGTCAGACGTCTACAGAAGTTTTTATTGAGAATTAACAGAGGTTTAACTCTAATGTGGTTCATTTGAAGTCACCATAACAGCGATTAGTGTTTCCATTAGTTGGGCTCTTAACTCTTATGATAGACAGTGTGTTTGTTAAGCAGCGAAAGAAGGTAAAGTCAAATGAGATCAGGTGATGATGGTTACCTGTTGATGGTTTTATAATCGTCATGAAGTAGCCTGAATCACTGATGTTTTCAAAGTCTAATAATTGTGTTCCATTATATTTTCACATCACAAACCCTGTGTTACTGCAGCATGAGATCGAGCAATATTATAAGAATCAGAATATTTTAACAAACATGAGCACAAAAAAGTCAGTTTAATGTGACACACACAGACATCAACAATCAGCGTATGAATCTCAACAATGGTGACAATCAAAAGTCCCTTGCTGCAATGCATGCTGGGAACCAGCATAGAGTCCAAAACGCCCAGAATGCATTGCAACATGAATAAATTATGTAGCTGAATTGTCCTATTATTTTGTTTAATTCTATATATTTTTATTTATTTTTTGCTGTTGTTTTTGTAGTGAAATTTAGTAGTTTTTTGTGATGTTCAGAGTTGATCTGTTTATCTGAATATTGTTTATTGTCACCATTGTTGAGATTCATACGCTGATTGTTAATAACTGTGTGTGTCACTCTAGGTACAAATTTTGTGTTCATGGTTATTAAAATATTTTAACTGATAGGTATACTACTGTTGGATCTCATGCTAGAGTAACACAGGGTTTGTGATGTAAATGTATTGATGGAACAAAAAAATTGTTATATACAAATAACATCTGGGATTCAGTCTATTTCATGATGATTACAAAACCATCAACAGGTAACCATCACACCTGATCTCATTTCACTTTAGCTTTCTTTGCTTTTGCAAATGTGTTTGACAAACACACTGTCACAGCGGCCAAAAACAGACAAAAGATATAATAAGAGTTAAGAGCCCAACTAATGGAAACACTAATCACTGTTATGGTGACTTCAAATGAAACACATTAGAGTTAAACCTCTGTTAATTCTCAATAAAAACTTCAGTGATTCTGCTTGTTAACAGGCTTATTAAGGCTGAGATGACTCAATATTTAATATACACAGGTTTTGTGGCTCAGATAAGGTCCAGTTCTGGTTTATTTCTTTTGCTCTTGGCTGACATCTGGCCAGATGTGTAAAGTCCAGGTTCCGAAAGTAAAAGTCCTCCTCAGTATATTGTGTTCCAATCACCTGGATTTGCTAATTCAGCCAGGAGATAGAACTAATTAGTGAAATCAGCTGGCTGAGTTCATGGGTGGAATAAACATATGGCAGGACTTCTACTTTCGGACCCCTGGACTATACACCTCTGTAGACAACTAATAATTGTGATGAAATTAAGCAAGGTATTTGCTTTCATGTTACTATAGACAACTATGCCTAGGGTCTTGAAGTTCTATCACACCACATGTAGTCACTTACATGTATGCTTACGTGGCATATATAACTATTTAGGTATTTACAACACCACTGTAAATGATAAAAGTGTGAAAATTAATCGTAAGAATAAGTTTATATTAGTTCAAGTTTGCTCTGTGTGGATGTATTGTTCTGTTCCAGTGATGTTCTGTGACTAAATCTGAAGGGAAAAGATGTCACCTATGTGCTCAAAGCCTCTTCCCCAATGGTATCTGCTTAAGCTTTTGCAAGAGGCATTTATACCCCTCGGGTCCCAGCAAGTTTTCACCAAGGTGGTAGGACCCAGCGATCCATTTTGCCACTTTGCTTACCTTGTTTATTCGTGTAACCAGCCCTCCAGATAATCAATATGCACTTGCTTAGCATTTCTTCCATTGGGTTATTATGGAATCAAACTAATCAAGAGTTTTAGACTTTGACAGTTTCCTCTTATTTGCTTTCATGTTACTATAGACAACTATGCCTAGGGTCTTGAAGTTCTATCACACCACATGTAGTCACTTACATGTATGCTTACTTGGCATATGTAATTCTTTAGGTATTTACAACACCATTGTTCACTATATGATAAAAGTGAGAAAATTAATCGTAAGAAGAAGTTTATATTAGTTCAAGTTTGCTCTCTGTGTATGTATTGTTCTGTTCCAGTGATGTTCTTTGACTACGTCCGAAGGGAAAAGATATCACCTATGGGCTCAAAGCCTGTTCCCCAATGGTATCTGCTGAACTTTTGCAAGAAGCTTATATACCCCTCGGGTCCCAGCAAGTTTTCACCAAGGTGGTAGGACCCAGCGATCCATTTCGCCCCTTTGCATACCTTGTTTATTCGTGTAGCCTGCCTTCCAGATAATCAATATGCACTTGCTTAGCATTTCTTCTATTGGGTTATTATGGAATCAAACTAATCAAGAGTTCTAGACTTTGACAGGTTCTTCTTATTTGCTTTCATGTTACTATAGAAAACTATGCCTAGGGTCTTGAAGTTCTATCACACTTACATGTAGTCACTTACATGTGTGCTTACTTTGAGTATGTAATTCTTTAGTTATTTACAACACCATTGTTCACTATATGATAAAAGTGTGAAAATTAATCGTAAGAAGAAGTTTATATTAGTTCAAGTTTGCTCTGTGTGGATGCATTGTTCTGTTCCAGTGATGTTCTTTGACTAAATCTGAAGGGAAAAGATATCAACTATGGGATCAAAGCCTGTTCCCCAATTATATCTGGTGAAGCTTTTGCAAGAGGCATCTATAACCATCGGGTCCCAGCAAGTTTTCACCAAGGTGGCAGGACCCAGCGATCCATTTCGCCCCTTTGCATAACTTGTTTATTCGTGTAGCCTGCCTTCCAGATTATCAATATGCCCTTGCTTAGCAGTTTTTCCATTGGGTTATTATGGAATCAAACTAATCAAGAGTTCTAGACTTTGACAGGTTCTTCTTATTTGCTTTCATGTTACTATAGACAACTATGCCTAGGGTCTTGAAGTTCTATCACACCACATGTAGTCACTTACATGTATGCTTGCTTGGCATATGTAACTCTTTAGGTATTTAATACACCACTGGTCACTATATGATAAAAGTGTGAAAATTAATCGTAAGAAGAAGTTATATTAGTTCAAGTTTGCTCTGTGTGGATGTATTGTTCTGTTCCAGTGTTGTTCTGTGACTAAATCTGAAGGGAAAAGATATCACCTATGGGCTCAAAGCTTGTTCCCCAATGGTATCTGCTGCAGCTTTTGCAAGAGGCATATATTCCCCTCGGGTCCCAGCAAGTTTTCACCAAGGTGGTAGGACCCAGCGATGAATTTTGCCCCTTTGCTTACCTTGTTTATTCGTGATGGTGCTCGATGCAGAGCCAAATGGGAGGAGCTAGAGCTCCAGCCCCTCCCCTCGCTGAAAAATAATAAGACTATACCTAATCTGCCCTATTTGTAGAAGTAAAAGCATACTCCAACAGGCCAGTTGTAATTATTATTATTTTTTTGTTATATTGTAAATTTAAACTGTAATTTTGGGTAGACTCAACCTTCATGTGGTAGGCTATGCATTAAGCTATTTTAATGAAATGGAAACAAGCAGTTTTAAAACCAGCCATGTGACCCCCCCACCAGGGACGTCACTAGGATTGGAAGACAGGGGGGGCTTAGCCCCCATGGTATTTGTAACTTGCGTTTATAGAAAATCTTACAGTGAATTTGAGTAAAAAACAGCTATGTACTGTATGTTTAGCTGTATTTGTCTCTTCAACCCCGTTACCATCTTCAACCCTGTTACCCTAGTCTCAACCCCGTTACACCTACATTTTTATTAATTTTTTATTTTTTAAGTTTATGAATAAGTAATTTAATGTTTGTTGAACTTAGTCAGAAATGTTCAGAGCAATCATAAGAATACAATTTCTGGTAAGCTACGCTTTTTTTATTATTTCAATTCAATTCAATTATTGTATTTTGATTTAATATTGACTCATTTGGATAAATATTAGGTAGGCTACACAAGGTAGGCGTTAATTTTTCTCAAGAAAAAAACAACTCACCTAATGCGGTAAACATACAGAGAGCCCTATCAGCTGGCAGTGTTATTTAAGGTTAAAAATAACTCAAATTAAATATAATGCGTTTTTTTTTATAATAACAACTTTATTTAATGATATAATTAAAAATATAATAAATATGTAATATAGAACACATATTTAGCAAAATACTCTCTATAGCTCTTTTTTTCTTGCCAACTACGTGCTGTAGCCTATTATGGTCATTAAATGGCTTTCCTGAGGTAAATGTGACATAATTGTTCTCCAGCTATGTTAATTGACCTCTTCACGCTGATAAAAAAACACTGATTGATCGATATTTTGTACGAGGAATATACATTTCGGTAAGTTGTAGCCTACTTCTGTATCTTTCAACAGTGTTCGTGTTTTTTTACTATTAGCTAGTAGAGATGATCGGTTTCACGTGCGCTAAGGATCTGTCACGTAACATTTACAAACGCCAAAACGGTATTTATTGTTTGAATTTCATAATAAAATGTAAAAAATCTGAGAGTTGAGATTCTTTTATATAATAAAGTAACCTGCTCTGTCTAGTCTGTTGGTCTCCGTGTCCTCTTTGCTTCACGATTTTTCTCTGCGTGAGAAAATAGATGTGTGGCGTGAGAGCGTGTGAAAAGTGTCAATTGCGTGTGTCTCACGGTGAATGCGTGAGAGTTGGCAGCTCTTTGCACTGTCCAACTTCCGACTTTTCGGCTATTTTTTATAGCTGGATATATATCATTTGTTGTGTCTAAATATGAATGAGGATACGGTTATTGATAAATCGAATTGTTATTGTTGGTTTTATTATAATTTAGGGGGGCTTAGGAACATTTTGGGGTAGCTTCAGCCCCCCTAAAATAGGCCTAACGACGTCCCTGCCCCCCACACAGAGGAAAAACAAGATAACAAATGTGCTCTGAGATTAGTGAGGCATCCACTCCAACCACATTTGGGAGAAGATATATGTGATTTAATAGTCACATACTCTCCCACAAGAGTTGAGTTGGATTTATTATCCTAAATTAGCAACATGTTATCTAACAAAATAAATCTATAAAGTTTTATAAGATAAAAAAATAACATACCTATATCCAAAGAATACAACACTTTTTTCCACACAGCATTTTAATGGTAAAATAAGATAAAGTAATCCATTTTATGAATATATTTCAAGAACACCAAAAGCAGTAAATCACGCACATCCCAAATTAAATGCGGGTGCTGGATCCAATATAAGAGGCCCGAAACGTCACACAATAAATTTATAAATGGGAGCTCTCCGGTGTGCGGATCTTTACTTTGGTTGACGTATATATTTCAAGAACACACATAACATTGTAATATTTTACTGTTAACGGGGCAAACTGTTCCACAACCGAGGCCGAACCACAGAAAATGTTTGATCCCAGTCAGAAATGTGGGACTAATAACACAGGTTCTTATCACATGATCTCAAGATTCACAAGTGGGGGTTGTGTAAACAAGACACACAGATTTTTCTTCTGTCTCGAACTTCCTGCAAGAAAACTTCCATGTCCTCTATTCTCTGAAAAATGAATAGGAAGGGAGCCCAAATTTCTTCTTTGTATGCTTCCCCATCATAGGCGCATGGAGTTTACAAACAAGTCCCGCATTGTGATAGCTACCAAGGCATCATCCATCTTCATCCTTAAGATCTTTGGCAGATCAATCTTCCCAGTAAAGTGGTGATGGCTCTCTTCCACCCACTCACAGGCCAGCTGGATGTTTCTCATCACTGCGGAGTCCTGTGTACAATATAATAATTCAATAATAATGTAATTAATTAAGTGCTGCTCATAAATATATAAATAAACAAATCACGCAATACATAAACATTCCCTATACATACATATATATCTGGTGTTGGGGTGATCTCCATGGCATCTGACTCGGGTGGAGTGACTTCCATGTCATCTGGTGGTATTTGTTCCAGGGTGACTGTTTGTGGGACTTGACCGTGGGAAGTGACAAACATTAGAATGTTTTTAGGCATGCACTACAATTTTTTTTTTGGGGGGGGGGGGGGGGGGGGTATATATCAAAAGTATATATCATTATCATACCTTGTCAGAGGAAATGTCTGTATTAACTGATAGCACCACCACTTCCTGATTTCAGGTATGTCAGACTGGTAAAAGATTACAATTGAAAATAGTTATATTTTTTGTAATAGTTGTTGATGTATTCTCACAGTAATTTTTTGCTTTATAAATAGCCATAAATTGATGCAAACTCACCGCAGCAAAATCAAATGGCTTTGAGAGCATAACATAGAGTGCATTCTAAAAAACAAAAACAAAACTATATTAACAAATGTGGTGCTTAGCACTCTGTGTACAATTCTGTTACACAGCTGCACAGCAATTATAAGACCACTAACCATCAGCATGAATATCCCACAATCAATTCCTCCTAGCTGAAGAGGGGCACCCTGTTAATTATAGACAATATACAATAAGACCATACAATATATACAGTATATAGCTTTCACATCACATGATTTATTTATTTTTTATTTTCTTTATGTTTGCTTAATGTTAAAAACATGCACTTGGTTTACTCAATTCATCCTCAGTGGGTTATTTGTGACAACTGTGTAGGCTACTGAATTCTTTCTTAATACTCCACTACAGATATTAAAAGTTTACAAGCAAAGAAGTTAAAAAGCTGCACCTCCAAATCTGTCAGTACAGACATGTTCCAATGGCCGGGAGAAATGTGATTTGCCAGTTTTCTAAAGTAATACAGCAATAAAAAATGTTATTTATTCATGGGCAGTCACATGTAAATAAAGACATCATTTATCAAATTGCAATGAAACAAGCTGGTATAAGATCACAGACATCCATTTGTGTTAGTATGAACGCCAAACACATGCATGTTATTAGTATGAATGCAGAACAGTAGAAATAGAAATGTGCTAAACCTGAAAATCTGAATGTAACTCCCATGTCCAAAGTCTACGGGGTTCATGGAGTAAAAAAAGAAAATCTCCTTTGACTTTGGCTTGAGGATCTGTAAAAGAACATGACATTAGAAATTACAGTAATCACAGAAAAAAAAATTCTTGACAAAAAAAAGTTTAATTCTATATTATATTCTATAATATATTTTAAAATAGCTTTGGCCTGAATAACTTTCATTCAATTATATTACTCTTTACAAAGGTAAAAAGTAATTTTCTCTCATTAGTGTGACTTAACGACAACATCTTGTTTTTATACACAGTATGTTGGTGTGTAGCAGACATGACCTCAAAATAACTTTTAAAGTTTTGATAATAGGCTACCGACAAACCTAAACCCTGCAACATAAAATGTCCGCTTAGTTTGTGACTTTTATCCTGAAATTCAGGATTTCAGCTGAAATTTTCGATGGCCAAAATGTTTGCACATCCTTGAAAATTGGACAAATCGAGAATCCATAATGTGCACTTAATTATGGGTATAACAACCAAAAAGTACAAGTACATTATGCATGCCAAGCTAACATATGGAAAAAATTAACATACACATATAATCCAGTGCCCTGACTCCCATGAAGGAAGTAAAATCAAATCCTTGGTTGCAGCATCATCCTGTAAGATGAGAATCATGGAGAATCAAGGTGAATCAGTTATGATTCATTTCCTGCATTTGCTTAATCATTTCTTGTACTAACAATTCATATAGCAAATCATTAAAATGTGTGTGCCACATATTTTAAAGGATACTAACAGGTAAAGCTGGTAAAGGATCATTGTCATATGGAGGCAACCACGTGACCACCACATAACTGTTGACAGCAAACACATCTTTGCCCTGAAATGATAAAAACACATAGCGCAGTGTGACATAAAATATTTTTCAGAACCGAATTACTAAACTCTACATAAGCTTTTTAAATGACCTGCGAAGCTGCAAGTGCAGCCATGAGCTGAAAGCACTGATTAGCAATCTGGTAAAAAAAAAAAAAGAGGAAGAATATTAGTACAAGTTGCATTTATATCAACAGTAAAACTAGATGTACCGCAGGGCGGTACAAAATATGACCGCCGCTCAGGCCTGCACTGGCTTTCCACAAAAATAAATGACGTGGAGCAATTTGGCTGTATTGCGTGTTTATGTATATACCTAAAAAAAGTAGTAGTATGTGCATGTCTGTGTGTGTGTTTGTGTATGTGTGTGTCTGTGTGTGTGTCTGTGCGTGTATGTGTGCGTGCGTACATGTGTGTGCGCGTGTGTGTTTGTGTGTGTGTGTCTGTGCATGTGGATTTGTATGTGTGTGTATGGGTGTGTGTCTGTGCGTGTGGATGTCAGTGTGTGTGACAGTATCATCCTAAACCAGCAACCCTTCGCTCAACACCACCATCTACAGGCCGATGAGTGTACAGTCACTAAATGTGCACATAAATGAATTTATTTTATACCCCCCCATGGATGAAATTCTACGAAACTTAGCATACCCCCAGAGGATGTCAAGTTAATCATACACATGAAATATGGTGCAGTTCTGAACATCTCAACTGAAGATAGGGGCGATTAAAGCAGAATAATATTATATTTTCATTTTTTATGGGAGGGGCGTAAATCACAAATGAGTGATTATGGGCTAGGTTGATGTGGGCCCTTAAGACCAACATACCATAAAAATTTCTTCATCCTCGGTGCCACGGTTCAGGTAGTTATGTAGGAAAAACTGCATTTTTGGGGTTTGGGGGGGCCCAGCTCGGGGGGGGGAGTGGCCCCCGGGGACCAAACGAAATTTTTCCGTAAAAGTCTAGTGGGGCTACATGCCCACAAAATTTCATGTTCCCCGGTGTTTCGGTGTCCCTGGTATCGTTGACGAAAAATTCAGTAGATGACGGGAAAAAAAAAAAAAAAAAACTTTGACAATCGATTATGGGCTAGATTGATGTGGGCCCTTAAGACCAACATACCATAAAAAATTCGTCATCCTCGGTGCCACGGTTCAGGTAGTTATGTAGGAAAAACTGCATTTTTGGGGTTTGGGGGGCCCCAGCTCGGGGGGAGAGTGGCCCCCGGGGACCAAACGAAATTTTTCCGTAAAAGTCTAGTGGGGCTACATGCCCACCAAATTTCATGTTCCCCGGTGCTTCGGTGTCCCTGGTATCGTTGACGGAAAATTCAGTAGGTGACGGGAAAAAAAAACAAAAAAACTTTGACAATCCCTATATGACCGCTTTCGCTAGCTACGCTAGCGGCGGTCATAATTATGCCTATAAATTGACATGTACCGTAGCCTCTAACTCATCAAAGGCCAAAGAACAAAAGTCGCTTCTTTTAGTGTTTGAGTTGGGCTCAGCTGAAGTACTTCCTCAGTTGGATCTTTGGCTCTATCCAAGACATAAGCCAGCTGATAAAATGAAATAAACTTTGTTATATAACTAATTAAAACATACAAACATGTAATAGAACAGTATTCTGGAAAAGTAATCAAGATAAAAATATTTATGACAATGACTGCAATTAGAACATATTACCACATTCTCTTGTGCTGGTAAATAGTCAACATCCCATATCCTCCTGCCTGCATGTTCAACTGTCTGACTTGTTGCTACACATTGAACTAGGTCAGATGGGCTAGGACAGTCTTAAGAGAAGATCCATATTTGTAAATGATTTTTTATGGTCTTAATAAAGCTTGTTTATTGCTGTAGAAAAGTTAGAAAAGTGGTGTACAATCACAAGAAAATAAATAATTTCCTAATCTAAACTACTGTTGAAAACAAGAGCAGTAGAAAACATGACGCATCAAGAAATATTCTCCAAGATAAAGCAGATCCATACAGTTAAAGGGATACTCCACTTTAAAATGAAAATTCTGTCATCATATACTCACCCTCATGTTGTTTCAAACCTGTATGAATTTCTTTCTTCTGCTGCACAGAAAGGAAGATATTTAGAAGAATGTCAATAACCAGACAGTTTCCCCGTTGACTTATTGTCCCCATTGAAAAAAATATATACTGGAAGTCAATGGTACCAGAAATTGTCTGGTTACTGACATTCTTCTAAATATCTTCCAATATCTTGTGCATGATGACAGAATTTTCATTTTAAAGTGGAGTATCCCTTTAAATTCCGATGCATTATTGCTTTTTACTTCGTTTTCTGTCACTCACTTGATTGTATTGTTTCCTCTGCTTCAGTTGGTAATTGTGCAGCTGTGCCTGTAGTATAAGATAACAAAACCAAAACAGTACAGATTATAATATAATAATACAGATGACCATTCATTGTTAAACAACTGACAAAATAAAAATTAATTAATTTACCAATTACTATCTGACCGTTGTGATCCAACTTCAGTTGAACATCTTTGCCGACTATTTTCTGGATACTGGCTTTAGTTTTGTCATTGCATTTTGTGTTGTGGTGGTGCAGTATGTTTCGCATCATGAAGATGTGTTCAGAGGGTGTGAGGTTTATTCAAAAAATAATTGCTCTTCCTCATGTCAGAAAACAATTGCTCAGCGCACTGGCTGTTAACCCAACCAGCCAGTTCTGGGACAAGTCCAATCCTCCGAAGGCTGTCTCTAGCATCCTTTGTATTCCTCTCATGGAAAACGTCATAAAGGGTGTAGTGATCAGATGTCCCAGTGATTGGGTGGCAGTTTGCATCTGTATCTGTTTTCTTTGTTTTGAGCCATGGTAAACTGACCTTTAGCTTTCCCTCACCAGCCAGATGCAGATTGTCTGTGGTTGCTTCGGCCAGCTGCCGCTCATGTGGTCTAAATGGCAATGTTTCAGGCTCCCTCAAGTTGGTGTGTGTTGGCAGTCCCCTTGCAAAATCATATATGGCAATGTTTGGGAAGTGCTTCCAGCTAAGCAAAATGTCAGCATAGTCTCTGGGACTCTCTGCTCTTAAATTAAATTTAATTGAGTACACCACAGCACAGGGGCACATAACAACTGGCCAACCACCTATGGAAACACATAATTGATGTAATAATGTACATAAACAATATTTAGCTACAGATGAATGTATTATTCAATATGGCCCCTAATTAAGATCCTGTGGCAAATGCTAACCTGTACTGTATGTCTGTCTTCAAATATTCATAATGAGCTACAAACATTACATTCTCCTGGCAGAACACTGTAGATGCAACTACAGATCTAACTGCTCAGTGAAAGATGCATCTTACCTGAAGCTCCCCAGACCTTCTCAAAGATCTTGTCGTAAGATGACCTGTTCTTCATTTCATCCCGCAGTCTTAGGATGAGGTCCATTTTTGAGCCTTTTGAGTCCAAGCCACATTGCTTGCACAGATTTCGAACCATGTCCACCTATTATTTTACAAAATTAAATAATACTTATAGCTTAATTCAAACACAGTGAATTAAATAATTAGCGTAACCAGCCATTACCTTGAGATTAATTAATGCATCTTGAAGCCTCTCCTCTGTCATTTGGAGATCTGCCATTTCAGTAGCCTGTCTTGGTGCATGAAACTTTTCATGTTCTGTGTTAAAAACGGTGTCAGCCTTTCTAGTTTTTGGTCCAATCCAAGGAGCCCAGTTGGTATAACTTGGAGCAGCCACAAACGGGTTCTTTCGGCCACCTTGAAATTGAAAAAAAGAAAGAAAAAAAAGAAAATACAGGAACATGTTAGTTACTGCCTTATGTGAACCCACACTCACATTTATTTTCAATTTAGAATGTCACCATAGTTAACAATTGTGATTAAGATGAAACAGTAGTAGTAGTAACATGCAAAGTCTATATCACAATACTATTACTGCAATATTGTGGGGAACAGACAAGACCTATACTTTAAGTAAACTTACAAGCAAGTAATCCACTGCAAATGATTTCTGACATCACAGAGTCCCAAAATTGTTTGGTATCGACAGTGCCATCAAAGTGTGCTGGTGGAGCCTCCATTTCACTTACTGCAGATTTAGGCATGGTATTAAAAAATATAATAACTTTTCTTTCAATCATCATGATTTGTTTGTTCTGTTGCTTACCAGGCATATTGAATACACCCTTTCTGTGAAGGTCCATGACCACCACTGGTGGATGGTATCCACATTTGTAACAAGAAAACAAATAGTTGTGTGAGGTCATGGCTTCAAAGTGCATGTAGGCGTGGAGTATTGTTGCTTTTTTAGGGAAGGTCTTATTTTCTGTTTGCTCAAGGACTTCAATTGCTCGGCTTACAGAATGGTGAGTCTAAGAAAGTATAAAACATAGTTAGGCACATACCCTAACCCGGGGCAGTTTGGCGCAAAAAAAGAGGCGTGTTTCAGTGCAAACATTCCCTGCTGCTATTTTGCAGTTCCATAAAACAATTCCGCAACTGACCAGGAAAAACCTAGTCTAAAGTCAGTGGCGCGTTGCGCGTGTTTGGCCATAATGTAGCGTGTGCACAACGCACATACACTTTGATTATCTCATCCACACAGATGCAGCCGTTTTGATTTTTGCAAATCATACATTATTACAAGGAAAAATATTAAAACCGAAGGAAATCATTGTTGTGTCCATGACGATGTGAAAAAATAGGCATAAATCTAGCTTCCACATGTACCCAAATTATTACCCAAATTTCAGATTGTTAAAATAGGACCCTAAATGTGTTCTTACCTGAATTGATGTACGTAGTACAATACACAAATGAAGGGTAATGAGCATATGGTCATTGAAATTGTGAATTCCATCACTCCATTCTTGATATCTGTACATCAGCCCACAGCCAGGACATGCCCTGCAGTACATAGAAAAGCCTAAAAAACAAAAGGAAAAGAAAAACATAAGTTAAACTAGTAGGACTAAGATGATATGGATTAAATATTTTGACATGTCTCACCTTCTACAACACCAGTATATGTGACAAGTTTGGCATGTGCTGTTATGAGCATTGGCTCAGTAAGTTGCCCAGCACACTCCACGCATGAGGTTTCTTTTGGTATCAACTGCCTTGGAAGATCTTGCAAAGATTTGGAACCAGTGACCAAATGTTGGGGTAGTTGGGCAGGAAGTTCTTTTTTTTGCTTTAAATAGTGAACCATCCTTTGAAGGCCTGCATCGTCAGGAGGATATGCTTGTCCCCCATCTCCACCTGGTGTTGCTTGGCATACAGAATCTGTTTCTTGATTATTCACAACTGCATCTGGCCTTGTATCACTCTCGGGAGTCATGAACAGATGTCGGTCAGTACTAAATAGATGCCATTTTGCAATTGATTTATGAAGACATGACTGTCTTGGTTTGGCACATGGACAGTGCCAAGACTTCTTTTTTGAATCATATGCAGCTATTACCCTACCCAGTCTGCTGTGGTATGACACTTTTGGCTCATATATTGAAATGAACTTTTTGGATGGAGGCCCTCCAACAGTCACTTCAACAGAAAGTGGAACACCTGCATCAGTAGATGCCTTTTACTGGTTTAAGCAACTCTGCTTCCTTGCATCCCCAAAAAACCTACAAGCAACCATTTCTGTCAGTGCCTCCTCATCTAAAAATATGGGTGTAGTTTCTGAGCGGGGACAGAAAAGCAATGACTTGAGATGATTGCACTCATAAGGTAGAATTCCACTCCTCACTGCAAATTCAGCATTTGCATTGCATTCATCCAATTCACAGGTTATTTTCTGGCTTGCACCCCATGTTTTTTTTTGAACATGTATTGGAGAGCATGGTTTAAAAAACGACTTATCAACAGCAAAGATGCCATTTTTGGCATCAATGCATTGGCATGATAGGTGCCGCTTTGCTGTAATATCTGCTACCCTTTGCCTGTGTCTTCGGTTCATATGAACCAGCAAGTTCCTTTGATTTATTTTCATGCCACAGTGTGCAAGTCACCCTTACTTGCTGTCGGACACGTAATCTATTTGTTGACGATGCTGGGGATGGAGGTGCTGCTGATGCTGGGGATGGAGGTGCTGCTGATGCTGGGGATTGAGGTGGTGCTGCTGATGCTGGGGATGGAGGTGGTGCTGATGCTGGGGATGGAGGTGGTGCTGATGCTGGGGATGGAGGTGGTGCTGATGCTGGAGATGGAGGTGGTGCTGATGCTGGGGATGGAGGTGGCGCTGATGCTGGAGATGGAGGTGGTGCTGATGCTGGGGATGGATGTGGTGCTGATGCTGTGGATGTAGGTGGTGCTGATGCTGTGGATGGAGGTGGTGCTGATGTTGGGGATAGATGTGGTGCTGATGCTGTGGATGGAGGTGGTGCTGATGTTGGGGATAGATGTGGTGCTGCTGATGCTGGGGATAGAGACTGTCCATTTCTACACATTGTTAAATGTGTAATAAGACTATCGTGTCTGATCAAGGTCGATGTACAGTAACAGCAGTGAAAATGTGGTGATTTCCTGCACTTCAAACCACACTTGATGAGGATAAAATCTAAAACGTAGAGAGAATATAGCACAATTGTCTTTTTTACATGTTTAATACAGCGAATCGCCTGTGAATAGGTTTTGTGATGCCTTGCTCAAGAGCACAACAACATTAAGATACTTATATTTTATTTCATATGTTTTACTACACTCCCATAAAACAGTAAGGCAAGGCCATTGTGGGTGAAACAAATACCTGACAGACTTCTACATCAGCCCTTGAGGAGTGATTGAAGTAGTATTTATACACTGTAAAAAATGAATCATGAGTCTTGTAATTTTCATTAAAAAATTGAGGTGATCATGAAAAATATTGTGAAAATTGTGGTTCAGTGTTTTGTTGAAAATATTGAGAACATTTCTCTAATAACACCAAGAGATGCATTTTCCTATTTTTTTTTAAGGAAACATACACAATTTTAAGGCTTGAATTGAGGAACTGATAAACCTCATAAAATTAAGGAAAAGGGGCTACCTATTTATTTTAAGAGAATTAGTTCATTTATGCGGTTTTATTTGGAGACACCATTGTTTGTTCCCAGCATGCTTTGCACATGGCTGGAAATGGAGAGTAAATCTTGAAATTAAGTGTTATTTCATGTGTTTTTGAGTAAAGGGAAACATCAGTTAAATGTTTAATGTTCAGGTATGTTTGGTATTATGTTAAAGTTTTGATGGTTACCATTGTGCAGAAGAGTAGGGCTTATGGTTAGGTTGTGAATAACTGCATTTTTTTAATATGGTATTCTGAAGCATGTTAGTAGCAATAACTTTGCTAATGATAGTGCAGTAACATGTTTGATTCTGTGCTGTCCTAGTAGCATACAGACTTTTTATAAAACAATATTATCTCAAAGTTAAATATAAATGTGTCATATCCATTCACTTGACTTCACACAATTTTGAGAATAAAAAATACATCAAATAAAAAAGCACATTTCACTAAAATTGTTTAATTCATTATGTCATAGACTAAATAAATTAGGGCATTTTGCATGATTTATTCAGGTAGATTCCATGAATGAAATCAAGCTTTAACTACTCAAAAATATTATGTGTAATATTGTTACCATAATTTTTTTAAGTAAATAGCAGTAACATTTTTTACAGTGTATACTTGTTTTTAACTTTTAAAATGATTCAAACTAAATAATGTAATACAGAAAAACTATAACAACAATAACTGAATTAAAGTATTTGAAATTTAAGACTTCCCAAAGATTTCACAACAAAATAAAATATTAAATGATTTTTAGTTTTAGTTTTAAATGCTAGGAAATAATTATGACATGCAAAATCAGAAATGCTCAGCATGTTTTTCACACACGGGATAATTAAAATAATCCACATACCTTCTTGTTGCACTGCATTTTCCATGTGGCTAGCTACATGGTTTTGGAGCTGGTGTAAATGAGCATACACAGATTTACAGTATGCACAATGATATCTTATGCAGCACACTGTGCATCTCTCGACAGACCGCATGGGGTCTTGACCTCTGAAAAGTATTGTCTTATGCATAGGCCTATTTAAGGTTAAACAACTAGCTATTTAATTCAAATAAATAACGTACTCGGTTACTAATGTAACCTCGGTTCTCTCTAGAAGAGGGAACGAGTATTGCGTAAGTAGCTTACGCATCGGGAAAGTCTTCTTTCTTCGAGATCTGAAGCCAAAAAATTATCCTTAATTTTGTATTCATTGTCAACGCAGTGCAGCAGCCGACAGACCTAGGCAGGCTGTATAAGCGTGCTCATTGGCTGCTCGGCTGCAACTGCTTAAGCCTATCGGTGAGCGCTCTGAACGCGGCAACCAATGAGGGCGCTTCGCGCCCTCCACACCCTTCTAACCGTCAGAATGGGCGTGACCAGCGTGTATATATTCAGCGCTCACAGGCTAAAATTCTGGTTTTCGCAGTCTGAAGCACAAAAGCTCGTGGCGCGACACGGCAGGTTACGCAATACTCGTTCCCTCTTCTAGAGAGAACCGAGGTTACATTAGTAACCGAGTACGTTCTCTTACGAGAGGTTCTCTCGTATTGCGTAAGTAGCTTACGCATCGGGAACCCTTTGTCAACGCCGTGTGCGCCGAGCATCCAGCCCATGAATCCCAGGGGAACCGGGGAAAACACTCTGCTGGGAAATGTGGCCGGTCGGAGAGACGGGCCAGCGTAGTACATGCACTTCATGCAGCATATGAAATAGAGCGGCGCGGCCGGTCTATAAACATAACAGTACAAACAGTAGGGCCGGCGGAGCGAGCCCATACAGTACATAAGCACTCATAAGGGTAGGAGAAAACGACATAGTCGGTCTCACATGAAGAGAAAAATTCCCGCGCGGCAGAGAATAATACGGGCGGCCAGCAGCGCGGGCCAGCACCGATAACAGCGCGTAACGGGAAATAGGAAACAGAACGGATCAGCCGGTCTGAGTCAAACACTTCACCCTGAGTAGTTACCAGAATAGCGCCAGCATATGAACGTAGTCTGCACACGGGAGCTGGGCAGAGCATACATGTCACTTATACTGACAATATTTTTGCCTGTAGGGCAGGAACTTCCAGGTTATAAAACCTCACGAATGTTGACGGGGAGGCCCAGCCCGCCGCCATACAAATGTCGTGGATAGAAATTCCGCTGGACCAGGCCCACGACGAGGCCATGCCTCTAGTGGAATGGGCTCTGATGCCCAGAGGGCACTGCAGGTGTTTGGAGGCATAAGCTGCTGCTATCGCGTCCACTATCCACCTGGACAAGCTCTGCTTCGAGGCGGCAAGACCTTTGGTGCGTCCGCCGAAGGAAACAAAGAGCTGCTCTGAACGCCTGAAAGCGGCGGAGCACGTGATGTAAACTCTCAGCGCCCGGACAGGGCATAGGAGGTTATCACTGTCCCCACTATCGGATGCTGGCAGAGCCGAGAGGGAAATAACTTGTGCCCTAAACGGGGTTCCAATCGCTTTGGGGATGTAACCGTGCCTCGGTCTGAGAATGACTTTCGAGTCATTCGGCCCGAACTCGAGACATGCAGGGCTTACAGATAGCGCGTGCAAATCACCCACTCGTTTGACTGAAGACAGAGCTATCAGAAAAACGGTTTTAAGCGACAGATACTTTAGATCCGCGGATTCAAGCGGTTCAAAGGGAAAAGCCTTTAGGGCCGCCAGGACCAAGGACAGATCCCACGAGGGAACCGAGGGGGGCCGCGGGGGATTCATCCGTCTAGCTCCTCTGAGGAAGCGGATAATGAGCTCATTCCTTCCCATTGCCCGGCCGCACGTCGTCTCAGTGAACGCTGCAATAGCGGCCACATATACTTTGAGCGTGGAAGGGGATCTGCCCTTTTCCAACAGCTCTTGTAAGAAGGAGAGCACCCGCGGGACCCCGCATGCGCGCGGATCCAGGTTTTGAGTAGCGCACCATTTAGAAAACACCGACCATTTAGACGCGTAGAGCCGTCTCGTGGAGGGGGCTCTCGACTGTGTGATCGTGTTCACGACCCCTTCTGACAGGTCAATGGGTATCCGTTGATCACCCATGCATGCAGCGACCAGCGCTCTGGATGGGGATGCCAGATCGATCCAGCGGCTTGGGAGAGGAGATCCTTTCTCACCGGGATCGGCAATGGGGGTGAGTGCGACAGCCTCACTAGCTCTGGGTACCAAGTTTGGTTTTCCCATCGAACCAGAAGCACTGAGTGGTGCGTTTCTCTGAACCTCGAAATGACCTGTGGCAACAGGGAGATCGGAGGAAAAGCATACAGCGGGAGGCTGGGCCATGTCTGGGACAGCGCGTCCTCGCTCTTCGAATAAAACTTCGGGCACTGAGCATTGTCTTTCGACGCAAAGAGGTCGATTTCCGCTCTGCCGAATAGGCGCCAGAGAAACTGGACTGTCTGGGGGTGCAGAGACCATTCTCCCGGGGGAATGTTGTCCCTGGACAGTCTGTCTGGACCGACATTCAGGTGGCCCGGCACGTGCGCGGCTCTCAGCGAGCGCAGCGAGCGGTAAGCCCACACGAGAAGGCGTTCTGTCAGCCTGCACAGATTCCTGGATCTGACACCGCCCTGTCGGTTCACATAGGATACCACGGACATGTTGTCCGAGCGGACTAGCACATGGTGATCCCGTATGAATGGGAGGAAGCGCCTGAGCGCGTTCTCGACCGCTATCATCTCCAAACAGTTTATGTGGAGGCATTTTTCCCGGTCTGACCATAGGCCAAAAGCCGATTTGCCCTCGAACAGAGCGCCCCAGCCTGAGGTGGAAGCGTCCGTCGAGATAATTTTGCGGTGTGAGATAGCTCCCATTGTCACTCCCCGCTGGTACCAGTCGGCCGCTAACCAGGGCTTCAGAGCTGAAACGCAGCTCTGAGTCACTCTGATGCGAATACCGCCGGAAGCCCATGCTCTGTGAGGCGGTCGGGCATTCAGCCAGCGTTGTAGCGGGCGCATTCGTAAAAGACCCAGCCGAAGCACTGCTGCGGCTGAGGCCATACAACCCAGTAACCTCTGAAATGTTTTGAGAGGTACGGTGCTGCCCGGCCGGAGGGACGCGGCCAGGCGTCGAATGCAGCGCGCGCGCTGTGTCGACAGGCGGGCCGTCATCGCTACAGTGTCCAGATCCAAACCCAGAAAAGAGGTTGATTGACTGGGCACGAGCGAGCTCTTGGTCCAGTTGACCGTAAGCCCCAGGCTGTCCAAATGGCTTAAAAGCACTGTTCTGTGGGCGATGAGTTCGGCCTCTGACTGTGCTAGGATCAGCCAATCGTCCAAGTAGTTCAAAATTCGCATTCCCCGACCCCTCAGGGGAGCGAGAGCCGTGTCCATGCACTTCGTGAATGTGCGGGGTGCCAAAGACAGGCCGAACGGCAGGACGGTGTACTGATATACCTGACCGTCGAAGGCGAATCTCAAGAATGGCCTGTGACGGGGTATTATCTGGATCTGAAAGTATGCGTCTTTTAGATCGAGAGATATAAACCAGTCCCTCGGGCGAATTTGCGCGAGGATTTGTCTGGTTGTGAGCATTTTGAACGGTCTTTTCATAAGAGCCTTGTTCAAACGTCTCAGATCTAGAATTGGTCTGAGAGCTCCGTCCTTCTTGGGAACGAGGAAATAACGGCTGTAAAAGCCCGACTCGCTCATGGAAGGGGAAACCGGTTCTATTGCCCTTTTGCACAGAAGTGTGGCTATTTCTGCTCGAAGTAGATGTGCTACTTCCCCATTCACTCTGGTCTCGACACGCGGTTGAAAGCGCGGAGGGCGGCGAGCGAACTGCAGAGTATAGCCTCGTTTTACTGTGCTCAGCACCCATTCTGACGCGCCTGGAATAGCTTCCCACGCTCTCGCGTGTGCAGCCAGGGGCAGAATAGCCTCCGGGCTCTGATCGCAGCTGATCGCGGGCTCGAGAGCTCGAAACGGAGGGGCGGGCGTAACGCGCGCGCTCTTGGTGCTTAGATACGGCGGGTCGCTCACAGCGGTGACTGGCCGTTTTACACACAGCGTCCCGGTGGCTTTTGACGGGGAACATACAGTGTGAAGCACGACGCTCGAAGGCGGCGTCGGGGGCGAAGTAAGAGAGCGGATGTGTGAGCGCGTGGAAGCGGGCACAGCATCCGTGTTTATAACCTGACCGGTTGTGAGGGGTTGTGTAACAGAGCGGGCAGTGAGTAGGTGTGGGCACAGCGGGGTGGACACGTGACCTACTTTTAACACTCGAGCGGCTTGTGCCAGCTTTATGCGAGTGGGCTCTGTGAGAGACACGGGGTTTACAGTGCTTGTGTGCAGAGGTGAACACAGATAAGTGGGCACATTTACTGCATTTGAAACACTTACAGCGCGAGGCGCGCGACCAGGCATAATACTCTCTTTGAGATTTCTCTGGGTCGCCGTGAAAACGGCGGTTGTGTGCAGGCGAGAGGGTGAGTTCACCGGCTCGTTGGCTGCGAAATGAGTGTCTGCAGTAACCGTGGCAACGGGGACTGACAGAGCTTGAAGCTTTGACGACGGTCCGGCCGCGGCGGGACCCAATCGTCGCTTCTCTCCTCGGGCTAGGAGGATTTTGGAGGCTCAGGCTTCACCGCGATCCTCTGCCGGGGTCCCCGGGGAGGCGGCGGTCTAGCGCGGCTGGTCGAGCGAGAACGAGGGCGGCCGCCCTGTCGTCGCTGCGAGGACGGAGGTCGAGCTGGACGCTGGGCAGAGCTTTGTGCAGGCTGGTCCGAAGGACGGCGTGCAGCAGGCCTGGAGCGTCGAGGCAGAAACAAATTCATTGCCTCTGTAGTCTTTTGCACCTCCGAAAAACGGTCGACGATCCCGCTAACCGCTGGGCCGAACAGGCCGGTGGGGGAGAGGGGGGCGTTGAGAAACACCGCGCGCTCAGACTCCCTCATGTCAGCGAGCGTGAGCCAGAGATGCCTTTCTGTAACTGACAGAGAGGCCATGCACCTTCCAATGGCCTGGGCAGCGGATTTCGTGGCGCGAAGGGAAAGGTCCGTCGCGCTCCTCAAATCCGTGAGGGAAGCAGGCTCCGAGCGCTTCTCGTCCAGATCACGGAGGAGGTTAGCCTGGAGGATCTGCAGTACTGCCATAGAGTGGAGTGCTGATGCGGCCTGCCCCGCGGCGGCGAAAGCGCGGCCGACGAGGGCTGAAGTGGTCCTGCATGCTTTGGACGGGAGGGCAGCCTTTGAGCGCCAACGAGAGGGCGGGCAAAGGTGCGCTGCGACCGCCTCCTCCACAGGGGGGATGGAATTATACCCCTTCTCAGCGGCGCCGTCAACCTGTGAGAGCGTCGATGAGGCGTGTGAAGACACTCTTGCGGAGAATGGAGCATTCCACGATTTAGAGAGCTCGCTGTGAAGCTCAGGCAGGAAGGGTGCTTTTCTGGACGCCGGCTGTTGGCGGCGTTGGTGAAGGAAGCGGCCGTTGAGTCTGTTCGGGGCTGGCTCTTCCGGGGAAGACCAGTCAAGGCCCAGCTGTTCGACAGCTCGCGTGAGGAGGCGTAAAAGTTCCGCGTCCTCGCCCCCGCTCGAGATCGGCCTGAATCCTGGACTGACGAGGAGGCAGTGGACCATTCCTCGCTGTCAGAGGCCAGGAGAGAACAGCTGTCCGCGGCGCGTTCACCAAACTCATCCGCCTCATCCCCTGAAGCGGCGGAGGCGCGGGCGAGGGCCGGCGGCTGCGCGGCCGTGAGGGGGGGCGGGGAAGGCGAGGGAGAAGCTCGAGGGAGAGACTCCGGCGAGCTTCTGTGCGCCTGGTTGGTCTCCGGCGGTCGCTGTGAGCGGCGCTTCTTCTTGCACGGCCCAGCAGGGACGGGCGGGGAGACATGTTGGTCGAAAACTTCAAGCCGAGCCCGCAGGGTCGACATTGAAAGTTCCTCGCACTCGGGGCAGCCGCCCGTGGAGAGTGCGGTGGCGGCGTGATCGCGGCCCAGGCAGAGAGCGCAGATGGGATGGCGGTCTCCGTTGCTGAGCGGGGCGTGGCACGAGCCGCAAGAAAAACGGGGCATTTTTAGAAAAACGCCCCGTGCTCTTTTAGAGGAGAGGGTGTGTTGCAGTAGGCGAACACACAGCAGTGAAAAGGATATGACGCCGGATAGCGTAGCAGGCACGGAAGGCTGAAGGCGGCGAAGGCGGCCGGCTTCTTCAGGCGCTGTCCTAGGCTTCCTGGTCGCTGGTTTCAACGGCGGCGGCTTCTCCAGATCCAGCGATGCGAAGTGCTTCGCTGAAGACAAGAAAATCAGAATTTTAGCCTGTGAGCGCTGATACACGCTGGCCACGCCCATTCTGACGGTTAGAAGGGTGTGGAGGGCGCGTTCAGAGCGCTCACCGATAGGCTTAAGCAGTTGCAGCCGAGCAGCCAATGAGCACGCTTATACAGCCTGCCTAGGTCTGTCGGCTGCTGCACTGCGTTGACAATGAATACAAAATTTACAGTCGCATTTACAGTCACCTGAGGGACGCGGTGTGTTTGAGGTCCATCTACGCAAATAATTATAATTTTTCATTATTTTATTATAACATTTAATAGGCTATATTTAGAAAATGCTTTTTTGCAAAAAAAGGAACAAAGCTGTGAAGCGCCTATACTGCATGGAATGGAGGAACACTTGAATTTTCCTATGAACAGTAGAAACAGATTACATATCATTTCGGCTCATACAGAAAATAATAATACATTATTCGCAAGTAGGCTAGCCTACTTTTATTTGTGTAAACTCACAATAACAAGAAAACGTTGTGCTTTTGCAAAAGAAAAGAAAACAATCAGATGCGCTTTCATCTCCGTGAACTTGAGCGTGAGAAGAACTGAAACAAATGTTATAGGCCTTATAAGGACGTGTAGTCAAATACGCCTTTATAGGCTTGCGCATAAAATGTAGTTATGTAACGACTTATCAACAGAAAATATGCCATTTTTTGGCATCAATGCATTGGCATGATAGGTGCCACTTTGCTGTCTGCTACCCCTATTGTCTGTGTCTTCGGTTCATGAACCAGCAAGTTCCTTTGATTTATTTTTATGCCACAGTGTGTGCAAGTCACCCTTGCTGCCGGACACGTAATCTATTTGTTGACAATGATGCTGGGGATGGAGGCAGTAGCGCGGGAAGGGGGCTGCGGGGGTGCTGCCCCTGGTAGGGGGCTGTGGACTAACATAATATTGTAGCCTAGCCTACTTTAAAAACGTGAAATAAAAATGAATAAATGAACAGCGTTAACTAACTCTCTTATGCCTTATGTAGTGAGTGTTCAAGCTACGGAGAAAATGAAATAAACTTTGAATTTGTTATGCTTTGTTTCCTTTCCGCTCAGGGTCGCTCGCTCAACCCGAATGTTCTACTGGTTCGAAAATATGTGGAATAAGGGCTGCCTCCGACTAAAGTTTTTTCCTAGTCGACTAGTAGTTGTTCATTTAAGCCATTAGTGGACAAATCGCCCCTTTATATTAATTTTATTACTTAAATAGGCAATATAGCCTACAGGATAATGAGCGTGTACATAATTAGCGCACTCAAGCGCACGACCGCACGCACGCATAAAGCTTGCCACAAAGAACCAGCAAAAGTATGAATGTGTCAAAAATAGCAAGGAGACATTTAATTGTTTATTAATAAACTGGTGTTTTCTGTGTCGCTGCAAAGATGAAGTTGGCGATGCAGACTCGCCATGAACGCCAGAGAGAAATGCATGTGAAATGCACATGGACTGCATAATCAGAGTGTAGCCTATTTCTTTCGTTTAAAAGTATTTTCGTTTAAAAGTAGACATTTCAAGCTTCCTATAATAGATAGCCTATATTTCTCAAATCCGTGATGCACAAGCTGAGTTTCGGCGCCCTCCGTTCACGTGCAATGCAAGTAGGCTAATTGTGCCGACGCCTTATTGTCTGCTATATATTTATATAGGCCCTATTCTTATTTATTAAATACAGGCAATTGGTTGATAAAACATTGATCAAAATTAAGATACAATTTATACAAAACGAAAATATTTTAAAAAGAGTCTTTCTACAAAAGAAAACTTAATGAAGTGTTCAAAATCATGTCTCCAGACATATTGATAAATCTCATGATGTATCATTCTTTCTCATGCTGCATATGCTTACTTTCATAATCAACATTGATTAAATAAAAAAAAATAACATTAGTCTACAATATTTAAACATAAATGTGAAACTAAAATGTTTTCTTTAATGGCTACAACACATATACAATACAGAGAAATTTCATGTCTTGTCAGCCACAACATAATGACGTCACATATTTTCCAACCCAGCCCTCAGCCCCGCTCGCATGAAACAGCTTCCAGCGCGCCTGGATGGAGGTGGTGCTGCTGATGCTGGGGATGGAGGTGCTACCCAGCTAACAAAAAAAGGTCCCCAGAACGTCCCCTAAATGGCCTGTGTGAACGTCCCCCCGAACGTCCCCGTCCTCCTCCGGATGTTCAAAAGGACGTTCACAGGACCAACAGCGGCCTTTCGGAACGTTTATGGGACTTTTATGTTTTTTTACCTTTTTTTACCAAAAGAAGACAAGTGAGAAATTGTAAAGAACAAAGATTTTATTTTAACTGAACAATTGTAAAGGTGTGTGTGTGTTTGTGTGTGTGTGTGTGTGTGTGTTGGGGAGGGGTCTGGTCTGGGTCTGGGTCTGGAGTTGTCAGCTGTGGCCGGGGTTACTCCGATGGAAATTCTTCCTGTTGGCTTCTAACCTGAAATAACGAAATGAGCAGAGTAGCCTATTGGTAACTGTTTTTATGTTATCATTGTGCAAATGCATCATACAGCTCGATCCTATATATATGCTATATAGGCTATCATGTCTTTATCATAGGCAACTTCTACGTTCAAGCAATAGCCCCCAATGGACATTCATGTTAAATTTTTACTGTGCACGTGCATATTGTGTCCCCTGTAATTTGAACAACGGATGCATCAAACGTTAGGCTATTAGGCTATTCTATGCTCTAAAAACTGGCATATTTCATGGTATTGTGTCATGCAAGGTAAATGCAAAAGAAATGTGGGGGGTGGCCAGTGGGGGAGAGTTGAGACACTGTATAGGCTACCCCAGATTTATGTTGAATTGTTCAGTGTTATGATAGCCTACTGTACACAGCCTATTAATACATAATGAAAATGCTTCGTTATGTTTTTCAGACACATTTATTATCATTAGCCTACTTTTGCCGGTGCTTGCTTGAACTGCACCCAGGATTGATTAACATGCGATATTAGTCATTGCTTAGGCTAAATGAATGACTAACGTTAAAAATATTTAGTCTATCAACTGTAATCAAATTAGATGGCCTTATCTAATGACATAAAGCCTATTTAAGTATTAGTATCCAGCTCTTTACATTACATTAGATAGACGAGTTAGCATTTTAATAACCTAATAACAAAATAAAGTTTAAATTAAGATGCTATAAAAGGCTATGCTATTTCTATATAGCATCAGGCCTTATTCCACAAAGGACTGTTTATAAGGTGATAATCCGTTATACTGTATCTTGAAGATTTTTGTATCTTCTGTTATAAAGACGAAGATTGATATTTCGTTAATGAAATAAATAAGAACATATTGAAAAAAATGAACAACTCAGGTTATGTTATGTTAGATGTGTTTTTGTTTAATTATGAAGATAGCCTATTAACAAATATACATTTTAATATATTAGCCTATATAAAAAAACATTATAGGACTATATAAAATATATTTAAAAATAGAGCCTCACTGATTAATTTTGCCTGGGGTTTTATTTATATGTGGAAATAAATCTGATATTGGATGTGCATTTTGGACCTGCCGTGTGCGGACAGATCATTCTGGCAATGTCGTAGGCTACGTCATTAACGTGATAGGCCGTTTCTTTAAGCTTTTTCCTTCTCCATATCTTCCCAAGAAACTGTAGCATATCGCTAAAATGCAAACGCATATCAAACTGATCTTTTCTCTCTCTTTTGCTATTTATCTTGGCCTCACTGTAGAAGTAACCATGGCAACTGATAGAGTTACCACCTAAAATGGCGGTGCCTTCCCGGAATGCAACGCTGCGGGAAAAGATCGTGACGTAACTCTTTGATAGCGAGAAAGTTAACCTGCGCATGCGCGGCCCCGCCCACTAAATCCAGCGAGGGGAGGGGCTGGAGCTCCAGCGAGGGGAGGGGTTGGAGCTCTAGCTCCTCCCATTTGGCTCTGCATCGAGCACCACTTGAAATTTTTCAAACTATATAAAGTTATATACAACTTCTGATGATAAAGCTATACAGTGGTCCACTTTTGACCTACTGAACATATTTCGGGCCAAAGAGTTCTTGAACATTATCTTGCTATACTACAGATTGGCTTCATGTGATGTTATATTACCCAGCCAGCAGTCAATTTTCACCCACTGAAAATATTTCTGGCCAAGAGTCCGTGAACATTAACTCACTATACATATAGACTGACTTCTCGTATTAAATCAGGCAGACCGTAGTCCATATTTGACCGTTTGAAAAAAAAAAATGACCAAAAAGTTCTCAAAAGGATTTTGACTGTTATAAAAATATAGATTCCTTCTGATGTTAAATAAGCCATACAGAAGTCCATATTTGACCTTTTGAGCCTATTTCTGGACAGAGACCTTGAACTTTAACCATACTATACAAATTTCTCATACTATACAGACTTCTCGTGATGTTATATCAGCTACTAAAGAGTAGCTACTAAAGAGTCCTCGATCTTGGACTTTCTATACATACTCATAGACTCCTTCTGATGCTTCATAAGCCATATAGATGTCCATTTCTGACCTTTTGAACTTATTTCGGGTCAAAGTGTCTACAAAATTTTTCAAACTATTTAAAGTTATATACTCCTTCTGATGATAAATCAGCTATACAGAGGTCCCCTTTTGACCTACTGAACATATTTCTGGCCAAAGAGTTCTTGAACATTATCTTGCTACACTACAGATTGGCTTTATGTGATGTTATATTACCCAGCCAGCAGTCAATTTTCACCCACTGAAAATATTTCTGCACCAGAATCCGTGAACATTAACTCACTATACATATAGACTGACTTCTTGTAATGTTAAATCAGGCAGACCGTAGTCCATATTTGACCGTTTGAAAAAAAAAAATGACCAAAGAGTTCTCAAATGGATTTTGACTATTATAAAAATATAGATTCCTTCTGATGTTAAATAAGCCATACAGAAGTCCATATTTGACCTTTTGAACCTATTTCTGGACAGAGACCTTGAATTTTAACCATACTATACAAATTTCTCATACTATACAGACTTCTCGTGATGTTATATCAGCTACTAAAGAGTTAGCTACTAAAGAGTCCTCGATCTTGGACTTTCTATACATACTCATAGACTCCTTCTAATGCTCCATAAGCCATATAGATGTCCATTTCTGACCTTTTGAACTTATTTCTGGTCAAAGTGTCTACAACATTTTTCAAACTATTTAGAGTTATATACTCCTTCTGATGATAAATCAGCTATACAGAGGTCCCCTTTTGACCTACTGAACATATTTCTGGCCAAAGAGTTCTTGAACATTATCTTGCTATACTACAGATTGGCTTCATGTGATGTTATATTACCCAGCCAGCAGTCAATTTTCACCCACTGAAAATATTTCTGGCCAAGAGTCCGTGAGCATTAACTCACTATACATATAGACTGATTTCTCGTAATGTTAAATCAGGCAGACCGTAGTCCATATTTGACCGTTTGAAAAAAAAAAAAATGACCAAAAAGTTCTCAAAAGGATTTTGACTATTATAAAAATATAGATTCCTTCTGATGTTAAATAAGCCATACAGAAGTCCATATTTGACCTTTTGAACCTATTTCTGGACAGAGACCTTGAACTTTAACCATACTATACAAATTTCTCATACTATACAGACTTCTCGTGATGTTATATCAGCTACTAAAGAGTAGCTACTAAAGAGTCCTCGATCTTGGACTTTCTATACATACTCATAGACTCCTTCTAATGCTCCATAAGCCATATAGATGTCCATTTCTGACCTTTTGAACTTATTTCTGGTCAAAGTGTCTACAACATTTTTCAAACTAAATAAAGTTATATACTCCTTCTGATGATAAATCAGCTATACAGAGGTTCCCTTTTGACCTACTGAACATATTTCTGGCCAAAGAGTTCTTGAATATTTTCTTGCTATACTACAGATTGGCTTCATGTGAATGTTATATTACCCAGCCAGCAGTCAATTTTCACCCACTGAAAATATTTCTGGCCAAGAGTCCGTGAACATGAACTCACTATACATATAGACTGACTTCTCGTAATGTTAAATCAGGCAGACCGTAGTCCATATTTGATCATTTGAAAAAAAAAAAATGTGAATACATATAGACTGACTTCTCGTAATGTTAAATCAGGCAGACCGTAGTCCATATTTGACCGTTTGAAAAAAAAAAAAAAGACCAAAAAGTTCTCAAAAAGATTTTGACTATTATAAAAATATAGATTACTTCTGATGTTAAATAAGCCATACAGAAGTCCATATTTGACCTTTTGAA
Organism: Scardinius erythrophthalmus; assembly: GCF_964197995.2. Classification (NCBI taxonomy): domain Eukaryota; kingdom Metazoa; phylum Chordata; class Actinopteri; order Cypriniformes; family Leuciscidae; genus Scardinius; species Scardinius erythrophthalmus. The sequence goes on along the minus strand of NC_138241.1, from coordinate 8,530,406 downwards.
CCTATTTCTGGACAGAGACCTTGAACTTTAACCATACTATACAAATTTCTCATACTATACAGACTTCTCGTGATGTTATATCAGCTACTAAAGAGTAGCTACTAAAGAGTCCTCGATCTTGGACTTTCTATACATACTCATAGACTCCTTCTGATGCTTCATAAGCCATATAGATGTCCATTTCTGACCTTTTGAACTTATTTCTGGTCAAAGTGTCTACAACATTTTTCAAACTATTTAGAGTTATATACTCCTTCTGATGATAAATCAGCTATACAGAGGTCCCCTTTTGACCTACTGAACATATTTCTGGCCAAAGAGTTCTTGAACATTATCTTGCTACACTACAGATTGGCTTTATGTGATGTTATATTACCCAGCCAGCAGTCAATTTTCACCCACTGAAAATATTTCTGCACCAGAATCCGTGAACATTAACTCACTATACATATAGACTGACTTCTCGTAATGTTAAATCAGGCAGACCGTAGTCCATATTTGACCGTTTGAAAAAAAAAATGACCAAAGAGTTCTCAAATGGATTTTGACTATTATAAAAATATAGATTCCTTCTGATGTTAAATAAGCCATACAGAAGTCCATATTTGACCTTTTGAACCTATTTCTGGACAGAGACCTTGAACTTTAACCATACTATACAAATTTCTCATACTATACAGACTTCTCGTGATGTTATATCAGCTACTAAAGAGTTAGCTACTAAAGAGTCCTCGATCTTGGACTTTCTATACATACTCATAGACTCCTTCTAATGCTTCATAAGCCATATAGATGTCCATTTCTGACCTTTTGAACTTATTTCTGGTCAAAGTGTCAACAAAATTTTTCAAACTATATAAAGTTATATACACCTTCTGATGATAAATCAGCTATACAGAGGTCCCCTTTTGACCTACTGAACATATTTCTGGCCAAAGAGTTCTTGAACATTATCTTGCTATACTACAGATTGGCTTCATGTGATGTTATATTACCCAGCCAGCAGTCAATTTTCACCCACTGAAAATATTTCTGGCCAAGAGTCCGTGAGCATTAACTCACTATACATATAGACTGATTTCTCGTAATGTTAAATCAGGCAGACCGTAGTCCATATTTGACCGTTTGAAAAAAAAAAAAATGACCAAAAAGTTCTCAAAAGGATTTTGACTATTATAAAAATATAGATTCCTTCTGATGTTAAATAAGCCATACAGAAGTCCATATTTGACCTTTTGAACCTATTTCTGGACAGAGACCTTGAACTTTAACCATACTATACAAATTTCTCATACTATACAGACTTCTCGTGATGTTATATCAGCTACTAAAGAGTAGCTACTAAAGAGTCCTCGATCTTGGACTTTCTATACATACTCATAGACTCCTTCTAGTGCTCCATAAGCGATATAGATGTCCATTTCTGACCTTTTGAACTTATTTCTGGTCAAAGTGTCTACAACATTTTTCAAACTAAATAAAGTTATATACTCCTGATGATAAATCAGCTATACAGAGGTCCCCTTTTGACCTACTGAACATATTTCTGGCCAAAGAGTTCTTGAACATTTTCTTGCTATACTACAGATTGGCTTCATGTGAATGTTATATTACCCAGCCAGCAGTCAATTTTCACCCACTGAAAATATTTCTGGCCAAGAGTCCGTGAACATGAACTCACTATACATATAGACTGACTTCTCGTAATGTTAAATCAGGCAGACCGTAGTCCATATTTGATCATTTGAAAAAAAAAAATGTGAATGCATATAGACTGACTTCTCGTAATGTTAAATCAGGCAGACCGTAGTCCATTATTGACCGTTTGAAAAAAAAAATGACCAAAGAGTTCTCAAATGGATTTTGACTATTATAAAAATATAGATTCCTTCTGATGTTAAATAAGCCATACAGAAGTCCATATTTGACCTTTTGAACCTATTTCTGGACAGAGACCTTGAACTTTAACCATACTATACAAATTTCTCATACTATACAGACTTCTCGTGATGTTATATCAGCTACTAAAGAGTTAGCTACTAAAGAGTCCTCGATCTTGGACTTTCTATACATACTCATAGACTCCTTCTAATGCTTCATAAGCCATATAGATGTCCATTTCTGACCTTTTGAACTTATTTCTGGTCAAAGTGTCAACAAAATTTTTCAAACTATATAAAGTTATATACACCTTCTGATGATAAATCAGCTATACAGAGGTCCCCTTTTGACCTACTGAACATATTTCTGGCCAAAGAGTTCTTGAACATTATCTTGCTATACTACAGATTGGCTTCATGTGATGTTATATTACCCAGCCAGCAGTCAATTTTCACCCACTGAAAATATTTCTGGCCAAGAGTCCGTGAGCATTAACTCACTATACATATAGACTGATTTCTCGTAATGTTAAATCAGGCAGACCGTAGTCCATATTTGACCGTTTGAAAAAAAAAAAATGACCAAAAAGTTCTCAAAAGGATTTTGACTATTATAAAAATATAGATTCCTTCTGATGTTAAATAAGCCATACAGAAGTCCATATTTGACCTTTTGAACCTATTTCTGGACAGAGACCTTGAACTTTAACCATACTATACAAATTTCTCATACTATACAGACTTCTCGTGATGTTATATCAGCTACTAAAGAGTAGCTACTAAAGAGTCCTCGATCTTGGACTTTCTATACATACTCATAGACTCCTTCTAGTGCTCCATAAGCGATATAGATGTCCATTTCTGACCTTTTGAACTTATTTCTGGTCAAAGTGTCTACAACATTTTTCAAACTAAATAAAGTTATATACTCCTTCTGATGATAAATCAGCTATAAAGAGGTCCCCTTTTGACCTACTGAACATATTTCGGGCCAAAGAGTTCTTGAACATTTTCTTGCTATACTACAGATTGGCTTCATGTGAATGTTATATTACCCAGCCAGCAGTCAATTTTCACCCACTGAAAATATTTCTGGCCAAGAGTCCGTGAACATGAACTCACTATACATATAGACTGACTTCTCGTAATGTTAAATCAGGCAGACCGTAGTCCATATTTGATCATTTGAAAAAAAAAAAAATGTGAATACATATAGACTGACTTCTCGTAATGTTAAATCAGGCAGACCGTAGTCCATATTTGACCGTTTGAAAAAAAAAAAAAAATGACCAAAAAGTTCTCAAAAGGATTTTGACTGTTATAAAAATATAGATTCCTTCTGATGTTAAATAAGCCATACAGAAGTCCATATTTGACCTTTTGAACCTATTTCTGGACAGAGACCTTGAACTTTAACCATACTATACAAATTTCTCATACTATACAGACTTCTCGTGATGTTATATCAGCTACTAAAGAGTAGCTACTAAAGAGTCCTCGATCTTGGACTTTCTATACATACTCATAGACTCCTTCTGATGCTTCATAAGCCATATAGATGTCCATTTCTGACCTTTTGAACTTATTTCTGGTCAAAGTGCCTAAAAAATTCTTCAAACTATATAAAGTTATATACAATTTCTGATGATAAATCAGCTATACCAGAGGTCCCTTTTGACCTCCTGAACATATTTCTGGCCAAAGAATTCTTGAACATTTTCTTGCTATACTACAGATTGGCTTCATGTGAATGTTATATTACCCAGCCAGCAGTCAATTTTCACCCACTGAAAATATTTCTGGCCAAGAGTCCGTGAACATTAACTCACTATACATATTATAGACTGACTTCTCGTAATGTTAAATCAGGCAGACTGTAGTCCATATTTGACCGTTTGAAAAAAAAAAAATTACCAAAGAGTTCTCAAAAGGATTTTGACTATTATAAAAATATAGATTCCTTCTGATGTTAAAAAAGCCATACAGAAGTCCATATTTGACCTTTTGAACCTATTTCTGGACAGAGACCTTGAACTTTAACCATACTATACAAATTTCTCATACAATACAGACTTCTCGTGATGTTATATCAGCTACTAAAGAGTAGCTACTAAAGAGTCCTCGATCTTGGACTTTCTATACATACTCATAGACTCCTTCTGATGCTTCATAAGCCATATAGATGTCCATTTCTGACCTTTTGAACTTATTTCTGGTCAAAGTGCCTAAAAAATTCTTCAAACTATACAAAGTTATATACAACTTCTGATGATAAATCAGCTATACCAGAGGTCCCTTTTGACCTACTGAACATATTTCTGGCCAAAGAATTCTTGAACATTTTCTTGCTATACTACAGATTGGCTTCATGTGAATGTTATATTACCCAGCCAGCAGTCAATTTTCACCCACTGAAAATATTTCTGGCCAAGAATCCTTGAACATTAACTCACTATACATATTATAGACTGATTTCTCGTAATGTTAAATCAGGCAGACTGTAGTCCATATTTGACCGTTTGAAAAAAAAAAATGACCAAAAAGTTCTCAAAAGGATTTTGACTATTATAAAAATATAGATTCCTTCTGATGAAAATTAAGCCATACAGAAGTCCATATTTGACCTTTTGAACCTATTTCTGGACAGAGACCTTGAACTTTAACCATACTATACAAATTTCTCATACTATACAGACTTCTCGTGATGTTATATCAGCTACTAAAGAGTAGCTACTAAAGAGTCCTCGATCTTGGACTTTCTATACATACTCATAGACTCCTTCTAGTGCTCCATAAGCGATATAGATGTCCATTTCTGACCTTTTGAACTTATTTCTGGTCAAAGTGTCTACAACATTTTTCAAACTAAATAAAGTTATATACTCCTTCTGATGATAAATCAGCTATAAAGAGGTCCCCTTTTGACCTACTGAACATATTTCGGGCCAAAGAGTTCTTGAACATTTTCTTGCTATACTACAGATTGGCTTCATGTGAATGTTATATTACCCAGCCAGCAGTCAATTTTCACCCACTGAAAATATTTCTGGCCAAGAGTCCGTGAACATGAACTCACTATACATATAGACTGACTTCTCGTAATGTTAAATCAGGCAGACCGTAGTCCATATTTGATCATTTGAAAAAAAAAAAATGTGAATACATATAGACTGACTTCTCGTAATGTTAAATCAGGCAGACCGTAGTCCATATTTGACCGTTTGAAAAAAAAAAAAAATGACCAAAAAGTTCTCAAAAGGATTTTGACTGTTATAAAAATATAGATTCCTTCTGATGTTAAATAAGCCATACAGAAGTCCATATTTGACCTTTTGAACCTATTTCTGGACAGAGACCTTGAACTTTAACCATACTATACAAATTTCTCATACTATACAGACTTCTCGTGATGTTATATCAGCTACTAAAGAGTAGCTACTAAAGAGTCCTCGATCTTGGACTTTCTATACATACTCATAGACTCCTTCTGATGCTTCATAAGCCATATAGATGTCCATTTCTGACCTTTTGAACTTATTTCTGGTCAAAGTGCCTAAAAAATTCTTCAAACTATATAAAGTTATATACAATTTCTGATGATAAATCAGCTATACCAGAGGTCCCTTTTGACCTCCTGAACATATTTCTGGCCAAAGAATTCTTGAACATTTTCTTGCTATACTACAGATTGGCTTCATGTGAATGTTATATTACCCAGCCAGCAGTCAATTTTCACCCACTGAAAATATTTCTGGCCAAGAGTCCGTGAACATTAACTCACTATACATATTATAGACTGACTTCTCGTAATGTTAAATCAGGCAGACTGTAGTCCATATTTGACCGTTTGAAAAAAAAAAAATTACCAAAGAGTTCTCAAAAGGATTTTGACTATTATAAAAATATAGATTCCTTCTGATGTTAAAAAAGCCATACAGAAGTCCATATTTGACCTTTTGAACCTATTTCTGGACAGAGACCTTGAACTTTAACCATACTATACAAATTTCTCATACAATACAGACTTCTCGTGATGTTATATCAGCTACTAAAGAGTAGCTACTAAAGAGTCCTCGATCTTGGACTTTCTATACATACTCATAGACTCCTTCTGATGCTTCATAAGCCATATAGATGTCCATTTCTGACCTTTTGAACTTATTTCTGGTCAAAGTGCCTAAAAAATTCTTCAAACTATACAAAGTTATATACAACTTCTGATGATAAATCAGCTATACCAGAGGTCCCTTTTGACCTACTGAACATATTTCTGGCCAAAGAATTCTTGAACATTTTCTTGCTATACTACAGATTGGCTTCATGTGAATGTTATATTACCCAGCCAGCAGTCAATTTTCACCCACTGAAAATATTTCTGGCCAAGAATCCTTGAACATTAACTCACTATACATATTATAGACTGATTTCTCGTAATGTTAAATCAGGCAGACTGTAGTCCATATTTGACCGTTTGAAAAAAAAAAATGACCAAAAAGTTCTCAAAAGGATTTTGACTATTATAAAAATATAGATTCCTTCTGATGAAAATTAAGCCATACAGAAGTCCATATTTGACCTTTTTAACCTATTTCTGGACAGAGACCTTGAACTTTAACCATACTATACAAATTTCTCATACTATACAGACTTCTCGTGATGTTATATCAGCTACTAAAGAGTAGCTACTAAAGAGTCCTCGATCTTGGACTTTCTATACATACTCATAGACTCCTTCTGACGCTTCATAAGCCATATAGATGTCCATTTCTGACCTTTTGAACTTATTTCTGGTCAAAGTGTCTACAACATTTTTCAAACTATATAAAGTTATATACAACTTCTGATGATAAATCAGCTATACCAGAGGTCCCCTTTTGACCTACTGAACATATTTCTGGCCAAAGAGTTCTTGAACATTTTCTTGCTATACTACAGATTGGCTTCATGTGAATGTTATATTACCCAGCCAGCAGTCAATTTTCACCCACTGAAAATATTTCTGGCCAAGAGTCCGTGAACATTAACTCACTATACATATAGACTGACTTCTCGTAATGTTAAATCAGGCAGACCGTAGTCCATATTTGACCGTTTGAAAAAAAAATGACCAAAGAGTTCTCAAAAGGATTTTGACTATTATAAAAATATAGATTCCTTCTGATGTTAAAAAAGCCATACAGAAGTCCATATTTGACCTTTTGAACCTATTTCTGGACAGAGACCTTGAACTTTAACCATACTATACAAATTTCTCATACTATACAGACGTCTCGTGATGTTATATCAGCTACTAAAGAGTAGCTACTAAAGAGTCCTCGATCTTGGACTTTCTATACATACTCATAGACTCCTTCTGATGCTTCATATAAGCCATATAGATGTCCATTTCTGACCTTTTGAACTTATTTCTGGTCAAAGTGCCTAAATTTTTTTTCAAACTATCTAAAGTTATATACAACTTCTGATGATAAATCAGCTATACCAGAGGTCCCTTTTGACCTACTGAACATATTTCTGGCCAAAGAATTCTTGAACATTTTCTTGCTATACTACAGATTGGCTTCATGTGAATGTTATATTACCCAGCCAGCAGTCAATTTTCACCCACTGAAAATATTTCTGGCCAAGAGTCCGTGAACATTAACTCACTTTACATATTATAGACTGACTTCTCGTAATGTTAAATCAGGCAGACCGTAGTCCATATTTGACCATTTGAAAAAAAAAATGTGAATACATATAGACTGACTTCTCGTAATGTTAAATCAGGCAGACCGTAGTCCATATTTGACCGTTTGAAAAAAAAAAAATGACCAAAAAGTTCTCAAAAGGATTTTGACTGTTATAAAAATATAGATTCCTTCTGATGTTAAATAAGCCATACAGAAGTCCATATTTGACCTTTTGAACCTATTTCTGGACAGAGACCTTGAACTTTAACCATACTATACAAATTTCTCATACTATACAGACTTCTCGTGATGTTATATCAGCTACTAAAGAGTAGCTACTAAAGAGTCCTCGATCTTGGACTTTCTATACATACTCATAGACTCCTTCTGACGCTTCATAAGCCATATAGATGTCCATTTCTGACCTTTTGAACTTATTTCTGGTCAAAGTGTCTACAACATTTTTCAAACTATATAAAGTTATATACACCTTCTGATGATAAATCAGCTATACAGAGGTCGGTCCCCTTTTGACCTACTGAACATATTTCGGGCCAAAGAGTTCTTGAACATTTTCTTGCTATACTACAGATTGGCTTCATGTGAATGTTATATTACCCAGCCAGCAGTCAATTTTCACCCACTGAAAATATTTCTGGCCAAGAGTCCGTGAACATGAACTCACTATACATATAGACTGACTTCTCGTAATGTTAAATCAGGCAGACCGTAGTCCATATTTGATCATTTGAAAAAAAAAATGTGAATACATATAGACTGACTTCTCGTAATGTTAAATCAGGCAGACCGTAGTCCATATTTGACCGTTTGAAAAAAAAAAAAAGACCAAAAAGTTCTCAAAAGGATTTTGACTATTATAAAAATATAGAATTCCTTCTGATGTTAAATAAGCCATACAGAAGTCCATATTTGACCTTTTGAACCTATTTCTGGACAGAGACCTTGAACTTTAACCATACTATACAAATTTCTCATACTATACAGACTTCTCGTGATGTTATATCAGCTACTAAAGAGTAGCTACTAAAGAGTCCTCGATCTTGGACTTTCTATACATACTCATAGACTCCTTCTGATGCTTCATAAGCCATATAGATGTCCATTTCTGACCTTTTGAACTTATTTCTGGTCAAAGTGCCTACAAAATTCTTCAAACTATATAAAGTTATATACAACTTCTGATGATAAATCAGCTATACCAGAGGTCCCCTTTTGACCTACTTTATTTCTGGCCAAAGAGTTCTTGAACATTTTCTTGCTATACTACAGATTGGCTTCATGTGAATGTTATATTACCCAGCCAGCAGTCAATTTTCACCCACTGAAAATATTTCTGGCCAAGAGTCCGTGAACATTAACTCACTATACATATAGACTGACTTCTCGTAATGTTAAATCAGGCAGACCATAGTCCATATTTGACCGTTTGAAAAAAAAATGACCAAAGAGTTCTCAAAAGGATTTTGACTGTTATAAAAATATAGATTCCTTCTGATGTTAAAAAAGCCATACAGAAGTCCATATTTGACCTTTTGAACCTATTTCTGGACAGAGACCTTGAACTTTAACCATACTATACAAATTTCTCATACTATACAGACGTCTCGTGATGTTATATCAGCTACTAAAGAGTAGCTGCTAAAGAGTCATCGATCTTGGACTTTCTATACATACTCATAGACTCCTTCTGATGCTTCATATAAGCCATATAGATGTCCATTTCTGATCTTTTGAACTTATTTCTGGTCAAAGTGTCTACAACATTTTTCAAACTATATACTCCTTCTGATGACAAATCAGCTATACCAGAGGTCCCCTTTTTGACCTACTGAACATATTTCTGGCCAAAGAGTTCTTGAACATTATCTTGCTATACTACAGATTGGCTTCATGTGATGTTATATTACCCAGCCAGCAGTCAATTTTCACCCACTGAAAATATTTCTGCACAGAGTCCGTGAACATTAACTCACTATACATATAGACTGACTTCTCGTAATGTTAAATCAGGCAGACCGTAGTCCATATTTGACCGTTTGAAAAAAAAATGACCAAAGAGTTCTCAAAAGGATTTTGACTATTATAAAAATATAGATTCCTTCTGATGTTAAATAAGCCATACAGAAGTCCATATTTGACCTTTTGAACCTATTTCTGGACAGAGACCTTGAACTTTAACCATACTATACAAATTTCTCATACTATACAGACTTCTCGTGATGTTATATCAGCTACTAAAGAGTAGCTACTAAAGAGTCCTTGATCTTGGACTTTCTATACATACTCATAGACTCCTTCTGATGCTTCATAAGCCATATAGATGTCCATTTCTGACCTTTTGAACTTATTTCTGGTCAAAGTGTCTACAACATTTTTCAAACTATATAAAGTTATATACACCTTCTGATGATAAATCAGCTATACCAGAGGTCCCCTTTTGACCTACTGAACATATTTCGGGCCAAAGAGTTCTTGAACATTTTCTTGCTATACTACAGATTGGCTTCATGTGAATGTTATATTACCCAGCCAGCAGTCAATTTTCACCCACTGAAAATATTTCTGGCCAAGAGTCCGTGAACATTAACTCACTATACATATAGACTGACTTCTCGTAATGTTAAATCAGGCAGACCGTAGTCCATATTTGACCATTTGAAAAAAAAAAAAAATGTGAATACATATAGACTGACTTCTCGTAATGTTAAATCAGGCAGACCGTAGTCCATATTTGACCGTTTGAAAAAAAAAAAGGACCAAAAAGTTCTCAAAAGGATTTTGACTGTTATAAAAATATAGATTCCTTTTGATGTTCAATAAGCCATACAGAAGTCCATATTTGACCTTTTGAACCTATTTCTGGACAGAGACCTTGAACTTTAACCATACTATACAAATTTCTCATACTATACAGACTTCTCGTGATGTTATATCAGCTACTAAAGAGTAGCTACTAAAGAGTCCTCGATCTTGGACTTTCTATACATACTCATAGACTCCATCTGATGCTTCATAAGCCATATAGATGTCCATTTCTGACCTTTTGAACTTATTTCTGGTCAAAGTGCCTAAAAAATTCTTCAAACTATACAAAGTTATATGCAACTTCTGATGATAAATCAGCTATACCAGAGGTCCCTTTTGACCTACTGAACATATTTCTGGCCAAAGAATTCTTGAACATTTTCTTGCTATACTACAGATTGGCTTCATGTGAATGTTATATTACCCAGCCAGCAGTCAATTTTCACCCACTGAAAATATTTCTGGCCAAGAATCCTTGAACATTAACTCACTATACATATTATAGACTGATTTCTCGTAATGTTAAATCAGGCAGACTGTAGTCCATATTTGACCGTTTGAAAAAAAAAAATGACCAAAAAGTTCTCAAAATGATTTTGACTATTATAAAAATATAGATTCCTTCTGATGTAAATTAAGCCATACAGAAGTCCATATTTGACCTTTTTAACCTATTTCTGGACAGAGACCTTGAACTTTAACCATACTATACAAATTTCTCATACTATACAGACTTCTCGTGATGTTATATCAGCTACTAAAGAGTAGCTACTAAAGAGTCCTCGATCTTGGACTTTCTATACATACTCATAGACTCCTTCTGACGCTTCATAAGCCATATAGATGTCCATTTCTGACCTTTTGAACTTATTTCTGGTCAAAGTGTCTACAACATTTTTCAAACTATATAAAGTTATATACAACTTCTGATGATAAATCAGCTATACCAGAGGTCCCCTTTTGACCTACTGAACATATTTCTGGCCAAAGAGTTCTTGAACATTTTCTTGCTATACTACAGATTGGCTTCATGTGAATGTTATATTACCCAGCCAGCAGTCAATTTTCACCCACTGAAAATATTTCTGGCCAAGAGTCCGTGAACATTAACTCACTATACATATAGACTGACTTCTCGTAATGTTAAATCAGGCAGACCGTAGTCCATATTTGACCGTTTGAAAAAAAAAATGACCAAAGAGTTCTCAAAAGGATTTTGACTATTATAAAAATATAGATTCCTTCTGATGTTAAAAAAGCCATACAGAAGTCCATATTTGACCTTTTGAACCTATTTCTGGACAGAGACCTTGAACTTTAACCATACTATACAAATTTCTCATACTATACAGACGTCTCGTGATGTTATATCAGCTACTAAAGAGTAGCTACTAAAGAGTCCTCGATCTTGGACTTTCTATACATACTCATAGACTCCTTCTGATGCTTCATATAAGCCATATAGATGTCCATTTCTGACCTTTTGAACTTATTTCTGGTCAAAGTGCCTAAAATTTTTTTCAAACTATCTAAAGTTATATACAACTTCTGATGATAAATCAGCTATACCAGAGGTCCCTTTTGACCTACTGAACATATTTCTGGCCAAAGAATTCTTGAACATTTTCTTGCTATACTACAGATTGGCTTCATGTGAATGTTATATTACCCAGCCAGCAGTCAATTTTCACCCACTGAAAATATTTCTGGCCAAGAGTCCGTGAACATTAACTCACTTTACATATTATAGACTGACTTCTCGTAATGTTAAATCAGGCAGACCGTAGTCCATATTTGACCATTTGAAAAAAAAAATGTGAATACATATAGACTGACTTCTCGTAATGTTAAATCAGGCAGACCGTAGTCCATATTTGACCGTTTGAAAAAAAAAAAAATGACCAAAAAGTTCTCAAAAGGATTTTGACTGTTATAAAAATATAGATTCCTTCTGATGTTAAATAAGCCATACAGAAGTCCATATTTGACCTTTTGAACCTATTTCTGGACAGAGACCTTGAACTTTAACCATACTATACAAATTTCTCATACTATACAGACTTCTCGTGATGTTATATCAGCTACTAAAGAGTAGCTACTAAAGAGTCCTCGATCTTGGACTTTCTATACATACTCATAGACTCCTTCTGACGCTTCATAAGCCATATAGATGTCCATTTCTGACCTTTTGAACTTATTTCTGGTCAAAGTGTCTACAACATTTTTCAAACTATATAAAGTTATATACACCTTCTGATGATAAATCAGCTATACAGAGGTCGGTCCCCTTTTGACCTACTGAACATATTTCGGGCCAAAGAGTTCTTGAACATTTTCTTGCTATACTACAGATTGGCTTCATGTGAATGTTATATTACCCAGCCAGCAGTCAATTTTCACCCACTGAAAATATTTCTGGCCAAGAGTCCGTGAACATTAACTCACTATACATATAGACTGACTTCTCGTAATGTTAAATCAGGCAGACCATAGTCCATATTTGACCGTTTGAAAAAAAAATGACCAAAGAGTTCTCAAAAGGATTTTGACTGTTATAAAAATATAGATTCCTTCTGATGTTAAAAAAGCCATACAGAAGTCCATATTTGACCTTTTGAACCTATTTCTGGACAGAGACCTTGAACTTTAACCATACTATACAAATTTCTCATACTATACAGACGTCTCGTGATGTTATATCAGCTACTAAAGAGTAGCTACTAAAGAGTCCTCGATCTTGGACTTTCTATACATACTCATAGACTCCTTCTGATGCTTCATATAAGCCATATAGATGTCCATTTCTGATCTTTTGAACTTATTTCTGGTCAAAGTGTCTACAACATTTTTCAAACTATATACTCCTTCTGATGACAAATCAGCTATACCAGAGGTCCCCTTTTTGACCTACTGAACATATTTCTGGCCAAAGAGTTCTTGAACATTATCTTGCTATACTACAGATTGGCTTCATGTGATGTTATATTACCCAGCCAGCAGTCAATTTTCACCCACTGAAAATATTTCTGCACAGAGTCCGTGAACATTAACTCACTATACATATAGACTGACTTCTCGTAATGTTAAATCAGGCAGACCGTAGTCCATATTTGACCGTTTGAAAAAAAAAATGACCAAATAGTTCTCAAAAGGATTTTGACTATTATAAAAATATAGATTCCTTCTGATGTTAAATAAGCCATACAGAAGTCCATATTTGACCTTTTGAACCTATTTCTGGACAGAGACCTTGAACTTTAACCATACTATACAAATTTCTCATACTATACAGACTTCTCGTGATGTTATATCAGCTACTAAAGAGTAGCTACTAAAGAGTCCTTGATCTTGGACTTTCTATACATACTCATAGACTCCTTCTGATGCTTCATAAGCCATATAGATGTCCATTTCTGACCTTTTGAACTTATTTCTGGTCAAAGTGTCTACAACATTTTTCAAACTATATAAAGTTATATACACCTTCTGATGATAAATCAGCTATACCAGAGGTCCCCTTTTGACCTACTGAACATATTTCGGGCCAAAGAGTTCTTGAACATTTTCTTGCTATACTACAGATTGGCTTCATGTGAATGTTATATTACCCAGCCAGCAGTCAATTTTCACCCACTGAAAATATTTCTGGCCAAGAGTCCGTGAACATTAACTCACTATACATATAGACTGACTTCTCGTAATGTTAAATCAGGCAGACCGTAGTCCATATTTGACCATTTGAAAAAAAAAAAAATGTGAATACATATAGACTGACTTCTCGTAATGTTAAATCAGGCAGACCGTAGTCCATATTTGACCGTTTGAAAAAAAAAAAGACCAAAAAGTTCTCAAAAGGATTTTGACTGTTATAAAAATATAGATTCCTTTTGATGTTCAATAAGCCATACAGAAGTCCATATTTGACCTTTTGAACCTATTTCTGGACAGAGACCTTGAACTTTAACCATACTATACAAATTTCTCATACTATACAGACTTCTCGTGATGTTATATCAGCTACTAAAGAGTAGCTACTAAAGAGTCCTCGATCTTGGACTTTCTATACATACTCATAGACTCCATCTGATGCTTCATAAGCCATATAGATGTCCATTTCTGACCTTTTGAACTTATTTCTGGTCAAAGTGCCTAAAAAATTCTTCAAACTATACAAAGTTATATACAACTTCTGATGATAAATCAGCTATACCAGAGGTCCCTTTTGACCTACTGAACATATTTCTGGCCAAAGAATTCTTGAACATTTTCTTGCTATACTACAGATTGGCTTCATGTGAATGTTATATTACCCAGCCAGCAGTCAATTTTCACCCACTGAAAATATTTCTGGCCAAGAATCCTTGAACATTAACTCACTATACATATTATAGACTGATTTCTCGTAATGTTAAATCAGGCAGACTGTAGTCCATATTTGACCGTTTGAAAAAAAAAAATGACCAAAAAGTTCTCAAAAGGATTTTGACTATTATAAAAATATAGATTCCTTCTGATGTAAATTAAGCCACACAGAAGTCCATATTTGACCTTTTTAACCTATTTCTGGACCAGTGGCGGCTGCTGGTCTTTCAAAGAGGGGAAGCTCATTTTTGGCCTACATCATAAAAATAATTCATTTATTTATACGTAAATTCTACATTCCTTTTCAAGAAAATGCTCTGTGAAAAATGTATGTAATAATATAATAAAGGTATAAATAATAATATAATAAAGTATAATAATAATGCTACTAATAATGTATATTTTTAATTATTTTAATAATTATTTTTGAATTATTACTAATAATAATAATATAAAAAATATAATAAGTAATAATATAATAAAGGTATAAATGTATAATTGTGTGAAATGCATTATAAAAATTGGCTAGCAATTTCGACAAGCAAATACCAAGAAATAGGTTGCAGCAGTTTGTCTTTTTAAAAATACGCGATGGGACTGAGCTCGAACAGCTTCAATATCAGCGACTTTTTATTGTATGAAATCGCTGTCAATCAAAAGGATACGCAGCCTTTCGACAGACCCTCCAATCATCACGCGGAAGCCCGGAGTCCGGGCCAGCCCACTCCCCATTCACTCCCAGAGACGCTGAGCGTCCGTGGGCGGGACATAATCGCAGCATTTATCCAATGAACGTCTAGTTTCGAAGCGCTGAAAAAAACTGTTCGAAGCAGCCCCATAGAAGTCAACGGACGCTGGGCTTCAACAGGGAAATGCACTGTGACGCTACGGGAATGTATGAGAAGGAAATCGAGTCAGCCGACCTGTAACTGATTCTGAACGAACTCATCTTTGAGATGAACGTTTTCTAACGCATTTTAGTCAATAAAATGTTAATACAATAGTACATATTTGACCATTCATTTTTTGACATAGGGGAAGCCGAGCTTCCCTTGCAGTCTTAAAGAAATCGCCACTGTTCTGGACAGAGACCTTGAACTTTAACCATACTATACAAATTTCTCATACTATACAGACTTCTCGTGATGTTATATCAGCTACTAAAGAGTAGCTACTAAAGAGTCCTCGATCTTGGACTTTCTATACATACTCATAGACTCCTTCTGACGCTTCATAAGCCATATAGATGTCCATTTCTGACCTTTTGAACTTATTTCTGGTCAAAGTATCTACAACATTTTTCAAACTATATAAAGTTATATACACCTTCTGATGATAAATCAGCTATACCAGAGGTCCCCTTTTTACCTACTGAACAGATTTCTGGCCAAAGAGTTCTTGAACATTTTCTTGCTATACTACAGATTGGCTTCATGTGAATGTTATATTACCCAGCCAGCAGTCAATTTTCACCGACTGAAAATATTTCTGCCCAAGAGTCCGTGAACATTAACTCACTATACATATAGACTGACTTCTCGTAATGTTAAATCAGGCAGACCGTAGTCCATATTTGACCATTTGAAAAAAAAAATGTGAATACATATAGACTGACTTCTCGTAATGTTAAATCAGGCAGACCGTAGTCCATATTTGACCGTTTGAAAAAAAAAATGACCAAAAAGTTCTCAAAAGGATTTTGACTGTTATAAAAATATAGATTTCTTCTGATGTTAAAAAAGCCATACAGAAGCCCATATTTGACCTTTTGAGTCTATTTCTGGACAGAGACCTTGAACTTTAACCATACTATACAAATTTCTCATACTATACAGACTTCTCGTGATGTTATATCAGATACTAAAGAGTAGCTACTAAAGAGTCCTCGATCTTGGACTTTCTATACATACTCATAGACTCCTTCTGACGCTTCATAAGCCATATAGATGTCCATTTCTGACCTTTTGAACTTATTTCTGGTTAAAGTGTCTACAACATTTTTCAAACTATATAAAGTTATATACACCTTCTGATGATAAATGAGCTATACAGAGGTCGGTCCCCTTTTGACCTACTTTATTTCTGGCCAAAGAGTTCTTGAACATTTTCTTGCTATACTACAGATTGGCTTCATGTGAATGTTATATTACCCAGCCAGCAGTCAATTTTCACCCACTGAAAATATTTCTGGCCAAGAGTCCGTGAACATGAACTCACTATACATATAGACTGACTTCTCATAATGTTAAATCAGGCAGACTGTAGTCCATATTTGACCGTTTGATAAAAAAAAGACCAAAAAGTTCTCAAAAGGATTTTGACTATTATAAAAATATAGATTCCTTCTGATGTTAAATAAGCCATACAGAAGTCCATATTTGACCTTTTGAACCTATTTCTGGACAGAGACCTTGAACTTTAACCATACTATACAAATTTCTCATACTATACAGACTTCTCGTGATGTTATATCAGCTACTAAAGAGTAGCTACTAAAGAGTCCTCGATCTTGGACTTTCTATACATACTCATAGACTCCTTCTGATGCTTCATAAGCCATATAGATGTCCATTTCTGACCTTTTGAACTTATTTCTGGTCAAAGTGTCTACAACATTTTTCAAACTATATAAAGTTATATACACCTTCTGATGATAAATCAGCTATACCAGAGGTCCCCTTTTGACCTACTGAACATATTTCGGGCCAAAGAGTTCTTGAACATTTTCTTGCTATACTACAGATTAGCTTCATGTGAATGTTATATTACCCAGCCAGCAGTCAATTTTCACCCACTGAAAATATTTCTGGCCAAGAGTCCGTGAACATTAACTCACTATACATACAGACTGACTTCTCGTAATGTTAAATCAGGCAGACCGTAGTCCATATTTGACCATTTGAAAAAAAAAAAAAAAATGTGAATACATATAGACTGACTTCTCGTAATGTTAAATCAGGCAGACCGTAGTCCATATTTGACCGTTTGAAAAAAAAAATGACCAAAAAGTTCTCAAAAGGATTTTGACTGTTATAAAAATATAGATTCCTTCTGATGTTAAATAAGCCATACAGAAGTCCATATTTGACCTTTTGAACCTATTTCTGGACAGAGACCTTGAACTTTAACCATACTATACAAATTTCTCATACTATACAGACTTCTCGTGATGTTATATCAGCTACTAAAGAGTAGCTACTAAAGAGTCCTCGATCTTGGACTTTCTATACATACTCATAGACTCCTTCTGATGCTTCATAAGCCATATAGATGTCCATTTCTGACCTTTTGAACTTATTTCTGGTCAAAGTGTCTACAACATTTTTCAAACTATATAAAGTTATATACTCCTTCTGATGATAAATCAGCTATACAGAGGTCCCCTTTTGACCTACTGAACATATTTCTGGCCAAAGAGTTCTTGAACATTATCTTGCTATACTACAGATTGGCTTCATGTGATGTTATATTACCCAGCCAGCAGTCAATTTTCACCCACTGAAAATATTTCTGCACAGAGTCCGTGAACATTAACTCACTATACATATAGACTGACTTCCCCTTTTGACCTACTGAACATATTTCTGGCCAAAGAGTTCTTGAACATTATCTTGCTGTACTACAGATTGGCTTCATGTGATGTTATATTATCCAGCCAGCAGTCAATTTTCACCCACTGAAAATATTTCTGCACAGAGTCCGTGAACATTAACTCACTATACATATAGACTGACTTCTCGTAATGTTAAATCAGACAGACCGTAGTCCATATTTGACCGTTTGAAAAAAAAAAAATGACCAAAGAGTTCTCAAAAGGATTTTGACTATTATAAAAATATAGATTCCTTCTGATGTTAAATAAGCCATACAGAAGTCCATATTTGACCTTTTGAACCTATTTCTGGACAGAGACCTTGAACTTTAACCATACTATACAAATTTCTCATACTATACAGACTTCTCGTGATGTTATATCAGCTACTAAAGAGTAGCTACTAAAGAGTCCTCGATCTTGGGCTTTCTATACATACTCATAGACTCCTTCTGATGCTTCATAAGCCATATAGATGTCCATTTCTGACCTTTTGAACTTATTTCTGGTCAAAGTGCCTACAAAATTCTTCAAACTATATAAAGTTATATACAACTTCTGATGATAAATCAGCTATACCAGAGGTCCCCTTTTGACCTACTGAACATATTTCTGGCCAAAGAGTTCTTGAACATTTTCTTGCTATACTACAGATTGGCTTCATGTGAATGTTATATTACCCAGCCAGCAGTCAATTTTCACCCACTGAAAATATTTCTGGCCAAGAGTCCGTGAACATTAACTCACTATACATATAGACTGACTTCTCGTAATGTTAAATCAGGCAGACCGTAGTCCATATTTGACCGTTTGAAAAAAAAATGACCAAAGAGTTCTCAAAAGGATTTTGACTATTATAAAAATATAGATTCCTTCTGATGTTAAAAAAGCCATACAGAAGTCCATATTTGACCTTTTGAACCTATTTCTGGACAGAGACCTTGAACTTTAACCATACTATACAAATTTCTCATACTATACAGACTTCTCGTGATGTTATATCAGCTACTAAAGAGTAGCTACTAAAGAGTCCTCGATCT
This sequence comes from Scardinius erythrophthalmus, assembly GCF_964197995.2. Classification (NCBI taxonomy): domain Eukaryota; kingdom Metazoa; phylum Chordata; class Actinopteri; order Cypriniformes; family Leuciscidae; genus Scardinius; species Scardinius erythrophthalmus. The sequence continues at coordinate 8,511,034 of NC_138241.1, read as the reverse complement.
TGGACTTTCTATACATACTCATAGACTCCTTCTGATGCTTCATAAGCCATATAGATGTCCATTTCTGACCTTTTGAACTTATTTCTGGTCAAAGTGTCTACAACATTTTTCAAACTATATAAAGTTATATACTCCTTCTGATGATAAATCAGCTATACAGAGGTCCACTTTTGACCTACTGAACATATTTCTGGCCAAAGAGTTCTTGAACATTATCTTGCTATACTACAGATTGGCTTCATGTGATGTTATATTACCCAGCCAGCAGTCAATTTTCACCCACTGAAAATATTTCTGCACAGAGTCCGTGAACATTAACTCACTATACATATAGACTGACTTCCCCTTTTGACCTACTGAACATATTTCTGGCCAAAGAGTGCTTGAACATTATCTTGCTGTACTACAGATTGGCTTCATGTGATGTTATATTATCCAGCCAGCAGTCAATTTTCACCCACTGAAAATATTTCTGCACAGAGTCCGTGAACATTAACACACTATACATATAGACTGACTTCTCGTAATGTTAAATCAGACAGACCGTAGTCCATATTTGACCGTTTGAAAAAAAAAAAATGACCAAAGAGTTCTCAAAAGGATTTTGACTATTATAAAAATATAGATTCCTTCTGATGTTAAATAAGCCATACAGAAGTCCATATTTGACCTTTTGAACCTATTTCTGGACAGAGACCTTGAACTTTAACCATACTATACAAATTTCTCATACTATACAGACTTCTCGTGATGTTATATCAGCTACTAAAGAGTAGCTACTAAAGAGTCCTCGATCTTGGGCTTTCTATACATACTCATAGACTCCTTCTGATGCTTCATAAGCCATATAGATGTCCATTTCTGACCTTTTGAACTTATTTCTGGTCAAAGTGCCTACAAAATTCTTCAAACTATATAAAGTTATATACAACTTCTGATGATAAATCAGCTATACCAGAGGTCCCCTTTTGACCTACTGAACATATTTCTGGCCAAAGAGTTCTTGAACATTTTCTTGCTATACTACAGATTGGCTTCATGTGAATGTTATATTACCCAGCCAGCAGTCAATTTTCACCCACTGAAAATATTTCTGGCCAAGAGTCCGTGAACATTAACTCACTATACATATAGACTGACTTCTCGTAATGTTAAATCAGGCAGACCGTAGTCCATATTTGACCGTTTGAAAAAAAAATGACCAAAGAGTTCTCAAAAGGATTTTGACTATTATAAAAATATAGATTCCTTCTGATGTTAAAAAAGCCATACAGAAGTCCATATTTGACCTTTTGAACCTATTTCTGGACAGAGACCTTGAACTTTAACCATACTATACAAATTTCTCATACTATACAGACGTCTCGTGATGTTATATCAGCTACTAAAGAGTAGATACTAAAAAATCCTCGATCTTGGACTTTCTATACATACTCATAGACTCCTTCTGATGCTTCATATAAGCCATATAGATGTCCATTTCTGACCTTTTGAACTTATTTCTGGTCAAAGTGCCTAAAAATTTTTTCAAACTATATAAAGTTATATACAACTTCTGATGATAAATCAGCTATACCAGAGGTCCCTTTTGACCTCCTGAACATATTTCTGGCCAAAGAATTCTTGAACATTTTCTTGCTATACTACAGATTGGCTTCATGTGAATGTTATATTACCCAGCCAGCAGTCAATTTTCACCCACTGAAAATATTTCTGGCCAAGAGTCCGTGAACATTAACTCACTATACATATTATAGACTGACTTCTCGTAATGTTAAATCAGGCAGACCGTAGTCAATATTTGACCGTTTGAAAAAAAAAAAATGACCAAAGAGTTCTCAAAAGGATTTTGACTATTATAAAAATATAGATTCCTTCTGATGTTAAAAAAGCCATACAGAAGTCCATATTTGACCTTTTGAACCTATTTCTGGACAGAGACCTTGAACTTTAACCATACTATACAAATTTCTCATACTATACAGACTTCTCGTGATGTTATATAAAGAGTAGCTAATAAAGAGTCCTCGATCTTGGACTTTCTATACATACTCATAGACTCCTTCTGATGCTTCATAAGCCATATAGATGTCCATTTCTGACCTTTTGAACTTATTTCTGGTCAAAGTGTCTACAACATTTTTCAAACTATATAAAGTTATATACTCCTTCTGATGATCAATCAGCTATACAGAGGTCCCCTTTTGACCTACTGAACATATTTCTGGCCAAAGAATTCTTGAACATTATCTTGCTATACTACAGATTAGCTTCATGTGATGTTATATTACCCAGCCAGCAGTCAATTTTCACCCACTGAAAATATTTCTGCACAGAGTCCGTGAACATTAACTCACTATACATATAGACTGACTTCTCGTAATGTTAAATCAGGCAGACCGTAGTCCATATTTGACCGTTTGAAAAAAAAAAAATGACCAAAGAGTTCTCAAAAGGATTTTGACTATTATAAAAATACAGATTCCTTCTGATGTTAAATAAGCCATACAGAAGTCCATATTTGACCTTTTAACCCTATTTCTGGACAGAGACCTTGAACTTTAACCATACTATACAAATTTCTCATACTATACAGACTTCTCGTGATGTTATATCAGCTACTAAAGAGTAGCTACTAAAGAGTCCTCGATCTTGGACTTTCTATACATACTCATAGACTCCTTCTGATGCTTCATAAGCCATATAGATGTCCATTTCTGACCTTTTGAATTTATTTCTGGTCAAAGTGTCTACAACATTTTTCAAACTATATAAAGTTATATACTCCTTCTGATGATAAATCAGCTATACAGAGGTCCCCTTTTGACCTACTGAACATATTTCTGGCCAAAGAGTTCTTGAACATTATCTTGCTATACTACAGATTGGCTTCATGTGATATTATATTACCCAGCCAGCAGTCAATTTTCACCCACTGAAAATATTTCTGCACAGAGTCCGTGAACATTAACTCACTATACATATAGACTGACTTCTCGTAATGTTAAATCAGGCAGACCGTAGTCCATATTTGACCGTTTGAAAAAAAAAAATGACCAAAGAGTTCTCAAAAGGATTTTGACTATTATAAAAATATAGATTCCTTCTGATGTTAAATAAGCCATACAGAAGTCCATATTTGACCTTTTGAACCTATTTCTGGACAGAGACCTTGAACTTTAACCATACTATACAAATTTCTCATACTATACAGACTTCTCGTGATGTTATATCAGCTACTAAAGAGTAGCTACTAAAGAGTCCTCGATCTTGGGCTTTCTATATATACTCATAGACTCCTTCTGATGCTTCATAAGCCATATAGATGTCCATTTCTGATCTTTTGAACTTATTTCTGGTCAAAGTGTCTACAACATTTTTCAAACTATATACTCCTTCTGATGACAAATCAGCTATACCAGAGGTCCCCTTTTGACCTACTGAACATATTTCTGGCCAAAGAGTTCTTGAACATTATCTTGCTATACTACAGATTGGCTTCATGTGATGTTATATTACCCAGCCAGCAGTCAATTTTCACCCACTGAAAATATTTCTGGCCAAGAGTCCGTGAACATTAACTCACTATACATATAGACTGACTTCTCGTAATGTTAAATCAGGCAGACTGTAGTCCATATTTGACCGTTTGAAAAAAAAAAAGACCAAAAAGTTCTCAAAAGGATTTTGACTATTATAAAAATATAGATTCCTTCTGATGTTAAATAAGCCATACAGAAGTCCATATTTGACCTTTTGAACCTATTTCTGGACAGAGACCTTGAACTTTAACCATACTACACAAATTTCTCATACTATACAGACTTCTCGTGATGTTATATCAGCTATTAAAAAGTAGCTACTAAAGAGTCCTCGATCTTGGACTTTCTATACATACTCATAGACTCCTTCTGACGCTTCATAAGCCATATAGATGTCCATTTCTGACCTTTTGAACTTATTTCTGGTCAAAGTGTCTACAACATTTTTCAAACTATATAAAGTTATATACACCTTCTGATGATAAATCAGCTATAGCAGAGGTCCCCTTTTGACCTTCTGAACATATTTCTGGCCAAAGAGTTCTTGAACATTTTCTTGCTATACTACAGATTGGCTTCATGTGAATGTTATATTACCCAGCCAGCAGTCAATTTTCACCCACTGAAAATATTTCTGGCCAAGAGTCCGTGAACATTAACTCACTATACATATAGACTGATTTCTCGTAATGTTAAATCAGGCAGACCGTAGTCCATATTTGACCATTTGAAAAAAAAAATGTGAATACATATAGACTGACTTCTCGTAATGTTAAATCAGGCAGTCCATATTTGACCGTTTGAAAAAAAAAAAAAAATGACCAAAAAGTTCTCAAAAGGATTTTGACTGTTATAAAAATATAGATTCCTTCTGATGTTAAATAAGCCATACAGAAGTCCATATTTGACCTTTTGAACCTATTTCTGGACAGAGACCTTGAACTTTAACCATACTATACAAATTTCTCATACTATACAGACTTCTCGTGATGTTATATCAGCTACTAAAGAGTAGCTACTAAAGAGTCCTCGATCTTGGACTTTCTATACATACTCATAGACTCCTTCTGATGCTTCATAAGCCATATAGATGTCCATTTCTGACCTTTTGAACTTATTTCTGGTCAAAGTGCCTAAAAAATTCTTCAAACTTTATAAAGTTATATACAACTTCTGATGATAAATCAGCTATACCAGAGATCCCTTTTGACCTCCTGAACATATTTCTGGCCAAAGAATTCTTGAACATTTTCTTGCTATACTACAGATTGGCTTCATGTGAATATTATATTACCCAGCCAGCAGTCACTTTTCACCCACTGAAAATATTTCTGGCCAAGAGTCTGTGAACATTAACTCACTATACATATTATTGTGATAAGGAAGAGATAGGATCCAAATGCAATTGAAAGATTAGAGTTTATTGAGAGAGCAGTGAAAAGGTCTCTTCAAACAGGAACACAGGTTGCTGCAGGTTATGCAGAAATAACTGTCTCTTCAAACAGGAACACAGGTAGCAGCAGGTTATGCAAAGTAAAGTAGTCTCTTCAAACAGGAACACAGGTGGACAGCAAAAGTCTTTAGAAAAGATAACAGGACGGTCTCTGAAGAAGGTCCCCTATAAACGGGTCAGCAGCTCTCTAATAACTCTCTCGTTCGTGGCAGGGATGCAGCAGATTTCAGGGAGACCGGCTCGTAGACTTTAGACCTCTCGTCTCCACGTGCTGGGCGGCAGCAACGCACAGAACACAGCTCAGGGCGTTCGTCGACAGCGGGAGGACTGGACACAGTGTAGAAGAGATGATTAATAGACAGTGAAATGGCTTAGCTGACCTGAACCAGTAAGTAGACAGGACTGGGACACGTCAAGACAAGACAGGAACAGCAGGGTTCGTAGATAGACCACCAGCATACTACTCAAACGTAATAATCCGGCAAAAGGCAAGAAAACAGGGAACATTAAATACCAAGCGGACTAGGGGAGAGAACAGGTGAAATGAATCAGCGAGATAACAGCTAATGAGAGTCAGCTGAGGAGGAAAAAGGGAAAAAGAGAGGTAGTGACCAGCAGAGGGGGGAAAAGGACAGGAAAAGTCAGAGAAAAGAACTAGACTCATGACAGTGCCCCCCCCTCAGCGAGCGCCCCCTGGCGCTCCCGAGGGAGGGACCTGGCGGCTCCGGAGGAAATCATCAACGAGAGAGCGGTCCAAGATGTCCCGGGAGGGAACCCAGCTTCTCTCCCCAGGACCGTAGCCCTCCCAATCCACTAGGAATTGATGGCCACGACCGCGACGACGCATATCAAGAATCCTACGTACAGTATAAACTGACGTGCCCGCGGCATGAATAGGAGGAACGAAACTACGAGAAGGAACGCGTACGACTGACTTTATGCAGGATACGTGAAATACCGGGTGAACGCGCCGGAGCTTAGGAGGAAGCCTCAACTTTACCGTGACAGGATTGATGACCTTGGAAATCTGAAAAGGACCGATAAAACGGGGAGCTAATTTACGAGACGGTGCCTGAAGAGGCAAATTGACAGTGGAAAGCCACACTCTTTGACCACACACATACCTAGGACTCTTGACACGACGTTTATTAGCATTTCTCAGAACACGAACCCTTGAACGACACAGAGATGCTCTCACCCGTCTCCAAGTACGTTTACAGCGTCTAATAAAAGCCTGAACGGAGGGCACGTTGGACTCTGTCTCTTGGGAGGAGAAAAGGGGAGGCTGGTAACCCAGACAACAGTGAAACGGCGATAGCCCGGTGGCGGAGGACGGGAGAGAATTGTGAGCATATTCTGCCCAGGGTAATTGCTCGACCCACGAAGAGGGATTCCGAAACGCCAGGCTGCGCAAAAGTCGACCGACAATCTGGTTAGTGCGTTCAGCCTGCCCGTTGGTTTGAGGGTGGAAACCAGACGAGAGGCTGACTGACGCACCAATTAGACGACAGAACTCTTTCCAGAACTGGGACGCGAATTGAGGTCCCCTGTCAGAAACGACGTCAGAGGGAAGCCCGTGATTCTTGAAAACGTGAGATACCAGTACTTGGGCTGTTTCCTTGGCAGAGGGGAGTTTAGGAAGCGGTATAAAGTGAGCTGACTTGGAAAAACGGTCTACCACGGTAAGAATTACTGTATTACCAGCCGAAGATGGGAGGCCGGTAATAAAGTCTAGACCAATGTGGGACCAAGGACGCGACGGAATGGGAAGTGGTCTAAGAAGACCGGCTGGCGGAGAATGACCAGACTTGGTTTGAGCGCAGACAACGCAAGAGGCAACGAAGCGACGTACATCACGTTCTAAAGTGGGCCACCAAAATCGTTGACGGACCGAAGCTAGCGTGCCCCTAACGCCGGGATGAGCAGTTAACTTGGAAGAGTGAGCCCACTGAAAGACTGCCGAGCGAGCGGAAACAGGGACAAAAAGGAGGTTCTTAGGTACGTTTCGCGGAGCGCTCGTATGAGACAGAGCGCGCTTAACGAGCCTCTCAATACCCCAGACGGCGGTACCAACTACACGCCCCGGCGGAATTATCTCCCGTTTTTTGAGCCAGGTCGATAAGAGATCGTAAAATCGAAACGAGCGAAAAACAATGACCAGCGAGCCTGACGCGCATTAAGTCTTTTGGCTGAACGAATGTACTCCAGATTTCTATGATCCGTCCAGACTACAAACGGAACGGTAGAGCCCTCTAACCATTGTCTCCACTGGCCCAATGCCAAACGGATGGCAAGAAGTTCCCGATCCCCCACATCATAATTACGCTCCGCAGACGAGAGGCGGTGAGAAAAATAAGCGCACGGATGAACTCTATTATCTGAGTCTGAGCGCTGGGATAGAACGCCCCCAACGCCCACCTCAGACGCATCAACCTCGACAATGAACTGCTTGGATACATCAGGAGTCACGAGAATGGGCGCGGTAGTAAATAAATGCTTTAACTGATCAAAAGCCCTTTGAGCAGACTCTGACCACTTAAAACTTGACTTGACCGAAGTGAGAGCAGAAAGAGGCGCGGCGACTTGACTGAAATTGCGTATAAAGCGTCGATAGAAATTGGCAAATCCAAGAAAACGCTGTAACGCGACTCGAGACTCGGGAATGGGCCACTCGGTAACGGCTTGTACCTTAACAGGATCCATGCTTATCCCCTCCGCCGAGATAACAGAACCAAGAAAGGAGACTGAGTGGGCATGAAACGTACACTTCTCAGCCTTTACGAACAGACGGTTCTCCAGGAGGCGCTGGAGGACACGGCGAACATGCTGGACATGAACTTGGAGAGATGGTGAGAAAATCAGAATATCGTCTAAATAAACGAAGACGAAGACGTTAAGCATGTCTCTCAGTACATCGTTGATTAAAGCCTGAAAGACTGCAGGAGCGTTGACGAGGCCGAACGGAAGAACCCGATATTCAAAGTGCCCTAGTGGAGTATTGAAAGCAGTCTTCCATTCGTCCCCCTCCTTAATGCGGATTAAATGATACGCATTTCGCAGATCTAATTTAGTGAAGACCCTCGCCCCCTGTAAAAGCTCGAACGCGGAAGCCATAAGCGGCAAGGGGTAACGATTCTTAACGGTAATTTCGTTAAGCCCCCGGTAATCGATACAAGGTCGAAGCGAGCCGTCTTTCTTTTTGACAAAGAAAAACCCCGCACCTGCTGGCGAAGAAGAGGCGACAATAGTACCGGCGGCTAACGAATCAGACAGATAACTTTCAAGCGCCTTGCGTTCAGGACCCGTTAAAGAATACAATCTACCGCGAGGAGGCGAAGAGCCGGGTAACAGATCAATGCTGCAATCATAGGGACGGTGAGGAGGAAGAGAAGTGGCCCGGGACCGACTAAAGACCGCCCTCAGATCATGATACTCCTCCGGAACCCCAGTCAAATCGGCCGGCTCCTCCTGAAAAACAGAGACAGGGGAAACAGAAGGATTAGCGGATAACAGACAATTGACATGACAAGACAGGCTCCATGAAAGTATACTATTACAGGACCAATCGAAGTGAGGATTGTGTCTGACTAACCAGGGGTGACCAAGAACTACCGGGGAATAGGGAGAGTGAAAAACTAAAAAGGAAAGAGTCTCATGATGGTTTCCTGAAACAGTTAGAGTTAAGGGAAAAGACTGAAGATCGATACTGGGCAGGGGGCTACCATCTAAGGCAAAAAGGGGTGTGGTCTGTTTACGGCTCCTCAAAGGAATACCTTGTCTTCGAGCCCAAGCTTCGTCGAGGAAATTTTCCTCAGCTCCAGAGTCTATTAAAGCCTTGCACGAAACAGTGGTACCAGCCCAGCTCAAGGTTATCGAAACGGTTGTGCAGGATGTGGACGAGGAGATCAAGGAAGTCGCGCTCGCCAGTACCCCCTCTTCTACTGGCAAGCGTTGGCTTTTACAGGACAGCTCGACACAAAGTGGTTGGCAGCTCCGCAGTACATACAGAGGCGATTAACAAGACGTCGTTCTCTCTCCTTTGCTGAGATACGCAGACCGCCGAGCTGCATAGGCTCAGGAACAGGAATGGAGATAGGAGGAGAAGATGCTGCTACCGAAGAAGAGAAGGTGGAGTCAGCGCCCCTGACGCGGCGGCGAAGATCAAATCGTTTCTCTACCCGGATAGCGAGATCAATGAGTGGGTCGAGACATGTAGGCAGCTCACAGGCAATTACTTCATCTTTGACATGAGCGCTAAGTCCCTCTAGAAAGCGCGCCGCGAGAGCTGTCTCGTTCCAACCGCAGGTGGTCGAGAGAGTACGGAACTCTATGGAGTAATCCACCACGGATCGTCTTCCCTGGCGGAGTGAAGAGAGCAAGCGGGAAGCCTCCTCACCATGGGCCGAACGGTCGAATACCCGCAACATCTCATCCTTGAAGGTGTCGAAGCGCATGGTATATTCTGCCTCTGCTTCCCACGCGGCTGCTCCCCAATCACGGGCTCGCCCAGTCAGGAGTGAAATGACATAAGCTACCCGGGCTCGCTCATGGGCATAGGTGACAGGTTGGAGGGAAAAAACTACCTCACATTGCGTGAGGAACGAGCGACATTGAGTGGGCTCACCACTATAGCACGGGGGATTATTGACACGCGGCTCCGGTGCGTCAGGCGACCTTGGAGGCGGCGGTGGATCTCTCCTGAGCAACTGAACTTGGGTGGATAAATCAGATAGCTGCGCAACCAGCGTCTCGACCACGCGACGAGTTGCGGTAAGTTCCTCATCATGTCTTCCTAACATTGCACCTTGCAGTTCAACAGCCGTGTGAATGGTTCTCTCGTTCGCTGGATCCATCAGCTGGCCGGATTATTCTGTGATAAGGAAGAGATAGGATCCAAATGCAATTGAAAGATTAGAGTTTATTGAGAGAGCAGTGAAAAGGTCTCTTCAAACAGGAACACAGGTTGCTGCAGGTTATGCAGAAATAACTGTCTCTTCAAACAGGAACACAGGTAGCAGCAGGTTATGCAAAGTAAAGTAGTCTCTTCAAACAGGAACACAGGTGGACAGCAAAAGTCTTTAGAAAAGATAACAGGACGGTCTCTGAAGAAGGTCCCCTATAAACGGGTCAGCAGCTCTCTAATAACTCTCTCGTTCGTGGCAGGGATGCAGCAGATTTCAGGGAGACCGGCTCGTAGACTTTAGACCTCTCGTCTCCACGTGCTGGGCGGCAGCAACGCACAGAACACAGCTCAGGGCGTTCGTCGACAGCGGGAGGACTGGACACAGTGTAGAAGAGATGATTAATAGACAGTGAAATGGCTTAGCTGACCTGAACCAGTAAGTAGACAGGACTGGGACACGTCAAGACAAGACAGGAACAGCAGGGTTCGTAGATAGACCACCAGCATACTACTCAAACGTAATAATCCGGCAAAAGGCAAGAAAACAGGGAACATTAAATACCAAGCGGACTAGGGGAGAGAACAGGTGAAATGAATCAGCGAGATAACAGCTAATGAGTCAGCTGAGGAGGAAAAAGGGAAAAAGAGAGGTAGTGACCAGCAGAGGGGGGAAAAGGACAGGAAAAGTCAGAGAAAAGAACTAGACTCATGACAATTATAGACTGACTTCTCGTAATGTTAAATCAGGCAGACCGTAGTCCATATTTGACCGTTTGAAAAAAAAAAAAAAATGACCAAAGAGTTCTCAAAAGGATTTTGACTATTATAAAAATATAGATTCCTTCTGATGTTAAAAAAGCCATACAGAAGTCCATATTTGACCTTTTGAACCTATTTCTGGACAGAGACCTTGAACTTTAACCATACTATACAAATTTCTCATACTATACAGACTTCTCGTGATGTTATATCAGCTACTAAAGAGTAGCTACTAAAGAGTCCTCGACCTTGGACTTTCTATACATACTCATAGACTCCTTCTGATGCTTCATAAGCCATATAGATGTCCATTTCTGACCTTTTGAACTTATTTCTGGTCAAAGTGTCTACAACATTTTTCAAACTATATAAAGTTATATACTCCTTCTGATGATAAATCAGCTATACAGAGGTCCCCTTTTGACCTACTGAACATATTTCTGGCCAAAGAGTTCTTGAACATTATCTTGCTATACTACAGATTGGCTTCATGTGATGTTATATTACCCAGCCAGCAGTCAATTTTCACCCACTGAAAATATTTCTGGCACAGAGTCCGTGAACATTAACTCACTATACATATAGACTGACTTCTCGTAATGTTAAATCAGGCAGACCGTAGTCCATATTTGACCGTTTGAAAAAAAAAAATGACCAAAGAGTTCTCAAAAGGATTTTGACTATTATAAAAATATAGATTCCTTCTGATGTTAAATAAGCCATACAGAAGTCCATATTTGACCTTTTGAACCTATTTCTGGACAGAGACCTTGAACTTTAACCATACTATACAAATTTCTCATACTATACAGACTTCTCGTGATGTTATATCAGCAGAGGTGGGTAGTAACGAAGTACATTTACTTCGTTACATTTACTTTAGTACTTTTTTAGAAAAATTGTACTTTTAAGAGTAGATTTGAATGTGGGTACTTATTACTTTTACTCGAGTACATTTCTAATGAAAAAACTGTACTTTTACTTCGTTACATTGGGCGACGTTCCTCTCGTTACTTTATTTTAATGCAATATATGTTGTTAAATGCGTAGTTTATTCCAAGCGCGCTGTATCTTTTTTCTGGATTGAGCGATGCTCAATTCACAAATGAATGACTCTTTTGAGTCGATTCTGTTCAAAGACTTCATCAAACAAGTTGGCAGATCTGTCTAAATCGGTTCGCGAATCAGTTTGAATGATCTGTTCAGTTCCTACACGCACTGAATCATCTGAAGCCCTTTCAATTCACACTCGACTCGGAGTCGTAACAGGAAGATTTAAGCTCATCAAGAGCGTTAGATGAAGTGGTAGTGGACATACAGTAGCTACTAGCTACAGTCAAGTGAGAGCAAATCTTCAAATGCATCAACTTTTTGCCAGCGATGAAGATCTTTATTAGTTGAACATCTTCGTAAGCTGTCTGTGAATGAATGATTCCACAGGACGATATATTCGATTTCATTTTACTCAGGTAATACATTTTACAACCAAACATATTACTACGCCACGATACTAGAAAGTATGACATTACCCGTTTTTTGGACATATAAATTAATTTACATTAAATAAAGCTACCATTGTTCACAGCAGGGGCGATTCTAGGATTTTAATTTTAGGGGGGCTCAGCCCCCAATGAGGGTGTGATGTAAAAAAAAAAAAAAAAGTTAGTTTATGGTCTAATGCTCATTATTAAGTAGTTTCATTCATTCATCCAGTAACATGCATATGGCACGGTTTTATAATCACTGAGGTACCGAATGTGAGGTAGTTAGGGGGGTTCGGGGGCATGCTCCCCCGAGAAAATTTTGATTTCTCTGATCTACATATGTGCATTTTAAGATGTTTTGAAGGCCAAAAAAATTGGATGACAATAGCTTTAAAACCATGTGCGGGCAGCTGTTTTTTTTCTCACCTCATCAGCATCACACTCTTTTTCTCTTTGTTTTTCTCTTGCTCTGTCTTTTCCCCTCCTAAAGCTGAGCTTTGACTGATACAGGCTTTTCATTTTTGTCTGTCAGTGAAGAAAGTAAACATAGGGTCAACTGATAGGTTGATTTATGAATCATTTTCTCAGACAAAGCTACCAGGAAAGCTAGGTAACTAAGTCCATCTACAATGAAATATAAATTATTTATTTTATTTTTTAAGCTTTGTAATCAACAATACGGTTGGTTATTCATCAAGTCACCCCGTGAAAATCTATTTAATTTCAAATCATTTAACTAACCAGCTAAACGTGTATTAATGTAACTGTCTATTGGCAATATGATTAATCTGTTCTATATTTATTTCTATTTATTAAAAATTACAACATGAATTATCAATTTGCCACTTCTATAAATCAAGTGCTTAAAAGAAAACCACAAATCCCTTTACTCTACTCTTACTCTAATATATGTATACACTTCTACTGATTCATTATTATATTTATATTTTATTATATTATTATATATTATATTAATTATTATACATTATTATATTATATATATATATATATATATATATATATATATATATATATATATATATATATATATATACATTATTATATTGTATATATATACAAAACTATATTTATTAATACAAAACAAAATAACTCCACATGATGTTTCTCTCTCAAGGCCATCTAGTGCTTTCAGACAATGATGTGTGTCTTTAATCATTTCTGTGCATGGCAGCATAATGTAATAACGAAATACAAAATAATATGTTTTAAAGTTTAAAAAGTAAATTAAAATAAATCATGATCGTTTTCTAAAGTATGTTTTCATGGGTGTTAATCGCTTCATTTTTGTTTTGTAGAAAAAAACAACTATCACACTGATAAGGGCAAGGGCGTAACTTTGGGTCTACCATTGGGGGGGTTAAACTCGCTGCATATTTATTAATTTATTTATTGAATAATTTTCTTGTGTAAAAGGTAATTTGCCGTTCCTGTTTTAGAAATACATTGTGATACTTTTACTGATTTAGGCTACTTAACGTAAATGCAGTTGTTCACTTGACTATTTATGCCATAATGACACAGTGTTTAAGCACTAGCCAGCAGTGGCAGCTTCCAATTAATTGATTTTTTGTGTGTTCAATATCTTATAAAAAAAAAACTAAAAAAAAAAAAACACTTAAAGATTAATCAATTGCATCACTGTATTGGCACCTACATGCAGCAAATGTATTATGCACAATTCAACTCTCAATATTACAATATAGGGTGGCACACTGGAGTGCAGCTTGCACCTTTATTCTGAACAGATTTCACATATTGGTGGGCATCACCAAAACTCACCATCCACTAACAAAATCTTTAAGTTTATCTGTTAAAATGTATTTTATTAACATCACATTTTAAAAACTTAACATCAAATAACAGCATTAAAAACTTTCAAAGAGAGAAAATGAAAGTGCAATTATATTATCACTTTGCATGAAATAAGACTCAAAAGTAGATAAAAAAAAATTGTGTTTGCATTTAGCCTCTGATAACATCAAATTCAGAAACTGGGAAAGTGTGGACTAGTTGTGCTTTGATTCATTTTGTCACTTTGCAAACTGCAAAAAGAACAAAAAAATTATAAAAAAATAAAAATAATGATAATAATCTCAAATTGAGCCGGAGGTGGTAAATTCCTAATAATTTACGTATTTTTGTTTTTAGGTATTTTAAGATAACTTACCTAAAATACGTTGCGCATACAACTAACGCGATCGTTATAAAGGTGTTTAAACAACAAAACACATCCACTTGCACATATTTGACAATCGGAATATCAGATATATCCTGCTATAGCTAACAAATTTGTGAAATTTTGAATAAAAAGAAATAAAAGCAGATCATCAGTCATTCATTCAGCGCTATTGTGGCTGCGGTGTGACAAGCAATGAATGACGCGTCTCCATGGGAACCATAAAGTGATAGCCTAGCTACTACTTTTAAACTTACGTGTAAAAAGGTTCAGCAAGGCTTACATTTAAATGTGTCTTTGTTTTGTTTTGAGTGTATGGTCAATAAATAAAGGAATTAAAAAGATGGGCACAAAACCTGTTTGTCGCGCCCCATTTGTCATGTCTCTATTCCCCCCCAGCAGTGGGCCGCGCACGCGCCCGCGCCTCACACTTTGAGAAACGCACCTCCGTTTGGTCAGGATTTTTCCTCTTTTTGGCTGGTGTCGACCATAGACTGTAAAAAATGGTGTCGACCAACAATGAAAAATCGTTGTCTGGCTGCCTTTCAGTGTCCTTTATCATCTTTCCATCCGTTAGCATGCACCGTCAGCTTTCTCCAACCATTCATCCCAGCGACTGCGCAATATAGTGAACAAACTTGGTAGAGAAAGCGGGTTGGGTAATACCAAGTAGTCGGCGGTGCGGTGGGCGGGAAGTACATTACAGATTATTTAAAATATGATACTATCTTTCTTGCTGGCAAATGAAATAAAGAAAACGAACAAAAGTATTCATTCGGAATATTTCATATTTATTTTAATATGGGGGGGGGGGGGGGGGGGGTTATATTAGCTGGATCAGATTTTTGGGGGGGTCATAACCCCCGTAACCCCCGTGCAAATTACGCGCATGGATAAGGGCTGAAGGTGAACGCAGCGAAACGTATTGGTATTGGATGAGAAACCGAACCGTCCCGTGTTGCTCCCAATGCTCCAGTAACATTACATTATGTAAACTGCAATGCATAAATGACAAAGAACTGCACCGATGCAGATGTAATATCATAGCAATCTATCAATAAATGCACTCACGACACACCTCGCTCTGCTCGGCGCACCTGCAGATTGAAAAATGCGCTAAATCCAAGCAGACTCAGATAAGGGGAGGAGCCGAAACTTGACGCAGCTTGCCGCCGTTTCAAATGAGTTTTTTTAAAGGGGACTGAAGCGATAAAAAATATATTAATCAAATATTTTTTAGGGGGGCTGGGCAGAAGTTTAGGGGGGCTGAAGCCCCCCTAAAAAGGGCCTAGTGACGCCCCTGGTTCACAGTAATGAACACCCGCCATCCCGCGGTAGTTTGTGTGTATTGTTGCGCAGTGGCGTGCGAACTCGACTTGAAAACGAATGCCTTTGCCTGCCGTTGACAGTTTACCAGTTTAAACATGCTTGCAGAAATATACATTTGATTATATTTTTGGAGAACAGTCAGAAGAAGAACCGTCGATGTACTTTTATTTTTTTATTTTTTTTGTGTGTGTTCAGATGTTCAGTAGCAGTCATGAGCGCGAGCACATGTGAAGAGTTTTTAACTCTTCTCTGTAAATACCTTTGAATGCAACACTGCAGATTCATTTTATTTCGAAATTTTCTAATAATCCAAATGTAGTTGTATAAGTTAATATTATACAAACCAGAGGACAGGCAATGATTTCCGAACTATACAGATGGCAGAAATAATGCTTATGTCTCTCTTCTGTTTTTGTTGCAAAGATAGCTGATAATAATAGTCATTTAAATAAACAAAATCTAAATATATAATTTTATATATAGCCTACGACTTCAGAGGCAAAAGCCTCTAAGTACCATCTGAAATTTTCTTCTAAAAGAGCATTTTTATCAAGCTTGTATGTTTATGTTCACACTTAAATGGCAATGAAAAGTAGCCTACCTATTAATTGTCATTAAAGTGAAATTACTAACCTTAAATATACGAGCTTGATACAAATGATTGTTTTAGAAGAAAATTTCAGATGGCACTCAGAGGCTTTTGCATCATGAAGTCTTCATATATGTATATACGTGTTGTTTTGGTTGTTGTTGTGTTTCCTTGCCTTCAGTTCCTACTATGAAAAGCGACCTTGGGTTTGAGAAAGGCGCTATATAAAATAAACTTATTATATATATATATATATATATATATATATATATATATATATATATATATATATATATATATACATATATATATATATATACATATAGGCCTATATGATCCGAAGTAACTAGTTACTCACTACTTGAGTAGTTTTTTTCATTGGATACTTTTTTACTCTTACTCAAGTAACTATTAAGATTATTACTTTTACTTTTACTTTGAGTAAATATTTCTATAAGTACTTGTACTTTTACTTGAGTACAGTTTTTGGGTACTCTACCCACCTCTGTATATCAGCTACTAAAGAGTCCTCGATCTTGGACTTTCTATACATACTCATAGACTCCTTCTGACGCTTCATAAGCCATATAGATGTCCATTTCTGACCTTTTGAACTTATTTCTGGTCAAAGTGTCTACAACATTTTTCAAACTATATAAAGTTATATACACCTTCTGATGATAAATCAGCTATACCAGAGGTCCCCTTTTGACCTACTGAACATATTTCGGGCCAAAGAGTTCTTGAACATTTTCTTGCTATACTACAGATTGGCTTCATGTGAATGTTATATTACCCAGCCAGCAGTCAATTTTCATCCACTGAAAATATTTCTGGCCAAGAGTCCGTGAACATTAGCTCACTATACATATAGACTGACTTCTCGTAATGTTAAATCAGGCAGACCGTAGTCCATATTTGACCATTTGAAAAAAAAAAAAATGTGAATACATATAGACTGACTTCTCGTAATGTTAAATCAGGCAGACCGTAGTCCATATTTGACCGTTTGAAAAAAAAAATGACAAAAAAGTTCTCAAAAGGATTTTGACTGTTATAAAAATATAGATTCCTTCTGATGTTAAATAAGCCATTACAGAAGTCCATATTTGACCTTTTGAACCTATTTCTGGACAGAGACCTTGAACTTTAACCATACTATACAAATTTCTCATACTATACAGACTTCTCGTGATGTTATATCAGCTACTAAAGAGTAGCTACTAAAGAGTCCTCGATCTTGGACTTTCTATACATACTCATAGACTCCTTCTGATGCTTCATAAGCCATATAGATGTCCATTTCTGACCTTTTGAACTTATTTCTGGTCAAAGTGCCTAAAAAATTCTTCAAACTATATAAAGTTATATACAACTTCTGATGATAAATCAGCTATACCAGAGGTCCCTTTTGACCTCCTGAACATATTTCTGGCCAAAGAATTCTTGAACATTTTCTTGCTATATACAGATTGGCTTCATGTGAATGTTATATTACCCAGCCAGCAGTCAATTTTCACCCACTGAAAATATTTCTGGAGTCCGTGAACATTAACTCACTATACATATTATAGACTGACTTCTCGTAATGTTAAATCAGGCAGACCGTAGTCCATATTTGACCGTTTGAAAAAAAAAAAAAAAATGACCAAAGAGTTCTCAAAAGGATTTTGACTATTATAAAAATATAGATTCCTTCTGATGTTAAAAAAGCCATACAGAAGTCCATATTTGACCTTTTGAACCTATTTCTGGACAGAGACCTTGAACTTTAACCGTACTATACAAATTTCTCATACAGACTTCTCGTGATGTTATATCAGCTACTAAAGAGTAGCTACTAAAGAGTCCTCGATCTTGGACTTTCTATACATACTCATAGACTCCTTCTGATGCTTCATAAGCCATATAGATGTCCATTTCTGACCTTTTGAACTTATTTCTGGTCAAAGTGTCTACAACATTTTTCAAACTATATAAAGTTATATACTCCTTCTGATGATAAATCAGCTATACAGAGGTCCCCTTTTGACCTACTGAACATATTTCTGGCCAAAGAGTTCTTGAACATTATCTTGCTATACTACAGATTGGCTTCATGTGATGTTATATTACCCAGCCAGCAGTCAATTTTCACCCACTGAAAATATTTCTGCACAGAGTCCGTGAACATTACTCACTATACATATAGACTGACTTCTCGTAATGTTAAATCAGGCAGACCGTAGTCCATATTTGACCGTTTGAAAAAAAAAAAGACCAAAGAGTTCTCAAAAGGATTTTGACTATTATAAAAATATAGATTCCTTCTGATGTTAAAAAAGCCATACAGAAGTCCATATTTGACCTTTTGAACCTATTTCTGGACAGAGACCTTGAACTTTAACCATACTATACAAATTTCTCATACTATACAGATGTCTCGTGATGTTATATCAGCTACTAAAGAGTAGCTACTAAAGAGCCCTCGATCTTGGACTTTCTATACATACTCATAGACTCCTTCTGATGCTTCATTATAAGCCATATAGATGTCCATTTCTGATCTTTTGAACTTATTTCTGGTCAAAGTGTCTACAACATTTTTCAAACTATATACTCCTTCTGATGACAAATCAGCTATACCAGAGGTCCCCTTTTGACTTACTGAATTTCTGGCCAAAGAGTTCTTGAACATTATCTTGCTATACTACAGATTGGCTTCATGTGATGTTATATTACCCAGCCAGCAGTCAATTTTGACCAGAAATCACTTTGACCAGAAATCTACAACATTTTTCAAACTATATAAGTTATATACACCTTCTAATGATAAATCAGCTATACCAGAGGTCCCCTTTTGACCTACTGAACATATTTCGGGCCAAAGAGTTCTTGAACATTTTCTTGCTATACTACAGATTGGCTTCATGTGAATGTTATATTACCCAGCCAGCAGTCAATTTTCACCCACTGAAAATATTTCTGGCCAAGAGTCCGTGAACATTAACTCACTATACATATAGACTGACTTCTCGTAATGTTAAATCAGGCAGACCGTAGTCCATATTTGACCATTTGAAAAAAAAAATGACCAAAAAGTTCTCAAAAGGATTTTGACTATTATAAAAATATAGATTCCTTCTGATGTTAAATAAGCCATACAGAAGTCCATATTTGACCTTTTGAACCTATTTCTGGACAGAGACCTTGAACTTTAACCATACTATACAAATTTCTCATACTATACAGACGTCTCGTGATGTTATATCAGCTACTAAAGAGTAGCTACTAAAGAGTCCTCGATCTTGGACTTTCTATACATACTCATAGACTCCTTCTGATGCTTCATATAAGCCATATAGATGTCCATTTCTGATCTTTTGAACTTATTTCTGGTCAAAGTGTCTACAACATTTTTCAAACTATATACTCCTTCTGATGACAAATCAGCTATACCAGAGGTCCCCTTTTGACCTACTGAACATATTTCTGGCCAAAGAGTTCTTGAACATTATCTTGCTATACTACAGATTGGCTTCATGTGATGTTATATTACCCAGCCAGTAGTCAATTTTCACCCACTGAAAATATTTCTGGCCAAGAGTCCGTGAACATTAACTCACTATACATATAGACTGACTTCTCGTAATGTTAAATCAGGCAGACTGTAGTCCATATTTGACCGTTTGAAAAAAAAAAAAGACCAAAAAGTTCTCAAAAGGATTTTGACTATTATAAAAATATAGATTCCTTCTGATGTTAAATAAGCCATACAGAAGTCCATATTTGACCTTTTGAACCTATTTCTGGACAGAGACCTTGAACTTTAACCATACTATACAAATTTCTCATACTATACAGACTTCTCGTGATGTTATATCAGCTACTAAAGAGTAGCTACTAAAGAGTCCTCGATCTTGGACTTTCTATACATACTCATAGACTCCTTCTGACGCTTCATAAGCCATATAGATGTCCATTTCTGACCTTTTGAACTTATTTCTGGTCAAAGTGTCTACAACATTTTTCAAACTATATAAAGTTATATACACCTTCTGATGATAAATCAGCTATAGCAGAGGTCCCCTTTTGACCTACTGAACATATTTCTGGCCAAAGAGTTCTTGAACATTTTCTTGCTATACTACAGATTGGCTTCATGTGAATGTTATATTACCCAGCCAGCAGTCAATTTTCACCCACTGAAAATATTTCTGGCCAAGAGTCCGTGAACATTAACTTACTATACATATAGACTGATTTCTCGTAATGTTAAATCAGGCAGACCGTAGTCCATATTTGACCATTTGAAAAAAAAAAATGTGAATACATATAGACTGACTTCTCGTAATGTTAAATCAGGCAGACCGTAGTTCATATTTGACCGTTTGAAAAAAAAAAATGACCAAAAAGTTCTCAAAAGGATTTTGACTGTTATAAAAATATAGATTCCTTCTGATGTTAAATAAGCCATACAGAAGTCCATATTTGACTTTTTGAACCTATTTCTGGACAGAGACCTTGAACTTTAACCATACTATACAAATTTCTCATACTATACAGACTTCTCGTGATGTTATATCAGCTATTAAAAAGTAGCTCCTAAAGAGTCCTCGATCTTGGACTTTCTATACATACTCATAGACTCCTTCTAATGCTTCATAAGCCATATAGATGTCCATTTCTGACCTTTTGAACTTATTTCTGGTCAAAGTGTCTACAACATTTTTCAAACTATATAAAGTTATATACACCTTCTGATGATAAATCAGCTATAGCAGAGGTCCCCTTTTGACCTTCTGAACATATTTCTGGCCAAAGAGTTCTTGAACATTTTCTTGCTATACTACAGATTGGCTTCATGTGAATGTTATATTACCCAGCCAGCAGTCAATTTTCACCCACTGAAAATATTTCTGGCCAAGAGTCCGTGAACATTAACTCACTATACATATAGACTGATTTCTCGTAATGTTAAATCAGGCAGACCGTAGTCCATATTTGACCATTTGAAAAAAAAAAAGTGAATACATATAGACTGACTTCTCGTAATGTTAAATCAGGCAGTCCATATTTGACCGTTTGAAAAAAAAAAAATGACCAAAAAGTTCTCAAAAGGATTTTGACTGTTATAAAAATATAGATTCCTTCTGATGTTAAATAAGCCATACAGAAGTCCATATTTGACCTTTTGAACCTATTTCTGGACAGAGACCTTGAACTTTAACCATACTATACAAATTTCTCATACTATACAGACTTCTCGTGATGTTATATCAGCTACTAAAGAGTAGCTACTAAAGAGTCCTCGATCTTGGACTTTCTATACATACTCATAGACTCCTTCTGATGCTTCCTAAGCCATATAGATGTCCATTTCTGACCTTTTGAACTTATTTCTGGTCAAAGTGCCTAAAAAATTCTTCAAACTTTATAAAGTTATATACAACTTCTGATGATAAATCAGCTATACCAGAGATCCCTTTTGACCTCCTGAACATATTTCTGGCCAAAGAATTCTTGAACATTTTCTTGCTATACTACAGATTGGCTTCATGTGAATATTATATTACCCAGCCAGCAGTCACTTTTCACCCACTGAAAATATTTCTGGCCAAGAGTCTGTGAACATTAACTCACTATACATATTATAGACTGACTTCTCGTAATGTTAAATCAGGCAGACCGTAGTCCATATTTGACCGTTTGAAAAAAAAAAATGACCAAAGAGTTCTCAAAAGGATTTTGACTATTATAAAAATATAGATTCCTTCTGATGTTAAATAAGCCATACAGAAGTCCATATTTGACCTTTTGAACCTATTTCTGGACAGAGACCTTGAACTTTAACCATACTATACAAATTTCTCATACTATACAGACTTCTCGTGATGTTATATCAGCAGAGGTGGGTAGTAACGAAGTACATTTACTTCGTTACATTTACTTGAGTACTTTTTTAGAAAAATTTTACTTTTAAGAGTAGATTTGAATGTGGGTACTTATTACTTTTACTCGAGTACATTTCTAATGAAAAAACTGTACTTTTACTTCGTTACATTGGGCGACGTTCCTCTCGTTACTTTATTTTAATGCAATATATGTTGTTAAATGCGTAGTTTATTCCAAGCGCGCTGTATCTTTTTTCTGGATTGAGCGATGCTCAATTCACAAATGAATGACTCTTTTGAGTCGATTCTGTTCAAAGACTTCATCAAACAAGTTGGCAGATCTGTCTAAATCGGTTCGCGAATCAGTTTGAATGATCTGTTCAGTTCCTGCACGCACTGAATCATCTGAAGCCCTTTCAATTCACACTCGACTCGGAGTCGTAACAGGAAGATTTAAGCTCATCAAGAGCGTTAGATGAAGTGGTAGTGGACATACAGTAGCTACTAGCTACAGTCAAGTGAGAGCAAATCTTCAAATGCATCAACTTTTTGCCAGCGATGAAGATCTTTATTAGTTGAACATCTTCGTAAGCTGTCTGTGAATGAATGATTCCACAGGACGATATATTCGATTTCATTTTACTCAGGTAATACATTTTACAACCAAACATATTACTACGCCACGATACTAGAAAGTATGACATTACCCGTTTTTTGGACATATAAATTAATTTACATTAAATAAAGCTACCATTGTTCACAGTAATGAACACCCGCCATCCCGCGGTAGTTTGTGTGTATTGTTGCGCAGTGGCGTGCGAACTCGACTTGAAAACGAATGCCTTTGCCTGCCGTTGACAGTTTACCAGTTTAAACATGCTTGCAGAAATATACATTTGATTATATTTTTGGAGAACAGTCAGAAGAAGAACCGTCGATGTACTTTTTTTTTTTTTTTTTTTTTTTTTTTGTGTGTGTTCAGATGTTCAGTAGCAGTCATGAGCGCGAGCACATGTGAAGAGTTTTTAACTCTTCTCTGTAAATACCTTTGAATGCAACACTGCAGATTCATTTTATTTCGAAATTTTCTAATAATCCAAATGTAGTTGTATAAGTTAATATTATACAAACCAGAGGACAGGCAATGATTTCCGAGCTATACAGATGGCAGAAATAATGCTTATGTCTCTCTTCTGTTTTTGTTGCAAAGATAGCTGATAATAATAGTCATTTAAATAAACAAAATCTAAATATATAATTTTATATATAGCCTACGACTTCAGAGGCAAAAGCCTCTAAGTATCTGAAATTTTCTTCTAAAAGAGCATTTTTATCAAGCTTGTATGTTTATGTTCACACTTAAATGGCAATGAAAAGTAGCCTACCTATTAATTGTCATTAAAGTGAAATTACTAACCTTAAATATACGAGCTTGATACAAATGATTGTTTTAGAAGAAAATTTCAGATGGCACTCAGAGGCTTTTGCATCATGAAGTCTTCATATATATATATACGTGTTGTTTTGGTTGTTGTTGTTGTGTTTCCTTGCCTTCAGTTCCTACTATGAAAAGCGACCTTGGGTTTGAGAAAGGCGCTATATAAAATAAACTTATTATATATATATATATATATATATATATATATATATATATATATATATATATATATAAAATAAACTTATTATATATATATATATATATATATATATATATATATATATATACATATAGGCCTATATGATCCGAAGTAACTAGTTACTCACTACTTGAGTAGTTTTTTCATTGGATACTTTTTTACTCTTACTCAAGTAACTATTAAGATTATTACTTTTACTTTTACTTTGAGTAAATATTTCTATAAGTACTTGTACTTTTACTTGAGTACAGTTTTTGGGTACTCTACCCACCTCTGTATATCAGCTACTAAAGAGTCCTCGATCTTGGACTTTCTATACATACTCATAGACTCCTTCTGACGCTTCATAAGCCATATAGATGTCCATTTCTGACCTTTTGAACTTATTTCTGGTCAAAGTGTCTTAAACATTTTTCAAACTATATAAAGTTATATACACCTTCTGATGATAAATCAGCTATAGCAGAGGTCCCCTTTTGACCTTCTGAACATATTTCTGGCCAAAGAGTTCTTGAACATTTTCTTGCTATACTACAGATTGGCTTCATGTGAATGTTATATTACCCAGCCAGCAGTCAATTTTCACCCACTGAAAATATTTCTGGCCAAGAGTCCGTGAACATTAACTCACTATACATATAGACTGATTTCTCGTAATGTTAAATCAGGCAGACCGTAGTCCATATTTGACCATTTGAAAAAAAAAATGTGAATACATATAGACTGACTTCTCGTAATGTTAAATCAGGCAGTCCATATTTGACCGTTTGAAAAAAAAAAAAAAATGACCAAAAAGTTCTCAAAAGGATTTTGACTGTTATAAAAATATAGATTCCTTCTGATGTTAAATAAGCCATACAGAAGTCCATATTTGACCTTTTGAACCTATTTCTGGACAGAGACCTTGAACTTTAACCATACTATACAAATTTCTCATACTATACAGACTTCTCGTGATGTTATATCAGCTACTAAAGAGTAGCTACTAAAGAGTCCTCGATCTTGGACTTTCTATACATACTCATAGACTCCTTCTGATGCTTCCTAAGCCATATAGATGTCCATTTCTGACCTTTTGAACTTATGGTCAAAGTGCCTAAAAAATTCTTCAAACTTTATAAAGTTATATACAACTTCTGATGATAAATCAGCTATACCAGAGATCCCTTTTGACCTCCTGAACATATTTCTGGCCAAAGAATTCTTGAACATTTTCTTGCTATACTACAGATTGGCTTCATGTGAATATTATATTACCCAGCCAGCAGTCACTTTTCACCCACTGAAAATATTTCTGGCCAAGAGTCTGTGAACATTAACTCACTATACATATTATAGACTGACTTCTCGTAATGTTAAATCAGGCAGACCGTAGTCCATATTTGACCGTTTGAAAAAAAAAAATGACCAAAGAGTTCTCAAAAGGATTTTGACTATTATAAAAATATAGATTCCTTCTGATGTTAAATAAGCCATACAGAAGTCCATATTTGACCTTTTGAACCTATTTCTGGACAGAGACCTTGAACTTTAACCATACTATACAAATTTCTCATATACAGACTTCTCGTGATGTTATATCAGCAGAGGTGGGTAGTAACGAAGTACATTTACTTGAGTACTTTTTTAGAAAAATTGTACTTTTAAGAGTAGATTTGAATGTGGGTACTTATTACTTTTACTCGAGTACATTTCTAATGAAAAAACTGTACTTTTACTTCGTTACATTGGGCGACGTTCCTCTCGTTACTTTATTTTAATGCAATATATGTTGTTAAATGCGTAGTTTATTCCAAGCGCGCTGTATCTTTTTTCTGGATTGAGCGATGCTCAATTCACAAATGAATGACTCTTTTGAGTCGATTCTGTTCAAAGACTTCATCAAACAAGTTGGCAGATCTGTCTAAATCGGTTCGCGAATCAGTTTGAATGATCTGTTCAGTTCCTGCACGCACTGAATCATCTGAAGCCCTTTCAATTCACACTCGACTCGGAGTCGTAACAGGAAGATTTAAGCTCATCAAGAGCGTTAGATGAAGTGGTAGTGGACATACAGTAGCTACTAGCTACAGTCAAGTGAGAGCAAATCTTCAAATGCATCAACTTTTTGCCAGCGATGAAGATCTTTATTAGTTGAACATCTTCGTAAGCTGTCTGTGAATGAATGATTCCACAGGACGATATATTCGATTTCATTTTACTCAGGTAATACATTTTACAACCAAACATATTACTACGCCACGATACTAGAAAGTATGACATTACCCGTTTTTTGGACATATAAATTAATTTACATTAAATAAAGCTACCATTGTTCACAGTAATGAACACCCGCCATCCCGCGGTAGTTTGTGTGTATTGTTGCGCAGTGGCGTGCGAACTCGACTTGAAAACGAATGCCTTTGCCTGCCGTTGACAGTTTACCAGTTTAAACATGCTTGCAGAAATATACATTTGATTATATTTTTGGAGAACAGTCAGAAGAAGAACCGTCGATGTACTTTTTTTTTTTTTTTTTTTGTGTGTGTTCAGATGTTCAGTAGCAGTCATGAGCGCGAGCACATGTGAAGAGTTTTTAACTCTTCTCTGTAAATACCTTTGAATGCAACACTGCAGATTCATTTTATTTCGAAATTTTCTAATAATCCAAATGTAGTTGTATAAGTTAATATTATACAAACCAGAGGACAGGCAATGATTTCCGAGCTATACAGATGGCAGAAATAATGCTTATGTCTCTCTTCTGTTTTTGTTGCAAAGATAGCTGATAATAATAGTCATTTAAATAAACAAAATCTAAATATATAATTTTATATATAGCCTACGACTTCAGAGGCAAAAGCCTCTAAGTACCATCTGAAATTTTCTTCTAAAAGAGCATTTTTATCAAGCTTGTATGTTTATGTTCACACTTAAATGGCAATGAAAAGTAGCCTACCTATTAATTGTCATTAAAGTGAAATTACTAACCTTAAATATACGAGCTTGATACAAATGATTGTTTTAGAAGAAAATTTCAGATGGCACTCAGAGGCTTTTGCATCATGAAGTCTTCATATATATATATACGTGTTGTTTTGGTTGTTGTTGTTGTGTTTCCTTGCCTTCAGTTCCTACTATGAAAAGCGACCTTGGGTTTGAGAAAGGCGCTATATAAAATAAACTTATTATATATATATATATATATATATATATATATATAAAATAAACTTATTATATATATATATATATATATATATATATATATATATATATATATATATATATATACATATAGGCCTATATGATCCGAAGTAACTAGTTACTCACTACTTGAGTAGTTTTTTCATTGGATACTTTTTTACTCTTACTCAAGTAACTATTAAGATTATTACTTTTACTTTTACTTTGAGTAAATATTTCTATAAGTACTTGTACTTTTACTTGAGTACAGTTTTTGGGTACTCTACCCACCTCTGTATATCAGCTACTAAAGAGTCCTCGATCTTGGACTTTCTATACATACTCATAGACTCCTTCTGACGCTTCATAAGCCATATAGATGTCCATTTCTGACCTTTTGAACTTATTTCTGGTCAAAGTGTCTACAACATTTTTCAAACTATATAAAGTTATATACACCTTCTGATGATAAATCAGCTATACCAGAGGTCCCCTTTTGACCTACTGAACATATTTCGGGCCAAAGAGTTCTTGAACATTTTCTTGCTATACTACAGATTGGCTTCATGTGAATGTTATATTACCCAGCCAGCAGTCAATTTTCATCCACTGAAAATATTTCTGGCCAAGAGTCCGTGAACATTAGCTCACTATACATATAGACTGACTTCTCGTAATGTTAAATCAGGCAGACCGTAGTCCATATTTGACCATTTGAAAAAAAAAAAAAAAATGTGAATACATATAGACTGACTTCTCGTAATGTTAAATCAGGCAGACCGTAGTCCATATTTGACCGTTTGAAAAAAAAAAATGACAAAAAAGTTCTCAAAAGGATTTTGACTGTTATAAAAATATAGATTCCTTCTGATGTTAAATAAGCCATTACAGAAGTCCATATTTGACCTTTTGAACCTATTTCTGGACAGAGACCTTGAACTTTAACCATACTATACAAATTTCTCATACTATACAGACTTCTCGTGATGTTATATCAGCTACTAAAGAGTAGCTACTAAAGAGTCCTCGATCTTGGACTTTCTATACATACTCATAGACTCCTTCTGATGCTTCATAAGCCATATAGATGTCCATTTCTGACCTTTTGAACTTATTTCTGGTCAAAGTGCCTAAAAAATTCTTCAAACTATATAAAGTTATATACAACTTCTGATGATAAATCAGCTATACCAGAGGTCCCTTTTGACCTCCTGAACATATTTCTGGCCAAAGAATTCTTGAACATTTTCTTGCTATACTACAGATTGGCTTCATGTGAATGTTATATTACCCAGCCAGCAGTCAATTTTCACCCACTGAAAATATTTCTGGAGTCCGTGAACATTAACTCACTATACATATTATAGACTGACTTCTCGTAATGTTAAATCAGGCAGACCGTAGTCCATATTTGAGCGTTTGAAAAAAAAAATGACCAAAAAGTTCTCAAAAGGATTTTGACTATTATAAAGCTATAGACTCCTTCTGATGTTAAATAAGCCATACAGAAGTCCATATTTGACCTTTTGAACCTATTTCTGGACAGAGACCTTGAACTTTAACCGTACTATACAAATTTCTCATACAGACTTCTCGTGATGTTATATCAGCTACTAAAGAGTAGCTACTAAAGAGTCCTCGATCTTGGACTTTCTATACATACTCATAGACTCCTTCTGATGCTTCATAAGCCATATAGATGTCCATTTCTGACCTTTTGAACTTATTTCTGGTCAAAGTGTCTACAACATTTTTCAAACTATATAAAGTTATATACTCCTTCTGATGATAAATCAGCTATACAGAGGTCCCCTTTTGACCTACTGAACATATTTCTGGCCAAAGAGTTCTTGAACATTATCTTGCTATACTACAGATTGGCTTCTTGTGATGTTATATTACCCAGCCAGCAGTCAATTTTCACCCACTGAAAATATTTCTGCACAGAGTCCGTGAACATTACTCACTATACATATAGACTGACTTCTCGTAATGTTAAATCAGGCAGACCGTAGTCCATATTTGACCGTTTGAAAAAAAAAAAGACCAAAGAGTTCTCAAAAGGATTTTGACTATTATAAAAATATAGATTCCTTCTGATGTTAAAAAAGCCATACAGAAGTCCATATTTGACCTTTTGAACCTATTTCTGGACAGAGACCTTGAACTTTAACCATACTATACAAATTTCTCATACTATACAGATGTCTCGTGATGTTATATCAGCTACTAAAGAGTAGCTACTAAAGAGCCCTCGATCTTGGACTTTCTATACATACTCATAGACGCCTTCTGATGCTTCATTATAAGCCATATAGATGTCCATTTCTGATCTTTTGAACTTATTTCTGGTCAAAGTGTCTACAACATTTTTCAAACTATATACTCCTTCTGATGACAAATCAGCTATACCAGAGGTCCCCTTTTGACCTACTGAATTTCTGGCCAAAGAGTTCTTGAACATTATCTTGCTATACTACAGATTGGCTTCATGTGATGTTATATTACCCAGCCAGCAGTCAATTTTGACCAGAAATCACTTTGACCAGAAATCGCCTCGGTTACGACTGTAACCTCGGTTCCCTTTCGAAAGCTACAATCGATGCTGCGCTGCTCAGCGCATTGGGAACATATTTTATCGTGACCAGCTGTGAATATTGTGTATAACACGTCAATGAAATTGACCCGGAGGTAATATAGCCTCGGTCGGTGACGTCATCGGCGCGCCCCCGCGACACGAGGCTATAAGTAGATGAGCCACAGGTGCATCGTCTTTTTTTTGTCTTCAGACCATTACTGTGCATGTGTGAACGTCAAAACTCTCTCTCTACCTTTTATCTGCTACAGATCTTTGCTAGGAGTTAGTTTATTCAGGCAGTGTGCAGAAAATTTCTCATTTCTCAAGCCTTTTTCTCTCTCGTACATCAAAGAGTTTAAAAAAAGAGGAGAAATGAGCCAACAAAACATTAGTGTTGTGTTCTTCCATGTTCCCATCCCATGTCAGAACTGGATACACACACTTACTGCTTTGTTTGTTTGGGGAAAGAACATGCTGCCCTTGCATTTGAGCATGGTGATTGCGAGCACTGTGGAATGTTCACAGTTAAAGTGCTTCGCGTTCGCGTTGCTTATTTCAAAGGGGGTAGCGCCCATAATGATTGTGGGGCTCGCGTGCGATCTGGCTGAGAAGCGAGAGACGGTGCTTCCCTATCGCTCGCTCTCTCTCCAGATCGCGATGTCTTTTGCCTGACTACCGAAGCGTGCCTCGGCGCTTCTTCGGCTCGGGCAGAGAACATTAAGAGTTTAACATTAAACATTAAGTGTTTGCCGCCTCCGAGCGTTTCTCCCGTGATGATAAAAGGAGATCGCTCGTGGCGATCGCTCGTGCAGTGGCCAGATTGATCTGATCACAACAAAAAGAGTCCCATAAAACAGTCTATAAATAAATAAAGATTGTAAATATTTATGTCTTGTGTCCTCGACATCGAGCCATTCTACTATCGCGGGTGCGAGGGCACGCGATTATATGATATTGCCTCAGTTTGGAGAGACGCTCGCGGGCTATCTCTCCCCTGGGATCACATTATCAGATGCATTTTCAGCGGTTAGGCTGGTACTGCGTTGTACACCATGGCCGTGTTAAAGGCATACCAGGTTGATCTTATGAAAGATTAAAACACAGCCTATCATCCAGACCGTGTTTGCTTGTCTGTTTGGGATGTTTATTGCTGAGGAACTGTGATATTTATATTTATATATATAATATTTATATAATATAATTATATATATATGTATGTATTATATAATATTGTCTGGCTGTTCTCTGGCCACATTTAATTCTGAGGAATTAAAGCTGCCTCCGAACACATCTCTCGTTATGTTAAAACGTTTGAGAGGTTCTCGAGGTGATGACTTGTGTGATGGTCGGATTACAGCTAGACTGCCCTCCTTGAGGATCTCCATGACGTTAACTCGGTCATGGGAAAACCTTATTCTTTGTGCATCTTTGTGCCCTTGACGTATTAAGACTATCATGGGTGCGGGGGTGTGTGGTTATACGATGATGGGCCAGTCTGAAGAGACCTTTTCTTCTCTTCTTTTTGCTCATCATCATTTTAGGAGGGTTCAAAAGCAGAGTGTAACGAGTTGCGCTCCCCCTCGTGAAAACTGGGGACCGGCTCGTTGTACTCAGCAGCTGTATAATAGACCTAAGACAAAATCCTGAGGGTTGTTTTGTCCCAGGTCTGTGGGGGTGTGCCCCTACGGGACAAGACATGTAAGTCAAACAGCTCCTACCTGACACCCTCACGAAACTACTGTACTTCCTCGCCACCTCTGGTGATTCGGGGAGCAGCGGTTTCCAGCGAAATGTTAGATGTTCTGTTGCTTTTCTGCTGTCATCCAGGACACAGAACATCTAATATCCCCTCAAAAGGAAGTGTTAAGTTGATACCACTCTCAGAGAGTCTGGCAGCATGGAAACTTCTGCCAGGTTTTTTCTACTTTGGTATTAAGTACAGTACAAATAGGATAGAATCCAATTTATTAATCGTCCTCCGCGTTTCAACGGCGTGGTATTCACTTCCGTGAGACCGGAACTGGCGCATGTACTGTCACAAGAGCTGCAAACTCTTCTGAGCAAAGAGGCCATAGAATATGTTCCTCTTCCAGAGAGAGAGTCAGGCTATTACAGCAGATACTTCCTGGTCCCCAAGAAGGATGGGGGGTTGCGTCCAATCTTCGATCTTTGAGGCTTAAACCGTACAGTTAAAGCACTCAAGTTCAAGATGTTAACTGTAAAAACGATATTCCATCCCAGGCCCAACCTCTGGAACCTTCATGTTTGGCCCCTGACGGGTACCAACTGAGGGACACTGGGCTTTCGCCTGGCGTTATTGAGACCATTCTAAGTGCTAGGGATTCCTCCACTAGAAAGAGTTATGCCAACAAATGGAGTGTCTTTGAAAGGTGTTGTACATAATGCAGATCCGGTCAACTGCCAGATTGCTTCAGTTCTGGATTTTCTGCAGGGAAAATTAACAACAGGCACATGCCCCGCCACTCTCAAGGTTTATTTGGCCGCTCTTTTGGCTTGCCATGCCTTGGTTTACGGGGTGCCACTCGGGAGACATCCTCTGCTCGCTTGTTTCATTCGTGGGGCCAGACGACTGAGGCCTCCCGTAAAAACCAATATCCCATCATGGGACATAGCAGTAGTCCTAGAAGGGTCTGGTTGAGACACCTTTTGAAACTCTAGAATCAGCATCTGAAAACTTCTGACTCTAAAGATGTTTTTTTCTTATGGCAATAACTTCTTTGAAAGAATTGGGGATATGCAGGCTCTGTCGATTTTGCCACCCTGCTTAGACTTTGCCCCAGGAATGGTGAAAGTGATTTTGCATCCTCATCCTGATTACCTGTCTAAGGTGCCTTTTTCGGCTATACATCCTGTCACGCTTGAGGCCTTCTGCTCTCCGCCGTTCACGACGCCGGAACAGGAGAGATCTCATAGACTATGTCCAGTCCGTGATCTTCAGGCCTACGTCCACCGCACTAGCTAGTAGCGTAAGTCAGAGCGACTTTTCGTCTGTTATGGGGGCCGCAACTGATACTGCCGCCACTAAGTGGACCATGTCACATTGGGTCAGGGATGCTATTGCTCTTGTCTATGAGGCGCGCGGTCAAGCTTCGCCAATGGCTTTAAGGGCTCACTCCACCAGAGGGGTCGCCTCCTCTGCTGCCTTGGCAAGAGGTGCCCCTTGCAGTTTATTTGTGATGCGGCAGGCTGGTCCTCTCCGCACACATTCATAAGATTTTATAGTTTGGATGTTCATGCCACTCCGGGCTCTCATGTCCTTGAGTCGACATCGCAAGCTAATGTCTAGACCTTCTAACGTTCTTGTGAAACACACCTGCACAACCGTGGGAGTCCAGACATGTTCAAGCACGGCGGCGTGGGTATTCTCGTTCCCAATGCGCTGAGCAGCGCAGCATCGATTGTAGCTTTCGAAAGGGAACGTCTCCGGTTACTTAACTGTAACCTTGTTCCCTGAGAAAGCGGAACGAGATGCTGCGCTACTTTGCCGTGCTGAAGATGTCCCAGGACTGCTCTTCAGACAAAATATCCTGACGATGCACCTGTGGCTCATCTACTTATAGCCTCGTGTCGCGGGGGCGCGCCGATGACGTCACCGACCGAGGCTATATTACCTCCGGGTCAATTTCATTGACGTGTTATACACAATATTCACAGCTGGTCACGATAAAATATGTTCCCAATGCGCTGAGCAGCGCAGCATCTCGTTCCGCTTTCTCAGGGAACAAGGTTACAGTTAAGTAACCGGAGACGTTCCCTGAAGAGGGAACGAGCGTTGCGTCGAGTTTGACGCTATGGGAACGCTTTGCGTGATGACGTCTTGAAGCACATGTAAAATCAGTCCAATGGTGTGGCGGAACGTCAGAGGCGGGTGACGTCACGTACCAGGAAGCTATAAAAGCCGGCCCGAAACAGAAAACGAAAGCTTCGTAAAGTCTGAAGTCGTGTTGACAGGCATGAAGGAGATATGGCAAGGTGACGCAACGCTCGTTCCCTCTTCAGGGAACCGAGGTTACAGTCGTAACCGAGGCGTTCCCTTTCAAGGGAACTCGCGTTGCGTCGAGTTTGACGCTATGGGAACGTCTATACCAACGCCTCCATAGCTACAAATGTCTGTCCTGTGTGAAATCTGGTGAGCAGCACTAGGAAGACAAAACATGAGACCCTGGAGCAGAGTCTAGATCCAGAGAGTAGAACCTGACGAAAGTGTGCGGTGAGGACCAGCCTGCCGCATCACAAACGTCCTGTAACGAAACTCCTGATATAAGGGCCTTAGAGGCCGCCATACTCCTCGTAGAGTGCGACCGGACAGCCAAAGGAGAAGGCTGTCCAGCCGCCTCATAAGCAAGTGAGATAGTCTCAACCACCCACTGCTCATCCTTTGCTTAGACACTGGACCTCCCTTGTTAGGGGAGCAAATGTCACTTTTACGCCACAGGGCAGCTCTGTGGACATACGCGTCTAACGCCCGAACAGGGCAAAGCAAATTATTCGCCTCCTGGTCCGATTTCGAAAGGGAGGAGGACCTCCAAGTGCCACGAGGGAAACGAGATACCAAAGGGGTCTTTCCCCACAGACATTCCACCCAAAGGACTGTGGTAAGCACCTACGGCCGCCACATAAACCTTTAAAGTGGACGGGGTCAGACCTGCAGTGAACCGGTCCTGCAGGAACTCCAGAACTGTACCAATTGGGCAGTTGACTGGATCCAACCGACGGTCACTACACAAAGAGGTGAATACTCTCCAGTTCAGGGCATAAAGTTTCCTCGTGGAGGGAGCTCTGGACTGTAGAATGGTCTCAACAACCTCAGTTGAGAGACCTGACTCTATGAGCTGGGCCCCCTCAGAGGCCAAGCCCACAGGTTCCACAGTTCTGGTCGGGGGTGAAAAATCGAGCCCCCTGCTTGGGACAGAAGGTCCCTCCTGACGGGTAGCTCCAGAGGAGGCCCGTCGAGGAGGGACACAAGATCGGGAAACCATACTCTGCCCGGCCAGCGCGGGGCTATAAGAAGCAGGCAAACCCGGTCCCTGCGAACTCTTTCCAGAACTCCCGGGAGCAGAGCAACTGGGGGAAAGGCGTACAGACGTAGCCTCGGCCACGTCTGTACCATAGCATCCAGTCCCAGAGGAGCTGGATGCGTGAGGGAGAACCAAAGTGGACAGTGAGACGTCTCTCGAGACGCAAACAGATCCACTTATAATTTCCATATCAGCTCCACCACCTCGGGGGTGGAGCCACCATTCCCCGGGCCTCGGCCCCTGTCTCGACAGAGTGTCTGCTCCTATATTCTGGACCCCGGGGATGTAGGCTGCCTTGAGTGACAGCAACTTCCCCTGGGACCACAAGAGGATATGGCGTGCCAGCGCAAACCCCCTTGATATAGGCGACTACCGACGTGTTGTCCGTATGTACTACACATGGTGTCCCCTGAGACCTGTGATAAAGCTCCTCAGAGCCCGGAAGACAGCTAACATCTCTAGGCTATAGAATGCCAGGAACGATGATGGTCTTCCCACAGACCTTGAGATGAGCGACCCTCAGGATCGCTCCCCAACCCGTGAGGGAAGCATCCGTCGTTAGCAGTTTGCGACGACAAGGAGCTCCCAGCACTGTGTCCTGGGACAGGAACCAAGGTTTCTTCCACATAAACAAGGCACGTAGGCATCACCGCGTGACCTTGATTGTGCGAAATGGGTTGCCCCTCGGGGAAAAACCCTCTGGTCCTGAGCCACCACTGCAGGGGCCTCATGTGCAGCAGTCCAAAAGGTATCCCGTTGGAAGCTGCTGCCATGAGACCCAACAGTCTCTGGAACTGTTTGACAGTGAGTAGCTGGCCTAGCTTTACACTTCTCACAGCTGCCAGGATCGAAGCGTGGCGATGACAGGCGCGCCTGCATCGACACTGAATCCCAAACCACGCCTAAAAAAGTGGTCCTCTAAAATAGAGAAGCACACTCTTCTTGGCGTTCAGCCGTAACCCCAACTCTTTCATATGGGCGAGAACAACATCTCGATGTTGAACCGCCAACTAATGCGACTGAGCTAAAATCAACCAATCGTCGATGTAGTTCGTGATGCGAATACCCCGGAGGCGCAGAGGCGCCAGAGCTGCATCCACGCATTTGGTGAAAGTGCGGGGTGATAAAGCCAGGCCGAATGGAAGAACTCGATATTGGTATGCTTTGCCCCCGAAAGCAAACCTCAGGAACTTCCAATGACACGGACGGATGGAAATATGTGTCCTTGAGGTCTATCGTGACAAACCAGTCCTCGGACTAATCTGTGGCACGATTGTCTCAATGTTAACATTTTGAACTTGAGCTGCATGACAACTCGAAGACCTAAAATGGGACGCAATCCCCCGTCCTACTTTGGAACTATGAAGTACCGGCTGTAAAACCCGGTTTCCCTGTTGGAGGGAGGTACATATTCTATGGCCCCTTTCTCTAACAGAGTGTTTACTTCCTGTTCCATAACCAGAACCTGCTCGGGGCCCACCATAGTGGGCAGGACCCCCATAAACCGCGGTGGGCGTTACTAGAATTGTATCTAATACCCTTTTCCCACGGTCTGCAGGACCCAACGAAAAACATTTGACAGTAGCTTCCACGCTGTCAAAGATTCTACTAGAGGTACCAGTCTCTCGAGACTGGTTTCTGGATTTTGTTGCTGTTGAGTAGTCGGTTCGTCGCCCTGTAACGGCGCACCGGCAGGGAACGACCAAACAGACTGCTCTAGCACCCTCCTCAGAGGGGGCGGGCATCCCGAGGCCACTACGTTTCCGGGTGGACCTTGAGATATGTGCTCGCCGGAGACCGCTGCGCCCTGTAACGCCGGAGGCGGCAGGGTTGGCAGAACGGTCCCCTGAGGGCACCGAAGAGAGACGGCACCGTATTTTTCTCCTGCTGTTGAGCAGTCGGTTCGTCGCCCTGTAACGGCGCACCGGCAGGGAACGACCAAACAGACTGCTCTAGCACCCTCCTCAGAGGGGGCGGGCATCCCGAGGCCACTACGTTTCCGGGTGGACCTTGAGATATGTGCTCGCCGGAGACCGCTGCGCCCTGTAACGCCGGAGGCGGCAGGGTTGGCAGAACGGTCCCCTGAGGGCACCGAAGGGAGACGGGCACCGTGAAAAGAGGTGTTAACCGCTCTGCTTCGGGGGGACTACACTCATTTGTCCTGAGCCCTCAGACATCAGGACTTTTTCCCAGCAGCCTTCTTGGCGGTAATAACGGTCCGCAGATCCGTTTTACACCTCGAAGACTGCTGGGTTTGAGAGCGCCCTCCGTGTCCCCGAGATTTTTGTGGGGGAGCACGGGAGGAAACGCTCTGTTTCTGAGTGGCGCGGTGCTCAGCGTTCTTTTTAGAGGAGTGAGGCTGCTCCCGCTCAGCAGCCTCATAGAAAGAACGGCGGGGGAGAAGTTTCTGAAGTGCAGCTGCCTGTTTTGAAGCTTCTTGTGACTTCGCTACAGCACTATTAACTGCGTCTCCAAATAACCCTTGCGTGGATACTGGTGCATCTAAAAGAACATGTTTTTCTTTGTCCTTTATGTCACTTAAGTTGAGCCACAGATGCCTCTCAGTGGCCACCAGGGCTGCCATAGAGCGGCCGATGGATTTAGCCGTCTCCTTGGTGGCCCTGAGAGACAAATCCGTGGCTCTACGCAGTTCAGACACCGTATCAGCACTAATACCCCCGCCCTCCTCAAAATCACCCAATAACTCAGCCTGGTAAGCCTGCATTATGGACATTGTATGTAAACACGCTGCAGCTTGACCGGCGGCGGCATAAGCTTTATGAACCAGGGAAGAAGTAACTTTTACTGGCTTGGATGGAAGTGCAGGAGCCTTCAGAGAAGATGCCGTTGCTGGAGAGAGATAGCTCGCGAGCGTCTCTTCCACCTTCGGCATCTCCCCATAACCATGCTCTTTATAATTGTGAATGGATGAATAGTGTGATGTTTGTGCAGTATACACTCGATATGACACTGGTTTCGCCCACGACCTCGACACCTCGGTGTGGAGATCGGGGAAAAACGGCAGGCTCCTGCGCTGGGGCTGCGCACGAGATGGCAGGAAGCGTTCGTCGAGCTTACTTTTCGAACGAACGTCCTGCCTATCTTCTGGCCACTCAATAGACAGTCTGTCAACAGCTCTAGTAATGACATCGAGCAGTTCCTCAAACGCATGAGACTGAGGTGGCGAATCCTCAGACTCAGCTACAATACTCACAACATCCAACTCCTCAGAGCTGGATAGTTGCAGTACTGGTACCTCTATCGGGGGGGAAGAAACCGCAGCGCGTGCTTCCACACCCTGATAAGAGGCACTGGATCTATCAGACGGATGCTGAGATAAGGCAGAGCCCGTCTCAACATCCACTGATAAATCCATCTGTGAACCCCAGGTCTGAGATCGACGCCGTGCCTCGGCAGCGGCGGGACCCGAGCCCTGGGGAGCGTGGTCGGGATTGAACTTGGTTACCAAACCAAGCAACGCGAGTTCCCTTGAAAGGGAACTACAACATTTTTCAAACCATATAAGTTATATACACCTTCTAATGATAAATCAGCTATACCAGAGGTCCCCTTTTGACCTACTGAACATATTTCGGGCCAAAGAGTTCTTGAACATTTTCTTGCTATACTACAGATTGGCTTCATGTGAATGTTATATTACCCAGCCAGCAGTCAATTTTCACCCACTGAAAATATTTCTGGCCAAGAGTCCGTGAACATTAACTCACTATACATATAGACTGACTTCTCGTAATGTTAAATCAGGCAGACCGTAGTCCATATTTGACCATTTGAAAAAAAAAATGACCAAAAAGTTCTCAAAAGGATTTTGACTATTATAAAAATATAGATTCCTTCTGATGTTAAATAAGCCATACAGAAGTCCATATTTGACCTTTTGAACCTATTTCTGGACAGAGACCTTGAACTTTAACCATACTATACAAATTTCTCATACTATACAGACTTCTCGTGATGTTATATCAGCTACTAAACAGTAGCTACTAAAGAGTCCTCGATCTTGGACTTTTTATACATACTCATAGACTCCTTCTAATGCTACATAAGCCATATAGATGTCCATTTCTGACCTTTTGAACTTATTTCTGGTCAAAGTGCCTACAAAATTTTTCAAACTATATAAAGTTATATACAACTTTTGATGATAAATCAGCTATACCAGAGGTCCCCTTTTGACCTACTGAACAGATTTCTGGCCAAAGAGTTCTTGAACATTTTCTTGCTATACTACAGATTGGCTTCATGTGAATGTTATATTACCCAGCCGGCAGTCAATTT
Source organism: Scardinius erythrophthalmus (assembly GCF_964197995.2). NCBI lineage: Eukaryota > Metazoa > Chordata > Actinopteri > Cypriniformes > Leuciscidae > Scardinius > Scardinius erythrophthalmus. The sequence continues at coordinate 8,472,190 of NC_138241.1, read as the reverse complement.
TCACCCACTGAAAATATTTCTGGCCAAGAGTCCGTGAACACTATACATATAGACTGACTTCTCGTAATGTTAAATCAGGCAGACCGTAGTCCATATTTGAGCGTTTGAAAAAAAAAATGACCAAAAAGTTCTCAAAAGGATTTTGACTATTATAAAGCTATAGACTCCTTCTGATGTTAAATAAGCCATACAGAAGTCCATATTTGACCTTTTGAACCTATTTCTGGACAGAGACCTTGAACTTTAACCATACTATACAAATTTCTCATACTATACAGACTTCTCGTGATGTTATATCAGCTACTAAAGAGTAGCTACTAAAGAGTCCTCGATCTTGGACTTTCTATACATACTCATAGACTCCTTCTAATGCTACATAAGCCATATAGATGTCCATTTCTGACCTTTTGAACTTATTTCTGGTCAAAGTGTCTACAAAATTTTTCAAACTATATAAAGTTATATACACCTTCTGATGATAAATCAGCTATACAGAGGTCGGTCCCCTTTTGACTTACTGAACATATTTCGGGCCAAAGAGTTCTTGAACATTTTCTTGCTATACTACAGATTGGCTTCATGTGAATGTTATATTATCCAGCCAGCAGTCAATTTTCACCCACTGAAAATATTTCTGGCCAAGAGTCGGTGAACATTAACTCACTATACATATAGACTGACTTCTCGTAATGTTAAATCAGGCAGACTGTAGTCCATATTTGACCATTTGAAAAAAAAAAAAAAAAGACCAAAAAGTTCTATCAAACTATATAAAGTTATATACAACTTTTGATGATAAATCAGCTATACCAGAGGTCCCCTTTTGACCTACTGAACAGATTTCTGGCCAAAGAGTTCTTGAACATTTTCTTGCTATACTACAAATTGGCTTCATGTGAATGTTATATTACCCAGCCAGCAGTCAATTTTCACCCACTGAAAATATTTCTGGCCAAGAGTCCTTGAACACTATACATATAGACTGACTTCTCGTAATGTTAAATCAGGCAGACCGTAGTCCATATTTGACCGTTTGAAAAAAAAAATGACCAAAAAGTTCTCAAAAGGATTTTGACTATTATAAAGCTATAGACTCCTTCTGATGTTAAATAAGCCATGCAGAACTCCATATTTGACCTTTTGAACCTATTTCTGGACAGAGACCTTGAACTTTAACCATACTATACAAATTTCTCATACTATACAGACTTCTCGTGATGTTATATCAGCTACTAAAGAGTAGCTACTAAAGAGTCCTCGATCTTGGACTTTCTATACATACTCATAGACTCCTTCTAATTCTACATAAGCCATATAGATGTCCATTTCTGACCTTTTGAACTTATTTCTGGTCAAAGTGTCTACAAAATTTTTCAAACTATATAAAGTTATATACACCTTCTGATGATAAATCAGCTATACCAGAGGTCCCCTTTTGACCTACTGAACATATTTCGGGCCAAAGAGATCTTGAACATTTTCTTGCTATACTACAGATTGGCTTCATGTGAATGTTATATTACCCAGCCAGCAGTCAATTTTCACCCACTGAAAATATTTCTGGCCAAGAGTCCGTGAACATTAACTCACTATACATATAGACTGACTTCTTGTAATGTTAAATCAGGCAGACCGTAGTCCATATTTGACCATTTGAAAAAAAAAATGACCAAAAATTTCTCAAAAGGATTTTGACTATTATAAAAATATAGATTCCTTCTGATGTTAAATAAGCCATACAGAAGTCCATATTTGACCTTTTGAACCTATTTCTGGACAGAGACCTTGAACTTTAACCATACTATACAAATTTCTCATACTATACAGACTTCTTGTGATGTTATATCAGCTACTAAAGAGTAGCTACTAAAGAGTCCTTGATCTTGGACTTTCTATACATACTCATAGACTCCTTCTGACGCTTCATAAGCCATATAGATGTCCATTTCTGACCTTTTGAACTTATTTCTGGTCAAAGTGTCTACAACATTTTTCAAACTATATAAAGTTATATACACCTTCTGATGTTAAATCAGCTATACCTGAGGTCCCCCTTTTGACCTACTGAACGTATTTCGGGCCAAAGAGTTCTTGAACATTTTCTTGCTATACTACAGATTGGCTTCATGTGAATGTTATATTACCCAGCCAGCAGTCAATTTTCATCCACTGAAAATATTTCTGGCCAAGAGTCCGTGAACATTAGCTCACTATACATATAGACTGACTTCTCGTAATGTTAAATCAGGCAGACCGTAGTCCATATTTGACCATTTGAAAAAAAAAAAAAATGTGAATACATATAGACTGACTTCTCGTAATGTTAAATCAGGCAGACCGTAGTCCATATTTGACCGTTTGAAAAAAAAAAAATGACAAAAAAGTTCTCAAAAGGATTTTGACTGTTATAAAAATATAGATTCCTTCTGATGTTAAATAAGCCATTACAGAAGTCCATATTTGACCTTTTGAACCTATTTCTGGACAGAGACCTTGAACTTTAACCATACTATACAAATTTCTCATACTATACAGACTTCTCGTGATGTTATATCAGCTACTAAAGAGTAGCTACTAAAGAGTCCTCGATCTTGGACTTTCTATACATACTCATAGACTCCTTCTGATGCTTCATAAGCCATATAGATGTCCATTTCTGACCTTTTGAACTTATTTCTGGTCAAAGTGCCTAAAAAATTCTTCAAACTATATAAAGTTATATACAACTTCTGATGATAAATCAGCTATACCAGAGGTCCCTTTTGACCTCCTGAACATATTTCTGGCCAAAGAATTCTTGAACATTTTCTTGCTATACTACAGATTGGCTTCATGTGAATGTTATATTACCCAGCCAGCAGTCAATTTTCACCCACTGAAAATATTTCTGGAGTCCGTGAACATTAACTCACTATACATATTATAGACTGACTTCTCGTAATGTTAAATCAGGCAGACCGTAGTCCATATTTGACCGTTTGAAAAAAAAAAAAATGACCAAAGAGTTCTCAAAAGGATTTTGACTATTATAAAAATATAGATTCCTTCTGATGTTAAAAAAGCCATACAGAAGTCCATATTTGACCTTTTGAACCTATTTCTGGACAGAGACCTTGAACTTTAACCGTACTATACAAATTTCTCATACAGACTTCTCGTGATGTTATATCAGCTACTAAAGAGTAGCTACTAAAGAGTCCTCGATCTTGGACTTTCTATACATACTCATAGACTCCTTCTGATGCTTCATAAGCCATATAGATGTCCATTTCTGACCTTTTGAACTTATTTCTGGTCAAAGTGTCTACAACATTTTTCAAACTATATAAAGTTATATACTCCTTCTGATGATAAATCAGCTATACAGAGGTCCCCTTTTGACCTACTGAACATATTTCTGGCCAAAGAGTTCTTGAACATTATCTTGCTATACTACAGATTGGCTTCATGTGATGTTATATTACCCAGCCAGCAGTCAATTTTCACCCACTGAAAATATTTCTGCACAGAGTCCGTGAACATTACTCACTATACATATAGACTGACTTCTCGTAATGTTAAATCAGGCAGACCGTAGTCCATATTTGACCATTTGAAAAAAAAAAAGACCAAAGAGTTCTCAAAAGGATTTTGACTATTATAAAAATATAGATTCCTTCTGATGTTAAAAAAGCCATACAGAAGTCCATATTTGACCTTTTGAACCTATTTCTGGACAGAGACCTTGAACTTTAACCATACTATACAAATTTCTCATACTATACAGATGTCTCGTGATGTTATATCAGCTACTAAAGAGTAGCTACTAAAGAGTCCTCGATCTTGGACTTTTTATACATACTCATAGACTCCTTCTGATGCTTCATTATAAGCCATATAGATGTCCATTTCTGATCTTTTGAACTTATTTCTGGTCAAAGTGTCTACAACATTTTTCAAACTATATACTCCTTCTGATGACAAGTCAGCTATACCAGAGGTCCCCTTTTGACCTACTGAATTTCTGGCCAAAGAGTTCTTGAACATTATCTTGCTATACTACAGATTGGCTTCATGTGATGTTATATTACCCAGCCAGCAGTCAATTTTGACCAGAAATCACTTTGACCAGAAATCTACAACATTTTTCAAACTATATAAGTTATATACACCTTCTAATGATAAATCAGCTATACCAGAGGTCCCCTTTTGACCTACTGAACATATTTCGGGCCAAAGAGTTCTTGAACATTTTCTTGCTATACTACAGATTGGCTTCATGTGAATGTTATATTACCCAGCCAGCAGTCAATTTTCACCCACTGAAAATATTTCTGGCCAAGAGTCCGTGAACATTAACTCACTATACATATAGACTGACTTCTCGTAATGTTAAATCAGGCAGACCGTAGTCCATATTTGACCATTTGAAAAAAAAAATGACCAAAAAGTTCTCAAAAGGATTTTGACTATTATAAAAATATAGATTCCTTCTGATGTTAAATAAGCCATACAGAAGTCCATATTTGACCTTTTGAACCTATTTCTGGACAGAGACCTTGAACTTTAACCATACTATACAAATTTCTCATACTATACAGACTTCTCGTGATGTTATATCAGCTACTAAAGAGTAGCTACTAAAGAGTCCTCGATCTTGGACTTTTTATACATACTCATAGACTCCTTCTAATGCTACATAAGCCATATAGATGTCCATTTCTGACCTTTTGAACTTATTTCTGGTCAAAGTGCCTACAAAATTTTTCAAACTATTTAAAGTTATATACAACTTTTGATGATAAATCAGCTATACCAGAGGTCCCCTTTTGACCTACTGAACAGATTTCTGGCCAAAGAGTTCTTGAACATTTTCTTGCTATACTACAGATTGGCTTCATGTGAATGTTATATTACCCAGCCAGCAGTCAATTTTCACCCACTGAAAATATTTCTGGAGTCCGTGAACATTAACTCACTATACATATTATAGACTGACTTCTCGTAATGTTAAATCAGGCAGACCGTAGTCCATATTTGAGCGTTTGAAAAAAAAAATGACCAAAAAGTTCTCAAAAGGATTTTGACTATTATAAAGCTATAGACTCCTTCTGATGTTAAATAAGCCATACAGAAGTCCATATTTGACCTTTTGAACCTATTTCTGGACAGAGACCTTGAACTTTAACCATACTATACAAATTTCTCATACTATACAGACTTCTCGTGATGTTATATCAGCTACTAAAGAGTAGCTACTAAAGAGTCCTCGATCTTGGACTTTCTATACATACTCATAGACTCCTTCTAATGCTACATAAGCCATATAGATGTCCATTTCTGACCTTTTGAACTTATTTCTGGTCAAAGTGTCTACAAAATTTTTCAAACTATATAAAGTTATATACACCTTCTGATGATAAATCAGCTATACAGAGGTCGGTCCCCTTTTGACTTACTGAACATATTTCGGGCCAAAGAGTTCTTGAACATGTTCTTGCTATACTACAGATTGGCTTCATGTGAATGTTATATTATCCAGCCAGCAGTCAATTTTCACCCACTGAAAATATTTCTGGGCAAGAGTCGGTGAACATTAACTCACTATACATATAGACTGACTTCTCGTAATGTTAAATCAGGCAGACTGTAGTCCATATTTGACCATTTGAAAAAAAAAAAAAATGACCAAAAAGTTCTATCAAACTATATAAAGTTATATACAACTTTTGATGATAAATCAGCTATACCAGAGGTCCCCTTTTGACCTACTGAACAGATTTCTGGCCAAAGAGTTCTTGAACATTTTCTTGCTATACTACAAATTGGCTTCATGTGAATGTTATATTACCCAGCCAGCAGTCAATTTTCACCCACTGAAAATATTTCTGGCCAAGAGTCCTTGAACACTATACATATAGACTGACTTCTCGTAATGTTAAATCAGGCAGACCGTAGTCCATATTTGACCGTTTGAAAAAAAAAATGACCAAAAAGTTCTCAAAAGGATTTTGACTATTATAAAGCTATAGACTCCTTCTGATGTTAAATAAGCCATACAGAAGTCCATATTTGACCTTTTGAACCTATTTCTGGACAGAGACCTTGAACTTTAACCATACTATACAAATTTCTCATACTATACAGACTTCTCGTGATGTTATATCAGCTACTAAAGAGTAGCTACTAAAGAGTCCTCGATCTTGGACTTTCTATACATACTCATAGACTCCTTCTAATTCTACATAAGCCATATAGATGTCCATTTCTGACCTTTTGAACTTATTTCTGGTCAAAGTGTCTACAAAATTTTTCAAACTATATAAAGTTATATACACCTTCTGATGATAAATCAGCTATACCAGAGGTCCCCTTTTGACCTACTGAACATATTTCGGGCCAAAGAGTTCTTGAACATTTTCTTGCTATACTACAGATTGGCTTCATGTGAATGTTATATTACCCAGCCAGCAGTCAATTTTCACCCACTGAAAATATTTCTGGCCAAGAGTCCGTGAACATTAACTCACTATACATATAGACTGACTTCTTTTAATGTTAAATCAGGCAGACCGTAGTCCATATTTGACCATTTGAAAAAAAAAATGACCAAAAATTTCTCAAAAGGATTTTGACTATTATAAAAATATAGATTCCTTCTGATGTTAAATAAGCCATACAGAAGTCCATATTTGACCTTTTGAACCTATTTCTGGACAGAGACCTTGAAGTTTAACCATACTATACAAATTTCTCATACTATACAGACTTCTTGTGATGTTATATCAGCTACTAAAGAGTAGCTACTATAGAGTCCTCGATCTGGGACTTTCTATACATACTCATAGACTCCTTCTGATGCTTCATATAAGCCATATAGATGTCCATTTCTGATCTTTTGAACTTATTTCTGGTCAAAGTGTCTACAACATTTTTCAAACTATATACTCCTTCTGATGTCAAATCAGCTATACCAGAGGTCCCCTTTTGACCTACTGAACATATTTCTGGCCAAAGAGTTCTTGAACATTTTCTTGCTATACTACAGATTGGCTTCATGTGAATGTTATATTACCCAGCCAGCAGTCAATTTTCACCCACTGAAAATATTTCTGGCCAAGAGTCCGTGAACATTAACTCACTATACATATAGACTGACTTCTCGTAATGTTAAATCAGGCAGACCGTAGTCCATATTTGACCGTTTGAAAAAAAAAAAGACCAAAGAGTTCTCAAAAGGATTTTGACTATTATAAAAATATAGATTCCTTCTGATGTTAAAAATGCCATACAGAAGTCCATATTTGACCTTTTGAACCTATTTCTGGACAGAGACCTTGAACTTTAACCATACTATACAAATTTCTCATACTATACAGACGTCTCGTGATGTTATATCAGCTACTAAAGAGTAGCTACTAAAGAGTCCTCGATCTTGGACTTTCTATACATACTCATAGACTCCTTCTGATGCTTCATATAAGCCATATAGATGTCCATTTCTGATCTTTTGAACTTATTTCTGGTCAAAGTGCCTACAAAATTCTTCAAACTATATAAAGTTATATACAACTTCTGATGATAAATCAGCTATACCAGAGGTCCCCTTTTGACCTACTGAACATATTTCTGGCCAAAGAGTTCTTGAACATTTTCTTGCTATACTACAGATTGGCTTCATGTGAATGTTATATTACCCAGCCAGCAGTCAATTTTCACCCACTGAAAATATTTCTGGCCAAGAGTCCGTGAACATTAACTCACTATACATATAGACTGACTTCTCGTAATGTTAAATCAGGCAGACCGTAGTCCATATTTGACCGTTTGAAAAAAAAAAATGACCAAAGAGTTCTCAAAAGGATTTTGACTATTATAAAAATATAGATTCCTTCTGATGTTAAAAATGCCATACAGAAGTCCATATTTGACCTTTTGAACCTATTTCTGGACAGAGACCTTGAACTTTAACCATACTATACAAATTTCTCATACTATACAGACGTCTCGTGATGTTATATCAGCTACTAAAGAGTAGCTACTAAAGAGTCCTCGATCTTGGACTTTCTATACATACTCATAGACTCCTTCTGATGCTTCATATAAGCCATATAGATGTCCATTTCTGATCTTTTGAACTTATTTCTGGTCAAAGTGTCTACAACATTTTTCAAACTATATACTCCTTCTGATGACAAATCAGCTATACCAGAGGTCCCCTTTTGACCTACTTCACATATTTCTGCCCAAAGAGTTCTTGAACATTATCTTGCTATACTACAGATTGGCTTCATGTGATGTTATATTACCCAGCCAGTAGTCAATTTTCACCCACTGAAAATATTTCTGGCCAAGAGTCCGTGAACATTAACTCACTATACATATAGACTGACTTCTCGTAATGTTAAATCAGGCAGACTGTAGTCCATATTTTACCGTTTGAAAAAAAAAAAAAGACCAAAAATTTCTCAAAAGGATTTTGACTATTATAAAAATATAGATTCCTTCTGATGTTAAATAAGCCATACAGAAGTCCATATTTGACCTTTTGAACCTATTTCTGGACAGAGACCTTGAACTTTAACCATACTATACAAATTTCTCATACTATACAGACTTCTCGTGATGTTATATCAGCTACTAAAGAGTCCTCGATCTTGGACTCTCTATACATACTCATAGACTCCTTCTGACGCTTCATAAGCCATATAGATGTCCATTTCTGACCTTTTGAACTTATTTCTGGTCAAAGTGTCTACAACATTTTTCAAACTATATAAAGTTATATACACCTTCTGATGATAAATCAGCTATACCAGAAGTCCCCTTTTGACCTACTGAACATATTTCGGGCCAAAGAGTTCTTGAACATTTTCTTGCTATACTACAGATTGGCTTCATGTGAATGTTATATTACCCAGCCAGCAGTCAATTTTCATCCACTGAAAATATTTCTGGCCAAGAGTCCGTGAACATTAGCTCACTATACATATAGACTGACTTCTCGTAATGTTAAATCAGGCAGACCGTAGTCAATATTTGACCGTTTGAAAAAAAAAAAATGACAAAAAAAGTTCTCAAAAGGATTTTGACTGTTATAAAAATATAGATTCCTTCTGATGTTAAATAAGCCATTACAGAAGTCCATATTTGACCTTTTGAACCTATTTCTGGACAGAGACCTTGAACTTTAACCATACTATACAAATTTCTCATACTATACAGACTTCTCGTGATGTTATATCAGCTACTAAAGAGTAGCTACTAAAGAGTCCTCGATCTTGGACTTTCTATACATACTCATAGACTCCTTCTGATGCTTCATAAGCCATATAGATGTCCATTTCTGACCTTTTGAACTTATTTCTGGTCAAAGTGCCTAAAAAATTCTTCAAACTATATAAAGTTATATACAACTTCTGATGATAAATCAGCTATACCAGAGGTCCCTTTTGACCTCCTGAACATATTTCTGGCCAAAGAATTCTTGAACATTTTCTTGCTATACTACAGATTGGCTTCATGTGAATGTTATATTACCCAGCCAGCAGTCAATTTTCACCCACTGAAAATATTTCTGGAGTCCGTGAACATTAACTCACTATACATATTATAGACTGACTTCTCGTAATGTTAAATCAGGCAGACCGTAGTCCATATTTGACCGTTTGAAAAAAAAAAAAAAATGACCAAAGAGTTCTCAAAAGGATTTTGACTATTATAAAAATATAGATTCCTTCTGATGTTAAAAAAGCCATACAGAAGTCCATATTTGACCTTTTGAACCTATTTCTGGACAGAGACCTTGAACTTTAACCGTACTATACAAATTTCTCATACAGACTTCTCGTGATGTTATATCAGCTACTAAAGAGTAGCTACTAAAGAGTCCTCGATCTTGGACTTTCTATACATACTCATAGACTCCTTCTGATGCTTCATAAGCCATATAGATGTCCATTTCTGACCTTTTGAACTTATTTCTGGTCAAAGTGTCTACAACATTTTTCAAACTATATAAAGTTATATACTCCTTCTGATGATAAATCAGCTATACAGAGGTCCCCTTTTGACCTACTGAACATATTTCGGGCCAAAGAGTTCTTGAACATTATCTTGCTATACTACAGATTGGCTTCATGTGATGTTATATTACCCAGCCAGCAGTCAATTTTCACCCACTGAAAATATTTCTGCACAGAGTCCGTGAACATTACTCACTATACATATTATAGACTGACTTCTCGTAATGTTAAATCAGGCAGACCGTAGTCCATATTTGACCGTTTGAAAAAAAAAAAGACCAAAGAGTTCTCAAAAGGATTTTGACTATTATAAAAATATAGATTCCTTCTGATGTTAAAAAAGCCATACAGAAGTCCATATTTGACCTTTTGAACCTATTTCTGGACAGAGACCTTGAACTTTAACCATACTATACAAATTTCTCATACTATACAGATGTCTCGTGATGTTATATCAGCTACTAAAGAGTAGCTACTAAAGAGTCCTCGATCTTGGACTTTCTATACATACTCATAGACTCCTTCTGATGCTTCATTATAAGCCATATAGATGTCCATTTCTGATCTTTTGAACTTATTTCTGGTCAAAGTGTCTACAACATTTTTCAAACTATATACTCCTTCTGATGACAAATCAGCTATACCAGAGGTCCCCTTTTGACCTACTGAATTTCTGGCCAAAGAGTTCTTGAACATTATCTTGCTATACTACAGATTGGCTTCATGTGATGTTATATTACCCAGCCAGCAGTCAATTTTGACCAGAAATCACTTTGACCAGAAATCTACAACATTTTTCAAACTATATAAGTTATATACACCTTCTAATGATAAATCAGCTATACCAGAGGTCCCCTTTTGACCTACTGAACATATTTCGGGCCAAAGAGTTCTTGAACATTTTCTTGCTATACTACAGATTGGCTTCATGTGAATGTTATATTACCCAGCCAGCAGTCAATTTTCACCCACTGAAAATATTTCTGGCCAAGAGTCCGTGAACATTAACTCACTATACATATAGACTGACTTCTCGTAATGTTAAATCAGGCAGACCGTAGTCCATATTTGACCATTTGAAAAAAAAAATGACCAAAAAGTTCTCAAAAGGATTTTGACTATTATAAAAATATAGATTCCTTCTGATGTTAAATAAGCCATACAGAAGTCCATATTTGACCTTTTGAACCTATTTCTGGACAGAGACCTTGAACTTTAACCATACTATACAAATTTCTCATACTATACAGACTTCTCGTGATGTTATATCAGCTACTAAAGAGTAGCTACTAAAGAGTCCTCGATCTTGGACTTTTTATACATACTCATAGACTCCTTCTAATGCTACATAAGCCATATAGATGTCCATTTCTGACCTTTTGAACTTATTTCTGGTCAAAGTGCCTACAAAATTTTTCAAAATATTTAAAGTTATATACAACTTTTGATGATAAATCAGCTATACCAGAGGTCCCCTTTTGACCTACTGAACAGATTTCTGGCCAAAGAGTTCTTGAACATTTTCTTGCTATACTACAGATTGGCTTCATGTGAATGTTATATTACCCAGCCAGCAGTCAATTTTCACCCACTGAAAATATTTCTGGAGTCCGTGAACATTAACTCACTATACATATTATAGACTGACTTCTCGTAATGTTAAATCAGGCAGACCGTAGTCCATATTTGAGCGTTTGAAAAAAAAAATGACCAAAAAGTTCTCAAAAGGATTTTGACTATTATAAAGCTATAGACTCCTTCTGATGTTAAATAAGCCATACAGAAGTCCATATTTGACCTTTTGAACCTATTTCTGGACAGAGACCTTGAACTTTAACCATACTATACAAATTTCTCATACTATACAGACTTCTCGTGATGTTATATCAGCTACTAAAGAGTAGCTACTAAAGAGTCCTCGATCTTGGACTTTCTATACATACTCATAGACTCCTTCTAATGCTACATAAGCCATATAGATGTCCATTTCTGACCTTTTGAACTTATTTCTGGTCAAAGTGTCCACAAAATTTTTCAAACTATATAAAGTTATATACACCTTCTGATGATAAATCAGCTATACAGAGGTCGGTCCCCTTTTGACTTACTGAACATATTTCGGGCCAAAGAGTTCTTGAACATGTTCTTGCTATACTACAGATTGGCTTCATGTGAATGTTATATTATCCAGCCAGCAGTCAATTTTCACCCACTGAAAATATTTCTGGGCAAGAGTCGGTGAACATTAGCTCACTATACATATAGACTGACTTCTCGTAATGTTAAATCAGGCAGACTGTAGTCCATATTTGACCATTTGAAAAAAAAAAAAAATGACCAAAAAGTTCTATCAAACTATATAAAGTTATATACAACTTTTGATGATAAATCAGCTATACCAGAGGTCCCCTTTTGACCTACTGAACAGATTTCTGGCCAAAGAGTTCTTGAACATTTTCTTGCTATACTACAAATTGGCTTCATGTGAATGTTATATTACCCAGCCAGCAGTCAATTTTCACCCACTGAAAATATTTCTGGCCAAGAGTCCTTGAACACTATACATATAGACTGACTTCTCGTAATGTTAAATCAGGCAGACCGTAGTCCATATTTGACCGTTTGAAAAAAAAAATGACCAAAAAGTTCTCAAAAGGATTTTGACTATTATAAAGCTATAGACTCCTTCTGATGTTAAATAAGCCATACAGAAGTCCATATTTGACCTTTTGAACCTATTTCTGGACAGAGACCTTGAACTTTAACCATACTATACAAATTTCTCATACTATACAGACTTCTCGTGATGTTATATCAGCTACTAAAGAGTAGCTACTAAAGAGTCCTCGATCTTGGACTTTCTATACATACTCATAGACTCCTTCTAATTCTACATAAGCCATATAGATGTCCATTTCTGACCTTTTGAACTTATTTCTGGTCAAAGTGTCTACAAAATTTTTCAAACTATATAAAGTTATATACACCTTCTGATGATAAATCAGCTATACCAGAGGTCCCCTTTTGACCTACTGAACATATTTCGGGCCAAAGAGTTCTTGAACATTTTCTTGCTATACTACAGATTGGCTTCATGTGAATGTTATATTACCCAGCCAGCAGTCAATTTTCACCCACTGAAAATATTTCTGGCCAAGAGTCCGTGAACATTAACTCACTATACATATAGACTGACTTCTTTTAATGTTAAATCAGGCAGACCGTAGTCCATATTTGACCATTTGAAAAAAAAAATGACCAAAAATTTCTCAAAAGGATTTTGACTATTATAAAAATATAGATTCCTTCTGATGTTAAATAAGCCATACAGAAGTCCATATTTGACCTTTTGAACCTATTTCTGGACAGAGACCTTGAACTTTAACCATACTATACAAATTTCTCATACTATACAGACTTCTTGTGATGTTATATCAGCTACTAAAGAGTAGCTACTAAAGAGTCCTCGATCTGGGACTTTCTATACATACTCATAGACTCCTTCTGATGCTTCATATAAGCCATATAGATGTCCATTTCTGATCTTTTGAACTTATTTCTGGTCAAAGTGTCTACAACATTTTTCAAACTATATACTCCTTCTGATGTCAAATCAGCTATACCAGAGGTCCCCTTTTGACCTACTGAACATATTTCTGGCCAAAGAGTTCTTGAACATTTTCTTGCTATACTACAGATTGGCTTCATGTGAATGTTATATTACCCAGCCAGCAGTAAATTTTCACCCACTGAAAATATTTCTGGCCAAGAGTCCGTGAACATTAACTCACTATACATATAGACTGACTTCTCGTAATGTTAAATCAGGCAGACCGTAGTCCATATTTGACCGTTTGAAAAAAAAAAAGACCAAAGAGTTCTCAAAAGGATTTTGACTATTATAAAAATATAGATTCCTTCTGATGTTAAAAATGCCATACAGAAGTCCATATTTGACCTTTTGAACCTATTTCTGGACAGAGACCTTGAACTTTAACCATACTATACAAATTTCTCATACTATACAGACGTCTCGTGATGTTATATCAGCTACTAAAGAGTAGCTACTAAAGAGTCCTCGATCTTGGACTTTCTATACATACTCATAGACTCCTTCTGATGCTTCATATAAGCCATATAGATGTCCATTTCTGATCTTTTGAACTTATTTCTGGTCAAAGTGCCTACAAAATTCTTCAAACTATATAAAGTTATATACAACTTCTGATGATAAATCAGCTATACCAGAGGTCCCCTTTTGACCTACTGAACATATTTCTGGCCAAAGAGTTCTTGAACATTTTCTTGCTATACTACAGATTGGCTTCATGTGAATGTTATATTACCCAGCCAGCAGTCAATTTTCACCCACTGAAAATATTTCTGGCCAAGAGTCCGTGAACATTAACTCACTATACATATAGACTGACTTCTCGTAATGTTAAATCAGGCAGACCGTAGTCCATATTTGACCGTTTGAAAAAAAAAAATGACCAAAGAGTTCTCAAAAGGATTTTGACTATTATAAAAATATAGATTCCTTCTGATGTTAAAAATGCCATACAGAAGTCCATATTTGACCTTTTGAACCTATTTCTGGACAGAGACCTTGAACTTTAACCATACTATACAAATTTCTCATACTATACAGACGTCTCGTGATGTTATATCAGCTACTAAAGAGTAGCTACTAAAGAGTCCTCGATCTTGGACTTTCTATACATACTCATAGACTCCTTCTGATGCTTCATATAAGCCATATAGATGTCCATTTCTGATCTTTTGAACTTATTTCTGGTCAAAGTGTCTACAACATTTTTCAAACTATATACTCCTTCTGATGACAAATCAGCTATACCAGAGGTCCCCTTTTGACCTACTGAACATATTTCTGCCCAAAGAGTTCTTGAACATTATCTTGCTATACTACAGATTGGCTTCATGTGATGTTATATTACCCAGCCAGTAGTCAATTTTCACCCACTGAAAATATTTCTGGCCAAGAGTCCGTGAACATTAACTCACTATACATATAGACTGACTTCTCGTAATGTTAAATCAGGCAGACTGTAGTCCATATTTTACCGTTTGAAAAAAAAAAAAAGACCAAAAATTTCTCAAAAGGATTTTGACTATTATAAAAATATAGATTCCTTCTGATGTTAAATAAGCCATACAGAAGTCCATATTTGACCTTTTGAACCTATTTCTGGACAGAGACCTTGAACTTTAACCATACTATACAAATTTCTCATACTATACAGACTTCTCGTGATGTTATATCAGCTACTAAAGAGTCCTCGATCTTGGACTTTCTATACATACTCATAGACTCCTTCTGACGCTTCATAAGCCATATAGATGTCCATTTCTGACCTTTTGAACTTATTTCTGGTCAAAGTGTCTACAACATTTTTCAAACTATATAAAGTTATATACACCTTCTGATGATAAATCAGCTATACCAGAAGTCCCCTTTTGACCTACTGAACATATTTCGGGCCAAAGAGTTCTTGAACATTTTCTTGCTATACTACAGATTGGCTTCATGTGAATGTTATATTACCCAGCCAGCAGTCAATTTTCATCCACTGAAAATATTTCTGGCCAAGAGTCCGTGAACATTAGCTCACTATACATATAGACTGACTTCTCGTAATGTTAAATCAGGCAGACCGTAGTCCATATTTGACCATTTGAAAAAAAAAAAAAAATGTGAATACATATAGACTGACTTCTCGTAATGTTAAATCAGGCAGACCGTAGTCAATATTTGACCGTTTGAAAAAAAAAAATGACAAAAAAAGTTCTCAAAAGGATTTTGACTGTTATAAAAATATAGATTCCTTCTGATGTTAAATAAGCCATTACAGAAGTCCATATTTGACCTTTTGAACCTATTTCTGGACAGAGACCTTGAACTTTAACCATACTATACAAATTTCTCATACTATACAGACTTCTCGTGATGTTATATCAGCTACTAAAGAGTAGCTACTAAAGAGTCCTCGATCTTGGACTTTCTATACATACTCATAGACTCCTTCTGATGCTTCATAAGCCATATAGATGTCCATTTCTGACCTTTTGAACTTATTTCTGGTCAAAGTGCCTAAAAAATTCTTCAAACTATATAAAGTTATATACAACTTCTGATGATAAATCAGCTATACCAGAGGTCCCTTTTGACCTCCTGAACATATTTCTGGCCAAA
This sequence comes from Scardinius erythrophthalmus, assembly GCF_964197995.2. Classification (NCBI taxonomy): domain Eukaryota; kingdom Metazoa; phylum Chordata; class Actinopteri; order Cypriniformes; family Leuciscidae; genus Scardinius; species Scardinius erythrophthalmus. The sequence continues at coordinate 8,455,972 of NC_138241.1, read as the reverse complement.
GAATTCTTGAACATTTTCTTGCTATACTACAGATTGGCTTCATGTGAATGTTATATTACCCAGCCAGCAGTCAATTTTCACCCACTGAAAATATTTCTGGAGTCCGTGAACATTAACTCACTATACATATTATAGACTGACTTCTCGTAATGTTAAATCAGGCAGACCGTAGTCCATATTTGACCGTTTGAAAAAAAAAAAAGAAAATGACCAAAGAGTTCTCAAAAGGATTTTGACTATTATAAAAATATAGATTCCTTCTGATGTTAAAAAAGCCATACAGAAGTCCATATTTGACCTTTTGAACCTATTTCTGGACAGAGACCTTGAACTTTAACCGTACTATACAAATTTCTCATACAGACTTCTCGTGATGTTATATCAGCTACTAAAGAGTAGCTACTAAAGAGTCCTCGATCTTGGACTTTCTATACATACTCATAGACTCCTTCTGATGCTTCATAAGCCATATAGATGTCCATTTCTGACCTTTTGAACTTATTTCTGGTCAAAGTGTCTACAACATTTTTCAAACTATATAAAGTTATATACTCCTTCTGATGATAAATCAGCTATACAGAGGTCCCCTTTTGACCTACTGAACATATTTCGGGCCAAAGAGTTCTTGAACATTATCTTGCTATACTACAGATTGGCTTCATGTGATGTTATATTACCCAGCCAGCAGTCAATTTTCACCCACTGAAAATATTTCTGCACAGAGTCCGTGAACATTACTCACTATACATATAGACTGACTTCTCGTAATGTTAAATCAGGCAGACCGTAGTCCATATTTGACCGTTTGAAAAAAAAAAAGACCAAAGAGTTCTCAAAAGGATTTTGACTATTATAAAAATATAGATTCCTTCTGATGTTAAAAAAGCCATACAGAAGTCCATATTTGACCTTTTGAACCTATTTCTGGACAGAGACCTTGAACTTTAACCATACTATACAAATTTCTCATACTATACAGATGTCTCGTGATGTTATATCAGCTACTAAAGAGTAGCTACTAAAGAGTCCTCGATCTTGGACTTTCTATACATACTCATAGACTCCTTCTGATGCTTCATTATAAGCCATATAGATGTCCATTTCTGATCTTTTGAACTTATTTCTGGTCAAAGTGTCTACAACATTTTTCAAACTATATACTCCTTCTGATGACAAATCAGCTATACCAGAGGTCCCCTTTTGACCTACTGAATTTCTGGCCAAAGAGTTCTTGAACATTATCTTGCTATACTACAGATTGGCTTCATGTGATGTTATATTACCCAGCCAGCAGTCAATTTTGACCAGAAATCACTTTGACCAGAAATCTACAACATTTTTCAAACTATATAAGTTATATACACCTTCTAATGATAAATCAGCTATACCAGAGGTCCCCTTTTGACCTACTGAACATATTTCGGGCCAAAGAGTTCTTGAACATTTTCTTGCTATACTACAGATTGGCTTCATGTGAATGTTATATTACCCAGCCAGCAGTCAATTTTCACCCACTGAAAATATTTCTGGCCAAGAGTCCGTGAACATTAACTCACTATACATATAGACTGACTTCTCGTAATGTTAAATCAGGCAGACCGTAGTCCATATTTGACAATTTGAAAAAAAAAATGACCAAAAAGTTCTCAAAAGGATTTTGACTATTATAAAAATATAGATTCCTTCTGATGTTAAATAAGCCATACAGAAGTCCATATTTGACCTTTTGAACCTATTTCTGGACAGAGACCTTGAACTTTAACCATACTATACAAATTTCTCATACTATACAGACTTCTCGTGATGTTATATCAGCTACTAAAGAGTAGCTACTAAAGAGTCCTCGATCTTGGACTTTTTATACATACTCATAGACTCCTTCTAACGCTACATAAGCCATATAGATGTCCATTTCTGACCTTTTGAACTTATTTCTGGTCAAAGTGCCTACAAAATTTTTCAAACTATATAAAGTTATATACAACTTTTGATGATAAATCAGCTATACCAGAGGTCCCCTTTTGACCTACTGAACAGATTTCTGGCCAAAGAGTTCTTGAACATTTTCTTGCTATACTACAGATTGGCTTCATGTGAATGTTATATTACCCAGCCAGCAGTCAATTTTCACCCACTGAAAATATTTCTGGCCAAGAGTCCGTGAACATTAACTCACTATACATATAGACTGACTTCTCGTAATGTTAAATCAGGCAGACCGTAGTCCATATTTGACCATTTGAAAAAAAAAATGACCAAAAATTTTTCAAAAGGATTTTGACTATTATAAAAATATAGATTCCTTCTGATGTTAAATAAGCCATACAGAAGTCCATATTTGACCTTTTGAACCTATTTCTGGACAGAGACCTTGAACTTTAACCATACTATACAAATTTCTCATACTATACAGACTTCTTGTGATGTTATATCAGCTACTAAAGAGTAGCTACTAAAGAGTCCTCGATCTGGGACTTTCTATACATACTCATAGACTCCTTCTGATGCTTCATATAAGCCATATAGATGTCCATTTCTGATCTTTTGAACTTATTTCTGGTCAAAGTGTCTACAACATTTTTCAAACTATATACTCCTTCTGATGTCAAATCAGCTATACCAGAGGTCCCCTTTTGACCTACTGAACATATTTCTGGCCAAAGAGTTCTTGAACATTTTCTTGCTATACTACAGATTGGCTTCATGTGAATGTTATATTACCCAGCCAGCAGTCAATTTTCACCCACTGAAAATATTTCTGGCAAAGAGTCCGTGAACATTAACTCACTATACATATAGACTGACTTCTCGTAATGTTAAATCAGGCAGACCGTAGTCCATATTTGACCATTTGAAAAAAAAAATGACCAAAAAGTTCTCAAAAGGATTTTGACTATTATAAAAATATAGATTCCTTCTGATGTTAAATAAGCCATACAGAAGTCCATATTTGACCTTTTGAACCTATTTCTGGACAGGGACCTTGAACTTTAACCATACTATACAAATTTCTCATACTATACACACTTCTTGTGATGTTATATCAGCTACTAAAGAGTAGCTACTAAAGAGTCCTCGATCTTGGACTTTCTATACATACTTATAGACTCCTTCTAATGCTACATAAGCCATATAGATGTCCATTTCTGACCTTTTGAACTTATTTCTGGTCAAAGTGCCTACAAAATTTTTCAAACTATATAAAGTTATATACAACTTTTGATGATAAATCAGATATACCAGAGGTCCCCTTTTGACCTACTGAACAGATTTCTGGCCAAAGAGTTCTTGAACATTTTCTTGCTATACTACAGATTGGCTTCATGTGAATGTTATATTACCCAGCCAGCAGTCAATTTTCACCCACTGAAAATATTTCTGGCCAAGAGTCCGTGAACACTATACATATAGACTGACTTCTCGTAAAGTTAAATCAGGCAGACCGTAGTCCATATTTGACCGTTTGAAAAAAAAAATGACCAAAAAGTTCTCAAAAGGATTTTGACTATTATAAAGCTATAGACTCCTTCTGATGTTAAATAAGCCATACAGAAGTCCATATTTGACCTTTTGAACCTATTTCTGGACAGAGACCTTGAACTTTAACCATACTATACAAATTTCTCATACTATACAGACTTCTCGTGATGTTATATCAGCTACTAAAGAGTTCTCGATCTTGGACTTTCTATACATACTTATAGACTCCTTCTGACGCTTCATAAGCCATATAGATGTCCATTTCTGACCTTTTGAACTTATTTCTGGTCAAAGTGTCTACAACATTATAAAGTTATATACACCTTCTGATGATAAATCAGCTATACCAGAGGTCCCCTTTTGACCTACTGAACATATTTCGGGCCAAAGAGTTCTTGAACATTTTCTTGCTATACTACAGATTGGCTTCATGTGAATGTTATATTACCCAGCCAGCAGTCAATTTTCACCCACTGAAAATATTTCTGGCCAAGAGTCCGTGAACATTAACTCACTATACATATAGACTGACTTATCGTAATGTTAAATCAGGCAGACTGTAGTCCATATTTGACCATTTGAAAAAAAAAAAAAAAAATGTGAATACATATAGACTGATTTCTCGTAATGTTAAATCAGGCAGACCGTAGTCCATATTTGACCGTTTGAAAAAAAAAATGACCAAAGAGTTCTCAAAAGGATTTTGACTATTATAAAAATATAGATTCCTTCTGATGTTAAATAAGCCATACAGAAGTCCATATTTGACCTTTTGAACCTATTTCTGGACAGAGACCTTGAACTTTAACCATACTATACAAATTTCTTATACTATACAGACTTCTCGTGATGTTATATCAGCTACTAAAGAGTAGCTACTAAAGAGTCCTCGATCTTGGACTTTCTATACATACTCATAGACTCCTTCTGATGCTTCATAAGCCATATAGATGTCCATTTCTGACCTTTTGAACTTATTTCTGGTCAAAGTGTCTACAACATTTTTCAAACTATATAAAGTTATATACTCCTTCTGATGATAAATCAGCTATACAGAGGTCCCCTTTTGACCTACTGAACATATTTCTGGCCAAAGAGTTCTTGAACATTATCTTGCTATTCTACAGATTGGCTTCATGTGAATGTTATATTATCCAGCCAGCAGTCAATTTTCACCCACTGAAAATTTTTCTGGCCAAGAGTCCGTGAACATTAACTCACTATACATATAGACTGACTTCTCGTAATGTTAAATCAGGCAGACTGTAGTCCATATTTGACCGTTTGAACAAAAAAAATGGCCAAAGAGTTCTCAAAAGGATTTTGACTATTATAAAAATATAGATTCCTTCTGATGTTAAATAAGCCATACAGAAGTCCATATTTGACCTTTTGAACCTATTTCTGGACAGAGACCTTGAACTTTAACCATACTATACAAATTTCTCATACTATACAGACTTCTCGTGATGTTATATCAGCTACTAAAGAGTTAGCTACTAAAGAGTCCTCGATCTTGGACTTTCTATACATACTCATAGACTCCTTCTGATGCTTCATAAGCCATATAGATGTCCATTTCTGACCTTTTGAACTTATTTCTGGTCAAAGTGCCTAAAAAATTCTTCAAACTATATAAAGTTATATACAACTTCTGATGATAAATCAGCTATACCAGAGGTCCCTTTTGACCTCCTGAACATATTTCTGGCCAAAGAATTCTTGAACATTTTCTTGCTATACTACAGATTGGCTTCATGTGAATGTTATATTACCCAGCCAGCAGTCAATTTTCACCCACTGAAAATATTTCTGGAGTCCGTGAACATTAACTCACTATACATATTATAGACTGACTTCTCGTAATGTTAAATCAGGCAGACCGTAGTCCATATTTGACCGTTTGAAAAAAAAAAAAATGACCAAAGAGTTCTCAAAAGGATTTTGACTATTATAAAAATATAGATTCCTTCTGATGTTAAAAAAGCCATACAGAAGTCCATATTTGACCTTTTGAACCTATTTCTGGACAGAGACCTTGAACTTTAACCGTACTATACAAATTTCTCATACAGACTTCTCGTGATGTTATATCAGCTACTAAAGAGTAGCTACTAAAGAGTCCTCGATCTTGGACTTTCTATACATACTCATAGACTCCTTCTGATGCTTCATAAGCCATATAGATGTCCATTTCTGACCTTTTGAACTTATTTCTGGTCAAAGTGTCTACAACATTTTTCAAACTATATAAAGTTATATACTCCTTCTGATGATAAATCAGCTATACAGAGGTCCCCTTTTGACCTACTGAACATATTTTTGGCCAAAGAGTTCTTGAACATTATCTTGCTATACTACAGATTGGCTTCATGTGATGTTATATTACCCAGCCAGCAGTCAATTTTGACCAGAAATCACTTTGACCAGAAATCTACAACATTTTTCAAACTATATAAGTTATATACACCTTCTAATGATAAATCAGCTATACCAGAGGTCCCCTTTTGACCTACTGAACATATTTCGGGCCAAAGAGTTCTTGAACATTTTCTTGCTATACTACAGATTGGCTTCATGTGAATGTTATATTACCCAGCCAGCAGTCAATTTTCACCCACTGAAAATATTTCTGGCCAAGAGTCCGTGAACATTAACTCACTATACATATAGACTGACTTCTCGTAATGTTAAATCAGGCAGACCGTAGTCCATATTTGACCATTTGAAAAAAAAAATGACCAAAAAGTTCTCAAAAGGATTTTGACTATTATAAAAATATAGATTCCTTCTGATGTTAAATAAGCCATACAGAAGTCCATATTTGACCTTTTGAACCTATTTCTGGACAGAGACCTTGAACTTTAACCATACTATACAAATTTCTCATACTATACAGACTTCTCGTGATGTTATATCAGCTACTAAAGAGTAGCTACTAAAGAGTCCTCGATCTTGGACTTTTTATACATACTCATAGACTCCTTCTAATGCTACATAAGCCATATAGATGTCCATTTCTGACCTTTTGAACTTATTTCTGGTCAAAGTGCCTACAAAATTTTTCAAACTATATAAAGTTATATACACCTTCTGATGATAAATCAGCTATACCAGAGGTCCCCTTTTGACCTACTGAACATATTTCGGGCCAAAGAGTTCTTGAACATTTTCTTGCTATACTACAGATTGGCTTCATGTGAATGTTATATTACCCAGCCAGCAGTCAATTTTCACCCACTGAAAATATTTCTGGCCAAGAGTCCGTGAACATTAACTCACTATACATATAGACTGACTTCTCGTAATGTTAAATCAGGCAGACCGTAGTCCATATTTGACCATTTGAAAAAAAAAATGACCAAAAATTTCTCAAAAGGATTTTGACTATTATAAAAATATAGATTCCTTCTGATGTTAAATAAGCCATACAGAAGTCCATATTTGACCTTTTGAACCTATTTCTGGACAGAGACCTTGAACTTTAACCATACTATACAAATTTCTCATACTATACAGACTTCTTGTGATGTTATATCAGCTACTAAAGAGTAGCTACTAAAGAGTCCTCGATCTGGGACTTTCTATACATACTCATAGACTCCTTCTGATGCTTCATATAAGCCATATAGATGTCCATTTCTGATCTTTTGAACTTATTCCTGGTCAAAGTGTCTACAACATTTTTCAAACTATATACTCCTTCTGATGTCAAATCAGCTATACCAGAGGTCCCCTTTTGACCTACTGAACATATTTCTGGCCAAAGAGTTCTTGAACATTTTCTTGCTATACTACAGATTGGCTTCATGTGAATGTTATATTACCCAGCCAGCAGTCAATTTTCACCCACTGAAAATATTTCTGGCCAAGAGTCCCTGAACATTAACTCACTATACATATAGACTGACTTCTCGTAATGTTAAATCAGGCAGACCGTAGTCCATATTTGACCATTTGAAAAAAAAAATGACCAAAAAGTTCTCAAAAGGATTTTGACTATTATAAAAATATAGATTCCTTCTGATGTTAAATAAGCCATACAGAAGTCCATATTTGACCTTTTGAACCTATTTCTGGACAGGGACCTTGAACTTTAACCATACTATACAAATTTCTCATACTATACACACTTCTTGTGATGTTATATCAGCTACTAAAGAGTAGCTACTAAAGAGTCCTCGATCTTGGACTTTCTATACATACTTATAGACTCCTTCTAATGCTACATAAGCCATATAGATGTCCATTTCTGACCTTTTGAACTTATTTCTGGTCAAAGTGCCTACAAAATTTTTCAAACTATATAAAGTTATATACAACTTTTGATGATAAATCAGATATACCAGAGGTCCCCTTTTGACCTACTGAACAGATTTCTGGCCAAAGAGTTCTTGAACATTTTCTTGCTATACTACAGATTGGCTTCATGTGAATGTTATATTACCCAGCCAGCAGTCAATTTTCACCCACTGAAAATATTTCTGGCCAAGAGTCCGTGAACACTATACATATAGACTGACTTCTCGTAAAGTTAAATCAGGCAGACCGTAGTCCATATTTGACCGTTTGAAAAAAAAAAATGACCAAAAAGTTCTCAAAAGGATTTTGACTATTATAAAGCTATAGACTCCTTCTGATGTTAAATAAGCCATACAGAAGTCCATATTTGACCTTTTGAACCTATTTCTGGACAGAGACCTTGAACTTTAACCATACTATACAAATTTCTCATACTATACAGACTTCTCGTGATGTTATATCAGCTACTAAAGAGTTCTCGATCTTGGACTTTCTATACATACTTATAGACTCCTTCTGACGCTTCATAAGCCATATAGATGTCCATTTCTGACCTTTTGAACTTATTTCTGGTCAAAGTGTCTACAACATTATAAAGTTATATACACCTTCTGATGATAAATCAGCTATACCAGAGGTCCCCTTTTGACCTACTGAACATATTTCGGGCCAAAGAGTTCTTGAACATTTTCTTGCTATACTACAGATTGGCTTCATGTGAATGTTATATTACCCAGCCAGCAGTCAATTTTCACCCACTGAAAATATTTCTGGCCAAGAGTCCGTGAACATTAACTCACTATACATATAGACTGACTTATTGTAATGTTAAATCAGGCAGACTGTAGTCCATATTTGACCATTTGAAAAAAAAAAAAAAATGTGAATACATATAGACTGACTTCTCGTAATGTTAAATCAGGCAGACCGTAGTCCATATTTGACCGTTTGAAAAAAAAAAATGACCAAAGAGTTCTCAAAAGGATTTTGACTATTATAAAAATATAGATTCCTTCTGATGTTAAATAAGCCATACAGAAGTCCATATTTGACCTTTTGAACCTATTTCTGGACAGAGACCTTGAACTTTAACCATACTATACAAATTTCTTATACTATACAGACTTCTGGTGATGTTATATCAGCTACTAAAGAGTAGCTACTAAAGAGTCCTCGATCTTGGACTTTCTATACATACTCATAGACTCCTTCTGATGCTTCATAAGCCATATAGATGTCCATTTCTGACCTTTTGAACTTATTTCTGGTCAAAGTGTCTACAACATTTTTCAAACTATATAAAGTTATATACTCCTTCTGATGATAAATCAGCTATACAGAGGTCCCCTTTTGACCTACTGAACATATTTCTGGCCAAAGAGTTCTTGAACATTATCTTGCTATTCTACAGATTGGCTTCATGTGAATGTTATATTATCCAGCCAGCAGTCAATTTTCACCCACTGAAAATTTTTCTGGCCAAGAGTCCGTGAACATTAACTCACTATACATATAGACTGACTTCTCGTAATGTTAAATCAGGCAGACTGTAGTCCATATTTGACCGTTTGAACAAAAAAAATGGCCAAAGAGTTCTCAAAAGGATTTTGACTATTATAAAAATATAGATTCCTTCTGATGTTAAATAAGCCATACAGAAGTCCATATTTGACCTTTTGAACCTATTTCTGGACAGAGACCTTGAACTTTAACCATACTATACAAATTTCTCATACTATACAGACTTCTCTTGATGTTATATCAGCTACTAAAGAGTTAGCTACTAAAGAGTCCTCGATCTTGGACTTTCTATACATACTCATAGACTCCTTCTGATGCTTCATAAGCCATATAGATGTCCATTTCTGACCTTTTGAACTTATTTCTGGTCAAAGTGTCTACAACATTTTTCAAACTATATAAAGTTCTCTTACGAGAGTCCTCTCGTACTGCGTTTTATTCAAAACGCTACGGGAAAAGTCTCTTTTCACGAAACACTGAAGCAAAAAATTATCCTTTAATTTTCATATATGTAAAACGCGTTGCGGCAGCAGCAGACAGCTATGGCGAGACGGCTTGCTCGCTCATTGGCTGCTCTGCGGCAACTGCTTAAGCCTATCGAGCGAGGCCTGAGATGACATCAGGCCAATGAGGGCGCTTCGCGCCCTCCTCGCCACTTCCCGCCGAAACGGGCGTGGCTTACCTCTATAAAAGGAGCTCGAGAAGGCTGACTCACTTCATTTTAATCTCTTCAGCGAAGCGCACGCATCGCTGGATCACGGAAGCAAGCGTCGTTCGAAGCAAGCACTTCAGCGGGACGAGCCCTCGAAGCCGCTGGCCAACGCCGCCTTCTACAGCCGTACCTGCTGCGCTTTCCGACGCCTATATCCTTTATTGCTATATTGCTCTGTTTTCTGTGTGTGTGTGTGTGTGTGTGTTCGCTGCAACACTCACCCCTAAAAGAGCTGCGTCTTTTTCAAGACGCCTTCTCATGCAGCGCTCGCGCTCGCTGACGGCGAAATGCCCTCACTCCGAGCCAATTGCCTACGGTGACTCTGAGGACTCGCCAGGCATCCTTCCGAGGCTGCCCTTCCTGGAAGCGGACGGCGGGATTAGTTTTTCTTTACGTTACAAGAAAAGCTACCCTGCCTCCGCGCGCGTCATTCACCGGCGAAGGAGAAAAGAGTGTTCTCAGTCCCACCGTTGGTCGGTCTCACCTCTTTTCTCTCATATTTCTCAGTTCCCTGTTCGGCGACTGGAAATATTATTGCAGCAAGTGAGTCTGTTATAGCACGCTTGCCTGCCAGCAAACGCCGAATAATACATGTTGACGCCGCCTTTGCCGCCAATGCTTCACTCTGTCAGTCCCCTGAAGGCGACTGCAGAGATGCATTTTGCAGACAGCGAGTGCGTAGTACCCGCTTGCCTGCAACCGAACACCGTTTCTACGGTTCCCGTGCGTCACTGGCGAAAGGAGAATGGAGTGTTTTCAGCCCCGCTGAAACTGGGCGATATCCACTCTTCTCACATTCAAAGCCTACATCCCCCTGTGGCTCAGTGGCGGAATTATAGGTTTTCCGCATGGGAGACCGGAGTTCTAATCCCGGTCTAGCGGCATATATTTTTATGCCGCCAATGCTTCGCTCTGTCAGTCCCCTGAAGGCGACTTCGGAGATGCATTTTGCAGCCAGCGAGCGCGTAGTACCCGCTTGACTGCAACCGAACGCCGTTTCTACGGTTCCCGTGCGTCACTGGCGAAAGGGGAATGGAGTGTTTTCAGCCCTGCTGAAACCGGGCGATATCAACTCTTCTCACATTCTGGCATATTTCAGGCGTCTGAAAATGTTAGTATTGCATGTCGTGCTTACTCGCATGCCTGCAAGCAAACGCCAGTGTGGATAATACTCGCGCTGACTTTGTCTATGTATCTTCACTGTGGTCCAGTGGTAGATTATTAGACTCTCGCGCGAGGGATCCGAGTTCGAATCCCGGGTCTGCCGGCAGAAAATATTTTGCCGCCGAATGCAAATCACTCTGTTTGTTCCCCGAGAGGCAACTGCAGACGTGTTTGTTTTCGCAGCCCACGAGCACGTGGTACATGCCTGCAAGCAAACGCCAGTGTGGATAATACTCGCGCTGACTTTGTCTATGTATCTTCACTGTGGTCCAGTGGTAGATTATTAGGCTCTCGCGCAGAGAATCCGAGTTCGAATCCCGGGTCTGCCGGCAGAAAATATTTATGCCGCCGAATGCAAATCACTCTGTTTGTTCCCCGAGAGGCAACTGCAGACGTGTTTGTTTTGCAGCCCACGAGCGAAGTCCCGGCCACGGCCGATGATGCTATATGTGTACAGAAGATGCCCACTGCTTGTGCCCATCCCTACATATTAGCACAGCCCTTCACACAGGGCCCGCGCTCATATATTCGACTCGGGTCGATCACGCACACAACATAGTGAACGTGCCCACTGCCTAGTGCCCACAAACACTATGTTCTGCATGCCTTGTGGTTTCTGTAAAGACGAAACCTGTGCATTCACACTGCTCAGGCAGACAGTGCACTCATTGCAGTAATTGTGCCCGCTCTGCCGCGCCCACACTTACTAACGGTCATTATATGTCCTACGGGACTCGCCCAGCCCTCCCTTGCTCGGTTAAACACCGCAGCAGGGTCGAGCGCAGGCATTCTGCCCGGCTACGGCCGATGGTGCTATAAATGTAGTCTCGATGCCCACTCCTCAGTGCCCATCACTACACATAAGCACAGCCCTACACTTAGGGCTCGCGCACATAAAATCGACTCAGGTCGATTGTGCTTCCAACATAGTGAGAGTGCCCGCTTCCCAGTGCCCACGAACACTATGTCTAACAGATCACAGGCTCTCTGTAAAAACGAGACCTGTGAGCGCGCGCTCTACTCAGGCAGACACCGCGCCCAAAGCAGTAAATGTGCCCGCTCCCAGCCCACATCTACTCGCTCACATGAGTCCTATGAGACTTTCTCAGTCCTCCCTCACTCAGCTAAGCACTGTAGTAAGGTCGAGGACGAGCGTTCCGCCCGCTGTATTAAGCGCGCGCCCCGCCTCAAATGCCACAGGCATAATGCCTGTTGTATCCCCCGAAGCGCCTCTGTCCCACGGCGATCAGAGCGCGCTCCGTATCCAGCCCCTAGCCAGCCATGCAGAAGCATGGGCAGCGCTCCCAGGGGTTTCGGACTGGGTGCTAGGCATTATAAAGAGAGGCTTCTCGCTACAGTTTTGTCGACGCCCTCCCCGCTTCACAGCGCGCGTCGAAACTTCGGTTTCGTTGGAAGTAGCTCACCTACTTCGAGCCGAAATATCAAAACTGATAAGCAAAGGGGCGATAGAGCGCGTTCCCCCAGCTCTAAGCGAAGGGGGACTATACAGCAGATACTTTCTAGTCCCCAAAAAGGACGGCGGTATCAGACCCATACTGGATCTAAGACGGCTGAACAGAGTATTAGTGAAACACAGTTTCAAAATGCTCACAACCAGCAAAATTCTCGCGCATGTTCGCCGAGAAGACTGGTTCATGTCGATAGGTCTGAAGGACGCGTATTTTCAAATACAGATAGCGTCACACCACAGGCGATACTTGAGATTCGCCTTCGGGGGTCAGACATACCAGTATACAGTCCTGCCATTCGGCTTGTCCCTAGCACCTCGTACATTTACGAAATGCATGGACGCAGCGCTCGCTCCTCTCAGACTCAGAGGCATGCGAGTGCTGAACTATTTGGACGACTGGTTGATCCTAGCTCAATCACGATCACAGCTCGTGGAGCACAGAACCATTTTACTCGATCACCTCGAGAATCTTGGTATCAGTCAACTGGACAAAGAGTTCATTGAACCCCAGTCAAACGATTTTGTTTCTGGGCGTCGTTCTGGACTCACAGTCTATGACAGCGCGGCTGTCACCACAGCGCGTGTTGAACATTCAGCGCGCGGCGAGGTCTTTCCGCCGCGGCGCTGTCACCCCGCTCAGGAAGTTTCAAAAGATGCTGGGTCTCATGGCTTCAGCATCGTCAGTTCTCCGGCTGGGCCTGCTCCGCATGCGCCCGCTGCAGTTCTGGTTGAAAACGCGGGTACCGCGCAGAGCGTGGGCGACCGGTCGATTACGCCTCAAGGTCGATCAGAGCTGTGTTTCAGCCCTGGCGCCTTGGACGGCGGACGACTGGTACCAATCAGGTGTAAGCCTGGGGACTTCCTCGAGAGTGAGGATGGTGTCGACAGACGCATCCACCTCGGGATGGGGAGCTCTGCTCGGGGGCAGACCGTTCTTCGGCCTGTGGTCGGAACGAGAAAAGCTCCAACACATAAACTGCCTAGAAATGCTGGCAGTGCACAACGCGATGACGCGTTTTTGTCCCCACATCAAGGACGAACACGTCATAGTCCGTTCGGACAACATGGCTGTGGTGTCCTACATAAATCGCCAGGGCGGTCTGAAATCCATATCCCTGTACAGGCTGGCGAAACGCCTACTATTATGGGCTCAGCACAACTTACGCTCGCTGAGAGCAGTGCATGTACCTGGGCTTCAGAATGTGGGCCCAGACAGACTGTCCAGGAACAATGTTCCCCCGGGCGAATGGTCTCTACACCCACAAACAGTCCGGTTGTTGTGGGAGAGATTCGGCAGAGCGGAGGTGGACCTTTTCGCGTCCCGCGAAAACGCGCACTGCCCCGCGTTCTTTTCAAAGACCGACAGCGCGCTGTCCCGAAGGTGGCCACGCTGCCCGTTATACGCTTTTCCCCCCGTCTCCCTCCTGCCACAGGTGCTGGAACGGGTCAGGGAAACGAAATGCCCAGTCCTGCTTGTAGCTCCGTTCTGGGAGAACCAGATATGGTTCCCAGTTCTGATGCAGTTGGCAGATATCGATCCATGGCCACTGCCGTTGAGGAGAGATCTCCTCTCGCAGGCCGGGGGCTCGATTTGGCACCCACACCCGGAACTGTGGTCCCTTCATGTGTGGGTGCTCAACAGATACCCGTTGGTCTCACAGAGGGAGTCGTGAATACCATCACTCAGGCTAGAGCGCCGTCGACACGGCGGCTTTATGCTTCGAAGTGGTCTGTTTTCTCCGGCTGGTGTACAGCTCGGAGCATTTCACCCCTCGAATGTGAGGTAACGGAGGTTCTCTCCTTTCTACAAGAGCTGTTGGATAAGGGCAGATCCCCTTCCACGCTCAAAGTGTATGTGGCGGCTATTTCAGCGTTCTTTGGTTCAGCGCTGGGTCAGTCACTGGGAAGGAATGATTTAGTCATCCGCTTCCTCAGGGGAGCTAGGAGACTGAATCCGCCCAGACCTCCTTCAGTTCCTTTGTGGGACCTTTCTACAGTCCTGGTGGCCATGAAAGGTGCCCCTTTCGAGCCTATCCAGTCTATTAGCCTCAAACATTTGTCTTTCAAACAGTGTTTTTGATGGCTCTCGCTTCAGTGAAGCGCATAGGCGACCTGCACGCGCTCTCTGTGAGCCCGGCGTGCTTGGAGTTTGGTCCTAATGACTCTAAAGTCATACTCAAACCTAAGCACGGCTACGTGCCGAAATCCCTCAACACGCCCTTTCGGGCTCAGGTCATTTCCCTGGCTGCCCTGCCGGCATCGAGTGAGGAAAGGGACTCGAGTTTTCTTTGCCCTGTTAGGGCTTTAAGAGCTTATATGTCCCGCTCTGCTGTCTTCAGACAGACAGAGCAGCTCTTTGTCTCGTTCAGTGGACGTTCCGAAGGAATGGCTGTTTCGAAACAAAGTCTATCCAGATGGATAGTTGACGCCATAACGCTGGCTTATACTGCCAAGGGCATTCCATGCCCGTTGGGAGTCAGAGCGCACTCTACGAGAAGCGTTGCTTCTTCGTGGGCTTGGTCCAGCGGGATTTCCCTACAGGATATATGTACGGCGGCAGGCTGGGCCTCGCCGTCTACATTTATCAGGTTTTATAACCTAGAGGTTCCCGCCTTGCAGGCTAAGCTTTTGTCGGTGTAATCCGTTCAGCCGTCTAGTCAGACCGCTGAAACTCATGCGCTATGCGCTACCGACTATCTTGGGCAGAACTGTGTAAGACCCACATTTTCCGCATTAGTTCAGGTTCCCTACCCTGTCTATGTGATGTTATACTTGCGTCTGTGGACATGTCTATTCTACGACGCTACAGTTTAGGGAATTAAGGCTCCCACCCTTATTCCCTGACTCTGTGTGAGTCAATCTGGTGATTATGCACTGTGTGCCTGAAATAGCTTCCGGTGATCAGTGTTTTTTTATCCCAGCACGCACGGCGTTTTGCAAGGGGTTCCCGTAGCGTTTTGAATAAAACGCAGTACGAGAGGACTCTCGTAAGAGAACGTACTCGGTTACTAACGTAACCTCGGTTCTCTCTAGAAGAGGGAACGAGTACTGCGTTCTCTGCCGTGCGTACGGTTCACTCTGGTTCGCTTCGGCGATCAAAATCAAGTGAGTCAGCCTTCTCGAGCTCCTTTTATAGAGGTAAGCCACGCCCGTTTCGGCGGGAAGTGGCGAGGAGGGCGCGAAGCGCCCTCATTGGCCTGATGTCATCTCAGGCCTCGCTCGATAGGCTTAAGCAGTTGCCGCAGAGCAGCCAATGAGCGAGCAAGCCGTCTCGCCATAGCTGTCTGCTGCTGCCGCAACGCGTTTTACATATATGAAAATTAAAGGATAATTTTTTGCTTCAGTGTTTCGTGAAAAGAGACTTTTCCCGTAGCGTTTTGAATAAAACGCAGTACTCGTTCCCTCTTCTAGAGAGAACCGAGGTTACGTTAGTAACCGAGTACGTTATATACTCCTTCTGATGATAAATCAGCTATACAGAGGTCCCCTTTTGACCTACTGAACATATTTCTGGCCAAAGAGTTCTTGAACATTTTCTTGCTATACTACAGATTGGCTTCATGTGAATGTTATATTACCCAGCCAGCAGTCAATTTTCACCCACTGAAAATATTTCTGGCCAAGAGTCCGTGAACATTAACTCACTATACATATAGACTGACTTCTCGTAATGTTAAATCAGGCAGACCGTAGTCCATATTTGACCATTTGAAAAAAAAAATGACCAAAAAGTTCTCAAAAGGATTTTGACTATTATAAAAATATAGATTCCTTCTGATGTTAAATAAGCCATACAGAAGTCCATATTTGACCTTTTGAACCTATTTCTGGACAGCGACCTTGAACTTTAACCATACTATACAAATTTCTCATACTATACAGACTTCTCGTGATGTTATATCAGCTACTAAAGAGTAGCTACTAAAGAGTCCTCGATCTTGGACTTTCTATACATACTCATAGACTCCTTCTAATGCTACATAAGCCATATAGATGTCCATTTCTGACCTTTTGAACTTATTTCTGGTCAAAGTGCCTACAAAATTTTTCAAACTATATAAAGTTATATACAACTTTTGATGATAAATCAGCTATACCAGAGGTCCCCTTTTGACCTACTGAACAGATTTCTGGCCAAAGAGTTCTTGAACATTTTCTTGCTATACTACAGAATGGCTTCATGTGAATGTTATATTACCCAGCCAGCAGTCAATTTTCACCCACTGAAAATATTTCTGGCCAAGAGTCCTTGAACACTATACATATAGTCTGACTTCTCGTAATGTTAAATCAGGCAGACCGTAGTCCATATTTGACCGTTTGAAAAAAAAAATGACCAAAAAGTTCTCAAAAGGATTTTTGACTATTATAAAGCTATAGACTCCTTCTGATGTTAAATAAGCCATACAGAAGTCCATATTTGACCTTTTGAACCTATTTCTGGACAGAGACCTTGAACTTTAACCATACTATACAAATTTCTCATACTATACAGACTTCTCGTGATGTTATATCAGCTACTAAAGAGTAGCTACTAAAGAGTCCTCGATCTTGGACTTTCTATACATACTCATAGACTCCTTCTAATTCTACATAAGCCATATAGATGTCCATTTCTGACCTTTTGAACTTATTTCTGGTCAAAGTGTCTACAACATTTTTCAAACTATATAAAGTTCCCTTTCGAAAGCTACAATCGATGCTGCGCTGCTCAGCGCATTGGGAACATATTTTATCGTGACCAGCTGTGAATATTGTGTATAACACGTCAATGAAATTTACCCGGAGGTAATATAGCCTCGGTCGGTGACGTCATCGGCGCGCCCCCGCGACACGAGGCTATAAGTAGATGAGCCACAGGTGCATCGTCAGGTCTTTTGTCTTCAGACCATTACTGTGCATGTGTGAACGTCAAAACTCTCTCTCTACCTTTTATCTGCTACAGATCTTTGCTAGGAGTTAGTTTATTCAGGCAGTGTGCAGAAAATTTCTCATTTCTCAAGCCTTTTTTCTCTCTCGTACATCAAAGAGTTTAAAAAAAAAAAAAAAAAAGAGGAGAAATGAGCCAACAAAACAATAGTGTTGTGTTCTTCCATGTTCCCATCCCATGTCAGAACTGGATACACACACTTACTGCTTTGTTTGTTTGGGGAAAGAACATGCTGCCCTTGCATTTGAGCATGGTGATTGCGAGCACTGTGGAATGTTCACAGTTAAAGTGCTTCGCGTTCGCGTTGCTTATTTCAAAGGGGGTAGCGCCCATAATGATTGTGGGGCTCGCGTGCGATCTGGCTGAGAAGCGAGAGACGGTGCTTCCCTATCGCTCGCTCTCTCTCCAGATCGCGATGTCCTTTTGCCTGACTACCGAAGCGTGCCTCGGCGCTTCTTCGGCTCGGGCACAGAACATTAAGAGTTAAACACTAAACATTAAGTGTTTGCCGCCTCCGAGCGTTTCTCCCGTGATGATAAAAGGAGATCGCTCGTGCAGTGGCCAGATTGATCTGATCACAACAAAAAGAGTCCCATAAAACAGTCTATAAATAAATAAAGATTGTAAATATTTATGTCTTGTGTCCTCGACATCGAGCCATTCTACTATCGCGGGTGCGAGGGCACGCGATTATGATATTGCCTCAGTTTGGAGAGACGCTCGCGGCGGGCTATCTCTCCCCTGGGATCACATTATCAGATGCATTTTCATCGGTTAGGCTGGTACTGCGTTTACACCGTGTTAAAGGCATACCAGGTTGATCTTATCAAAGATTTAAACACAGCCTATCATCCAGACCGTGTTTGCTTGTCTGTTTGGGATGTTTATTGCTGAGGAACTGATATTTATATTTATATATATAATATTTATATAATATAATTATATATATATATGTATTATATAATATTGTCTGGCTGTTCTCTGGCCACATTTAATTCTGAGGAATTAAAGCTGCCTCCGAACACATCTCTCGTTATGTTAAAACGTTTGAGAGGTTCTCGAGGTGGTGACTTGTGTGATGGTCGGATTACAGCTAGACTGCCCTCCTTGAGGATCTCCATGACGTTAACTCGGTCATGGGAAAACCTTATTCTTCGTGCATCTTTGTGCCCTTGACGTATTAAGACTATCATGGGTGCGGGGGTGTGTGGTTATACGATGATGGGTCAGTCTGAAGAGACATTTTCTTCTCTTCTTTTTGCTCATCATCATTTTAGGAGGGTTCAAAAGCAGAGTGTAACGAGTTGTGCTCCCCCTCGTGAAAACTGGGGACCGGCTCGTTGTACTCAGCAGCTGTATAATAGACCTAAGACAAAATCCTGAGGGTTGTTTTGTCCCAGGTCTGTGGGGGTGTGCCCCTACGGGACGAGACATGTAAATCAAACAGCTCCTACCTGACACCCTCACGAAACTACTGTACTTCCTCGCCACCTCTGGTGATTCGGGGAGCAGCGGTTTCCAGCGAAATGTTAGATGTTCTGTTGCTTTTCTGCTGTCATCCAGGACACAGAACATCTAATATCCCCTCAAAAGGAAGTGTTAAGTTGATACCACTCTCAGAGAGTCTGGCAGCGTGGAAACTTCTGCCAGGTTTTTCTACTTGGGTATTAAGTACAGTACAAATAGGATAGAATCCAATTTATTAATCGTCCTCCGCGTTTCAACGGCGTGGTATTCACTTCCGTGAGACCGGAACTGGCGCATGTACTGTCACAAGAGCTACAATCTCTGCTGAGCAAAGAGGCCATAGAACATGTTCCTCTTCCAGAGAGAGAGTCAGGCTATTACAGCAGATACTTCCTGGTCCCCAAGAAGGATGGGGGGTTGCGTCCAATCTTCGATCTTTGAGGCTTAAACTGTACAGTTAAAGCACTCAAGTTCAAGATGTTAACTGTAAAACGATTGTGTCGTAAAATCAACATCACGTTTGGTTCGTCATGATCGATCTGAGGGACGTATATTTTCATATAGAATATTGCCACAACACAGGAGGTTCCCAAGTTTGCTTTTGGGGGCAAAGCTTACCAATTTTGGGTCCTTCCATTTGACTTAGCCATGTTATCTCTAGAGGGCTGAGGTCAACGCCAAGGGCGTTCTCTCTCCCACCCTGAGGGTAACATGTTTGGGGTTAAATGAGACTCTGTCACCATCGGGCATAATTGTCTCCCGCTTGTGTCAGGACCAATTTTAACACCCTAAGCAACATCTAGCTAGGTCAGGACATTACATAGGTCTCATGGCAGCTGCGTCCACAATGATTTCTCTGGGCCTTTTGCGCATGAGACCATGTCAGTTGTGGCTCAAAACGGGGGATTTCAATCCCCAAGGGCAAATAAAGGCAAGAAACACTCACTGAGTGCTTCGTGTCCTTTCTAAAATCCATGTTTATGGTGAGTCACGTGCTGAACGCTTCGTGCACTTTCTAAAATCCATGTTTATGGTAAGGGTTACGCGCTGCGGCTTCGTTCCCTTTCTATGTGGTTCAGACCCCGGTTTCTTGCTTTGGGTCCCACTTTAGGTGTGTCTTGCTGTCGCAGAAGGCTAACGGCAGACGCCTCCCTGATGGGCTGGGGAGCGGTCTTAAGTGGTCGTCCAGCTCAAGGGGAATGGGAGGGTCATCAGCTCAATTGGCACATCAACTGCCTCAAGCTGATGACTGTATTTCTGGCCCTGAAATACTTTCTCCCTCAGTTGAGAGACCGCCATGTCCTAGTGCAGCACAGCGCAGTCTCTTACATAAATTACCAGGGAGGTTTGTGCTCACGCAATCTGAACAGAATAGCGAGGCAGATCTTTCTCTGGGCCCAGGAAAAGTTCCTGTCACTCAGGGCAGTGTACATTTCAGGGCACCTGAATGTGGTAGCGGATTTACTGTCCAGATTTTACGAAGTGGTGTTGGACCTCTTCGCCTCTTATCAGAAAGCGCAATGTCCCCTCTACTTCTCTCTGAATCACCCAGCCCCTGGGTCTGGATGCGATGGCGCACACATGGCCCAGAATGTGCCTGTATGCGTTTCCTCCAGTTTCTCTGCTCCCAGGAGTTCTAGCCAGAGTTTGGTTCTCCGAGATAATATCTCTCCTCAACGGCTCGCCATGGACGATTCCGGAGAGGAGGGACTTTCTGTTTCAGATGGAGGCCGCGATATTCCATCCCAGGCCCAACCTCTGGAACCTTCATGAACCTGATGGGTACCAACTGAGGGACACTGGGCTTTCGCCTGGCGTTATTGAGACCATTCTAAGTGCTAGTGATTCCTCCACTAGAAAGAGTTATGCCAACAAGTGGAGTGTCTTTGAAAGGTGTTGTACATAATGCAGATCCGGTCAACTGCCAGATTGCTTCAGTTCTGGATTTTCTGCAGGGAAAATTAACAACAGGCACATGCCCCGCCACTCTCAAGGTTTATTTGGCCGCTCTTTTGGCTTGCCATGCCTTGGTTTACGGGGTGCCACTCGGGAGACATCCTCTGCTCGCTTGTTTCATTCGTGGGGCCAGACGACTGAGGCCTCCCGTAAAAACCAATATCCCATCATGGGACATAGCAGTAGTCCTAGAAGGGTCTGGTTGAGACACCTTTTGAAACTCTAGAATCAGCGTCTGAAAACTTCTGACTCTAAAGATGTTTTTTTCTTATGGCAATAACTTCTTTGAAAGAATTGGGGATATGCAGGCTCTGTCGATTTTGCCACCCTGCTTAGACTTTGCCCCAGGAATGGTGAAAGTGATTTTGCATCCTCATCCTGATTACCTGTCTAAGGTGCCTTTTTCGGCTATACATCCTGTCACGCTTGAGGCCTTCTGCTCTCCGCCGTTCATGACGCCGGAACAGGAGAGATCTCATAGACTATGTCCAGTCCGTGATCTTCAGGCCTACGTCCACCGCACTAGCTAGTAGCGTAAGTCAGAGCGACTTTTCGTCTGTTATGGGGGCCGCAACCGATGGCTGCCGCCACTAAGCAGACCATGTCACATTGGGTCAGGGATGCTATTGCTCTTGCCTATGAGGCGCGCGGCCAAGCTTCGCCAACGGGTTTAAGGGCTCACTCCACCAGAGGGGTCGCCTCCTCTGCTGCCTTGGCAAGAGGTGCCCCTTGCAGTTTATTTGTGATGCGGCAGGCTGGTCCTCTCCGCACACATTCATAAGATTTTATAGTTTGGATGTTCATGTCACTCCGGGCTCTCATGTCCTTGAGTCGACATCGCAGGCTAATGTCTAGACCTTCTAACGTTCTTGTGAAACACACCTGCACAACCGTGGGAGTCCAGACATGTTCAAGCACGGCGGCGTGGGTATTCTCGTTCCCAATGCGCTGAGCAGCGCAGCATCGATTGTAGCTTTCGAAAGGGAACGTCTCCGGTTACTTAACTGTAACCTTGTTCCCTGAGAAAGCGGAACGAGATGCTGCGCTACTTTGCCGTGCTGAAGATGTCCCAGGACTGCTCTTCAGACAAAATATCCTGACGATGCACCTGTGGCTCATCTACTTATAGCCTCGTGTCGCGGGGGCGCGCCGATGACGTCACCGACCGAGGCTATATTACCTCCGGGTCAATTTCATTGACGTGTTATACACAATATTCACAGCTGGTCACGATAAAATATGTTCCCAATGCGCTGAGCAGCGCAGCATCTCGTTCCGCTTTCTCAGGGAACAAGGTTACAGTTAAGTAACCGGAGACGTTATATACACCTTCTGATGATAAATCAGCTATACCAGAGGTCCCCTTTTGACCTACTGAACATATTTCGGGCCAAAGAGTTCTTGAACATTTTCTTGCTATACTACAGATTGGCTTCATGTGAATGTTATATTACCCAGCCAGCAGTCAATTTTCACCCACTGAAAATATTTCTGGCCAAGAGTCCGTGAACATTAACTCACTATACATATAGACTGACTTCTCGTAATGTTAAATCAGGCAGACCGTAGTCCATATTTGACCATTTGAAAAAAAAATGACCAAAAAGTTCTCAAAAGGATTTTGACTATTATAAAAATATAGATTCCTTCTGATGTTAAATAAGCCATACAGAAGTCCATATTTGACCTTTTGAACCTATTTCTGGACAGAGACCTTGAACTTTAACCATACTATACAAATTTCTCATACTATACAGACTTCTTGTGATGTTATATCAGCTACTAAAGAGTAGCTACTAAAGAGTCCTCGATCTTGGACTTTCTATACATACTCATAGACTCCTTCTGATGCTTCATATAAGCCATATAGATGTCCATTTCTGATCTTTTGAACTTATTTCTGGTCAAAGTGTCTACAACATTTTTCAAACTATATACTCCTTCTGATGTCAAATCAGCTATACCAGAGGTCCCCTTTTGACCTACTGAACATATTTCTGGCCAAAGAGTTCTTGAACATTTTCTTGCTATACTACAGATTGGCTTCATGTGAATGTTATATTACCCAGCCAGCAATCAAGTTTCACCCACTGAAAATATTTCTGGCCAAGAGTCCGTGAACATTAACTCACTATACATATAGACTGACTTATCGTAATGTTAAATCAGGCAGACTGTAGTCCATATTTGACCATTTGAAGAAAAAAAAAATGTGAATACATATAGACTGACTTCTCGTAATGTTAAATCAGGCAGACCGTAGTCCATATTTGACCGTTTGAAAAAAAAAATGACCAAAGAGTTCTCAAAAGGATTTTGACTATTATAAAAATATAGATTCCTTCTGATGTTAAATAAGCCATACAGAAGTCCATATTTGACCTTTTGAACCTATTTCTGGACAGAGACCTTGAACTTTAACCATACTATACAAATTTCTTATACTATACAGACTTCTCGTGATGTTATATCAGCTACTAAAGAGTAGCTACTAAAGAGTCCTCGATCTTGGACTTTCTATACATACTCATAGACTCCTTCTGATGCTTCATAAGCCATATAGATGTCCATTTCTGACCTTTTGAACTTATTTCTGGTCAAAGTGTCTACAACATTTTTCAAACTATATAAAGTTATATACTCCTTCTGATGATAAATCAGCTATACAGAGGTCCCCTTTTGACCTACTGAACATATTTCTGGCCAAAGAGTTCTTGAACATTATCTTGCTATACTACAGATTGGCTTCATGTGAATGTTATATTATCCAGCCAGCAGTCAATTTTCACCCACTGAAAATTTTTCTGGCCAAGAGTCCGTGAACATTAACTCACTATACATATAGACTGACTTCTCGTAATGTTAAATCAGGCAGACTGTAGTCCATATTTGACCGTTTGAACAAAAAAAATGGCCAAAGAGTTCTCAAAAGGATTTTGACTATTATAAAAATATAGATTCCTTCTGATGTTAAATAAGCCATACAGAAGTCCATATTTGACCTTTTGAACCTATTTCTGGACAGGGACCTTGAACTTTAACCATACTATACAAATTTCTCATACTATACAGACTTCTCGTGATGTTATATCAGCTACTAAAGAGTTAGCTACTAAAGAGTCCTCGATCTTGGACTTTCTATACATACTCATAGACTCCTTCTGATGCTTCATAAGCCATATAGATGTCCATTTCTGACCTTTTGAACTTATTTCTGGTCAAAGTGTCTACAACATTTTTCAAACTATATAAAGTTATATACTCCTTCTGATGATAAATCAGCTATACAGAGGTCCCCTTTTGACCTACTGAACATATTTCTGGCCAAAGAGTTCTTGAACATTATCTTGCTACACTACCGATTGGCTTTATGTGATGTTATATTACCCAGCCAGCAGTCAATTTTCACCCACTGAAAATATTTCTGCACCAGAATCCGTGAACATTAACTCACTATACATATAGACTGACTTCTCGTAATGTTAAATCAGGCAGACCGTAGTCCATATTTGACCGTTTGAAAAAAAAAATGACCAAAGAGTTCTCAAATGGATTTTGACTATTATAAAAATATAGATTCCTTCTGATGTTAAATAAGCCATACAGAAGTCCATATTTGACCTTTTGAACCTATTTCTGGACAGAGACCTTGAACTTTAACCATACTATACAAATTTCTCATACTATACAGACTTCTTGTGATGTTATATCAGCTACTAAAGAGTAGCTACTAAAGAGTCCTCGATCTTGGACTTTCTATACATACTCATAGACTCCTTCTGATGCTTCATATAAGCCATATAGATGTCCATTTCTGATCTTTTGAACTTATTTCTGGTCAAAGTGTCTACAACATTTTTCAAACTATATACTCCTTCTGATGTCAAATCAGCTATACCAGAGGTCCCCTTTTGACCTACTGAACATATTTCTGGCCAAAGAGTTCTTGAACATTTTCTTGCTATACTACAGATTGGCTTCATGTGAATGTTATATTACCCAGCCAGCAGTCAATTTTCACCCACTGAAAATATTTCTGGCCAAGAGTCCATGAACATTAACTCACTATACATATAGACTGACTTATCGTAATGTTAAATCAGGCAGACTGTAGTCCATATTTGACCATTTGAAAAAAAAAAAAAAATGTGAATACATATAGACTGACTTCTCGTAATGTTAAATCAGGCAGACCGTAGTCCATATTTGACCGTTTGAAAAAAAAAAATGACCAAAGAGTTCTCAAAAGGATTTTGACTATTATAAAAATATAGATTCCTTCTGATGTTAAATAAGCCATACAGAAGTCCATATTTGACCTTTTGAACCTATTTCTGGACAGAGACCTTGAACTTTAACCATACTATACAAATTTCTTATACTATACAGACTTCTCGTGATGTTATATCAGCTACTAAAGAGTAGCTACTAAAGAGTCCTCGATCTTGGACTTTCTATACATACTCATAGACTCCTTCTGATGCTTCATAAGCCATATAGATGTCCATTTCTGACCTTTTGAACTTATTTCTGGTCAAAGTGTCTACAACATTTTTCAAACTATATAAAGTTATATACTCCTTCTGATGATAAATCAGCTATACAGAGGTCCCCTTTTGACCTACTGAACATATTTCTGGCCAAAGAGTTCTTGAACATTATCTTGCTATACTACAGATTGGCTTCATGTGAATGTTATATTATCCAGCCAGCAGTCAATTTTCACCCACTGAAAATTTTTCTGGCCAAGAGTCCGTGAACATTAACTCACTATACATATAGACTGACTTCTCGTAATGTTAAATCAGGCAGACTGTAGTCCATATTTGACCGTTTGAACAAAAAAAATGGCCAAAGAGTTCTCAAAAGGATTTTGACTATTATAAAAATATAGTTCCCTTTCGAAAGCTACTGTGATATTTATATTTATATATATAATATTTATATAATATAATTATATATATATATATATATGTATGTATTATATAATATTGTCTGGCTGTTCTCTGGCCACATTTAATTCTGAGGAATTAAAGCTGCCTCCGAACACATCTCTCGTTATGTTAAAACGTTTGAGAGGTTCTCGAGGTGATGACTTGTGTGATGGTCGGATTACAGCTAGACTGCCCTCCTTGAGGATCTCCATGACGTTAACTTGGTCATGGGAAAACCTTATTCTTTGTGCATCTTTGTGCCCTTGACGTATTAAGACTATCATGGGTGCGGGGGTGTGTGGTTATACGATGATGGGCCAGTCTGAAGAGACCTTTTCTTCTCTTCTTTTTGCTCATCATCATTTTAGGAGGGTTCAAAAGCAGAGTGTAACGAGTTGCGCTCCCCCTCGTGAAAACTGGGGACCGGCTCGTTGTACTCAGCAGCTGTATAATAGACCTAAGACAAAATCCTGAGGGTTGTTTTGTCCCAGGTCTGTGGGGGTGTGCCCCTACGGGACAAGACATGTAAGTCAAACAGCTCCTACCTGACACCCTCACGAAACTACTGTACTTCCTCGCCACCTCTGGTGATTCGGGGAGCAGCGGTTTCCAGCGAAATGTTAGATGTTCTGTTGCTTTTCTGCTGTCATCCAGGACACAGAACATCTAATATCCCCTCAAAAGGAAGTGTTAAGTTGATACCACTCTCAGAGAGTCTGGCAGCATGGAAACTTCTGCCAGGTTTTTTCTACTTGGGTATTAAGTACAGTACAAATAGGATAGAATCCAATTTATTAATCGTCCTCCGCGTTTCAACGGCGTGGTATTCACTTCCGTGAGACCGGAACTGGCGCATGTACTGTCACAAGAGCTGCAAACTCTTCTGAGCAAAGAGGCCATAGAATATGTTCCTCTTCCAGAGAGAGAGTCAGGCTATTACAGCAGATACTTCCTGGTCCCCAAGAAGGATGGGGGGTTGCGTCCAATCTTCGATCTTTGAGGCTTAAACCGTACAGTTAAAGCACTCAAGTTCAAGATGTTAACTGTAAAAACGATTGTGTCATAAATTCAACATCACGTTTGGTTCGTCATGATCGATCTGAGGGACGTATATTTTCATATAGAATATTGCCACAACACAGGAGGTTCCCAAGTTTGCTTTTGGGGGCAAAGCTTACCAATTTTGGGTCCTTCCATTTGACTTAGCCATGTTATCTCTAGAGGGCTGAGGTCAACGCCAAGGGCGTTCTCTCTCCCACCCTGAGGGTAACATGTTTGGGGTTAAATAGACTCTGTCACCATCGGGCATAATTGTCTCCCGCTTGTGTCAGGACCAATTTTACCACCCTAAGCAACATCTAGCTAGGTCAGGACATTACATAGGTCTCATGGCAGCTGCGTCCACAATGATTTCTCTGGGCCTTTTGCGCATGAGACCATGTCAGTTGTGGCTCATAATAGGGGATTTCAATCCCCAAGGGCAAATAAAGGCAAGAAACACTCGCTGAGTGCTTCGTGTCCTTTCTAAAATCCATGTTTATGGTGAGTCACGCGCTGAACGCTTTGTGCACTTTCTAAAATCCATGTTTATGGTAAGGGTTACGCGCTGCGGCTTCGTTCCCTTTCTATGTGGTTCAGACCCTGGTTCCTTGCTTTGGGTCCCACTTTAGGTGTGTCTTGCTGTCGCAGAAGGCTAACGGCAGACGCCTCCCTGATGGGCTGGGGAGCGGTCTTAAGTGGCAATTGGCACATCAACTGCCTCAAGATGATGACTGTATTTCTGGCCCTGAAATACTTTCTCCCTCAGTTGAGAGACCGTCATGTCCTAGTGCAGCACAGCGCAGTCTCTTACATAAATTACCAGGGAGGTTTGTGCTCACGCAATCTGATCAGAATAGCGAGGCAGATCTTTCTCTGGGCCCAGGAAAAGTTCCTGTCACTCAGGGCAGTTTACATTTCAGGGCACCTGAATGTGGGAGCGGATTTACTGTTCAGACAGAAACTACCGATAGGGGAATGGAAACTCCACCCAGAAGTAGTCAAACAGATTTGGACCAGATTTTACGAAGTGGTGTTGGACCTCTTCGCCTCTTATCAGAAAGCGCAATGTCCCCTCTACTTCTCTCTGAATCACCCAGCCCCTGGGTCTGGATGCGATGGCGCACACATGGCCCAGAATGTGCCTGTATGCGTTTCCTCCAGTTTCTCTGCTCCCAGGAGTTCTAGCCAGAGTTTGGTTCTCCGAGATAATATCTCTCCTCAACGGCTCGCTATGGACGATTCCGGAGAGGAGGGACTTTCTGTTTCAGACGGAGGCCGCGATATTCCATCCCAGGCCCAACCTCTGGAACCTTCATGTTTGGCCCCTGATGGGTACCAACTGAGGGACACTGGGCTTTCGCCTGGCGTTATTGAGACCATTCTAAGTGCTAGGGATTCCTCCACTAGAAAGAGTTATGCCAACAAATGGAGTGTCTTTGAAAGGTGTTGTACATAATGCAGATCCGGTCAACTGCCAGATTGCTTCAGTTCTGGATTTTCTGCAGGGAAAATTAACAACAGGCACATGCCCCGCCACTCTCAAGGTTTATTTGGCCGCTCTTTTGGCTTGCCATGCCTTGGTTTACGGGGTGCCACTCGGGAGACATCCTCTGCTCGCTTGTTTCATTCGTGGGGCCAGACGACTGAGGCCTCCCGTAAAAACCAATATCCCATCATGGGACATAGCAGTAGTCCTAGAAGGGTCTGGTTGAGACACCTTTTGAAACTCTAGAATCAGCATCTGAAAACTTCTGACTCTAAAGATGTTTTTTTCTTATGGCAATAACTTCTTTGAAAGAATTGGGGATATGCAGGCTCTGTCGATTTTGCCACCCTGCTTAGACTTTGCCCCAGGAATGGTGAAAGTGATTTTGCATCCTCATCCTGATTACCTGTCTAAGGTGCCTTTTTCGGCTATACATCCTGTCACGCTTGAGGCCTTCTGCTCTCCGCCGTTCACGACGCCGGAACAGGAGAGATCTCATAGACTATGTCCAGTCCGTGATCTTCAGGCCTACGTCCACCGCACTAGCTAGTAGCGTAAGTCAGAGCGACTTTTCGTCTGTTATGGGGGCCGCAACTGATGACTGCCGCCACTAAGTGGACCATGTCACATTGGGTCAGGGATGCTATTGCTCTTGTCTATGAGGCGCGCGGTCAAGCTTCGCCAATGGCTTTAAGGGCTCACTCCACCAGAGGGGTCGCCTCCTCTGCTGCCTTGGCAAGAGGTGCCCCTTGCAGTTTATTTGTGATGCGGCAGGCTGGTCCTCTCCGCACACATTCATAAGATTTTATAGTTTGGATGTTCATGCCACTCCGGGCTCTCATGTCCTTGAGTCGACATCGCAAGCTAATGTCTAGACCTTCTAACGTTCTTGTGAAACACACCTGCACAACCGTGGGAGTCCAGACATGTTCAAGCACGGCGGCGTGGGTATTCTCGTTCCCAATGCGCTGAGCAGCGCAGCATCGATTGTAGCTTTCGAAAGGGAACGTCTCCGGTTACTTAACTGTAACCTTGTTCCCTGAGAAAGCGGAACGAGATGCTGCGCTACTTTGCCGTGCTGAAGATGTCCCAGGACTGCTCTTCAGACAAAATATCCTGACGATGCACCTGTGGCTCATCTACTTATAGCCTCGTGTCGCGGGGGCGCGCCGATGACGTCACCGACCGAGGCTATATTACCTCCGGGTCAATTTCATTGACGTGTTATACACAATATTCACAGCTGGTCACGATAAAATATGTTCCCAATGCGCTGAGCAGCGCAGCATCTCGTTCCGCTTTCTCAGGGAACAAGGTTACAGTTAAGTAACCGGAGACGATTCCTTCTGATGTTAAATAAGCCATACAGAAGTCCATATTTGACCTTTTGAACCTATTTCTGGACAGAGACCTTGAACTTTAACCATACTATACAAATTTCTCATACTATACAGACTTCTCGTGATGTTATATCAGCTACTAAAGAGTTAGCTACTAAAGAGTCCTCGATCTTGGACTTTCTATACATACTCATAGACTCCTTCTGATGCTTCATAAGCCATATAGATGTCCATTTCTGACCTTTTGAACTTATTTCTGGTCAAAGTGTCTACAACATTTTTCAAACTATATAAAGTTATATACTCCTTCTGATGATAAATCAGCTATACAGAGGTCCCCTTTTGACCTACTGAACATATTTCTGGCCAAAGAGTTCTTGAACATTTATCTTGCTATACTACAGATTGGCTTCATGTGATGTTATATTACCCAGCCAGCAGTCAATTTTCACCCACTGAAAATATTTCTGCCCAGAGTAAGCGCCAAAGTCGCAAAATTGCGACAAGACGTCATACTTTTTAAAACAGGCTGTAGATCCTAATATGGTGTAATATCTCATTTGTATTCCCTACCACTAGATGGCAGACATGTAATACTTTGATTCAAGACCAAAATGACGTCATTCCTATTCAAAGTAATGGAGAAAACGTCTCCGGTTACTTATTGTAACCTTGTTCCCTGAGAAAGCGGAACGAGATGCTGCGCTGCTCAGCGCATTGGGAACATATTTTATCGTGACCAGCTGTGAATAGTGTGTATAACACGTCGATGGAATTGACCCGGAGGTAATATAGCCTCGGTCGGTGACGTCATCGGCGCGCCCCCGCGACACGAGGCTATAAGTAGATGAGCCACAGGTGCATCGTCAGGATATTTTGTCTGAAGAGCAGTCCCGGGACATCTTCAGCACGGCAAAATAGCGCAGCATCTCGTTCCGCTTTCTCAGGGAACAAGGTTACAATAAGTAACCGGAG
Source organism: Scardinius erythrophthalmus (assembly GCF_964197995.2). Taxonomy (NCBI): domain Eukaryota; kingdom Metazoa; phylum Chordata; class Actinopteri; order Cypriniformes; family Leuciscidae; genus Scardinius; species Scardinius erythrophthalmus. The sequence goes on along the minus strand of NC_138241.1, from coordinate 8,425,193 downwards.
ACGTTCCCTTTCGAAAGCTACAATCGATGCTGCGCTGCTCAGCGCATTGGGAACGAGAATACCCACGCCGCCGTGCTTGAACATGTCTGGACTCCCACGGTTGTGCAGGTGTGTTTCACAAGAACGTAAGAAGGCCTAGACATCAGCTTGCGATGTTGACTCAAGGACATGAGAGCCCGGAGTGGAATGAACATCCAAACTATAAAATCTTATGAATGTGTGCGGAGAGAACCAACCTGCCGCATCACAAACATGTTGCAAAGGGGCCCCCCTTGCCAGAGCACTAGAAGAGGCGACCCCCCTGGTGGAGTGAGCTCTAAGACCTATAGGCGAAGTTTGCCCACGCGCCTCATAAGCAAGAGCGATAGCATCCCTGACCCAATGAGACATAGTCTGCTTGGTAGCAGCTCCTCCTCTGTTGCTGCCCCCATAACAGACGAACAATTGCTCCGACTTACGCCACTGGCTAGTGCGGTGGACGTAAGCCTGAAGAGCACGGACTGGACACAGCCTATGAGATCTCTCCTGCTCCGGCGTTGAGAACGGCGGGGAGCAGAAAGCCTCAAGAGTGACAGGATGTACAGCCGAAAACGGAACCTTAGGCAGGTAATCAGGATGTGGATGCAAAATCACTTTCACCATACCTGGGGCAAAGTCTAAGCAGGATGGCGAGATAGACAGAGCCTGCATATCCCCAATTCTCTTCAAGGAAGTTATTGCCATCAGAAAAACCATTTTTAGAGTCAGAAGTTTATCAGACGCTGATTCTATTGGTTCAAAGGGGGTGTCAACCAGACCCTCAAGAACTATAGCTAAATCCCATGAAGGGACCTTGGTTCTTACTGGAGGCCTCAGTCGCCTGGCTCCCCGAAGGAAGCGTGAGAGCAGAGGGTGTCTCCCAAGTGGCGCCCCGTCAACTAAGGCGTGGCAAGCCGAAAGAGCGGCCACATAAACCTTAAGAGTGGCAGGACATGTGCCTGTTGATAATTTCTCTTGCATGAAGTCCAGCACTGAAGCAATCTGGCAGTTAACTGGATCTACATTGTGTTCAACGCACCACCTTTCAAAAACACCCCACTTAATAGCATAACTTCTTCTAGTAGAGGAAGCCCTAGCACTCAGAATGGTCTCAATAACATCCGATGAAAGCCCAGTGTCTCTTAATTGGTTCCCATCAGGGGCCAAACATAAAGATTCCACAGGTCGGGCCTGGGATGGAATATCGTGCCCTCCGCCTGAGACAGAAGGTCCCTCCTCTCCGGAATCGCCCACGGCGAGCCGTCGAGGAGAGCTATTATCTCCGAGAACCACACTCTGTTCGGCCAACGTGGCGCTATCAGCAAGAGGCAAGACCCTTGTTGGCGAACTCTGGCTAACACTCCCGGGAGCAGAGAAACTGGAGGAAACGCATACAGGCGCATTTTGGGCCATGTGTGCGCCATCGCATCCAGACCCAGGGGGGCTGGGTGACTCAGAGAGAAGTAGAGGGGACATTGCGCTGTCTGTTGTGAGGCGAAGAGGTCCACCTCCGCTTGGTAAAATTTGGTCCAAATCTGTTTCACTACTTCTGGGTGGAGCTTCCACTCCCCCGTCGGTAGTGTCTGTCTGGACAATAGATCTGCTCCCACATTCAAATGCCCTGGGATGTATACTGCCCTGAGTGACAGGAACTTGCCCTGGGCCCAGAGAAAAATCTGCCTCGCTATTCTGTTCAGGTTGCGTGAGCGCAGACCTCCCTGGTGATTTATATACGAGACTGCTGCTGTGTTGTCCACCCGCACTAGGACATGACAGCCCCTCAATTGATGGAGAAAATATTTCAGAGCCAGAAATATGGCCATCAGCTCGAGGCAATTGATGTGCCAATCGAGCTGATGACCCTCCCATTCCCCTTGAGCTGGACGGCCATCCAAGACCGCACCCCAGCCTGTCAGGGAGGCGTCTGTCGTTAGCAGTTTGCGACGACACGGCGCCCCTAAAGTGGGACCCAAGGCGAGGAACCGGGGTCTGAGCCACAGAGATAGTGTACGAAGCCCGCGGCGCGTCACTTTTATTAGCCTTTGAGGATTGGCTCTTGGATGAAAACCTCTGGCTTTTAGCCACAACTGAAACGGTCTCATGTGCAACAGCCCCAGAGGAATCACCGTGGAGGCTGATGCCATGAGACCTAACATTCTTTGATACTGTCGAACAGTACGATCTTGGCCTAGCTTGACTTTGGTCATGGTCTGCCAAATGGTCTCGATTCGAGCGGGAGACATTTGTGCCCGCATCGTAACCGAATCCCAAACGATCCCGAGATAATTCGTTCTCTGAGCAGGAGAAAGAACACTTTTCTTGGTGTTGAGTTTCAGCCCTAGAGAAACTAGATGAGCTAACACGATGTCTCTGTGTTGGAGCGCCATCTCTCGTGATTGTGCTAGTATTAACCAATCGTCTATGTAATTCAAAATGCGAATGCCCTGGAGTCGTAATGGAGCCAGTGCTGCATCCATGCATTTTGTGTATGTGCGGGGTGACAGTGCTAGACCGAATGGAAGAACCCGAAATTGGTACGCTTCGCCCCCGAAAGCGAACCTCAGGAATTTCCTGTGTTGTGGCAATATTTCTATGTGAAAATATGCGTCCTTCAGATCGATCGTGACGAACCAATCGTGATGTTGTATTTGCGACACGACCGTCTTGACGGTTAACATCTTGAACTTGAGTGCTTTGACTGTGCGGTTTAAGCCTCGAAGATCTAAGATTGGACGCAACCCCCCATCCTTTTTGGGTACCAGGAAGTATCTGCTGTAATAACCTGACTCCCTCTCTGGAAGAGGAACACGTTCTATGGCCTCTTTGCTCAGAAGTGTTTGCAGCTCTTGCGACAGTACATGCATCTGCTCCGGTTTCACAGTGGTGAAAATCACGCCGTTGAAACGCAGAGGACGACGAATAAATTGGATTCTGTATCCTAACTGTACTGTGCTTAATACCCACGCAGAAACGCCCGGCAGAAGTTCCCACGCTGCCAGACTTTCTGAGAGTGGTATTAATTTTAATACTTCCTTTTGAGGGGATATTAGATGTTCCGTGTCCGGAATGACAGCCGGAAACAACGGAACATCTAATATTTCGCTGGAAACCGCTGCCCCCCGAAGCACGAGAGGTGGCGGGGATGGAGAGGTTTTGTGAGGGTAGCGGGAAGGGACGAATAGATTTTGAACGCGCCCCATCCCGCGGGGGACTACCCCCACTAGATTGGGCGCCAGACCATCAGGACTTCCTCTTTCTATTGATGATAGTCCTGAGGTCTGGCTTGGGAGGTTGCTGAGCCTGGCGAGTCTGCCTCCAGTCTCTCTGAGGGGGAGCGCGGCTCGCCACGCTCTGCTTTTTTACCTCCCTGACTTTTGAAGGACCGGGGCGGGGCTGGGTGGCAGACGGCCCCTCCCCTTGAGTGCGGCGAGGAAAAAACTGCACAAACGCTTCCTCGTGTTTCTTGACTTCCTTAAAGCGTGTGACAACGGTGTTAACCGCGTCACCAAACAGCCCAGATGGAGATACGGGAGAGTCAATAAGAAACAAATGATCTTTTTCCTTAATCCCTGTCAGATTAAGCCACAGATGCCTCTCCGTGCTGACTAAAGCAGACATAGAACGGCCGATGGCACGGACCGTCTGCTTGGTCGCACGGAGAGACAGATCTGTGGCACGACGAAGCTCCGTGAACGCTTCCTCGTCGATCGTACTGCCCACACTCAAATCCTTCAACAGGTCAGCCTGGTACGCCTGTAACACTGCCATAGTGTGCAGCGCAGCACCAGCCTGACCTGCAGCTTGATAAGCTTTCCCCACTAATGATGATGTTATACGACAGGGTTTAGTGGGGAGGGTAGGTTTCTTTATCGAAGATGCCGATTCGGGTGAGAGATAGCCCGCGAGCGTCTCTTCAACCCGAGGCATCTCCGTATACCCTCGCGCTTTCGCACCCACGATAGTCGAAAAAGTCGACGTCGAGGGCACAAAAACGCGAGAAGTATATGGTTTACTCCATGACTTAGACAGCTCGTCATGGAGGTCCTCGAAAAAGGGGAGAGACTGATGTAATGTTCTCTCCCCCCTGCCACCGGACAGAAACCTATCCTCAAGTTTACTGGGTTTGGGGGTCTCTTGGTCGCGTGGCCAGTCAAGCTGTAACCTGGCCACCGCGCGAGTCACCACCTCTAGCAATTCCTCGACAGATCTTTTTTCACGGGAGGAATGTTCAGAGGCTGGCTGCTCGTTATGATCTGACGAACCAAGAGATATATCATCCCCCTCGTGAACCGAAGAAGCACCGGAGCGCGCTTCGAGATCACGGGAAGGGATGTTAGGATCTGGTGACGCAGCAAGCGAAAGGGACGGACCCGTCTCTTGCTCGTCATGCAGATCCATACGAGAGCCCCACGTTGGTAATGCGGGTGCGGACTGGAAATAGTTCAGACGGGAGCGGAGCATCTTAACCCTCTGAGGTCGACAAACGCGCCGGCGCGTTTTGCTGGATTTTCTCCACATTGTAGCACTATAAACTTAAATTTCTCCGTCATTTATGGTCATACAGAAAAAATAAATATAAAAAAAGAATCTGTGGTATTTCTACTTTTGTATGTGTCCACTTCCAATCAAATCAAAACATTGTGCTTTTGTAAAATAAAGAAAATAAACAGTGTGTGCGTTCTGCCTCTCCGTCGCGGTGAACTTTTTTTTCTTGAGCACGTCTATAAACTGAAACAAAACTCAGCGAATACTTGTCACACATTTATGAGCCATACACCTTTATAAACATTTAAGTGTGTACTTTTAAATGATCGGATTCAAAACGAAAACAAATATTCTCTGTTTAAGTAATTTGTATAAAACCAACAAGATTTCCAGCTTCTCAAACGCTTCCTAATTATTTTTAATTCGGCCACGCCCACTCGCGCAAAAGATATTCACATGCAAATCTCCACATGGAACGCGATCGCCCTCATTACCTCAACAACAAAACACTTCACTTCACTTTTCGTCGAGTTTGAAAGACGTGCCTGAGCTTACATTGGATTTACATCAGAAGAAGAAGAAGAACGATATTTGAAGACAAGAAAGATAAGGTAAGTAATTCTTACATATTAGTTTGCTATTGTTGCATAAATTTCACATTGCAGTTGAACTGTTGCTAGATATATGGTGAATATTATAATATTTAGACCCGTGTTTACTGTTACTGTGTTTGTGGATATCTGCTCAAACGTAGATAGGCTATGTACTGTATATGGTAGGCCTAACCATAATGTTTTATATCTGATCGCAATCGCGTTTTAATGTATCATATTTTTGATCGCGATCGCGTTTTAATGTATCATATTTTTGATCGCGATCGCGTTTTAATGTATCATATTTTGGAAAAGCAAAACGCTCCAAACGGCTTCATGTTTTTACTATTATCTCATTTCATATCATCATAACGAATGGAAACATTTGAAGTAACATGATAATCAATATATTTTTCTCTAGCTTAGTTGTTACTGAAATCTTTTTGAAAATATATATAGGCTGCTATATTGTTATTATTTTATGCAGCACTGCGCATAGCCTATACCTACAAGGCACAACAAACCTGGTGTTCATTATATATTGTTGGAAACATTTGTGTGAGTGTGTATTTTGTGAATTTTAAAAAGCAATTTTAACAAGAAAAATCTAAAATGTATTCCCAAAATCGTGCAGGCCTTTCTCTTGATATCAGTATGTTCACTTTTTTTTTTTTTTTTTCAGGGCCCAGATGACACTGAGTCCTGCTGACTTCAACATTCACAGTACATGTCTCTGTACATGAACATGGTAAAGTGAAAATCAAACACCTTAGAAAATGAAAGGTATGTACAATGTTTTTAGGAATGGCACAAAGGTCTCTTTCTTCAATAAGTGCTTTTTTGTTGTGTATCTTTGGATTATGTTGTGTTGTAAATAAATCCAAACAATTTTAAAAGCCATTCTTTTTTAAATCTCCTCATTCTTTGTGCAAGGGTGGTCAGAATGATGGGCCCTGATAAGCTCCTAATAGGGCCATTAGGGAGGTTCTTTGTCTTTCTCAGGTGTGGAAAGCTTTCATATTAATGAGGTGATCCGCCTCTTCGCATATTGCTTTCTAACACAAAACACGTCGTAAAATTTTTTAATCAATATATTGTCTTCTCTGAATGAGCAGTCAGGGTGATTCTCACATAGTTTTAGAGCAAATATTCTAGGCTACGTGATACAATTTTCAAAAGTCTTGTGAAGAAATAATCAGTATGGGTTTCATGACCTTATTTCAGTGAGAATTTATTTTTGTATTTTCACAAACCACGCATAAATGTCATTATCTCAAAACTACAAACTTTTACATACATTCTGCTGATATATTATTGTAGCAGAGTTTGTGCTGAATACAGTGTAATTAGACTTTAGCCATGAAAATGTCACAAGTAACAGAAATAACCACAAATGTCAGAGCATGTCAGAACACCTCCAGGGCCCAGAAAACAGCTCAGACCTCAGAGGGTTAACTGTGAGCTGATCACAATGCTCGCACCCGCCCTTCTCTATCGCCAGTACCGCGTGCTCTTCCCCCAAACAAACAAAGCAATAATCGTGTGTATCCAGCTTAGACATGGGGCGGGAGCATGGAGGAACACAGCGCTTATTGCTTTGTTGACTCATTTCACTTCTTTTTTTACTTTTTAAACTCTATGATGTAGCGAGAGAGAAAAAGATTTTTGAAATGAGAGAGATGAAAATTCTGCACACTGCCTGTAGTAAACTAACTCCTAGCAACAGATCTGTATCAGAACGAAGGTAGAGAGAGTTTCAACGCACACACTGCACAGTAATGGTCTGAAGACAAAAGACCTGACGATGCACCTGTGGCTCATCTACTTATAGCCTCGTGTCGCGGGGGCGCGCCGATGACGTCACCGACCGAGGCTATATTACCTCCGGGTCAATTCCATCGACGTGTTATACACACTATTCACAGCTGGTCACGATAAAATATGTTCCCAATGCGCTGAGCAGCGCAGCATCGATTGTAGCTTTCGAAAGGGAACAGCAGAGCAAGTGAGCGATCGTGTCATTGATGCGGAAGCAGTTCAGTTCAGAGCGTCTGAGTAGATTGTGAGATTAGTGAGAGAAAATTGTCAAAATGGCTAATAAAAACTTGTACCGTGAGGATGTGTTGCAAATGTTATTCGCTGATTCTGACTCTGAAGGGGAATATTTGCCTTTTGGAAATGACGATCGGCCGTCTAATGATCGCGCTTGTCCCTGTACATCTTTGCCGCGCAATGGTGTCGCCCGCGCCTCTCCCGGGAAAACTTTGCTGCACAATGGTGCCGCGCGCGCTTCTCCTGGTACATCTTTGCCGCGCAATGGTGCCGCGCGCGCTTCTCGCGGTACATCTTTGCCGCGCGCGCTTCTCCCGGTACATCTTTGCCGCGCAATGGTGTCCCCCGTGCCTCTCCCGGTACATCTTTGCCGTGCAATGGTGCCGCGCGCGCTTCTCCCGGCAAAGTATTGTAATATAGTAATAATTTAGTACTTTCTCCTGTTATTGATGGTTTCCTCTTTTCCGATCATTTGGAATGAGGATAAAAAAAAAAAAAAAAAGCATGTAAATAAATTCCAACATCAATTCAATATCTACTATTTCCTGAATATTACTGATGAACTGATCAAAAAGTAGGCTACTGTTCACATGCGTTTTACTACTATATAGTATAGTAATAATTTAGTACTTTCACCTGTTATTGTTGGTTTCCTCTTTTCTCAACATTTGGAATGAGGATAAAAAAATTTAAATAAAACATGCAAATAAGTTCAAACATAAGTTCAATATCTACTATGTCCTGAATATTATGAAATTCAAGAGGGCCGCCCCTGATGACGTCATAATATGCAAATTAGATGAGTATATTTACACCCCACATAAACTTTCAGTCATCCCAAACATTTTTCTAATTTAGAGTAGACCTCTATCTTTAAGCCCTTTCAAGCCACAAGCTTTTGAAATTTTGACGTCAAAATCCAGCATTTTTTCAAAAAAAACCTTGGCGCCTAAAGGGTTAACTCACTATACATATAGACTGACTTCTCGTAATGTTAAATCAGGTAGACCGTAGTCCATATTTGACCGTTTGAAAAAAAAAATGACCAAAAAGTTCTCAAAAGGATTTTGACTATTATAAAAATATAGACTGCTTCTGATGTTAAATAAGCCATACAGAAGTCCAAATTTGACCTTTTGAACCTATTTCTGGACAGAGACCTTGAACTTTAACCATACTATACAAATTTCTCATACTATACAGACTTCTCGTGATGCTATATCAGATACTAAAGAGTAGCTACTAAAGAGTCCTCGATCTTGCACTTTCTATACATACTCATAGACTCCTTCTAATGCTACATAAGCCATATAGATGTCCATTTCTGACCTTTTGAACTTATTTCTGATCTACAACATTTTTCAAACTATATAAAGTTATATACTCCTTCTGATGATAAATCAGCTATACAGAGGTCCCCTTTTGACCTACTGAACATATTTCTGGCCAAAGAGTTCTTGAACATTTTCTTGCTATACTACAGATTGGCTTCATGTGATGTTATATTACCCAGCCAGCAGTCAATTTTCACCCACTGAAAATATTTCTGGCCAAGAGTCCGTGAACATTAACTCACTATACATATAGACTGACTTCTCGTAATGTTAAATCAGGCAGACCATAGTCCATACTTGACCTTTTGAACCTATTTCTGGACAGAGACCTTGAACTTTAACCATACTAAACAAATTTCTCATACTATACAGACTTCTCGTGATGTTATATCAGCTACTAAAGAGTTAGCTACTAAAGAGTCCTCGATCTTGGACTTTCTATACATACTCATAGACTCCTTCTGATGCTTAAAAAGCCATATAGATGTCCATTTCTGACCTTTTGAACTTATTTCTGGTCAAAGTGCCTACAACATTTTTCAAACTATATAAAGTTATATACACCTTCTGATGATAAATCAGCTATACCAGAGGTCCCCTTTTGACCTACTGAACATGTTTCTGGCCAAAGAGTTCTTGAACATTTTCTTGCTATACTACAGATTGGCTTCATGTGAATGTTATATTACCCAGCCAGCAGTCAATTTTCACCCACTGAAAATATTTCTGGCCAAGAGTCCGTGAACATTAACTCACTATACATATAGACTGATTTCTCGTAATGTTAAATCAGGCAGACCGTAGTCCATATTTGACCATTTGAAAAAAAAAAATGTGAATACATATAGACTGACTTCTCGTAATGTTAAATCAGGCAGACCGTAGTTCATATTTGACCGTTTGAAAAAAAAAAATGACCAAAAAGTTCTCAAAAGGATTTTGACTGTTATAAAAATATAGATTCCTTCTGATGTTAAATAAGCCATACAGAAGTCCATATTTTACTTTTTGAACCTATTTCTGGACAGAGACCTTGAACTTTAACCATACTAAACAAATTTCTCATACTATACAGACTTCTCGTGATGTTATATCAGCTACTAAAGAGTTAGCTACTAAAGAGTCCTTGATCTTGGACTTTCTATACATACTCATAGACTCCTTCTGATGCTTAAAAAGCCATATAGATGTCCATTTCTGACCTTTTGAACTTATTTCTGGTCAAAGTGCCTACAACATTTTTCAAACTATATAAAGTTATATACACCTTCTGATGATAAATCAGCTATACCAGAGGTCCCCTTTTGACCTACTGAACATGTTTCTGGCCAAAGAGTTCTTGAACATTTTCTTACTATACTACAGATTGGCTTCATGTGAATGTTATATTACCCAGCCAGCAGTCAATTTTCACCCACTGAAAATATTTCTGGCCAAGAGTCCGTGAACTTTAACTCACTATACATATAGACTGACTTCTCGTAAGGTTAAATAAGGCAGACCGTAGTCCATGTTAGACCGTTTGAAAAAAAAAAATGACCAAAGAGTTCTCAAAAGGATTTTGACTATTATAAAAATATAGATTCCTTCTGATGTTAAATAAGCCATACAGAAGTCCATATTTGACTTTTTGAACCTATTTCTGGACAGAGACCTTGAACTTTAACCATACTATACAAATTTCTCATACTATACAGACTTCTCGTGATGTTATATCAGCTACTAAAGAGTAGCTACTAAAGAGTCCTCGATCTTGGACTTTCTATACATACTCATAGACTCCTTCTAATGCTACATAAGCCATATAGATGTCCATTTCTGACCTTTTGAACTTATTTCTGGTCAAAGTGTCTACAACATTTTTCAAACTATATAAAGTTATATACACCTTCTGATGATAAATCAGCTATACAGAGGTCCCCTTTTGACCTACTGAACATATTTCTGGCCAAAGAGTTCTTGAACATTATCTTGCTATACTACAGATTGGCTTCATGTGATGTTATATTACCCAGCCAGCAGTCAATTTTCACCCACTGAAAATATTTCTGGCCAAGAGTCCGTGAACATTAACTCAGTATACATATAGACTGACTTCTCGTAATGTTAAATCAGGCAGACCGTAGTCCATATTTGACCGTTTGAACAAAAAAAAATGGCCAAAGAGTTCTCAAAAGGATTTTGACTATTATAAAAATATAGACTGCTTCTGATGTTAAATAAGCCATACAGAAGTCCATATTTGACCTTTTGAACCTATTTCTGGACAGAGACCTTGAACTTTAACCATACTATACAAATTTCTCATACTATACAGACTTCTTGTGATGTTATATCAGCTACTAAAGAGTACTCGATCTTGGACTTTCTATACATACTCATAGACTCCTTCTAATGCTACATAAGCCATATAGATGTCCATTTCTGACCTTTTGAACTTATTTCTGATCTACAACATTTTTCAAACTATATAAAGTTATATACTCCTTCTGATGATAAATCAGCTATACAGAGGTCCCCTTTTGACCTACTGAACATATTTCTGGCCAAAGAGTTCTTGAACATTTTCTTGCTATACTACAGATTGGCTTCATGTGATGTTATATTACCCAGCCAGCAGTCAATTTTCACCCACTGAAAATATTTCTGGCCAAGAGTCCGTGAACATTAACTCACTATACATATAGACTGACTTCTCGTAATGTTAAATCAGGCAGACCGTAGTCCATATTTGACCTTTTGAACCTATTTCTGGACAGAGACCTTGAACTTTAACCATACTATACAAATTTCTCATACTATACAGACTTCTCGTGATGTTATATCAGCTACTAAAGAGTTAGCTACTAAAGAGTCTTCAATCATGGACTTTCTATACATACTCATAGACTCCTTCTGATGCTTCATAAGCCATATAGATGTCCATTTCTGACCTTTTGAACTTATTTCTGGTCAAAGTGTCTACAAAATTTTTCAAACTATATAAAGTTATATACAGCGTCTGATGATAAATCAGCTATACAGAGGTCCCCTTTTGACCTACTGAACATATTTCTGGCCAAAGAGTTCTTGAACATTTATCTTGCTATACTACAGATTGGCTTCATGTGATGTTATATTACCCAGCCAGCAGTCAATTTTCACCCACTGAAAATATTTCTGCACAGAGTCCGTGAACATTAACTCACTATACATATAGACTGACTTCTCGTAATGTTAAATCAGGCAGACCGTAGTCCCTATTTGACCGTTTGAAAAAAAAAGACCAAAAAGTTCTCAAAAGGATTTTGACTATTATAAAAATATAGACTGCTTCTGATGTTAAATAAGCCATACAGAAGTCCAAATTTGACCTTTTGAACCTATTTCTGGACAGAGACCTTGAACTTTAACCATACTATACAACTTTCTCATACTATACAGACTTCTCGTGATGCTATATCAGATACTAAAGAGTAGCTACTAAAGAGTCCTCGATCTTGGACTTTCTATACATACTCATAGACTCCTTCTAATGCTACATAAGCCATATAGATGTCCATTTCTGACCTTTTGAACTTATTTCTGGTCAAAGTGTCTACAAAATTTTTCAAACTATATAAAGTTATATACAGCTTCTGATGATAAATCAGCTATACAGAGGTCCCCTTTTGACCTACTGAACATTTTTCTGGCCAAAGAGTTCTTGAACTTTATCTTGCTATACTACAGATTGGCTTCATGTGATGTTATATTACCCAGCCAGCAGTCAATTTTCAACCACTGAAAATATTTCTGGCCAATAGTCCGTGAACATTAACTCACTATACATATAGACTGACTTCTCGTAATGTTAAATCAGGCAGACCGTAGTCCCTATTTGACCGTTTGAAGAAAAAAAAAGACCAAAAAGTTCTTAAAAGGATTTTGACTATTATAAAAATATACACTGCTTCTGATGTTAAATAAGCCATACAGAAGTCCAAATTTGACCTTTTGAACCTATTTCTGGACAGAGACGTTGAACTTTAACCATACTATACAAATTTATCATACTATACAGACTTTTCGTGATGTTATATCAGCTACTAAAGAGTAGCTACTAAAGAGTCCTCGATCTTGGACTTTCTATACATACTCATAGACTCCTTCTGATGCTTCATAAGCCATATAGATGTCCATTTCTGACCTTTTGAACTTATTTCTGGTCTAAGTGCCTAAAATTTTTTTCAAACTATATAAAGTTATATACACCTTCTGATGATAAATCAGCTATACCAGAGGTCCCCTTTTGACCTACTGAACATATTTCTGGCAAAAAGTGTTCTTGAACATTTTCTTGCTATACTACAGATTGGCTTCATGTGATGTTATATTACCCAGCCAGCAGTCAATTTTCACCCACTGAAAATATTTCTGGCCAAGAGTCCGTGAACATTAACTCACTATACATATAGACTGACTTCTCGTAATGTTAAATCAGGCAGACCGTAGTCCATATTTGACCGTACGAAAAAAAAAATGACCAAAGAGTTCTCAAAAGGATTTTGACTATTATAAAAATTGTAGCGAATACGACTTTGGGTAAATTTGAATTAGCTCAATAATATAGGGAATTTTGGAAATATTAATAATTATGACTCATGTTCATAATTCATAAGTCGCATATACATTTATTTTATCAATTATAGAGATTAACTGGTTCTGTAACTGATCTAATCGTTATTCGTCCAGCGAGTAACGGTGAGATTATCACAGTTAAGAAGGGTTATCTCTTTACAAACTCCAAGAAAGTTTAGGTTCTGGCCACGAACAGTAAACTTTATGAGTTTATTAATTAAAACTACTGAATGTAGTCTAATATCGAGCTTGTAGCTGGATCTTTTGTTTCATTGACTTTAGAATGGTGGGTTTTCAAACACAGAGACAGTGAAAAGTATAAATGGTTTTTAATAAATGTGACTAAAGATTATATGAGCTACGAATAGAAACGTACGTAAAAATGCAAACAATAAACACAAACAAACATTTAAACAATAATAACATACGTGATAAGAATAAAATGAAATGAAAGAAAGAAAGAGAGAAATAGAGAGAAGGGAAAAGCTAGTAATTGTTACATACAGAAACCTAAACGACGGACCCCAGAAAAGCAGCTTTTATCAGATAAATATACTTGCACGTCTGTTCTCTGTTTGGTTGATGCTGAAAGCGCGGACGAGGTCCTGTTTCGACTGCGTCTTCCGGTGTCGCGGGAAGCTTGAAAAGGCTCACTGAAATGTAACGTTACCGAGAAAGTTCGTCTTCATCTTCCGTGAAGGAAGAGGCAAATATAACTTAGTTGCAAAGGAACGGCTGCTACGACTCGAACATGTGTTTGTCCGAGGCCTTCCGGGATGTTCCTCGGGGAAGCGTCGCGCCGGTAGAAGAGGAGGAAGGATGAGAGCGAGGTGAGAGAGAGAGAGGTGAGAGAGCCCGCTGTGTTTTGAAGGAGCTCAAGTCACGCCCCCTTGCGTGCGTGACCCAATCGCCTGGGAGGACGTATTGTGGTCATGTCCTTTCATTTGGAAAGGTACACGCCTCTTCTAACTAATGCTGGCGGAATAAACTTCGTTCATAAACATTTATAAAACTGGTATTAATCAAATAATGCATCCTCTAATATTCTGTGCTAAATATTCAACACCGTTGTGTTCTTCTGAACAAAACAATACCGCGAATGACAATTCTGTTAGTCAACAACACAAAGAAACAGGATTTCTCGTGATTACATGCATATTAAACTGATTACATATCAATAAAGCTTATAGATATCGTATTTCGGGTATAAGTATCATAAGCACAGCAAGAAATACATTTTAAACATTTTAAAAAGGTAATTTTGACCACAAGTGGTCGGGCATGATAAGGAGTCTGTGTTTTGTGTGTGTGTATGCAGAGTCGTGCACACGTGGAACCGCGTGGTGAACTTTGTCCTTCCTTTTCAGGGTGAATATCTTCTTGAGTTGATGAGATTAACTCAGGGGACCTGACCGAGCATCTGCTAACACTGTTGTTTTGTTTTGAGGGGTTAATCAGTACCTTTTGTTTGTTGATTAGATTTGATTGATCAACACAAAGGCAGACCTGATCATCTGCTTTCCGTTACAAAATATAGACTGCTTCTGATGTTAAATAAGCCATACAGAAGTCCAAATTTGACCTTTTGAACCTATTTCTGGACAGAGACCTTGAACTTTAACCGTACTATACAAATTTCTCATACTATACAGACTTCTCGTGATGTTATATCAGATACTAAAGAGTAGCTACTAAAGAGTCCTCGATCTTGGACTTTCTATACATACTCATAGACTCCTTCTAATGCTACATAAGCCATATAGATGTCCATTTCTGACCTTTTGAACTTATTTCTGGTCAAAGTGTCTACAACATTTTTCAAACTATATAAAGTTATATACTCCTTCTGATGATAAATCAGCTATACAGAGGTCCCCTTTTGACCTACTGAACATATTTCTGGCCAAAGAGTTCTTGAACATTATCTTGCTATACTACAGATTGGCTTCATGTGATGTTATATTACCCAGCCAGCAGTCAATTTTCACCCACTGAAAATATTTCTGGCCAAGAGTCCGTGAACATTAACTCACTATACATATAGACTGACTTCTCGTAATGTTAAATCAGGCAGACCGTAGTCCATATTTGACCGTTTGAAAAAAAAAAATGACCAAAAAGTTCTCAAAAGGATTTTGACTATTATAAAAATATAGATTCCTTCTGATGTTAAATAAGCCATACAGAAGTCCATATTTGACCTTTTGAACCTATTTCTGGACAGAGACCTTGAACTTTAACCATACTATACAAATTTCTCATACTATACAGACTTCTTGTGATGTTATATCAGCTACTAAAGAGTAGCTACTAAAGAGTCCTCGATCTTGGACTTTCTATACATACTCATAGACTCCTTCTGATGCATCATAAGCCATATAGATGTCCATTTCTGACCTTTTGAACTTATTTCTGGTCAAAGTGCCTACAAAATTTCTCAAACTATATAAAGTTATATACACCTTCTGATGATAAATCAGCTATACCAGAGGTCCCCTTTTGACCTACTGAACATATTTCTGGCCAAAGAGTTCTTGAACATTTTCTTGCTATACAACAGATTGGCTTCATGTGATGTTATATTACCCAGCCAGCAGTCAATTTTCACCCACTGAAAATATTTCTGGCCAAGAGTCTGTGAACATTAACTCACTATACATATAGACTGACTTCTCGTAATGTTAAATCAGGCAGACCGTAGTCCATATTTGTGTCACAATCCACAAGTAGAAAACAAGGATAGGATCCAAATGCAGTAAGTATTATTTATTAGGGTAATCCAATCTCATAACAGTCCAGGCAGGGGTCAAAACCAAAGTAGCAATCCAACAAGAACAATACAAACAGACAAGAACAGAACTCTGAAGTGGCGTGATACATACAACAAGGACTCCATAACAAACACTAAACAGGCAGGGTATTTATACACAGGGAAATTACAATGATAATGGGAAACAGGCTGAGTGCAATGATCAGTGATAAGGGACAGCTGAGTGCAATGAAAAGACAAGGATCATGGGGAATGTAGTTCAAGAGTGTGCTGGACACCGTGAGGAAGGAGGACATCTAGTGGTGACCCAAAGAACATAAACCAGACACTGTGACATAACCCCCCCTCTACGGAGTGGCTCCCAGACACTCCAAGACAGGACACGGAACAAAACAAGAGTTCAGGAGGGAGGTGGCACGGTGGAGGATCAGGGGGAGGGACGGGGGGCCAGGTCCATGAAGGGAAACAGAAACAGGGGGTAACAGACTCAAAGGGGGCCAGGGTGACACAGACAGTCCAACGGCCGACCAGGGCGGAGACGACAGTTCATCGAGGGGCCTGGACAGAGGAGACGACCCCTCGGGCGGCCAGGGCGGAGACGACCCCTCGGGCGGCCAGGGCGGAGACGACCCCTCGGGCGGCCAGGGCGGAGACGACCCCTCGGGCGGCCAGGGCGGAGACGACCCCTCGGGCGGCGTAACTGACACCAACGGCTCAGGCACTGGAACTGGCACCACCGACTCAGGCACTGGAACTGGCACCACCGGCTCAGGCACTGGAACTGGCACCACCGGCTCAGGCACTGGAACTGGCACCACCGGCTCAGGCACTGGAACTGGCACCACCGGCTCAGGCACTGGAACTGGCACCACCGGCTCAGGCACTGGAACTGGCACCACCGGCTCAGGCACTGGAACTGGCACCACCGGCCCAAGTGTGTGCGTAGCCCACTCACACCACATGGCTGTGGCCATAATGGCCAGTGTCGCGGTCACTGAGGGCTCAGGAACAGCCGGCTCAGGCTCAGGAACAGACACAGGAACAGGAACAGACACCACCGGCTCAGGAACAGACACTGGCTCCGGCTCAGGAACAGACACTGGCTCCGGCTCAGGAACAGACACTGGCTCCGGCTCAGGAACAGACACTGGCTCCGGCTCAGGAACAGACACTGGCTCCGGCTCAGGAACAGACACTACCAGCCCAGGAACAGACACCACCAGCTCGGCGGTGAAAATCCTCTCCGAAGACACAGGCTCAGCGGCGGCCATCTTGTCCGAAGACACAGGCTCGGCAGACGTGACGTGAACAGTCTCTGGATCGACAGACGTGACGTGAACAGTTTCTGGATCGTCAGATGTGCGCCTTCTCCCCCTTCTCCGTCCGCGATGGCGAGACGGCGGCTCCGATCCATCCCTCACGAGTCCAGGGTCAAAAGGGGGCCATGGCGGAGAGTGATGTTGGCTTTCCTCTCGACCACTCACTGCTCTGCGACCTCCCCGGGTCCCACGGAAAATGACTAGGCGGGATCCCTCAAAACCAATTCCTCTCTCCCGCTCGATGGCTGGGGAAGAAACACGGGCAAACATACCGCTGGATCCTTGGTGTGACGGAGTCCTTCTGTCACGATCCACAAGTAGAAAACAAGGATAGGATCCAAATGCAGTAAGTATTATTTATTAGGGTAATCCAATCTCATAACAGTCCAGGCAGGGGTCAAAACCAAAGTAGCAATCCAACAAGAACAATACAAACAGACAAGAACAGACCTCTGAAGTGGCGTGATACATACAACAAGGACTCCATAACAAACACTAAACAGGCAGGGTATTTATACACAGGGAAATGACAATGATAATGGGAAACAGGCTGAGTGCAATGATCAGTGATAAGGGACAGCTAAGTGCAATGAAAAGACAAGGATCATGGGGAATGTAGTTCAAGAGTGTGCTGGACACCGTGAGGAAGGAGGACATCTAGTGGTGACCCAAAGAACATAAACCAGACACTGTGACAATTTGACCGTTTGAAAAAAAAAATGACCAAAAAGTTCTCAAAAGGATTTTGACTGTTATAAAAATATAGATTCCTTCTGATGTTAAATAAGCCATACAGAAGTCCAAATTTGACCTTTTGAACCTATTTCTGGACAGAGACCTTGAACTTTAACCATACTATACAAATTTCTCATACTATACAGACTTCTCGTGATGCTATATCAGATACTAAAGAGTAGCTACTAAAGAGTCCTCGATCTTGGACTTTCTATACATACTCATAGACTCCTTCTAATGCTACATAAGCCATATAGATGTCCATTTCTGACCTTTTAAACTTATTTCTGGTCTACAACATTTTTCAAACTATATAAAGTTATATACTCCTTCTGATGATAAATCAGCTATACAGAGGTCCCCTTTTGACCTACTGAACATATTTCTGGCCAAAGAGTTCTTGAACATTATCTTGCTATACTACAGATTGGCTTCATGTGATGTTATATTACCCAGCCAGCAGTCAATTTTCACCCGCTGAAAATATTTCTGGCCAAGAGTCCATGAACATTAACTCACTATACATATAGACTGACTTCTCGTAATGTTAAATCAGGCAGACCGTAGTCCATATTTGACCGTTTGAAAAAAAAAATGACCAAAGAGTTCTCTAAAGGATTTTGACTATTATAAAAATATAGATACCTTCTGATGTTAAATAAGCCATACAGAAGTCCAAATTTGACCTTTTGAACCTATTTCTGGACAGAGACCTTGAACTTTAACCATACTATACAAATTTCTCATACTATACAGACTTCTCGTGATGTTATATCAGCTACTAAAGAGTAGCTACTAAACAGTCCTCGATCTTGGACTTTCTATACATACTCATAGACTCCATCTAATGCTACATAAGACATATAGATGTCCATTTCTGACCTTTTGAACTTATTTATGCTCAAAAGTTTTTAAACTATATAAAGTTATAGACTCTTTCTGATGATAAATCAGCTATTCAGAGGTCTACTCAGCTACTCAAGGTCTCAAGTTTTGACCTACTGAACATATTTCTGGCCAAAGAGTTCTTGAACATTATCTTGCTAAACTACAGACTGACTTCTTGTGATGTTATATTAATCAGCCAGTAGTCAATTTTCACCCATTGAACATATTTCTGGCCAGAGTCCGTGACCATTAACTCACTATACATATAGACTGACTTCTCGTAATGTTAAATCAGGCAGACAGTAGTCCATATTTGACCGATTGAAAAAAGTAATGGACTAAAGAGTTCTCAAAAGGATTTTGTCTATCATAAACTCAGAGACTCCTTCTGATGCTAAATCAGCCATACAGAAGTCCATACTTGACCTACCGAAAAGAGTCCTTAAATTCCTTAAAGAGTCCTTAATTATCACTATACATTCAGATTGATGACATACTGAATTGTTTTTTTTTTCAGAGAGTCTACTTGACCTCTCTATATATACTCGTTGACTCTTTATTGTCACGTCAAGCTATACAGAAGTCCATTATTGACCCAAAGAACATATTTCCGGCCAAAGAGTCCTCGATCTTGGGCTTTCTATACATACTCTTTCTGATTCTTCATAAGCTATATAGATGTCCATATCTGGCGAATTGTAAATATTTTTGGCAAAAAGTTCCTCTCAAGTTAACTTACTAAATACTCATAGACTTCTTCTGATAATACATCTCTTTAACAGGCTGATGCCTGGCTGATTTAACATCAGAAGGAGTCTATAAGTTTATATAGTTTAAAACCTTTTGAGGACCCATGAAATGTTCAATAAGTCAGATTTGGACTTTTATATGAAGCATCAGAAGGAATCTATAAATATGTATAGAAAGATCAAGATTGAGGACTCTTTGGCCAATAATATGTTCAGTAGGTCAATTCTGTCTCTCTGGCTGATGAAACATCAGGAGTCAATAAGCATGAATAGAAAGTTCAAGATCAATTACTCTTCGGTCAGAAATATGCTCAATATTTCAAATCTGAAATACTGTATGGCTGAAGAAACATCAAGAAAGAGTCTGAGTGTGTTTAGAAAGTTCACGATCAAGGACTCTTTTGCCAAAAAAAATGTTCAGTAGGTCATTTATGGTAAGCTGATTAAACATTTTTATTTAAAAAGATCAAGTTTATAGAGTCTTTGGGCAGAAATATGTTCAGTAGGTCAATTATGGACAATGTCTGGCTGATGAATCATCATAAGTAAATTAGCATGTATAGAAAGCTCAAGACCGAGGACTCTTTTAACAGAAATATTTTCAGCGTGTCAATTATGGACTACTGTCTGGATGATGAAACTCTTGAAAAAGTCAATGAGCATGTATAGAAAGTTCAAGTTCATAGACTCGTTGGCCAGAAATGTGTTCATCAGACAGTATGGACAATTGTTTGGCCGATGTATTATCTGAAAGAGTCTGTAAGTATGAATAGAAAGTTCAAGATCAAGGACTCTTCAGTCAGAAATATGCTCAATATGTCAAATCTGAACTACTGTATGGCTGTAGAATCAATGAGCATGTATGGAGTGTTCAAGATCGAGGACTCTTTTACCAGAAATATTTTCAGCAGGTCAAATATGGACTGCTGTCTGGCTGATGAAAAACTAGGAGTCAATATGCACAATTGTCTGGCCGATTTACTATCTGAAAGCGTCTATAAATAGTCTATAAGTATGAATAGAAAGTTCAAGATCAAGGACTCTTCTGTCAGAAAATATGTTCAATATGTCAAATCTAAACTAATGTATGGCTGAAGAAACTAAATAAGGCGTCACTGAGAATGTATAGAAAGTTCAAGATCGAGGACTCTTTTACTAGAAATATGTTCAGGAGGTCAATTATTGACTATTGTCTGCTTGATGAAACATCGGAAGGAGTCAATGAGCATGTATAGAAAGTTCACAGACTCGTTGGCCAGAAATGTGTTCAATAGTCAATATCTACAATTGTCTGACCGATGTACTATCTGAAAGAGTCTATAAGTATGAATAGAAAGTTCAAGATCGAGGACTCTTCGGTCAGAAATATGTTCATGTCATCAAATCAGAACTACTGCATGGCTGATGAAACACCAGAAAGAGTCTAGGATTATGTTAAAAAAGTTCAAGATTGGGACTTTTTTGCTAGAAATATGTTCAGTAGGTCAAATATGGACTGCTGTCTGGCTGATGAAACATCAGAAGTCAACGATTGTGAATAGAAAGTTCAAGTTCAAAGACTCTTCGGGTAGGAATATGTTCAGTGGGTCAATTATGGACAATTGTCTGTCTGATGAATCATCATAAGTAGTCAATGAACATGTATAGAAAGTTCAAAATCGAGGACTCTTACCAGAAATATTTTCAGCAGGTCAATTATGGACTACTCTCTGGCTGATGAAACACTAAAAGGAGTCAGTGAGCATGTACAGTATGTTCAAGTTCATGGACTTGTTGGCCAGAAATATGTTCAATAATTAATATGGACAATTGTCTATCCGATGTACTGTCTGAAAGAGTCTATAATTATGAATAGAAAGTTCAAGATCAAGGACTCTTCGGTCAGAAATATGTTCAACGTCAAATCTGGACTTCTGTATGGCTGAAGAAACATCAGAAGAAGTAAATGATTATGTATAGAAAGTTCAAGTTTATGGACTCTTCGGGCAGAAAAATGTTCAATTGGTCCAATTTTGAAATACTATATTGTTCTTGTAAAATCAGGAGTAAATGAGTATGTATAGAAAAATTTTCATAGACTCTTTGGTCAGAAATAGGTCATATTGATACAATACAATACTGTATTGCTCTTGTAACATCAGAAGGAGTCAATTTATATGTAGAGAGAAATCAAGTTCATAAACCCATTGCCCAGAAATGAGTTTAGTAGTCAATTATGGATATTTTTTTGGCTGAAGTACTATCTGAAAGCATCTATGAGTATGTATAGAAAGATCAAGGACTTTTCAAGCCAGAAATATGTTGAAATATGTTCCAGCCTGCCTGATGAAAAATCAGAAGGAGATAGTAATTATGTATAGATAATTAAAGTTCCAGGTCTCTTTGACCAGATATATGTTCATTGGGTCAAATTTGGACTAACAATATGGTTGATGAAACATCAAAAGTAGTCTATGAGAACGCATATAAACATACCCTTTGATGACTCTTTGGCTAGAAATATGTTCTCTTGGTCAAATATGGACTACTATATGGTGGATGTAAAATCAAAAATAGTTTAGAAGGAACAGTAAGTTAAACTTTGATGATTCTTTTGCCAGAAATATGTTCAGTAGGTCAATAATGGACTTCTGTCTCAATGATGAATCATCAGAACAAGCCTATGAGTCAGAGGTCTGATGAGCCTATGAGATAGAACGATCAAGATCGAGGACACTATGGGTATAGAAATGTTCAATAGGTCAAATTTGAAGTATTGTATGGCTGATGAAACATCAGAAGGATTGTAAGAGAAATTAAGTCTAGAAATTTAAAGTTTAAGGTCTCATGTCTAGAAATATGTTCAAAATATAAAATTTGAGCTACTGTTCAAATTCATCGGACAGCAGATCGGATAGAAGATACATCGGAAGCAGTCTATGAGTATGTTTAAAGTTCAAGATCGAGGACTCTATGGTCAGAAATATATTCAGTGGGTCAAGTATGGACATATGATGAAACTGATGAAACATCGGAAGCAGTCAATGAGCATGTATAGAAAGGTCAAGATCAGGGACTCGTTGACCATAAATATGTTCAGTAGATCAAATATGGACTTTTGTATGGCTAATGTATTATTAAGAGAAGTCAATAAGCAGAGAAAGTTAATGTTCAAAGACTCTTAAATATGTGTTCAAAAGTTCAAATAGGAACCTCCATAAAGAGATATGGCTGAATTAAGAAACCCTTTGAGGACCATTTGACCAAAAATAAGTTCAATAGATCAAATATGTAATTCTATGTGGCTTATGAGCCATCAGAAGGGGACTAGGAGTGAGAATGCAAAGTTCAAGACTGAAACTCGTTTCCAGAAATATGTTCCTTGGGTCAAATATGGACTAACTTCTTGGGAAGTGACGATGGCGCCTGTGTTTGGCTTTGCCGCGTCCCAGATACTTATTTTAATATGCCTTTTAATGCCACTATTCCTGTCCACAAAAGTATCAGCAACCTTGGTTTACGATCGGCAATTGCTAATGCGAATTAGAGTTGAAATGACCGGTTTTATGGGTATCGATGATCCACCTCCATTACCACCCTGTGTTCGTTTGTACATACCTGGTCACAATCTCACGCTGCACTGCGACGGGAGAAGAAAGTCAGCGTACCTGCCCAAGAAGCGTGGGAAACGGAGGAGGCGAGGGACCAGAGCAGGTTTTCAGGTTAAGAATCGCTGCTTATGGAAATACTCCCTTGCTGTCAACCGGACGGACTGCCTGCTTGTGGATTATAATCCTTTACTTTTCTACCAACCGGGCTTTGCCTGGCCTTGGATCCCCGAAAGAGCATCCTATTTGTGGCCAGTGTTTCCAGATGCGTCCGGTGGATTGCTGAAGAGACACCCCCCCCCCCACCTTGGCCAGGCCCGTCGTGGACTGTCTGCGCTTAGGACTATCGAGTGCACATCATCTGCCATTTCTGAAGACTCAGTCATTTCTTCTGTGAATGTGTGCTTGTTAAATGCCCGTTCTGTCACGAATAAGGCGCATATTTTGAATGATCTGATTGTAAGGCAAAATCTGGACTTTCTATTACTTACAGAAACTTGGCAACGCAACGCGGAATTTATTCAAAAATGAGCTGTGTCCTGTTGGCTGCTCGTATATTGGATCCCCTCGTCTTTCTGGCCGCGGTGGAGGTCTCGCCATGGTATGGAGAGATAGCTACCACTGTCAACTGGTGAGCGTGGAAACTTTTTCCTCTTTTGAACTTCAAATCACGAGAGTTGGTCGGATAAAGCCGTTCTACTGCATCCTCATTTATCGTCCGCCTTGTCCTGCTGGGCAGTTCTTAACAGAGTTTACGGACTTCATGTCATCCGTTATTAATTTTGAAAAATTATTAATGGTTGGGGATTTTAATTTTCACACTGAAGTTGCTGATAATCATGCTGCAAAAGAGTTTCTTAGTATTACGGATTCACATAATCTAAAGCAGCATGTTCATGGACCCACACATACTGGTGGTCATACATTAGACCTGGTTTTTACTTTAGGTTTGGATGTCGATGCATTATGTTGTGAAGATATGTCGATTAGTGACCATAAGTGCATCTTTTTTAATCTTTCTACTATTGCAGACCCGCCTTGTCAGAATCGTCTGATAAAATCACGCATTATTACGCAAACAACTGTTGAGCAATTTAGCTCTCGATTTGACTGTGATTTTAATTTGATGGGTTGTAAAAAATATGTTGAGCTCTTAATGCAATCTTTTAATAATGTCCGCTCTTCCGTCTTGGACGAAGTGGCCCCTTTAAAGATAAAAATTAAACCCATCTGTAACACCACGCCTTGGATGACGGAAGATGTGCGTTGTTTCAGGAGGAGGTGCCGTACCATCGAACGCCTGTGGAAATCAACCGGGCTTGAAGTGCACCGCCTGTATCTTAAGGAACTTATGCAGGATTTTAACGATTTAGTTGCGAAATGCAGGGCTGCCTATTTTTCTAATCTAATCTCCTCCTCTAAGCGTAACCCTAAGATATTATTTGATACCATACATAATATTGTATCACCCCCAGCAGCTGTGACAACAATTGATCCTCAAAATGATTGTGATAGACTGATGTCCTTTTTTATTGATAAGGTGCAGTCTATTAGATCAAATATTCTGCATGGACCACACTTTATTGTCGATGATATTCGTTCAGCTAGGCCGATTACCATTGAGTCTTTTAAACCAATCACTCTTCCAGATTTGCTAAATTTGATTAATAAAATGAATATATCCTCCTGTCCACAAGATATTAGGCTATACCATCTTCATTATTCTTAAAAGCACTCCCTGCAATTGGTACTAGTATAGTAGATATTATCAATTGTTCACTGGCCTCAGGCTGTGTTCCGTCTTATTTTAAACATGCCACTATTCATCCTATAATAAAAAAAGCCTAATTTAGATCCAGCAGTTTTGAAGAACTATCGGCCAATTTCAAAGTTGCCATTGCTGTCTAAAATTCTAGAGAAAGTTGTTGCTAATCAACTTACTGCTGTATTAGAGAACTTGGAATTGTATGATAAATTTCAGTCAGGATTTAGGAAGAGACACTCGACTGAGACCGCTTTAGTGAGAGTTAATAACGACCTTCAAGTGGCATCGGATGCAGGCCTATGTTCAGTGTTGGTACTTTTGGATCTGAGTTCTGCCTTTGATACTGTGGATCACAATATTATGATTATGATATTGCGCGAGTGGGTCGGCGTGTCAGGAGTGGCCCTAGATTGGTTTAGCTCATATCTTACAGATAGAAGTTTTGACGTATCTATTGGTGATTTTAAATCTGCCTCGTCACCCCTGCTTTGTGGTGTTCCACAGGGTTCTGTGTTGGGCCCAATATTGTTTATTTTATACTTGTTTCCTCTGGGTCAGATCATACAAGATTTTAATATTTCCTATCATTTTTACGCAGATGACATTCAGCTTCACTTTACCTTCCGGCGAAATGAGTCATCCAAACTTTCGAGGCTTTTAGATTGTATAGATGTCATAAACAGCTGGATGGCCGAAAGTTTTTTGCAGCTGAATCCAGATAATACTGAGGTTTTAATTGTAGCACCAGACAATGCTATACCTCTGATTATACAGGACATTGGACCTTTGGCATCTGCTGTGCGGCCTAGTTTAAGGAACCTTGGGATTATATTTGATAAATCCTTATCTTTTGAAACCCACATTAAATCCTTGACCAAATCATGTTTTTTTCATTTACGTAATATTAGTAAATTGAGGTCTGTGGTCTCTCAGTCGGAACTGGAGATGCTCATTCATGCTTTTATTTCATCCCGTATTGATTACTGTAACTCACTTTTTTCTTCACTCAATAAATCTGTTCTTCATCGACTACAATCCATTCAAAATTCAGCTGCTAGGTTACTTACCCGATCAAATAGGCGCACCCACATCACCCCAATACTCTGTTCCCTTCATTGGCTTCCTGTAACTTACAGGATCCAATTCAAAATTCTCACCATAACATATCGAGCCTTATATGGCCAGGCCCCTTCTTATCTTGCGGATTTAATTCATTTTCATACACCTCTCCGGTCCCTCAGATCTAATAATCAAAATCTGCTAGCTACGCCACGAACCCCACGAGACAAGTGAAGACTCACTTGTTTAAGTTAGCTTTTGGGTGATCT
Organism: Scardinius erythrophthalmus; assembly: GCF_964197995.2. Lineage (NCBI taxonomy): Eukaryota > Metazoa > Chordata > Actinopteri > Cypriniformes > Leuciscidae > Scardinius > Scardinius erythrophthalmus. The sequence continues at coordinate 8,398,971 of NC_138241.1, read as the reverse complement.
ATGTTGTAGATGTTGTTAATTTTATCTGTTTCAATTGATTTCAAAGTGTTTTATTATGTTTTATTGTCTATTGTACAGCGCCTTGTGACCCATTGGGCCCTATCTTGCACCCAGCGCAATTGACTTTGTACACCGACGCATATATCATTCCTATTTTACACGCGCGCAAAGCGCGCTTTTCCCTCCACAGAAGCACGTCGCTAAACTAGGGAATGAACTTGCGCTCCCTGGGCGGTTCAGCGCAAAAAAGGAGGCGTGTTCCGGCGCAAACGTTCCTTCATGCTATTTTGCAGGTTTAGAAAACAATTGCGCCACTATAACCAGGAAAAAATAGTTTAAAGTCAGTGGCGCGTTGCGCATGTTATTCATATGCTATTTTAAGGGTGCATGCTTGGCCATAATCAATGTAGCATGTGCACAACGCGCATACAATTTGATTCTCTCATCTACACAGAAGCAGCAGTTTTCATTTTTGCAAATCATACATTATTACGATAGATAGATAGATAGACAATTTATTATAAAAGCATACATCTAGCTTACACATTTACCCAAATTATCATACGCCTTTTTAACCGAAGTTAATTTGGGTGGGTTTCTCCATCCCCAACGTCCCTGACGAGAGCGTTGCTCGGCTGTGAACCGCTCCTGGCGCGCGCCTGGCAAATCCGCCGTTACAATAGGAATCCGCTTTAGAAAAAGCGCGTCTGCTCTTAAAGGGAATGTGAGATGACGCTCTGATTGGTTTATTTCACGTTACGCCCAAACCACACCTATGAATAACGAAGCTACTTCAGACCAACCCATTTTAGATTTGCGCCTGGCGCAAGAGTCATTTATCCCGCCGGGAAAATAACAACAGCGCCAAGACCCGCCCACAAAGTTACTTGCGCTTTGCGCTTTGACACTTGCGTTTCAGATTGTTAAAATAGAGCCCATTGTGTCTGTGAAAGGTGCTGTATAAATAAATTTTACTTACTTACTTACTTACTAACTCTATGGCTGACGTAACATCAGAAGGAGTCAACAAATACTTATAGAAAGTTCAAGTTTGAGTACTCTTTGGCCCGAAATATGTTTAGAAGGTAAAAAAACGGGACCTCTGTGTGGCTACTTTAACATCAGATTTAGTCTATAAAATAATATAGCTTAAATATTATATATTATATAAGATTATATATATTTAAAACCTTTTAAATTGACCAGAAATAAGTTTAACTGGTCACATATGGACTTCTAAATGGCTTATGAAGCATCAGAAGGAGTCTATGAGTATGTATAGAATGTATGTATGTGCAATGCATTGCAATGCAAGAAGTTCATAGCCAATGTTATTCTTCAATGCACAACGTTAGATCGTTTGTGCAATGCAATGCAACGACACACCTGTTATATCTTTTAATGAACAAGGGATTGAGTTAGTTCAGGTGTGCAAATGCAATGCAATGCAAGAATTTCATTGCCTATTTGTTATTCTTCAATGCACAACGTTAGATCGTTTGTGCAATGCAATGCAATGCAAGAAATGCATAGCCTGTGTTATTCTTCAATGCACAAGCTTAGATCGTTTGTGCAGTGCAATGCAATAACATTCGTTATCTCTTTACTGAACATGGGAAGAAGTTAGTTCTGGTGTGCAATGCAATGCAATGCAATGCAAAAAGTGCATAGCTTATGATATTCAATGCACAACGTTAGATAGTTTGTGCAATGCAATGCAACAACAAACATGTTATCTCTTTAATGAACATGGGATTGAGTTAGTTCTGGTGTGTGCAATGCAATGCAAGAAGTGCATAGCCTATATGTTATTCTTCATTTCACAACGTTAAATCGTTTATACAATGCACTGCAACAACACATATGTTATTTCTTTAATGAGCATGGTAATTAATTAGTTCTGGTGTGCAATGCAATGCAAGAAGTGAAAGGAAAACAAATTTGCCGAGTAAAAACAGTTTGTGTTGTTGAATCATATATTTTTTCTAGTAGGCTACATCTTAAAATATAGAGCTCATGACAAATAAAAGTTCCAGATGGACAAACATTAACTGCAAAAACCAGTGTCAAAAAACAATATTTAAAATAAACTAGAAGAGTAAATACACAGATATGGCCTATTTATGAATGAAATTTATTTATTTGTCATTTAAACTGATGCAAAAAGGGAAAGCGTAGAAAACACTTATTATCCTGTCGCCCCCTCTAGTGGACAGCATTAAATAGTACGGCCTTCATTGCTCAGATAACGCAAGTCAATGGATTTTATGGGAAAGTAAGTCTGACCAGTTAGAAAAGATAAGCGAGTCAGACCAGTCTGAAGGTCTGAGCTGAATTTGGTGAAGCATTAAAGTTCTAGGCGGAGTCAATTTCTCATAATAATAATAATAATAAATAATAATAATAATGTTTAAATATATGCTGGCTTTCTTAAGCCAACATAATAAAGAAACTCAGAGAAACATCGACCAATTCAGTATGTAATAAAATTGTATTCGTTTTATAATAAAACTAATAACATTTTAAAGGTATACCGTGCTCTTCAACCGACATGATTTTAATTCATCCCAAACCTGGTAATTTTGTCAGTATTAATGTACGTTCACTGATTCTAGCTTCTCTCTTTTCTGTCTATTTCTTTTACAAAATGTATTAAAATGTATTAAATTTTCAAAATTATTTATATCCTACATAATATGTCACACACGCCTACCTGCCTTTTAATGTAAATAAAAGACGAGAGTGGTAGCCTAACTGTTACGGACATATTATCATGGTATACTGTTCAGCCTATTATTGATTTTTATTTCCACTTCCCTTTTATCCAAAGAAACGGAACTATTTGCACTGTATTTATCAATGGGAAATACATCATGCTAAAATAATCTGTCATATACTATGGCTCACATTAATGGGGTCGCTTGCAAGTAGCAGCAGCACGAATTATGTGACCAGCAACATATTTCTGCTTAAAATATTGAAATGAGTGAGTGTTGGTTTCAGGCATAATTTTATTAAAGTGCATTTGTCAGTGCCGCACTCTTACTGACTCTTATTCTGCTTGACAGAAAGAAAAGCTTGTAGCTTACTGAAGGCGGAGCGGTTTGACCAATCAGACGAAAGGGGCGTTTCAGCGCCGCCCACGTGTGCAAATGAAATATCGAACCCATAAACCGATTTGTAAACCACAAACGAAAAATGAAAAATCGAGCCAAAATCTAATTTTTCGTTTTTTGACATAAACTAAAAAACGATAAACATAATCGGTTTTGATGAGAGAAAAAAAAAAACATATACGAGTGTGTTTTAGAACCCAGAACCTCTGACACGCTTGGCAGAAGTTCTGCCACTAGACCATTTAAAAGCACGCTAACTATAATCGGATCTATCTATTTATTCACGTGAGAATTCTCACCACCAACAGCAACATATATCAGACCTAATTAAACGACAAATTAAACCCAATGTACTATTTAAATCGATTGCTGAACATCAAAAAAACATAAAAATCCGTTATTTATTTTACGACCATGTCCGGAATAAAGAGTAGGCCTGGTAAACCTATACATACAGTTAGGGTGACATTAAAGGGCATACACCGTGAAATATGATTTTGACCATATTGCCCATCTCTAAGTCATTTATTTCCCGCGTGACCTGTAAAGTCACGTCCACAAACCTCTTGCGTATAGTTTGGTCACACCACAAGGAGTAGTGGCCTCAAAGCTTCAGCACTACAACTCTGAGCTCGATTGCTATGTCTGAGGTAAAACACGTCCCCCTCATTAGCATACACATAGACATAATATACATAGACGCCCTATTGGCCGCTGGATCGTACGTCAACGGCGCCGCCATACTGCGGAGGGCAACTTTCCCATACCTCTAATAACGAGAATTGAAAAAAATGCCTATTTCTTGTGCTGCTTGGGGCTTTACAAATCGCCACACAATTGAAAACAGGTCTCAGGGAATTACCTTTCTCAAGCAAAACTGAAAATTTGTTTCTGGTTGCATTTCATTTACTATTTTTATTTTCAGAGGAGAAAGGCCACGAAATTTAAAAATACTACTGTTATTGTGTCACGAAATGTAGTGTTAAGAGTTTTTCAGTCGACAATAGTTGTTTAAAGCTCAAATCTGTGGTTTATTTATAAAGATAGCGCCTTTTTAAAAATGTTATCTGACGGTTTCGGAGTTGTGAGATCCAGCGATCCCCGCGGGCGCTCAGCGCTCATGTACCTCGCCGAGAACAGCCTTGCCTCGGCTATAGTGCCTGTCGTACACCGCTTCTGAGTTCTGACGTTCGTCGCTGTCAGTCTAGTGAGAATAATTCGTCTTGTGTTTATCTAACGGGCGATCTTTGGTTTCATTAATCTATAATTTGTTCCTTGGCAGATTGTTTTGGCTGAGGGCAAAGTGAAGTTTCATAACTTAATATATTTAGGCTATTATAACAGTGTAGCTTGCTGTATGTTTGACTGGATCGTTTACTTTATTTCTTGATTTGTATAGCTTCTTATACCTTTTAAAAACTGAAATTTAACAAAAAGAGACAGGGTTGCGTCATTTTATTTTATATAGCCTATGTAATAATATTTTAAAATGTATAAATTTACATTATTTATTATTGTTATTATAATAATATACCACTTGCAATTATCAATCTATTATAGTTATGCTGTTAAATTATTTTACTATTCATAGTAACTATTTAACCTATTATTTTTTATTGTCTATATTCTGTAATTGATATTTCATATTCTAGCCTACTGCTATTATTATAGTATACATAAACTATATGCTATTATCAATATATTATTATTATTATTATATTAGTACTTATGATATTATATAATTATACTTTTCATTACTATTTTATTTACTGTATACTGTTTGTTTATTTTATTGACTAAACTATTTACTATTAGCCTACCTCTCACTTTATCTTATATTTACTATTTGCATTGCACTGTAGTTGTACCATATCATATTACCATAAAGGATCCATCAGTTATCTTTGTTATTGCTAAAATCGGGTCAATGACAGAATATGCTTTTCCCACAATAAGAAAACTTTATTTAATTTAATGTGAAAATTAAATTATATCTCAGTATGGGGGTGTTCATGGGGGTGTTCACAATTCTTATCCAAGAATGAAAAGCTAAATACATGACAAGCCAGAGCTTTGGCCATTCCTTATTAAAAAAATAAAATAAAATATAAGTCTAACTATCGAGAGTTTAACTAACTACAGATGGAACTTTTTTGTACACCACATACAAACCACCGAAATCGGTTGATAAATGTAATTTTTTTTGGTTTTTATACAGAAAAACCGCAGCTCACCAGTTTACTTGCATTTGATTACAGCGCAGTCTTGCCCTCCACAAAATGGCGGACGCGTTGACGTATCGCAGCAACGTTCCAAAGTGGCCAATAGGGCGTCTATGTATATTATGTCTATGAGCATACAGAGCAATAAATGAATAAATAAATAAATGTATAAATAAATAAATGTATAAATAAATACATTTATAAATAAATAAATGTAGACATAAATACACATATACATAAATAAATGTGAAAATAAATAAATGTAGAAATAAATTAATAAATAGATAAATTTGTAAATAAATATTTTTTTTATAAATTTATTTTCACATTTATTTATGTATATATGTATTTATGTCTACATTTATTTATTTATAAATACATAAATACATATTTACATTCATAAATGTGAAAATAAATGAAAGTGGAAATAAATAAATGCATAAATAAATAAATGAAAAAATAAATAAATGTGGAAAAATATATAATTATACATAAATAGGGAAATACAAGTATAAATAGTCATTTATTATTATTCTTTTTTTTACATTTCTTTGCATATTTATTTATGTACAGTATTTATTCATTTTTAATTTCTGCAGGTTTGGTCCTCCGCAGTTTTGACCATATCACAAACTGTCGTGAGACTGGGTTGGTTTTAACTGCCTGAACTTGTTTAATGTTTAACAGAAAGAGTGATTTATTCGACCAATTGGTTTAGACAATTTAAAATTTGGTTCAGAGAATGGAGTTTAGTGTTTTAATAATTCAGAAAAACTGTAATAACAATGTTGAGTTATATGTTCTCATTAAACATATAATTTATATTTTGTTATGTAGCTTGCTGTTATTTTATTTATTTTTTAGATTATACCAACTGTTGTATTGTATCATATGCCAAAAATGTGCAAGAGTTCATTGTGCGCATGTGTGAACAAACGGGACTTTTATTTTGACTCAAGTTGTTGAATGTGAAACTTAGTACTGAGTACTTAGTACGTGTTGCTGCTCCCTCGGGCGCTGATGTTATACCAGTGCGTTGAGATGTAAACGAACAAAATAAATAATACTAAGAAGTTTTATCTGGATTTTCTTTAATGGATGGATGACAAAAACATATTGCACATAGACATGACGGAGAGAAATGAAACCTTAACAGGTTATGGGCCCAGGCGCGCCAATGCTACAGGAGGAAGATGGCAGAGGTTAGTTTTCGACGGAGACGAAAACAACTACGAACTATGGGAAGTAAAATTTCTTGGCCATCTGAGAATAATGGGTTTAAAAGAAACAATACTGTCTACCGGGGATATAGACAAGGAAACAAATGAGGAGTGCTACGCTGAATTAAAGGAGAACTTGGTAACTTTTTTAACTTAATAAAACTGTCTAGAAATCATTTGGATGGTTAAACAACCTGTTCTGGTGATATTGGTGACTTTCCCCACTCCCCCCAGCGTTCCCAGGCGGAAAACCAACCTTGCAACTTGGGGACTACCGTCCCGGCAAAATAGAAATTGGAAGTCTCGTGATAAGCGAGAACGAGAACGAGCGCGAAACACGAATCGCTTTATGGCAATTCAACATAAACACACACGCATGTATGATGTATTACCAGATTACCCACCTCGGTAGACATAGCTCCACACGATACAGTTGGCTTGCTCCGATCAAAACAAACGCACATGAGCAGCGGTAGAGAGGGGGAGGAGGCCGCCGCAAGTGAGTTTTTTACGACCGTGTTGTGAAATATACGCCCCCCCACAGCTGTAGGGGGAGCTCGTGGGGAAAACATGCGACAACAAAAGGGAAAATCAGCGAAGAAGTGACTAGAGTTTGCTAGAGTTGCCGAGTTCTCCTTTAATCCAGTTTCTCGATGATAAAAGCCTGTCACTGGTGATGCGGGAGGCGACTGATGACGGCAGGAAAGCTCTGCAAATACTTCGAAATCACTACGCCAGTCAGGGTAAGCCTCGAATTATCGCCCTATACACTGAACTAACTTCGTTAAAGAAGGAATCTGACGAGACGATAACAGACTACATTATCCGAGCTGAGAAAGCGGTGACTTCCCTAAGAAACGCAAAAGAAGTAATAAGTGACGGACTGATAATAGCTATGATCCTAAAGGGCCTGCCAGATTCCTACAAACCTTTTGCTATCCATACTACACAGAGTAGTGAAGAATTGACTTTTTCCCAGTTCAAAAGCAAACTAAGAAGCTACGAAGAGACAGAAAAATTTGATGATAAACCCAAATCTGACAATGTGATGAAAGTGCACATAGCATCCGTGACCTGCTACGGATGTGGAAACCGCGGTCATATTGCGCGCGATTGCCGCCAAAAAGGCGTACCTAAGTGGTGCAGCTACCATAGAAGTTCAACACACAGTGATGAGACATGCCGCCGGAGAAAGGACGGACACAAAGATGAAGCAAAACAGGCTGCGGAAAAACAAGAGGAGCGTGAGAAAGAACAAACATTTGTGTTCAAAGTAAGCCAGACATTTCTTCCAGATAATATTACGAAAAACGGACTAATGGTAGACTGTGGAGCAACATCCCACATCTTAACAGACAAGAACAATTTCACAAAATTTGACGAGAGTTTCGACCCAAAGTCACACTACATGGAGCTGGCGGATGGAGCCAGGATGAACAACGTGGCATTAAAGCGGGGCGACGCAGAGGTGTTACTGCTGGACGTGGAAGGGAAATGCGTCAGGATCACTCTAAAGAAGGCCTTGTTCATACCATCATACCCACAGAGCATCATCTCCGTTCAAGCTGCTACAACAGACGGGGCCAAGGTGATCTTCCAGGAAGGACAGAATGAACTGATAAGCAAGGATGGAGCTGTGTTCCGCATATAAGAGCATGAAAGGCTGTACTATCTGAAAACGGTAAAACAACAAACAATGTGTTGATGCATCAGTTACAGATATGATGTCCAGGGACAAAATGAGTCTAACTTGTGATGTTAAAACATGGCATGAGATCATGGGACATTGTAATGTTAGTGATGTGTTGAAATTACCTGAAGTGGTTGAGGGTATGAAAATCACGGGTAATACCAAATTAGACTGTAATGTTTGTACTGAGGGAAAGTTCATCAACAGCAGAAATAGGAAAACTGACACAAAAGCTGGTGAGGCCCTAGAGTTGGTACATACTGACTTAGCAGGTCCCATTGAACCAACTTCTCAAGATGGATATAAGTATGCAATTTCATTCACAGATGATTTTTCAGGGGCAGTATCTGTTTACTTCCTTAAGAACAAGAGTGACACTACTCTAGCGACAGAGAAGTTCCTTGCAGACAGTGCACCATACGGTAGAGTCAAATGCATAAGATCAGACAATGGCACAGAATACACAAGCAATGCATTTCAGTCACTTTTACGAGAAAATGGTATAAGACATGATACATCATCCCCGTACTCCCCTCATCAAAATGGTACAGCTGAGAGACAATGGCGAACCATCTTTGAAATGGGAAGGTGTCTGCTAATAGAGAAGGGATTACCAAAGGTTCTGTGGCCTTATGCTGTCCAAACTGCAACTCACATCCGAAACAGATGCTATAATGACAGAATTAAGAATACTCCATACTTCATGTTGACAGGAAGAAAGCCAGACCTTTCTAAAATGTGGATTTTTGGATCAGAATGCTATGCAAACAAACACAATCATAAGAAACTGGATCCTAGATGTGAGAAGGGAATATTTGTGGGGTATAGTAAAAATAGCCCAGCTTATCTGATATACAATCCACAGACAGAAAAGGTGTCAAAACATAGATTGGTGAAATTCATTAGGAAGAGCAGTGCTGAACAGCAGACACAAACCGATGAAGATTTCTTAGAAATACAATACAGAGACAGGACACAGGATAGTAAGAACAGTGGTGATGCCCCACAAAGTGAGGAAAGCACAGAGAACAGGGTCCTAAATGGAAACATGGAGAGTATTGATACAGACAATACAGAGGTGTCAGAACATGATGGAACTATAGAAAAAGTAGACATAGAAGACAACAAAAACAGTACAGGTCCAACAGCCACGGCTAGTCAAAAACATTACCACTCAAAAAGAGAAAAGAGAGCCCCAAAGTATTTACAAGATTATCTGACATACTCCAAAGATGACGTAACCAATGTGAGTGTTGATTATTGTTACAGGGCAGTGTGTGGGGTCCCCCAAACCTATAGAGAGGCCCTTATGTCACCTGAGGCTCCCGGATGGGAACATGCTATGAAGGAAGAGATGGACTCACTTAAAGAAAATGACACATTTGAATTGACAACTCTACCAGAGGGCAGAAAGACAGTGGGGGGAAGATGGGTATATGCCCTTAAAGAAAATGCAGAAACAGGAAAAATCTTCAAGGCTAGGTATGTTGCAAAGGGATACAACCAAACTGAAGGCATAGACTACCATGAGACATTTGCTCCTACAGCAAATCTCACCTCAGTACGGGCATTAATGCAGATAGCTGCTCAGAACAATTTCTTAGTTCATCAGATGGACGTCAAAACAGCATACTTGCATGCTCCAATAGAGGAAGACATATACTTAGATCAACCAGAGGGTTTTGAAGAGACATCTGACATAGGAGACAAGTTAGTATGCAAGTTGAAAAAATCTCTGTATGGTCTAAAACAGTCTGGAAGAAACTGGTACGAACTTTTAAATGATCATTTGGAACAAAACAACTTTGAGAGAAATCAGTCTGATCACTGTGTGTATAGAAAGCAGATTGAAAATGAGACGATCATAGTGATCATCTGGGTAGATGATTTGATAATTGCAGCAAGCAGTGAGGATCAGCTCAACAGTTTTAAAGAAATAATGGAGTCCAAATTTAACATGAAGGATCTAGGGAAAATATCTTATTTTTTGGGGATTCAGTTTGAGCAAAAAGAGGGAGAAATTAAAATGAATCAGAAAAGGTACATCCTCAAAATGCTTGAAAGGTTTGGAATGTCAAACTGTAAACCAAAAGCTACCCCAAGTGAGTTAAAAGTGGAGTGTAATAGGAATGAGGAAGGAAACAACAATGAGATTGAGAACCCCAAAGAATACCGTGAACTTGTTGGAAGCTTGATCTATGCAATGACCTGCACCAGACCAGACATTAGCTGGATAGTCAGTAAACTGTCACAAACCCTTGCAAAGCCTAAAACACATGACTTAGTAGCTGCTAAACATGTCCTGAGATACCTAAAAGGTACAGCTGACTACGAGCTGTGTTTCAAGAAAACAGACAAGACTTTAAGTCTAATAGCATTCAGTGATTCTGATTGGGCATCTTCTGTAGAAGATAGGCGTAGCATTTCAGGATACTGTTTCAGCCTAACAGAACAAGGCCCTGCTATCTCATGGAAGTCTAAGAAACAGCCGACAGTGGCACTGTCGACCTGCGAAGCTGAATACATTGGTCTAGCAAACACTACTCAGGAAAGCATGTACCTAACTCAACTGCTAAATGGCATGGACAGTAGTGTTTACACTTGCACCACGATGTATGGTGATAATCAGGGGGCCATTGCACTGAGTAAAAATCCAGTGAATAGATCTAGAACTAAACACATTGATGTGAAATATAACTTTATCCGTGATGCTGTCAGTAAGGGAAGAATACATATTGTGTACTGCCCAACAGAAGACATGGTAGCAGACATTTTGACAAAATCTGTTTCAAAAATTAAAATTCTAAAGTTCAAAGGTTTTCTGTTTGGGAACTAAATATTTGTGATGACATTGTGCATGGCTTAAGGTGATGAGAACAAGTGGGGGTGTTGAGTTATATGTTCTCATTAAACATATAATTTATATTTTGTTATGTAGCTTGCTGTTATTTTATTTATTTTTTAGATTATACCAACTGTTGTATTGTATCATATGCCAAAAATGTGCAAGAGTTCATTGTGCGCATGTGTGAACAAACGGGACTTTTATTTTGACTCAAGTTGTTGAATGTGAAACTTAGTACTGAGTACTTAGTACGTGTTGCTGCTCCCTCGGGCGCTGATGTTATACCAGCGCGTTGAGATGTAAACGAACAAAATAAATAATACTAAGAAGTTTTATCTGGATTTTCTTTAATGGATGGATGACAAAAACATATTGCACATAGACATGACGGAGAGAAATGAAACCTTAACAAACAATATATTTGACAGATTATATATACAACACTTATTTGACAGAAATAAATCTGAACTAAAAAGTCATTGTATAATATAATAACGTTATAGCAATGCAAACTGCACCTTTATACAGTATGTATGCACAATTGATGAATATTACAGTTATTGAACTGAACAGAATCAACAATTGAGATTGACTTGTTAGAGCAGAGTAATTTGTTTTAAATTTGTTACTATTGTGAAGCTGCTGTGAAACAATCTATTTGTAGCTAGAATGCATATTACAGTTTTTCTCGATTGCCTAAATACTTTACCAGGCTCTTTCTTTTGTATCCACAGGATGATGACAAATGACGTAATGGCCAGTTTCAATATGAAGTGTGGGAAGGGGAAGCTTGCCTTCACCAAGCTCCATCTTTACAATGTTGTCACAGGTAAAAAAAAAAAAAACAGTAACCTCATAGTACCTTTCCGTTTGATATGTTTAATTTTTCAGAACTCTAATGTAGGGGTGGGGAATCTGACAATTTTATATCGTGATCGATCTTGAAGTCGTCCACGTTCGACTTTTCAAGCGAGTCTTAGAGATCGCAAACTTGTCCTCATAACAGCAGGACTTTTATTTTGACGATAATGTGTCCCCAGTGAAGCTGACTTTTATGTTTACGGGCAACCCTGAGCACACAACGCTCCTATTCTTCGTCTTCATTAGTTTATGGTCTCTGTTTAACAGTTTTGTCTAATACTTGGACCCCAGGAAGACAAGCTGTCGTCTCGGCGTCAGCTAATGGGGATCCTTTTAAATAAACAAATAAACGTTACTGGATAGAACCTGTTGTTGGATAAAACAAAAAGTAAACTGTATACGAAAAAGTATTATAGTGTTTGCTTTTATATTATTTGTAACAGAAAGGCAAACACTATTAATACTTTCTCATTTACCATGAGCATTCAGCAAATATACACATTTATATCATTTAAACAAATCTTTGAATATTTAAAAAACATTTAATTTCACAATCCTTGCAGACTTAGTCGAATCCAGCTGTCAGATATTCTGAAGTGTGCATAGACGGTCAGTCCATGTGAATTAGTTCAGCTTCACTGGGGACACATGATCGACAAACTTTAAACCCTTGATTTCAAACTATGCTGGGGCTATATTCAGTTTCCCTCTGTCATATTCATGTCATTTACACTGTGTGCTAAATGTAAAATGAGTGTCACCATGTCTTTATTTGAAAAAATATGATTCCTAGTGCGCACAAACTTACTTGAGTGCCCAGTTAAAGGACAAGTTCGGTATTTTACACTTAAAGCCCTGTTTTCAGATCGTTTCTGATGAAATAGAATGGTTAGGATTGAAATTTGGACACATACTGCTGGCCCGAGAATTTTCGGTTTCTGTGGTAGCACACCCCCACCTCCACAATGGCTGCATAGGTGCACTGGAACAATCCTTCCTAATACGCATTAAACCTTCGTTTACAAAGACGTGAAACTCACCGAGTGGTCAGGGGTGTTCACTGATATGCTCACACAAAAATCGCTGCAAAAGATGCTTTCCAACAGGTTTTATAGTAGTTTTTGTCCAACTCCATTGACTTGTTTTGGATGTGCTGTGAGGTACGGTATTACTCCACTGCGCTGGAGTGTCTATTAGTCAAGCTCTCAATGGAAGAATGTACGGGTATGAGGCGTTTGGAAAAATAGGTCCACAGTTTTACAACAAATGGTAAAACACCTGTTGGAAAGCATCTTTTGTAGCGATTTTTGTGTGAGCATATCACTGAACACCCCTGACAACTCGGTGAGTTTCACGTCTTTGTAAATTAAAGTTTAATGCGTTTTAGAAAGGATTGTTCTGTGCACCTATGCAGCCATTGTGGAGGTGGGGGTGTGCTACCACAGAAACCGAAAATTCTTGGGCCAGCAGCATGTGTCCAAATTTCAATCTTAACCGTTCTATTTCATCAGAAACGATCTGAAAACAGAACTTGTCCTTTAATTACACTCTTTATTCACATTTTTTAAAGCAATTTCTTTTATATGTGAAAAATTCGGTAATAGCCTATAATTACAGAATCAAGAATTATGATCATTGATTATCATTATTATGATCATGGATCGTGATTGTTTCTTATAAGATCGTGATATGAAATTTTTGTAAGATCCCCCACCCCTACTCTAACTGCTGTTTTTACTTTCCTTCTGATGTTCATTTAGCTTAAGACACTCTGCAAAAACACTTAGGCTTTGCGCCTGTGCATTCACATTTTTCTGTTTAGAATGTATGATCGCTATTTGTGAACAGCATCAAAAGTTAAAATTTCTCTCTTTTGATGAGTTACAGCATGAATGCAAGAATGTTACATGTGTAAGGCCCTTAAAGCTAGGGTAGAATTTTTTTCCAGAAACTGGTTGAAAGTGTGTTCCTATCTTGGTAGATATATATATATATATAGGATGTCCTACCGTTTGTCAATATATACATTTGCATACCTCTACACAACTTGTTTGCAAAAACAAACGTCATCAGCATGTTCATTGTGCAGAGAAAGTGAGAATAGATGCCAAACATTAGCAGTTCCTCTTGAACCAACAAGTGAAAAAGGTTTTATTTAAAAAAAAAAACTTATGACATTATATTATTGCAAAATTTTTTTTTTTTTTTTTTTTTTACTTTTTTTCATTATTCACATTCATTATTATTGTTATGTCTCACCAGTGAATAAGACATGAGGTAATCTAAAAGCGTTGCACTTTCCTCCACCAACTCTGTCTCTCCTCCTGGCTCTTTGCAGAGGAGGCATGGCTTTGGAGACACTCTGAAGGGAGGGTGGGATCGTATGCTTTCAAAGCTAGCTTGCTATTGCTAGCCTCTGTGAAATTTCCCACCCTAGCTTTAAGACTGTTTGCAATATTTATTGTTTTAATGCTTACTGTAGTGCGTCATATCCTATATTCCCCATACATTTTAATTTTCTAATATTTCTTACAGAGAGTGTCCAGAGGACTTCAAAGGAGACGGAGGCAAACATTGGAGCGGTTGTTGCCTTATGTTTAAAATATGCCCCAGACAGGGTGGGCGGAGGAGGCAGGAAAAAGAATTGTACGATTTTAGAATAAGGATAATGTTAAATATAAATGGTTATTGTTGAAATCCTTCTGTTAAAATAATGTAAATAAAATAAAATAAAATAAAATAAAAGGTTATTTTATAATCCATTTAATTTCTTTGTCATTTATCTAATAAACAACATTTGTGGATTCCAGTTTCACTAAGATTTTTAAGTTACTTTTCTGTTTGCTCTTGTCTTAAGATAAATACTTTTGGGTTGTCTTGACCTTGAAATCTTGACCTCTGTTCGATCTTGTTGTTACATGAAGTTTCTTTGTATGTTGATTTTTATTTTACAACGAAAACCTGGCTTTGCTAAAAGTTCAATGTCATGCCAACAAAATAACCATATATTTATTTAAGTTAGAATTTGACAGCTGACGTTGTGTTTTGAATGATATCTGGCCCAACATGTGAGTTTGGATGTCTAGCTTAACATTGGGTTCTGACGTCAAACTGATTTCCATTTTCAACCAAAATGCAACATCCAACATGGGAGGTTTACCCAACATTGAGTTGACGTTATAATCCAACGTCAGACTGACGTTTACTTTCAATGTTGGACAGACATTGCATTTTGGTTGAAAATGATAGTCGGCTTGACATCATAACCCAACGTTAGATTGACGTCTAAATCAAACGTTGGACAGACGTTGCATTTTGGTTGAAAATGAAAATCGGGTTGACGTCATAACCCAACGTCAGTCTGACGTCAATATCCAACGTAGGAAAGGCGTTGCATTTTGGTTGAAAATGAAAATTGGGTTGACGTCATAACCAAACGTCAGAATGACGTCAATATCCAACGTAGGAAAGACGTTGCATTTTAGTTGGATATGAAAATCGGGTTGACGTCATAACCAAAAGTCAGAATGACGTCAATATCCAACGTAGGAAAGACGTTGCATTTCAGTTGGATATGAAAATCGGGTTGACGTCATAACCAAACGTCAGAATGACGTCAATATCCAACGTAGGAAAGACGTTGCATTTTAGTTGAACGTCAGACTGACCTCAACTTCCAACGTTGGACAGATGTTGGATATTGACTTCAGACTGACGTTGGGTTTTGACGTCAACCCGATTTTCATATCCAACTAAAATCAAACGTCTGTCCAACGTTGGAGTCCAACGTCAAAATGATGTTGAACTGACGTCCGGTGCTAGCTGGGAAACAATTGCCTCAAAACCATTTTATCTGTGCTCAAAATCAAACAATGCTTTCAGATCATACACACAAGAGTCAATATTATAAACACTAGATCATTCATTAGACACTACATCAAAAAATGGAGAACACAGAATCCAAAGCATGCAGTTACAGACAAAAAGTATATTGTAACAAAGTAAACAAAATTTGCAATTACGTAAAAAGTATAGTAATGACTACTAACATTAGTAAGGTGAATAAATTACTGTATGCACTGCAAGTATAGTATTGTATTGAATATTGTATAGTATTGAATGTCTGGATATTCAGCACTTGCATGCTGTAAAAATACAGTGACCCAACTGCAAAAGCCAAAAAGGTTACAGTAAAAACTCTAAATGAAAAGCATGTTACAGTCACTCAAAAGAGTTGTGCAACTGCAAAATCAAGGTCAGTGAGAGATTTTACATGTATTCTGCTTCAGCATCGCGTCTTCATGTTCTGGTGGAGGAGTTTGTCCACATCACAGACACACTGTCATCTCTGGAGGCAAAGAGAAAAACCCTAAAGCCAGATCCAGCCTTGACAGTGTTTTCCACACATGCTCTTCATCATCCTCATCCTCATCCTCTTCCTCCTTGTTCACCACATCTTACACGCACTCTTCCTCCTCCCTCTCTTATATCTTTTCAATCCATATAGGTATCAACATTCAGTGCAACATTTTGAGTCAATTTTGGCACTCTAAACGGACTTGTATTATGTACAGTTGGTTTGGTCACATCATTACAGTTTTTTTCAATTGTTTACACGCAATTTTGAAAACCGGGTTCTTTTTTTCAAAACAGAATCACAATTATCCAAAAACCACACTCAATTTGCATAATTCCTAGATTGTTTGCAAAATGACACACTTCAGTCAAAACATACACACTTCAGTCAAAACATATACACATATTTGTGAAAATGCTATTAGTTTTCATTTAACCAACACAGTCCTCAATGATCAGACACTATTGCAGCCAGTTACACACAGCTGTGATAAATATAAAACACATTTGTAAAAAAAATAATTTTAGGAAATAGCATGTGCTAGATTTTTGGCCAGACATTGTTATGTAAGGGATCATTTAGATGACAAAAAAAAATAAAAAATAGTCACATACCCACAACATTCTTCATGATTAGTTTGAGATATAGGGAGAATGTACACAAATAGGCCTACTATAAACTTACCAAGCACTGCACAACACTGATGCTGCAGATTGAATATTTCAAGTATTTATTTCAATACTTACACAGTATTTTTTACCATAATCAGTTACAGTAATCAACCAACAATGAAATCAATGAAACAAATAAAATCTGTAGACAAATAAAAATTACTGCATGAAGTACATACACTTTGACTCTGAAGAAAAACTACTGTAAAAGCAACAAGAATACTGTAACTATTCATCATCTCTCCGTCTGGCTGGATCAGGCCATAAGATTTCATCCACATCACAGGCTATGTCTTCAATGGCATAAGTCCTTCCCTACCTCTTCCTCTACCTAGGCCTCTTCCTCTATCTCCTTCTTCTCCTCTTCCTCTACCTCCTTCTCCTCTTCCTCTACCTAGGCCCCTTCCTCTATCTCCTTCTTCTCCTCTTCCTCTATCTCCTTCTTCTTCTCTTCCTCTACCTAGGCCTCTTCCTCTATCTCTTTCTTCTCCTCTTCCTCTACCTAGGCCTCTTCCTCTATCTCCTTCTTCTCCTCTTCCTCTATCTCCTTCTTCTCCTCTTCCTCTACCTGGGCCTCTTCCTCTACCTCCTTCATCTCCTCTTTGAGCTCCCCCTCTCATTCTCACTCTTCTTCTTTTTCTTCTAGCTCCTTCCATCTTTGTTGAAGGCAGGTGAACTCACCTGCTGCCTTTTATAGCACACCTGAGTGCTGCGTTTTCAAATTAGCACATGTGTGCTTCCACACCTGGTGGTTGTGTTTATCCAATTCGTTCATTAGTGTTGTCATTGGCAATCCGGGGCTTTGTAATGACAAGGAAGTAACCTCACAATCCTTAACTGTGTCTAAGGTGTGAAAATGTGTGTGGAGTTTTACAAACCACTGTGTGTAATGTTTTGCAAAAAGGGTGAAGCAGACATTGTGTGTAATGTTGTGCAAATATGTGGAGGTGTTTTGCTCATTGGAGTAGAATTTTGCAAATTGTGTAGAATTTTTTATTTTAGTGTGTAAACAATCGTAAAAAACTGTAAAAAAAAGTGTGAACAATTTTGAGTCGTTGTGTGTAAATGATGACAAGAGTGTTGTAGTTGTGTTTAACTTTTGCCTGTCTGTGTTTAGAGTTTTGAAACACACGTGCATCACAGTGTGAAATGTGTTTTAGTGAGCGAGAATGTGTTTAGAGTTTTGCAAAAAGGGTGCATGAGATTTGCAAACAGTGTTTTAACTGCCTGAACTTGTTTAATGTTTTACAGAAAGAGTGATTTAATTGACAACTTGGTTTAGGCTATTGGGAATTTGGTTCAGAGAATGGGATTTAGTGGTTTAGCAATTCAGAAAAACTGTAATGAAGCCCAGAGCATGAATTAAAACAAATTATGCAGGGGGCACAACGATAAAATCTAGACCAAGAACAATGTGACCCAAACATGTTAAATTTAAACTGTAAAGAAAAATTCTGAAAAGCATCCTTAATTCACAATGAAGTTACAGATTTAATGATCTGGATCAATGGATCCATTATGAACTATTCCGCATTGCCAAAAAATAGAGGCAGGACATGACATGTTATATCCATCAGTTAATTCTGGAAAAATAGAAGGAAGATTAGGTAGTTAAAGATTAAATGGCATGTCAGCAGCTATAAGAGCTGGGTGAAACAGAGTTAATTTTAAAATAATGACATTGTTTGAAACAAAATAATAAAACGATTGATATTTGTGTTAAGGATAAAAATGAAAAATACTAGAATAACTTTTTTGGTTAGATTTTATTACACAGATCCTTAAATAGATCTGACTAAGTAAAACAATCGCCTGCTTTTAAAAGCTAACTAAATAAGGTTAATAAAAATGGTTAGTTATCAGCAGTTATCAGCCTGTTAAAGGCCTAATAGATCAATGCGATTCGAAATTGAGCAAAAGATGATGAAACTTGACTCAAGGTCTACTAAAGTTAAAAGGCAATGTACTATGGGATGATTTGGTAAAGAGCAGGTAAATCATGCAGGTATGAAAAATTCATTAGAAGAATTAAAAATCCCGGAATTTGTCGTGGATTACGACCAGAGAGGGGAAACTGTGGTAGATTTTTAATAGATAAAATAGTAAACTGTATATTAAAGGTCCCGTTCTTCGTGATCCCATGTTTCAAACTTTAGTTAGTGTGTAATGTTGTTGTTAGAGTATAAATAATATCTGTAAAATTATAAAGCTCAAAGTTCAATGCCAAGCGAGATATTTTATTTAACAGAAGTTGACTACAAAATTCGGCTGGATTGGACTACACCCCTCTACTTCCTTCATTAATGACATCACCAGAACCGTGTTTAGACTAACCTCCGCCCACAGGAACACAGGCGTATTGATGGCGAAATGTCAACAGACGGTTGATGTTTATCTATAATCCGATACCGCAAAAGTTTAATTTGAAGTTGTTAGTTTGCTCTGTCACGGACTGCCACGGACTGTTTTTCTAACCTGGGATAATATCAAGCAGGCTTCTCTCAGCGTTTCATACTGACGAAGGGGACAATTTCAACTATATTCCAGCATGCGGTAAGTACAAGTAGTGATTTAATATGGAAGTAGCGATCAACTTCACATCGTTTCTCTTAGTAGGATGAAAATAATCTTACTTAAACTGTGATTAATATACAGAAAGCGATCACAGAACAATCCCTTTCCAATCGCCCAAGCTGTCAATCACACAGCGCGAGTTTATATGGACACTTGCCAAAACTCGTTATGAAATCAATGACGCTGTTACACTGCACAATGAAGCTCTTACTTTATTTATATGCCTCATGTTTGCATTGGTGAAATCATTAGTGAGTGCAGAAACTGCGTTGCAATGATAAGATCTTTTTTCACGCGATCAACAGGCTGTCATCTGCTCAATGCTCATCATCACTGCAATTTTTTATGTGATTGAAATAGATCTTAATACTTAAAAAACTTCTCACGATTCGTTAATCCCGATAGCTGTAATAGTAAAAACGTATAATAGCTGTAATAGTAAAAGTTTTACAGATAGTTCCACATGTAATGCCAGATATTTCATATGCAAGCATTTCAGCCAATCACAGCAGAGGGCGTTTACACTGAAGTCTCACAGCAGACACGCCCCTTCAAACAGAGTGTTCAAACCAGGGAATGAAATCAGGCTAGGAAATATGCCTTTTATTATTTTTTTTTTTTATTGATCTAAAAAACATACTAACATTATAAGGGCACCCCTGGAAACATGATAAAATAATAAAAATAATCCATGGAATGGGACCTTTAAACTAACCATGTCTCTAACATCTAACCTTACTTCTTACTTCAGGCCTAACATGATAACACTTTGAAACACAATGAACTAAAACATTCTGTCCTGTGTTTTTGGATGTTGTATTTTTACCATACCCCTTTGACTTTGGTTATGTGAGTACGGGTCCTTTATACTTCTAGTATTAGAACATGATTGGATAGATGAGAAGGTAATAAGTGACGCTACAATTGAGTCTTCCTGGCAGAACTTACGCTAAAGCTTTCATTTCATCTGTACTCAAAATCAATTCTCCAGATGTGAATAAGCCTTATGTAGGAGATTATGGTGTCCTCCACTCCCACATGAGACTGATACGCAAACTGCAAAGGTTCCATCACTTCCAGCCACAGATCTAAGGTAAGGAAGAACTATCCTCTCTAATGCCTTCATCAGATGCCACTGGTCAGTGCCACTGGTCTGGAAATCATTCAGTTCCTTACAGAACCCAATTTTGGGCACTGGCACCAAACAAGACGTATTCCAGAGAACAGGCACCTCCCCCAGATTCAAGCTCACATTAAACATCCACGTCACAACTTCACTTAACTGTTCCACAGGTACTTTCAGGACCCTAGACTAACTCCATCAGGACCTTGATTGCTAACACACTATAACTGATTCATTTGGCACAATTTACCAAACCATTCATTCAGTTCTGAAAACTGGCTTATTTCTGACAACACTTTTCACCTGTTTTCACACACATTCTCATTTTCCTAATGTTTTCTGTAAAACTCTATACACAGAAACCCCTCATTTTACACAGGTTTAACCATGTTCTCATTCATAAAACACATAATATAATATAATTAACTTGTGTCACAATGTAAACTCAAATAGCACACATTTATTCTTGAGTAAACATAAAGTAGAAAAACTGATGACACACCAGTCAGAATCTCAGGATAATATAAATAGGAGCACAGGTTTAATTACAATAACAGTACTTTAGATGAGGGGACATTTCACTACTCTATGTACAATAAACTATAGCACATGTTGTACACCCTTAAACTTGTGATTTGTAGCCATTTTTACATGTACCACATTTTTACATGGACTGCTTAAGGGAGGTAGAGAAAGTATTTTGTCAGAAGACCAAGAAACTGCTACAGTGCTGTACTGTAATGAAATTTGGCCAAAGATGCTGAATTATTTTTTACTTTTTTTTTACTGTACTGATTTGATAGTGTACTGTATTGTGTTGCATAGCAAGTTCATATTACAGTTTTTCTGAATTGCTAAAACACATTTCTCAAAACCATCACCCACTTTCTCAAAACCACACAAAATCCAAAGCATGCAGTTACAGAAAAAAGTATATTGTAGCAAAGTAAACTACTATACTTTTTCACGTAATTGTAAAATTAATGATAACTTACAGTAGTAAGGTGAATAAATTGTATACCGAATGCACTGCAAGTATAGTATTGTACTGAATATTGTATAGGATTGAATGTCTGTATATTCAGCACTTGCATTCTGTGAAAATACAGTGACCCAACTGTAAAAGCCAAAAAGGTTACTGTAAAAAAACTCTAAATGAGAAGCATGTTACAGTCAATCAGAAGAGTTGTGCAACTGCAAAATCACGGTCAGTGAGAGAGACTGATCCTGCTTCTGCATCATGTCTTCATGTTGGTCCGGCCGGAGGACTTTGTCCACATCACAGACAATGTCGTCTCTACAGGCAAAGGGAAAAACCCTAAAGCCAGATCCAGCCTTGACAACATTCTATACATCTTGCTCTTTTCCGTCCTCCTCTTCCTCCTTGTTCACCACCTTTTATCACTCTTATATTGTTTCCATCCGTTGTTGGTATCAACATTCAGTGCAACATTTTGAGTCAATTTTGGCACTCTGAACTGACTTGTATTATTGGTTTGGTCACATCATTAGAAATAAGTGTGAACAATTTTGAGTCGTTATGTGTAAACGATGACAACTGTGTTGTAGTTGTGTTTAACTTTTCCCTGCCTCTGTTTAGCATTTTGAAACTTAAGTGTATCACAGTGTGAAATGTGTTTTAGTGTGTAAGAATGTGTTTAGAGTTGTGCAAAAAGAGTGCATGAGATTTGCAAACAGTTTTTTAACTACCTGAACTTGTTTAATGTTTTTGAAATTGTCAGTGTCTGTGTGAGTGCAAGCTGTTGTAGCTCCGCCCCCTGTGCCGGGAGCAGCAGCTCATTTGCATTTAAAGGGATTGACACAAAAACGGTGCATTTTTGCTCACCCTCAGAAAGTGACAACTTTATCATGCTATATAAAAATATCTGTGGGGTATTTTGAGCTA
Organism: Scardinius erythrophthalmus; assembly: GCF_964197995.2. Classification (NCBI taxonomy): domain Eukaryota; kingdom Metazoa; phylum Chordata; class Actinopteri; order Cypriniformes; family Leuciscidae; genus Scardinius; species Scardinius erythrophthalmus. Next base: position 8,376,386 of record NC_138241.1, on the reverse strand, counting down.
AAACTTCACATACACACTCTGGGGACATGTGAAAAGGGCATTATACCACCCCTTATAAAGATAGTCAGGTAAAATGTATGTGTTCCAGCGCATGTAGGGATTAGGGGAAATGAGATGGCAGATAAGAAGAATTGCACACACAATGCAAAATGCTTTCCATCTCTTGCAAAATGAAGCACTGTATTCAAAATATCACAAACACATCTCAAATGCAAACATTTGTCTTGCATTGCAAACACCTTTGCCATAATATTATATTTTTGGATATATCACTCTGTTATTCAAAACCTAAAGCTCTTCTTTCGTGAGCTGCTATGTACATTTCTGTACAAACTTGAAAGTAATTGGCAGAGAGATGTTGAAAAATTCATGGTAAACATGAAAGGAGGAAGAGGAATCATGACTTGTAGGAGATATAATGAGGAATAAACTGAGGAAGGGTGCAGAAGTTCACGTTAAAAGGTTACTGAACATGAAAGATAGGGCACACCAGGGGCGTCACTAGGCCCTTTTTAGGGGGGCTTCAGCCCCCCTAAACTTCTGCCCAGCCCCCCTAAAAAATATTTGATTAATATATTTTTTATCGCTTCAGTCCCCTTTAAAAAAACTCATTTGAAACGGCGGCAAGCTGCGTCAAGTTTTGGCTCCTCCCCTTATCTGAGTCTGCTTGGATTTAGCGCATTTTTCAATCTGCAGGTGCGCCGAGCAGAGCGAGGTGTGTCGTGAGTGCATTTATTGATAGATTGCTATGATATTACATCTGCATCGGTGCAGTTCTTTGTCATTTATGCATTGCAGTTTACATAATGTAATGTTACTGGAGCATTGGGAGCAACACGGGACGGTTCGGTTTCTCATCCAATACCAATACGTTTCGCTGCGTTCACCTTCAGCCCTTATCAGTGTGATAGTTGTTTTTTTCTACAAAACAAAAATGAAGCGATTAACACCCATGAAAACATACTTTAGAAAACGATCATGATTTATTTTAATTTACTTTTTAAACTTTAAAACATATTATTTTGTATTTCGTTATTACATTATGCTGCCATGCACAGAAATGATTAAAGACACACATCATTGTCTGAAAGCACTAGATGGCCTTGAGAGAGAAACATCATGTGGAGTTATTTTGTTTTGTATTAATAAATATAGTTTTGTATATATATACAATATAATAATGTATATATATATATATATATATATATATATAATATAATAATGTATAATAATTAATATAATATATAATAATATAATAAAATATAAATATAATAATGAATCAGTAGAAGTGTATACATATATTAGAGTAAGAGTAGAGTAAAGGGATTTGTGGTTTTCTTTTAAGCACTTGATTTATAGAAGTGGCAAATTGATAATTCATGTTGTTATTTTTAATAAATAGAAATAAATATAGAACAGATTAATCATATTGCCAATAGACAGTTACATTAATACACGTTTAGCTGGTTAGTTAAATGATTTGAAATTAAATAGATTTTCACGGGGTGACTTGATGAATAACCAACCGTATTGTTGATTACAAAGCTTAAAAAATAAAATAAATAATTTATATTTCATTGTAGATGGACTTAGTTACCTAGCTTTCCTGGTAGCTTTGTCTGAGAAAATGATTCATAAATCAACCTATCAGTTGACCCTATGTTTACTTTCTTCACTGACAGACAAAAATGAAAAGCCTGTATCAGTCAAAGCTCAGCTTTAGGAGGGGAAAAGACAGAGCAAGATAAAAACAAAGAGAAAAAGAGTGTGATGCTGATGAGGTGAGAAAAAAAACAGCTGCCCGCACATGGTTTTAAAGCTATTGTCATCCAATTTTTTTGGCCTTCAAAACATCTTAAAATGCACATATGTAGATCAGAGAAATCAAAATTTTCTCGGGGGAGCATGCCCCCGAACCCCCCTAACTACCTCACATTCGGTACCTCAGTGATTATAAAACCGTGCCATATGCATGTTACTGGATGAATGAATGAAACTACTTAATAATGAGCATTAGACCATAAACTAACTTTTTTTTTTTTTTTACATCACACCCTCATTGGGGGCTGAGCCCCCCTAAAATTAAAATCCTAGAATCGCCCCTGGGGCACACATCAGAGTACTAATGACTTTTCTAAGAGAATCAGGGTTTTCAATAGCATTTGAAGGTGAGGGATTTATTATAATATTAGTAGTAACCTAGTATATAGCAGCTAGTTATTTTTTTGGTGTTTGTGTGTGTGTGTGTGTGAGAGAGAGAGAGAGAGAGAGAGAGAGAGAGAGAGAGAGAGAGAGAGAGAGAGAGAGAGAGAGAGTGAGTGAGTGTGTGTGTGTCTGTGAGAGAGTGAGTAAGTGAGTAAATATGCGTGTTTTAGCGGGGAAGAAAGGTTAAGGATAATAGATTGTAAACCTGTTATCTAAACCTCACTCCGGAACAGAAGGTGGCGGTAATGCACCAACTAGCTTGATGCCAACTGCTGTAAAACAAGAAAGAAGAAGAAGTCGTCATTTCCGCCTGGGTCCATTCACTGTCGGGCATAGCGAGCAGGTGGTAGGACACGATCCTGTCTGCGGTGACTCACATTATTATCAACAAAAATGTACTATAGAGTCAGCGGAGTCACTGGGAAATTAACGCGAGCCACAGCCGATTCTGCTTACAGTCCACAGGTAAGTCAAACATTCCGCTGTTGTTTTATGAGAAGCGAGAAGTCTGGTGTGACCTTCACAGGACTTGCACATTGCGCAAGTCTCTCTTCATTGTACTGATTCAGTCATCTTCTCTCGATCCTCTGTCAAAGTTGCCTTCTTAAGTAACGCTGTCTACGTTTATCATTAACGTCAATGGATCCGAGTAATTAAAGACAGACACTGGAGCTGCAGTGTAGCCTTCGCAGAATGTTGTAGTCCCTTGTCACACGATTCCTTTGAGTTTCTGAAAGCCAGCTGTTGAGAGGGTGCATACCTGTTTTAGTATAAACAGATCTTAAGTGTACTTGTACTAAATAATTAGAAATAGTTAAGCAGTAGTCGTTAAGGTCTATTTGCTTGATGTCATAAGACAGCTGTAGAATTCAAAGATCCATTTCTTTCTACTTGCAAGCTTTCTTTTTTTAAACTAAGGTTAGATATGCACTTTGTCTATTTAACTTGTTACTTGCATCAAAAAATAGTTTGCTAAAATGAAAATACTTTCGAAATAAAATACTGTCTTTCGTTATTTTTCCATGTAACAGAAAAGGAGACCTTTTGAAGAATCTTCCATCCTGAATCTCCTTTACTTGCTGCAACAATTTATAGTGACAGCATCTGTAAAGTTACAAAACACCATTAGTATTGAGTAGCCATGATGGTGCACTAATTGATTCTGTGTTGGATGTTTGATGTTAATTAGTCTATCTAGGTTCAAAAGATTGTTTTATGTGCTGCAGACCTAAAAAACAAACAAACCTCATGTCATTGTTTTTGTTCTGTAAGGGGCTTAAGCCCACAGTGCCTGCTCAAGCTCCTCAGATGGTCTTTGCTTCACCAACCAAGGTTGTTTCAGAGACTGGGTCATTGTCACACTACATGGGAGTAAACAATGTCCCTGAGCTCCAGAAGATTTTCCAGGTATGACACTGACTCACATTTTCATTCTGCTGTCTGTAACTGTTTAGAGTTAAACTGTTTGGAGTGATCATTACAAAAACCATGTGTGCAGCATCTGTTACTGAAATACTTTCACTTTGTTACACTTTTGATCATCTGTGTAATGTTTTGTATATTAAATTAACAATAATATCAGTCTTGATTATCTAAAAATGTGAAAATAAATATTTTAAAATATTTGAAATGTTATAAAGTAATGGGTAGTATGACAAATATATTATGTTGTCAGTAATTGTATATAGTGGTAACAGTGTATTTATACCAATATAGGTCTTTTTGTTGAGTCCATGTGCAAATATTTTTTTAATTTAATTTTTTTTCATTACCCAGTGATTTAGGGCGTACTATCACTAGGAACGGTTGCCTTGTGTCCAAGCACGATTGTCCTGTTATAGACATCTTTATCTGGATGAAACACTGTTTGAGTTCAGTTTTAATGTTTCTTTCAACATACCTTCTTATTGTCAACCCAGCCCTAGTGTGAATCATTTTCCAACACCTGGGTCTGGATTTGGGTTTCTGTACTTGTTCTTGTTCTGCCAACAAAAATTATTATTGTAGAATTGAATTAACTGCAAATAGTTAACTTCCATTGTGCAAATTTAAACTGATTGTATTTAGTATTGCATTTCTAAATTGAACGAGCAAAAATACTTGTGTGTGTGTATTAAACTATATGACTTGTTACAGAAAACTGACGGAGCACCGGTTCACCTGAAACGTGGAGTCATGGACAAAATGCTGTATAGGACCACAATGGGCTTGACAATTGGTGGTGCCCTCTACTGTTTAATGGCCCTCTATATTGCTGCCCAACCCCGAAAACCACAGTGACAACCCCCCCCCCCCCCCCCCCATAGTTCAATATTAGAATTATTATGGTTGGACTGATGACATGGACTTTTGTCATTTTGCTCTCAAAGAGTCACATAATTATTTATGATGCTATTTCACTTCCGTAAAACTGCTCTTATTTACTCCAGCGTTTTTATTTCGCTGATTTTGCAAGTACATCTTGATCATTTTGAGAAGCAGCCTCCTAACTAATTGAACCAACTGTCTGAAGAATTCATTGAGTTTGAGATTGTACTTCATTGGATATATACATTTATTGTGTAATGTATCCGGCCAATCATTTTCTTCTCATGGCCATCTGATTGGTCCCTCCAAGACAGTAGTTTACCTTGATGATCTGTTTTAACCAGGGTAAATTGAAATAATGTACTGATGTACTGACCTATTTGCATCTCCTCATATCTTTTGAGTTAATGACAATGAACTATTACAGCTTGTCAAAAAATCTTGTAAAATGAAGTCCTTGCAATTTGTACCTAGCAGAATAAATATATTTTGTAAAAAGGAAAAACAAACAATGGAACTCTGTTGTCTGTATTTTACTTGTTTATGGTATTCAATTATTGGCAACAACATCCTGTGGTCTTCAGATATGTCTCACCATACAGGATACAAGTCTGATGGGATTGAAAGTGTTATTAGTTTTAATAAATACATGAAAGTGTTTCAAATCCTATAATTAACTGATAGGCCTATTAGAATAGTTCCTTGGGGTATAATGTTAGATGATTTTGGATCAGGCAACTAGAGAATTAATGTTTCTATTGATTCTTGACCTTGATTGCCATATATACAGTAACAGTGCTACATAATGTTCCCTATTGATTTATGTTTTTGTAGATTTACTTCCGTAGAAACACCAAAGATGCTTTAATATATTATGTGTTTTATTAGACAGATGAGCAACTGTTTGGATACTTTTATCAACAGAAAACGAATCATTGTTATATAGCTCAAACATGGTTAGACTTATTTTTTGAGTCTCATGTTTTCTTGTTTTAACATGAGTAATGTGCTTGAACCATGCTTCAGAGACACTATTTTGTCAAGTGGATAACATCAGAAAGCGTTTTATTTGTAGTAATAGTAATACAGCGTTTTCTCCACCATACGCATTTTAAAATGAATTGCATGCCATTTAGCAAACAGAGTCATCCAGCTTTTATTAATATTCTAATATCGGTCTAGCTTACCTTATTTTTAGTTGGCACAACTTAACATTTTTATAAACAACTTGTTAATCAAGTATAGCCTACTCAAGTACTGTTGACTCAAAATCATTAGTTGTGTTAACTTCTCATTAGAGTTCACATTACTAGGAAAATATCAGGAAACTGATTACCTTAAAAAATTCAAGTAAGCTGAACTAAAAAATCAAGTTAAGACAAAAAGCAACAATTGAATTCAGGTTAAACATTATTTATTATTCAGCAATTGTCTTTATGCACTACAGTTTACTAAACAATGTCTTTCAGACACCCTTAAATTCTAAACATTGTTTTTTAATGTAACATTAACAATTTTTGAATCACAAAAAGCACATTGTTATTCTTGTTAATCCTAAAGCAACTCAAAAGTACAGTGCAAACCCATTAAGGATGTTTCAGGTCATGTACTTTCGGCTTAGCCGAAGATTCAAATGTTCATAAATATCTTACCTTGATGCGATTTTGTAGGCTAGTGTATTCTTTTTATTATGCACATAAATGGACCATGGTAAATATATTTACACAGGTTTTCAACCCTAAATGAATATAAAACCCAGTTGAATATAAAAAGTCCAGTGCGAATGTTACTCCCGCTCGTCATCGGCAGCTGTCAGTCACTGTTGCTAGGCGACAAGAACAATCCTCCGTAGGCTAGACAGGTCCGAGCGCTTCAGATGCGCCCTTTGAAATGGGACGGAGCCGTAGTTAGCAACAATTTGTTAATATTGTGACAATAGGCCTACATTTTGTTACTTTAATTTTCAAAATAACCAGTGGTGGTATGTAAGGAACTACATACTTTGTTAATACTCGAAGTAATTTTCCCACACAGGACAGCAACACTACAAAATTGTTATTTTACAACATGATGCATTGTTTAACATTAAACTACACAAAAGTATATAGTTTAAATGTATCAACCTTGAAAATATTCAGAAGTAAAATGCAACATATGCAGTAATATAAATGCAAAACATCATAAAAACCCTGACAAGGGTTTTTTCCTGCAGAATTCCTTTACTTTTACTCTTGATACCTTAAGTACATTAGAGTATGCAAGATAATTTTGCTTAACTAAGGTTTGAAATATATGACTAGTTTTTCCCCAATGCGGTATTAGTGGTTATTAAAAGTACATTAGTGTAATAAAGTATCTCAATATTTATTCCATGAGTCAGCCCTGCAAACCTGTTGGTAGACAACTTAGTGGACAGTGAAAATATGCAGTCAAACACGCTGGAGACCATCCCAGATGATGTCCCACCAGCAGGAGGCCTTACCAGGGTCTCTAATGTGGAGCCCATCCCGGTCCAGCAGCACACCAGGGTCTCCCACTCAGCTGAATAAAAGTCTACATAATTTTTTCTTATTTTATGTACTGTAAATTTAAATGTTTATGTTGATTTTGATATGTTTAATGTATGTTGTAAATAGTTGGGGGAAAAAAGGTATAGAAGAATTTGTTTCATGGAGAAATTATGACTGTCATTACAAAAATAAACAATGTCCAGAGCAATGAATTCTCTTTAATTTACACATTTAAAGTTGCATTAAAAATAAATAAAAGTACAGATTTTTTTTTTTTTTTTTCAAAAAATATAAGTGAAAAAAAGTTAAACAAGAATATATATATATATATTTCTCAATCATTCTTTCAAGAAGAGAAAACAGGCTGTCCATCCTCTCCTGTGCTCTCCTGGCCTCTGCAGTCTCATGTCTTCTCTAATCAAGTCCAAAAACTCGTCCTCTCTGTCTCACACACATCTTTGTGGTGCTGCTGCGGGTGCTGGTGCTGCCCCTGGCTCCTCCTCTTCATGGTCACACACTGCTGAACTCGGCCCTGGTCTGTCCTCAGGGATTGAGGCAATGAGGACAGGGGGGTGGTGCAATGCCTCTGTCCCAACACCTCATCCATGAGGACAAACCAGGGCCGGGCAAGTTTCAGCAGTGGGTTTCCCACTCACTCCCTCTCCTGTCCCAGGACACGTGCAATCCTAATGCAGAGCAAATTAACTATGGCTTGTTAACAACAATAGCACAATACATTTCAGCAAAGATGTGTGTATTAATTTTCTTTATATATATATATATATATATATATATATATATATACACATATACATACACACACACATATATATATATATATATATATATATATATATATATATATATATATATATATATATATATATATATATATATATATATATATATATATATTATTTTGTGCCTGTATGGGAGTTACGTTCCCCAGACCCATTTTTTCCTGAATTGTTCTAAAAAAGCAGTAAAGGGTACTTAACACAGGGGTGCAATCTTAAGTGCATCACTGCAAAATATGACACATCAAGACATGCAAAATATACTTAATATTTCTGTATACTCAAATTTGGTTAAAAACACATAGCTTGCATGACAGCACTACAAAAACACATAAAAGTGAAACCCCATTGCCTTATCTACTGCTTTTCTTATTGTTTTAGGCTTTATAGGGTGAGTGATATTTCTTATAATACACAAGTGAGATAGACTAGTGCAAATATTACAAATAGGTCGTTAAACTAATAACGTTATTACCACAAGTTTTGCCTAAAACTACCTGACAAATGAAGCCACGCAATGGTGACGAAGGAGTTCAACTTTAACTCTGGTTTCGATAGCTATTTGAGTAAATGAAAACATAATACTTACATTTAAATGTGAATTTGCTGTCCACCACCGATCTGTAGTCTCGGCCGCCTTTAAAAATAAATAAATAAATGCTGTCGTCAACGGCGCGCAATGACTTGTGGGGTAGAATAGGGTAGGATAGGCCGCTAAGTGTCCATTTATGTATCCTTCCTTTCGTTCCTTTCACCAAAGAGTATAGAAGCCTCTATACTCTTTGCTTTCACGGGGAAACGAAGGGCGCATTTGGCGTCGCTTTTGAATCAGGGTAGCCTTCGTCGCGGCGCGATGACGCAGCCGTCCTTCGAATACGGACTTCCAATGCTGCGTTCCAGTCCACTTTTAGACACGCACTTGCGAACTTCCCTAAGCACTTCCCCTCGGGGGAATCCCTGCCGCCATTTTGAAGTGCGTTCCACTTCGTGAAGTGGACGAGGGAAGTTTATATGGACAGACCCTCGTTCCCTCGATCTTGACCTCGGAGCTAATGACTGTAAATTAGAAAGTTGTCCGGCTCGATGAGACCAATATACGTATTGATTTTTTAAACTGTAGGTAAAACTAACCCCCCCACTTTTGTCAAAAGCATTTTGAAAGTGACACACTTCCTGCTGCAAGTTGGTGGCGCTATAACTTTGACTCACAATAGTTACATCCATCTGATCGGCCTCTTACCACGAACACACTGCTGAAGTTTCATCAAGATCAGTTAATGTGTGCAGAAGTTATAACACTTTGTGTTTCTCTTTTCTCGCCATAAATTCGTGTCCTCGTCACGGCCGAACCGTTCGAGATATCAAAAATCCGTCCACAATTTAGCATCCTCAATGTCTTGACTTCATGCTGACCGAGTTTGGAGGCGATTGGATGAATTCTCTAGGATGAGTACATCAAATTCCACAGCATGCGTTTTTCAAACAACCCATAATAGCCGACTTCCTGTTGGGCGGAGCTAATAACTTAGAGTGCGGAAGTTGTTCGGCCAAATGAGATCTATATGTGTACTGAGTTTCATATTAATTCATGCAAGCGTGTTTGATATATGGACCAAGTTTTCAGACCGTGTTCAAGGGGGCGCTGTTGAGCCCCCCTGCCACGCCCGGGTACAAGCTTCAGCCGGCCCTGATGACTTTGGGTTCTGACCTGTGTGAAAAGTTTCAAGAGTTTTTGAGCATGTTAAGGGCCCCAAAAGCCCCTGAAACCTTGAAAAACAAAGATAAAATGGAATAGACAACCCCCCCCACACACACACACACAGATACAGAGAGAGAGAGAAAATTCTCCAAAAAATCCACATTCAAACCAAAATATCTGACTTCCTGTTGGTCTGAGCTAATAACTGTAAATTAGAAAGTTGTCCGGCTTGATGAGAACAATATACGTACCAAGTTTTGTGATTCTAGGAAAAACTAAGCCCCCATTTTTGACTAAAGGTGGCGCTACTGAGCCATTCCACCATGCCCGTTTCTGAAACTTTGCACATGTCTACTGGATAATAAATGTGATGTGTCTGTCGAGTTTCATGCATTTTCAAGCATTTGAAGATTCTCAAAAGCATCCGAAAAGAATATTAAAGTTTGATGCATTGCCACTGCAACAGTATCTAAGATATCAATAATCCTTTCACAGGTCTACATTTGCCGAGTGTCTACATTATACACATAAAGTTTTAATTAAATCGGGTAAAAATAAGAGGGTGATTTCAAAGCATTTTGAAAGTGACACACTTCCTGTTGCCAGTTGGTGGCGCTATAACTTTGACTCACAATAGTCACATCCTTGTGTTCGGCCTCTTACAACGAATACACTGCTGAAGTTTCATCAAAAAGATAAAAAGATAACTAGGGAATCACTAAATCGAGAGAATTATTTTGATTTTATGATACACTCAAAATATTCCACAACAAATCCTTTAAATGTAACGATATTCAGAACGGAACAAGAATAAAAAAATAACTACAAACAAGCCAAAACGAAAAAAATAAAAATAAAAATACATTTAAGCAATCCATGACATGACATGATTTATCTAGTTTTTGGACTGAAACATTCTGGTTGTTTTTAAACTCAAACATAATTCTTAAAAAAAAAAAAAAAATACATATGATACAGTGAAGCAACCTCACTTGACGAGTGTCATTTCCTGAATACAAATCACAGTTGAAACTGTGACATTGATTTCATACAACAGGTTAATAAACAGTTCCAGTTAAGTCACTTACATTTTAGATGCAATATTGACTGTTTTTGTTCTGTTTCAGCAGCGAAAATAGTTAAACAAAGATCACAGCAGAACCATCACGCATCACGTGTTTTCTCATAACTGAACGATTCAGCATTTTTAACGAATCGGTTGACTCAAAGATTGAATGATCAATAAACATGTCTTAATCATGATCGACTCATTCGAACAAATCGTTTGAACGAATGAATCACTGACTCGCTTATTAAGATGGATGCCTGGCGACACCTAATGGCGGTTTAGTGTTGTTTAAAAGCATCATTCTTTCCAACATGTGTGTGCAACATTATCAATGTCAGTGTGGACGTCTGTATTTTTCTTTCACTTTTATATTAGCGATTTAAAAGCACCCGCTCGTGTCACACGTCGATTAACCGGTGGGAAAATATCCTCAGACACATACCTAATAAATGTATATTTAAATACAATATTGGCCTACCTGGTAAAAAGTTTTATATACTATTTTGATGTCCTTTTGGACACAAGAGGGCAGTATAGCCCTATATTTGTTTTTTTGTTTAACCAAATAGCACTAAATAGCCTGTTTTTAACTTTTTCATTCTTCTTGAATTGCAAAAACAGAATAAAATGGGTTTAGTTGTGATATTTGTATACTTTTATATAGAAATAAATGGTATATAATTACATTTTTAGAAAATTTGAGGCTTTTAGTGTTTCCTTTTTGGACATTACTTTAATCCCTCGCCATAGCAAAACCATTTGAGATATTTATTATCCGTTCACAATTTAGCATATTTAATGTATTTTCATCATGTTGAAAAAGTTTGGTGGGAATAAAATAAATAGTTTAAGAGGAGTGGCTAAAAATTCAGAGGATGATTTTGCAAAAAAATCCACATTCAGACCAAAATATCTGACTTCCTGATGGCCGGAGCTAATGAATGTAAATTAGAAAGTTGTCCGGCTTGATGAGAACAATATAAAAACTATTTTTTTTTACTGTATTTAAAACTAACCCCCCCCACTTTTGTCAAAAGCATGTTGAAAGTGACACACTTCCTGCTGGCAGTTGGTGGCACTATAACTTTGACTCACAATAGTTACATCCATCTGATCGACCTCTTACCACGAACACACTGCTGAAGTTTCATCAAGATCAGTTAATGTATGCAGAAGTTATTCCACTTCGTGTTTCTCTTTTTTCGCCATAAATTCGTGTCCTCGCCACGGCCAAACCGTTCGAGATATCAAAAATCCGTCCGCAATTTAGCATCCTCAATGTCTTGACTTCACGCTGACCGAGTTTGGAGGTGATTGGATGAATTCTCTAGGAGGAGTACATCAAATTCCACAGCATGCGTTTTTCAAACAACACATAATAGCCGACTTCCTGTTGGGCGGAGCTAATAACTTAGAGTGCGGAAGTTGTTCGGCCTGATGAGATCTATATGTGTACCGAGTTTCATATTAATTCATGCAAGCGTGTTTAATATATGGACCAAGATTTCAGACCCCGTTCCAGGGGGCGCTGTCGAGCCCCCCTGCCACGCCCGTTTCTGAAACTTTTCACATGTCTACTGGCTAATAAATGTGATGTGTCTGTCGAGTTTCATCCAATTTCATGCATGCTAAGAGTCTCAAAAGCATCCGAAAAGAATATTAAAGTTTGATGCGTTGCCACGGCAACAGTATCTAAGATATCAATAATCCTTTCACAGGTCTACATCTGCCATGTGTCTACATTATATACATAAAGTTTGAAGCAAATCGGGTAAAAATAAGAGGGTGATTTCAAAGCATTTTTAAAGTGACACACTTCCTGCTGCCAGTTGGTGGCGCTATAACTTTGACTCACAATAGTCACATCCATGTGATCGGCCTCTTACAACAAACACACTGCGGAAGTTTAATCAAGATCAGTTAATGTATGCAGAAGTTATAACACACTTCCTGTTTCCATTATTCGCCATAAATTTGTTTCCTCGCCACGGGCAAACCGTTCGAGATATCAAAAATCCCCTGGCAATTTTTCATCCTCAATGTCTTGACTTCATGCTGACCGAGTTTGGTGGCGATCGGATAAATTCTGTAGGAGGAGTATTTCAAATTCCAGAGCATACGTTTTTCAAACAACCCATAATAGCCGACTTCCTGTTGGGCGGAGCTAATAACATAGAGTGCGGAAGCTGTTCGGCCTGATGAGATCTATATGTGTACCGAGTTTCATACTAATACGTTCTTGTATGTGTCCAAGATTTCAGATTGTGTTCTAGGGGGCGCTGTCGAGCCCCCCTGCCACGCCCGGGTACCAGCTTCAGTGCGGCCCTGATGGCCGTGGGTTCTGACCTGTGTGCAAAGTTTGAAGAGTTTTCGAGCATGTTAAGGGCCCCAAAAGTGCCTGAGAAATAGAAAAAAAGAATAAATATAGCTGCGAGCAGCGATTACGGGCCCAAGCCGGTGGCACCGCAACCCCGGTGCCTTTAGTTACCTAAAGGCACCGGGGTGGCGGTATCGCCGGCTTTGGCCCTTCATCGCTGCTCGCAGCTATATTTATATATATATATATATATATATATATATATATATACATACATACATACATACATACATACACACGCATACATATATATATATATATATATATATATATATATATATATATATATATATATATATATATATATATATATATATATTATTGTTCAAAAGTTTGGGGTCAGTAAGATTTTTAATGTTTTTAGGAGAAGTCTCTTCTGCTCACCAAGGCTGCATTTATTGATTAAAAATACAAACAAAAACAGTAATATTGTGAAATATTATTCCAATTTAAAACAGCTGTTTTCAATTTTTAAATGTTTTACATAGTAATTCATTTCTGTGATCAAAGCTGAGTTTTCAGCATCATTACTCCAGTCTTCAGTGTCACATGATCATTCAGAAATCATACTAATATGATTGATGCTCAATAAATATTCATTATTATTTTCAATGTTGAAAACAGTTGTGTACAGATTTTTTTTTTCAAAATGCTTTGATGAATGTAAAGTTCAAAAGAACAGCATATATTTCAAATATATATATTTTTAACATTATAAATGTCTTTACTGTAACTGTTGATCAGTTTAACCTTATCCTTCATAAATAAAAGTACTGATTTATTTTATTTATTTCCCCAAAAAATAAAATTTTAATTATTACTAACCCAAAACTTTTGAGCGGTAGTGTTTAACGTTACAAAAGCTTTAGATTTCAGATAAATGCTTTTCTTTTGAACTTTCTATTCATCAAAGACTGTACACAACTGTTTTCGACATTTAAAATAATAATGAATGTTTCTTGAGTATCAATCATCATATTAGAATAATTTCTGAAGGATCATGCGACAGTGACGACTGGAGTAATGATGCTGAAAACTCAGCTTTGATCACAGGAATAAATAACAGTTTAAAATATATTAAAATAGAAAGCAGCTGTTTTAAATTGGAATAATATTTTACAATATTACCGTTTTTGTTTGTATTTTTAATCAAATAAATGCAGCCTTGGTGAGCAGAAGAAAATTCTCTGTTATGTGCGCGCCACAGACTGCACGCACGTCCGCTTAGAGTTCCGCCTTTTGCCTTCCGTCAATATTACGTTATTAGAAAAATATTTTTTTAGAGAATCGATTTTTTGACATTTGTGAATCGATTCAGAATCGTCCACGTCCGCATCGCGATGCATCTAAGAATACATTTTTTCTCCCACCCCTAGATTTCATACAACAGGTTAATAAACAGTTACAATTAAGTCACTTACATTTTAGATGCAATGTTGACTGTTTTTGTTCTGTTTCAGCAGCGAAAATAGTTAAAGATCACGGCAGAACCATCACGCATCACGTGTTTTCTCATAACTGAACGATTCAGCATTTTTAACGAATCGGTTGACTCAAAGATTGAATGATCAATCCATAAACATCTGTCTTAATCATGATCGACTCATTCGAACAAATCGTTTGAACGAATGAATCAATGACTCGCTTATTAAGATGGATGCCTTGCGACACCTAATGGCGGTTTAGTGTTGTTTAAAAGCATCATTCTTTCCCACATGTGTGTGATTTGTGTGTGCAACATTATCATTATTTTTCTTTCACTATTATATTAGCGATTTAAAAGCACCCACTCGTGTCACACGTCGATTAACCGGTGGGAAAATATCCTCAGACACATACCTAATAAATGTATATTTAAATACAATATTGGCCTACCTGGTAAAAAGTTTTATATACTATTTTGATGTCCTTTTGGACACAAGAGGGCAGTATAGCCCTATGTTTGCTTTTTTGTTGAACCAAATAGCACTAAATAGCCTGTTTTAACTTTTTCATTCTTCTTGAATTGCAAAAACAGAATAAAATGGGTTTAGTTGTGATATTTGTATACTTTTATATAGAAATAAATGGTATATAATTACATTTTTAGAAGATTTTTAGTGTTTCCTTTTTGGACATTATTTAATCCCTCGCCATAGCAAAACCGTTTGAGATATTTATTATCCATTCACAATTTAGCATATTTAATGTAGTTTCATCATGTTGAAAAAGTTTGGTACGAATAAAATAAATAGTTTAAGAGGAGTGGCTAAAAATTCAGAGGCTGATTTTGCAAAAAAAATCACATTTAGACCAAAATATCTGACTTCCTGATGGCCAGAGCTATTGAATGTAAATTAGAAAGTTGTCCGGCTTGATGAGAACAATATACAAACTATTTTTTTCTTTACTGTAGTTAAAACTAACCCCCCCACTTTTGTCAAAAGCATGTAGAAAGTGACACACTTCCTGCTGCCAGTTGGTGGCGCTATAACTTTGACTCACAATAGCTACATCCATCTGATCGGCCTCTTACCACGAACACACTGCTGAAGTTTCATCAAGATCAGTTAATGTATGCAGAAGTTATTCCACTTCCGTGTTTCTCTTTTCTCGCCATAAATTCGATTCCTCGCCACAGCCAAACCGTTCGAGATATCAAAAATCCGTCCGCAATTTAGCATCCTCAAAGTCTTGACTACATGCACACCGAGTTTGAAGGGGACACGGTGAATTTTCTAGGAGGAGTATTTCACATTCCACAGCAAGCGTTTTCCAAACAACCCATAAGAGCCGACTTCCTGTTGGGCTGGCGTAAAACTTGACCGGGGTAAAGTTGTTCGGCCCGATGAGATCTATATGTGTACCGAGTTTCATATTAATTCATGCGAGCGTGTTTGATATATGGATCAAGTTTTAGAACCCCGTTCAAGGGGGCGCTGTTGAGCCCCCCAGCCACGCCCGGGTACCAGCTTCAGCCCGGCCCTGATGGCCGTGGGTTCTGACCTGTGTGCAAAGTTTCAAGAGTTTTTGAGCACGTTAAGGACCCCAAAAGCCCCTGAAACCTTGATTAACAATATAAAAGCAATAGTCAAATCCCCCCCTCCCCTCACACACACAGAGACACAGAGAGAGGGAGAGAAAATTCTTCAGAAAATCCACATTCAAACCAAAATATCTCTCTTCCTGTTGGTCGGAGATGGTTCATGTAAATTAGAAAGTTGTCCGTCTTGATGAGAACAATACACATACCAAGTTTTGTGATTCTAGGAAAAACTAAGCCCCCATTTTTGACTAAAGGTGGCGCTACTGAGCCATTCCACCACGCCCGTTTCTGAAACTTTGCACATGTCTACGGGCTAATAAATGTGATGTGTCTGTTGAGTTTCATGCAATTTCAAGTATGTTAAGAGTCTCAAAAGCATCAAAAAATAATATTAAAGTTTGATGCGTTGCCACGGCAACAGTATCTAAGATATCAATAATCCTTTTACAGGTTTACATCTGCCGTGTGTCTACATTGTACACATAAAGTTTGAAGCAAATCGGGTAAAAATAAGACACTGATTTCAAAGTATTTTGAAAGTGATGTACTTCATGCTGCCTGTTGGTGGCGCTATAACTTTGACTCACAATAGTCACATCCATGTGATCGGCTTCTTACAACGAACACACTGCTGAAGTTTCATCAAGATCAGTTAATGTATGCAGAAGTTATTACACACTTCCTGTTTCATTTTTTCGCCATAAATTTGTTTCCTCGCCACGGCCAAACCGTTCGAGATATCAAAAATCCGTCCGCAATTTAGCATCCTCAATGTCTTGACTTCATGCACACCGAGTTTGGAGGCGAATCGATGAATTCCCTAGGAGGAGTACATTATATTCCACAGCATGCGTTTCCAAACAACGCTAAATAGCCAACTTCCTGTTTGGCTGGCGTAAAACTTAGAGCACGAAAGTTGTTCGGCCCGATGAGATCTATATGTGTACCGAGTTTCATATTATTACATGCAAGCGTGTTTGATTTATGGACCAAGTTTTCAGACACCATTCCAGGGGGCGCTGTCGAGCCCCCGTGCCACGCCCGGGTACCAGCTTCAGTCCGGCCCTGATGGCCGCAGGTTCTGACGTGTGTGCAAAATTTCAAGAGTTTTTGAGCATGTTAAGGGCCCCAAAAGTGCCCGAAAGGTTGACAAAATAATAATAATAATAAATATAGCTGCGAGCAGCGATTGCGGGCCCAATCCGGTGGCACCGCCACCCTGGTGCATTTAGTTGCACTAAAGGCACCGGGGTGGCGGTGTCACCGGCTTGGGCCCTCCATCGCTGCTCGCAGCTATATTTTTATATATATATATATATATATATATATATAAATGTAATGTAATACATTTGGAACAAGTGTCGTAATACATCATAATACATGTCGGACAAGTAATATTCTCTGTCTTGTCACTTTAAAATATATATATATATATAAAATTCAGAGGCCGATTTTGCAAATAAATTCACATTCAAACCAAAATATCTGACTTCCTGTTGGTCAGAGCTAATGACTGTAAAATAGAAACTTGTCCGGCTCGATGAGACCAATATATGTACTGATTTTTGTAACTGTGGGTAAAAGTAACCCCCCATTTTGCCAAAAGCATTTTGAAAGTGACACAGTTATTGTTGCCAGTTGGTGGCGCTATAACTTTGACTCACAATAGTTACATCCATCTGACTGGCCTCTTACCACGAACACACTACTGAAGTTTCATCAAGATCAGTTAATGTGTGCAGAAGTTATAACACTTCGTGTCTCTCTTTTCTCGCCATAAATTCGTTTCCTCGCCACGGCCAAACCGTTCGAGATATCAAAAATCCGTCCGCAATTTAGCATCCTCAAAGTCTTGACTTCATGCACACCGAGTTTGGTGGGGATGGGATGAATTTTCTAGGAGGAGTATTTCACATTCCACAGCAAGCGTTCTCCAAACAACCCATAATAGCCGACTTCCTGTTGGGCTGGTGTAAAACTTGACCAGGGAAAAGTTGTTTGGCCCGATGAGATCTATATGTGTACCGAATTTCATATTAATTCATGCAAGCGTGTTTGATATATGGACCAAGTTTTCAGACCCCGTTTAAGGGGGCGCCGTTGAGCCCCCCTGCCACGCCCGTTTCTGAAACTTTTCACGTCTACTGGCTAATAAGTGTGATGTATCTGTTGAGTTTCATCCAATTTCAAGTATGCTAAGAGTCTCAAAAGCATCCGAAAAGAATATTAAAGTTTGATGCGTTGCCACGGCAACAGTATCTAAGATATCAATAATCCTTTCACAGGTCTACATCTGCCATGTGTTTAAATTATACACATAAAGTTTGAAGCAAATCGGGTAAAAATAAGACGGTGATTTCAAAGCATTTTGAAAGTGACACACTTCCTGCTGCCAGTTGGTGGCGCTATAACTCTGACTCACAATAGTCACATCAATGTGATCGGCCTCTTACAATGAACACACTGCTGAAGTTTCATCAAGATCAGTTAATGTATGCAGAAGTTATAACACACTTCCTGTTTCCATTATTCGCCATAAATTAGTTATCTCGCCATGGCCAAACCGTTCGAGATATCAAAAATCCCCAGGCAATTTTTCATCCTCAATGTCTTGACTTCATGCTGACCGAGTTTGGAGGCGATTGGATGAATTCCCTAGGAGGAGTATTTCACATTCCATTGCATGCGTTTTCCAAACAACGTATAATAACTGACTTCCTGTTGGGCTTTTGTAAAACTTAGAGCACGAAAGTTGTTCGGCCCGATGAGATCTATATGTGTACTGAGTTTCATATTATTACATGCAAGCGTGTTTGATATATGGACCAAGATTTCGGACCCCATTCCAGGGGGCGCTGTCGAGCCCCCCTGCCTCGCCCGGGTACCAGCTTCAGTCCGGCCCTGATGGCCGCGGATTCTGACCTGTGTGCAAAGTTTCAAGAGTTTTTGAGCATGTTAAGGGCCCCAAAAGTGGCAAAAAGGCAAAAAAAAAAATAATGAAAAAAAAAAAAAAAAAAATCCTAACGAAAACAATAGGGCCTTCGCCCTTTCAGGGCTTGGGCCCTAATAATAATAAATAATCCTACCGGAAACAATAGGGCCTTCGCCCTTTCAGGGCTTGGGCCCTAAATATAGCTGCGAGCAGCGATTGCGGGCCCAAGCCGGTGGCACCGCCACCCTGGTGCATTTAGTTGCACTAAAGGCACCGGGGTGGCGGTGTCACCGGCTTGGGCCCTCCATCGCTGCTCGCAGCTATATTTATATATATATATATATATATATATATATATATATATATAAATGTAATATATATATATATTAGAGGTGGGCATAGATTATTTTTTTTAATCTAGATTAATCTAGATTAATTCTGAAATTAATCTAGATTAATCTAGATTAAAATGGCTCATTTGAATTCTGCCGAAGGCATTCAGAATATGTGTGCTACCCAAATAATGACTATAAAAGTAAGTCTTTGAGAACGGGTTTCTCAAGCCAGGTGGCGCATTAGACCAGGGGCTCATCTCCTGTTTCCAAAATGCATCACAAACTGCTTGAGAAAGCTGTTCCACTCATAGACTGTAAAAAGTTACTACTGTACTGTTACCGTCCGTAGGCAACATTAGGTAGGCCTATGTTATTATCAACTACTATAGGCTATAAATTAGGGATGGGCGATATGGACTGAAATCTATATTTTGATATACATTGCAGCCTCTTGCGATAACAATATTATAATAAAACCATTTCAGAACAGGTTACACAGACCCTGCTAAACAACAAAATGTTTTTTTTTTTTTTTTTTTTTTTTAAAGGGTGCATGTAGTTTTGAGAACATATATTGTGCAAAACTGTAAGTATACAACATAATTTTAAGTACACATAAGACGCAGGTGTACAACATAATAAAATTTAAGTACACTAGCTGCAGAGACTTAAGTAGGTAATGTTTATTATGGCTTGGAGCTTATGAAACCCCAAATTTTAAATTAGAATATTGTCTAACTGATGTCTTTTCAGTTAAAAAGAAACACAACAACGATTCTTTAAATCGGGCGCAGACAGAGATTATGTTCTACACCACTCAGATATATTGGGAATAATACGCGCGCGCTGGTATTCAGTGATATGTTTCGTTTTGAATTTGAGGTGGTAGAACGGATTAGTCGTGTGTTAACTTACCGAACTGTTACACCACACAGTCTACGTCGGACGGCTTAAATCCGAACCAAGTCCAAATAATGAATGTTGCACCGATCTTTTACACCAGCTTTAACTTTCAGCCGTGTTTACTTAAGATGACGACGAATATGATGCGTTGCAGCCGGGTGTTCCTCGCGGCCGCGGGTAGATTGCGTCATCATAGCTTGTGTAGCTTGAGCACAGTCTATGAGATTGAGCCAGCTCACAACCCAACTTGGAGAATAGATTAACGGCGATATTTTTTTTATCGCGCGATAAAAGTCTCGCGTTAACGCAGCGCGTTAACGCCGATAACGGCCCACCACTAATATATATATATATATATATATATATATATATATATATATATATCGGACAAGTAATATTCTCTGTCTTGTCACTTTAAAATATATATATATATATATATATATATATATATAATTCAGAGGCCGATTTTTGCAAATAAATCCACATTCAAACCAAAATATCTGACTTCCTGTTGGTCAGAGCTAATGACTGTAAATTAGAAAGTTGTCCGGCACGATGAGACCAATATATGTACCGATTTTTGTAACTGTGGGTAAAAGTAACCCCCCCATTTTGCCAAAAGCATTTTGAAAGTGACACAGTTCTTGTTGCCAGTTGGTGGCGCTATAACTTTGACTCACAATAGTTGCATCCATCTGACCGGCCTCTTACCACGAACACACTGCTGAAGTTTCATCAAGATCAGTTAATGTGTGCAGAAGTTATAACACTTCGTGTCTCTCTTTTCTCGCCATAAATTCGTTTCCTCGCCACGGCCAAACCGTTCGAGATATCAAAAATATGTCCGCAATTTAGCATCCTCAATGTCTTGACTTCATGCACACCGAGTTTGGTGGGGATGGGATGAATTTTCTAGGAGGAGTATTTCACATTCCACAGCAAGCGTTTTCCAAACAACCCATATTAGCCGACTTCCTGTTGGGCTGGCGTGAAACTTGACAGAGGGAAAGTTGTTCGGCCCGATGAGATCTATATGTGTACCGAGTTTCATATTATTTCATGCAAGTGTGTTTGAAATATGGACCAAGTTTTCAGACCCCGTTCAAGGGGGCGCTGTTGATCCCCCCTGCCACGCCCCTTTCTGAAACTTTTCACATGTCTACTGGCTCATAAGTGTTATGTGTCCGTCGAGTTTCATCCAATTTCAAGCATGCTAAGAGTCTCAAAAGCATCAAAAAAGAATATTAAAGTTTGAAGCGTTGCCACGGCAACAGTATCTAAGATATCAATCATCCTTTCACAGGTCTACATCTGCAGTGTGTCTACATTATACACATAAAGTTTGAAGCAAATCAGGTAAAAAGAAGAGGGTGATTTCAAAGCATTTTGAAAGTGACACACTTCCTGCTGCCAGTTGGTGGCGCTATAACTTTGACTCACAATAGTCACATCAATGTGATCGGCCTCTTACAACGAACAAACTGCTGAAGTTTCATCAAGATCAGTCAATGTATGCAGAAGTTATAACACACTTCCTGTGTCCCATTATTCGCCATAAATTCGTTTCAACGCCACGGCCAAACCGTTCGAGATATCAAAAATCCGTCCGCAATTTAGCATCCTCAATGTCTTGACTTCATTCACACCTAGTTTGGTGGCGATCAGATGAATTCCCTAGGAGGAGTATTTCACATTCCATTGTATGAGTTTTCCAAACAACGTATAATAACCGACTTCCTGTTGGGCTGGTGTAAAACTTAGAGCACGAAAGTTGTTCGGCCCGATGAGTTCTATATGTGTACTGAGTTTCATATTATTACATGCAAGCGTGTTTGATTTATGGACCAATTTTTCAGACACCATTCCAGGGGGCGCTGTCGAGCCCCCGTGCCACGCCCGGGTACCAGCTTCAGTCCGGCCCTGATGGCCGCAGGTTCTGACGTGTGTGCAAAATTTCAAGAGTTTTTGAGCATGTTAAGGGCCCCAAAAGTGCCCGAGAAGTAGAAAAAAAATAAAAAATAATAATAAATATAGCTGCGAGCAGCGATTACGGGCCCAAGCCGGTGGCACCGCAACCCTGGTGCCTTTAGTTACCTAAAGGCACCGGGGTGGCGGTGCCACCGGCTTTGGCCCTTCATCGCTGCTCGCAGCTATATTTATATATATATATATATATATATATATATATATATATATATATATATATATATATACATACATATATATATATATAAAAGACAGAAACCTTATTACCTTATTCTGATTTTATGATACACTCAAAATATCCCACAACAAATCTTTTAAATTTAATGTAAAAATAAAAACGAAAGTAAGCACTGTTGGGCTCACGTAACCTTCTCATTAGAATCAAAATGTTTCAGCATTTGCTATGTATTTGGTTGCTAAACTATTCTTTATTATAGGCTTTGTTTTTCACTCGTGTTCCAATATCGACGGAAAAAATCATCCTCTTCACACGCGCAAAAATGTGCTTGAAACATCACAGTGGAGCGGTGCTTACTGTGAATGTACGAATTGTACTACTGACTATTTAGAGCAGTGTAATTTTTAGATGTTAGGTTAACTATTTTATTATTATATTTTATTAAGTCTATAATGAACAGGCTGCAATGTCAAGATTGCAATGCTGGAGTGTGTGTGTGTGTGTGTGTGTGTGTGTGTGTGTGTGTGTGTGTGTGTTCATGTTTTTCTGTCCCGGTGGGGACTTTAACCTGAATGCACACAGACTCATGGGACTCGTGTCACAGTGGGGACCTAAATAGAGGTCCCCATGGGTAAACAAGCTTCATACAGAATGAGTTTTTTTGGAAATGTAAAAATGCAGAAAGTTTTCTGTGATGGGTAGGTTTAGGGGTAGGGTTAGTGTAAGGAGAAAAAATATACAGTTTGTACAGTATAAAAATCATTAAATCTATGGAGAGTCCCCACAAAGATAGTAAACCGTGTGTGTGTGGGTGGGTGTGTGTGTGTGGCGTGGGCGCGATTGAACAGTGGACACATAAAAACATACTCCGTCATTATACAGGACGACATTCAAACTGCAAAGTGTTAACTTATATCTGTGTACAGTCGCAATAAAACACAACATTCTGCTTTTGTAAAATAATTTCAAGCAATCCACCCCCGAAAGGCGCTAATTTTAAAATTAAACTAAAATGCTCATGGCTGCACGGGCATTCATAACGGTGCGCATCCACGGCGAGGAACGAGCAGAACAGAGTGAATGTTTTTCAGTTAATTCCTACTTCCATAGGAATTCATTTGAAACGCTCGCTAAACCACTATCAATGTCAGTGCGGACGAACATATTTTACTTTCGTTTTTAAGTTGGCGATTCAAAAGCCCCCAGCGGTGTCACACGTCGATTAACCGGTGGTAAAATATTCTCACCGTCACATACCTAGTATATTTTTATGTAGATACAATAGGCCTACCTGATTTTGAACACAAGAGGGCAGTATAGCCCTATGTATGACTTGACTTTTATGGGACTAAATAGTACAATTACTATTTTTAAACTTATAAATATTTATTAAATTGAAAAAAAAAAAGAATAAAATGGGTTTAGTTGTGATATTTTTATACTTTTATATAGAAATAAATGGTGTTTAATTACATTTTTAGAAGATGAGGCTTTAAGTGTTACTTTACTTTAGTCCTCACTATAGCAAAACCGTTTGAGATGTTTAATATCCGTTCACAATTTAGCATCTTTAATGTATCTTTATCATTTTGAAAAAGCTTGGTGTGAATAAAATAAACCAGTTAGGAAGAGTAGCTAAAAACTCAATGTCTGAAATATCCAAAAAATCCACATTCAAACCAAAATATCTGACTTCCTTTTGCTCTGAGCTAATAACTGTAAATTAGAAAGTTGTCTGACTCGATGAGCCCAATATATATACTGATTTTTGGAACTGTTGGTAAAACTAACCCCCCCACTTTTGTCAAAAGCATGTTGAAAGTGACACACTTCCTGCTGCCAGTTGGTGGCGCTATAACTTTGGCTCACAATAGTTACATCCATCTGATCGGCCTCTTACCACGAACACACTGGTGAAGTTTCATGAAGATCAGTTAATGTATGCAGAAGTTATACCACTTCGTGTTTCTCTTTTCTCGCCATAAATTCGTTTCCTCGCCACGGCCAAACCGTTCGAGATATCAAAAATCCGTCCGCAATTTAGAATCCTCAATGTCTTGACTTCATGCAAACCGAGTTTGGTGGGGATTGGATGAATTCTCTAGGAGGAGTACTTCGCATTCCACTGCAAGCGTTTTCCAAACAACCCATAATAGCCGACTTCCTGTTGACCGGGGGAAAGTTGTTCGGCCCGATGAGATCTATATGTGTACCGAGTTTCATATTAATTCATGCAAGCGTGTTTGATCTATGGACCAAGTTTTGGGACCCCTTTCAAGGGGGCGCTGTTGAGCCCCCCTGCCACGCCCGGGTACCAGCTTCAGCCCGTCCCTGATGGCAGGGGGTTCTGACTTGTGTGCAAAGTTTCAAGAGTTTTTGAGCATGTTAAGGACCCCAAAAGCCCCTGAAACCTTGATTAACAATATAAAAGCAATAGTCAAATCCCCCCTCCCCTCACACACACAGAGACACAGAGAGAGGGAGAGAAAATTCTTCAGAAAATCCACATTCAAACCAAAATATCTCTCTTCCTGTTGGTCGGAGATAGATCATGTAAATTAGAAAGTTGTCCGTCTTGATGAGAACAATACACATACCAAGTTTTGTTGCTGTTGATAAAACTAACCCCCCCACTTATGACTAAAGGTGGCGCTACTGAGCCCCTCACCACGCCCGTTTCTGAAACTTTGCACATGTCTACTGGATAATAAATGTGATGTGTCTGTCGAGTTTCATGCAATTTCAAGTATGTTAAGAGTCTCAAAAGCATAAAAAAAGAATATTAAAGTTTGATGCGTTGCCACGGCAACAGTATCTAAGATATCAATAATCCTTTCACAGGTTTACATCTGCCGTGTGTCTACATTGTACACATAAAGTTTGAAGCAAATCTGGTAAAAATAAGAGTGATTTCAAAGCATTTTAATAGTGATGTACTTCCTACTGCCTGTTGGTGGCGCTATAACTTTGACTCACAATAGTCACATCTGTGCGATCGGCCTCTTACAACGAACACACTGCTGAAGTTTCATCAAGATCAGTTAATGTATGCAGAAGTTCTAACACACTTCCTGTTTCATTTTTTCGCCATAAATTCGTTTCCTCGCCACGGCCAAACCGTTCGAGATATCAAAAATCCGTCCGCAATTTAGCATCCTCAATGTCTTGACTTCATGCACACCGAGTTTGGAGGCGAATCGATGAATTCCCTAGGAGGAGTACATTAAATTCCACAGCATGCGTTTCCAAACAACCCTAAATAGCCGACTTCCTGTTGGGCTGGCGTAAAACTTAGAGCACGAAAGTTGTTCGGCCCGATGAGATCTATATGTGTACCGAGTTTCATATTATTACATGCAAGCGTGTTTGATTTATGGACACGTGTTTGGATCCCGTTCCAGGGGGCGCTGTCGAGCCTCCCTGCCACGCCCGGGTACCAGCCTCAGCCCGGCCCTGATGGCCGCGGGTTCTGACCTGTGTGCAAAGTTTCAAGAGTTTTCGAGCATGTTAAGGGCCCCAAAAGTGCCCGAAAGGTTGACAAAATAATAATAATAATAATAAATATAGCTGCGAGCAGCGATTACGGGCCCAAGCCGGTGGCACCGCAACCCCGGAGCCTTTAGTTACCTATATATATATATATATAAGACAGAAAATATTACTTTTCTTACCTTATTCTGATTTTATGATACACTCAAAATATTCCACAACAAATCCTTTAAATTTAATGTAAAAATAAAAACGAAAGTAAGCAGTGTTGGTCTCACGTAACCCTCTCATTAGAATCAAAATGTTTCAATATTTGCGATGTATTTGGATGCTAAACTATTCTTTATTATAGGCTTTGTACTTCACTACTTGTATTATAGGCTTTGTACTTCGTGTTCCAATATCGATGGAAAAAATCATCCTCTTCACACGCACAAAAATGTGCTTGGAAACATCACAGTGGAGCTCTGCTTTCTGTGAATGGTACAAATTGTACTACTGACTATTTAAACAGAGCAGTGTAATTCGTTTATGTTAGGTTGACTATTTTTATTATTATATTGTATTAGGGCTATAATGAACAGGCTGCGATGTCAAGATTGCAATTCTGGAATGTGTGTGTGTGTGTGTGTGTGTGTGTGACGCGGTTGCGGTTGAACAGTGGACACAAAAACATAAATAAAATGTTTTAGTTAATTCCTACATCCATAGGAATACATTGAAAATGCTCGCTCTACTCCGCACCATTATCAATGTCTGTGCGGACGTCTGTATTTTACTAGTATATAGTATACTATAGTTAGCGATTTAAAAGCACCCGCTCGTGTCACACGTCGATTAACCGATGGGAAAATATCCTCACAGTCATATACCTAATAAATTTATATTTAAATACAATAGGCCTACCTAGTAAAACGTTTTATATATTATTTTGATATCCTTTTGGACACAAGAGGGCAGTATAGCCCTATGTTTGCTTTTTTGTTGAACCAAATAGCACTAAATAGCCTGTTTTTAACTTTTTCATACTTCTTGAATTGCAAAAACAGAATAAAATAGGTTTAGTTCTAATATTTGTATAATTTTATATAAAAATAAATGGTGTATAATTACATTTTTAGAAGTTATGAGATGTTTCCTGCTTCCTTTTTGACATTAATTTAATCCCTCGCCATAGCAAAACCGCTTGAGATATTCAATATCCGTTTACAATTTAGCATCATTAATATATTTGTATCATGTTGAAAAAGTTTGGTGGGAATAAAATAAACCTTTTAGGAGGAGTAACTAAAAACTCAGAGGCTGATTTAACAAAAAATCCATATTCAGACCAAAATATCTGACACCCTGTTGGTCGTAGCTAATAACTGTCAATTAGAAAGTTGTCCGGCTCGATGAGACCAATATACGTACTGATTTTTATAATTGTGGGTAAAACTAACCCCCCCCACTTTTGTCAAAAACATTTTGAAAGTGACACACTTCCTGCTGCCAGTTGGTGGCGCTATAACTTTGACTCACAATAGTCACATCCATCTGATCGGCCTCTTACCACGAACACACTGCTGAAGTTTCATCAAGATCAGTTAATGTGTGCAGAAGTTATAACACTTCGTGTTTCTCTTTTCTCGCCATAAATTCGTGTCCTCGCCACGGCCAAACCGTTTGAGATATCAAAAATCCGTCCGCAATTTAGCATCCTCAATGTCTTGACTTCATGCACACCGAGTTTGGTGGCGATTTAATTAATTCTCTAGGAGAAGTGTTTCAAATTCCACAGCAAGCGTTCTCCAAACAACCCATAATTGCCGACTTCCTGTTGGGCTGGCGTAAAATTTAGAGCACGAAAGTTGTTCGGCCCAATGAGATCTATATGTGTACCGAGTTTCATATCATTACATGCAAGTGTGTTTGATTTATGGGCAAGTGTTCGGATCCCGTTCCAGGGGGCGCTGTTGAGCCCCCCTGCCACGCCCGGGTACCAGCTTCAGCCCGTCCCTGATGGCCGCGGGTTCTGACCTGTGTGCAAAGTTTCAAGAGTTTTCGAGCACGTTAAAGGCCCCAAAAGCCCCTGAAACCTTGAAAAACAGGAATTTTAAACAAATCTCACTCAAAAGACAAATCCCCCCACCCCTCACACACACAGAGACGCAGAGGCAGAGAGAGAGAGGGAGAGAATTCTCCAAAAAATCACATTCAAACCAAAATATCTCACTTCCTGTTGGTCACAGCTTATGACTATAAATTAGAAAGTTGTCCGGCTTGATGAGAACAATATACATAACGATTTTTGTGACTCTACTTAAAACTAAGCCCCCATTTTTGACTAAAGGTGGCGCTACTGAGCCCCTCACCACGCCCGTTTCTGAAACTTTGCACATGTCTACTGGATAATAAATGTGATGTGTCTGTCGAGTTTCATCCAATTTCAAGTATGTTAAGAGTCTCAAAAGCATCTGAAAAGAATATTAAAGTTTGATGCGTTGCCATGGCAACAGTATTTAAGATATCAATAAATCTTTCACAGGTCTACATCTGCCGTGTGTCTACATTATACACATAAAGTTTGAAGCAAATCGGGTAAAAATAAGAGGGTGATTTCAAAGCATTTTGAAAGTGACACACTTCCTGCTGCCAGTTGGTGGCGCTATAACTTTGACTCACAATAGTCACATCCATGTGATCGGCCTCTTACAACGAACACACTGCTGAAGTTTCATCAAGATCAGACAATGTATGCAGAAGTTATAACACACTTCCTGTTTCCATTATTCGCCATAAATTCGTGTCCTCGCCACGGCCAAACCGTTCGAGATATCAAAAATCCGTCCGCAATTTAGCATCCTCAATGTCTTGACTTCATGCTGACTGAGTTTGGAGGCGAATGGATGAGTTCCCTAGGAGGAGTACATTAAATTCCACAGCATGCGTTTCCAAACAACCCATAATAGCCGACTTCCTGTTGGGCTGGCGTAAAAAGTAAAAGTACGAAAGTTGTTTGGCCCGATGAGATCTATATGTGTATTGAGTTTCATATTATTACATGCAAGCGTGTCTGATTTATGGACCAAGTTTTCGGACCCCGTTCAAAGGGGCGCTGTTGAGCCCCCCTGCCACATTCGGGTACCAGCTTCAGCCCGGCCCTGATGGCCGCAGGTTCTGACCTGTGTGCAAAATTTCAAGAGTTTTCGAGCATGTTAAAGGCCCCAAAAGTGCCCGAAAGGTTGACAGAAAAATAAGAATAATAATAATAATAAAATATAGCTGCGAGCAGCGATTACGGGCCCAAGCCGGTGGTACCGCAACCCCGGTGCCTTTAGTTACCTAAAGGCACAGCTATATATATATATATATATATATATATATATATATATATATATATATATATACATACATACATACATACACACACATACATATATATATATATATATATATATATATATATATATATATATATATATATATATATATTATTGTTCAAAAGTTTGGGGTCAGTAAGATTTTTAATGTTTTTAGGAGAAGTCTCTTCTGCTCACCAAGGCTGCATTTATTGATTAAAAATACAAACAAAAACAGTAATATTGTGAAATATTATTCCAATTTAAAACAGCTGTTTTCAATTTTTAAATATTTTACATAGTAATTCATTTCTGTGATCAAAGTTGAGTTTTCAGCATCATTACTCCAGTCTTCAGTGTCACATGATCCTTCAGAAATCATACTAATATGATGATTGATGCTCAATAAATATTCATTATTATTTTCAATGTTGAAAACAGTTGTGTACAGATTTTTTTTTTCAAAATGCTTTGATGAATGTAAAGTTCAAAAGAACAGCATATATTTCAAATATATATATATTTTTAACATTATAAATTTCTTTACTGTAACTGTTGATCAGTTTAACTCATCCTTCATAAATAAAAGTACTGATTTATTTTATTTATTTCCCCCAAAAATAAAATTTTAATTATTACTAACCCAAAACTTTTGAGCGGTAGTGTTTAACGTTACAAAAGCTTTAGATTTCAGATAAATGCTGTTCTTTTGAACTTTCTATTCATCAAAGACTGTACACAACTGTTTTCGACATTTAAAATAATAATGAATGTTTCTTGAGTATCAATCATCATATTAGAATAATTTCTGAAGGATCATGTGACAGTGACGACTGAAGTAATGTTGCTGAAAACTCAGCTTTGATCACAGGAATAAATAACAGTTTAAAATATATTAAAATAGAAAGCAGCTGTTTTAAATTGGAATAATATTTTACAATATTACTGTTTTTGTTTGTATTTTTAATCAAATAAATGCAGCCTTGGTGAGCAGAAGAAACTTCTCTGTTATGTGCGCGCCACAGACTGCACGCACGTCCGCTTAGAGTTCCGCCTTTTGCCTTCCGTCAATATTACGTTATTAGAAAAATATTTTTTTAGAGAATCGATTTTTTGTCATTTGTGAATCGATTCAGAATCGTCCACGTCTGCATCGCGATGCATCTAAGAATAATTTTTTTCTCCCACCCCTAGATTTCATACAACAGGTTAATAAACAATTACAATTAAGTCACTTACATTTTAGATGCAATGTTGACTGTTTTTGTTCTGTTTCAGCAGCGAAAATAGTTAAACAAAGATCACGGCAGAACCATCACGCATCACGTGTTTTCTCATAACTGAACGATTCAGCATTTTTAACGAATCGGTTGACTCAAAGATTGAATGATCAATCCATAAACATCTGTCTTAATCATGATCGACTCATTCGAACGAATCGTTTGAACGAATGAATCAATGACTCGCTTATTAAGATGGATGCCTGGCGACACCTAATGGCGGTTTAGTGTTGTTTAAAAGCATCATTCTTTCCCACATGTGTGTGATTTGTGTGTGCAACATTATCATTGTTTTTCTTACACTATTATATTAGCGATTTAAAAGCACCCACTCGTATCACACGTCGATTAACCGGTGGGAAAATATCCTCAGACACATACCTAATACATGTATATTTAAATACAATATTGGCCTACCTGGTAAAAAGTTTTATATACTATTTTGATGTCCTTTTGGACACAAGAGGGCAGTATAGCCCTATGTTTGCTTTTTTGTTGAACCAAATAGCACTAAATAGCCTGTTTTAACTTTTTCATTCTTCTTGAATTGCAAAAACAGAATAAAATGGGTTTAGTTGTGATATTTGTATACTTTTATATAGAAATAAATGGTATATAATTACATTTTTAGAAGATTTTTAGTGTTTCCTTTTTGGACATTATTTAATCCCTCGCCATAGCAAAACCGTTTGAGATATTTATTATCCATTCACAATTTAGCATATTTAATGTAGTTTCATCATGTTGAAAAAGTTTGGTACGAATAAAATAAATAGTTTAAGAGGAGTGGCTAAAAATTCAGAGGCTGATTTTGCAAAAAAAAATCACATTCAGACCAAAATATCTGACTTCCTGATGGCCAGAGCTATTGAATGTAAATTAGAAAGTTGTCCGGCTTGATGAGAACAATATACAAACTATTTTTTCTTTACTGTAGTTAAAACTAACCCCCCCACTTTTGTCAAAAGCATGTTGAAAGTGACACACTTCCTGCTGCCAGTTGGTGGCGCTATAACTTTGACTCACAATAGCTACATCCATCTGATCGGCCTCTTACCACGAACACACTGCTGAAGTTTCATCAAGATCAGTTAATGTATGCAGAAGTTATTCCAGTTCCGTGTTTCTCTTTTCTCGCCATAAATTCGATTCCTCGCCACGGCCAAACCGTTCGAGATATCAAAAATCCGTCCGCAATTTAGCATCCTCAAAGTCTTGACTTCATGCACACCGAGTTTGAAGGGGACACGGTGAATTTTCTAGGAGGAGTATTTCACATTCCACAGCAAGCGTTTTCCAAACAACCCATAATAGCCGACTTCCTGTTGGGCTGGCGTAAAACTTGACCGGGGTAAAGTTGTTCGGCCCGATGAGATCTATATGTGTACCGAGTTTCATATTAATTCATGCGAGCGTGTTTGATATATGGATCAAGTTTTAGAACCCCGTTCAAGGGGGCGCTGTTGAGCCCCCCTGCCACGCCCGGGTACCAGCTTCAGCCCGGCCCTGATGGCCGTGGGTTCTGACCTGTGTGCAAAGTTTCAAGAGTTTTTGAGCACGTTAAGGACCCCAAAAGCCCCTGAAACCTTGATTAACAATATAAAAGCAATAGTCAAATTCCCCCCTCCCCTTACACACACACAGACACAGAGAGAGGGAGAGAAAATTCTTCAGAAAATCCACATTCAAACCAAAATATCTCTCTTCCTGTTGTTTGGAGATGGTTCATGTAAATTAGAAAGTTGTCCGTCTTGATGAGAACAATACACATACCAAGTTTTGTGATTCTAGGAAAAACTAAGCCCCCATTTTTGACTAAAGGTGGCGCTACTGAGCCATTCCACCACGCCCGTTTCTGAAACTTTGCACATGTCTACGGGCTAATAAATGTGATGTGTCTGTTGAGTTTCATGCAATTTCAAGTATGTTAAGAGTCTCAAAAGCATCAAAAAATAATATTAAAGTTTGATGCGTTGCCACGGCAACAGTATCTAAGATATCAATAATCCTTTCACAGGTTTACATCTGCCGTGTGTCTATATTGTACACATAAAGTTTGAAGCAAATCGGGTAAAAATAAGACACTGATTTCAAAGCATTTTGAAAGTGATGTACTTCCTGCTGCCTGTTGGTGGCGCTATAACTTTGACTCACAATAGTCACATCCATGTGATCGGCCTCTTACCACGAACACACTGCTGAAGTTTCATCAAGATCAGTTAATGTATGCAGAAGTTATAACACACTTCCTGTTTAATTTTTTCGCCATAAATTCGTTTCCTCGCCACGGCCAAACCGTTCGAGATATCAAAAATCCGTCCGCAATTTAGCATCCTCAATGTCTTGACTTCATGCACACCAAGTTTGGAGGCGAATCGATGAATTCCCTAGGAGGAGTACATTAAATTCCACAGCATGCGTTTCCAAACAACGCTAAATAGCCAACTTCCTGTTTGGCTGGCGTAAAACTTAGAGCACGAAAGTTGTTCGGCCCGATGAGATCTATATGTGTACCGAGTTTCATATTATTACATGCAAGCGTGTTTGATTTATGGACACGTGTTTGGATCCCGTTCCAGGGGGCGCTGTCGAGCCCCCCTGCCACGCCCGGGTACCAGCTTCAGTCCGGCCCTGATGGCCGCGGGTTCTGACGTGTGTGCAAAATTTCAAGAGTTTTCGAGCATGTTAAGGGCCCCAAAAGTGCCCGAAAGGTTGAAAAATAATAATAATAATAATAAATATAGCTGCGAGCAGCGATTACGGGCCCAAGCCGGTGGCACCGCAACCCCGGTGCCTTTAGTCACCTAAAGGCACCGGGGTGGCAGTACCGCCGGCTTTGGCCCTTCATCGCTGCTCGCAGCTATATTTATATATATATATATATATATATATATATATATATATATATAAAAGACCAAAAATATTGCTTGACTTACCTTATTCTGATTTTATGATACACTCAAAATATTCCACAACAAATCCTTTAAATTTAATGTAAAAATAAAAATGAAAGAAAGCAGTGTTGGGCTCACGTAACCCTCTCATTAGAATCAAAATGTTTCAACATTTGCGATGTATTTGGATGCTAAACTATTCTTTATTATAGGCTTTGTTCTTCACTCGTGTTCCAATATCGACGCAAAAATGTGCTTGGAAACACCACAGTGGAGCGGTGCTTACTGTGAATGTATGAATTGTACTACTGACTATTTAGAGCAGTGTGATTGTTTTATGTTAGGTTGACTATTTTATTATTATATTTTATGAAGGCCATAATGAACAGGCTGCGATGTCAAGATTACAATGCTGGAATGTGTGTGTGTGTGTGTGTGTGTTCATGTTTTTCTATCCCGGTGGGGACTTCAACCTGAATGCATACAGACCCATTGGGGACTCGTGTCACAGTGGGGACCTAAATAGAGGTCCCCATGGGTAAACAAGCTTATAAATCATACAGAATGAGTTTTTTTGGAAATGTAAAAATGCAGAAAGTTCTCTTACGAGAGTCCTCTCGTACTGCGTTTTATCAAAACGCTACGGGAAAAGTCTCTTTTCACGAAACACTGAAGCAAAAAATTATCCTTTAATTTTCATATATGTAAAACGCGTTGCGGCAGCAGCAGACAGCTATGGCGAGACGGCTTGCTCGCTCATTGGCTGCTCTGCGGCAACTGCTTAAGCCTATCGAGCGAGGCCTGAGATGACATCAGGCCAATGAGGGCGCTTCGCGCCCTCCTCGCCACTTCCCGCCGAAACGGGCGTGGCTTACCTCTATAAAAGGAGCTCGAGAAGGCTGACTCACTTGATTTTAATCTCTTCAGCGAAGCGCACGCATCGCTGGATCACGGAAGCAGCGCCGTTGAAGCAAGCACATCAGCGGGACGAGCCCTCGAAGCCGCTGGCCAACGCCGCCTTCTACAGCCGTACCTGCTGCGCTTTCCGACGCCTATATCCTTTTCATTACTATTGCTTTTCTGTGTGTGTGTTCTCTGCAACACTCACCCCTAAAAGAGCTGCGTCTTTTTAAAGATGCCTTCCTGCGGCTCGTGCCGAGCCCCACTCACCGAGGGAGACAAGCATGTCATCTGTGTTTCCTGCCTGGGTGAGGACCATGCAGCGCTCGCGCTCGCTGACGGCGGATGCCCTCACTGCGAGCTTTTGCCGATGGTGACTCTGAGGACTCGCCTGGCATCCTTTTCCAAGCCTGCATTCACCGCAGCGATGCCGCGCCGTAAGAAGCGCCGCTCGCAGCGGGTCCCGGAACCCGTTCCAGCCCGACCAAGCTCGCCGGTTCGCCTGCCAGCTTCACCGGCCTCTCTCGAATCACTTCCTGATGCCCAGCGCCCGCAGTCTGCCGCCGCTTCATCAGAGGAAGTCGGTTCAGAGGCCGCGTCGGGAGAGAAGGATTCCTGCTCTCTGCTAGCTTCAGGCAGCGAGGATTGGGCGAGCTTTGAGGATCTCGCGCCTCCTGCCCGCAAGCCCTCAACGAGAGCCAACATCGAGACGGAGCTCATGCGAGTACTCGCGCTGGCCGCGGCGAGCCTCGGCCTCGAGTGGTCTGCACCGGAGCCCCCCTCTCGAACCCGGCTGGATGGTAGCTTCCTCCCTGGTGAGCGCACTTCTCCGGAATCTAAGCCCGCTCCTTTTCTTCCTGAGTTACATGAAGAAGTTGCGAAGGCTTGGAACGCGCCCTACTCTGCGCGGACGCGCTCATCTGTGTCACCCGCATTTTCCTCTCTGGATAATGCCGGAGACCGAGGCTACCTCTCTCTTCCGCCGGTGGAACAGGCGATAGCGACCCACCTTTGCCCGCCCTCTGCTGGACGGCGGACTAAACCGGTGTTGCCTTCTAAAGCCTGCCGCATGACGTCGACGCTGCTCGCGCGAATCTTCTCCGCCGCTGGGCAGGCCGCGTCATCGCTACACACCATGGCTACGCTGCAGATTTACCAGGGTGATCTCCTCCGTAAACTGGACGAGATGGGACCTGACGCTATCTGCATCGCGGATTTAAGGAGCGCTTCAGATCTCACGCTCCGAGCTACTAAAGCCGCCGCACAAGCCATGGGACGGTGTATGGCTTCCGCCACTGTCGCTAAGAGGCACTTATGGCTGACGCTCACGGAGATGGCCGATTCCGAGCGCACTGCGTTTCTCGATGCCCCGCTGTCTTCCACCGGCCTTTTTGGTTCTTCTCTCTCCGAGTTCGTGGAGAGATTTACCGAGGCCCAGAAAGCGTCTCAAGCCTTCAAGCACTTCCTGCCGAAGCGCTCCGGTTCTGCAGCGGTTCGTGACAAACGGACTCCGCGGAGCTCTCAGCCTCAGCCCCCGCCTTCGGCCGCCTCTTCGCAGCAGCCACAGCAGCGCAGCTCGAGGCCCCGCTCTCGGTCCAGCGCCCGGCGCCCCTCTTCGCGCGGGCCGCGATCGAGGATTGTGGTAAAACCGGAAGCGCCGAAGAAGTCCTAGCAAGCCTAGGAAAGCGCAGGTGTGTGAGTCCCGTTGCGGCCGGCCTCTCACCCAAGCGCCCCGCTGTTTCAGTCCCAAGATTTGCGACTGTTCCAGTGTTTTCTGCAGAGAGCAAGCCCGCACTGCTGCCCGCTTGCCTGCACACAAAAGCCGTTCTCACGGCTACCCAGATAAATCTCAAAAAGAGTGTATTTTCTGGTGTCCCGGCCACGGCCGATGGTGCTATAAATGTAGTCTCGATGCCCACTCCTCAGTGCCCATCACTACACATAAGCACAGCCCTACACTTAGGGCCCGCGCAAATAAAATCGACTCAGGTCGGTTGCGCTTCCAGCATAGTGAGAGTGCCCACTTCCCAGTGCCCACGAACACTATGTCTAACACATCACAGGCTCTCTGTAAAAACGAGAACTGTGAGCGCGCGCTCTGCTCAGGCAGACGCCGCGCCCAAAGCAGTAAATGTGCCCGCTCCCAGCCCACATCTACTCGCTCACATGGGTCCTATGAGACTTTCTCAGTCCTCCCTCACTCAGCTAAGCACTGTAGTAAGGTCGAGGACGAGCGTCTCGCCCGCTGTATTAAGCGCGCGCCCCGCCTCAAATGCCACAGGCATAACGCCTATGTTTGTATCCCCCGAAGCGCCTCTGTCGCACGGCGATCAGAGCGCGCTCCGTATCCAGCCCCTAGCCAGCCATGCAGAAGCATGGGCAGCGCTCCCAGGGGTTTCGGACTGGGTGCTAGGCATTATAAAGAGAGGCTTCTCGCTACAGTTTTGTCGACGCCCTCCCCGCTTCACAGCGCGCGTCGAAACTACGGTTTCGTTGGAAGTAGCTCACCTACTTCGAGCCGAAATATCAAAACTGATAAGCAAAGGGGCGATAGAGCGCGTTCCCCAGCTCTAAGCGAAGGGGGACTATACAGCAGATACTTTCTAGTCCCCAAAAAGGACGGTGGTATCAGACCCATACTGGATCTAAGACGGCTGAACAGAGTATTAGTGAAACGCAGTTTCAAAATGCTCACAACCAGCAAAATTCTCGTGCATGTTCGCCGAGAAGACTGATTCATGTCGATAGATCTGAAGGACGCGTATTTTCAAATACAGATAGCGTCACACCA
The DNA here is from genome assembly GCF_964197995.2 of Scardinius erythrophthalmus. Lineage (NCBI taxonomy): Eukaryota > Metazoa > Chordata > Actinopteri > Cypriniformes > Leuciscidae > Scardinius > Scardinius erythrophthalmus. Next base: position 8,339,368 of record NC_138241.1, on the reverse strand, counting down.
CAGGCGATACTTGAGATTCGCCTTCGGGGGTCAGACATACCAGTATACAGTCCTGCCATTCGGCTTGTCCCTAGCACCTCGTACATTTACGAAATGCATGGACGCAGCGCTCGCTCCTCTCAGACTCAGAGGCATGCGAGTGCTGAACTATTTGGACGACTGGTTGATCCTAGCTCAATCACGATCACAGCTCGTGGAGCACAGAACCATTTTACTCGATCACCTCGAGAATCTTGGTATCACAGTCAACTGGACAAAGAGTTCATTGAACCCCAGTCAAACGATTTTGTTTCTGGGTGTCGTTCTGGACTCACAGTCTATGACAGCGCGGCTGTCACCACAGCGCGTGTTGATCATTCAGCGCGCGGCGAGGTCTTTCCGCCGCGGCGCTGTCACCCCGCTCAGGAAGTTTCAAAAGATGCTGGGTCTCATGGCTTCAGCATCGTCAGTTCTCCGGCTGGGCCTGCTCCGCATGCGCCCGCTGCAGTTCTGGTTGAAAACGCGGGTATCGCGCAGAGCGTGGGCGACCGGTCGATTACGCCTCAAGGTCGATCAGAGCTGTGTTTCAGCCCTGGCGCCTTGGACGGCGGACGACTGGTACCAATCAGGTGTAAGCCTGGGGACTTCCTCGAGAGTGAGGATGGTGTCGACAGACGCATCCACCTCGGGATGGGGAGCTCTGCTCGAGGGCAGACCGTTCTTCGGCCTGTGGTCGGAACGAGAAAAGCTCCAACACATAAACTGCCTAGAAATGCTGGCAGTGCACAACGCGATGACGCGTTTTTGTCCCCACATCAAGGACGAACACGCCATAGTCCGTTCGGACAACATGGCTGTGGTGTCCTACATAAATCGCCAGGGCGGTCTGAAATCCATATCCCTGTACAGGCTGGCGAAACGCCTCCTATTATGGGCTCAGCACAACTTACGCTCGCTGAGAGCAGTGCATGTACCTGGGCTTCAGAATGTGGGCCCAGACAGACTGTCCAGGAACAATGTTCCCCCGGGCGAATGGTCTCTACACTAGAGGTCTTCACGGGTCCAAAAATTCGTGCCCGAACCCGAAAGAGACCCGTAATGTGCTAAACCGAACCGACCCGGACCCGTCTATTATTTCAAAAGCTGGACCCGGACCCGTGCAGATCCGAGAAATGCCTAACTGGACCCGACCCGGACCCGTCTATTATTTGAAAGCTGGACCCGAAACCGACGGGAAGACACAGACCCGACTGGACCCGATTGTCACATATTCCACCTTAACCCTCAGAGGTCGGAGATCACGCCGGCGTGATCTGCTCGCTTTTTTCCTTATGAGTTGAATTGAGACCCCAAATACTCTTTTGACTTTGATTTTATAAAACAAGTTTCATACATCAATCGATTCTGTTAAATGTGTATTATTTTTGTGTATACTCACAATAAAAACAAAATGTTGTGCTTTTTGCCAAATAAAGAAAAATAATCACGAAGCGAGTTCTGCCTTTTCTCTGTCCGTGTAGTCAATTCTGAAACGCGTCCGAAAATGAATCATAACTCAGCGAATACTTCTCACACAGGCACGTGAGATATGTCTTTATGAAGCTTGAAATCTCCTCTTTTAAATGAAGTAATTTATATAAAAAACAAATGTTTTTAACTCATGTAATCCCTTTGAAAGCAAGGAGAGGTACCGTTTTTCCTTCTCCCTTCATTATCTCTAAATGAGCTGCAGCCGCCCCGCCCCCGGCGCGATTCACATGTAAATAGTTTACCTGATCTAGTATGCATCGCATACGCCCCCGATCAATGCCATAAAAACACAGTTTGTTCATCAGACTTCAGACTGATAGTTCATCGCGTTTTGAGTATGACACGCTTCTCCGGTAATAAAGACTCCCTTCAGATGATTCTGGACAGCGAGGAAGAATGCACCTTTTCCTCAGAGGACGAACGGCAGCATTTTGAAGAGCGAATTCCGCCGAGAACACAATTTCAGAGTAAGTTTTACTTAAAAGTCTTTTGTCTTTTATTTTTCGTGTTCGCATTTATGAGGAAAAAACAATATTACGTGACAGTTCTCCATTATGGACGCGAGCGCTCTAAAAAAAGCACTAAAAGACTTTCAAACTTTCACAGAGACCTCAAAACAGAAAGTACAAATCCTTTCTTTAAAACGAATTTCGTTTTGTATCAATTGTATCTTAATTTTAATAATTTTTTCATTAACAAATTTCCTGGATTTAAAGTAAATATAGGCTAGCAATCACAACATAAGGTGCTTGAACTGGAGATCATCATGAACCAGACCGTAGCCTATACTCGCCTCACATGTCTAAAAAATGTGAAATATATTTACAGAAAGCTGGTTCTAAACAAACCATCCAAAACACTAGCCTACTGCGAAGATCGCGAGTCAATAGCCTATCGTCAACTTCATCTTTGCCAGAAGTTAAATTTAAATCGCGTGTGTGAATGAATGATGATGTTTTAGCAAACTGAATTGCTACTGAGATGAGTAAAAATCGACTGAAATATGAATACATAGATAAAATGTAGGCCTATAATCTTTTTTTTTTTACAAAGAAAGAGTACACTTGAAATATTGTTGAAATTGTAATTATTGTTGTAATTGTAACCTTTTTAATAAAATAGCAAAACATATTTACAAGATAGATGTAAGCAAAATCTTAAATGGTCAATATAAGTCTTCTAAATATATCTGTTGTTCTTGTATTGTGGCTCAGTCAGTTTCACACCTGAGTGAATGGCTCATCATTATGCAAAGTGGGTGGGACACTGTAATCTAAGGTGTAAACTACTCCTCCCCCTCGCATATTGGCTTTCCAAGCAAAACCTGTTTTACATCAATTTAAATCAATGTATGGTTTTATGTGAACGATAAAGCAAGACTATTTTCACATAATTTTGAAGAAAAAACACTAGGCGAGGACATCCATTTGTCAAAAGTCTTATTGACACATATTTACTATGTGTTTTGTGGCCTTATTTCAGAATTTTTATTTTTTATTTTTTTCAATAACCACGCATAAACATTATTCTCTCAAAAATGAAAACATGTACATACACATGGCTCACATATTATGGTAGCCCTGTTTGTGCTTTATAGAGTGAATTTACACCTTTGCCATTAATATGTTTATAAGCAACTGAAAAAAGCACAAATGTCAGGGCATGTCAGAACATCTCAAGGGCCCCAAAAACAGCCCAGACCCCAGAGGGTTAAACTGCTATTACAAGTCAATAAACCTGTTGCGAAAAATACAACTTTTTGTCTTACCTAATTTAAGCCGTGGTAGCTTAGTAGTCTCCTCTCCCTTCCTTGTAACGTTACCTGACTGGCTGTGATCATGCATTACAATCCTCCGACAAGAAAGTTATTCATGTTATTCCTCTCGTTATTCCAAGTCCAAGCTTAATCCACTCATTATTTCAGCTTCAAAAGTCCACTTGATGTCACGGTGACGGATGACAAATGCAACTTTGCACATGTAACGTTAACTTACATTCTGACTCGAGTTAACTCGCATAATAACTTTGACTGTTTGCCCTTTTGAACTAACGTTATAATAACGATTGCTCGTTCAGTGCCATGGCCGCTGACGTTATTTATTTGCTATCATCTCTGTGCTCTCTGCTCTGCATCGAGTCCTAATCTGACCACTAAAACTTTAAGATTAAACAAGACGGTTAATTTATATTGTAAAATCTAAAGCGCGGTTTGGCGGTCCCTCACTGAAGCTCTGGTAACTGGTTGCCATAGAAACATGACACGCGCTTGAGACTGCACATGCACGCTAGCTGGATCAACCTAAAATATGCTTTTTAACGCAATTTATTTTGAGTGTCCTAATTTTACAAGTTGCAAGTTACAAAAAAAACACAAGCAGTGTCTAATCACGACCGGGTTTTCTCCGAGTCTGATCTAATGACTCCGATCGCACGGGTATTACACACAATGTTAAACAGACCCGGGACCCGAAGTAATAAATTCGGACCCGACCCGGACCCGGCTGATCATTTAAAATATAGACCCGAACCCGTACGGGTCCCGGGTCGGGTCCCGGGTCAACGGGTCTCGGGTTCACTGTGTAGACCTCTACTCTACACCCACAAACAGTCCGGCTGTTGTGGGAGAGATTCGGCAGAGCGGAGGTGGACCTTTTCGCGTCCTGCGAAAACGCGCACTGCCCCGCGTTCTTTTCAAAGACCGACAGCGCGCTGTCCCGAAGGTGGCCGCGCTGCCCGTTATACGCTTTTCCCCCCGTCTCCCTCCTGCCACAGGTGCTGGAACGGGTCAGGGAAACGAAATGCCCAGTCCTGCTTGTAGCTCCGTTCTGGGAGAACCAGATATGGTTCCCAGTTCTGATGCAGTTGACAGATATCGATCCATGGCCATTGAGGAGAGATCTCCTCTCGCAGGCCGGGGGCTCGATTTGGCACCCACACCCGGAACTGTGGTCCCTTCATGTGTGGGTGCTCAACGGATACCCGTTGGTCTCACAGAGGGAGTCGTGAATACCATCACTCAGGCTAGAGCGCCGTCGACACGGCGGCTTTATGCTTCGAAGTGGTCGGTTTTCTCCGGCTGGTGTACAGCTCGGAGCATTTCACCCCTCGAATGTGAGGTAACGGAGGTTCTCTCCTTCCTACAAGAGCTGTTGGATAAGGGCAGATCCCCTTCCACGCTCAAAGTGTATGTGGCGGCTATTTCAGCGTTCTCTGGTTCAACGCTGGGTCAGTCGCTGGGAAGGAATGATTTAGTCATCCGCTTCCTCAGGGGAGCTAGGAGACTTAATCCGCCCAGACCTCCTTCAGTTCCTTTGTGGGACCTTTCTACGGTCCTGGCGGCCATGAAAGGTGCCCCTTTCGAGCCTATCCAGTCTATTAGCCTCAAACATTTGTCTTTCAAAACAGTGTTTTTGATGGCTCTCGCTTCAGTGAAGCGCATAGGCGACCTGCACGCGCTCTCTGTGAGCCCGGCATGCTTGGAGTTTGGTCCTAATGACTCTAAAGTCATACTCAAACCTAAGCACGGCTATGTGCCGAAATCCCTCAACACGCCTTTTCGGGCTCAGGTCATTTCCCTGGCTGCCCTGCCGGCATCGAGTGAGGAAGGGGACTCGAGTTTTCTTTGCCCTGTTAGGGCTTTAAGAGCTTATATGTCCCGCTCTGCTGTCTTCAGACAGACAGAGCAGCTCTTTGTCTCGTTCAGTGGACGTTCCAAAGGAATGGCTGTTTCGAAACAGAGTCTATCCAGATGGATAGTTGACGCCATAGCGCTGGCTTATACTGCCAAGGGCATTCCATGCCCGTTGGGAGTCAGAGCGCACTCTACGAGAAGCGTTGCTTCTTCGTGGGCTTGGTCCAGCGGGATTTCCCTACAGGATATATGTACGGCGGCAGGCTGGGCCTCGCCGTCTACATTTATCAGGTTTTATAACCTAGAGGTTCCCGTCTTGCAGGCTAAGCTTTTGTCGGTGTAATCCGTTCAGCCGTCTAGTCAGACCGCTGGAACTCATGCGCTATGCGCTACCGACTATCTTGGGCAGAACTGTGTAAGACCCACATTTTCCGCATTAGTTCAGGTTCCCTACCCTGTCTATGTGATGTTATACTTGCGTCTGTGGACATGTCTATTCTACGACGCTACAGTTTAGGGAATTTAGGCTCCCACCCTTATTCCCTGACTCTGTGTGAGTCAATCTGGTGATTATGCACTGTATGCCTGAAATAGCTTCCGGTGATCAGTGTTTTTTATCCCAGCACGCACGGCGTTTTGCAAGGGGTTCCCGTAGCGTTTTGATAAAACGCAGTACGAGAGGACTCTCGTAAGAGAACGTACTCGGTTACTAACGTAACCTCGGTTCTCTCTAGAAGAGGGAACGAGTACTGCGTTCTCTGCCGTGCGAACGGTTCACTCTGGTTCGCTTCGGCGATCAAAATCAAGTGAGTCAGCCTTCTCGAGCTCCTTTTATAGAGGTAAGCCACGCCCGTTTCGGCGGGAAGTGGCGAGGAGGGCGCGAAGCGCCCTCATTGGCCTGATGTCATCTCAGGCCTCGCTCGATAGGCTTAAGCAGTTGCCGCAGAGCAGCCAATGAGCGAGCAAGCCGTCTCGCCATAGCTGTCTGCTGCTGCCGCAACGCGTTTTACATATATGAAAATTAAAGGATAATTTTTTGCTTCAGTGTTTCGTGAAAAGAGACTTTTCCCGTAGCGTTTTGATAAAACGCAGTACTCGTTCCCTCTTCTAGAGAGAACCGAGGTTACGTTAGTAACCGAGTACGTTTTCTGTGATAGGTAGGTTTAGGGGTAGGGTTAGTGTGAGGAGATAGCATATACAGTTTATGCAGTATAAAAAAAATTAAGGCTATGGAGAGTCCCCACAAAGATAGTAAACCGTGTGTGTGTGTGTGTGTGTGTGTGTGTGTGTGGCGTGGGCGCGTTTGAACAGTGGACACATAAAAACATACTCCGTCATTATACAGGACGACATTCAAACTGCAAAGTGTTAACTTATATTTGTGTACAGTCGCAATAAAACACAACATTCTGCTTTTGTAAAATAATTTCAAGCAATCCACCCCCCGAAAGGCACTAATTTTAAAATTAAACTAAAATGCTCACGGCTGCACGGGCATTCATAACGGTGCGCGTCCACGGCGAGGAATGAGCGAGGAATGTTTTTCAGTTAATTCCTACTTCCATAGGAATTCTTTTGAAATGCTTGCTCAACCACTATCAATGTCAGTGCGGACGAACATATTTTACTTTCGTTTTTAAGTTGGCGATTCAAAAGCCCCCAGTGGTGTCACACGTCGATTAACCGGTGGTAAAATATTCTCAAAGTCACATATTACCTAGTATATTTTTATATAGATACAATAGGCCTACCTTATTTTGAACACAAGAGGGCAGTATAGCCCTATGTATAAGCAGGAGTAACTAAAAACTCAGAGTCTGAAATATCCAAAAAATCCACATTCAGACCAAAATATCTGACTTCCAGATGGCCGGAGCTAATGAATGTTAATTAGAAAGTTGTCCGGCTTGATGAGTACAATATAAAACTTTTTTTTTTTTTTACTGTAGTTAAAACTAACCCCCCCACTTTTGTCAAAAGCATGTTGAAAGTGACACACTTCCTGCTGCCAGTTGGTGGCGCTATAACTTTGACTCACAATAGTTACATCCATCTGATCGGCCTCTTACCACGAACACACTGCTGAAGTTTCATCAAGATCAGTTAATGTATGCATAAGTTATTCCACTTCGTGTTTCTCTTTTCTCGCCATAAATTCGTTTCCTCGCCACGGCCAAACCGTTCGAGATATCAAAAATCCGTCCACAATTTAGCATCCTCAAAGTCTTGACTACATGCACACCGAGTTTGAAGGGGACACGGTGAATTTTCTAGGAGGAGTATTTCACATTCCACAGCAAGCGTTTTCCAAACAACCCATAATAGCCGACTTCCTGTTGGGCTGGCGTAAAACTTGACTGGGGTAAAGTTGTTCGGCCCAATGAGATCTATATGTGTACCGAGTTTCATATTAATTCATGCGAGCGTGTTTGATATATGGATCAAGTTTTAGAACCCCGTTCAAGGGGGCGCTGTTGAGCCCCCCAGCCACGCCCGGGTACCAGCTTCAGCCCGGCCCTGATGGCCGTGGGTTCTGACCTGTGTGCAAAGTTTCAAGAGTTTTTGAGCACGTTAAGGACCCCAAAAGCCCCTGAAACCTTGATTAACAATATAAAAGCAATAGTCAAATCCCCCCCTCCCCTCACACACACACAGACACAGAGAGAGGGAGAGAAAATTCTTCAGAAAATCCACATTCAAACCAAAATATCTCTCTTCCTGTTGGTCGGAGATGGTTCATGTAAATTAGAAAGTTGTCCGTCTTGATGAGAACAATACACATACCAAGTTTTGTTGCTGTTGATAAAACTAACCCCCCCACTTATGACTAAAGGTGGCGCTACTGAGCCCCTCACCACGCCCGTTTCTGAAACTTTGCACATGTCTACTGGATAATAAATGTGATGTGTCTGTCGAGTTTCATGCAATTTCAAGTATGTTAAGAGTCTCAAAAGCATAAAAAAAGAATATTAAAGTTTGATGCGTTGCCATGGCAACAGTATCTAAGATATCAATAATCCTTTCACAGGTTTACATCTGCCGTGTGTCTACATTGTACACATAAAGTTTGAAGCAAATCTGGTAAAAATAAGACAGTGATTTCAAAGCATTTTAATAGTGATGTACTTCCTGCTGCCTGTTGGTGGCGCTATAACTTTGACTCACAATAGTCACATCTGTGCGATCGGCCTCTTACAACGAGCACACTGCTGAAGTTTCATCAAGATCAGTTAATGTATGCAGAAGTTATAACACACTTCCTGTTTCATTTTTTCGCCATAAATTCGTTTCCTCGCCACGGCCAAACCGTTCGAGATATCAAAAATCCGTCCGCAATTTAGCATCCTCAATGTCTTGACTTCATGCACACCGAGTTTGGAGGCGAATCGATGAATTCCCTAGGAGGAGTACATTAAATTCCACAGCATGCGTTTCCAAACAACCCTAAATAGCCGACTTCCTGTTGGGCTGGCGTAAAACTTAGAGCACGAAAGTTGTTCGGCCCGATGAGATCTATATGTGTACCGAGTTTCATATTATTACATGCAAGCGTGTCTGATTTATGGACAAGTGTTCGGATCCCGTTCCAGGGGGCGCTGTCGAGCCCCCCTGCCACGCCCGGGTACCAGCTTCAGTCCGGCCCTGATGGCCGCGGGTTCTGACCTGTGTGCAAAATTTCAAGAGTTTTCGAGCATGTTAAGGGCCCCAAAAGTGGCCGAAAGGTTGACAAAATAATAATAATAATAATAATAATAATAATCCTACCGAAAACAATAGGGCCTTCGCCCTTTCAGGGCTTGGGCCCTAATAATAATCCTACCGGAAACAATAGGGCCTTCGCCCTTTCAGGGCTTGGGCCCTAAATATAGCTGCGAGCAGCGATTACGGGCCCAAGCCGGTGGCACTGCAATCCTGGTGCCAGGGTGGCGGTGCCGGCGGCTTTGGCCCTCCATCGCTGCTCGCAGCTATATTTATATTATATATATATATATATATATATATATATATATATATATATATATATATATATATATATATATACACACACACACACATACATATATATATTTATATATATATATATATATACACACACACACATACACATATATATATATATATATATATATATATATATATATATATATATATATATATAAATAAATAAATTTAAGGGACAAGACACAGATAATTTTACTTGCCTGACCTAATTAGAACAAAGAAAAAAAAAAAAAAAATAAGTAGGGGATCACTAAATCGAGATAATTATTCTGATTTTATGATACACTCAAAATATTCCACAACAAATCCTTTAAATGTAATAATATTCAGAACGGAACAAGAATAAAAAATTAAAAATAAACTATAAACAAAGCCAAAACGAAAAAAATAAATATAATTAAAAAAATTAATTTCAAGCAATCCATGGCATGATTTATTTATTTTTTGGACTAAAACATTCTGGCTTTTTTTAAACTCAAACATAATTCTTAAATTGAATAATAATAATAATAAAAGAATAAAATGGGTTTAGTTCTGATTTCGTTGAAATCGCTCGATCTCCGTACCTAACTTTTCCTGAATACAATCACTATTGAAACTATGACATTGATTTCATACAACAGGTTATTAACAGTTAAAATGAAGTCATTTACATTTTAGATGCAATATTGACTGTTTTTGTTCTGTTTCAGCAGTGGAAATAGTTAAACAAAGATCACAGAAGAACGCATCTCACAGGAACGTGTTTTCTCATAACTGAATGATTCAGCATTTTGAACGAATTGGTTGACTCAAAGATTGAATGATCAATCCATAAACATCTGTTTATGTTTATGGATTGGATGTTTATGGATCCATGTTTATGGATCTGTATGTTATGGATTACGAATCATTTGAACGAATGAATCAATGACTCGCTCATTAAGACGGTCACTTGGCGACATCTAATGGCGGTTTAGTGTTGTTTAAAAGCATAATTCTTTCCAACGTGTGTGTGATTTGTGTGTGCACCATTATAAATGTCCGTGCGGACGTCCGTATTTTTCTTTCACTTTTATATTAGCGATACAAAAGCACCCGCTCGTGTCACACACGTCGATTAACCGGTGGGAAAATATCCTCAGACACATACCTAATAAATGTATATTTAAATACATTATTGGCCTAGCTGGTAAAAAGTTTTATATATTATTTTGATGTCCTTTTGGACACAAGAGGGCAGTATAGCCCTATGTATGACTTGGATTTTTTTTTTACTTTACTGTTTTAAAATTTAGAATAAAATTAGAATAAAATTCTTTTTAAAAACAGAATAAAATGGGTTTGGTTGTGATATTTGTATACTTTTATATAGAAATAAATGGTATAAAATTACATTTTTAGAAGATTTGAGGCTTTTAGTGCCTTTTAGAGGCTGATTTTGCAAAAAATCCACATTCAAACCAAAATATCTGACTTCCTGATGGTCGGAGCTAATGACTTTAAATTAGAAAGTTGTCCGGGTCGATGAGATCAACATACGTACTGAGTTGTGCTACTGTAGGTAAAACAACCCCCCCAACTTTTGTCAAAAGCATTTTGAAAGTGACACATTTCCTGCTGCCAGTTGATGGCGCTATAACTTTGACACACAATAGTTACATCCATCTGATCGGCCTCTTACCATGAACAAACTGCTGAAGTTTCATCAAGATCAGTTAATGTATGCATTAGTTATAACACTTTGTTTTTCTCTTTTCTCGCCATTAATTCGTTTCCTCGCCACAGCCAAACCGTTCGAGATATCAAAAATCCGTCCGCAATTTAGCATCATCAATGTCTTGACTTCACGCTGACCGAGTTTGGAGGCGAATCGATGTATTTCCTAGGAGGAGTACATTAAATTCCACAGCAAGCGTTTCCAAACAACCCTAAATAGGCGACTTCCTGTTGGGCTGGCGTAAAACTTAGAGCACGAAAGTTGTTCGGCCCGATGAGATCTATATGTGTACCGAGTTTCAAATTAAATCATGCAAGCGTGTTTGATATATGGACCAAGTTTTAGAACCCCGTTCAAGGGGGCGCTGTTGAGCCCCCCTGCCACGCCCGGCTACCAGATTCAGCCCCGCCCTGATGGCCGCGGGTTCTGACCTGTGTGCAAAGTTTCAAGAGTTTTCGAGCACGTTTAGGGACCCAAAAGCCCCAGAAACCTTGAAAAACAAATGAAAAAGTAAATCTCACTCAACTGACAAATCACCCCCACCCCTCACACACTCAGAGACAGAGAGAGAGAGAGAAATTTCTCCAAAAAATCACATTCAAACCAAAATATCTGACTTTCTGTTGCTTTGAGCTGATAAGTGTAAATTAGAAAGTTGTCCGGCTCGATAAGAACAATATACATACCAAGTTTTGTGATTCTAGGTAAAACTAAGCCCCCATTTTTGACTAAAGGTGGCGCTACTGAGCCCCTCACCACGCCCGTTTCTGAAACTTTGCCCATGTCTACTGGATAATAAGTGTGATGTGTCTGTCGAGTTTCATGCAATTTCAAGTATGTTAAGAGTCTCAAAAGCATCAAAAAAGAATATTAAAGTTTGATGCGTTGCCATGGCAACAGTATCTAAGATATCAATAATCCTTTCACAGGTCTACATCTGCCGTGTGTCTACATCATACACATAAAGTTTGAAGCAAATCAGGTAAAAATAAGAGAGTGATTTCAAAGCATTTTGAAAGTGACACACTTCCTGCTGCCAGTTGGTGGCGCTATAACTTTGACTCACAATAATCACATCCTTGTGTTCGGCCTCTGAAAACGAACACACTGCTGAAGTTTCATCAAGATCAGATAATGTATGCTGAAGTTATAACACACTTCCTGTGTCCCTTATTCGCCATAAATTAGTTTCCTTGCCACGGCCAAACCGTTCGAGATATCAAAAATCCGTCCGCAATTTAGCATCCTCAATGTCTTGACTGAGTTTGGAGGTGATTGAATGAATTCTCTAGGAGGAGTACATCACATTCCACAGCAAGCGTTTTCCAAACAACCCATAATAGCCGACTTCCTGTTGGGCTGGCGTGAAACTTGACAGAGGGAAAGTTGTTCGGCCCGATGAAATCTATATGTGTACCGAGTTTCATATTAATTCATGCAAGCGTGTTTGATATATGAACCAAGTTTTTCAGACCCTGTTCAAGAGGGCGCTGTTGAGCCCCCCTGCCACGCCCGTTTCTGAAACTTTTCAGATGTCTACTGGCTAATAAGTGTTATGTGTCTGTCGAGTTTCATCCAATTTCAAGCATGCTAAGAGTCTCAAACGCATCCGAAAAGAATATTAAAATTTGATATTTAATAGTCACATCCATGTGATCAGCCTCTTACAACGAACACACTGCGGAAGTTTCATCAAGATCAGTTAATGTATGCAGAAGTTATAACACACTTCCTGTGTCCCATTATTCGCCATAAATTTGTTTCCTCGCCACAGCCAAACCGTTCGAGATATCATAAATCTGTTCGCAATTTAGCATCCTCAATGTCTTGACTTCATTCACACCGAGTTTGGTGGCGATCGGATGAATTCCCCCGGAGGAGTATTTCACATTCCATTGTATGCTTTTTCCAAACAACGTATAATAACCGACTTCCTGTTGGGCTGGTGTAAAACTTAGAGCACAAAAGTTGTTCGGCCCGATGAGATCTATATGTGTACTGAGTTTCATATTATTATATGCAAGTGTGTTTGATTTATGGACCAAGTTTTCGGACACCATTCCAGGGGGCGCTGTCGAGCCCCCTTGCCACGCCCGGGTACCAGCTTCAGTCCGGCCCTGTTGGCCGCGGGTTCTGACGTGTGTGCAAAATTTGAAGAGTTTTTGAGCATGTTAAGGGCCCCAAAAATGGCAAAAAGGCAAAAAAAAAATAAAATATAGCTGCGAGCAGCGATTACGGGCCCAAGCCGGTGGCACCGCAACCCCGATGCCTTTAGTTACCTAAAGGCACCGGGGTGGCGGTGCCGCCGGCTTTGGCCCTTCATCGCTGCTCGCAGCTATATTTATATATATATATATATATATATATATATATATATATATATATATATATAATCTTGAATGTATTTTTTATCATGTTGAAAAAGTTTGGTGTGAATAAAATAAACCACTTAGGAGGAGTAACTAAAAACTCAGAGTCTGACATATCCAAAAAATCCACATTCAAACCAAAATATCTGACTTCCTGTTGCTCGGAGCTAATGACTGTAAATTAGAAAGTTGTCCGGCTCGATGAGACCAATATGCGTACTAATTTTTGTAACTGTGGGTAAAAGTAACCCCCCCACTTTTGATAAAAGCATTTTGAAAGTGACACACTTCCTGCTACCAGTTGGTGGCGCTATAACTTTGACTCACAATAGTTACATCCATCTGACCGGCCTCTTACCATGAACACACTGCTGAAGTTTCATCAAGATCAGTTAATGTATGCAGAAGTTATAACACTTCGTGTTTCTCTTTTCTCGCCATAAATTTGTTTCCTCGCCACGGCCAAACCGTTCGAGATATCAAAAATCCGTCCGCAATTTAGCATCCTCAATGTCTTGACTTCATGCACACCGAGTTTGGTGGCGATTGGATGAATTCTCTAGGAGGAGTAGTTCACATTCCACAGCAAGCGTTTTCCAAACAACCCATAATAGCTGACTTCCTGTTGGGCGGAGCTAATAACTTAGACTGCGGAAGTTGTTCGGCCCGATGAGATCTATATGTGTACCGAGTTTCATATTAATTCATGCAAGTGTGTTTGACATATGGACCAAGTTTTCAGACCGTGTTCAAGGGGGCGCTGTTGAGCCCCCTGCCACGCCCGGGTACCAGCTTCAGCCCGGCACTGATGGCCGTGGGTTCTGACCTGTGTGTAAAGTTTCAAGAGTTTTTGAGCACGTTAAGGACCCCAAAAGCCCCTGAAACCTTGATTAACAATATAAAAGCAATAGTCAAATCCCCCCCTCCCCTCACACACACAGAGACACAGAGAGAGGGAGAGAAAATTCTTCAGAAAATCCACATTCAAACCAAAATATCTCTTTTCCTGTTGGTCAGAGATCGTTAATGTAAATTAGAAAGTTGTCCGTCTTGATGAGAACAATACACATACCAAGTTTTGTTGCTGTTGATAAAACTAACCCCCCCCATTTATGACTAAAGGTGGCGCTACTGAGCCCCTCACCACGCCCGTTTCTGAAACTTTGCACAAGTCTACGGGCTAATAAGTGTGATGTGTCTGTCGAGTTTCATTCAATTTCAAGTATGTTAAGAGTCTCAAAAGCATCAAAAAACAATATTAAAGTTTGATGCGTTGCCACGACAACAGTATTAAAGATATCAAAAATCCTTTCACAGGTCTACATCTGCCGTGTGTTTACATTATACACATAAAGTTTGAAGCAAATCGGGTAAAAATAAGAGGGTGATTTCAAAGCATTTTGAAAGTGACACACTTCCTGCTGCCAGTTGGTGGCGCTATAACTTTGACTCACAATAGTCACATCCTTGTGTTCGGCCTCTTACAACGAACACACTGCTGAAGTTTCATCAAGATCAGATAATGTATGCTGAAGTTATAACACACTTCCTGTGTCCCTTATTCGCCATAAATTCGTTTCCTTGCCACGGCCAAACCGTTTGAGATATCAAAAATCCGTCCGCAATTTAGCATCCTCAATGTCTTGACTTCATGCACACCGAGTTTGGTGGGGATGGGATGAATTTTCTAGGAGGAGTAGTTCACATTCCACAGCAAGCGTTTTCCAAACAACCCATAATAGCCGACTTCCTGTTGGGCTGGCGTGAAACTTGACAGAGGGAAAGTTGTTCGGCCCGATGAGATCTATATGTGTACCGAGTTTCATATTAATTCATGCAAGCGTGTTTGATATATGGACCAAGTTTTCAGACCCCGTTCAAGGGGGCGCTGTTGAGCCCCCCTGCCACGCCCGTTTCTGAAACTTTTCACATGTCTACTGGCTAATAAATGTGATGTATCTGTCGAGTTTCATCCAATTTCAAGCATGCTAAGAGTCTCAAACGCATCCGAAAAGAATATTAAAGTTTGATGCGTTGCCACGGCAACAGTATCTAAGATATCAATAATTCTTTCACAGGTCTACATCTGCCGTGTGTCTACATTATACACATAAAGTTTGAAGCAAATCGGGTAAAATTAAGAGGGTGAATTCAAAGAATTTTGAAAGTGACACACTTCCTGCTGCCAGTTGGTGGCGCTATAACTTTGACTCACAATAGTCACATCCATGTGATCGGCCTCTTACAACAAACACACTGCTGAAGTTTCATCAAGATCAGTTAATGTATGCAGAAGTTATAACACACTTCCTGTGTCCCATTATTCGCCATAAATTTGTTTCCTCGCCACGGCCAAACCGTTTGAGATATCAAAAATCCGTTCGCAAGAATTCATCCTCAATGTCTTGACTTTATTCTCACCGAGTTTGGTGGCGATCGGATGAAATCCCTAGGAGGAGTATTTCACATTCCATTGTATGCGTTTTCCAAACAACGTATAATAACCGACTTCCTGTTGGGCTTTTGTAAAACTTAGAGCACGAAAGTTGTTCGGCCCGATGAGATCTATATGTGTACTGAGTTTCATATTATTACATGCAAGCGTGTTTGATTTATGGACCAAGTTTTCGGACCCCATTCCAGGGGGCGCTGTCGAGCCCCCCTGCCACGCCCCGGTACCAGCTTCAGCCCGGCCCTGATGGCCGCGGGTTCTGACGTGTGTGCAAAATTTCAAGAGTTTTTGAGCATGTTAAGGGCCCCAAAAGTGGCAAAAAGGCAAAAAAAAAAATAATGAAGAAAAAAAAAAAAAATAATCCTTACGAAAACAATAGGGCCTCCGCCCTTTCAGGGCTTGGGCCCTAAATATAGCTGCGAGCAGCGATTACGGGCCCAAGCCGGTGGCACCGCAACCCCGGTGCCTTTAGTTACCTAAAGGCACCGGGGATGGCGGTGCCGCCGGCTTTGGCCCTCCATCGCTGCTCGCAGCTATATTTATATATATATATATATATATATATATATATATATATATATATATATATATATATATCTATCTATCTATCTATATATATATATATATATATATATATATATACACACACACACACACATATATATGTATATAAATATATATATATATATATATATATATATACACACACACACACACACACACACATATATATGTATATAAATATCTATCTATCTATATCTATATATATATCTATCTATATACACACACACACACACACACACACACATATATATATATATATATATACACACACACACACACACATATATATATATATATATATATATATATATATATATATATATATATATATATATGACAGAAAAAAATACTTGTCTTACCTTATTCTGATTTTATGATACATTCAAAATATTCCACAACAAATCCTTTAAATTTAATGTAAAAATAAAAACGAAAGTAAGCAGTGTTGGTCTCACGTAACCCTCTCATTAGAATCAAAATGTTTCAATATTTGCGATGTATTTGGATGCTAAACTATTCTTTATTTTAGGCTTTGTACTTCACTCGTGTTCCAATATCGACGGAAAAAATCATCCTATTCCAATAGAGCAGGGGTCACCAAACTTTTTTCTCTGGGGGCCACATTATCGTTCCTGACTGTGATGGGGGGCCGGGGCCGGGTCAGCTATATAACATAGAATTGTATGACCCAGACCAAAATGACCACCAGCAGGCCTCATTGTGTAGTAGAGATTACTAGCCTGGCACAGCCATCCCCACTACTATATCCACACTACTATATCAACACTTGATTCCTGGCACATATTTGTTTATCTTTACTAGTGGTTTGCAAAAGTTGTAATCGAGTCTTCACGCTTTGTTTTATTTAAAGTTATTCTTCACAAATAATCGTTGGTCCACTGTTCTTTGAAAACTCTCCACTCTCTTTTAGGGGTGGAACTATGACGGCAAATCAATGGCAATAATAAACGAGCGCACAACTGATGCGGGCGCGCGCGGTAAATGACTTCCGCGAGAGGATAACAGATCTACACGCGAAGAAACGGGAACTCGCGAGCTCATTCAAACCCTGCGCGCGCGCATAACATCATCTCTGCACGCGATACAAGCCCTCTTGCGCGCGCATGATCATTCCCCACGCGCTCCCGCTTGATCTGCTCTCGCCTGCTGCTTTTGCTCGCTCGAACAATTTTATTTTTGGCAGTCGAGGGGCGGGACTTACTGTTTTAATAACCTCAAATGTCATTGGTTACTTTTCCCCTTTTCCAGAAGTCAGTTGCGATTGGACGCCTGTCCAATGACTCGTAATTCACTTGACTTGAGACATGAGACATCACTTCATTTGTTTTATTCATTGTGGTTTATTGATGTGTGATGTGATTTAATGCATTGTTAATACAGAATAGATTCTTACCAGATAACTTTATTATCAGAAAGTGTTGTTGCATTGTATTGTCAAAAGATATTTAGGCTACAGACTATGACGCATTTCCATGGTTATTAGCATTGCAAATTGACCCAAATTTGTATACATTTTTACATTTTATATTTATAACACTGTGATTTGTGATATTGGCATTAAAATATCTTAAAGAAATTGGAGAAAAACGGGAATGTAAAGTCATACAAGTGAAACTCGAAAAATTAGAATAAGTTAATGTGCAAAAGTTCATTTATTTCAGCTTACAAGGTGAAACTAATTCAACCTACAAGGTGAAACTAATATATTATATAGACTCATTACATGCAAAGTGAGATATTTCAAGCCTTTATTTGTTATAATTTTGATGATTATGGCTTACAGTTTATGAAAACCTTTTCACAATATTCTAATATGGAATTTGTTTCTAATTTTGAACTATTGCATGATGTTCTAACTTTTCGAGTTTCACCTGTATTTGCTGTATATCACAACTACATTACCACTACTCTCATTCACCACTATTTACGTTTACCCAACCAAAATTATATTAGTTCTGTGAACCTCAGAAATGTAAAACGTGACCATTAAATAGTTGCAAATATAACAAGGGCTTTGGATGAAAGATACATTACTTGTTTATATCAATATTCAAGAGTTGTTGTGTAAGCTTTTTGTTATCATCCTGTGTATTACTATTATGTGAATTTTGAGTGGTTTATTATATTTTCTATTAAATGTAAAAGGGATTCTGGATTCTCAAGATACAGTACAAGGCATAAATAATTACACCCCTCTGAAACCCAAACAAATTCAGAATTTTTTTCTTTATCTAGGACATTTAAAAAAAAAAAAAGATATGTTATGTTCAGATGGGGTGTAATCATTTATATGGTGTACTGTACTTGCCTCATACTTTCTCTTATTAGGTTAATTGTTAGATGGTTAAGATCACTATATATTTTAATATCTAATTTGCTGGGTTTAATTTTGTTCCTCTATATTTTGTAGCAAATTCTGAAAAGGCATATGTAAGCTAATTCATGCTGTGTAGGCTACTGTATCTTAACTTGAAAAGCCAGAACCCCTTTTGCATTTAATAGAAAACATAATTAACCACTTATATTACCTAAAAATGTATGTGTCATTAGTCTAGCCTAAATATCTCTTAACGACACAATGCAATAAGACTTTCTGTTAATAAAGTATCTGGTAAGAATCTATTCTGTATTAACAATGCATTAAATCACATCACACATCAATAAACCACAATAAATAAAACAAATGAAGTGATGTCTCATGTCTCAAGTCAAGTGAATTACGAGTCATTGGACAGGCGTCCAATCGCAAATGACTTCTGGAAAAGGGGAAAATAACCAATGACATTTGAGGTTATTAAAACAGTAAGTCCCGCCCCTCGACTGCCAAAAATAAAATTGTTCGAGCGAGCAAAAGCAGCAGGCGAGAGCAGATCAAGCGCGAGCGCGTGGGGAATGATCATGCGCGCGAGGGCTTGTATCGCGTGCAGAGATGATGTTATGCGCGCGCGCAGGGTTTGAATGAGCTCGCGAGTTCCCGTTTCTTCGCGTGTAGATCTGTTATCCTCTCGCGGAAGTCATTTACCGCGCGCGCCCGCATCAGTTGTGCGCTCGTTTATTATTGGCATTGATTTGCCGTCATATGGAACGGTACACAGAAGTCACGGTTCGGTTCATACCTCGGTTCAGACATCACGGTTGGGTACAATGAAGGGAAAAGCAAAACAAAAATGCAGAAGGCTTGTGCATGTCTCAGGCTGGACCACCAAAAGAAAAATAAATGTCTTAAAGGAGAACTCCGGTCAATTTTAACATTGAGCTCATTTTATTGTACATTTGGAGTGCTGTCAATACAGAGAACAACTACAAAAATCGGTGTTGCCTACACCGAGTTATTCTATTTTTAAAATTTGCACCCTGTTGACTTCAATAGGGCAAGTACTAAACCTGCTTTTAGGCTCTTAACATCCTTGATGTGTCATTACAAGTGCACAGAAAATGTGAGTGATTCCTTCTGAGTGAACACGAGTGGATCTGACTGCAGTAGATGTAAAAGATATGTATAAAAATTATGTTATTTAAGCCAGCGCAAATACCTGTTTACATCCTGTTTTTCGGTTGAAGTCCAAAGTAATCGATTGCCGAGTTCACGCGCGTGATCATAGGTAACTAAACCTATGCGCATGAACTCGGCAATCGACTACTTTGGACTTCAACCGAAAAACAGGATGTAAACAGGTATTTGCGCTGGCTTAAATAACATAATTTTTATACATATCTTTTACATCTACTGCAGTCAGATCCACTCGTGTTCACTCAGAAGGAATCACTACATTTTCTGTGCACTTGTAATGACACATCAAGGATGTTAAGAGCCTAAAAGCAGGTTTAGTACTTGCCCTATTGAATATAACACAGTGCAAATATTAAAAATAGAATAACTCGGTGTTGGCAACACCGATTTTTGTCGTTGTTCTCTGTATTGACAGCACTCCAAATGTACAAAAAAATGAGCTCAATGTTAAAATTGACCGGAGTTCTCCTTTAAGCCTTGTATTTTTTTTAAAATAAGTTTTATTAATAAAGTAAAGGCATAGAACCAGTTTATTTGTAGTGCACTGGCAATAGTTTTATATAATTAGTTCATTAATTCAATTAAAAAAATACCTTGATATGGTTGGTAATTGGACCTGAATTAATTGAAAATTAATCTGCTACATTTCAGATTAATATATTTGTTTTCCTTAAAAATGTAATTCACAGTAACTTAAACACTTTGCAGTTTGAATGATGTCCTGCATAAACTAAATGACGGAGTATGTTTTTATGTTTCCACTGTTCGATCGCGGCTGCGCCACACACACACACACACACACACACACACACACACACACACACACACACACACACACAAATATAAGTAAACACTTTACGACTTTTCGATCGCGCCCACACCTCTCTCTCAACATATTCCAGCATTGCAATCTTTACACCGCAGCCTGCTTCAGAGCTTCAGAGCTGAGGTGGAGCTACAGATTAGGTGTCCCTAAGAATCCGCGTATCTAACAGTAGTTCCGCATTACATTAATTAAATTGCACGCAAGTTTCATTTATTTTTATACCGTGTATTCTCTGTGTAAATGTATGCACCAAACTGTGACGCCCGTACCATGACGTACCGTCCATAACGACTTTTGGGGATTGCCTCATAGGGCCGATTCAAGTGGTGGGGGGCAGAGGGGCTGGGGGGCCAGTCAAAGGGGGGTGGCGGGCCTGAGTCGGCCCGCGGGCCTTAGTTTGGTGACCCCTGCAATAGAGTCTGGCTGCAGACTTGCACTTGCACTCTCAGACTTGCAGTCTCAGACACCAGCGCTTCCTCTGCCTGTGACGTCACTCGCAATCGACACAAATTAACCGGAAATATGTTTCCAACAGTAAATATGTTATATTATTTATTTTTTCAGAAAAAAAAAAACGGCATATTTTTTTAAGTTATTAAACATTGTATCGTTAAAGTTGGTATTATACCTTA
Source organism: Scardinius erythrophthalmus (assembly GCF_964197995.2). Lineage (NCBI taxonomy): Eukaryota > Metazoa > Chordata > Actinopteri > Cypriniformes > Leuciscidae > Scardinius > Scardinius erythrophthalmus. Next base: position 8,318,152 of record NC_138241.1, on the reverse strand, counting down.
TATTGCTATTGCAATAATCGGAGATACTAGATTTATGACTTGGGAGCAGGGAGATACGAGGTTACGCTGTCATTGATAAGAGTGGTACGGACACTGAAGTCGCTGCTGCCGGTGTTCTGACGGAACGACTGGCAGTGTTCATCAAAGTCTGCGGGCGCGTTGAGCCTTTTGACAAGAGAAGGCTTAAAGAGCTATTCAAATCTAATGATTGTGGTTACATACATCTTCCTAAACTCCATTTTAAACGTTTAAGAGATATGAGTGATGCAATACCAAAATACTAGGCTGTCTAGGCGGAAATTAGCCTAATCTGCACGCAAACTTGCCTTCGTGGCTCACGGGCTTCCTTCTGCACCGAAGCATTACAGTTATCGATTTTTAACAAAACATGCCTACTCAAATGTATCCAACCTAACTATTTTCACTCGTTATTGTCTAAAAAACATACTGAATTATCCAAAGATAGGCTTACTTAGCGCCAGTAACTTAGGCAGACCTTTTTTCTCCCATAAATTAAAACCTTGCTACTTGGGGTATTTTACATGCACAGTGCCAACTTCCAGTCAGTAAAATAATAATAAAAACAATAATTTAATGCTGGTATCCAAAACATTTAATTCAATTCATTATATTAGATACCTTTTAAAACTTCAATGTACACGTGTAATAAGTAGACATTTAAAATACATCAATAACTGATATCATAGTTTAACACAGATAAAATCAGAGTTAAGTCTTGCTTTACATGTTGCTCGATGAGGATTTCTTAATCGCTGCGACTTTCAATCCTGAGGAGACAAAATGCCGCGGAGTGAAGAAAGAGTGGAGTTATGAGGATTCTCAGACAGTTGAAGTGTCCAATGGAGTTAAGAGATTTGCTCTCTAACTATTTTCAACACTTTAGATTGGTTAATAATTTGTGAAAATAACAGAACGTGGGGACTGACCAATAACATCGATTTGTGAAAAAAATGAAATTGACAAACTTTGAACATACGAGGTTTCCGCCAGACAGCGACCAAATATATATATATATATATATATATATATATATATATATATATATATATAATATATATATATATATATATATATATATATATTTTTTTTATGGTATATACTAACAGAAACGATTTTTGAACGACATTGGGAGCTGTTCTCAATCCGACTCAAACCACACTATGCGTCGATTGCAAGTGACGTCACTTGCAGAGGAAGCACTGGTGTCTGAGCGTGCAGGTCTGATAGTGCAAGTCTGAGAGTGCAAGTGCAGGTCTGCAGCCAGACCCTTCTCTCCTATTCACACGCGCAAAAATGTGCTTGGAAACATCACAGTGGAGCGGTGCTTACCAATTGAATGGTACGAATTGTAGTACTGACTATTTAAACAGAGCATTGTAAATTTTATATGTTAGGTTGACTATTTTATTAATATATTTTATTAAGGCTATAATGAACAGGCTACCTGATTTTGAACACAAGAGGGCAGTATAGCACTATGTTTGACTTTATTTATTTATTGTTTAGACTAAACAACCATTCTGGCAGTTTTTAAACTTAAACTTCATTCTTAAATTGAAAAAAAAAAAAATAGTTAAGTTCTGATATTTGTATACTTTTATATAGTAATAAATGGTGTATAATTACATTTTTAGAATAAATGAGACTTTTAGCATTTCCTTGTTTGACATTACTTTAATCCCTCACCATAGCAAAACCGTTTGAGATATTTATTATCCGTTCACAATTTAGCATCATTAATATATTTTTATCATGTTGAAAAAGTTTGGTGGGAATAAAATAAACCACTTAGATAAAGGTGGCTAAAAATTAAGAGGCTGATTTTGCAAAAAAAATCCACATTCAGACCAAAATATCTGACTTCCTGATGGTCAGAGCTAATGACTTTAAATTAGAAAGTTGTCCGGGTCGATGAGATCAATATATGAACTGAGTTTTTTTTACTGTAGTTAAAACTAACCCCCCCACTTTTGTCAAAAGCATGTTGAAAGTGACACACTTCCTGCTGCCAGTTGGTGGCGCTATAAACTTTGACTCACAATAGTTACATCCATCTGATCGGCCTCTTACCAGGAACACACTGCTGAAGTTTCAACAAGATCAGTTAATGTATGCAGAAGTTATTCCACTTCGTGATTCTCTTTCCTCGCCATAAATTCGATTCCTCGCCACAGCCAAACCGTTCGAGATATCAAAAATCCGTCCGCAATTTAGCATCCTCAAAGTCTTGACTACATGCACACCGAGTTTGGAGGGTACACGGTGAATTTTCTAGGAGGAGTATATCACATTCCACAGCAAGCGTTTTCCAAACAACCCATAATAGCCGACTTCCTGTTGGGCTGGCGTGAAACTGGACAGAGGGAAAGTTGTTCGGCCCGATGAGATCTATATGTGTTCCGAGTTTCATATTAATTCATGCAAGCGTGTTTGATATATGGACCAAGTTTTGAGACCCTGTTCAAGGGGGGCGCTGTTGAGCCCCCCTGCCACGCCCGTTTCTTAAACTTTTCACATGTCTACTGGCTAATAAGTTTTATGTGTCTGTCGAGTTTCATCCAATTTCAAGCATGCTAAGAGTCTCAAACGCATCCGAAAAGAATATTAAAGTTTGATGTGTTGCCACGGCAACAGTGTCTAAGATATCAATAATCCTTTCACAGGTCTACATCTGCCGTGCATTTTCATTATACACATAAAGTTTGAAGCAAATCGGGTAAAAATAAGAGGGTGACTTCAAAGCATTTTGAAAGTGACACACTTCCTGCTGCCAGTTGGTGGCGCTATAACTTTGACTCACAATAGTCACATCAATGTGATCGGCCTTTTACCACAAACACACTGCTGAAGTTTCATCAAGATCAGTTAATGTATGCTGAAGTTATAACACACTTCCTGTTTCTATTTTCTCGCCATAAATTCGTTTCCTCGCCACGGCCAAACCGTTCGAGATATCAAAAATCCGTCCGCAATTTAGCATCCTCAATGTCTTGACTTCATGCACACCGAGTTTGGAGGCGAATGGATGAATTTCCTAGGAGGAGTACATCAAATTCCACAGCATGCATTTTCCAAACAACGTATAATAACCGACTTCCTGTTGGGCTGGCGTAAAACTTAGAGCACGAAAGTTGTTCGGCCCGATGAGATCGATATGTGTACTGAGTTTCATATTATTACATGCAAGCGTGTTTGATTTATGGACCAAGTTTTCGGACCCCGTTCAAGGGGGCGCTGTTGAGCCCCCCTGCCACGCCCGGGTACCAGCTTCAGCCCGGCCCTGATGGCCGCGGGTTCTGACCCGTGTGCAAAGTTTCAAGAGTTTTCGAGCACGTTAAGGGTCTCAAAAGTGCCCGAAAGGTTGACAGAAAAATAATAATAATAATAATAATAATAATAATAATAATAATAATAAATAATCCTACCGAAAACAATAGGGCCTTCGCCCTTTCAGGGCTTGGGCCCTAAATATAGCTGCGAGCAGCGATTACGGGCCCAAGCCGGTGGCACCGCAACCCCGGTGCCTTTAGTTACCTAAAGGCACCGGGGTGGCGGTACCGCCGGCTTTGGCCCTTCATCGCTGCTCGCAGCTATATTTATATATATATATATATATATATATATATATATATATATATATATATATATATTAGGGTGCATCAAATTTGAATGGGAAATTTCAATTTCAAATTAAAGCTGCAAGCAGCGATGAAAGGGCCCTCGCACCCGTGCCATCAACACTCGGTGGTTTTAGGAAGACAGAACATGGTTGGGAAATGTACATTTAAGGAGGTATATATAGTAAGAGTATGTCAAAGTCAGTTACAAAATGTTTTGTATAATGGTGATAATAGCATGCTTCATGACTCAGCTAAGTGTTGCTAGCATGTTTAGTCTGTTTCTAGCATGCTCAGTACACAATAATTATGTGGTTAGTACTGCATTACTGTGTTAACCATGTCAGTTTCTGTTGCCAGTAGGTGGCGTTATGACTATAACTGAATATGAGCATGGATGTGTGTTCAGGACAGAACTCTTATCAAACGTGTGAAGTTTGGTGCAAATTGGACATTGCCTTCTTGAGTAACAACAAAGTCATGTTTCATTGAATTAGCATTCTTTAGCACTTAGCTAAGCATTGTTAGCATGTTTTAACATGTTTCTAGCATGTTTAGAACTCAATGGCATTTTTAACATGTTGCTAGAACGGCATCAACGTGTTAAACATGTCACTTCCTGTTGCCAGTAGGTGGCGCTATTACTAGAACTGAACATTCTCATGCAGATGTGTTCAGGCCATGACTCTTATCAAAAGTGTGAAGTTTGGGGCAGATTGGACATTCCATGCCTGAGTTACAGCAAATTCCTATTTAATTGCAATAATAGCATGCTTTAGCACTTAGCTAAGAGTTTGCTAGCATGTTTTAGCATGTTTCTAGTGTGTTGTTAGCATGTTTAACACTTGCTGGCACTTTTTTATATGTTATTAGGAGTCCATAACAGTGTTAACATGTCACTTCCTGTTGCCAGCAGGTGGCGCTATGACTGTAACTGAATATAAGCATGGTCATGTGTTCAGGACAGAACGCTTATCAAAAGTGTGAAGTTTGACGCAGATTGGACATTCCATGCCTGAGTTACAGCAAATTCATATTTAATTGCAGTAACATCATTCTTTAGCACTTAGCTAAGTGTTTGCTAGTATGTTTTAACATGTCTCTAGTATGTTGGTAGGATGTTTAGCACCTACTGGCATTTTTTTATATGTTATTAGGAGTCAAGAACAGTGTTAAACGTCACTTCCTGTTGCCAGCAGGTGGCGCTATGACTATAACTAAATATGAGCATGGACATGTGTTCAAGAGATAACTCTTATCAAACGTGTGAAGTTTGGGGTAGATTGTACATTGCCTTCTTGAGTAACAACAAAGTCCTGTTTCATTGAATTAGCATGCTTTAACACTTAGCTAAGTATTGCTAGCATGTTTTAATATGTTTCTAGCATGTTTAGAACTCAATGGCATTTTTAACATGTTGCTAGAACGGCATCAACGTGTTAAACATGTCACTTCCTGTTGCCAGTAGGTGGCGCTATTACTATAACTGAATTTGAGCATAGACGTGTGTTCAGGCCATGATTCTTATCAAACGTGTGAAGTTTGGGGCAGATTGGACATTCCATGCCTGAGTTACAGCAAATTCATATTTAATTGCAGTAATAGCATGCTTTAGCACTTAGCTGAGTGTTTGCTAGCATGTTTCTGTAACAGTACAGAGACGGATACAATCGCAAGTAAAAGAATGTTTATTTACAGAACAGAATACACAGGTCGGGAACAACACTCAGATGAAGGAATGACGCAGGGACTTCAATGGGCAACCCGGTGATGGTGTGCGGTGAACGGCGTGCTCAGGAACCAGGAACAATAAACAATCCAGACGCGTGAACACACAACGAAGCAAATCCACGAAGACAGGAATCCACACGAGGAGATGAGAGCCACACACGGGAACAGGACACGACACCGGGGAAGCCACAACGATCTGACAACATGAGATGGGAATTACTGCACATATAAAGGGAACGGGGATTGAACACAGCTGGCAACAATAATCACCACAATGAGTAACCACACCCACACACACACAACACACACACACATCAGTAATGAGACAGCCGATTCATGAACCGTGACAGTACCCCCTCCCTTAGGAACGCCTCCTGGCGTTCCCCGATAACCCTACCTGTCGATTGTAATCATCGATAAGGGAGTGATCCAGGATGTCTCTAGCAGGTACCCAACTTCTCTCCTCCGGACCGTAACCCTCCCAGTCCACCAAGTACTGAAATCCGCGTCCCCTCCGTCTCGAGTCCAGAATACGACGTACCGAATAAGTAAGCTCCCCATCTACGAGTCGCGGCGGGGGGGGAACTGGGACAGGCGGATTAATGTGAGAATAAAACACAGGCTTAATTCTAGACACATGAAAGGCGGGGTGAATTCTCCTGTACGCTGGAGGAAGTTTGAGTCGGACTGTCACCGGACTAATAATCTTGGTGACAGGAAACGGGCCGATAAATTTGGGAGCTAACTTGTTAGAAACGGAGCGGAGAGGAATATTTCTGGTAGAAAGCCACACTTTTTGACCCACGACGTATACGGGAGGCTTTGACCGGTGGCGATCGGCCTTGGCCTTCATGCGCCCCCCCGCTTGGAGAAGAGTCTCACGGGCTCTAGTCCAAGTGCGGCGACACCTCTGGACGAAGGCGTGAGCAGAGGGGACCGCGACTTCGGATTCCAGACTCGGAAAAATTGGTGGCTGGTAACCTAAACTACACTTAAACGGAGAGAGGCCCGTAGATGACACTGGTAACGAGTTATGGGCGTACTCCACCATAGAAAGTTGTTGGCTCCAGGACGAAGGATTCTTGGTTACCAAACATCGCAACGTTCTCTCCAGATCCTGGTTGGCCCGTTCAGACTGGCCATTGGTCTGGGGATGATAACCTGAAGACAAACTGACCGTAGCCCCCAATAATTTACAGAACTCCTTCCAGAATTTGGACACAAATTGGGAACCCCTGTCAGAGACCACGTCCGTCGGGAGGCCATGTAACCGAAAGACATGATCAATGACCGTGACCGCTGTCTCCTTGGCTGAAGGTAATTTGGGCAAGGGGATGAAATGTGCCGCCTTCGAGAACCGGTCCACTACGGTTAAAACAACCGTCATGCCCTTGGAGGGCGGGAGGGCGGTAACAAAATCTAGTGCGATGTGGGACCAGGGTCTCGAAGGGACAGACAGCGGTCGAAGTAACCCATCCGGAGGTCGGTTGGATGTCTTACCAGTGGCACAGATAGAACAAGCCAAAACAAAATCGTGAACGTCGCGAGCCATTAATGGCCACCAGAATCGTTGCTTAACTAAAAAACTGGTGCGAGTCACTCCTGGATGACAAGCCACGTTGGAGCAATGACCCCACCGAATGACGTCGGACCGTAACCCCTCCGGAACAAACAAACGATTCGGTGGGCAGCCGGGCGGAGGCGTTACCCCTTCTAAGGCCGTCTTGACCTTCGACTCGACCTCCCATACGAGTGTGGAGATAACTACTTTCTCAGGTAAAATACACTCGGGAGTCACCGGGCGTTCGGAAGGATCAAAAATACGAGATAAAGAGTCGGGTTTGATGTTCTTGGAACCCGGGCGGTACGAGAGAACAAAGTCAAAACGTCCGAAAAAAAGAGCCCACCGAGCCTGCCTGGAGTTAAGTCTTTTAGCAGATCTAATATATTCAAGGTTCTTGTGATCGGTCCAAACGATAAAGGGGACCCCTGACCCCTCTAACCAATGACGCCACTCCTCCAACGCTAACTTGACTGCCAACAACTCTCTGTTACCAATGTCATAATTGCGTTCGGCAGGCGATAGTCGATGAGAATAAAACGCGCAGGGATGCATCTTGTCGTCTGAGGAAGCGCGTTGAGAAAGCACTGCTCCTACTCCCACCTCTGACGCGTCGACCTCCACCACGAACTGACGTGTGGGATCAGGGGTGATGAGAATGGGGGCCGAAACAAAACGACCTTTGAGTTTGACGAACACTGCCTCGGCAGTGTTCGACCACCTGAACGTCGTTCGGGGGGAGGTCAAGGCAGTCAGAGGTGCGACTAGTTGGCTGTAATTGCGAATGAAACGCCGATAAAAATTGGCGAACCCCAGAAACCGCTGTAGGGCCTTACGGGAATCTGGCTTTGGCCAATCTACCACAGCCTTAATCTTGTCAGGATCCATGCGCACTCCCTCAGAAGAGATGATGTACCCTAGAAAAGGAACAGACTGTGCATGAAACGCGCATTTCTCCGCCTTGACAAAAAGCCCATTCTCTAACAGTCTCTGGAGCACTCGTCTGACGTGTTGAACGTGTTCCTGGAGAGACGAAGAAAAAATCAATATGTCATCCAGGTAAACATATATGAACTGATCGACCATGTCTCTCAACACATCATTGACGAGTGCTTGGAAAACCGCTGGGGAGTTGGAAAGCCCGAAGGGCATAACCAAGTATTCAAAGTGCCCCCTAGGGGTATTAAAAGCGGTTTTCCATTCATCCCCCTTCCTGATGCGAACCAAATGATATGCATTACGTAAGTCCAGTTTCGTGAAAATGGATGCTCCCTGCAACCTCTCGAAAGCCGAAGACATCAACGGCAAAGGATAAGAATTCTTTACCGTGATGTTGTTCAGCTCTCGGTAATCAATACAAGGTCGCAGAGAGCCATCCTTCTTTCCAACGAAAAAGAACCCCGCCCCCGCAGGAGAAGAGGAAGGCTGGATGAACCCAGAGGCTAAAGAATCAGAAATATATTTCTCCATGGCCTCCCTCTCGGGAACAGAAAGAGAGTAGAGTTTGCCCTTAGGCGGAGATTTACCTGGCAGTAGATCTATCGCACAGTCATAGGAACGATGCGGAGGAAGAGAAGCAGCACGAGACTTACTGAACACCTCCTTCAGGTCGAGGTACTCCGCGGGCACGTTAGACAAATCCGCTGCCTCACTCTGAAACACAGAACCAGACACAGACGAACAGGCAGACAACAAACAAGACTCATGACAATGGTTACTCCAAGAGGAAACAGAATTATTGTGCCAGTCGATATGGGGGTTGTGTTGAGTGAGCCACGGGTGCCCTAAAACCACTGGTGCTAGTGGTGAATCCATGAGTAAAAAGGAAATGTTCTCGGTGTGATTGCCAGAAGTAATAAGTTTAAGTGGTTCAGTAGTGTGGGAGATTTCAGGAAGTTCTTGTCCATTGAGTGCGTTGACGGAGATCTTGTGGGAAAGGGGAGTGATAGGGATCTGGAGTCTGAGTGCAAGTCCGAAGTCCATAAAATTACCCTCTGCTCCCGAATCCAGCAGTGCTTGAGTGCGATGCGTGGAGGTTGCCCATTTCAGTCTTACCGGGAGGAGGGTCGATGATGGTGATGAGGTCTTCTCGGCGGAGATCCCACCCGATAGTAGCCTCATACTTACTATCGGGCTTGCTCTTTTACCGGGCAGCAAAAAAGGAAGTGGCCAGCCTTGCCACAGTAAAGGCAGAGTCCCTGGGACCTCCGCCTTTCCCTCTCCTCCCGGGAAAGCCGAGCTCTCCCTACCTGCATGGGTTCAAGATCTGGAACTGGGCTGACCGCGTTCCCGCCGCTGGCCCGTGGATCCTCAGGATGGTGCTGGAGTCGACTCTGCTGTGCACGAGAAGTCACACGATCAAGACGAGCATCGACCCTCAGCGCAAGATCCACCAGGCCATCCAGGGTCTTGGGAAGGTCCAGGATGTAAATCTCTTTCTGAACGCGGTCAGCCAACCCATGCAGGAACATGTCCCACTGCGCCTCCTCGTTCCATTGGCACTCTGCAGCCAGGGTGCGGAACTGGATGGAATAGTCCGACACCGAGCCATTTCCTTGGCGTAGATCCGCGAGTAATCTGGCTGCCTCCTTACCCGCCACCGCTCGATCGAATACTCTTCTCATCTCCGAGGAGAGTGCCTGGAACGAGGCGCAGCAGATGTTTTGGTTCTCCCACACCGCCGTTCCCCAGAGAGCCGCCTTCCCCGACAGTAGTGTCAACACGAACGCCACTTTAGACTGTTCGGTGCAAAAGGTCCGTGGCTGCAGTGCAAAGTGCAAAGAACAAGCAGTGAGAAAAGCCCTACAATACTCGGGCTCACCTGAGTATTTCTCTGGCGTGGGCAGACGAGGCTCCGGCTGATTCTCTTGCAGAGGCGGGGGGGGTTGAACGGGCGGTGTGGGCGGCGCAGTGGGAACACGGAGATGTTGTAGCTGTTGGGTGAGCTCGGACACCTGCGTCACGAGTGTCTGAACCGCGCGACCTGTGTTCGCGATCTCTTCTCCTTGTTGATCCATTCTTGTGACGCTGTGCGTGATGAACTCATTCAATCTGGCAGTACTTGCTGTATCCATAGTAGGTCAGATCGTTCTGTAACAGTACAGAGACGGATACAATCGCAAGTAAAAGAATGTTTATTTACAGAACAGAATACACAGGTCGGGAACAACACTCAGATGAAGGAATGACGCAGGGACTTCAATGGGCAACCCGGTGATGGTGTGCGGTGAACGGCGTGCTCAGGAACCAGGAACAATAAACAATCCAGACGCGTGAACACACAACGAAGCAAATCCACGAAGACAGGAATCCACACGAGGAGATGAGAGCCACACACGGGAACAGGACACGACACCGGGGAAGCCACAACGATCTGACAACATGAGATGGGAATTACTGCACATATAAAGGGAACGGGGATTGAACACAGCTGGCAACAATAATCACCACAATGAGTAACCACACCCACACACACACAACACACACACACATCAGTAATGAGACAGCCGATTCATGAACCGTGACAGTTTCTAGTATGTTGCTAACCTGTTTAGCACTTGCTGGCTCTTTTTTATATGTTATTAGGAGACCACAACAGTGTTAAACATGTCACTTCCTGTTGACAGCAGGTGGCGCTATTACTATAACTGAATATTCTCATGTAGATGTGTTCAGGCCATGACTCTTATCAAACGTGTGAAGTTTGGGGCAGATTGGACATTCCATGCCTGTGTTACAGCAAATTCCTATTTAATTGCAGCAATAGCATGCTTTAGCACTTAGCTAAGTGTTTGCTAGCATGTTTTAGCATGGTTCTAGTATGTTGTTAGCATGTTTAACACTTGATGGCACTTTTTTTATATGTTTTTATATGTCCACAACAGTGTTTAACATGTCACTTCCTGTTGCCAGCAGGTGGCACTATGACTGTAACTGAATATGAGCATGGTCATGTGTTCAGGACAGAACGTTTATTAAAAGTGTGAAGTTTGGTGCAGAATGGACATTGCCTTCTTGCGTAACAACAACATCCTGTTTCATTGAATTAGCATGCTTTAGCACTTAGCTAAGTATTGCTAGCATGTTTTAACATGTTTCTAGCATGTTTAGAAGTCAATGGCATTTTTAACATGTTGCTAGAATGGCATCAACGTGTTAAACATGACACTTCCTGTTACCAGTAGGTGGCGCTATTTCTATAACTGAATATTCTCATGTAGATGTGTTCAGGACAGAACGCTTATCAAAAGTGTGAAGTTTGGGGCAGATTGGACATTCCATGCCTGAGTTACAGCAAATTCCTATTTAATTGCAATAATAGCATGCTTTAGCACTTAGCTAAGAGTTTGCTAGCATGTTTTAGCATGCTTCTAGTATGTTGTTAGCATGTTTAGCACTTGCTGGCACTTTTTTATATGTTATTAGGAGTCCATAACAGTGTTAAACATGTCACTTCCTGTTGCCAGCAGGTGGCGCTATGACTATAACTGAATATGAGCATGGTCATGTGTTCAGGACAGAACTCTTATCAAACGTGTGAAGTTTGGGGCAGATTGGACATTCCATGCCTGAGTTACAGCAACTTCCTGTTTCATGGCGAAACATCGAAATTTGTCAGGCCGCCGAGGACCCGCCCTTCGACGAAAACTCAAGATCTTCGCAATTTAACGTCGCAAAGGCCTTAAGATTACACTCACCAAATTTGAAGATGATCAGATTAAAACTGTAGGAGGAGTTCGTTAAAGTACGAGGCCTGAAAATGGCAAAAACTGCACAAAAATCTGAGAGGAAGTTCAAAATGGCTGACTTCCTGTTGTGTTTAGGGCTATGCTCCAAGAGACTTTTTTGTAGGTATTAGGTCATTACATGTATGTACCGAATTTCGTGCACGTACGTGGAACGTTGCGGGAGGCGCACTCCGTTGAACTTTTATAGGTGGCGCTATCGAGCCATTTTGCCCCGTCCAATTCTGAAACCTATATCAGATGTAAATTTTCGCCAGTTCTGACGCGTGTGCAAAGTTTTGTGAGTTTTCGAGCATGTTTAGGCCCTCAAAAATGCAATTAAATGCGGAGAAGAATAATAATAATAATAATAATTAAAGCTGCAAGCAGCGATGAAAGGGCCCTCGCACCCGTGCCATCAACACTCGGTGGCTTTAGGAAGACAGAGCATGGTTGGGAAATGTACATTTAAGGAGGTATATATAGTAAGAGTATGTCAAAGTCAGTTACAAAATGTTTTGTATAATGGTGATAATAGCATGCTTCATGACTCAGCTAAGTGTTGCTAGCATGTTTAGTCTGTTTCTAGCATGCTTAGTACACAATTATTATGTGGTTAGTACTGCATTACTGTGTTAACCATGTCAGTTTCTGTTGCCAGTAGGTTGCGTTATGACTATAACTGAATATGAGCATGGATGTGTGTTCAGGACAGAACTCTTATCAAACGTGTGAAGTTTGGTGCAAATTGGACATTGCCTTCTTGAGTAACAACAAAGTCATGTTTCATTGAATTAGCATTCTTTAGCACGTACCTAAGCATTGTTAGCATGTTTTAACATGTTTCTAGCATGTTTAGAACTCAATGGCATTTTTAACATGTTGCTAGAACGGCATCAACGTGTTAAACATGTCACTTCCTGTTGCCAGTAGGTGGCGCTATTACTATAACTGAACATTCTCATGTAGATGTGTTCAGGCCATGACTCTTATCAAAAGTGTGAAGTTTGGGGCAGATTGGACATTCCATGCCTGAGTTACAGCAAATTCCTATTTAATTGCAATAATAGCATGCGTTAGCACTTAGCTAAGAGTTTGCTAGCATGTTTTAGCATGTTTCTAGTATGTTGTTAGCATGTTTAACACTTGCTGGCACTTTTTTATATGTTATTAGGAGTCCATAACAGTGTTAAACATGTCACTTCCTGTTGCCAGCAGGTGGCGCTATGACTGTAACTGAATATAAGCATGGTCATGTGTTCAGGACAGAACGCTTATCAAAAGTGTGAAGTTTGGGGCAGATTGGACATTCCATGCCTGAGTTACAGCAAATTCATATTTAATTGCAGTAATATCATTCTTTAGCACTTAGCTAAGTGTTTGCTAGTATGTTTCAGCATGTCTCTAGTATGTTGGTAGGATGTTTAGCACCTACTGGCATTTTTTTATATGTTATTAGGAGTCAAGAACAGTGTTAAACGTCACTTCCTGTTGCCAGCAGGTGGCGCTATGACTATAACTAAATATGAGCATGGACATGTGTTCAAGAGATAACTCTTATCAAACGTGTGAAGTTTGGGGTAGATTGTACATTGCCTTCTTGAGTAACAACAAAGTCCTGTTTCATTGAATTAGCATGCTTTAGCATTTAGCTAAGTATTGCTAGCATGTTTTAACATGTTTCTAGCATGTTTAGAACTCAATGGCATTTTTAACATGTTGCTAGAACGGCATCAACGTGTTAAACATGTCACTTCCTGGTGCCAGTAGGTGGCGCTATTACTATAACTAAATTTGAGCATAGACATGTGTTCAGGCCATGATTCTTATCAAACGTGTGAAGTTTGGGGCAGATTGGACATTCCATGCCTGAGTTACAGCAAATTCCTATTTAATTGCAATAATAGCATGCTTTAGCACTTAGCTAAGAGTTTGCTAGCATGTTTTAGCATGTTTGTAGTATGTTGTTAGCATGTTTAACACTTGCTGGCACTTTTTTATATGTTATTAGGAGTCCATAACAGTGTTAAACATGTCACTTCCTGTTGCCAGCAGGTGGCGCTATGACTGTAACTGAATATAAGCATGGTCATGTGTTCAGGACAGAACGCTTATCAAAAGTGTGAAGTTTGGTGCAGATTGGACATTGCCTTCTTGAGTAACAACAACATCCTGTTTCATTGAATTAGCATGCTTTAGCACTTAGCTAAGTATTGCTAGCATGTTTTAACATGTTTCTAGCATGTTTAGAAGTCAATGGCATTTTTAACATGTTGCTAGAATGGCATCAACGTGTTAAACATGACACTTCCTGTTACCAGTAGGTGGCGCTATTACTATAACTGAATATTCTCATGTAGATGTGTTCAGGACAGAACGCTTATCAAAAGTGTGAAGTTTGGGGCAGATTGGACATTCCATGCCTGAGTTACAGCAAATTCCTATTTAATTGCAATAATAGCATGCTTTAGCACTTAGCTAAGAGTTTGCTAGCATGTTTTAGCATGCTTCTAGTATGTTGTTAGCATGTTTAGCACTTGCTGGCACTTTTTTATATGTTATTAGGAGTCCATAACAGTGTTAAACATGTCACTTCCTGTTGCCAGCAGGTGGCGCTATGACTATAACTGAATATGAGCATGGTCATGTGTTCAGGACAGAACTCTTATCAAAAGTGTGAAGTTTGGGGCAGATTGGACATTCCATGCCTGAGTTACAGCAACTTCCTGTTTCATGGCGAAACATCGAAATTTGTCAGGCCGCCGAGGACCCGCACTTCGACGAAAACTCAAGATCTTCGCAATTTAACGTCGCAAAGGCCTGAAGATTACACTCACCAAATTTGAAGATGATCAGATTAAAACTGTAGGAGGAGTTCGTTAAAGTACGAGGCCTGAAAATGGCAAAAACTGCACAAAAATCTGAGAGGAAGTTCAAAATGGCTGACTTCCTGTTGTGTTTAGGGCTACGCTCCAAGAGACTTTTTTGTAGGTATTAGGTAATTACATGTATGTACCGAATTTCGTGCACGTACGTGGAACGATGCGGGAGGCGCACTCCGTTGAACTTTTATAGGTGGCGCTATCGAGCCATTTTGCCCCGTCCAATTCTGAAACCTATATCAGATGTAAATTTTCGCCAGTTCTGACGCGTGTGCAAAGTTTCGTGAGTTTTCGAGCATGTTTAGGCCCTCAAAAATGCAATTCAATGCGGAGAAGAAGAATAATAATAATAATAATAATAATAATAAACAGAGCAATTCCAAGAGGGTCCTCACACCATCGGTGCTCGGGCCCTAATAAACAGAGCAATTCCAAGAGGGTCCTCACACCATCGGTGCTCGGGCCCTAAATATCAATTTGGCTGGCATTGCATTTTGTTCCAATTAACATAAAAATTACTTTTGCAAAGTTTTGAGGAATTCCATTGGGATTTAGGGGTGCCACCTAACACATGAACTTTGGCGAAATCTCGAAAAATGTGCAATTTTTAGTCTAATTGCCAAAAGGTTGACCTGGAAATGTTGAGTACAGTGAACTTTTATACAGTAACATGTTCTATAGGGTTATCAAAGTAAAAGTTGTTTGTTTGAACCCTTTGGGCAACTTGGGCATTTCTCAGAATTCAACTTTCAAGATTCTCCATTCATTTGTCCTATAGACAAAATGAATGGAGGTCAATGGGACATGTTCACATGGCCTTACCCTGTTAATTTACTGTAACAATTACAATGCTACTCTCAATACACATGAGACATCTACAGTGGGGAGAACAAATATTTGATACACTGCAGATTTATCAGGTTTTCCCACTTACAAAGCATGTAGAAGTCTGTAATTTTTATCATAGGTACTCTTCAACTGTGAGTGACAGAATCTAAAACAGACATCCAGAATATCACATTGTATGATTTTTAAGTAATTAATTTGCATTTTATTGCATGACATAAGTATTTGATACATCAGAAAAGCAGAACTTTGGTACAGAAACCTTTGTTTGCAATTACAGAGATCATTCGTTTCCTGTAGTTCTTGACCAGGTTTGCACACACTGCTGGAATTTTGTCCCACTCCTCCATACAGACCTTCTCCAGATCCTTCAGGTTTCGGGGCTGTCGCTGGGAAATACAGACTTTCAGCTCCCTCCAAACATTTTGTATTGGGTTCAGGTCTGGAGGCTGGCTAGGCCACTCCAGGACCTTGAGATGCTTCTTACGGAGCCACTTCTAAGTTGCCCTGGCTGTGTGTTTCGGCCCATCTTCAATGCTCTTACTGAGGGAAGGAGGTAGTTGGTCAAGATCTCGCGATACATCCATCCTCCCCTCAATACGGTGCAGTTGTCCTGTCCCCTTTGCAGAAAAGCATCCCCAAAGAATGATGTTTCCACCTCCATGCTTCACGGCTGGGATGGTTTTCTTGAGGTTGTACTCATCCTTCTTCTTCCTCCAAACACAGCGAGTGGAGTTTAGACCAAAAAGCTCTATTTCTGTCTCATCAGACCACATGACCTTCTCCCATTCCTCCTCTGGATCATCCAGATGGTCATTTGCAAACTTCAGATGGGCCTGGACATGCGCTGGCTTGAGCAGGGGGACCTTGAGTGCACTGCAGGATTTTAATCCATGACGGTGTAGTGTGTTACTAATGGTTTTCTTTGAGACTGTGGTCCCAGCTCTCTTCAGGTCATTGACCAGGACCTGCCGTGTAGTTCTGGGCTGATCCCTCACCTTCCTCATGATCATTGATGCCCCACGAGGTGAGATCTTACATGGTGCCCAAGACCGAGGGAGATTGACCGTCACCTAGAACTTGTTCCATTTTCTAATAATTGCGCCCAGCCTAGCATCCCAGCCTTGTGCAGGTCTACAATTTTATCCCTGATGTCCTTACACAGCTCTCTGATCTTGGCCATTGTGGAGAGGTTGGAGTCTGTTTGATTGAGTGTGTGGATGGGTGTCTTTTATACAGGTTCACAATTTTTGTTTTAGATTCCGTCTCTCACAGTTGAAGTGTACCTATGATAAAAATTACAGACCTCTACATGCTTTGTAAGTGGGAAAACCTGCAAAATTGCCAGTGTATATCAAATACTTGTTCTCCCCACTGTATATTCTGAATATGACATTGTCCACTCTAGAATACTGTTGATGTTAAGCTTAATAGCTTAGCTAACATAAACTGTTGCTAGCTAACGTTAGCTAGATGTAATGAGCACCAAATACCTATAAATATGACTTAAATGACTTATGATAAATAAGTATACAAAGACAAAATTACAGATATGATAGTAATTATGTAATAATACATACCCAACACAGAAAGATCACCTCAAACAGAAAGATAATCTCAGTTTTCTAGAGCTATAGTATTGTTGACCTCAGATCTCCATTGTGACCATTGAGCACTGTTAAGCACTTTATCCAACAAAACCAGATGTGCGGTGGCACCCCTAAATCATCATGTACTGGAAAAATATTTTGCATGTGTTGTTTCTACATATATTGGAACATTTTTAGCACCCAGCCATATCAAAATTCAAGAATTGTGTTTTTTGATGCACCCTAATATATATATATATATAAGACAGAAAATATTACTTGACTTACCTTATTCTGATTTTATGATACACTCAAAATATTCCACAACAAATCCTTTAAATTTAATGTAAAAATAAAAATGAAAGTAAGCAGTGTTGGGCTCACGTAACCCTCTCATTAGAATAAAAATGTTTCAACATTTGCGATGTATTTGGATGCTAAACTATTCTTTATTATAGGCTTTGTTCTTCACTCGTGTTCCAATATCGACGGAAAAAATCATCCTCTTCACACGCGCAAAAATGTGCTTGAAACATCACAGTGGAGCGGTGCTTACTGTGAATGTACGAATTGTACTACTGACTATTTAGAGCAGTGTAATTTTTATATGTTAGGTTAACTATTTTATTATTATATTTTATTAAGGCTATAATGAACAGGCTGCGATGTCAGGATTGCAATGCTGGAATGTGTGTGTGTGTGTGTGTGTGTGTGTGTGCCCTTGTTTATATTACATTGTGGGGACCAAATGTCCACATAAGAATAGTAAAACCTGAGATCACCTACATTGTGGGGACCAGCCAGCGGTCCCCACTTTTCAAAAGGCTTATAAATCACACAGGATGAGTTGTTTTGAGAAAGTAAAAATGCAGAATGTTTCCTGTGATGGGTAGGTTTAGGGGCAGGGGCAGTGTAAGGGGATAGAATGTACAGTTTGTACGGTATAAAAACCATTACGTCTATGGAGAGTCCCCACAAAGATAGTGAACCAGACGTGTGTGTGTGTGTGTGTGTGTGTGTGTGTGTGTATGTGTGTTCATGTTTTTCTATCCCGGTGGGGACTTCAACCTGAATGCACACAGACTCATGGGGACTCGTGTCACAGTGGGGACCTAAATAGAGGTCCCCATGGGTAAACAAGCTTATAAATCATACAGAATGAGTTTTTTTGGAAATGTGAAAATGCAGAAAGTTTTCTGGGATAGGTAGGTTTAGGGGTAGGGTTAGTGTGAGGAGATAGAATATACAGTTTGTACAGTATAAAAACCATTAAGTCTATGGAGAGTCCCCACAAAGATAGTAAACCGTGTGTGTGTGTGTGTGTCTGTGTGGCGTGGGCGCGATTGAACAGTGGACACATAAAAACATACTCCGTCATTATACAGTACGACATTCAAACTGCAAAGTGTTAACTTATATTTGTGTACAGTCGCAATAAAACACAAAATTGTGCTTTTGTAAAATAATTTCAAGCAATCCACCCCCCGAAAGGCGCTAATTTTAAAATGAAACTAAAATGCTCATGGCTGCACGGGCATTCATAACAGTGCACATCCACGGCGAGGAACGAGCAGAACAGAGTGAACGTTTTTCAGTTAATTCCTACTTCCATAGGAATTCATTTGAAACGCTCGCTCAACCACTATCAATGTCAGTGCGGACGAACATATTTTACTTTCGTTTTTAAGTTGGTGATTCAAAAGCCCCCAGCGGTGTCACAAGTCGATTAACCGGTGGTAAAATATTCTCACCGTCACAAACCTAGTATATTTTTATGTAGATTCAATAGGCCTACCTGATTTTGAACACAAGAGGGCAGTATAGCCCTATGTATGACTTGACTTTTATGGGACTAAATAGTACAATTACTATTTTTAAACTTATAAATAATTATTAAATTGGAAAAAAAAAGAATAAAATGGGTTTAGTTGTGATATTTCTATACTTTTATATAGAAATAAATGGTTTTTAATTACATTTTTAGAAGATGAGGCTTTTAGTGTTTCCTTTTTGTACATTATTTTAGTTCCTCACTATAGCAAAACCGTTTGAGATGTTTAATATCCGTTCACAATTTAGCATCTTTATTGTATTTTCATCATTTTGAAAAAGTTTGGTGTGAATAAAATAAACCAGTTAGGAAGAGTAGCTAAAAACTCAGAGTCTGAAATATCCAAAAAATCCACATTCAAACCAAAATATCTGACTTCCTTTTGCTCTGAGCTAATAACTGTAAATTAGAAACTTGTCCGGCTCGATGAGACCAATATATGTACTGATTTTTGTAACTGTGGGTAAAAGTAACCCCCCCATTTTGTCAAAAGCATTTTGAAAGTGACACAGTTCCTGTTGCCAGTTGGTGGCACTATAACTTTGACTCACAATAGTTGCATCTATCTGACCGGCCTCTTACCACGAACACACTGCTGAAGTTTCATCAAGATCAGTTAATGGCCCTCATTTATCAATCTTGCGTAGAAACGGGCGTATATATTGGCGTAAGATTATGCTTACACTCCTCTCATCGCCTGATTTATGAAGCTGTGCGTACCTTTGAAATTCTGGTGTACGCAATACCTGCCCTTGATAAATGCCGCGGCTGAAAACGATCGTCATTAGAATAACACGCCCCTATATATTCAAGTCTCCGCTCCCCCCACGCCCTCATTTTACGCCATGGACACACGGAAGACGGCAAATTAAAGAGAAACTTCTTTGAGAAAGAGAAAGCGAAACCAGGGAAGTGGAAAGAAACAAAATTGATTTCTAGATTTTTATTATTAATGACGCTTATTGTTATTTAGAAGAAGAATGTCGTTATTATTATTTGTATTATTATTATTATTTAAAATAAGAAGAATGGCATTTATATTATTTTGTCAGTCTGAATTATTTTTTTGGTCATTGAAAGCCTTTCATTTCTAAACCCAGTCCGTGCATACCTGCCGGGCCTAACCCTGGCCTAACCATCGTTTCAAAGAATAGTACAACGGCGAGCACGTCGAGTATAAACGCCTCGTTCGTTTGGGGAGGTGCGCGCGCAGTCTGCGGAGACTCGCGCTGCGGAGCCAGGCGAAAGTATAAACAAAACGTCAGGTAAAGCGCACAGGCTCGCAACTTAAGGAATACATATGCCTACAATTCAAATGCTTTGGTAAAGTCACACAAATTAAACATTGAAGTCCATGTTGCACAAAAATAAACACTTAATTTTATAATTACTATGTTGCTGTTTTTTTACAGTGGGTCATAATATATTATATCTTTTAGTTTGTCAGTGCGTTTTGTGGTGTTAGGAATTGTTTTTCTGCGCATTCCCGCACTCAAAACGTGCGTACACCACCTCCTGAGCAGGTGTAGGATTTGAGCGTGCCGTACGCCAAAGTCCATATTGATAAATCTCAAAGTCACCGTGGTTTTGGGTGTACGCCCGGTGTACGCTGGAAATTTGGTGTACGCACTTTTGATAAATGAGGGCCAATGTGTGCAGAATTTATAACACTTCGTGTCTCTCTTTTCTCGCCATAAATTCGTTTCCTCGCCACGGCCAAACCGTTCGAGATATCAAAAATCCGTCCGCAATTTAGCATCCTCAATGTCTTGACTTCATGCACACCGAGTTTGGAGGGGATGGGACGAATTTTCTAGGAGGAGTATTTCACATTCCACAGCAAGCGTTTTCCAAACAACCCATAATAGCCGACTTCCTGTTGGGCTGGCGTGAAACTTGACAGAGGGAAAGTTGTTCGGCCCGATGAGATTTACATGTGTACCGAGTTTCATATTAATTCATGCAAGCGTGTTTGATCTATGGACCAAGTTTTAGGACCCCTTTCAAGGGGGCGCTGTTGAGCCCCCCTGCCACGCCCGTTTCTGAAACTTTTCACATGTCTACTGGCTAATAAGTGTGATGTGTCTGTCGAGTTTCATCCAATTTCAAGCATGATATGAGTCTCAAAAGCATCCGAAAAAAATATTAAAGTTTGATACGTTGCCACGGCAACAGTATCTAAGATATCAATAATCCTTTCACAGGTCTACATCTGCTGTGTGTCTACATTATACACATAAAGTTTGAAGCAAATCGGGTAAAACTAAGAGGGTGATTTCAAAGCATTTTGAAAGTGACAAACTTCCTGCTGCCAGTTGGTGGCGCTATAACTTTGACTCACAATAGTTACATCCATCTGATCGGCCTTTTACCACGAACACACTGCTGAAGTTTCATCAAGATCAGTTAATGTATGCAGAAGTTATAACACACTTCCTGTGTCCCATTATTCGCCATAAATTCATTTCCTCGCCACGGCCAAACCGTTCGAGATATCAAAAATCCGTCCGCAATTTAGCATCCTCAATGTCTTGACTTCATTCACACCGATTTTGGTGGCGATCGGATGAATTCCCTAGGAGGAGTATTTCACATTCCATTGTATGCGATTTCCAAACAACGTATAATAACCGACTTCCTGTTGGGCTGGTGTAAAACATAGAGCACGAAAGTTGTTCGGCCCGATGAGGTCTATATGTGTACTGAGTTTCATATTATTACATGCAAGCGTGTTTGATTTATGGACCAAGTTTTCAGACACCATTCCAGGGGGCGCTGTCGAGCCCCCCTGCCACGCCCGGGTACCAGCTTCAGTCCGGCCCTGATGGCCGCAGGTTGTGACGTGTGTGCAAAATTTCAAGAGTTTTTGAGCATGTAAAGGGCCCCAAAAGTGCCCGAAAGGTTGACAAAATAATAATAATAATAATAAATATATATATATATATATATATATATATATATATACATAAATATAGCTGCGAGCAGCGATTACGGGCCCAAGCCGGTGGCACCGCAACCCCGGTGCCTTTAGTTACCTAAAGGCACCGGGGTGGCGGTACCGCCGGCTTTGGCCCTCCATCGCTGCTCGCAGCTATATTTATGTATATATATATATATATATATATATATATATATATATATATATATATATACATACATTAGTGGTGGGAGAAAAAATCGATCCATCGATGCATCGCGATTCTCTCTCCAACGATTCTGGATCGATTCTGAGAATTTCAGAATCGATTCTGAGCTTAGTTTATAACCAGATGTGCGATGACGCAGAGTTTGCTTTAGAAACACCCGTCTTCTGCTTGCCAACAATTCCCCACACACGTACCTTCAGTAAAATAATATTTAATAAAGTTCGGAAAGGTTGAAACGAATTATAAGGACATTCACAGGCTTCATTGTACAGGATGCGCTGTGAGAGACGCGCGTGCGCTCTGTTTGATGTTACACTTGAAGTGTGCTGTCTCGCGCGTCGATATTCTCCTTAAAAATGCTCTACGAAGTCATCGTTTATGTGGTTTGGAATGCAGTGGACTTATATATTTAAAATATGAACCTCGCTAACAGAAGGCTGCTTTCAGTTTCAAATGCTGATGCGCGCTTTGTTTGTGTTGACTGCTCGCGCATGCGGCTGTGCGACTCCGTGTAAGTGGTTTAATATACTTGTGCAAAATGAACGTAAACACAGCAAGTTATGTTTTAAGGGATTAAACGGTGAGGACAAACCACATTACTACTTGTATTTAAAAAGAGATCCGAGCGTGAATGCAGCTAAATAGATATCTAAGATATCTCAGTCTAATAAGATGTCAAAGTAAAAAACAAAAATATAATGAAAATAAATCACTCACAGTTCTTGAATGGAAAATGTTCAGATAATCTTAAATACTGAAAGCACTCTTCTGTTTCGTTGTCATTTGTTTCTATGCTTCTCTTTATTATTTGCTATTTATATGGTTTGAAGTTATATTAGTTTAAAATTCTTAAAATAAAACTGTTTTAATGTTTTATTTATTTTATTTGTAATTATAAAAAAAAATAGACTACTTAATTACTTATGTAAAGTAATGAATTAATGGGGCGGTGGGGGGGGGTTGGGTAAGAATCGTTCTGGAATCGGATCGTGACTCCCAGAATCGTAATCGGATCGGATCGTGAGGTGACTGAAGATTCCCACCTCTAACATACATACATACAATATATATATATATATATATATATTATTGTTCAAAAGTTTGGGGTCAGTAAGATTTTTAATGTTTTTAGGAGAAGTCTCTTCTGCTCACCAAGGCTGCATTTATTGATTAAAAATACAAACAAAAACAGTAATATTGTGAAATATTATTCCAATTTAAAACAGCTGTTTTCAATTTTTAAATATTTTACATAGTAATTCATTTCTGTGATCAAAGTTGAGTTTTCAGCATCATTACTCCAGTCTTCAGTGTCACATGATCCTTCAGAAATCATACTAATATGATGATTGATGCTCAATAAATATTCATTATTATTTTCAATGTTGAAAACAGTTGTGTACAGATTTTTTTTTTCAAAATGCTTTGATGAATGTAAAGTTCAAAAGAACAGCATATATTTCAAATATATATATTTTTAACATTATAAATGTCTTTACTGTAACTGTTGATCAGTTTAACTCATCCTTCATAAATAAAAGTACTGATTTATTTTATTTATTTCCCCAAAAAATAAAATTTTAATTATTACTAACCCAAAACTTTTGAGCGGTAGTGTTTAACGTTACATAAGCTTTAGATTTCAGATAAATGCTGTTCTTTTGAACTTTCTATTCATCAAAGACTGTACACAACTGTTTTCGACATTTAAAATAATAATGAATGTTTCTTGAGTATCAATCATCATATTAGAATAATTTCTGAAGGATCATGTGACAGTGACGACTGGAGTAATGATGCTGAAAACTCAGCTTTGATCACAGGAATAAATAACAGCTGCTTTCTATTTTAATATATTTTAAACTGTTTTAAATTGGAATGATATTTTACAATATTACTGTTTTTGTTTGTATTTTTAATCAAATAAATGCAGCCTTGGTGAGCAGAAGAAACTTCTGTTATGTGCGCGCCACAGACTGCACGCACGTCCGCTTAGAGTTCCGCCTTTTGCCTTCCGTCAATATTACGTTATTAGAAAAATATTTTTTTAGAGAATCGATTTTTTGACATTTGTGAATCGATTCAGAATCGTCCACGTCCGCATCGCAATGCATCTAAGAATACATTTTTTCTCCCACCCCTAGATTTCATACAACAGGTTAATAAACAGTTACAATTAAGTCACTTACATTTTAGTTGCAATGTTGACTGTTTTTGTTCTGTTTCAGCAGCGAAAATAGTTAAACAAAGATCACGGCAGAACCATCACGCATCACGTGTTTTCTCATAACTGAACGATTCAGCATTTTTAACGAATCGGTTGACTCAAAGATTGAATGATCAATCCATAAACATCTGTCTTAATCATGATCGACTCATTCGAACGAATCGTTTGAACGAATGAATCAATGACTCGCTTATTAAGATGGATGCCTGGCGACACCTAATGGCGGTTTAGTGTTGTTTAAAAGCATCATTCTTTCCCACATGTGTGTGATTTGTGTGTGCAACATTATCATTATTTTTCTTACACTATTATATTAGCGATTTAAAAGCACCCACTCGTGTCACACGTCGATTAACCGGTGGGAAAATATCCTCAGACACATACCTAATACATGTATATTTAAATACAATATTGGCCTACCTGGTAAAAAGTTTTATATACTATTTTGATGTCCTTTTGGACACAAGAGGGCAGTATAGCCCTATGTTTGCTTTTTTGTTGAACCAAATAGCACTAATAAGACTGTTTTAACTTTTTCATTCTTCTTGAATTGCAAAAACAGAATAAAATGGGTTTAGTTGTGATATTTGTATACTTTTATATAGAAATAAATGGTATATAATTACATTTTTAGAAGATTTTTAGTGTTTCCTTTTTGGACATTATTTAATCCCTCACCATAGCAAAACCGTTTGAGATATTTATTATCCATTCACAATTTAGCATATTTAATGTAGTTTCATCATGTTGAAAAAGTTTGGTACGAATAAAATAAATAGTTTAAGAGGAGTGGCTAAAAATTCAGAGGCTGATTTTGCAAAAAAATCCACATTCAGACCAAAATATCTGACTTCCTGATGGCCAGAGCTATTGAATGTAAATTAGAAAGTTGTCCGGCTTGATGAGAACAATATACAAACAATTTTTTCTTTACTGTAGTTAAAACTAACCCCCCCACTTTTGTCAAAAGCATGTTGAAAGTGACACACTTCCTGCTGCCAGTTGGTGGCGCTATAACTTTGACTCACAATAGCTACATCCATCTGATCGGCCTCTTACCACGAACACACTGCTGAAGTTTCATCAAGATGAGTTAATGTATGCAGAAGTTATTCCACTTCCGTGTTTCTCTTTTCTCGCCATAAATTCGATTCCTCGCCACAGCCAAACCGTTCGAGATATCAAAAATCCGTCCGCAATTTAGCATCCTCAATGTCTTGACTACATCCACACCGAGTTTGAAGGGGGCACGGTGAATTTTCTAGGAGGAGTATTTCACATTCCACAGCAAGCGTTTTCCAAACAACCCATAATAGCCGACTTCCTGTTGGGCTGGCGTAAAACTTGACCGGGGTAAAGTTGTTCGGCCCGATGAGATCTATATGTGTACCGAGTTTCATATTAATTCATGCGAGCGTGTTTGATATATGGATCAAGTTTTAGAACCCCGTTCAAGGGGGCGCTGTTGAGCCCCCCAGCCACGCCCGGGTCCCAGCTTCAGCCCGGCCCTGATGGCCGTGGGTTCTGACCTGTGTGCAAAGTTTCAAGAGTTTTTGAGCACGTTAAGGACCCCAAAAGCCCCTGAAACCTTGATTAACAATATAAAAGCAATAGTCAAATCCCCCCCTCCCCTCACACACACACAGACACAGAGAGGGAGAGAAAATTCTTCAGAAAATCCACATTCAAACCAAAATATCTCTCTTCCTGTTGGTCAGAGATGGTTCATGTAAATTAGAAAGTTGTCCGTCTTGATGAGAACAATACACATACCAAGTTTTGTTGCTGTTGATAAAACTAACATCCCCACTTATGACTAAAGGTGGCGCTACTGAGCCCCTCACCACGCCAGTTTCTGAAACTTTGCACATGTCTACTGGATAATAAATGTGATGTGTCTGTCGAGTTTCATGCAATTTCAAGTATGTTAAGAGTCTCAAAAGCATAAAAAAAGAATATTAAAGTTTGATGCGTTGCCACGGCAACAGTATCTAAGATATCAATAATCCTTTCACAGGTTTACATCTGCCGTGTGTCTACATTGTACACATAAAGTTTGAAGCAAATCTGGTAAAAATAAGACAGTGATTTCAAAGCATTTTAATAGTGATGTACTTCCTGCTGCCTGTTGGTGGCGCTATAACTTTGACTCACAATAGTCACATCTGTGCGATCGGCCTCTTACAACGAACACACTGCTGAAGTTTCATCAAGATCAGTTAATGTATGCAGAAGTTATAACACACTTCCTGTTTAATTTTTTCGCCATAAATTCGTTTCCTCGCCACGGCCAAACCGTTCGAGATATCAAAAATCCGTCCGCAATTTAGCATCCTCAATGTCTTGAATTCATGCACACCGAATTTGGAGGCGAATCGATGAATTCTCTAGGAGGAGTACATTAAATTCCACAGCATGCGTTTCCAAACAACCCTAAATAGCCGACTTCCTGTTGGGCTGGCGTAAAACTTAGAGCACGAAAGTTGTTCGGCCCGATGAGTTCTATATGTGTAC
Source organism: Scardinius erythrophthalmus (assembly GCF_964197995.2). Lineage (NCBI taxonomy): Eukaryota > Metazoa > Chordata > Actinopteri > Cypriniformes > Leuciscidae > Scardinius > Scardinius erythrophthalmus. The sequence continues at coordinate 8,291,463 of NC_138241.1, read as the reverse complement.
CGAGTTTCATATTATTACATGCAAGCGTGTCTGATTTATGGACAAGTGTTCGGATCCCGTTCCAGGGGGCGCTGTCAAGCCCCCCTGCCACGCCCGGGTACCAGCTTCAGTCCGGCCCTGATGGCCGAGGGTTCTGACCTGTGTGCAAAATTTCAAGAGTTTTCGAGCATGTTAAGGGCCCCAAAAGTGGCCGAAAGGTTGACAAAATAATAATAATAATAATAATAATAATAATCCTACCGAAAACAATAGGGCCTTCGCCCTTTCAGGGCTTGGGCCCTAATAAATATAGCTGCGAGCAGCGATTACGGGCCCAAGCCGGTGGCACCGCAACCCCGGTGCCTTTAGTTACCTAAAGGCACCGGGCTGGTGTTACCGCCGGCTTGGGCCCTCCATCGCTGCTCGCAGCTATATTTATATATATATATATATATACATACATACATACACACACATACATATATATGTATATATATATATATATATATATATATATATATATATATATATATATATATATATATATATATAGATATATATATATATATCTATATATATATATATATATATATATATATATATATTTTATTGTTCAAAAGTTTGGGGTCAGTAAGATTTTTAATGTTTTTAGGAGAAGTCTCTTCTGCTCACCAAGGCTGCATTTATTGATTAAAACTACAAACAAAAACAGTAATATTGTGAAATTTTATTCCAATTTAAAACAGCTGTTTTCAATTTTTAAATATTTTACATAGTAATTCATTTCTGTGATCAAAGTTGAGTTTTCAGCATCATTACTCCAGTCTTCAGTGTCACATGATCCTTCAGAAATCATACTAATATGATGATTGATGCTCAATTAATATTCATTATTATTTTCAATGTTGAAAACAGTTGAGTACAGATTTTTTTTTTCAAAATGCTTTGATGAATGTAAAGTTCAAAAGAACAGCATATATTTCAAATATATATTTTTTAACATTATAAATGTCTTTACTGTAACTGTTGATCAGTTTAACTCATCCTTCATAAATAAAAGTACTGATTTATTTTATTTATTTCCCCCAAAAATAAAATTTTAATTATTACTAACCCAAAACTTTTGAGCGGTAGTGTTTAACGTTACAAAAGCTTTAGATTTCAGATAAATGCTGTTCTTTTGAACTTTCTATTCATCAAAGACTGTACACAACTGTTTTCGACATTTAAAATAATAATGAATGTTTCTTGAGTATCAATCATCATATTAGAATAATTTCTGAAGGATCATGTGACAGTGACGACTGGAGTAATGATGCTGAAAACTCAGCTTTGATCACAGGAATAAATAACAGTTTAAAATATATTAAAATAGAAAGCAGCTGTTTTAAATTGGAATAATATTTTACAATATTACTGTTTTTGTTTGTATTTTTAATCAAATAAATGCAGCCTTGGTGAGCAGAAGAAACTTCTCTGTTATGTGCGCGCCACAGACTGCACGCACGTCCGCTTAGAGTTCCGCCTTTTGCCTTCCGTCAATATTACGTTATTAGAAAAATAATTTTTTAGAGAATCGATTTTTTGACATTTGTGAATCGATTCAGAATCGTCCACGTCCGCATCGCGATGCATCTAAGAATACATTTTTTCTCCCACCCCTAGATTTCATACAACAGGTTAATAAACAGTTACAATTAAGTCACTTACATTTTAGTTGCAATGTTGACTGTTTTTGTTCTGTTTCAGCAGCGAAAATAGTTAAACAAAGATCACGGCAGAACCATCACGCATCACGTGTTTTCTCATAACTGAACGATTCAGCATTTTTAACGAATCGGTTGACTCAAAGATTGAATGATCAATCCATAAACATCTGTCTTAATCATGATCGACTCATTCGAACGAATCGTTTGAACGAATGAATCAATGACTCGCTTATTAAGATGGATGCCTGGCGACACCTAATGGCGGTTTAGTGTTGTTTAAAAGCATCATTCTTTCCCACATGTGTGTGATTTGTGTGTGCAACATTATCATTATTTTTCTTACACTATTATATTAGCGATTTAAAAGCACCCACTCGTGTCACACGTCGATTAACCGGTGGGAAAATATCCTCAGACACATACCTAATACATGTATATTTAAATACAATATTGGCCTACCTGGTAAAAAGTTTTATATACTATTTTGATGTCCTTTTGGACACAAGAGGGCAGTATAGCCCTATGTTTGCTTTTTTGTTGAACCAAATAGCACTAATAAGACTGTTTTAACTTTTTCATTCTTCTTGAATTGCAAAAACAGAATAAAATGGGTTTAGTTGTGATATTTGTATACTTTTATATAGAAATAAATGGTATATAATTACATTTTTAGAAGATTTTTAGTGTTTCCTTTTTGGACATTATTTAATCCCTCACCATAGCAAAACCGTTTGAGATATTTATTATCCATTCACAATTTAGCATATTTAATGTAGTTTCATCATGTTGAAAAAGTTTGGTACGAATAAAATAAATAGTTTAAGAGGAGTGGCTAAAAATTCAGAGGCTGATTTTGCAAAAAAATCCACATTCAGACCAAAATATCTGACTTCCTGATGGCCAGAGCTATTGAATGTAAATTAGAAAGTTGTCCGGCTTGATGAGAACAATATACAAACAATTTTTTCTTTACTGTAGTTAAAACTAACCCCCCCACTTTTGTCAAAAGCATGTTGAAAGTGACACACTTCCTGCTGCCAGTTGGTGGCGCTATAACTTTGACTCACAATAGCTACATCCATCTGATCGGCCTCTTACCACGAACACACTGCTGAAGTTTCATCAAGATCAGTTAATGTATGCAGAAGTTATTCCACTTCCGTGTTTCTCTTTTCTCGCCATAAATTCGATTCCTCGCCACAGCCAAACCGTTCGAGATATCAAAAATCCGTCCGCAATTTAGCATCCTCAATGTCTTGACTACATCCACACCGAGTTTGAAGGGGGCACGGTGAATTTTCTAGGAGGAGTATTTCACATTCCACAGCAAGCGTTTTCCAAACAGACCGGGGTAAAGTTGTTCGGCCCGATGAGATCTATATGTGTACCGAGTTTCATATTAATTCATGCGAGCGTGTTTGATATATGGATCAAGTTTTAGAACCCCGTTCAAGGGGGCGCTGTTGAGCCCCCCAGCCACGCCCGGGTCCCAGCTTCAGCCCGGCCCTGATGGCCGTGGGTTCTGACCTGTGTGCAAAGTTTCAAGAGTTTTTGAGCACGTTAAGGACCCCAAAAGCCCCTGAAACCTTGATTAACAATATAAAAGCAATAGTCAAATCCCCCCCTCCCCTCACACACACACAGACACAGAGAGGGAGAGAAAATTCTTCAGAAAATCCACATTCAAACCAAAATATCTCTCTTCCTGTTGGTCAGAGATGGTTCATGTAAATTAGAAAGTTGTCCGTCTTGATGAGAACAATACACATACCAAGTTTTGTTGCTGTTGATAAAACTAACATCCCCACTTATGACTAAAGGTGGCGCTACTGAGCCCCTCACCACGCCAGTTTCTGAAACTTTGCACATGTCTACTGGATAATAAATGTGATGTGTCTGTCGAGTTTCATGCAATTTCAAGTATGTTAAGAGTCTCAAAAGCATAAAAAAAGAATATTAAAGTTTGATGCGTTGCCACGGCAACAGTATCTAAGATATCAATAATCCTTTCACAGGTTTACATCTGCCGTGTGTCTACATTGTACACATAAAGTTTGAAGCAAATCTGGTAAAAATAAGACAGTGATTTCAAAGCATTTTAATAGTGATGTACTTCCTGCTGCCTGTTGGTGGCGCTATAACTTTGACTCACAATAGTCACATCTGTGCGATCGGCCTCTTACAACGAACACACTGCTGAAGTTTCATCAAGATCAGTTAATGTATGCAGAAGTTATAACACACTTCCTGTTTAATTTTTTCGCCATAAATTCGTTTCCTCGCCACGGCCAAACCGTTCGAGATATCAAAAATCCGTCCGCAATTTAGCATCCTCAATGTCTTGAATTCATGCACACCGAATTTGGAGGCGAATCGATGAATTCTCTAGGAGGAGTACATTAAATTCCACAGCATGCGTTTCCAAACAACCCTAAATAGCCGACTTCCTGTTGGGCTGGCGTAAAACTTAGAGCACGAAAGTTGTTCGGCCCGATGAGTTCTATATGTGTACCGAGTTTCATATTATTACATGCAAGCGTGTCTGATTTATGGACAAGTGTTCGGATCCCGTTCCAGGGGGCGCTGTCAAGCCCCCCTGCCACGCCCGGGTACCAGCTTCAGTCCGGCCCTGATGGCCGAGGGTTCTGACCTGTGTGCAAAATTTCAAGAGTTTTCGAGCATGTTAAGGGCCCCAAAAGTGGCCGAAAGGTTGACAAAATAATAATAATAATAATAATAATAATAATCCTACCGAAAACAATAGGGCCTTCGCCCTTTCAGGGCTTGGGCCCTAATAAATATAGCTGCGAGCAGCGATTACGGGCCCAAGCCGGTGGCACCGCAACCCCGGTGCCTTTAGTTACCTAAAGGCACCGGGCTGGTGTTACCGCCGGCTTGGGCCCTCCATCGCTGCTCGCAGCTATATTTATATATATATATATATATACATACATACATACACACACATACATATATATGTATATATATATATATATATATATATATATATATATATATATATATATATAGATATATAGATATATATATCTATATATATATATATATATATATATATATATATTTTATTGTTCAAAAGTTTGGGGTCAGTAAGATTTTTAATGTTTTTAGGAGAAGTCTCTTCTGCTCACCAAGGCTGCATTTATTGATTAAAACTACAAACAAAAACAGTAATATTGTGAAATTTTATTCCAATTTAAAACAGCTGTTTTCAATTTTTAAATATTTTACATAGTAATTCATTTCTGTGATCAAAGTTGAGTTTTCAGCATCATTACTCCAGTCTTCAGTGTCACATGATCCTTCAGAAATCATACTAATATGATGATTGATGCTCAATTAATATTCATTATTATTTTCAATGTTGAAAACAGTTGAGTACAGATTTTTTTTTTCAAAATGCTTTGATGAATGTAAAGTTCAAAAGAACAGCATATATTTCAAATATATATTTTTTAACATTATAAATGTCTTTACTGTAACTGTTGATCAGTTTAACTCATCCTTCATAAATAAAAGTACTGATTTATTTTATTTATTTCCCCCAAAAATAAAATTTTAATTATTACTAACCCAAAACTTTTGAGCGGTAGTGTTTAACGTTACAAAAGCTTTAGATTTCAGATAAATGCTGTTCTTTTGAACTTTCTATTCATCAAAGACTGTACACAACTGTTTTCGACATTTAAAATAATAATGAATGTTTCTTGAGTATCAATCATCATATTAGAATAATTTCTGAAGGATCATGTGACAGTGACGACTGGAGTAATGATGCTGAAAACTCAGCTTTGATCACAGGAATAAATAACAGTTTAAAATATATTAAAATAGAAAGCAGCTGTTTTAAATTGGAATAATATTTTACAATATTACTGTTTTTGTTTGTATTTTTAATCAAATAAATGCAGCCTTGGTGAGCAGAAGAAACTTCTCTGTTATGTGCGCGCCACAGACTGCACGCACGTCCGCTTAGAGTTCCGCCTTTTGCCTTCCGTCAATATTACGTTATTAGAAAAATAATTTTTTAGAGAATCGATTTTTTGACATTTGTGAATCGATTCAGAATCGTCCACGTCCGCATCGCGATGCATCTAAGAATACATTTTTTCTCCCACCCCTAGATTTCATACAACAGGTTAATAAACTGTTACAATTAAGCCACTTACATTTTAGATGCAATATTGACTGTTTTTGTTCTGTTTCAGCAGGGAAAATAGTTAAACAAAGATCACGGCAGAACCATCACGCATCACCAGTTTTCTCATAACTGAACGATTCAGCATTTTTAACGAATCGGTTGACTCAAAGATTGAATGATCAATCCATAAACATCTGTCTTAATCATGATCGACTCATTCGAACGAATCGTTTGAACGAATAAATCAATGACTCGCTTATTAAGATGGATGCCTGGCGACACCTAATGGCGGTTTAGTGTTGTTTAAAAGCATCATTCTTTCCCACATGTGTGTGATTTGTGTGTGCAACATTATCATTATTTTTCTTTCACTATTATATTAGCGATTTAAAAGCACCCACTCGTGTCACACGTCGATTAACCGGTGGGAAAATATCCTCAGACACATACCTAATAAATGTATAGTTAAATACAATATTGGCCTACCTGGTAAAAAGTTTTATATACTATTTTGATGTCCTTTTGGACACAAGAGGGCAGTATAGCCCTATGTTTGCTTTTTTGTTGAACCAAATAGCACTAAATAGCCTGTTTTAACTTTTTCATTCTTCTTGAATTGCAAAAACAGAATAAAATGGGTTTAGTTGTGATATTTGTATTCTTTTATATAGAAATAAATGGTATATAATTACATTTTTAGAAGATTTTTAGTGTTTCCTTTTTGGACATTACTTTAATCCCTCACCATAGCAAAACCGTTTGAGATATTTATTATCCATTCACAATTTAGCATATTTAATGTAGTTTCATCATGTTGAAAAAGTTTGGTACGAATAAAATAAATAGTTTAAGAGGAGTGGCTAAAAATTCAGAGGCTGATTTTGCAAAAAAATTCACATTCAGACCAAAATATCTGACTACCTGATGGCCAGAGCTATTGAATGTAAATTAGAAAGTTGTCCGGCTTGATGAGAACAATATACAAACTGTTTTTTCTTTACTGTAGTTAAAACTAACCCCCCCACTTTTGTCAAAAGCATGTTGAAAGTGACACACTTCCTGCTGCCAGTTGGTGGCGCTATAACTTTGACTCACAATAGCTACATCCATCTGATCGGCCTCTTACCACGAACACACTGCTGAAGTTTCATCAAGATCAGTTAATGTATGCAGAAGTTATTCCACTTCAGTGTTTCTCTTTTCTCGCCATAAATTCGATTCCTCGCCACAGCCAAACCGTTCGAGATATCAAAAATCCGTCCGCAATTTAGCATCCTCAAAGTCTTGACTACATGCACACCGAGTTTGAAGGGGACACGGTGAATTTTCTAGGAGGAGTATTTCACATTCCACAGCAAGCGTTTTCCAAACAACCCATAATAGCCGACTTCCTGTTGAGCTGGCGTAAAACTTGACCGGGGAAAAGTTGTTCGGCCCGATGAGATCTATATGTGTACCGAGTTTCATATTAATTCATGCGAGCGTGTTTGATATATGGATCAAGTTTTAGAACCCCGTTCAAGGGGGCGCTGTTGAGCCCCCCAGCCACGCCCGGGTACCAGCTTCAGCCCGGCCCTGATGGCCGTGGGTTCTGACCTGTGTGCAAAGTTTCATGAGTTTTTGAGCACGTTAAGGACCCCAAAAGCCCCTGAAACCTTGATTAACAATATAAAAGCAATAGTCAAATCCCCCCCTCCCCTCAAACACACACAGACACAGAGAGAGGGAGAGAAAATTCTTCAGAAAATCCACATTCAAACCAAAATATCTCTCTTCCTGTTGGTCGGAGATGGTTCATGTAAATCAGAAAGTTGTCCGTCTTGATGAGAACAATACACATACCAAGTTTTGTGATTCTAGGAAAAACTAAGCCCCCATTTTTGACTAAAGGTGGCGCTACTGAGCCATTCCACCACGCCCGTTTCTGAAACTTTGCACATGTCTACGGGCTAATAAATGTGATGTGTCTGTTGAGTTTCATGCAATTTCAAGTATGTTAAGAGTCTCAAAAGCATCAAAAAATAATATTAAAGTTTGATGCGTTGCCACGGCAACAGTATCTAAGATATCAATAATCCTTTCACAGGTTTACATCTGCCGTGCGTCTACATTGTACACATAAAGTTTGAAGCAAATCGGGTAAAAATAAGACACTGATTTCAAAGCATTTTGAAAGTGATGTACTTCCTGCTGCCTGTTGGTGGCGCTATAACTTTGACTCACAATAGTCACATCCATGTGATCGGCCTCTTACAACGAACACACTGCTGAAGTTTCATCAAGATCAGTTAATGTATGCAGAAGTTATAACACACTTCCTGTTTCATTTTTTCGCCATAAATTCGTTTCCTCGCCACGGCCAAACCTTTCGAGATATCAAAAATCCGTCCGCAATTTAGCATCCTCAATGTCTTGACTTCATGCACACCGAGTTTGGAGGCGAATCGATGAATTCCCTAGGAGGAGTACATTAAATTCCACAGCATGCGTTTCCAAACAACGCTAAATAGCCAACTTCCTGTTTGGCTGGCGTAAAACTTAGAGCACGAACGTTGTTCGGCCCGATGAGATCTATATGTGTACCGAGTTTCATATTATTACATGCAAGCGTGTTTGATTTATGGACACGTGTTTGGATCCCGTTCCAGGGGGCGCTGTCGAGCCCCCCTGCCACGCCCGGGTACCAGCTTCAGTCCGGCCCTGATGGCCGCGGGTTCTGACGTGTGTGCAAAATTTCAAGAGTTTTCGAGCATGTTAAGGGCCCCAAAAGTGCCCGAAAGGTTGACAAAATAATAATAATAAATATAGCTGCGAGCAGCGATGGCGGGCCCAAGCCGGTGGCACCGCCACCCTGGTGCCTTTAGTTACACTAAAGCCACCGGGGTGGCGGTGTAACCGGCTTGGGCCCTCCATCGCTGCTCGCAGCTATATATATATATATATATATATATATATATATATATATATATATATATATATGTGTAACAAAAAATATATAATATATACATTATATATATGTAACACAAAATAAATAAATAAATATATATATATATATATATATGGCGAGGCGAGGAACGGGCAGAGAAGAGCGAACGTTTTTGGACATTCATCATATTGCATTGGTTTTCATTTCTTGTCCTCAAACCAAGCACTAATCTGTTTATTTTTAAGTCACACATTCTCCATTGATTAAAAAAGACAATCAAATGTATTTTTTAATGGTAGTATTATTTTATACAGAAATAAATTATTTATAATTCAGATGAGAATAAAGTTAGTGTTAATTAAAATTGTAAGGAAAACAAATATATTGATCTAAAATCTACTATCATTTGCTGCAAATAGGTTGACTATTTATATTTATTATTATATTTTATTACGGCTGTAATGAACCGGCTGCGATGTCAAGATTGCAATGCTGGAATGCACAGTGTGTGTGTGTGTGTGTGTGTGTGAGGCGTGGGCGCGATCGAACAGTGGAAAGATAAAAACATAGGCTACTCCGTCGGTTTGTTCATACAGGACATCATTTAAACTGCACTGTGTTTACTTATATTAATGTACACTCGCAATAAAACACAACATTGTGCTTTTGTAAAAAAACATTCAAGCAATCCCACCCCCGAAATGGCGCTATTTTTTAAATGAAACTAAAATGCTCACGGCTGCATGGGCAATAACACGTCTACAGCGAGGAATGAGCAGAACAGAGTGAATGTTTTTTAGTTCATTCCTACTGGACGTCCGTATTTCACTTTCGCTCATCATATACTCACCCTCATGTTGTTTTAATCCTTTATGAATTTCTTTCTTCTGCTGAACAGAAAGGAAGATATTTAGGAGAATGTCAGTAACCAGACAGTTTCTGATCCCATTGACTTCCATAGTAGGAAAAAAATGTATACTATGGAAGTCAATGAGACCAGAAACTGTCTGGTTACTGACATTCTTCTAAATATCTTCCTTTCTGTTCAGCAGAAGAAAGAAATTAATAAAGGATTGAAACAACATGAGGGTGAGTATATGATGACAGAATTTTCAATTTAAAGTGGAGTATCCCTTTAAGTTAGCGATTTAAAAGCCCCCGCCGCGGTGTCACACATCGATTAACCAGTGGGAAAAAATTCTCAGTCACATCGCAATTATATTTATATATAAATACAATATACAATGGGCCTACCTGATTTTGAACACAAGAGGGCAGTATAGCCCTATGTATGACTTTTTTTTTACTAAATAGCGCATTCTGGCTGATTTTAAACTTGTACATAATTCTTGAATTGAAAAAAAACTGAATAAACCCAAAACTAGTTCTGTTTCAGTTTAGTTCTGATATTTGTATAATTTTATATAAAAATAAATGGTGTATAATAAAATTTTAAGAAGATATGAGATGTTTTCTGATTCCTTTTTTGACATTATTTTAATCCCTCGCCATGTCAAAACCGTTTGAAATATTTAATATCCGTTCACAATTTATCATCTTTAATGTATTTTCATCGTGTTAAAAAAGTTTGGTGTGAATAAAAAAAAAAACACTTAGCAGGAGTGGGTAAAAAGCAGAGGCTGATTTTGCAAATAAATCCACATTCAAACCAAAATATCTGACTTCCTATTGGTCGAAGCTAATAACTGTATATTAGAAAGTTGTCCGGCTCGATGAGACCAATGTACGTACTGATTTTTGTAACTGTGGGTAAAACTAACCCCCCCACTTTTGTCAAAAGCATTTTGAAAGTGACACACTTCCTGCTGCCAGTTGGTGGCGCTATAACTTTGACTCACAATAGTTACATCCATCTGATCGGCCTCTTACCACGAACACACTGGTGAAGTTTCATCAAGATCAGTTAATGTATGCAGAAGTTATACCACTTCGTGTTTCTCTTTTCTCGCCATAAATTCGTTTCCTCGCCACGGCCAAACCGTTCGAGATATCAAAAATCCGTCCGCAATTTAGAATCCTCAATGTCTTGACTTCATGCACACCGAGTTTGGTGGGGATTGGATGAATTCTCTAGGAGGAGTACTTCGCATTCCACAGCAAGCGTTTTCCAAACAACCCATAATAGCCGACTTCCTGTTGGGCTGGCGTAAAACTTGACCAGGGGAAAGTTGTTCGGCCCGATGAGATCTATATGTGTACCGAGTTTCATATTAATTAATGCAAGCGTGTTTGATCTATGGACCAAGTTTTGGGACCCCGTTCAAGGGGGAGCTGTTGAGCCCCCCTGCCACGCCCGGGTACCAGCTTCAGCCCGTCCCTGATGGCAGGGGGTTCTGACTTGTGTGCAAAGTTTCAAGAGTTTTTGAGCACATTAAGGACCCCAAAAGCCCCTGAAACCTTGATTAACAATATAAATGCAATAGTCAAATCCCCCCCTCCCCTCACACACACAGAGAGACAGAGAGAGGGAGAGAAAATTCTTCAGAAAATCCACATTCAAACCAAAATATCTCTCTTCCTGTTGGTCAGAGATAGTTCATGTAAATTAGAAAGTTGTCCGTCTTAATGAGAACAATACACATACCAAGTTTTGTTGCTGTTGATAAAACTAACCCCCCCACTTATGACTAAAGGTGGCGCTACTGAGCCCCTCACCACGCCCGTTTCTGAAACTTTGCACATGTCTACGGGCTAATAAATGTGATGTGTCTGTCGAGTTTCATCCAATTTCAAGTATGTTAAGAGTCTCAAAAGCATCAAAAAAGAATATTAAAGTTTGAAGCGTTGCCATGGCAACAGTATTAAAGATATCAAAAATCCTTTCACAGGTCTACATCTGCCGTGTGTTTACATTATACACATAAAGTTTGAAGCAAATCGGGTAAAAATAAGAGGGTGATTTCAAAGCATTTTGAAAGGGACACACTTCCTGCTACCAGTTGGTGGCGCTATAACTTTGACTCACAATAGTCACATCCATGTGATCGGCCTCTTACAGCGAACACACTGCTGAAGTTTAATCAAGATCAGTTAATGTATGCAGAAGTTATAACACACTTCCTGTTTCCATTATTCGCCATAAATTCGTGTCCTCGCCACAGCCAAACCGTTCGAGATATCAAAAATCCGTCCGCAATTTAGCATCCTCAATGTGTTGACTTCATTCCCACCGAGTTTGGTGGCGATCGGGTGAATTCCCTAGGAGGAGTACATTAAATTCCACAGCATGCGTTTCCAAACAACCCATAATAGCCGACTTCCTGTTGGGCTGGCGTAAAACTTAGAGCACGAAAGTTGTTCGGCCCGATGAGATCTATATGTGTACCGAGTTTCATATTATTACATGCAAGCGCGTTTGATTTATGGACACGTGTTTGGATCCCGTTCCAGGGGGCGCTGTCGAGCCCCCCTGCCACGCCGGGGTACCAGCCTCAGCCCGGCCCTGATGGCCGCGGGTTCTGACCTGTGTGCAAATTTTCAAGAGTTTTCGAGCATGTTAAGGGCCCCAAAAGTGCCCGAAAGGTTGACAAAATAATAATAATAATAATAATAATAAATATAGCTGCGAGCAGCGATTACGGGCCCAAGCCGGTGGCACCGCAACCCCAGTGCCTTTAGTAACCTAAAGGCACCGGGGATGGCGATGCCGCCGGCTTTGGCCCTCCATCGCTGCTCGCAGCTATATTTATATATATATATATATATATATATCTTTCTATCTATCTATATCTATATCTATATATATATATATATATATATATATATATATATATATATATATATCTTTCTATCTATCTATGTCTATATATATATATATATATATATATATATATATATATATATATGTATATTTACACACACACACATATATATATAAGACAGAAAATATTACTTGTCTTACCTTATTCTGATTTTATGATACACTCAAAATATTCCACAACAAATCCTTTAAATTTAATGTAAAAATAAAAACGAAAGTAAGCAGTGTTGGTCTCACGTATCTCTCTCATTAGAATAAAAAATTTCAATATTTGCGATGCATTTGGATGCTAAACTGTTCTTTATTATAGGCTTTGTACTTCACTCATGTTCCAATATCGATAGAAAAAATCATCCTCTTCACACGCGCAAAAATGTGCTTGGAAACATCACAGTGGAGCTCTGCTTACTGTGAATGGTACAAATTGTACTACTGACTATTTAAACAGAGCAGTGTAATTCGTATATGTTAGGTTGACTATTTTTATTATTATATTGTATTAGGGCTATAATGAACAGGCTGCGATGTCAAGATTGCAATTCTGGAATGTGTGTGTGTGTGACGCGGTTGCGGTTGAACAGTGGACACATAAAAACATAAATAAAATGTTTAAGTTCATTCCTACTTCCATAGGCATACATTGAAAATGCTCGCTCTACTCCGCACCATTATCAATGTCTGTGCGGACGTCTGTATTTTACTTTCGCTTTTAAGTTAGCGATTTAAAAGCCCTCAGCGGTGTCACACGTCGATTAACTGGTGGGAAAATTTTATCACAGTCACATCCCTAATATATTTATATATAAATACGATAGGCCTACCTGAAAGAGAATTTTACTTGCCCGACCAGAGTATAGCCTGATTAGAACGTCAATAACAAAAAAATAACTTGGGAATCACTAAAACGAGAGATTATTCTAATTTCATTACATTCATTTTAAGTTGCAATCAGCAGTTCATAATAAATGTATTACTGATCAATGGTAACAAGGTTGCCCTGCTGAGGCTCATGCAGCTTCTCCAGGAGAATTGTAAACAAATGAGCGCAGCACACAAAAACGCAACGCAGTTAACAACATACTGACTATAAAAATTACAAATATGGAGTTTTTTATATATTTTCTAACATATGATAAGAGTTAAGCAACCTCATTTGACGAGTAGGCAACTATTTCCTGAATACAATCACAATTGAAACTGTGACATTGATTTCATACAACAGGTTAATAAACAGTTACAATTAAGTCACTTACATTTTAGATGCAATATTGACTGTTTTTGTTCTGTTTCAGCAGCAAAAATAGTTAAACAAAGATCAGCAGAACCATCGTGCATCTCACAGCAACTTGTTTTCTCATTACTTAATGATTCAGCATTTTGAAACGAATCGGTTGACTCAAAGATTCAATGGTCAATCCATAAACATCTGTCTCAATCATGAATGACTCAGTCATTCGAACGAATCGTTTGAACGAATGAATCAATGACTCGCTCATTAAGATGGTCGCCTGGTGACACCTGATGGCGGTTTAGTGTTATGTTTAAAAGTATCATTTTTTCCAACGTGCACCATTATCAATGTCCGTGCGGACCTCCGTTTTTTACTTTCACTTTTATATTAGCGATTTAAAAGCAGCCGCTCGTGTCACACGTCGATTAACCGATGGGAAAATATCCTCACAGTCATATACCTAATAAATTTATATTTAAATACAATAGGCCTACCTAGTAAAACTTTTTATATACTATTATAATATCCTTTTGGACACAAGAGGGCAGTATAGCCCTATGTTTGATTTTTTGTTGAACCAAATAGCACTAAATAGCCTGTTTTTAAATTTTTCATACTCCTTGAATTGCAAAAACAGAATAAAATGGGTTTAGTTCTAATATTTGTATCATTTTACATAAAAATAAATGGTGTATAATTACATTTTTAGAAGTTATGTTGAGATGTTTCCTGCTTCCTTTTTGACATAAATTTAATCCCTCGCCATAGCAAAACCGTTTGAGATATTCAATATCCGTTTACAATTTTGCATCATTAATATATTTTAATCATGTTGAAAAAGTTTGGTGGGAATAAAATAAACCTTTTAGGAGGAGCAACTAAAAACTCAGAGGCTGATTTAGCAAAAAATCCATATTCAGACCAAAATATCCGACACCCTGTTGGTCATAGCTAATAACTGTCAATTAGAAAGTTGTCCGGCTTGATGAGAACAATACACCTACCAAGTTTTGTGATTCTAGGAAAAACTAAGCCCCCATTTTTGACTAAAGGTGGCGCTACTGAGCCATTTCACCACGCCCGTTTCTGAAACTTTGCACATGTCTACTGGATAATAAATGTGATGTGTCTGTCGAGTTTCATGCATTTTCAAACATGTGAAGAGTCTCAAAAGCATCCGAAAAGAATATTAAAGTTTAATGCGTTGCCACGGCAACAGTATCTAAGATATCAATAATCCTTTCACAGGTCTACATCTGCCGTGTGTCTACATTATACACATAAAGTTTTAAGCAAATCGGGTAAAAATAAGAGGGTGATTTCAAAGCATTATGAAAGTGACACACTTCCTGTTGCCAGTTGGTGGCGCTATAACTTTGACTCACAAATGTCACATCCATGTGATCGGCCTCTTACAACGAACACACTGCTGAAGTTTCATCAAGATCAGTTAATGTATGCAGATGTTATAACACACTTCCTGTTTGAATTATTCGCCATAAATTCGTTTCCTTGCCACGGCCAAACCGTTCGAGATATCAAAAATCCGTCCGCCATTTAGCATCCTCAATGTCTTGACTTCATGCACACCGAGTTTGGAGGCGAATGGATGAATTTCCTAGGAGGAGTACATCAAATTCCACAGCATGCGTTTACAAACAACCCATAATAGCTGACTTCCTGTTGGTCTGGCGTAAAACTTGACCAGGGGAAAGTTGTTCGGCCCGATGAGATATATATGTGTACCGAGTTTCATATTAATTCATGCAAGCGTGTTTGATCTATGGACCAAGTTTTGGGACACCGTTCAAGGGGGCGCTGTTGAGCCCCCCTGCCACGCCCGGGTACCAGCTTCAGCCCGTCCCTGATGGCAGGGGGTTCTGACTTGTGTGCAAAGTTTCAAGAGTTTTTGAGCACGTTAAGGACCCCAAAAGCCCCTGAAACCTTGATTAACAATATAAAAGCAATAGTCAAATCCCCCCTCCCCTCACACACACAGAGACACAGAGAGAGGGAGAGAAAATTCTTCAGAAAATCCACATTCAAACCAAAATATCTCTCTTCCTGTTGGTCAGAGATAGATCATGTAAATTAGAAAGTTGTCCGTCTTGATGAGAACAATAAACATACCAAGTTTTGTTGCTGTTGATAAAACTAACCCCCCCACTTATGACTAAAGGTGGCGCTACTGAGCCCCTCACCACACCCGTTTCTGAAACTTTGCACATGTCTACGGGCTAATAAATGTGATGTGTATGTCGAGTTTCATGCAATTTCAAGTATGTTAAGAGTCTCAAAAGCATAAAAAAAGAATATTAAAGTTTGATGCGTTGCCACGGCAACAGTATCTAAGATATCAATAATCCTTTCACAGGTTTACATCTGCCGTGTGTCTACATTGTACACATAAAGTTTGAAGCAAATCTGGTAAAAATAAGACAGTGATTTCAAAGCATTTTAATAGTGATGTACTTCCTGCTGCCTGTTGGTGGCGCTATAACTTTGACTCACAATAGTCACATCTGTGCGATCGGCCTCTTACAACGAACACACTGCTGAAGTTTCATCAAGATCAGTTAATGTATGCAGAAGTTATAACACACTTCCTGTTTCTTTTTTTCGCCATAAATTCGTTTCCTCGCCATGGCCAAACCGTTCGAGATATCAAAAATCCGTACGCAATTTAGCATCCTCAATGTCTTGACTTCATGCACACCGAGTTTGGAGGCGAATCGATGAATTCCCTAGGAGGAGTACATTAAATTCCACAGCATGCGTTTCCAAACAACGCTAAATAGCCGACTTCCTGTTGGGCTGGCGTAAAACTTAGAGCACGAAAGTTGTTCGGCCCGATGAGGTCTATATGTGTACCGGGTTTCATATTATTACATGCAAGCGTGTCTGATTTATGGACAAGTGTTCGGATCCCGTTCCAGGGGGCGCTGTCGAGGCCCCCTGCCACGCCCGGGTACCAGCTTCAGCCCGGCCCTGATGGCCGCGGGTTCTGACCTGTGTGCAAAATTTCAAGAGTTTTCGAGCATGTTAAGGGCCCCAAAAGTGCCCGAAAGGTTGACAAAATAATAATAATAATAATAATAATAATAATAATAAATATAGCTGCGAGCAGCGATTACGGGCCCAAGCCGGTGGCACCGCAACCGGGTGGCGGTACCGCCGGCTTGGGCCCTCCATCGCTGCTCGCAGCTATATTTATATATATTTATATATATATATATATATATATATATATATATATATATATATATATATATATATATATATATACATATACATACATACATACATACATACACACACATACATATATATGTATATATATATATATATATATATATATATATATATATATATATATATATATATATATTATTGTTTAAAAGTTTGGGGTCAGTAAGATTTTTAATGTTTTTAGGAGAAGTCTCTTCTGCTCACCAAGGCTGCATTTATTGATTAAAAATACAAACAAAAACAGTAATATTGTGAAATATTATTCCAATTTAAAACAGCTGTTTTCAATTTTTAAATATTTTACATAGTAATTCATTTCTGTGATCAAAGTTGAGTTTTCAGCATCATTACTCCAGTCTTCAGTGTCACATGATCCTTCAGAAATCATACTAATATGATGATTGATGCTCAATAAATATTCATTATTATTTTCAATGTTGAAAACAGTTGTGTACAGATTTTTTTTTTTCAAAATGCTTTGATGAATGTAAAGTTCAAAAGAACAGCATATATTTCAAATATATATATTTTTAACATTATAAATGTCTTTACTGTAACTGTTGATCAGTTTAACTCATCCTTCATAAATAAAAGTACTGATTTATTTTATTTATTTCCCCAAAAAATAAAATTTTAATTATTACTAACCCAAAACTTTTGAGCGGTAGTGTTTAACGTTACAAAAGCTTTAGATTTCAGATAAATGCTGTTCTTTTGAACTTTCTATTCATCAAAGACTGTACACAACTGTTTTCGACATTTAAAATAATAATGAATGTTTCCTGAGTATCAATCATCATATTAGAATAATTTCTGAAGGATCATGTGACAGTGACGACTGGAGTAATGATGCTGAAAACTCAGCTTTGATCACAGGAATAAATAACAGTTTAAAATATATTAAAATAGAAAGCAGCTGTTTTAAATTGGAATAATATTTTACAATATTACAGTTTTTGTTTGTATTTTTAATCAAATAAATGCAGCCTTGGTGAGCAGAAGAAACTTCTCTGTTATGTGCGCGCCACAGACTGCACGCACGTTCGCTTAGAGTTCCGCCTTTTGCCTTCCGTCAATATTACGTTATTAGAAAAATATTTTTTTAGAGAATCGATTTTTTGACATTTGTGAATCGATTCAGAATCGTCCACGTCCGCATCGCGATGCATCTAAGAATACATTTTTTCTCCCACCCCTAGATTTCATACAACAGGTTAATAAACAGTTACAATTAAGTCACTTACATTTTAGATGCAATGTTGACTGTTTTTGTTCTGTTTCAGCAGCGAAAATAGTTAAACAAAGATCACGGCAGAACCATCACGCATCACGTGTTTTCTCATAACTGAACGATTCAGCATTTTTAATGAATCGGTTGACTCAAAGATTGAATGATCAATCCATAAACATCTGTCTTAATCATGATCGACTCATTCGAACGAATCGTTTGAACGAATGAATCAATGACTCGCTTATTAAGATGGATGCCTGGCGACACCTAATGGCGGTTTAGTGTTGTTTAAAAGCATCATTCTTTCCCACATGTGTGTGATTTGTGTGTGCAACATTATCATTAATTTCTTTCACTATTATATTAGCGATTTAAAAACACCCACTCGTGTCACACGTCGATTAACCGGTGGGAAAATATCCTCAGACATATACCTAATAAATGTATATTTAAATACAATATTGGCCTACCTGGTAAAAAGTTTTATATACTATTTTGATGTCCTTTTGGACACAAGAGGGCAGTATAGCCCTATGTTTGCTTTTTTGTTGAACCAAATAGCACTAAATAGCCTGTTTTAACTTTTTCATTCTTCTTGAATTGCAAAAACAGAATAAAATGGGTTTAGTTGTGATATTTGTATTCTTTTATATAGAAATAAATGGTATATAATTACATTTTTAGAAGATTTTTAGTGTTTCCTTTTTGGACATTACTTTAATCCCTCGCCATAGCAAAACCGTTTGAGATATTTATTATCCATTCACAATTTAGCATATTTAATGTAGTTTCATCATGTTGAAAAAGTTTGGTACGAATAAAATAAATAGTTTAAGAGGAGTGGCTAAAAATTCAGAGGCTGATTTTGCAAAAAAATTCACATTCAGACCAAAGTATCTGACTTCCTGATGGCCAGAGCTATTGAATGTAAATTAGAAAGTTGTCCGGCTTGATGAGAACAATATACAAACTATTTTTTCTTTACTGTAGTTAAAACTAACCCCCCCACTTTTGTCAAAAGCATGTTGAAAGTGACACACTTCCTGCTGCCAGTTGGTGGCGCTATAACTTTGACTCACAATAGCTACATCCATCTGATCAGCCTCTTACCACGAACACACTGCTGAAGTTTCATCAAGATCAGTTAATGTATGCAGAAGTTATTCCACTTCCGTGTTTCTCTTTTCTCGCCATAAATTCGATTCCTCGCCACAGCCAAACCGTTCGAGATATCAAAAATCCGTCCACAATTTAGCATCCTCAAAGTCTTGACTACATGCACACCGAGTTTGAAGGGGACACGGTGAATTTTCTAGGAGGAGTATTTCACATTCCACAGCAAGCGTTTTCCAAACAACCCATAATAGCCGACTTCCTGTTGGGCTGGCGTAAAACTTGACGGGGGTAAAGTTGTTCGGCCCGATGAGATCTATATGTGTACCGAGTTTCATATTAATTCATGCGAGCGTGTTTGATATATGGATCAAGTTTTAGAACCCCGTTCAAGGGGGCGCTGTTGAGCCCCCCAGCCACGCCCGGGTACCAGCTTCAGCCCGGACCCGATGGCCGTGGGTTCTGACCTGTGTGCAAAGTTTCAAGAGTTTTTGAGCACATTAAGGACCCCAAAAGCCCCTAAAACCTTGATTAACAATATAAAAGCAATAGTCAAATCCCCCCCTCCCCTCACACACACAGAGACACAGAGAGAGGGAGAGAAAATTCTTCAGAAAATCCACATTCAAACCAAAATATCTCTCTTCCTGTTGGTCGGAGATGGTTCATGTAAATTAGAAAGTTGTCCGTCTTGATGAGAACAATACACATACCAAGTTTTGTGATTCTAGGAAAAACTAAGCCCCCATTTTTGACTAAAGGTGGCGCTACTGAGCCATTCCACCACGCCAGTTTCTGAAACTTTGCACATGTCTACGGGCTAATAAATGTGATGTGTCTGTTGAGTTTCATGCAATTTCAAGTATGTTAAGAGTCTCAAAAGCATCAAAAAATAATATTAAAGTTTGATGCGTTGCCACGGCAACAGTATCTAAGATATCAATAATCCTTTCACAGGTTTACATCTGCCGTGTGTCTACATTGTACACATAAAGTTTGAAGCAAATCGGGTAAAAATAAGACACTGATTTCAAAGCATTTTGAAAGTGATGTACTTCCTGCTGCCTGTTGGTGGCGCTATAACTTTGACTCACAATAGTCACATCCATGTGATCGGCCTCTTACAACGAACACACTGCTGAAGTTTCATCAAGATCAGTTAATGTATGCAGAAGTTATAACACACTTCCTGTTTAATTTTTTCGCCATAAATTTGTTTCCTCGCCACGGACAAACCGTTCGAGATATCAAAAATCCGTCCGCAATTTAGCATCCTCAATGTCTTGACTTCATGCACACCGAGTTTGGAGGCGAATCGATGAATTCCCTAGGAGGAGTACATTAAATTCCACAACATGCGTTTCCAAACAACGCTAAATAGCCAACTTCCTGTTTGGCTGGCGTAAAACTTAGAGCACGAAAGTTGTTCGGCCCGATGAGATCTATATGTGTACCGAGTTTCATATTATTACATGCAAGCGTGTTTGATTTATGGACACGTGTTTGGATCCCGTTCCAGGGGGCGCTGTCGAGCCCCCCTGCCACGCCCGGGTACCAGCTTCAGTCCGGCCCTGATGGCCGCGGGTTCTGACGTGTGTGCAAAATTTCAAGAGTTTTCGAGCATGTTAAGGGCCCCAAAAGTGCCCGAAAGGTTGACAAAATAATAATAATAATAATAAATATACCTGCGAGCAGCGATTACGGGCCCAAGCCGGTGGCACCGCAACCCCGGTGCCTTTAGTTACCTAAAGGCACCGGGGTGGCGGTACCGCCGGCTTTGGCCCTCCATCGCTGCTCGCAGGTATATTTATATATATATATATATATATATATATATACATACATACACACACACACATACATATATATGTGTATATATATATATATATATATATATATATACATACATACACACACACACATACATATATATGTGTATATATATATATATATATATATATATATATATATATATATATATATATATATATATATATATATATATATATTATTGTTCAAAAGTTTGGGGTCAGTAAGATTTTTAATGTTTTTAGGAGAAGTCTCTTCTGCTCACCAAGGCTGCATTTATTGATTAAAAATACAAACAAAAACAGTAATATTGTGAAATATTATTCCAATTTAAAACAGCTGTTTTCAATTTTTAAATATTTTACAAAGTAATTCATTTCTGTGATCAAAGTTGAGTTTTCAGCATCATTACTCCAGTCTTCAGTGTCACATGATCCTTCAGAAATCATACTAATATGATGATTGATGCTCAATAAATATTCATTATTATTTTCAATGTTGAAAACAGTTGTGTACAGATTTTTTTTTTTCAAAATGCTTTGATGAATGTAAAGTTCAAAAGAACAGCATATATTTCAAATATATATATTTTTAACATTATAAATGTCTTTACTGTAACTGTTGATCAGTTTAACTCATCCTTCATAAATAAAAGTACTGATTTATTTTATTTATTTCCCCAAAAAATAAAATTTTAATTATTACTAACCCAAAACTTTTGAGCGGTAGTGTTTAACGTTACAAAAGCTTTAGATTTCAGATAAATGCTGTTCTTTTGAACTTTCTATTCATCAAAGACTGTACACAACTGTTTTCGACATTTAAAATAATAATGAATGTTTCTTGAGTATCAATCATCATATTAGAATAATTTCTGAAGGATCATGTGACAGTGACGACTGGAGTAATGATGCTGAAAACTCAGCTTTGATCACAGGAATAAATAACAGTTTAAAATATATTAAAATAGAAAGCAGCTGTTTTAAATTGGAATAATATTTTACAATATTACTGTTTTTGTTTGTATTTTTAATCAAATAAATGCAGCCTTGGTGAGCAGAAGAAACTTCTCTGTTATGTGCGCGCCACAGACTGCACGCACGTCCGCTTAGAGTTCCGCCTTTTGCCTTCCGTCAATATTACGTTATTAGAAAAATATTTTTTTAGAGAATCGATTTTTTGACATTTGTGAATCGATTCAGAATCGTCCACGTCCGCATCGCGATGCATCTAAGAATAAATTTTTTCTCCCACCCCTAGATTTCATACAACAGGTTAATAAACAGTTACAATTAAGTCACTTACATTTTAGATGCAATGTTGACTGTTTTTGTTCTGTTTCAGCAGCGAAAATAGTTAAACAAAGATCACGGCAGAACCATCACGCATCACGTGTTTTCTCATAACTGAACGATTCAGCATTTTTAACGAATCGGTTGACTCAAAGATTGAATGATCAATCCATAAACATCTGTCTTAATCATGATCGACTCATTCGAACAAATCGTTTGAACGAATGAATCAATGACTCGCTTATTAAGTAGGATGCCTGGTGACACCTAATGGCGGTTTAGTGTTGTTTAAAAGCATCATTCTTTCCCACATGTGTGTGATTTGTGTGTGCAACATTATCATCATTTTTCTTACACTATTATATTAGCGATTTAAAAGCACCCACACGTGTCACACGTCGATTAACCGGTGGGAAAATATCCTCAGACACATACCTAATACATGTATATTTAAATACAATATTGGCCTACCTGGTAAAAAGTTTTATATACTATTTTGATGTCCTTTTGGACACAAGAGGGCAGTATAGCCCTATGTTTGCTTTTTTGTTGAACCAAATAGCACTAAATAGCCTGTTTTAACTTTTTCATTCTGCTTGAATTGCAAAAACAGAATAAAATGGGTTTAGTTGTGATATTTGTATACTATTATATAGAAATAAATGGTATATAATTACATTTTTAGAAGATTTTTAGTGTTTCCTTTTTGGACATTATTTAATCCCTCGCCATAGCAAAACCGTTTGAGATATTTATTATCCATTCACAATTTAGCATATTTAATGTAGTTTCATCATGTTGAAAAAGTTTGGTACGAATAAAATAAATAGTTTAAGAGGAGTGGCTAAAAATTCAGAGGCTGATTTTGCAAAAAAATCCACATTCAGACCAAAATATCTGACTTCCTGATGGCCAGAGCTATTGAATGTAAATTAGAAAGTTGTCCGGCTTGATGAGAACAATATACAAACTATTTTTTCTTTACTGTAGTTAAAACTAACCCCCCCACTTTTGTCAAAAGCATGTTGAAAGTGACACACTTCCTGCTGCCAGTTGGTGGTGTTATAACTTTGACTCACAATAGCTACATCCATCTGATCGGCCTCTTACCACGAACACACTGCTGAAGTTTCATCAAGATCAGTTAATGTATGCAGAAGTTATTCCACTTCCGTGTTTCTCTTTTCTCGCCATAAATTCGATTCCTCGCCACAGCCAAACCGTTCGAGATATCAAAAATCCGTCCGCAATTTAGCATCCTCAATGTCTTGACTACATGCACACCGAGTTTGAAGGGGACACGGTGAATTTTCTAGGAGGAGTATTTCACATTCCACAGCAAGCGTTTTCCAAACAACCCATAATAGCCGACTTCCTGTTGGGCTGGCGTAAAACTTGACCGGGGCAAAGTTGTTCGGCCCGATAAGATCTATATGTGTACCGAGTTTCATATTAATTCATGCGAGCGTGTTTGATATATGGATCAAGTTTTAGAACCCCGTTCAAGGGGGCGCTGTTGAGCCCCCCAGCCACGCCCGGGTACCAGCATCAGCCCGGCCCTGATGGCCGTGGGTTCTGACCTGTGTGCAAAGTTTCAAGAGTTTTTGAGCACGTTAAGGACCCCAAAAGCCCCTGAAACCTTGATTAACAATATAAAAGCAATAGTCAAATCCCCCCCTCCCCTCACACACACACAGACACAGAGAGAGGGAGAGAAAATTCTTCAGAAAATCCACATTCAAACCAAAATATCTCTCTTCCTGTTGGTCAGAGATGGTTCATGTAAATTAGAAAGTTGTCCGTCTTGATGAGAACAATACACATACCAAGTTTTGTTGCTGTTGATAAAACTAACCCCCCCACTTATGACTAAAGGTGGCGCTACTGAGCCCCTCACCACGCCCGTTTCTGAAACTTTGCACATGTCTACTGGATAATAAATGTGATGTGTCTGTCGAGTTTCATGCAATTTCAAGTATGTTAAGAGTCTCAAAAGCATAAAAAAAGAATATTAAAGTTTGATGCGTTGCCACGGCAACAGTATCTAAGATATCAATAATCCTTTCACAGGTTTACATCTGCCGTGTGTCTACATTGTACACATAAAGTTTGAAGCAAATCTGGTAAAAATAAGACAGTGATTTCAAAGCATTTTAATAGTGATGTACTTCCTGCTGCCTGTTGGTGGCGCTATAACTTTGACTCACAATAGTCACATCTGTGCGATCGGCCTCTTACAACGAACACACTGCTGAAGTTTCATCAAGATCAGTTAATGTATGCAGAAGTTATAACACACTTCCTGTTTCATTTTTTCGCCATAAATTCGTTTCCTCGCCACGGCCAAACCATTCGAGATATCAAAAATCCGTCCGCAATTTAGCATCCTCAATGTCTTGACTTCATGCTGACCGAGTTTGGAGGAGATTGGATGAATTCTCTAGGAGGAGTACATTAAATTCCACAGCATGCGTTTCCAAACAACCCTAAATAGCCGACTTCCTGTTGGGCTGGCGTAAAACTTAGAGCACGAAAGTTGTTCGGCCCGATGAGTTCTATATGTGTACCGAGTTTCATATTATTACATGCAAGCGTGTCTGATTTATGGACAAGTGTTCGGATCCCGTTCCAGGGGGCGCTGTCGAGCCCCCCTGCCACGCCCGGGTACCAGCTTCAGTCCGGCCCTGATGGCCGCGGGTTCTGACCTGTGTGCAAAATTTCAAGAGTTTTCGAGCATGTTAAGGGCCCCAAAAGTGGCCGAAAGGTTGACAAAATAATAATAATAATAATAAATATAGCTGCGAGCAGCGATTGCGGGCCCAAGCCGGTGGCACCGCCACCCTGGTGCCTTTAGTTACACTAAAGCCACCGGGGTGGCGGTGTCACCGGCTTGGGCCCGTAATCGCTGCTCGCAGCTATATTTATATATATATATATATATCTATATATATATATATATAAAAATGTAACAAAAAAAATAAATATATATATGAAGAGTTCAGATGCAAAAGCCTCTAAGTGCCGTCTGAAATTTTCTTCTAGAATGATCATTTTTATAAATCTTGTATATTTAAGTTCAATAATTTCACTTAAATGGCAATGCAAATTACCTATTAATTGTCATTTAAGTGAAATTACTGACCTTAAATATACAAGATTTATAAAAATGATCATTCTAGAAGAAAATTTCAGATGGCACTTAGAGGCTTTTGCATCTGAACTCTTCATATATACATCATATATATGTAACAAAAAAAATATATATATATATATGGCGAGGCGAGGAACGGGCAGAGAAGACCGTACGTTTTGGACATTCATCATATTGCATTGGTTTTCATTTCTTGTCCTCAAACCGAGCACTAATCTGTTTATTTTTAAGTCACACATTCTCCATTGATTAAAAAAGACAATCAAATGTATTTTTTAATGGTAGTATTTTTTTATACAGAAATAAATTATTTATAATTCAGATGAGGATAAAGTTAGTGTTAATTAAAATTGTAAGGAAAACAAATATATTGATCTAAAATCTACTATCATTTGCTGCAAATAGGTTGACTATTTATAGTTATTATTATATTTTATTACGGTTGTAATGAACCGGCTGCGATGTCAAGATTGCAATGCTGGAATGCACTGTGTGTGTGTGTGTGTGTGTGTGTGTGTGTGTGTGTGTGTGTGTGTGTGTGTGTGTGTCTGTGTGTGTGTGTGTGTGTGTGTGTGTGTGTGTGTGTGTGTGTGTGTGTGTGTGTGTGTGTGAGGCGTGCGCACGATCGAACAGTGGAAACATAAAAACATAGGCTACTCCGTCGGTTTGTTCATACAGGACATAATTTAAACTGCACTGTTTTTACTTATATTTATGTACACTCGCAATAAAACACAACATTGTGCTTTTGTAAAAAAACATTCAAGCAATCCCACCCCCGAAATGGCGCTATTTTTTTAATGAAACTAAAATGCTCACGGCTGCATGGGCAATAACGTCTACAGCGAGGAACGAGCAGAACAGAGTGAATGTTTTTTAGTTCATTCCTACTGGACGACCATATTTCACTTTCGCTTTTAAAGGGATACTCCACTTTAAAATGAAAATTCTGTCACCATATACTCACCCTCATGTTGTTTTAATCCTTTATGAATTTCTTTCTTCTGCTCAACAGAAAGGAAGATATTTAGGAGAATGTCAGTAACCAGACAGTTTCTGATCCCATTGACTTCCATAGTAGGAAAAAAATGTATACTATGGAAGTCAATGAGACCAGAAACTGTCTGGTTACTGACATTCTTCTAAATATCTTCCTTTCTGTTCAGCAGAAGAAAGAAATTAATAAAGGATTGAAACAACATGAGGGTGAGTATATGATGACAGAATTTTCAATTTAAAGTGGAGTATCCCTTTAAGTTAGCGATTTAAAAGCCCCCGCCACGGTGTCACACATCAATTAACCAGTGGGAAAAAATTCTCAGTCATATCGCTATTATATTTATATATAAATACAATATACAATGGGCCTACCTGATTTTGAACACAAGAGGGCAGTATAGCCCTATGTATGACTTTTTTTTTTACTAAATAGCGCATTCTGGCTGATTTTAAACTTGTACATAATTCTTGAATTGAAAAAAACTGAATAAACCCAAAAGTAGTTCTGTTTCGGTTTAGTTCTGATATATGTATAATTTTATATAAAAATAAATGGTGTATAATTAAATTTTAAGAAGATATGAGATGTTTTCTGATTCCTTTTTTGACATTATTTTAATCCCTCGCCATGTCAAAACCGTTTGAAATATTTAATATCCGTTCACAATTTAGCATCTTTAATGTATTTTCATCGTGTTAAAAAAGTTTGGTGTGAATAAAAAAAAAAACACTTAGCAGGAGTGGGTAAAAAGCAGAGGCTGAATTTGCAAATAAATCCACATTCAAACCAAAATATCTGACTTCCTATTGGTCGAAGCTAATAACTGTATATTAGAAAGTTGTCCGGCTCGATGAGACCAATGTACGTACAGATTTTTGTAACTGTGGGTAAAACTAACCCCCCCACTTTTGTCAAAAGCATTTTGAAAGTGACACACTTCCTGCTGCCAGTTGGTGGCGCTATAACTTTGACTCACAATAGTTACATCCATCTGATCGGCCTCTTACCACGAACACACTGGTGAAGTTTCATCAAAGATCAGTTAATGTATGCAGAAGTTATACCACTTCGTGTTTCTCTTTTCTCGCCATAAATTCGTTTCCTTGCCACGGCCAAACCGTTCGAGATATCAAAAATCTGTCCGCAATTTAGCATCCTCAAAGTCTTGACTACATGCACACCGAGTTTGAAGAGGACACGGTGAATTTTCTAGGAGGAGTATTTCACATTCCACAGCAAGCGTTTTCCAAACAACCCATAATAGCCGACTTCCTGTTGGGCTGGCGTAAAACTTGACCGGGGTAAAGTTGTTCGGCCCGATGAGATCTATATGTGGACCGAGTTTCATATTAATTCATGCGAGCGTGTTTGATATATGGATCAAGTTTTAGAACCCCATTCAAGGGGGCGCTGTTGAGCCCCCCAGCCACGCCCGGGTACCAGCTTCAGCCCGGCCCTGATGGCCGTGGGTTCTGACCTGTGTGCAAAGTTTCAAGAGTTTTTGAGCACGTTAAGGACCCCAAAAGCCCCTGAAACCTTGATTAACAATATAAAAGCAATAGTCAAATCCCCCCCCTCCCCTCACACACACACAGACACAGAGAGAGGGAGAGAAAATTCTTCAGAAAATCCACATTAAACCAAAATATCTCTCTTCCTGTTGGTCGGAGATGGTTCATGTAAATTAGAAAGTTGTCCGTCTTGATGAGAACAATACACATACCAAGTTTTGTGATTCAAGGAAAAACTAAGCCCCCATTTTTGACTAAAGGTGGCGCTACTGAGCCATTCCACCACGCCCGTTTCTGAAACTTTGCACATGTCTACTGGCTAATAAATGTGATGTGTCTGTTGAGTTTCATGCAATTTCAAGTATGTTAAGAGTCTCAAAAGCATCAAAAAATAATATTAAAGTTTGATGCGTTGCCACGGCAACAGTATCTAAGATATCAATAATCCTTTCACAGGTTTACATCTGCCGTGTGTCTACATTGTACACATAAAGTTTGAAGCAAATCGGGTAAAAATAAGACACTGATTTCAAAGCATTTTGAAAGTGATGTACTTCCTGCTGCCTGTTGGTGGCGCTATAACTTTGACTCACAATAGTCACATCCATGTGATCGGCCTCTTACAACGAACACACTGCTGAAGTTTCATCAAGATCAGTTAATGTATGCAGAAGTTATAACACACTTCCTGTTTCATTTTTTCGCCATAAATTTGTTTCCTCGCCACGGCCAAACCGTTCGAGATATCAAAAATCCGTCCGCAATTTAGCATCCTCAATGTCTTGACTTCATGCACACCGAGTTTGGAGGCGAATCGATGAATTCCCTAGGAGGAGTACATTAAATTCCACAGCATGCGTTTCCAAACAACGCTAAATAGCCAACTTCCTGTTTGGCTGGCGTAAAACTTAGAGCACGAAAGTTGTTCGGCCCGATGAGATCTATATGTGTACCGAGTTTCATATTATTACATGCAAGCGTGTTTGATTTATGGACACGTGTTTGGATCCCGTTCCAGGGGGCGCTGTCGAGGCCCCCTGCCACGCCCGGGTACCAGCTTCAGTCCGGCCCTGATGGCCGCGGGTTCTGACGTGTGTGCAAAATTTCAAGAGTTTTCGAGCATGTTAAGGGCCCCAAAAGTGCCCGAAAGGTTGACAAAATAATAATAATAATAATAATTAAAGCTGCAAGCAGCGATGAAAGGGCCCTCGCACCCGTGCCATCAACACTCGGTGGCTTTAGGAAGACAGAGCATGGTTGGGAAATGTACATTTAAGGAGGTATATATAGTAAGAGTATGTCAAAGTCAGTTACAAAATGTTTTGTATAATGGTGATAATAGCATGCTTCATGACTCAGCTAAGTGTTGCTAGCATGTTTAGTGTGTTTCTAGCATGCTTAGTACACAATAATTATGTGGTTAGTACTGCATTACTGTGTTAACCATGTCAGTTTCTTTTGCCAGTAGGTGGCGTTATGACTATAACTGAATATGAGCTTGGATGTGTGTTCAGGACAGAACTCTTATCAAACGTGTGAAGTTTGGTGCAAATTGGACATTGCCTTCTTGAGTAACAACAAAGTCATGTTTCATTGAATTAGCATGCTTTAGCACTTAGCTAAGCATTGTTAGCATGTTTTAACATGTTTCTAGCATGTTTAGAACTCAATGGCATTTTTAACATGTTGCTAGAACGGCATCAACGTGTTAAACATGTCACTTCCTGTTGCCAGTTGGTGGCGCTATTACTATAATTGAACATTCTCATGTAGATGTGTTCAGGCCATGACTCTTATCAAAAGTGTGAAGTTTGGGGCAGATTGGACATTCCATGCCTGAGTTACAGCAAATTCCTATTTAATTGCAATAATAGCATGCTTTAGCACTTGGCTAAGAGTTTGCTAGCATGTTTTAGCATGTTTCTAGTATGTTGTTAGCATGTTTAACACTTGCTGGCACTCTTTTATATGTTATTAGGAGTCCATAACAGTGTTAAACATGTCACTTCCTGTTGCCAGCAGGTGGCGCTATGACTGTAACTGAATATAAGCATGGTCATGTGTTCAGGACAGAACGCTTATCAAAAGTGTGAAGTTTGGGGCAGATTGGACATTCCATGCCTGAGTTACAGCAAATTCATATTTAATTGCAGTAATATCATTCTTTAGCACTTAGCTAAGTGTTTGCTAGTATGTTTTAGCATGTCTATAGTATGTTGGTAGGATGTTTAGCACCTACTGGCATTTTTTTATATGTTATTAGGAGTCAAGAACAGTGTTAAACGTCACTTCCTGTTGCCAGCAGGTGGCGCTATTACTATAACTGAATATTCTCATGTAGATATGTTCAGGACAGAACGCTTATCAAAAGTGTGAAGTTTGGGGCAGATTGGACATTCCATGCCTGAGTTACAGCAAATTCCTATTTAATTGCAATAATAGCATGCTTTAGCACTTAGCTAAGAGTTTGCTAGCATGTTTTAGCATGCTTCTAGTATGTTGTTAGCATGTTTAGCACTTGCTGGCACTTTTTTATATGTTATTAGGAGTCCATAACAGTGTTAAACATGTCACTTCCTGTTGCCAGCAGGTGGCGCTATGACTATAACTGAATATGAGCATGGTCATGTGTTCAGGACAGAACGTTTATTAAAAGTGTGAAGTTTGGCGCAGATTGGACATTGCCTTCTTGAGTAACAACAACATCCTGTTTCATTGAATTAGCATGCTTTAGCACTTAGCTAAGTATTGTTAGTATGTTTTAACATGTTTCTAGCATGTTTAGAAGTCAATGGCATTTTTAACATGTTGCTAGAATGGCATCAACGTGTTAAACATGACACTTCCTGTTACCAGTAGGTGGCGCTATTACTATAACTGAATATTCTCATGTAGATATGTTCAGGACAGAACGCTTATCAAAAGTGTGAAGTTTGGGGCAGATTGGACATTCCATGCCTGAGTTACAGCAAATTCCTATTTAATTGCAATAATAGCATGCTTTAGCACTTAGCTAAGAGTTTGCTAGCATGTTTTAGCATGCTTCTAGTATGTTGTTAGCATGTTTAGCACTTGCTGGCACTTTTTTATATGTTATTAGGAGTCCATAACAGTGTTAAACATGTCACTTCCTGTTGCCAGCAGGTGGCGCTATGACTATAACTGAATATGAGCATGGTCATGTGTTCAGGACAGAACGTTTATTAAAAGTGTGAAGTTTGGCGCAGATTGGACATTGCCTTCTTGAGTAACAACAACATCCTGTTTCATTGAATTAGCATGCTTTAGCACTTAGCTAAGTATTGCTAGTATGTTTTAACATGTTTCTAGCATGTTTAGAAGTCAATGGCATTTTTAACATGTTGCTAGAATGGCATCAACGTGTTAAACATGACACTTCCTGTTACCAGTAGGTGGCGCTATTACTATAACTGAATATTCTCATGTAGATATGTTCAGGACAGAACGCTTATCAAAAGTGTGAAGTTTGGGGCAGATTGGACATTCCATGCCTGAGTTACAGCAAATTCCTATTTAATTGCAATAATAGCATGCTTTAGCACTTAGCTAAGAGTTTGCTAGCATGTTTTAGCATGCTTCTAGTATGTTGTTAGCATGTTTAGCACTTGCTGGCACTTTTTTATATGTTATTAGGAGTCCATAACAGTGTTAAACATGTCACTTTCTGTTGCCAGCAGGTGGCGCTATGACTATAACTGAATATGAGCATGGTCATGTGTTCAGGACAGAACTCTTATCAAACGTATGAAGTTTGGGGCAGATTGGACATTCCATGCCTGAGTTACAGCAACTTCCTGTTTCATGGCGAAACATCAAAATTTGTCAGGCCGCCGAGGACCCGCCCTTCGACGAAAACTCAAGATCTTCGCAATTTAACGTCGCAAAGGCCTTAAGATTACACTCACCAAATTTGAAGATGATCAGATTAAAACTGTAGGAGGAGTTCGTTAAAGTATGAGGCCTGAAAATGTCAAAAACTGCACAAAAATCTGGGAGGAAGTTCAAAATGGCTGACTTCCTGTTGGGTTTAGGGCTATGCTCCAAGAGACTTTTTTGTAGGTATTAGGTCATTACATGTATGTACCGAATTTCGTGCACGTACGTGGAACGTTGCGGGAGGCGCACTCCGTTGAACTTTTATAGGTGGCGCTATCGAGCCGTTTTGCCCCGTCCAATTCTGAAACCTATATCAGATGTAAATTTTCGCCAGTTCTGACGCGTGTGCAAAGTTTCGTGAGTTTTCGCGCATGTTTAGGCCCTCAAAAATGCAATTCAATGCGGAGAAGAAGAATAATAATAATAATAATAATAATAAACAGAGCAATTCCAAGAGGGTCCTCACACCATCGGTGCTCGGGCCCTAATAATAATAATAATAATAATAATAATCCTACCGGAAACAATAGGGCCTTCGCCCTTTCAGGGCTTGGGCCCTAATAATAATCCTACCGAAAACAATAGGGCCTTCGCCCTTTCAGGGCTTGGGCCCTAATAATAATAATAATAATAATCCTACCGAAAACAATAGGGCCTTCGCCCTTTCAGGGCTTGGGCCCTAATAATAATCCTACCGAAAACAATAGGGCCTTCGCCCTTTCAGGGCTTGGGCCCTAAATATAGCTGCGAGCAGCGATTACGGGCCCAAGCCGGTGGCACCGCAACCCCGGTGCCTTTAGTTACCTAAAGGCACCGGGGGTGGCGGTGCCCCCAGCTTTGGCCCTTCATAGCTGCTCGCAGCTATATATATATATATATATATATATATATATATATATATATATATATATATCTTTAATGTATTTTTATCATGTTGAAAAAGTTTGGTGTGAATAAAATAAACCACTTAGGAGGAGTAGCTAAAAACTCAGAGTCTGACATATCCAAAAAATCCACATTCAAACCAAAATATCTGACTTCCTGTTGCTCAGAGCTAATGACTGTAAATTAGAAAGTTGTCCGGCTCGATGAGACCAATATGCGTACTGATTTTTCTAACTGTGGGTAAAAGTAACCCCCCCACTTTTGTCAAAAGCATTTTGAAAGTGACACACTTCCTGCTACCAGTTGGTGGCGCTATAACTTTGACTCACAATAGTTACATCCATATGATCGGCCTCTTACCACTAACACACTGCTGAAGTTTCATCAAGATCAGTTAATGTATGCAGAAGTTATAATACTTTGTGTTTCTCTTTTCTCGCCATAAATTCATGTCCTCGCCATGGCCAAATCGTTCGAGATATCAAAAATCCGTCCGCAATTTAGCATCCTCAATGTCTTGATTTCATGCTGACCGAGTTTGGAGGCGATTGGATGAATTCTCTAGGATGAGTACATCAAATTCCACAGCATGCGTTATCAAACAACCCATAATAGCCGACTTCCTGTTGGGCGGAGCTAATAACTTAGAGTGCGGAAGTTGTTCAGCCCGATGAGATCTATATGTGTACCGAGTTTCATAATAATTCATGCAAGCGTGTTTGAAATATGGACCAAGTTTTCAGACTGTGTTCAAGGGGGCGCTGTTGAGCCCCCCAGCCACGCTCGGGTACGAGCTTCAGCCCGGCCCTGATGACCGTGGGTTCTGAACTGTGTGAAAAGTTTCAAGTGTTTCTGAGCACATTAAGTGCCCCAAAAGCCCCTGAAACCTTGAAAAACAAAGATTAAATGGAATAGACAACCCCCCCCCCCACACACACACACAGACACACAGAGAGAGAGAGAAAATTCTCCAGAAAATCCACATTCAAACCAAAATATCTGACTTCCTGTTGGTTGGAGCTTATAAGTGTAAATTAGAAAGTTGTCCGGCTCGATGAGAACAATATACATACCGATTTTTGTGATTCTAGGAAACACTAAGCCCCCATTTTTGACTAAAGGTGGCGCTACTGAGCCCCTCACCACGCCCATTTCTGAAACTTTGCACATGTCTACTGGCTAATAAATGTGATGTGTCTGTCGAGTTTCATGCATTTTCAAGCATGTGAAGAGTCTCAAAAGCATCCGAAAAGAATATTAAAGTTTGATGCGTTGCCACGGCAACAGTATCTAAGATATCAATAATCCTTTCACAGGTCTACATCTGCCATGTGTCTACATTATACACATAAAGTTTGAAGCAAATCGGATAAAAATAAGAGGGTGATTTCAAAGAATTTTGAAAGTGACACACTTCCTGCTGCCATTTGGTGGCGCTATAACTTTGACTCACAATAGTCACATCCATGTGATCGGCCTCTTACAACGAACACACTGCTGAAGTTTCATCAAGATCAGTTTATGTATGCTGAAGTTATAACACACTTCCTGTTTCCATTATTCGCCCTAAATTCGTTTCCTCGCCACGGCCAAACCGTTCGAGATATCAAAAATCTGTCCGCAATTTAGCATCCTCAATGTCTTGACTTCATACACACCGAGTTTCGAGGGGATTGGATGATTTCTCTAGGAGGAGTACATTAAATTCCACAGCATGCGTTTCCAAACAACCCATAATAGCCGACGTCCTGTTGGGCTGGCGTAAAACTTAGAGCACGAAAGTTGTTCGGCCCAATGAGATCTATATGTGTGCCGAGTTTCATATTATTACATACAAGTTTGTTTGATTTATGGACAAGTGTTCGGATCCCGTTCCAGGGGGCGCTGTCGAGCCCCCCTGCCACGCCCGGGTACCAGCTTCGGTCCGGCCCTGATGGCCGCGGGTTCTGACATGTGTGCAAAGTTTCAAGAGTTTTTGAGCATGTTAAGGGCCCCAAAAGTGCCCGAAAGGTTGACAAAATAATAATAATAATAATAAATATAGCTGCGAGCAGCGATTACGGGCCCAAGCCGGTGGCACCGCAACCCCGGTGCCTTTAGTTACCTAAAGGCACCGGGGTGGCGGTACCGCCGGCTTTGGCCCTTCATCGCTGCTCGCAGCTATATTTATATATATATATATATATATATATATTATATATATATATATATATATATATATATATATATATATATATATATATATATATATATATGTATATATATATAAAAGACCAAAAATATTACTTGACTTACCTTATTCTGATTTTATGATACACTCAAAATATTCCACAACAAATCCTTTAAATTTAATGTAAAAATAAAAATGAAAGAAAGCAGTGTTGGGCTCACGTAACCCTCTCATTAGAATCAAAATGTTTCAACATTTGCGATGTATTTGGATGCTAAACTATTCTTTATTATAGGCTTAGTTCTTTACTCGTGTTCCAATATCGACGGAAAAAATCATCCTCTTCACAAGCGCAAAAATGTGCTTGGAAACACCACAGTGGAGCGGTGCTTACTGTGAATGTATGAATTGTACTACTGACTATTTAGAGCAGTGTGATTGTTATATTTTAGGTTGACTATTTTATTATTATATTTTATGAAGGCCATAATGAACAGGCAGCGATGTCAAGATTACAATGCTGGAATGTGTGTGTGTGTGTGTGTGTGTGTTCATGTTTTTCTATCCCGGTGGGGACTTCAACCTGAATGCATACAGACTCATGGGGACTCGTGTCACAGTGGGGACCTAAATTGAGGTCCCCATGGGTAAACAAGCTTATAAATCATACAGAATGAGTTTTTTTGGAAATGTAAAAATGCAGAAAGTTTTCTGTGATAGGTAGGTTTAGGGGTAGGGTTAGTGTGAGGAGATAGCATATACAGTTTATACAGTATAAAAAAAATTAAGGCTATGGAGAGTCCCCACAAAGATAGTAAACCGTGTGTGTGTGTGTGTGGCGTGGGCGCGTTTGAACAGTGGACACATAAAAACATACTCTGTCATTATACAGGACGACATTCAAACTGCAAAGTGTTAACTTATATTTGTGTACAGTCGCAATAAAACACAACATTGTGCTTTTGTAAAATAATTTCAAGCAATCCACCCCCCCGAAAGGCGCTAATTTTAAAATTAAACTAAAATGCTCACGGCTGCACGGGCATTCATAACGGTGCGCGTCCACGGCGAGGAACGAGCGGGGAATGTTTTTCAGTTAATTCCTACTTCCATAGGAAATCATTTGAAATGCTTGCTCAACCACTATCAGTGTCAGTGCGGACGAACATATTTTACTTTCGTTTTTAAGTTGGCGAATCAAAAGCCCCCAGTGGTGTCACACGTCGATTAACCGGTGGTAAAATATTCTCAAAGTCACATATTACCTAGTATATTTTTATATAGATACAATAGGCCTACCTGATTTTGAACACAAGAGGGCAGTATAGCCCTATGTATAAGGAGGAGTAACTAAAAACTCAGAGTCTGAAATATCCAAAAAATCCACATTCAGACCAAAATATCTGACTTCCTGATGGCTGGAGCTTATGAATGTAAATTAGAAAGTTGTCCGGCTTGATGAGAACAATATAAGTTCTAATTTTTTTTTACTGTAGTTAAAACTAACCCCCCCACTTTTGTCAAAAGCATGTTGAAAGTGACACACTTCCTGCTGCCAGTTGGTGGCGCTATAACTTTGACTCACAATAGTTACATCCATCTGATCGGCCTCTTACCACGAACACACTGCTGAAGTTTCATCAAGATCAGTTAATGTATGCATTAGTTATAACACTTTGTGTTTCTCTTTTCTCGCCATTAATTCGTTTCCTCGCCACGGCCAAACTGTTCGAGATATCAAAAATCCGTCCGCAATTTAGCATCCTCAATGTCTTGACTTCACGCTGACTGAGTTTGGAGGCGAATCGATGTATTTCCTAGGAGGAGTACATTAAATTCCACAGCAAGCGTTTCCAAACAACCCTAAATAGCCGACTTCCTGTTGGGCTGGCGTAAAACTTAGAGCACGAAAGTAGTTCGGCCCGATGAGATCTATATGTGTACCGAGTTTCAAATGAATTCATGCAAGCGTGTTTGATATATGGACCAAGTTTTAGAACCCCGTTCAAGGGGGCGCTGTTGAGCCCCCCTGCCACACCCGGCTACCAGATTCAGCCCCGCCCTGATGGCCGCGGGTTCTGACCTGTGTGCAAAGTTTCAAGAGTTTTCAAGCACGTTTAGGGACCCAAAAGCCCCAGAAACCTTGAAAAACAAATGAAAAAGTAAATCTCACTCAACTGACAAATCACCCCCACCCCTCACACACTCAGAGACAGAGAGAGAGAGAAAATTCTCCAAAAAATCACATTCAAACCAAAATATCTGACTTTCTGTTGCTTTGAGCTAATAAGTGTAAATTAGAAAGTTGTCCGGCTCGATAAGAACAATATACATACCAAGTTTTGTGATTCTAGGTAAAACTAAGCCCCCATTTTTGACTAAAGGTGGCGCTACTGAGCCCCTCACCACGCCCGTTTCTGAAACTTTGCACATGTCTACTGGATAATAAGTGTGATGTGTCTGTCGAGTTTCATGCAATTTCAAGTATGTTAAGAGTCTCAAAAGCATCAAAAAAGAATATTAAAGTTTGATGCGTTGCCATGGCAACAGTATCTAAGATATCAATAATCCTTTCACAGGTCTACATCTGCCATGTGTCTACATTATACACATAAAGTTTGAAGCAAATCGGGTAAAAATAAGAGAGTGATTTCAAAGCATTTTGAAAGTGACACACTTCCTGCTGCCAGTTGGTGGCGCTATAACTTTGACTCACAATAGTCACATCCTTGTGTTCGGCCTCTCACAACGAACACACTGCTGAAGTTTCATCAAGATCAGATAATGTATGCTGAAGTTATAACACACTTCCTGTGTCCCTTATTCGCCATAAATTCGTTTCCTTGCCACGGCCAAACCGTTCGAGATATCAAAAATCTGTCCGCAATTTAGCATCCTCAATGTCTTGACTTCATGCTGACCGAGTTTGGAGGCGATTGGATGAATTCTCTAGGAGGAGTACATTAAATTCCACAGCATGCGTTTCAAAACAACCCATAATAGCCGACTTCCTGTTGGGCTGGCGTAAAAAGTAAAAGTACGAAAGTTGTTCGGCCCGATGAGATCTATATGTGTACCGAGTTTCATATTATTACATGCAAGCGTGTCTGATTTATGGACCAAGTTTTCGGACCCCGTTCAAGGGGGCGCTGTCGAGCCCCCCTGCCACGCCCGGGTACCAGCTTCAGCCCGGCCCTGATGGCCGCGGGTTCTGACCCGTGTGCAAAGTTTCAAGAGTTTTCGAGCACGTTAAGGGTCTCAAAAGTGCCCGAAAGGTTGACAGAAAAATAAGAATAAATATAGCTGCGAGCAGCGATTACGGGCCCAAGCCAGTGGCACCGCAACCCCAGTGCCTTTAGTTACCTAAAGGCACCGGGGTGGCGGTACCGCCGGCTTTGGCCCTCCATCGCTGCTCGCAGCTATATTTATATATATATATATATATATTATTGTTCAAAAGTTTGGGGTCAGTAAGATTTTTAATGTTTTTAGGAGAAGGCTCTTCTGCTCACCAAGGCTGCATTTATTGATTAAAAATACAAACAAAAACAGTAATATTGTGAAATATTATTCCAATTTAAAACAGCTGTTTTCAATTTTTAAATATTTTACATAGTAATTCATTTCTGTGATCAAAGTTGAGTTTTCAGCATCATTACTCCAGTCTTCAGTGTCACATGATCCTTCAGAAATCATACTAATATGATGATTGATGCTCAATAAATATTCATTATTATTTTCAATGTTGAAAACAGTTGTGTACAGATTTTTTTTTTTCAAAATGCTTTGATGAATGTAAAGTTCAAAAGAACAGCATATATTTCAAATATATATATTTTTAACATTATAAATGTCTTTACTGTAACTGTTGATCAGTTTAACTCATCCTTCATAAATAAAAGTACTGATTTATTGTATTTATTTACCCCAAAAATAAAATTTTAATTATTACTAACCCAAAACTTTTGAGCGGTAGTGTTTAACGTTACAAAAGCTTTAGATTTCAGATAAATGCTGTTCTTTTGAACTTTCTATTCATCAAAGACTGTACACAACTGTTTTTGACATTTAAAATAATAATGAATGTTTCTTGAGTATCAATCATCATATTAGAATAATTTCTGAAGGATCATGTGACAGTGACGACTGGAGTAATGATGCTGAAAACTCAGCTTTGATCACAGGAATAAATAACAGTTTAAAATATATTAAAATAGAAAGCAGCTGTTTTAAATTGGAATAATATTTTACAATATTACTGTTTTTGTTTGTATTTTTAATCAAATAAATGCAGCCTTGGTGAGCAGAAGAAACTTCTCTGTTATGTGCGCGCCACAGACTGCACGCACGTCCGCTTAGAGTTCCGCCTTTTGCCTTCCGTCAATATTACGTTATCAGAAAAATATTTTTTTAGAGAATCGATTTTTTGACATTTGTGAATCGATTCAGAATCGTCCACGTCCGCATCGCGATGCATCTAAGAATAAATTTGTTCTCCCACCCCTAGATTTCATACAACAGGTTAATAAACAGTTACAATTAAGTCACTTACATTTTAGATGCAATGTTGACTGTTTTTGTTCTGTTTCAGCAGCGAAAATAAACAAAGATCACGGCAGAACCATCACGCATCACGTGTTTTCTCATAACTGAACGATTCAGCATTTTTAACGAATCGGTTGACTCAAAGATTGAATGATCAATCCATAAACATCTGTCTTAATCATGATCGACTCATTCGAACAAATCGTTTGAACGAATGAATCAATGACTCGCTTATTAAGATGGATGCCTGGCGACACCTAATGGCGGTTTAGTGTTGTTTAAAAGCATCATTCTTTCCCACATGTGTGTGATTTGTGTGTGCAACATTATCATTATTTTTCTTACACTATTATATTAGCGATTTAAAAGCACCCACTCGTGTCACACGTCGATTAACCGGTGGGAAAATATCCTCAGACACATACCTAATACATGTATATTTAAATACAATATTGGCCTACCTGGTAAAAAGTTTTATATAATATTTTGATGTCCTTTTGGACACAAGAGGGCAGTATAGCCCTATGTTTGCTTTTTTGTTGAACCAAATAGCACTAAATAGCCTGTTTTAACTTTTTCATTCTTCTTGAATTGCAAAAACAGAATAAAATGGGTTTAATTGTGATATTTGTATACTTTTATATAGAAATAAATGGTATATAATTACATTTTTAGAAGATTTTTAGTGTTTCCTTTTTGGACATTATTTAATCCCTCGCCATAGCAAAACCGTTTGAGATATTTATTATCCATTCACAATTTAGCATATTTAATGTAGTTTCATCATGTTGAAAAAGTTTGGTACGAATAAAATAAATAGTTTAAGAGGAGTGGCTAAAAATTCAGAGGCTGATTTTGCAAAAAAATCCACATTCAGACCAAAATATCTGACTTCCTGATGGCCAGAGCTATTGAATGTAAATTAGAAAGTTGTCCGGCTTGATGAGAACAATATACAAACTATTTTTTCTTTACTGTAGTTAAAACTAACCCCCCCACTTTTGTCAAAAGCATGTTGAAAGTGACACACTTCCTGCTGCCAGTTGGTGGCGCTATAACTTTGACTCACAATAGCTACATCCATCTGATCGGCCTCTTACCACGAACACACTGCTGAAGTTTCATCAAGATCAGTTAATGTATGCTTCCACCAGTTATTCCACTTCCGTGTTTCTCTTTTCTCGCCATAAATTCGATTCCTCGCCACAGCCAAACCGTTCGAGATATCAAAAATCCGTCCGCAATTTAGCATCCTCAATGTCTTGACTACATGCACACCGAGTTTGAAGGGGACACGGTGAATTTTCTAGGAGGAGTATTTCACATTCCACAGCAAGCGTTTTCCAAACAACCCATAATAGCCGACTTCCTGTTGGGCTGGCGTAAAACTTGACCGGGGTAAAGTTGTTCGGCCCGATGAGATCTATATGTGTACCGAGTTTCATATTAATTCATGCAAGCGTGTTTGATATATGGATCAAGTTTTAGAACCCCGTTCAAGGGGGCGCTGTTGAGCCCCCCAGCCACGCCCGGGTACCAGCTTCAGCCCGGCCCTGATGGCCGTGGGTTCTGACCTGTGTGCAAAGTTTCAAGAGTTTTTGAGCACGTTAAGGACCCCAAAAGCCCCTGAAACCTTGATTAACAATATAAAAGCAATAGTCAAATCCCCCCCTCCCCTCACACACACACAGACACAGAGAGAGGGAGAGAAAATTCTTCAGAAAATCCACATTCAAACCAAAATATCTCTCTTCCTGTTGGTCAGAGATGGTTCATGTAAATTAGAAAGTTGTCCGTCTTGATGAGAACAATACACATACCAAGTTTTGTTGCTGTTGATAAAACTAACCCCCCCACTTATGACTAAAGGTGGCGCTACTGAGCCCCTCACCACGCCCGTTTCTGAAACTTTGCACATGTCTACTGGATAATAAATGTGATGTGCCTGTCGAGTTTCATGCAATTTCAAGTATGTTAAGAGTCTCAAAAGCATAAAAAAAGAATATTAAAGTTTGATGCGTTGCCACGGCAACAGTATCTAAGATATCAATAATCCTTTCACAGGTTTACATCTGCCGTGTGTCTACATTGTACACATAAAGTTTGAAGCAAATCTGGTAAAAATAAGACAGTGATTTCAAAGCATTTTAATAGTGATGTACTTCCTGCTGCCTGTTGGTGGCGCTATAACTTTGACTCACAATAGTCACATCTGTGCGATCGGCCTCTTACAACGAACACACTGCTGAAGTTTCATCAAGATCAGTTAATGTATGCAGAAGTTATAACACACTTCCTGTTTCATTTTTTCGCCATAAATTCGTTTCCTCGCCACGGCCAAACCATTCGAGATATCAAAAATCCGTCCGCAATTTAGCATCCTCAATGTCTTGACTTCATGCACACCGAGTTTGGAGGCGAATCGATGAATTCCCTAGGAGGAGTACATTAAATTCCACAGCATGCGTTTCCAAACAACCCTAAATAGCCGACTTCCTGTTGGGCTGGCGTAAAACTTAGAGCACGAAAGTTGTTCGGCCCGATTAGTTCTATATGTGTACCAAGTTTCATATTATTACATGCAAGCGTGTCTGATTTATGGACAAGTGTTCGGATCCCGTTCCAGGGGGCGCTGTCGAGCCCCCCTGCCACGCCCGGGTACCAGCTTCAGTCCGGCCCTGATGGCCGCGGGTTCTGACCTGTGTGCAAAATTTCAAGAGTTTTCGAGCATGTTAAGGGCCCCAAAAGTGGCCGAAAGGTTGACAAAATAATAATAATAATAATAATAATAATAATAATAATAATAATAATAATAATAATAATCCTACCGAAAACAATAGGGCCTTCGCCCTTTCAGG
This sequence comes from Scardinius erythrophthalmus, assembly GCF_964197995.2. Lineage (NCBI taxonomy): Eukaryota > Metazoa > Chordata > Actinopteri > Cypriniformes > Leuciscidae > Scardinius > Scardinius erythrophthalmus. The sequence continues at coordinate 8,248,967 of NC_138241.1, read as the reverse complement.
GCTTGGGCCCTAAATATAGCTGCGAGCAGCGATTACGGGCCCAAGCCGGTGGCACCGCAACCCCGGTGCCTTTAGTTACCTAAAGGCACCGGGGTCCATCGCTGCTTGCAGCTATATTTATATATATATATTAGGGCTGTCAATCGATTAAAAATTTTAATCGCGATTAATCGCATGATTGTCATGAGTAAACTCGCGATTAATCACATTTAATCGCACATTTTTTATTTGTTCTAAATATACCTTAAATTAATACTTTTCAAGTTTGTAATACTCTAATCAACGTGGGCATGGATAAATATAGATGCTTTATGCAAATGTATGTTTATTATTGAAACCATAGTCAATATAGCATGAAGACGAGACATGTTTCAAAGGTCATAGATGTTTTTCACAGAACTTGTTCATGTCTATTAGACACATGTAGAAAGAACAAAGAAATACCAGGTTCCCATTACTTCTCTTTCTTTGCACTGAGCAATTTACTAACACAAAAATGTTTAGATTTTTGCATGACAGGGCAGCTCTTCTGAAAATGCTAAATGTACTTTTAGCATTTATTATTACATTGTAGTCTCTCTCTGTGCCCATTTTGATGAAGCTAAATTCTCAATAAATTCTCAATAAAACGCATATTTTACTGTTTCTGTTGTCAAACAACGGAATGAATTTGAAATGGTGACTGAAACGCGACCAAATAAACATAACCAGCTCTCCCTTCCAAGACGTTAATCTGCACAAAAATTCTGATAATCGAGCCGTCGTCTGGTGAAATCAAATACACATAAGCTAAAGACAATATCCGTGCTCTGATTTCGGCTATATTTGTAAAATTAGAGAAGCAACATAATATCTGTGTTTAACTGAATTAAAGCGCTGCTCCTCCGCGTGAGACGCAGAGAGAGAGAGAGAGAGAGAGAGAGAGAGAGAGAGAGAGAGAGAGAGAGAGAGAGAGAGGCGCGCGCGCGTGCTGAGAGAGCAGTAGCCTACCGGCGGTACCGGTATATTCTCAGAAACTAAATAAGGTTTGGGCGCTTTGTTGAAGGAAAAAAAATCGCTAAAGGGGTCTGCAATGTCGCTAAGTTGCCAACACTGTGTATCTCCATTTCTCCAACTAGGGGTTGGGTCACGGGTCAAACAGAAAATACGCGCTGCGTTAATCGTCCGTTAAAAAAATTAGTGCCGTTAATATGATTTTGCGTTAACGCGTTATTAACGCGCTAACTTTGACAGCCCTAATATATATATATATATATATACATATACATACATACATACATACACACACATACATATATATGTATATATATATATATATATATATATATATATATGTATATATATATATATATATATATATATATATATATATATATATATATATATATATATATTATTGTAGTCTCTTCTGCTCACCAAGGCTGCATTTATTGATTAAAAATACAAACAAAAACAGTAATATTGTGAAATATTATTCCAATTTAAAACAGCTGTTTTCAATTTTTAAATATTTTACAAAGTAATTCATTTCTGTGATCAAAGTTGAGTTTTCAGCATCATTACTCCAGTCTTCAGTGTCACATGATCCTTCAGAAATCATACTAATATGATGATTGATGCTCAATAAATATTCATTATTATTTTCAATGTTGAAAACAGTTGTGTACAGATTTTTTTTTTCAAAATGCTTTGATGAATGTAAAGTTCAAAAGAACAGCATATATTTCAAATATATATATTTTTAACATTATAAATGTCTTTACTGTAACTGTTGATCAGTTTAACTCATCCTTCATAAATAAAAGTACTGATTTATTTTATTTATTTCCCCCAAAAATAAAATTTTAATTATTACTAACCCAAAACTTTTGAGCGGTAGTGTTTAACGTTACAAAAGCTTTAGATTTCAGATAAATGCTGTTCTTTTGAACTTTCTATTCATCAAAGACTGTACACAACTGTTTTCGACATTTAAAATAATAATGAATGTTTCTTGAGTATCAATCATCATATTAGAATAATTTCTGAAGGATCATGTGACAGTGACGACTGGAGTAATGATGCTGAAAACTCAGCTTTGATCACAGGAATAAATAACAGTTTAAAATATATTAAAATAGAAAGCAGCTGTTTTAAATTGGAATAATATTTTACAATATTACTGTTTTTGTTTGTATTTTTAATCAAATAAATGCAGCCTTGGTGAGCAGAAGAAACTTCTCTGTTATGTGCGCGCCACAGACTGCACGCACGTCCGCTTAGAGTTCCGCCTTTTGCCTTCCGTCAATATTACGTTATTAGAAAAATATTTTTTTAGAGAATCGATTTTTTGACATTTGTGAATCGATTCAGAATCGTCCACGTCCGCATCGCGATGCATCTAAGAATACATTTTTTCTCCCACCCCTAGATTTCATACAACAGGTTAATAAACAGTTACAATTAAGTCACTTACATTTTAGATGCAATGTTGACTGTTTTTGTTCTGTTTCAGCAGCGAAAATAGTTAAACAAAGATCACGGCAGAACCATCACGCATCACGTGTTTTCTCATAACTGAACGATTCAGCATTTTTTAACGAATCGGTTGACTCAAAGATTGAATGATCAATCCATAAACATCTGTCTTAATCATGATCGACTCATTCGAACAAATCGTTTGAACGAATGAATCAATGACTCGCTTATTAAGATGGATGCCTGGCGACACCTAATGGCGGTTTAGTGTTGTTTAAAAGCATCATTCTTTCCCACATATGTGTGATTTGTGTGTGCAACATTATCATTATTTTTCTTACACTATTATATTAGCGATTTAAAAGCACCCACTCGTGTCACACGTCGATTAACCGGTGGGAAAATATCCTCAGACACATACCTAATAAATGTATATTTAAATACAATATTGGCCTACTTGGTAAAAAGTTTTATATACTATTTTGATGTCCTTTTGGACACAAGAGGGCAGTATAGCCCTATGTTGGCTTTTTTGTTGAACCAAATAGCACTAAATAGCCTGTTTTAACTTTTTCATTCTTCTTGAATTGCAAAAACAAAATAAAATGGGTTTAGTTGTGATATTTGTATACTTTTATATAGAAATAAATGGTATATAATTACATTTTTAGAAGATTTTTAGTGTTTCCTTTTTGGACATTACTTTAATCCCTCGCCATAGCAAAACCGTTTGAGATATTTATTATCCATTCACAATTTAGCATATTTAATGTAGTTTCATCATGTTGAAAAAGTTTGGTACGAATAAAATAAATAGTTTAAGAGGAGTGGCTAAAAATTCAGAGGCTGATTTTGCAAAAAAATTCACATTCAGACCAAAATATCTGACTTCCTGATGGCCAGAGCTATTGAATGTAAATTAGAAAGTTGTCCGGCTTGATGAGAACAATATACAAACTATTTTTTCTTTACTGTAGTTAAAACTAACCCCCCCACTTTTGTCAAAAGCATGTTGAAAGTGACACACTTCCTGCTGCCAGTTGGTGGCGCTATAACTTTGACTCACAATAGCTACATCCATCTGATCGGCCTCTTACCACGAACACACTGCTGAAGTTTCATCAAGATCAGTTAATGTATGCAGAAGTTATTCCACTTCCGTGTTTCTCTTTTCTCGCCATAAATTCGATTCCTCGCCACAGCCAAACCGTTCGAGATATCAAAAATCCGTCCGCAATTTAGCATCCTCAAAGTCTTGACTACATGCACACCGAGTTTGAAGGGGACACGGTGAATTTTCTAGGAGGAGTATTTCTCATTCCACAGCAAGCGTTTTCCAAACAACCCATAATAGCCGACTTCCTGTTGGGCTGGCGTAAAACTTGACCGGGGTAAAGTTGTTCGGCCCGATGAGATCTATATGTGGACCGAGTTTCATATTAATTCATGCGAGCGTGTTTGATATATGGATCAAGTTTTAGAACCCTGTTCAAGGGGGCGCTGTTGAGCCCCCCAGCCACGCCCGGGTACCAGCTTCAGCCCGGCCCTGATGGCCGTGGGTTCTGACCTGTGTGCAAAGTTTCAAGAGTTTTTGAGCACGTTAAGGACCCCAAAAGCCCCTGAAACCTTGATTAACAATATAAAAGCAATAGTCAAATCCCCCCCTCCCCTCACACACACACAGACACAGAGAGAGGGAGAGAAAATTCTTCAGAAAATCCACATTCAAACCAAAATATCTCTCTTCCTGTTGGTCGGAGATGGTTCATGTAAATTAGAAAGTTGTCCGTCTTGATGAGAACAATACACATACCAAGTTTTGTTGCTGTTGATAAAACTAACCCCCCCACTTATGACTAAAGGTGGCGCTACTGAGCCCCTCACCACGCCCATTTCTGAAACTTTGCACATGTCTACTGGATAATAAATGTGATGTGTCTGTCGAATTTCATGCAATTTCAAGTATGTTAAGAGTCTCAAAAGCATAAAAAAAGAATATTAAAGTTTGATGCGTTGCCACGGCAACAGTATCTAAGATATCAATAATCCTTTCACAGGTTTACATCTGCCGTGTGTCTACATTGTACACATAAAGTTTGAAGCAAATCTGGTAAAAATAAGACAGTGATTTCAAAGCATTTTAATAGTGATGTACTTCCTGCTGCCTGTTGGTGGCGCTATAACTTTGACTCACAATAGTCACATCTGTGCGATCGGCCTCTTACAACGAACACACTGCTGAAGTTTCATCAAGATCAGTTAATGTATGCAGAAGTTATAACACACTTCCTGTTTCATTTTTTCGCCATAAATTCGTTTCCTCGCCACGGCCAAACCGTTCGAGAAATCAAAAATCCGTCCGCAATTTAGCATCCTCAATGTCTTGACTTCATGCACACCGAGTTTGGAGGCGAATCGATGAATTCCCTAGGAGGAGTACATTAAATTCCACAGCATGCGTTTCCAAACAACCCTAAATAGCCGACTTCCTGTTGGGCTGGCGTAAAACTTAGAGCACGAAAGTTGTTCGGCCCGATGAGATCTACATGTGTACCGAGTTTCATATTATTACATGCAAGCGTGTTTGATTTATGGACACGTGTTCGGATCCCGTTCCAGGGGGCGCTGTTGAGCCCCCCTGCCACGCCCGGGTACCAGCCTCAGCCCGGCCCTGATGGCCGCGGGTTCTGACCTGTGTGCAAAGTTTCAAGAGTTTTCGAGCATGTTAAGGGCCCCAAAAGTGGCCGAAAGTTTGACAAAATAATAATAATAATAATAATAAATATAGCTGCGAGCAGCGATTACGGGCCCAAGCCGGTGGCACCGCAATCCTGGTGCCAGGGTGGCGGTACCGCCGGCTTTGGCCCTCCATCGCTGCTCGCAGCTATATTTATATTTATATATATATATACACACACACACACACACACACACATACATATATATATATATATATATATATATATATATATATATATATATACACACACACACACACACACACACACACATATATATATATATATATATATATATATATATATATATATATACACACACACACACACATACATACATATATATATATATATATATATATATATATATATATATATATATATATATATATATATATATATATATATAATTGAAGGGACAAGACACAGATAATTTTACTTGCCTGACCTGATTAGAACAAAGAAAAAAATAAAATAAAATAATAAGTAGGGGATCACTAAATCGAGAGAATATTCTGATTTTATGATACACTCAAAATATTCCACAACAAATCCTTTAAATGTAATGATATTCCGAACGGAACAAGAATAAAAAAATAAAAAATAAACTATAAACAAAGCCAAAACGAAAAAAATAAATATAATAAAAAAAATTAATTTCAAGCAATCCATGGCATGATTTATTTATTTTTTGGACTAAAACATTCTGGCTTTTTTTAAACTCAAACATAATTCTTAAATTGAATAATAATAATAATAAAAGAATAAAATGGGTTTAGTTCTGATTTCGTTGAAATCGCTCGCTCTCCGTACCTAACTTTTCCTGAATACAATCACAATTGAAACTGTGACATTGATTTCATACAACAGGATATTAACAGTTAAAATGAAGTCATTTACATTTTAGATACAATATTGACTGTTTTTGTTCTGTTTCAGCAGCGAAAATAGTTAAACAAAGATCACAGAAGAACGCATCTCACAGGAACGTGTTTTCTCATAACTGAATGATTCAGCATTTTGAACGAATTGGTTGACTCAAAGATTGAATGATCAATCCATAAACATCTGTTTATGTTTATGGATTGGATGTTTATGGATCCATGTTTATGGATCTGTATATGTTGATGGATTTCGAATCGTTTGAACGAATTAATCAATGACTTTTAATTAAGACGGTCACTTGGCGACATCTAATGGCGGTTTAGTGTTGTTTAAAAGCATAATTCTTTCCAACGTGTGTGTGATTTGTGTGTGCACCATTATAAATGTCCGTGCGGACGTCCGTATTTTTCTTTCACTTTTATATTAGCGTTTTAAAAGCACCCGCTCGTGTCACACACGTCGATTAACCGGTGGGAAAATATCCTCAGACACATACCTAATAAATGTATATTTAAATACATTATTGGCCTAGCTGGTAAAAAGTTTTATATATTATTTTGATGTCCTTTTGGACACAAGAGGGCAGTATAGTCCTATGTATGACTTGAATTTTTTTTTTACTTTACTGTTTTAAAATTTAGAATAAAATTAGAATAAAATTCTTTTTAAAAACAGAATAAAATGGGTTTAGTTGTGATATTTGTATACTTTTATATAGAAATAAATGGTATAAAATTACATTTTTAGAAGATTTGAGGCTTTTAGTGCCTTTTGGAGGCTGATTTTGCAAAAAATCCACATTCAAACCAAAATATCTGACTTCCTGATGGTCGGAGCTAATGACTTTAAATTAGAAAGTTGTCCGGGTCGATGAGATCAACATACGTACTGAGTTGTGCTACTGTAGGTAAAATGACCCCCCCCCCCCACTTTTGTCAAAAGCATTTTGAAAGTGACACATTTCCTGCTGCCAGTTGGTGGCGCTTTAACTTTGACACACAATAGTTACATCCATCTGATCGGCCTCTTACCATGAACAAACTGCTGAAGTTTCATAAAGATCAGTTAATGTATGCATTAGTTATAACACTTCGTGTTTCTCTTTTCTCGCCATTAATTCGTTTCCTCGCCACGGCCAAACCGTTCGAGATATCAAAAATCCGTCCGCAATTTAGCATCCTCAATGTCTTGACTTCACGCTGACTGAGTTTGGAGGCGAATCGATGTATTTCCTAGGAGGAGTACATTAAATTCCACAGCAAGCGTTTCCAAACAACCTTAAATAGCCGACTTCCTGTTGGGCTGGCGTAAAACTTAGAGCACGAAAGTAGTTCGGCCCGATGAGATCTATATGTGTACCGAGTTTCAAATTAATTCATGCAAGCGTGTTTGATATATGGACCAAGTTTTAGAACCCCGTTCAAGGGGGCGCTGTTGAGCCCCCCTGCCACGCCCGGCTACCAGATTCAGCCCCGCCCTGATGGCCGCGGGTTCTGACCTGTGTGCAAAGTTTCAAGAGTTTTCGAGCACGTTTAGGGACCCAAAAGCCCAAGAAACCTTGAAAAACAAATGAAAAAGTAAATCTCACTCAACTGACAAATCACCCCCACCCCTCACACACTCAGAGACAGAGAGAGAGAGAAAATTCTCCAAAAAATCACATTCAAACCAAAATATCTGACTTTCTGTTGCTTTGAGCTAATAAGTGTAAATTAGAAAGTTGTCCGGCTCGATAAGAACAATATACATACCAAGTTTTGTGATTCTAGGTAAAACTAAGCCCCCATTTTTGACTAAAGGTGGCGCTACTGAGCCCCTCACCACGCCCGTTTCTGAAACTTTGCCCATGTCTACTGGATAATAAGTGTGATGTGTCTGTCGAGTTTCATGCAATTTCAAGTATGTTAAGAGTCTCAAAAGCATCAAAAAAGAATATTAAAGTTTGATGCGTTGCCATGGCAACAGTATCTAAGATATCAATAATCCTTTCACAGGTCTACATCTGCCGTGTGTCTACATTATACACATAAAGTTTGAAGCAAATCGGGTAAAAATAAGAGAGTGATTTCAAAGCATTTTGAAAGTGACACACTTCCTGCTACCAGTTGGTGGCGCTATAACTTTGACTCACAATAGTTACATCCATCTGATCGGCCTCTTACCACCAACACTCTGCTGAAGTTTCATCAAGATCAGTTAATGTATGCAGAAGTTATACCACTTCGTGTTTCTCTTTTCTCGCCATAAATGCGTTTCCACGCCACGGCCAAACCGTTCGAGATATCAAAAATCCGTCCGCAATTTAGAATCCTCAATGTCTTGACTTCATGCACACAGAGTTTGGTGGCGATTTAATTAATTTTCTAGGAGGAGTGTTTCAAATTCCATAGCAAACGTTCTCCAAACAACACATAATAGCTGACTTCCTGTTGGACGGAGCTAATAACTTAGAGTGCGGAAGTTGTTCGGCCCGATGAGATCTATATGTGTACCGAGTTTCATATTAATTCATGCAAGTGTGTTTGATATATGGACCAAGTTTTCAGACTGTGTTCAAGGGGGCGCTGTTGAGCCCCCCTGCCACGCCCGGTTACCAGCTTCAGCCCGGCACTGATGGCCGTGGGTTCTGAACTGTGTGCAAAGTTTCAAGAGTTTTTGAGCATGTTAAGGACCCCAAAAGCCCCTGAAACCTTGAAAAACTAAGATTAAATGGAATAGACAAATCCCCCACCCCCACCCCCCTACACACACACACACAGAGACGTAGGCTAGAGGCAGAGAGAGAGGGAGAAAATTCTCTTTCAAACCAAAATATCTGACTTTCTGTTGGTCGGAGCTAAGGAGTATAAATTAGAAAGTTGTCCGGCTTGATGAGAACAATATGCATACCAAGTTTTGTGATTCTAGGAAAAACTAAGCCCCCATTTTTGACTAAAGGTGGCGCTACTGAGCCATTCCACCACACCCGTTTCTGAAACTTTGCACATGTCTACTGGCTAATAAATGTGATGTGTCTGTCGAGTTTCATCCAATTTCAAGCATGCTAAGAGTCTCAAAAACATCAAAAAAGAATATTAAAGTTTGATGTGTTGCCACGGCAACAGTATCTAAGATATCAATAATCCTTTCACAGGTCTACATCTGCCGTGTGTCTACATTATACACATACATTTTGAAGCAAATCGGGTAAAAATAAGAGAGTGATTTCAAAGCATTTTGAAAGTGACACACTTCCTGCTGCCAGTTGGTGGCGCTATAACTTTGACTCACAATAGTCACATCAATGTGATCTGCCTCAAAAATACAAACAAAAACAGTAATATTGTGAAATATTATTCCAATTTAAAACAGCTGTTTTCAATTTTTAAATATTTTACATAGTAATTCATTTCTGTGATCAAAGTTGAGTTTTCAGCATCATTACTCCAGTCTTCAGTGTCACATGATCCTTCAGAAATCATACTAATATGATGATTGATGCTCAATAAATATTCATTATTATTTTCAATGTTGAAAACAGTTGTGTACAGATTTTTTTTTTCAAAATGCTTTGATGAATGTAAAGTTCAAAAGAACAGCATATATTTCAAATATATATATTTTTAACATTATAAATGTCTTTACTGTAACTGTTGATCAGTTTAACTCATCCTTCATAAATAAAAGTACTGATTTATTTTATTTATTTCCCCCAAAAATAAAATTTTAATTATTACTAACCCAAAACTTTTGAGCGGTAGTGTTTAACGTTACAAAAGCTTTAGATTTCAGATAAATGCTGTTCTTTTGAACTTTCTATTCATCAAAGACTGTACACAACTGTTTTCGACATTTAAAATAATAATGAATGTTTCTTGAGTATCAATCATCATATTAGAATAATTTCTGAAGGATCATGTGACAGTGACGACTGGAGTAATGATGCTGAAAACTCAGCTTTGATCACAGGAATAAATAACAGTTTAAAATATATTAAAATAGAAAGCAGCTGTTTTAAATTGGAATAATATTTTACAATATTACTGTTTTTGTTTGTATTTTTAATCAAATAAATGCAGCCTTGGTGAGCAGAAGAAACTTCTCTGTTATGTGCGCGCCACAGACTGCACGCACGTTTCGCAGAGTTCCGCCTTTTGCCTTCCGTCAATATTACGTTATTAGAAAAATATTTTTTTAGAAAATCGATTTTTTGACATTTGTGAATCGATTCAGAATCGTCCACGTCCGCATCGCGATGCATCTAAGAATAAATTTTTTCTCCCACCCCTAGATTTCATACAACAGGTTAATAAACAGTTACAATTAAGTCACTTACATTTTAGATGCAATGTTGACTGTTTTTGTTCTGTTTCAGCAGCGAAAATAGTTAAACAAAGATCACGGCAGAACCATCACGCATCACGTGTTTTCTCATAACTGAACGATTCAGCATTTTTAACGAATCGGTTGACTCAAAGATTGAATGATCAATCCAGAAACATCTGTCTTAATCATGATCGACTCATTCGAACGAATCGTTTGAACGAATGAATCAATGACTCGCTTATTAAGATGGATGCCTGGCGACACCTAATGGCGGTTTAGTGTTGTTTAAAAGCATCATTCTTTCCCACATGTGTGTGATTTGTGTGTGCAACATTATCATTATTTTTCTTACACTATTATATTAGCGATTTAAAAGCACCCACTCGTGTCACACGTCGATTAACCGGTGGGAAAATATCCTCAGACACATACCTAATACTTGTATATTTAAATACAATATTGGCCTACCTGGTAAAAAGTTTTATATACTATTTTGATGTCCTTTTGGACACAAGAGGGCAGTATAGCCCTATGTTTGCTTTTTTGTTGAACCAAATAGCACTAAATAGCCTGTTTTAACTTTTTCATTCTTCTTGAATTGCAAAAACAGAATAAAATGGGTTTAGTTGTGATATTTGTATACTTTTATATAGAAATAAATGGTATATAATTACATTTTTAGAAGATTTTTAGTGTTTCCTTTTTGGACATTATTTAATCCCTCGCCATAGCAAAACCGTTTGAGATATTTATTATCCATTCACAATTTAGCATATTTAATGTAGTTTCATCATGTTGAAAAAGTTTGGTACGAATAAAATAAATAGTTTAAGAGGAGTGGCTAAAAATTCAGAGGCTGATTTTGCAAAAAAATCCACATTCAGACCAAAATATCTGACTTCCTGATGGCCAGAGCTATTGAATGTAAATTAGAAAGTTGTCCGGCTTGATGAGAACAATATACAAACTATTTTTTCTTTACTGTAGTTAAAACTAACCCCCCCACTTTTGTCAAAAGCATGTTGAAAGTGACACACTTCCTGCTGCCAGTTGGTGGCGCTATAACTTTGACTCACAATAGCTACATCCATCTGATCGGCCTCTTACCACGAACACACTGCTGAAGTTTCATCAAGATCAGTTAATGTATGCAGAAGTTATTCCACTTCCGTGTTTCTCTTTTCTCGCCATAAATTCGATTCCTCGCCACAGCCAAACCGTTCGAGATATCAAAAATCCGTCCGCAATTTAGCATCCTCAATGTCTTGACTACATCCACACCGAGTTTGAAGGGGGCACCGTGAATTTTCTAGGAGGAGTATTTCACATTCCACAGCAAGCGTTTTCCAAACAACCCATAATAGCTGACTTCCTGTTGGGCTGGCGTAAAACTTGACCGGGGTAAAGTTGTTCGGCCCGATGAGATCTATATGTGTACCGAGTTTCATATTAATTCATGCGAGCGTGTTTGATATATGGATCAAGTTTTAGAACCCCGTTCAAGGGGGCGCTGTTGAGCCCCCCAGCCACGCCCGGGTACCAGCTTCAGCCCGGCCCTGATGGCCGTGGGTTCTGACCTGTGTGCAAAGTTTCAAGAGTTTTTGAGCACGTTAAGGACCCCAAAAGCCCCTGAAACCTTGATTAACAATATAAAAGCAATAGTCAAATCCCCCCCTCCCCTCACACACACACAGACACAGAGAGGGAGAGAAAATTCTTCAGAAAATCCACATTCTAACCAAAATATCTCTCTTCCTGTTGGTCAGAGATGGTTCATGTAAATTAGAAAGTTGTCCGTCTTGATGAGAACAATACACATACCAAGTTTTGTTGCTGTTGATAAAAACTAACACCCCCACTTATGACTAAAGGTGGCGCTACTGAGCCCCTCACCACGCCCGTTTCTGAAACTTTGCACATGTCTACTGGCTAATAAATGTGATGTGTCTGTCGAGTTTCATGCAATTTCAAGTATGTTAAGAGTCTCAAAAGCATAAAAAAAGAATATTAAAGTTTGATGCGTTGCCACGGCAACAGTATCTAAGATATCAATAATCCTTTCACAGGTTTACATCTGCCGTGTGTCTACATTGTACACATAAAGTTTGAAGCAAATCTGGTAAAAAATAAGACAGTGATTTCAAAGCATTTTAATAGTGATGTACTTCCTGCTGCCTGTTGGTGGCGCTATAACTTTGACTCACAATAGTCACATCTGTGCGATCGGCCTCTTACAACGAACACACTGCTGAAGTTTCATCAAGATCAGTTAATGTATGCAGAAGTTATAACACACTTCCTGTTTCATTTTTTCGCCATAAATTCGTTTCCTCGCCACGGCCAAACCGTTCGAGATATCAAAAATCCGTCCGCAATTTAGCATCCTCAATGTCTTGACTTCATGCTGACCGAGTTTGGAGGAGATTGGATGAATTCTCTAGGAGGAGTACATTAAATTCCACAGCATGCGTTTCCAAACAACCCTAAATAGCCGACTTCCTGTTGGGCTGGCGTAAAACTTAGAGCACGAAAGTTGTTCGGCCCGATGAGTTCTATATGTGTACCGAGTTTCATATTATTACATGCAAGCGTGTCTGATTTATGGACAAGTGTTCGGATCCCGTTCCAGGGGGCGCTGTCGAGCCCCCCTGCCACGCCCGGGTACCAGCTTCAGTCCGGCCCTGATGGCCGCGGGTTCTGACCTGTGTGCAAAATTTCAAGAGTTTTCGAGCATGTTAAGGGCCCCAAAAGTGGCCGAAAGGTTGACAAAATAATAATAATAATAATAAATATAGCTGCGAGCAACGATTACGGGCCCAAGCCGGTGGCACCGCAACCCCAGTGCCTTTAGTAACCTAAAGGCACCGGGGATGGCGGTGCCGCCGGCTTTGGCCCTCCATCGCTGCTCGCAGCTATATTTATATATATATATATATATATATATATATATCTCTTTCTATCTATCTATGTCTATATATATATATATATATATATATATATGTATATTTACACACACACACATATATATATAAGACAGAAAATATTACTTGTCTTACCTTATTCTGATTTTATGATACACTCAAAATATTCCACAACAAATCCTTTAAATTTAATGTAAAAATAAAAACAAAAGTAAGCAGTGTTGGTCTCACGTAACTCTCTCATTAGAATAAAAAATGTCAATATTTGCGATGCATTTGGATGTTAAACTGTTCTTTATTATAGGCTTTGTACTTCACTCATGTTCCAATATCGATAGAAAAAATCATCCTCTTCACACGCGCAAAAATGTGCTTGGAAACATCACAGTGGAGCTCTGCTTACTGTGAATGGTACAAATTGTACTACTGACTATTTAAACAGAGCAGTGTAATTCGTATATGTTAGGTTGACTATTTTTATTATTATATTGTATTAGGGCTATAATGAACAGGCTGCGATGTCAAGATTGCAATTCTGGAATGTGTGTGTGTGTGACGCGGTTGCGGTTGAACAGTGGACACATAAAAACATAAATAAAATGTTTAAGTTCATTCCTACTTCCATAGGCATACATTGAAAATGCTCGCTCTACTCCGCACCATTATCAATGTCTGTGCGGACGTCTGTATTTTACTTTCGCTTTTAAGTTAGCGATTTAAAAGCCCTCAGCGGTGTCACACGTCGATTAACTGGTGGGAAAATTTTATCACAGTCACATCCCTAATTATATATAAATACAATAGGCCTACCTGAAAGAGAATTTTACTTGCCCGACCAGAGTATAGCCTGATTAGAACGTCAATAACAAAAAAATAACTTGGGAATCACTAAAACGAGAGATTATTCTAATTTCATTACATTCATTTTAAGTTGCAATCAGCAGTTCATAATAAATGTATTACTGATCAATGGTAACAAGGTTGCCCTGCTGAGGCTCATGCAGCTTCTCCAGGAGAATTGTAAACAAATGAGCGCAGCACACAAAAACGCAACGCAGTAAACAACATACTGACTATAAAAATTACAAATATGGAGTTTTTTATATATTTTCTAACATATGATAAGAGTTAAGCAACCTCATTTGACGAGTAGGCAACTATTTCCTGAATACAATCACAATTGAAACTGTGACATTGATTTCATACAACAGGTTAATAAACAGTTACAATTAAGTCACTTACATTTTAGATGCAATATTGACTGTTTTTGTTCTGTTTCAGCAGCAAAAATAGTTAAACAAAGATCAGCAGAACCATCGTGCATCTCACAGCAACTTGTTTTCTCATTACTTAATGATTCAGCATTTTGAAACGAATCGGTTGACTCAAAGATTCAATGGTCAATCCATAAACATCTGTCTCAATCATGAATGACTCAGTCATTCGAACGAATCGTTTGAACGAATGAATCAATGACTCGCTCATTAAGATGGTCGCCTGGTGACACCTGATGGCGGTTTAGTGTTATGTTTAAAAGTATAATTTTTTCCAACGTGCACCATTATCAATGTCCGTGCGGACCTCCGTTTTTTACTTTCACTTTTATATTAGTGATTTAAAAGCAGCCGCTCGTGTCACACGTCGATTAACCGATGGGAAAATATCCTCACAGTCATATACCTAATAAATTTATATTTAAATACAATAGGCCTACCTAGTAAAACGTTTTATATACTATTTTAATATCCTTTTGGACACAAGAGGGCAGTATAGCCCTATGTTTGATTTTTTGTTGAACCAAATAGCACTAAATAGCCTGTTTTTAACTTTTTCATACTCCTTGAATTGCAAAAACAGAATAAAATGGGTTTAGTTCTAATATTTGTATCATTTTACATAAAAATAAATGGTGTATAATTACATTTTTAGAAGTTATGTTGAGATGTTTCCTGCTTCCTTTTTGATATAAATTTAATCCCTCGCCATAGCAAAACCGTTTGAGATATTCAATATCCGTTTACAATTTTGCATCATTAATATATTTTAATCATGTTGAAAAAGTTTGGTGGGAATAAAATAAACCTTTTAGGAGGAGCAACTAAAAACTCAGAGGCTGATTTAGCAAAAAATCCATATTCAGACCAAAATATCCGACACCCTGTTGGTCATAGCTAATAACTGTCAATTAGAAAGTTGTCCGGCTTGATGAGAACAATACACCTACCAAGTTTTGTGATTCTAGGAAAAACTAAGCCCCCATTTTTGACTAAAGGTGGCGCTACTGAGCCATTTCACCACGCCCGTTTCTGAAACTTTGCACATGTCTACTGGATAATAAATGTGATGTGTCTGTCGAGTTTCATGCATTTTCAAACATGTGAAGAGTCTCAAAAGCATCCGAAAAGAATATTAAATTTTAATGCGTTGCCACGGCAACAGTATCTAAGATATCAATAATCCTTTCACAGGTCTACATCTGCCGTGTGTCTACATTATACACATAAAGTTTTAAGCAAATCGGGTAAAAATAAGAGGGTGATTTCAAAGCATTATGAAAGTGACACACTTCCTGTTGCCAGTTGGTGGCGCTATAACTTTGACTCACAAATGTCACATCCATGTGATCGGCCTCTTACAACGAACACACCGCTGAAGTTTCATCAAGATCAGTTAATGTATGCAGATGTTATAACACACTTCCTGTTTGAATTATTCGCCATAAATTCGTTTCCTTGCCACGGCCAAACCGTTCGAGATATCAAAAATCCATCCGCAATTTAGCATCCTCAATGTCTTGACTTCATGCACACCGAGTTTGGAGAAGAATGGATGAATTTCCTAGGAGGAGTACATCAAATTCCACAGCATGCGTTTCCAAACAACCCATAATAGCTGACTTCCTGTTGGTCTGGCGTAAAACTTGACCGGGGGAAAAGTTGTTCGGCCCGATGAGATATATATGTGTACCGAGTTTCATATTAATTCATGCAAGCGTGTTTGATCTATGGACCAAGTTTTGGGACACCGTTCAAGGGGGCGCTGTTGAGCCCCCCTGCCACGCCCGGGTACCAGCTTCAGCCCGTCCCTGATGGCAGGGGGTTCTGACTTGTGTGCAAAGTTTCAAGAGTTTTTGAGCACGTTAAGGACCCCAAAAGCCCCTGAAACCTTGATTAACAATATAAAAGCAATAGTCAAATCCCCCCTCCCCTCACACACACAGAGACACAGAGAGAGGGAGAGAAAATTCTTCAGAAAATCCACATTCAAACCAAAATATCTCTCTTCCTGTTGGTCAGAGATAGATCATGTAAATTAGAAAGTTGTCCGTCTTGATGAGAACAATACACATACCAAGTTTTGTTGCTGTTGATAAAACTAACCCCCCCACTTATGACTAAAGGTGGCGCTACTGAGCCCCTCACCACGCCCGTTTCTGAAACTTTGCACATGTCTACGGGCTAATAAATGTGACGTGTCTGTCGAGTTTCATGCAATTTCAAGTATGTTAAGAGTCTCAAAAGCATAAAAAAAGAATATTAAAGTTTGATGCGTTGCCACGGCAACAGTATCTAAGATATCAATAATCCTTTCACAGGTTTACATCTGCCGTGTGTCTACATTGTACACATAAAGTTTGAAGCAAATCTGGTAAAAATAAGACAGTGATTTCAAAGCATTTTAATAGTGATGTACTTCCTGCTGCCTGTTGGTGGCGCTATAACTTTGACTCACAATAGTCACATCTGTGCGATCGGCCTCTTACAACGAACACACTGCTGAAGTTTCATCAAGATCAGTTAATGTATGCAGAAGTTATAACACACTTTCTGTTTCTTTTTTTCGCCATAAATTCGTTTCCTCGCCATGACCAAACCGTTCGAGATATCAAAAATCCGTCCGCAATTTAGCATCCTCAATGTCTTGACTTCATGCACACCGAGTTTGGAGGCGAATCGATGAATTCCCTAGGAGGAGTACATTAAATTCCACAGCATGCGTTTCCAAACAACGCTAAATAGCCGACTTCCTGTTGGGCTGGCGTAAAACTTAGAGCACGAAAGTTGTTCGGCCCGATGAGGTCTATATGTGTACCGGGTTTCATATTATTACATGCAAGCGTGTCTGATTTATGGACAAGTGTTCGGATCCCGTTCCAGGGGGCGCTGTCGAGGCCCCCTGCCACGCCCGGGTACCAGCTTCAGCCCGGCCCTGATGGCCGCGGGTTCTGACCTGTGTTCAAAATTTCAAGAGTTTTCGAGCATGTTAAGGGCCCCAAAAGTGGCCGAAAGGTTGACAAAATAATAATAATAATAATAATAATAATAATAATAATAATCCTACCGAAAACAATAGGGCCTTCGCCCTTTCAGGGCTTGGGCCCTAATAATAATCCTACCGAAAACAATAGGGCCTTCGCCCTTTCAGGGCTTGGGCCCTAATAATAATAATAATAATAATCCTACCGAAAACAATAGGGCCTTCGCCCTTTCAGGGCTTGGGCCCTAATAATAATCCTACCGAAAACAATAGGGCCTTCGCCCTTTCAGGGCTTGGGCCCTAAATATAGCTGCGAGCAGCGATTACGGGCCCAAGCCGGTGGCACCGCAACCCCGGTGCCTTTAGTTACCTAAAGGCACCGGGGGTGGCGGTGCCCCCAGCTTTGGCCCTTCATAGCTGCTCGCAGCTATATTTATTTATATATATATATATATATATATATATATATATATCTTTAATGTATTTTTATCATGTTGAAAAAGTTTGGTGTGAATAAAATAAACCACTTAGGAGGAGTAGCTAAAAACTCAGAGTCTGACATATCCAAAAAATCCACATTCAAACCAAAATATCTGACTTCCTGTTGCTCAGAGCTAATGACTGTAAATTAGAAAGTTGTCCGGCTCGATGAGACCAATATGCGTACTGATTTTTCTAACTGTGGGTAAAAGTAACCCCCCCACTTTTGTCAAAAGCATTTTGAAAGTGACACACTTCCTGCTACCAGTTGGTGGCGCTATAACTTTGACTCACAATAGTTACATCCATATGATCGGCCTCTTACCACTAACACACTGCTGAAGTTTCATCAAGATCAGTTAATGTATGCAGAAGTTATAATACTTTGTGTTTCTCTTTTCTCGCCATAAATTCATGTCCTCGCCATGGCCAAATCGTTCGAGATATCAAAAATCCGTCCGCAATTTAGCATCCTCAATGTCTTGATTTCATGCTGACCGAGTTTGGAGGCGATTGGATGAATTCTCTAGGATGAGTACATCAAATTCCACAGCATGCGTTATCAAACAACCCATAATAGCCGACTTCCTGTTGGGCGGAGCTAATAACTTAGAGTGCGGAAGTTGTTCAGCCCGATGAGATCTATATGTGTACCGAGTTTCATAATAATTCATGCAAGCGTGTTTGAAATATGGACCAAGTTTTCAGACTGTGTTCAAGGGGGCGCTGTTGAGCCCCCCAGCCACGCTCGGGTACGAGCTTCAGCCCGGCCCTGATGACCGTGGGTTCTGAACTGTGTGAAAAGTTTCAAGTGTTTCTGAGCACATTAAGTGCCCCAAAAGCCCCTGAAACCTTGAAAAACAAAGATTAAATGGAATAGACAACCCCCCCCCCCCCACACACACACACAGACACACAGAGAGAGAGAGAAAATTCTCCAGAAAATCCACATTCAAACCAAAATATCTGACTTCCTGTTGGTTGGAGCTTATAAGTGTAAATTAGAAAGTTGTCCGGCTCGATGAGAACAATATACATACCGATTTTTGTGATTCTAGGAAACACTAAGCCCCCATTTTTGACTAAAGGTGGCGCTACTGAGCCCCTCACCACGCCCATTTCTGAAACTTTGCACATGTCTACTGGCTAATAAATGTGATGTGTCTGTCGAGTTTCATGCATTTTCAAGCATGTGAAGAGTCTCAAAAGCATCCGAAAAGAATATTAAAGTTTGATGCGTTGCCACGGCAACAGTATCTAAGATATCAATAATCCTTTCACAGGTCTACATCTGCCATGTGTCTACATTATACACATAAAGTTTGAAGCAAATCGGATAAAAATAAGAGGGTGATTTCAAAGAATTTTGAAAGTGACACACTTCCTGCTGCCATTTGGTGGCGCTATAACTTTGACTCACAATAGTCACATCCATGTGATCGGCCTCTTACAACGAACACACTGCTGAAGTTTCATCAAGATCAGTTTATGTATGCTGAAGTTATAACACACTTCCTGTTTCCATTATTCGCCCTAAATTCGTTTCCTCGCCACGGCCAAACCGTTCGAGATATCAAAAATCTGTCCGCAATTTAGCATCCTCAATGTCTTGACTTCATACACACCGAGTTTCGAGGGGATTGGATGATTTCTCTAGGAGGAGTACATTAAATTCCACAGCATGCGTTTCCAAACAACCCTAAATAGCCGACTTCCTGTTGGGCTGGCGTAAAACTTAGAGCACGAAAGTTGTTCGGCCCGATGAGTTCTATATGTGTACCGAGTTTCATATTATTACATGCAAGCGTGTCTGATTTATGGACAAGTGTTCGGATCCCGTTCCAGGGGGCGCTGTCGAGCCCCCCTGCCACGCCCGGGTACCAGCTTCAGTCCGGCCCTGATGGCCGCGGGTTCTGACCTGTGTGCAAAATTTCAAGAGTTTTCGAGCATGTTAAGGGCCCCAAAAGTGGCCGAAAGGTTGACAAAATAATAATAATAATAATAAATATAGCTGCGAGCAACGATTACGGGCCCAAGCCGGTGGCACCGCAACCCCAGTGCCTTTAGTAACCTAAAGGCACCGGGGATGGCGGTGCCGCCGGCTTTGGCCCTCCATCGCTGCTCGCAGCTATATTTAT
The DNA here is from genome assembly GCF_964197995.2 of Scardinius erythrophthalmus. Lineage (NCBI taxonomy): Eukaryota > Metazoa > Chordata > Actinopteri > Cypriniformes > Leuciscidae > Scardinius > Scardinius erythrophthalmus. Next base: position 8,228,786 of record NC_138241.1, on the reverse strand, counting down.
ATATATATATATATATATATATATATATATATATATATATCTCTTTCTATCTATCTATGTCTATATATATATATATATATATATATATATATATATATATATATGTATATTTACACACACACACATATATATATAAGACAGAAAATATTACTTGTCTTACCTTATTCTGATTTTATGATACACTCAAAATATTCCACAACAAATCCTTTAAATTTAATGTAAAAATAAAAACAAAAGTAAGCAGTGTTGGTCTCACGTAACTCTCTCATTAGAATAAAAAATGTCAATATTTGCGATGCATTTGGATGTTAAACTGTTCTTTATTATAGGCTTTGTACTTCACTCATGTTCCAATATCGATAGAAAAAATCATCCTCTTCACACGCGCAAAAATGTGCTTGGAAACATCACAGTGGAGCTCTGCTTACTGTGAATGGTACAAATTGTACTACTGACTATTTAAACAGAGCAGTGTAATTCGTATATGTTAGGTTGACTATTTTTATTATTATATTGTATTAGGGCTATAATGAACAGGCTGCGATGTCAAGATTGCAATTCTGGAATGTGTGTGTGTGTGACGCGGTTGCGGTTGAACAGTGGACACATAAAAACATAAATAAAATGTTTAAGTTCATTCCTACTTCCATAGGCATACATTGAAAATGCTCGCTCTACTCCGCACCATTATCAATGTCTGTGCGGACGTCTGTATTTTACTTTCGCTTTTAAGTTAGCGATTTAAAAGCCCTCAGCGGTGTCACACGTCGATTAACTGGTGGGAAAATTTTATCACAGTCACATCCCTAATTATATATAAATACAATAGGCCTACCTGAAAGAGAATTTTACTTGCCCGACCAGAGTATAGCCTGATTAGAACGTCAATAACAAAAAAATAACTTGGGAATCACTAAAACGAGAGATTATTCTAATTTCATTACATTCATTTTAAGTTGCAATCAGCAGTTCATAATAAATGTATTACTGATCAATGGTAACAAGGTTGCCCTGCTGAGGCTCATGCAGCTTCTCCAGGAGAATTGTAAACAAATGAGCGCAGCACACAAAAACGCAACGCAGTAAACAACATACTGACTATAAAAATTACAAATATGGAGTTTTTTATATATTTTCTAACATATGATAAGAGTTAAGCAACCTCATTTGACGAGTAGGCAACTATTTCCTGAATACAATCACAATTGAAACTGTGACATTGATTTCATACAACAGGTTAATAAACAGTTACAATTAAGTCACTTACATTTTAGATGCAATATTGACTGTTTTTGTTCTGTTTCAGCAGCAAAAATAGTTAAACAAAGATCAGCAGAACCATCGTGCATCTCACAGCAACTTGTTTTCTCATTACTTAATGATTCAGCATTTTGAAACGAATCGGTTGACTCAAAGATTCAATGGTCAATCCATAAACATCTGTCTCAATCATGAATGACTCAGTCATTCGAACGAATCGTTTGAACGAATGAATCAATGACTCGCTCATTAAGATGGTCGCCTGGTGACACCTGATGGCGGTTTAGTGTTATGTTTAAAAGTATAATTTTTTCCAACGTGCACCATTATCAATGTCCGTGCGGACCTCCGTTTTTTACTTTCACTTTTATATTAGTGATTTAAAAGCAGCCGCTCGTGTCACACGTCGATTAACCGATGGGAAAATATCCTCACAGTCATATACCTAATAAATTTATATTTAAATACAATAGGCCTACCTAGTAAAACGTTTTATATACTATTTTAATATCCTTTTGGACACAAGAGGGCAGTATAGCCCTATGTTTGATTTTTTGTTGAACCAAATAGCACTAAATAGCCTGTTTTTAACTTTTTCATACTCCTTGAATTGCAAAAACAGAATAAAATGGGTTTAGTTCTAATATTTGTATCATTTTACATAAAAATAAATGGTGTATAATTACATTTTTAGAAGTTATGTTGAGATGTTTCCTGCTTCCTTTTTGATATAAATTTAATCCCTCGCCATAGCAAAACCGTTTGAGATATTCAATATCCGTTTACAATTTTGCATCATTAATATATTTTAATCATGTTGAAAAAGTTTGGTGGGAATAAAATAAACCTTTTAGGAGGAGCAACTAAAAACTCAGAGGCTGATTTAGCAAAAAATCCATATTCAGACCAAAATATCCGACACCCTGTTGGTCATAGCTAATAACTGTCAATTAGAAAGTTGTCCGGCTTGATGAGAACAATACACCTACCAAGTTTTGTGATTCTAGGAAAAACTAAGCCCCCATTTTTGACTAAAGGTGGCGCTACTGAGCCATTTCACCACGCCCGTTTCTGAAACTTTGCACATGTCTACTGGATAATAAATGTGATGTGTCTGTCGAGTTTCATGCATTTTCAAACATGTGAAGAGTCTCAAAAGCATCCGAAAAGAATATTAAATTTTAATGCGTTGCCACGGCAACAGTATCTAAGATATCAATAATCCTTTCACAGGTCTACATCTGCCGTGTGTCTACATTATACACATAAAGTTTTAAGCAAATCGGGTAAAAATAAGAGGGTGATTTCAAAGCATTATGAAAGTGACACACTTCCTGTTGCCAGTTGGTGGCGCTATAACTTTGACTCACAAATGTCACATCCATGTGATCGGCCTCTTACAACGAACACACCGCTGAAGTTTCATCAAGATCAGTTAATGTATGCAGATGTTATAACACACTTCCTGTTTGAATTATTCGCCATAAATTCGTTTCCTTGCCACGGCCAAACCGTTCGAGATATCAAAAATCCATCCGCAATTTAGCATCCTCAATGTCTTGACTTCATGCACACCGAGTTTGGAGAAGAATGGATGAATTTCCTAGGAGGAGTACATCAAATTCCACAGCTTGCGTTTCCAAACAACCCATAATAGCTGACTTCCTGTTGGTCTGGCGTAAAACTTGACCGGGGGAAAAGTTGTTCGGCCCGATGAGATATATATGTGTACCGAGTTTCATATTAATTCATGCAAGCGTGTTTGATCTATGGACCAAGTTTTGGGACACCGTTCAAGGGGGCGCTGTTGAGCCCCCCTGCCACGCCCGGGTACCAGCTTCAGCCCGTCCCTGATGGCAGGGGGTTCTGACTTGTGTGCAAAGTTTCAAGAGTTTTTGAGCACGTTAAGGACCCCAAAAGCCCCTGAAACCTTGATTAACAATATAAAAGCAATAGTCAAATCCCCCCTCCCCTCACACACACAGAGACACAGAGAGAGGGAGAGAAAATTCTTCAGAAAATCCACATTCAAACCAAAATATCTCTCTTCCTGTTGGTCAGAGATAGATCATGTAAATTAGAAAGTTGTCCGTCTTGATGAGAACAATACACATACCAAGTTTTGTTGCTGTTGATAAAACTAACCCCCCCACTTATGACTAAAGGTGGCGCTACTGAGCCCCTCACCACGCCCGTTTCTGAAACTTTGCACATGTCTACGGGCTAATAAATGTGATGTGTCTGTCGAGTTTCATGCAATTTCAAGTATGTTAAGAGTCTCAAAAGCATAAAAAAAGAATATTAAAGTTTGATGCGTTGCCACGGCAACAGTATCTAAGATATCAATAATCCTTTCACAGGTTTACATCTGCCGTGTGTCTACATTGTACACATAAAGTTTGAAGCAAATCTGGTAAAAATAAGACAGTGATTTCAAAGCATTTTAATAGTGATGTACTTCCTGCTGCCTGTTGGTGGCGCTATAACTTTGACTCACAATAGTCACATCTGTGCGATCGGCCTCTTACAACGAACACACTGCTGAAGTTTCATCAAGATCAGTTAATGTATGCAGAAGTTATAACACACTTTCTGTTTCTTTTTTTCGCCATAAATTCGTTTCCTCGCCATGACCAAACCGTTCGAGATATCAAAAATCCGTCCGCAATTTAGCATCCTCAATGTCTTGACTTCATGCACACCGAGTTTGGAGGCGAATCGATGAATTCCCTAGGAGGAGTACATTAAATTCCACAGCATGCGTTTCCAAACAACGCTAAATAGCCGACTTCCTGTTGGGCTGGCGTAAAACTTAGAGCACGAAAGTTGTTCGGCCCGATGAGGTCTATATGTGTACCGGGTTTCATATTATTACATGCAAGCGTGTCTGATTTATGGACAAGTGTTCGGATCCCGTTCCAGGGGGCGCTGTCGAGGCCCCCTGCCACGCCCGGGTACCAGCTTCAGCCCGGCCCTGATGGCCGCGGGTTCTGACCTGTGTTCAAAATTTCAAGAGTTTTCGAGCATGTTAAGGGCCCCAAAAGTGGCCGAAAGGTTGACAAAATAATAATAATAATAATAATAATAATAATAATAATAATCCTACCGAAAACAATAGGGCCTTCGCCCTTTCAGGGCTTGGGCCCTAATAATAATCCTACCGAAAACAATAGGGCCTTCGCCCTTTCAGGGCTTGGGCCCTAATAATAATAATAATAATAATCCTACCGAAAACAATAGGGCCTTCGCCCTTTCAGGGCTTGGGCCCTAATAATAATCCTACCGAAAACAATAGGGCCTTCGCCCTTTCAGGGCTTGGGCCCTAAATATAGCTGCGAGCAGCGATTACGGGCCCAAGCCGGTGGCACCGCAACCCCGGTGCCTTTAGTTACCTAAAGGCACCGGGGGTGGCGGTGCCCCCAGCTTTGGCCCTTCATAGCTGCTCGCAGCTATATTTATTTATATATATATATATATATATATATATATATCTTTAATGTATTTTTATCATGTTGAAAAAGTTTGGTGTGAATAAAATAAACCACTTAGGAGGAGTAGCTAAAAACTCAGAGTCTGACATATCCAAAAAATCCACATTCAAACCAAAATATCTGACTTCCTGTTGCTCAGAGCTAATGACTGTAAATTAGAAAGTTGTCCGGCTCGATGAGACCAATATGCGTACTGATTTTTCTAACTGTGGGTAAAAGTAACCCCCCCACTTTTGTCAAAAGCATTTTGAAAGTGACACACTTCCTGCTACCAGTTGGTGGCGCTATAACTTTGACTCACAATAGTTACATCCATATGATCGGCCTCTTACCACTAACACACTGCTGAAGTTTCATCAAGATCAGTTAATGTATGCAGAAGTTATAATACTTTGTGTTTCTCTTTTCTCGCCATAAATTCATGTCCTCGCCATGGCCAAACCGTTCGAGATATCAAAAATCCGTCCGCAATTTAGCATCCTCAATGTCTTGATTTCATGCTGACCGAGTTTGGAGGCGATTGGATGAATTCTCTAGGATGAGTACATCAAATTCCACAGCATGCGTTATCAAACAACCCATAATAGCCGACTTCCTGTTGGGCGGAGCTAATAACTTAGAGTGCGGAAGTTGTTCAGCCCGATGAGATCTATATGTGTACCGAGTTTCATAATAATTCATGCAAGCGTGTTTGAAATATGGACCAAGTTTTCAGACTGTGTTCAAGGGGGCGCTGTTGAGCCCCCCAGCCACGCTCGGGTACGAGCTTCAGCCCGGCCCTGATGACCGTGGGTTCTGAACTGTGTGAAAAGTTTCAAGTGTTTCTGAGCACATTAAGTGCCCCAAAAGCCCCTGAAACCTTGAAAAACAAAGATTAAATGGAATAGACAACCCCCCCCCCACACACACACACACAGACACACAGAGAGAGAGAGAAAATTCTCCCGAAAATCCACATTCAAACCAAAATATCTGACTTCCTGTTGGTTGGAGCTTATAAGTGTAAATTAGAAAGTTGTCCGGCTCGATGAGAACAATATACATACCGATTTTTGTGATTCTAGGAAACACTAAGCCCCCATTTTTGACTAAAGGTGGCGCTACTGAGCCCCTCACCACGCCCATTTCTGAAACTTTGCACATGTCTACTGGCTAATAAATGTGATGTGTCTGTCGAGTTTCATGCATTTTCAAGCATGTGAAGAGTCTCAAAAGCATCCGAAAAGAATATTAAAGTTTGATGCGTTGCCACGGCAACAGTATCTAAGATATCAATAATCCTTTCACAGGTCTACATCTGCCATGTGTCTACATTATACACATAAAGTTTGAAGCAAATCGGATAAAAATAAGAGGGTGATTTCAAAGAATTTTGAAAGTGACACACTTCCTGCTGCCATTTGGTGGCGCTATAACTTTGACTCACAATAGTCACATCCATGTGATCGGCCTCTTACAACGAACACACTGCTGAAGTTTCATCAAGATCAGTTTATGTATGCTGAAGTTATAACACACTTCCTGTTTCCATTATTCGCCCTAAATTCGTTTCCTCGCCACGGCCAAACCGTTCGAGATATCAAAAATCTGTCCGCAATTTAGCATCCTCAATGTCTTGACTTCATACACACCGAGTTTCGAGGGGATTGGATGATTTCTCTAGGAGGAGTACATTAAATTCCACAGCATGCGTTTCCAAACAACCCATAATAGCCGACGTCCTGTTGGGCTGGCGTAAAACTTAGAGCACGAAAGTTGTTCGGCCCAATGAGATCTATATGTGTGCCGAGTTTCATATTATTACATACAAGTTTGTTTGATTTATGGACAAGTGTTCGGATCCCGTTCCAGGGGGCGCTGTCGAGCCCCCCTGCCACGCCCGGGTACCAGCTTCGGTCCGGCCCTGATGGCCGCGGGTTCTGACATGTGTGCAAAGTTTCAAGAGTTTTTGAGCATGTTAAGGGCCCCAAAAGTGCCCGAAAGGTTGACAAAATAATAATAATAATAATAATAATAATAAATATAGCTGCGAGCAGCGATTACGGGCCCAAGCCGGTGGTACCGCAACCCCGGTGCCTTTAGTTACCAAAAGGCACCGGGGTGGCGGTACCGCCGGCTTGGGCCCGTAATCGCTGCTCGCAGCTATATTATATATATATATATATATATATATATATATATATATATATATATATATATATATATATATATATATATATATATATATACATACACATACATACACACACATACATATATATGTATATATATATATATATGTATATATATATATATATATATATTATTGTTCAAAAGTTTGGGGTCAGTAAGATTTTTTATGTTTTTAGGAGAAGTGTCTTCTGCTCACCAAGGCTGCATTTATTGATTAAAAATACAAACAAAAACAGTAATATTGTGAAATATTATTCCAATTTAAAACAGCTGTTTTCAATTTTTAAATATTTTACATAGTAATTCATTTCTGTGATCAAAGTTGAGTTTTCAGCATCATTACTCCAGTCTTCAGTGTCACATGATTCTTCAGAAATCATACGAATATGATGATTGATGCTCAATAAATATTCATTATTATTTTCAATGTTGAAAACAGTTGTGTACAGTTTTTTTTTTTTTTTCAAAATGCTTTGATGAATGTAAAGTTCAAAAGAACAGCATATATTTCAAATATATATATTTTTAACATTATAAATGTCTTTACTGTAACTGTTGATCAGTTTAACTCATCCTTCATAAATAAAAGTACTGATTTATTTTATTTATTTCCCCCAAAAATAAAATTTTAATTATTACTAACCCAAAACTTTTGAGCGGTAGTGTTTAACGTTACAAAAGCTTTAGATTTCAGATAAATGCTGTTCTTTTGAACTTTCTATTCATCAAAGACTGTACACAACTGTTTTCGACATTTAAAATAATAATGAATGTTTCTTGAGTATCAATCATCATATTAGAATAATTTCTGAAGGATCATGTGACAGTGACGACTGGAGTAATGATGCTGAAAACTCAGCTTTGATCACAGGAATAAATAACAGTTTAAAATATATTAAAATAGAAAGCAGCTGTTTTAAATTGGAATAATATTTTACAATATTACTGTTTTTGTTTGTATTTTTAATCAAATAAATGCAGCCTTGGTGAGCAGAAGAAACTTCTCTGTTATGTGCGCGCCACAGACTGCACGCACGTCCGCTTAGAGTTCCGCCTTTTGCCTTCCGTCAATATTACGTTATTAGAAAAATATTTTTTTAGAGAATCGATTTTTTGACATTTGTGAATCGATTCAGAATCGTCCACGTCCGCATCGCGATGCATCTAAGAATACATTTTTTCTCCCACCCCTAGATTTCATACAACAGGTTAATAAACAGTTACAATTAAGTCACTTACATTTTAGATGCAATGTTGACTGTTTTTGTTCTGTTTCAGCAGCGAAAATAGTTAAACAAAGATCACGGCAGAACCATCACGCATCACGTGTTTTCTCATAACTGAACGATTCAGCATTTTTAACGAATCGGTTGACTCAAAGATTGAATGATCAACCCAGAAACATCTGTCTTATTCATGATCGACTCATTCGAACGAATCGTTTGAACGAATGAATCAATGACTCGCTTATTAAGATGGATGCCTGGCGACACCTAATGGCGGTTTAGTGTTGTTTAAAAGCATCATTCTTTCCCACTTGTGTGTGATTTGTGTGTGCAACATTATCATTATTTTTCTTACACTATTATATTAGCGATTTAAAAGCACCCACTCGTGTCACACGTCGATTAACCGGTGGGAAAATATCCTCAGACACATACCTAATACATGTATATTTAAATACAATATTGGCCTACCTGGTAAAAAGTTTTATATACTATTTTGATATCCTTTTGGACACAAGAGGGCAGTATAGCCCTATGTTTGCTTTTTTGTTGAACCAAATAGCACTAAATAGCCTGTTTTAACTTTTTCATTCTTCTTGAATTGCAAAAACAGAATAAAATGGGTTTAGTTGTGATATTTGTATACTTTTATATAGAAATAAATGGTATATAATTACATTTTTAGAAGATTTTAAGTGTTTCCTTTTTGGACATTATTTAATCCCTCGCCATAGCAAAACCGTTTGAGATATTTATTATCCATTCACAATTTAGCATATTTAATGTAGTTTCATCAAAAAAGTTTGGTACGAATAAAATAAATAGTTTAAGAGGAGTGGCTAAAAATTCAGAGGCTGATTTTGCAAAAAAATTCACATTCAGACCAAAATATCTGACTTCCTGATGGCCAGAGCTATTGAATGTAAATTTTGTCAAAAGCATGTTGAAAGTGACACACTTCCTGCTGCCAGTTGGTGGCGCTATAACTTTGACTCACAATAGCTACATCCATCTGATCGGCCTCTTACCACGAACACACTGCTGAAGTTTCATCAAGATCAGTTAATGTATGCAGAAGTTATTCCACTTCCGTGTTTCTCTTTTCTCGCCATAAATTCGATTCCTCGCCACAGCCAAACCGTTCGAGATATCAAAAATCCGTCCGCAATTTAGCATCCTCAAAGTCTTGACTACATGCACACCGAGTTTGAAGGGGACACAGTGAATTTTCTAGGAGGAGTATTTCACATTCCACAGCAAGTGTTTTCCAAACAACCCATAATAGCCGACTTCCTGTTGGGCTGGCGTAAAACTTGACCGGGGTAAAGTTGTTCGGCCCGATGAGATCTATATGTGTACCGAGTTTCATATTAATTCATGCGAGCGTGTTTGATATATGGATCAAGTTTTAGAACCCCGTTCAAGGGGGCGCTGTTGAGCCCCCCTGCCACGCCCGGGTACCAACTTCAGCCCGGCCCTGATGGCCGTGGGTTCTGACCTGTGTGCAAAGTTTCAAGAGTTTTTGAGCACGTTAAGGACCCCAAAAGCCCCTGAAACCTTGATTAACAATATAAAAGCAATAGTCAAACCCCCCCCCCCCCCCCCTCCCCTCACACACACACACAGACACAGAGAGAGGGAGAGAAAATTCTTCAGAAAATCCACATTCAAACCAAAATATCTCTCTTCCTGTTGGTCGGAGATGGTTCATGTAAATTAGAAAGTTGTCCGTCTTGATGAGAACAATACACATACCAAGTTTTGTTGCTGTTGATAAAACTAACCCCCCCACTTATGACTAAAGGTGGCGCTACTGAGCCCCTCACCACGCCCGTTTCTGAAACTTTGCACATGTCTACTGGATAATAAATGTGATGTGTCTGTCGAGTTTCATGCAATTTCAAGTATGTTAAGAGTCTCAAAAGCATAAAAAAAGAATATTAAAGTTTGATGCGTTGCCACGGCAACAGTATCTAAGATATCAATAATCCTTTCACAGGTTTACATCTGCCGTGTGTCTACATTGTACACATAAAGTTTGAAGCAAATCTGGTAAAAATAAGACAGTGATTTCAAAGCATTTTAATAGTGATGTACTTCTTGCTGCCTGTTGGTGGCGCTATAACTTTGACTCACAATAGTCACATCTCTGCGATCGGCCTCTTACAACGAACACACTGCTGAAGTTTCATCAAGATCAGTTAATGTATGCAGAAGTTATAACACACTTCCTGTTTCATTTTTTCGCCATAAATTCGTTTCCTCGCCACGGCCAAACCGTTCGAGATATCAAAAATCCGTCCGCAATTTAGCATCCTCAATGTCTTGACTTCATGCACACCGAGTTTGGAGGCGAATCGATGAATTCCCTAGGAGGAGTACATTAAATTCCACAGCATGCGTTTCCAAACAACCCTAAATAGCCGACTTCCTGTTGGGCTGGCGTAAAACTTAGAGCACGAAAGTTGTTCGGCCCGATGAGATCTATATGTGTACCGAGTTTCATATTATTACATGCAAGCGTGTCTGATTTATGGACAAGTGTTCGGATCCCGTTCCAGGGGGCGCTGTCGAGCCCCCCTGCCACGCCCGGGTACCAGCTTCAGTCCGGCCCTGATGGCCGCGGGTTCTGACCTGTGTGCAAAATTTCAAGAGTTTTCGAGCATGTTAAGGGCCCCAAAAGTGGCCGAAAGGTTGACAAAATAATAATAATAATAATAATAATAAATATAGCTGCGAGCAGCGATTACGGGCCCAAGCCGGTGGTACCGCAACCCCGGTGCCTTTAGTTACCAAAAGGCACCGGGGTGGCGGTACCGCCGGCTTGGGCCCGTAGTCGCTGCTCGCAGCTATATTATATATATATATATATATATATATATATATATATATATATATATATATATATATATATATATATATATATATATATATACATACACATACATACACACACATACATATATATGTATATATATATATATATATGTATATATATATATATATATATTATTGTTCAAAAGTTTGGGGTCAGTAAGATTTTTTATGTTTTTAGGAGAAGTGTCTTCTGCTCACCAAGGCTGCATTTATTGATTAAAAATACAAACAAAAACAGTAATATTGTGAAATATTATTCCAATTTAAAACAGCTGTTTTCAATTTTTAAATATTTTACATAGTAATTCATTTCTGTGATCAAAGTTGAGTTTTCAGCATCATTACTCCAGTCTTCAGTGTCACATGATTCTTCAGAAATCATACGAATATGATGATTGATGCTCAATAAATATTCATTATTATTTTCAATGTTGAAAACAGTTGTGTACAGTTTTTTTTTTTCAAAATGCTTTGATGAATGTAAAGTTCAAAAGAACAGCATATATTTCAAATATATATATTTTTAACATTATAAATGTCTTTACTGTAACTGTTGATCAGTTTAACTCATCCTTCATAAATAAAAGTACTGATTTATTTTATTTATTTCCCCCAAAAATAAAATTTTAATTATTACTAACCCAAAACTTTTGAGCGGTAGTGTTTAACGTTACAAAAGCTTTAGATTTCAGATAAATGCTGTTCTTTTGAACTTTCTATTCATCAAAGACTGTACACAACTGTTTTCGACATTTAAAATAATAATGAATGTTTCTTGAGTATCAATCATCATATTAGAATAATTTCTGAAGGATCATGTGACAGTGACGACTGGAGTAATGATGCTGAAAACTCAGCTTTGATCACAGGAATAAATAACAGTTTAAAATATATTAAAATAGAAAGCAGCTGTTTTAAATTGGAATAATATTTTACAATATTACTGTTTTTGTTTGTATTTTTAATCAAATAAATGCAGCCTTGGTGAGCAGAAGAAACTTCTCTGTTATGTGCGCGCCACAGACTGCACGCACGTTCGCTTAGAGTTCCGCCTTTTGCCTTCCGTCAATATTACGTTATTAGAAAAATATTTTTTTAGAGAATCGATTTTTTGACATTTGTGAATCGATTCAGAATCGTCCACGTCCGCATCGCGATGCATCTAAGAATACATTTTTTCTCCCACCCCTAGATTTCATACAACAGGTTAATAAACAGTTACAATTAAGTCACTTACATTTTAGATGCAATGTTGACTGTTTTTGTTCTGTTTCAGCAGCGAAAATAGTTAAACAAAGATCACGGCAGAACCATCACGCATCACGTGTTTTCTCATAACTGAACGATTCAGCATTTTTAACGAATCGGTTGACTCAAAGATTGAATGATCAACCCAGAAACATCTGTCTTATTCATGATCGACTCATTCGAACGAATCGTTTGAACGAATGAATCAATGACTCGCTTATTAAGATGGATGCCTGGCGACACCTAATGGCGGTTTAGTGTTGTTTAAAAGCATCATTCTTTCCCACTTGTGTGTGATTTGTGTGTGCAACATTATCATTATTTTTCTTACACTATTATATTAGCGATTTAAAAGCACCCACTCGTGTCACACGTCGATTAACCGGTGGGAAAATATCCTCAGACACATACCTAATACATGTATATTTAAATACAATATTGGCCTACCTGGTAAAAAGTTTTATATACTATTTTGATATCCTTTTGGACACAAGAGGGCAGTATAGCCCTATGTTTGCTTTTTTGTTGAACCAAATAGCACTAAATAGCCTGTTTTAACTTTTTCATTCTTCTTGAATTGCAAAAACAGAATAAAATGGGTTTAGTTGTGATATTTGTATACTTTTATATAGAAATAAATGGTATATAATTACATTTTTAGAAGATTTTAAGTGTTTCCTTTTTGGACATTATTTAATCCCTCGCCATAGCAAAACCGTTTGAGATATTTATTATCCATTCACAATTTAGCATATTTAATGTAGTTTCATCAAAAAAGTTTGGTACGAATAAAATAAATAGTTTAAGAGGAGTGGCTAAAAATTCAGAGGCTGATTATGCAAAAAAATTCACATTCAGACCAAAATATCTGACTTCCTGATGGCCAGAGCTATTGAATGTAAATTTTGTCAAAAGCATGTTGAAAGTGACACACTTCCTGCTGCCAGTTGGTGGCGCTATAACTTTGACTCACAATAGCTACATCCATCTGATCGGCCTCTTACCACGAACACACTGCTGAAGTTTCATCAAGATCAGTTAATGTATGCAGAAGTTATTCCACTTCCGTGTTTCTCTTTTCTCGCCATAAATTCGATTCCTCGCCACAGCCAAACCGTTCGAGATATCAAAAATCCGTCCGCAATTTAGCATCCTCAATGTCTTGACTACATCCACACCGAGTTTGAAGGGGGCACGGTGAATTTTCTAGGAGGAGTATTTCACATTCCACAGCAAGCGTTTTCCAAACAACCCATAATAGCCGACTTCCTGTTGGGCTGGCGTAAAACTTGACCGGGGTAAAGTTGTTCGGCCCGATGAGATCTATATGTGTACCGAGTTTCATATTAATTCATGCGAGCGTGTTTGATATATGGATCAAGTTTTAGAACCCCGTTCAAGGGGGCGCTGTTGAGCCCCCCAGCCACGCCCGGGTCCCAGCTTCAGCCCGGCCCTGATGGCCGTGGGTTCTGACCTGTGTGCAAAGTTTCAAGAGTTTTTGAGCACGTTAAGGACCCCAAAAGCCCCTGAAACCTTGATTAACAATATAAAAGCAATAGTCAAATCCCCCCCTCCCCTCACACACACACAGACACAGATAGGGAGAGAAAATTCTTCAGAAAATCCACATTCAAACCAAAATATCTCTCTTCCTGTTGGTCAGAGATGGTTCATGTAAATTAGAAAGTTGTCCGTCTTGATGAGAACAATACACATACCAAGTTTTGTTGCTGTTGATAAAACTAACACCCCCACTTATGACTAAAGGTGGCGCTACTGAGCCCCTCACCACGCCCGTTTCTGAAACTTTGCACATGTCTACTGGATAATAAATGTGATGTGTCTGTCGAGTTTCATGCAATTTCAAGTTGAGAGTGTTAAGAGTTAAGAGTCTCAAAAGCATAAAAAAAGAATATTAAAGTTTGATGCGTTGCCACGGCAACAGTATCTAAGATATCAATAATCCTTTCACAGGTTTACATCTGCCGTGTGTCTACATTGTACACATAAAATTTGAAGCAAATCTGGTAAAATTAAGACAGTGATTTCAAAGCATTTTAATAGTGATGTACTTCCTGCTGCCTGTTGGTGGCGCTATAACTTTGACTCACAATAGTCACATCTGTGCGATCGGCCTCTTACAACGAACACACTGCTGAAGTTTCATCAAGATCAGTTAATGTATGTAGAAGTTATAACACACTTCCTGTTTCATTTTTTCGCCATAAATTCGTTTCCTCGCCACGGCCAAACCGTTCGAGATATCAAAAATCCGTCCGCAATTTAGCATCCTCAATGTCTTGACTTCATGCACACCGAGTTTGGAGGCGAATCGATGAATTCCCTAGGAGGAGTACATTAAATTCCACAGCATGCGTTTCCAAACATCCCTAAATAGCCGACTTCCTGTTGGGCTGGCGTAAAACTTAGAGCACGAAAGTTGTTCGGCCCGATGAGTTCTATATGTGTACCGAGTTTCATATTATTACATGCAAGCGTGTCTGATTTATGGACAAGTGTTCGGATCCCGTTCCAGGGGGCGCTGTCGAGCCCCCCTGCCACGCCTGGGTACCAGCTTCAGCCCGGCCCTGATGGCCGCAGGTTCTGACCTGTGTGCAAAATTTCAAGAGTTTTTGAGCACGTTAAGGACCCCAAAAGCCCCTGAAACCTTGATTAACAATATAAAAGCAATAGTCAAATCCCCCCCTCCCCTCACACACACACAGACACAGAGAGGGAGAGAAAATTCTTCAGAAAATCCACATTCAAACCAAAATATCTCTCTTCCTGTTGGTCAGAGATGGTTCATGTAAATTAGAAAGTTGTCCGTCTTGATGAGAACAATACACATACCAAGTTTTGTTGCTGTTGATAAAACTAACACCCCCACTTATGACTAAAGGTGGCGCTACTGAGCCCCTCACCACGCCCGTTTCTGAAACTTTGCACATGTCTACTGGATAATAAATGTGATGTGTCTGTCGAGTTTCATGCAATTTCAAGTATGTTAAGAGTCTCAAAAGCATAAAAAAAGAATATTAAAGTTTGATGCGTTGCCACGGCAACAGTATCTAAGATATCAATAATCCTTTCACAGGTTTACATCTGCCGTGTGTCTACATTGTACACATAAAATTTGAAGCAAATCTGGTAAAATTAAGACAGTGATTTCAAAGCATTTTAATAGTGATGTACTTCCTGCTGCCTGTTGGTGGCGCTATAACTTTGACTCACAATAGTCACATCTGTGCGATCGGCCTCTTACAACGAACACACTGCTGAAGTTTCATCAAGATCAGTTAATGTATGTAGAAGTTATAACACACTTCCTGTTTCATTTTTTCGCCATAAATTCGTTTCCTCGCCACGGCCAAACCGTTCGAGATATCAAAAATCCGTCCGCAAGTTAGCATCCTCAATGTCTTGACTTCATGCACACCGAGTTTGGAGGCGAATCGATGAATTCCCTAGGAGGAGTACATTAAATTCCACAGCATGCGTTTCCAAACATCCCTAAATAGCCGACTTCCTGTTGGGCTGGCGTAAAACTTAGAGCACGAAAGTTGTTCGGCCCGATGAGTTCTATATGTGTACCGAGTTTCATATTATTACATGCAAGCGTGTCTGATTTATGGACAAGTGTTCGGATCCCGTTCCAAGGGGCGCTGTCGAGCCCCCCTGCCACGCCCGGGTACCAGCTTCAGTCCGGCCCTGATGGCCGCAGGTTCTGACCTGTGTGCAAAATTTCAAGAGTTTTCGAGCATGTTAAGGGCCCCAAAAGTGGCCGAAAGGTTGACAAAATAATAATAATAATAATAATAATAATAATAATCCTACCGAAAACAATAGGGCCTTCGCCCTTTCAGGGCTTGGGCCCTAATAATAATAATAATAATCCTACCGAAAACAATAGGGCCTTCGCCCCTTCAGGGCTTGGGCCCTAATAAATATAGCTGCGAGCAGCGATTACGGGCCCAAGCCGGTGGCACCGCAACCCCAGGCACCAGGGTGGCGGTACCGCCGGAACATATATATATATATATATATATATATATATATATATATATATATATATATATATATGTATTTATATATGTGTATATATATGAAGAGTTCAGATGTAAAAGCCTCTAAGTGCCATCTGAAATTTGCTTCCAGAATGATCATTTTTATCAAGCTTATCAAGCTTTTATCAAGAGGCTTTTGCATCTGAACTCTTCATATATATATATATATATATATATATATATATATATATATATATATATATATATATATATATATATATATATATATATATATATATATATATATATATATATATATGTATGTATGTATGTGTGTGTGTGTTTTTAGGAGAAGTCTCTTCTACTCACCAAGGCTGCATTTATTTGATTAAAAATACAAACAAAAACAGTAATATTGTGAAATATTATTCCAATTTAAAACAGCTGTTTTCTATTTTAAAATATTTTACACTGTAATTAATTTATGTGATCAAAGTTGAGTTTTCAGCATCATTACTCCCGTCTTCAGTGTCACATGATCCTTCAGAAATCATTCTAATATGATGATTGATGGTCAATAAATATTATTATTTTCAATGTTGAAAACATTTGTGTACAGATTTTTTTTCAAAATGCATTGATGAATGTAAAGTGCAGAAGAACAGCATTTATTTCAAATATAATTTGTTTTAACATTATAAATGTCTGTACTGTAACTTTTGATCAGTTTAACTCCTTCTCGATGAATAAAAGTATTGATTTATTTTATTTCTTTCACCCAATAATAAAATTAAAATTATTACTGACCCCAAACTTTTGAACGGTAGTGTTTAATGTTACAAAAGCTTTAGATTTCAGATAAATGCTGTTCTTTTGAACTTTCTATTCATCAAAGACTGTACACAACTGTTTTCGACATTTAAAATAATCATGAATGTTTCTTGAGCATCAATCATCATATTAGAATAATTTCTGAAGGATAATGTGACAGTGACGACTGGAGTAATGATGCTGAAAACTCAGCTTTGATCACAGGAATAAATAACAGTTTAAAATATATTAAAATAGAAAGCAGCTGTTTTAAATTGGAATAATATTTTACAATATTACTGTTTTTGTTTGTATTTTTAATCAAATAAATGCAGCCCTGGTGAGCAGAAGAAACTTTGCTTAAAAACATTAAAAATCTTACTGACCCCAAACTTTTGAACAGTAGTGTATATATATATTATATAAAAATGTAAGGGACAAGACACAGATAATTTTACTTGCTTGACCTGATTAAAACAATGAAAAAACTTAAATGAAAAAATAACTTGGGAATCACTAAAACGAGTGAATTAATCTGATTTTATGATACAGTCAAAATATTCTACAACAAATTCTTTAAATTCAACGATGTTGAGAACGGAACAAGAATAAAAAAAGAACTATAAACAAGCTGAAACTAAATAAAATAAAAATGAAAACGAAAGTAAGCAGTGTTGGGCTCACACAACTCTCTCATTAGAATCAAAATGTTTCAACATTTGCGATGTATTTGGATGCTAAACTATCCTTTATCATAGGCTTTGTACTTCACTCACTTTCCAATATCGACGGAAAAAATCATCCTATTCACGCGCAAAAATGTGCTTGGAAACATCACAGTGGAGCGGTGCTTACCAATTGAATGGTACGAATTGTAGTACTGACTATTTAAACAGAGCATTGTAAATTTTATATGTTAGGTTGACTATTTTAAAATGTGCTTGGAAACATCACAGTGGAGCGGTGCTTACCAAGTGAATGGTACGATTTGTAGTACTGACTATTTAAACAGAGCATTGTAAATTTTATATGTTAGGTTGACTATTTTATTAATATATTTTATTAAGGCTATAATGAACAGGCTGCGATGTCAAGATTGTAATGCTGGAATGTGTGTGTGTTTGGGGGGGGGGGGACACATAAAAACATACTTTGTCATTTTGTTCAGAACATCATTCAAACTGTAAAGTGTTAACTTATATTTTTGTACAGTAGCAATAAAACACAACATTGTGCTTTTTTAAAATACATTCAAGCAGTCCGCCCCCGAAAATGAAACTAAAATGCTCATGACTGCACAGGCATTCATAATGGTGCTCGTCCTCAGCGAGGAACGAGCAGAACAGAGTCAACGTTTTTTAGGTCATTCCTCCTTCCATAGGAATTTATTGAAAACGCTCGCTCTGCTCCGCACCATTATCAATGTCCGTGCGGACGAACATATTTTACTTTCGTTTTTAAGTTAGCGATTAAAAAGCCCCCAGCGGTGTCACACGTCAGTTAACCGGTGGTAAAATATTCTCACCGTCACATACCTAGTATATTTTTATATAGATATAATAGGCCTACCTGATTTTGAACACAAGAGGGCAGTATAGCACTATGTTTGACTTTATTTATTTATTGTTTAGACTAAACAACCATTCTGGCAATTTTTAAACTTAAACTTCATTCTTAAATTGAAAAAAAAAAAGAATAAAATGAGTTAAGTTCAGATATTTGTATACTTTTATATAGTAATAAATGGTGTATAATTAAATTTTTAGAATATATGACGTTTTTAGTGTTTCCTTTTTTGACATTACTTTAATCCCTCGCCATGGCAAAACCGTTTGAGATATTTATTATCCGTTCACAATTTAGCATAATTAATATATTTTTATCATGTTGAAAAAGTTTGGTGGGAATAAAATAAACCACTTAGATAAAGGTGGCTAAAAATTCAGAGGCTGATTTAGCAAAAAAATCCACATTCAGACCAAAAGATCTGACTTCCTGATTGTCAGAGCTAATGACTTTAAATTAGAAAGTTGTCTGGGTCGATGAGATCAATATATGAACGGAGTTTTTTTTATTGTAGTTAAAACTAACCCCCCCACTTTTGTCAAAAGCATGTTGAAAGTGACAGACTTTCTTGCTGCCAGTTGGTGGCGCTATAAACTTTGACTCACAATAGTTACATCCATCTAATCGGCCTCTTACCACGAACACTCTGCTGAAGTTTCATCAAGATCAGTTAATGTATGCAGAAGTTATTCCACTTCGTGTTTCTCTTTTCTCGCCATAAATAGGCTTTATGCCCAGCTCCACTACTTCCTGAACTTCAGCCAGCTCCTTTGTTTCCTGTCTGCAATTATTGGACAAACTGATTAATCCAGGTGTGCCTGACCTCAGTAACAATACTCAGACACACCTGGATTAATCAGTTTGTCCAATAATGTCAGACAGGAAACAAAGGAGCTGGCTGAAGTTCAGGAAGTAGTGGAGCTGGGCATAAGGCCTATTCGATTCCTCGCCACGGCCAAACCGTTCGAGATATCAAAAATCCGTCCGCAATTTAGCATCCTCAATGACTTGACTTCATGCACACCGAGTTTGGTGGGGATTGGATGAATTCTCTAGGAGGAGTATTTCGCATTCCACAGCAAGCGTTTTCCAAACAACCCATAATAGCCGACTTCCTGTTGGGCTGGCGTAAAACTTGACGCGGAAAAAGTTGTTTGGCACGATGAGATCTATATGTGTACCGAGTTTCATAGTAATTCATGCAAGCGTGTTTGATCTATGGACCAAGTTTTCAGACCCAGTTCAAGGGGGCGCTGTTGAGCCCCCCTGCCACGCCCGGGTACCAGCTTCAGCCCGGCCCTGATGCCAGGGGGTTCTGACTTGTGTGCAAAGTTTCAAGAGTTTTTGAGCACGTTAAGGACCCCAAAAGCCCCTGAAACCTTGATTAACAATATAAAAGCAATAGTCAGATCCCCCCTCCCCTCACACACACAGAGACACAGAGAGAGGGAGAGAAAATTCTCCAGAAAATCCACATTCAAACCAAAATATCTCTCTTCCTCTTGGTCCTAGCTAGTTACTGTAAATTAGAAAGTTGTCCGTCTTGATGAGATCAATACACATACCAAGTTTTGTTGCTGTTGATAAAACTAACCCCCCCACTTTTGACTAAAGGTGGCGCTACTGAGCCATTTCACCACGCCCGTTTCTGAAACTTTGCACATGTCTACTGGATAATAAATGTGATGTGTCTGTCGAGTTTCATGCATTTTCAAGCATGTGAAGAGTCTCAAAAGCATCCGAAAAGAATAATAAAGTTTGATGCGTTGCCACGGCAACAGTATCTAAGATATCAATAATCCTTTCTCAGGTCTACATCTGCCGTGTGTCTACATTATACACATAAAGTTTGAAGCAAATCGGGTAAAAATAAGAGGGTGAATTCAAAGCATTTTGAAAGTGACACACTTCCTGTTGCCAGTTGGTGGCGCTATAACTTTGACTCACAAATGTCACATCCATGTGATCGGCCTCTTACAACTAACACACAGCTGAAGTTTCATCAAGATCAGTTAATGTATGCAGAAGTTATAACACACTTCCTGTTTGAATTATTCGCCATAAATTCGTTTCCTTGCCACGGCCAAACCGTTCGAGATATCAAAAATCCGTCCGCAATTTAGCATCCTCAGTGTCTTGACTTCATGCACACCGAGTTTGGAGGCGAATGGATGAATTTCCTAGGAGGAGTACTTCAAATTCCACAGCATGCGTTTCCAAACAACCTATAATAGCCGACTTCCTGTTGGTCTGGCGTAAAACTTAGAGCACGAAAGTTGTTCGGCCCTATGAGGTCTATATGTGTACCGAGTTTCATATTATTACATGCAAGCGTGTCTGATTTATGGACAAGTGTTCGGATCCCGTTCCAGGGGGCGCTGTCGAGGCCCCCTGCCACGCCCAGGTACCAGCTTCAGCCCGGCCCTGATGGCCGCGGGTTCTGACCTGTGTGCAAAATTTCAAGAGTTTTCGAGCATGTTAAGGGCCCCAAAAGTGCCCGAAAGGTTGACAAAATAATAATAATAATAATAATAATTAAAGCTGCAAGCAGCGATGAAAGGGCCCTCGCACCCGTGCCATCAACACTCGGTGGCTTTAGGAAGACAGAGCATGGTTGGGAAATGTACATTTAAGGAGGTATATATAGTAAGAGTATGTCAAAGTCAGTTACAAAATGTTTTGTATAATGGTGATAATAGCATGCTTCATGACTCAGCTAAGTGTTGCTAGCATATTTAGTGTGTTTCTAGCATGCTTAGTACACAATAATTATGTGGTTAGTACTGCATTACTGTGTTAACCATGTCAGTTTCTGTTGCCAGTAGGTGGCGTTATGACTATAACTGAATATGAGCTTGGATGTGTGTTCAGGACAGAACTCTTATCAAACGTGTGAAGTTTGGTGCAAATTGGACATTGCCTTCTTGAGTAACAACAAAGTCATGTTTCATTGAATTAGCATGCTTTAGCACTTAGCTAAGCATTGTTAGCATGTTTTAACATGTTTCTAGCATGTTTAGAACTCAATGGCATTTTTAACATGTTGCTAGAACGGCATC
This sequence comes from Scardinius erythrophthalmus, assembly GCF_964197995.2. NCBI lineage: Eukaryota > Metazoa > Chordata > Actinopteri > Cypriniformes > Leuciscidae > Scardinius > Scardinius erythrophthalmus. The sequence goes on along the minus strand of NC_138241.1, from coordinate 8,207,070 downwards.
AACGTGTTAAACATGTCACTTCCTGTTGCCAGTTGGTGGCGCTATTACTATAATTGAACATTCTCATGTAGATGTGTTCAGGCCATGACTCTTATCAAAAGTGTGAAGTTTGGGGCAGATTGGACATTCCATGCCTGAGTTACAGCAAATTCATATTTAATTGCAGTAATATCATTCTTTAGCACTTAGCTAAGTGTTTGCTAGTATGTTTTAGCATGTCTATAGTATGTTGGTAGGATGTTTAGCACCTACTGGCATTTTTTTATATGTTATTAGGAGTCAAGAACAGTGTTAAACGTCACTTCCTGTTGCCAGCAGGTGGCGCTATGACTATAACTAAATATGAGCATGGACATGTGTTCAAGAGATAACTCTTATCAAACGTGTGACGTTTGGGGTAGATTGTACATTGCCTTCTTGAGTAACAACAAAGTCCTGTTTCATTGAATTAGCATGCTTTAGCACTTAGCTAAGTATTGCTAGTATGTTTTAACATGTTTCTAGCATGTTTAGAAGTCAATGGCATTTTTAACATGTTGCTAGAATGGCATCAACGTGTTAAACATGACACTTCCTGTTACCAGTAGGTGGCGCTATTACTATAACTGAATATTCTCATGTAGATATGTTCAGGACAGAACGCTTATCAAAAGTGTGAAGTTTGGGGCAGATTGGACATTCCATGCCTGAGTTACAGCAAATTCCTATTTAATTGCAATAATAGCATGCTTTAGCACTTAGCTAAGAGTTTGCTAGCATGTTTTAGCATGCTTCTAGTATGTTGTTAGCATGTTTAGCACTTGCTGGCACTTTTTTATATGTTATTAGGAGTCCATAACAGTGTTAAACATGTCACTTCCTGTTGCCAGCAGGTGGCGCTATGACTATAACTGAATATGAGCATGGTCATGTGTTCAGGACAGAACGTTTATTAAAAGTGTGAAGTTTGGCGCAGATTGGACATTGCCTTCTTGAGTAACAACAACATCCTGTTTCATTGAATTAGCATGCTTTAGCACTTAGCTAAGTATTGCTAGTATGTTTTAACATGTTTCTAGCATGTTTAGAAGTCAATGGCATTTTTAACATGTTGCTAGAATGGCATCAACGTGTTAAACATGACACTTCCTGTTACCAGTAGGTGGCGCTATTACTATAACTGAATATTCTCATGTAGATATGTTCAGGACAGAACGCTTATCAAAAGTGTGAAGTTTGGGGCAGATTGGACATTCCATGCCTGAGTTACAGCAAATTCCTATTTAATTGCAATAATAGCATGCTTTAGCACTTAGCTAAGAGTTTGCTAGCATGTTTTAGCATGCTTCTAGTATGTTGTTAGCATGTTTAGCACTTGCTGGCACTTTTTTATATGTTATTAGGAGTCCATAACAGTGTTAAACATGTCACTTCCTGTTGCCAGCAGGTGGCGCTATGACTATAACTGAATATGAGCATGGTCATGTGTTCAGGACAGAACTCTTATCAAACGTATGAAGTTTGGGGCAGATTGGACATTCCATGCCTGAGTTACAGCAACTTCCTGTTTCATGGCGAAACATCAAAATTTGTCAGGCCGCCGAGGACCCGCCCTTCGACGAAAACTCAAGATCTTCGCAATTTAACGTCGCAAAGGCCTTAAGATTACACTCACCAAATTTGAAGATGATCAGATTAAAACTGTAGGAGGAGTTCGTTAAAGTATGAGGCCTGAAAATGTCAAAAACTGCACAAAAATCTGGGAGGAAGTTCAAAATGGCTGACTTCCTGTTGGGTTTAGGGCTATGCTCCAAGAGACTTTTTTGTAGGTATTAGGTCATTACATGTATGTACCGAATTTCGTGCACGTACGTGGAACGTTGCGGGAGGCGCAATCCGTTGAACTTTTATAGGTGGCGCTATCGAGCCGTTTTGCCCCGTCCAATTCTGAAACCTATATCAGATGTAAATTTTCGCCAGTTCTGACGCGTGTGCAAAGTTTCGTGAGTTTTCGCGCATGTTTAGGCCCTCAAAAATGCAATTCAATGCGGAGAAGAATAATAATAATAATAATAATAATAATAATAATAATTAAAGCTGCAAGCAGCGATGAAAGGGCCCTCGCACCCGTGCCATCAACACTCGGTGGCTTTAGGAAGACAGAGCATGGTTGGGAAATGTACATTTAAGGAGGTATATATAGTAAGAGTATGTCAAAGTCAGTTACAAAATGTTTTGTATAATGGTGATAATAGCATGCTTCATGACTCAGCTAAGTGTTGCTAGCATGTTTAGTCTGTTTCTAGCATGCTTAGTACACAAGAATTATGTGGTTAGTACTGCATTACGGTGTTAACCATGTCAGTTTCTGTTGCCAGTAGGTGGCGTTATGGCTATAACTGAATATGAGCATGGATGTGTGTTCAGGACAGAACTCTTATCAAACGTGTGAAGTTTGGTGCAAATTGGACATTGCCTTCTTGAGTAACAACAAAGTCATGTTTCATTGAATTAACATTCTTTAGCACTTAGCTAAGCATTGTTAGCATGTTTTAACATGTTTCTAGCATGTTTAGAACTCAATGGCATTTTTAACATGTTGCTAGAACGGCATAAAAGTGTTAAACATGTCACTTCCTGTTGCCAGTAGGTGGCGCTATTACTATAACTGAATTTGAGCATAGACATGTGTTCAGGCCATGATTCTTATCAAATGTGTGAAGTTTGGGGCAGATTGGACATTCCATGCCTGAATTACAGCAAATTCCTATTTAATTGCAATAATAGCATGCTTTAGCACTTAGCTAAGAGTTTGCTAGCATGTTTTAGCATGTTTCTAGTATGTTGTTAGCATGTTTAGCACTTGCTGGCACTTTTTTATATGTTATTAGGAGTCCATAACAGTGTTAAACATGTCACTTCCTGCTGCCAGCAGGTGGCGCTATGACTGTAAGCATGATCATGTGTTCAGGACAGAACGCTTATCAAAAGTGTGAAGTTTGGGGCAGATTGGACATTCCTTGCCTGAGTTACAGCAAATTCATATTTAATTGCAGTAATATCATTCTTTAGCACGTAGCTAAGTGTTTGCTAGTATGTTTTAGCAAGTCTCTAGTATGTTGGTAGGATGTTTAGCACCTACTTGCATTTTTTTATATGTTATTAGGAGTCAAGAACAGTGTTAAACGTCACTTCCTGTTGCCAGCAGGTGGCGCTATGACTATAACTAAATATGAGCATGGACATGTGTTCAAGAGATAACTCTTATCAAACGTGTGAAGTTTGGGGTAGATTGTACATTGCCTTCTTGAGTAACAACAAAGTCCTGTTTCATTGAATTAGCATGGTTTAGCACTTAGCTAAGTACTGCTAGCATGTTTTAACATGTTTCTAGCATGTATAGAACTCAATGGCATTTTTAACATGTTGCTAGAACGGCATCAAAGTGTTAAACATGTCACTTCCTGTTGCCAGTAGGTGGTGCTATTACTATAACTGAATTTGAGCATAGACATGTGTTTAGGCCATGATTCTTATCAAATGTGTGAAGTTTGGGGCAGATTGGACATTACATGCCTGAGTTACAGCAAATTCCTATTTAATTGCAGTAATAGCATGCTTTAGCACTTAGCTAAGTGTTTGCTAGCATGTTTCTAGTATGTTGCTAACCTGTTTAGCACTTGTTGGCTCTTTTTTATATGTTATTAGGAGACCACAAGAGTGTTAAACATGTCACTTCCTGTTACCAGTAGGTGGCGCTATTACTATAACTGAATTTTCTCATGTAGATGTGTTCAGGACAGAACGCTTATCAAAAGTGTGAAGTTTGGGGCAGATTGGACATTCCATGCCTGAGTTACAGCAAATTCCTATTTAATTGCAATAATAGCATGCTTTAGCACTTAGCTAAGAGTTTGCTAGCATGTTTTAGCATGCTTCTATTATGTTGTTAGCATGTTTAGCACTTGCTGGCACTTTTTTATATGTTATTAGGAGTCCATATCAGTGTTAAACATGTCACTTCCTGTTGCCAGCAGGTGGCGCTATGACTGTAACTGAATATGAGCATGGTCATGTGTTCAGGACAGAACGCTTATCAAAAGTGTGAAGTTTGGGGCAGATTGGACATTCCATGCCTGAGTTACAGCAACTTCCTGTTTCATGGCGAAACATCGAAATTTGTCAGGCCGCCGAGGACCCGCCCTTTGACGAAAACTCAAGATCTTCGCAATTTAACGTCGCAAAGGCCTTAAGATTACACTCACCAAATTTGAAGATGATCAGATTAAAACTGTAGGAGGAGTTCGTTAAAGTACGAGGCCTGAAAATGTCAAAAACTGCACAAAAATCTGAGAGGAAGTTCAAAATGGCTGACTTCCTGTTGTGTTTAGGGCTATGCTCCAAGAGACTTTTTTGTAGGTATTAGGTCATTACATGTATGTACCGAATTTCGTGCACGTACGTGGAACGTTGCGGGAGGCGCACTCCGTTGAACTTTTATAGGTGGCGCTATCGAGCCATTTTGCCCCGTCCAATTCTGAAACCTATATCAGATGTAAATTTTCGCCAGTTCTGACGCGTGTGCAAAGTTTCGTGAGTTTTCGAGCATGTTTAGGCCCTCAAAAATGCAATTAAATGCGGAGAAGAATAATAATAATAATAATAATAATAATAATAAACAGAGCAATTCCAAGAGGGTCCTCACACCATCGGTGCTCGGGCCCTAATAAACAGAGCAATTCCAAGAGGGTCCTCACACCATCGGTGCTCGGGCCCTAATAATAATAATAATCCTACCGAAAACAATAGGGCCTTCGCCCTTTCAGGGCTTGGGCCCTAATAATCCTACCGGAAACAATAGGGACCTTCGCCCTTTCAGGGCTTGGGCCCTAAATATAGCTGCGAGCAGCGATTACGGGCCCAAGCCGGTGGCACCGCAACCCCGGTGCCTTTAGTTACCGCCGGCATGTTTCAACATTTGCGATGTATTTGGATGCTAAACTATTCTTTATTATAGGCTTTGTTCTTCACTCATGTTCCAATATCGACGGAAAAAATCATCCTCTTCACAAGCGCAAAAATGTGCTTGGAAACATCACAGTGGAGCGGTGCTTACTGTGAATGTATGAATTGTACTACTGACTATTTAGAGCAGTGTAATTTTTATATGTTAGGTTGACTATTTTATTATTATATTTTATGAAGGCTATAATGAACAGGCTGCGATGTCAAGATTACAATGCTGGAATGTGTATATATAACCATTAAGTCTATGGAGAGTCCCAACAAAGATAGTAAACCGTGTGTGTGTGTGTGTGTGTGTGTGTGTGTGTGTGTGTGGCGTGGGTGTGATTGAACAGTGGACACATAAAAACATACTCCGTCATTATACAGGACGACATTCAAACTGCAAAGTGTTAACTTATATTTGTGTACAGTCGCAATAAAACACAACATTGTGCTTTTGTAAAATAATTTCAAGCAATCCTCCCCCCAAAAGGTGCTAATTTTAAAATTAAACTTAAATGCTCATATTAGCGATTTAAAACGGTGCGCATCCACGGTGAGGAACGAGCAGAACAGAGTGAACGTTTTTCAGTTAATTCCTACTTCCATAGAAATTCATTTGAAACGCTCGCTCAACCACTATCAATGTCAGTGCGGACGAGCATATTTTACTTTCGTTTTTAAGTTGGCAATTCAAAAGCCCCCAGCGGTGTTACACATCGATTAACCGGTGGGAAAATATCCTCAGACACATACCTAATAAATGTATATTTAAATACAATATTGGCCTACCTGGTAAAAGGTTTTATATACTATTTTGATGTCCTTTTGGACACAAGAGGGCAGTATAGCCCTATGTTTGCTTTTTTGTTTAACCAAATAGCACTAAATAGCCTGTTTTTAACTTTTTCATTCTTCTTGAATTGCAAAAACAGAATAAAATGGGTTTAGTTGTGATATTTGTATACTTTTATATAGAAATAAGTGGTATATAATTACATTTTTAGAAGATTTTTAGTGTTTCCTTTTTGGACATTACTTTAATCCCTTGCCATAGCAAAACCGTTTGAGATATTTATTATCCATTCACAATTTAGCATATTTAATGTATTTTCATCATGTTGAAAAAGTTTGGTGGGAATAAAATAAATAGTTTAAGAGGAGTGGCTAAAAATTCAGAGGCTGGTTTTGCAAAAAAATCCACATTCAGACCAAAATATCTGACTTCCTGATGGCCGGAGCTGATGAATGTAAATTAGAAAGTTGTCCGGCTTGATGAGAACAATATAGAAACATTTTTTTTTTTACTGTAGTTAAAACTAACCCCCCCACTTTTGTCAAAAGCATGTTGAAAGTGACACACTTCCTGCTGCCAGTTGGTGGCGCAAAAACTTTGACTCACAATAGTTACATCCATCTGGTGGGCCTCTTACCACGAACACACTGCTGAAGTTTCATCAAGATCAGTTAATGTATGCAGAAGTTATACCACTTCGTGTTTCTCTTTTCTTGCCATAAATTCGTTTCCTCGCCACGGCCAAACCGTTCGAGATATCAAAAATCCGTCCGCAATTTAGAATCCTCAATGTCTTGACTTCATGCACACCGAGTTTGGTGGGGATTGGATGAATTCTCTAGGAGGAGTACTTCGCATTCCACAGCAAGCGTTTTCCAAACAATCCATAATAGCCGACTTCCTGTTGGGCTGGCGTAAAACTTGACCGGGGGAAAGTTGTTCGGCCCGATGAGATCTATATGTGTACCAAGTTTCATATTATTACATGCAAGTGTGTTTGATTTATGGACCAAGTTTTCGGACCCTATTTAAGGGGGCGCTGTTGAGCCCCCCTGCCACGCCCGGGTACCAGCTTCAGCCCGGCCCTGATGGCCGTGGGTTCTGACCCGTGTGCAAAGTTTCAAGAGTTTTCGAGCACGTTAAGGGCCCCAAAAGTGCCCGAAAGGTTGACAGAAAAATAAGAATAAATATAGCTGCGAGCAGCGATTGCGGGCCCAAGCCGGTGGCACCGCCACCCTGATGCCTTTAGTTACACTAAAGGCACCGGGGTGGCGGTGTCACCGGCTTGGGCCCTCCATCGCTGCTCGCAGCTATATTTATATATATATATATATATATATATATTTAATTATTTATATATATATATATATATATATATATTTATATATATTTATATATATATATATATATAAACACACTTAAAAAAATTATATATATATATTCCATTATTGAATAATAATCCTGGAGATCCGTTCCACTATTGAAGGGCAAAATTATCCTCTTCACATGCGCAACAATGAACAGACTACGATGTCAAGATTGCTTTTCTGGAATGTGTGTGTTTTGTTTTAAGAGACTTCTTAAGACACAACTTTTTAGTCAAGCTTTTAATTTATAAACTGTGTATTTTTTTTATACCTATTTTTTTACTGCAATGTTTGATTGTTTAAACTCTTTTGTTCTGTATGCTATAGCGCTTTGAGTATGTGAAAGGTGCATTATAAATAAAATGTATTATTATTATTATTATTCATAACTGTGCGTGCCCACGGCAAGGAACGAGCAGACCAAAGCGAACGTTTTTTAGTTAATTCCTACTTAATTCATTGAATATGCTTGCTCTACTCAGCACCATTATTAATATCTGTGCGGGCGTCCGTATTTTACCTTTAAGATAGCGATTTAAAAGCCCCCAGCGGTGTCACACGTCGATTAACCGGTGGGAAAATTTTCCCACAGTCACATCCCTATATATTTATATATAAATACAATAGGCCTACCTGAAAGAGAATTTTATTTGCCCGACCAGAGTAGCCTGATTAGAATGTCAATGACAAAAAGATTATTCTAATTTTATTACATTCATTTTAAGTTGCAATCAACAGTTGATAATAAATGTATTACTGATTTGGTAACAAGAAATGTATTACTGATTTGGCAAGGTTGCGCTGCTGAGGCTCGTGCAGCTTCTCCAGGCGAAATGTAAACAAATGAGTGCAGAACACAAAAAAGAAACTCGGTTAACAACTTACTGACTATAAAAAATATAAATAGTGAGTTTTTATACATTTTATAAGAGTTAACGTTAAGAAACCTCACTTGATGAGAAGGCTGTTTCCTGAATACAATCACGATTGAAACTGTGACATTGATTTCATACAACAGGTTAAAAACAGTTACAATCAAGTCACTTACATTTTAGATGCAATATTGACAGTTTTTGTTCTGTTTCAGCAGTGAAAATAGTTAAACAAAGATCACAGAAGAACCATCACGCGCATCTCTCAGCAACGTGTTTTCTCATTTCTGAATGATTCAGCATTTTGAACAAATCGGTTGACTCAAAGATTAAATGATCAATCCATAAACATAATGTCTTAATCATTAATGACTCAGTCATTCAAACGAATCGTTTGAACGAATGAATCAATGACTCACTCATTAAGACAGTCGCCTGGCGACACCTATTGGCGGTTTAGTGTTATGTAAGTATCATTCTTTCCAACGTGTGTGTGATTTGTGTGTGCACCAACAATGTCCGTGCGGACGTCCGTATATTACTTTCACTTTTATATTAGCGATTTAAAAGCGTCCGCTCGTGTCACATGTCGATTAACCGGTGGGAAAATATCCTCAGACACATACCTAATAAATGTATATTTAAATACAATATTGGCCTACCTGGTAAAAAGTTTTATATACTATTTTGATGTCCTTTTGGACACAAGAGGGCAGTATAGCCCTATGTTTGCTTTTTTGTTTAACCAAATAGCACTAAATAGCCTGTTTTTAACTTTTTCATTCTTCTTGAATTGCAAAAACAGAATAAAATGGGTTTAGTTGTGATATTTGTATACTTTTATATAGAAATAAATGGTATATAATTACATTTTTAGAAAATTTGTGGCTTTTAGTGTTTACTTTTTGGACATTACTTTAATCCCTCGCCATAGCAAAACCGTTTGAGATATTTATTATCCATTCACAATTTAGCATATTTAATGTATTTTCATAATGCTGAAAAAGTTTGGTGGGAATAAAATAAATAGTTTAAGAGGAGTGGCTAAAAATTCAGAGGCTGATTTTGCAAAAAATCCACATTCAGACCAAAATATCTGACTTCCTGATGGCTGGAGCTTATGAATGTAAATTAGAAAGTTGTCCGGCTTGATGAGAAAAATATACAAACTAATTTTTTTTTACTGTATTTAAAACTACCCCCCCCCACTTTTGTCAAAAGCATGTTGAAAGTTTAATTTATTTATTTATACAGGTAAGTTGACTGAGAACGAGTTCTCATTTACAGCAACGACCTGTGTAGGTCAACACAGAAAAAAAAGAGAAATACAGCCAAAAGTGCAATATACAGTAAAACAAGCTAAATAAATTAAGAGCAATTAAAAGGAAAGCAAAAACAATCACAGGGAACAAACACAGTCAGTAATAAAATGATCCTTAAGCAGACGTCTAAAATGGCTTAAAGGCATCAGATCATCCAGTTTAAAAGTACACTGTAATTCATTCCAAGTGTGAGGGGCATAAAAACTGAAAGCAGATCTACCCAATTCAGAGGAGATCTTTGGGATCTGTAATAATAGCCATCCCTGAGCTCTGGTCTGATAACCAGACCTTCTAACAGATAAAAGTGAATTAATATAAGATGGTAATTTGTGCAAAAGAGCTTTGTATACAAAAAGTGCAAAATGCATTTCTCTACGAGATTTTGAGGGCAGCCAATTTACTTTCTTATAAAGTATGCAATGGTGGGTACTAAACCTGTCCCCTGTAATAAAACGAATGGCACTATGTGCCAAAGTGACACACTTCCTGCTGCCAGTTGGTGGCGCTATAACTTTGACTCACAATAGTTACATCCATCTGATCGGCCTCTTACCACGAACACACTGCTAAAGTTTCATCAAGATCAGTTAATGTATGCAGAAGTTATAACACTTCGTCTCCTCTCTTTTCTCGCCATAAATTTGTTTCCTCGCCACGGCCAAACCGTTCGAGATATCAAAAATCCGTCCGCAATTTAGCATCCTCAATGTCTTGACTTCATGCTGACTGAGTTTGGAGGTGATTGAATGAATTCTCTTGGAGGAGTACATCACATTCCACAGCAAGCGTTTTCCAAACAACCCATAATAGCCGACTTCCTGTTGGGCTGGCGTGAAACTTGACAGAGGGAAAGTTGTTCGGCCCGATGAAATCTATATGTGTACCAAGTTTCATATTAATTCATGCAAGCGTGTTTGATATATGAACCAAGTTTTTCAGACCCTGTTCAAGAGGGCGCTGTTGAGCCCCCCTGCCACGCCCGTTTCTGAAACTTTTCACATGTCTACTGGCTAATAAGTGTTATGTGTCTTTCGAGTTTCATCCAATTTCAAGCATGCTAAGAGTCTCAAACGCATCCGAAAAGAATATTAAAATTTGATGCGTTGCCACGGCAACAGTATCTAAGATATCAATAATCCTTTCACAGGTTTACATCTGCCGTGTGTCTACATTATACACATAAAGTTTGAAGCAAATCGGGTAAAAGTAAGAGGGTGACTTCAAAGCATTTTGAAAGTGACACACTTCCTGCTGCCAGTTGGTGGCGCTATAACTTTGACTCACAATAGTCACATCTATGTGATCAACCTCTTACAACGAACACACTGCGGAAGTTTCATCAAGATCAGTTAATGTATGCAGAAGTTATAACACACTTCCTGTGTCCCATTATTCGCCATAAATTCGTTTCCTCGCCACGGCCAAACCGTTCGAGATATCAAAAATCTGTTTGCAATTTAGCATCCTCAATGTCTTGACTTCATTCACACCGAGTTTGGTGGCGATCGGATGAATTCCCTAGGAGGAGTATTTCACATTGCATTGTATGCGTTTTCCAAACAACGTATAATAACCGACTTCCTGTTGGGCTGGTGTAAAACTTAGAGCACAAAAGTTGTTCGGCCCGATGAGATCTATATGTGTACTGAGTTTCATATTATTATATGCAAGTGTGTTTGATTTATGGACCAAGTTTTCGGACACCATTCCAGGGGGGCTGTCGAGCCCCCCTGCCACGCCCGGGTACCAGCTTCAGTCCGGCCCTGATGGCCGCGGGTTCTGACGTGTGTGCAAAATTTGAAGAGTTTTTGAGCATGTTAAGGGCCCCAAAAATGGCAAAAAGGCAAAAAAAAAAAAATAATAATAATAGAAAAAAATAATCCTACCGAAAACAATAGGGCCTTCGCCCTTTCAGGGCTTGGGCCCTAATAATCCTACCGAAAACAATAGGGCCTTCGCCCTTTCAGGGCTTGGGCCCTAATTATAAATAATCCTACCGAAAACAATAGGGCCTTCGCCCTTTCAGGGCTTGGGCCCTAATAATAATAATAATAAATATAGGTGCGACCAGCGATTACGGGCCCAAGCCGGTGGCACCGCAACCCCGGTGCCTTTACCTAAAGGCACCGGGGTGGTGGTACCGCCGGCTTTGGCCCTTCATCACTGCTCGCAGCTATATTTATATATATATATATACATATATATATATATATATATATATATATATATATATATATATATACACACATATATAAATATATAAAAGACAGAAAATATTACTTGACTTACCTTATTCTGATTTTACGATACACTCAAAATATTCCACAACAAATCCTTTCAATTTAATGTAAAAATAAAAATGAAAGTAAGCAGTGTTGGGTTCACGTAACCCTCTCATTAGAATCAAAATGTTTCAATATTTGCCATGTATTTGGATGCTAAACTATTCTTTATTATAGGCTTTGTTCTTCACTCGTGTTCCAATATTGATGGAAAAAATCATCCTCTTCACACGCGCAAAAATGTGCTTGGAAACATCACAGTGGAGCGGTGCTTACTGTGAATGTACGAATTGTACTACTGACTATTTAGAGCAGTGTAATTTTTATATGTTAGGTTGACTATTTTATTATTATATTTTATTAAGGCTATAATGATCAGGCTGCGATGTCAAGATTGCAATGCTGGAATGTGTGTGTGTGTGTGTGTGTGTATGTGTGTTCATGTTTTTCTATCCCGGTGGGGACTTCAACCTGAATGCACACAGACTCATGGGGACTCGTGTCACAGTGGGGACCTAAATAGAGGTCCCCATGGGTAAACAAGCTTATAAATCATACAGAATTAGTTTTTTTGGAAATGTAAAAATGCAGAAAGTTTTCTGTGATGGGTAGGTTTAACAGGAAGTGTGTAGGGTTAGTGTGAGGAGATAGAATATACAGTTTGTAAAGTATAAAAACCATTAAGTCTATGGAGAGTCCGAACAAAGATAGTAAACCGTGTGTGTGTGTGTGTGTGTGTGCGTGTGAGTGTGTGTGTGTGTGTGTGTGTGTGTGGCCTGGGCGCGATGGAACAGTGGACACATAAAAACATACTCCGTCATTATACAGGACGACATTCAAACTGCAAAGTGTTAACTTATATTTTTATACAGTCGCAATAAAACACAACATTGTGCTTTTGTAAAATAATTTCAAGCAATCCACCCCCCGAAAGGCGCTAATTTTAAAATTAAACTAAAATGCTCATGGCTGCACGGGCATTCATAATGGTGCGCATCCACGACGAGGAACGAGCAGAACAGAGTGAACGTTTTTCAGTTAATTCCTACTTCCATAGGAATTCATTTGAAACACTCGCTCAACCACTATCAATGTCAGTGCGGACGAACATATTTTACTTTCGTTTTTAAGTTGGCGATTCAAAAGCCCACAGTGGTGTCACACGTCGAATAACCGGTGGTAAAATATTCTCACCGTCACATACCTAGTATATTTTTATGTAGATACAATAGGCCTACCTGATTTTGAACACAAGAGGGCAGTATAGCCCTATGTATGACTTGACTTTTATGGGACTAAATAGTACAATTACTATTTTTAAACTCATAAATAATTATTAAATTGAAGAAAAAAAGAATAAAATGGGTTTGGTTGTGATATTTGTATACTTTTATATAGAAATAAATGGTGTATAATTACATTTTTAGAAGATGACGCTTTTAGTGTTTCATTTTTGTACATTACTTTAGTCCCTCACTATAGCAAAACCGTTTGAGATGTTTAATATCCGTTCACAATTTAGCATCTTTAATGTATTTTCATCATTTTGAAAAAGTTTGGTGTGAATACAATAAGCCAGTTTGGAAGAGTAGCTAAAAACTCAGAGTCTGAAATATCCAAAAAATCCACATTCAAACCAAAATATCTGACTTCCTTTTGCTTGGAGCTAATGACTGAAAATTAGAAAGTTGTCCGGCTCGGTGAGACCAATATATATACTGATGTTTGTAACTGTTGGTAAAACTAACCCCCCCACTTTTGTCAAAAGCATGTTGAAAGTGACACACTTCCTGCTGCCAGTTGGTGGCGCTATAACTTTGACTCACAATAGTTACATCCATCTGATCGGCCTCTTACCATGAACACACTGCTGAAGTTTCATCAAGATCAGTTAATGTATGCAGAAGTTATTCCACTTCGTGTTTCTCTTTTCTCGCCATAAATTCGTTTCCTCGCCAGGGCCAAACCGTTCGAGATATCAAAAATCCGTCCGCAATTTAGCATCCTCAATGTCTTGACTTCATGCACACCGAGTTTGGTGGGGATGGGATGAATTCTCTAGGAGGAGTACTTCACATTCCACAGCAAGCGTTTTCCAAACAACCCATAATAGCCGACTTCCTGTTGGGCTGGCGTGAAACTTGACAGAGGGAAAGTTGTTCGGCCTGATGAGATCTATATGTGTACCGAGTTTCATATTAATTCATGCAAGCGTGTTTGATATATGGACCAAGTTTTCAGACCCCGTTCAAGGGGGCGCTGTTGAGCCCCCCTGCCACGCCTGTTTCTGAAATTTTTCACATGTCTACTGGCTAATAAATGTGATGTGTCTGTTGAGTTTCATGCATTTTCAAGCATGTGAAGAGTCTCAAAAGCATCCGAAAAGAATATTAAAGTTTGATGCATTGCCACGGCAACAATATCTAAGATATCAATAATCCTTTCACAGGTCTACATCTGCCATGTGTCTACATCATACACATAAAGTTTGAAGCAAATCGGGTAAAAATAAGACAGTGATTTCAAAGCATTTTGAAAGTGACACACTTCCTGCTGCCAGTTGGTGGCGCTATAACTTTGACTCACAATAGTCACATCCATGTGATCGGCCTCTTACCACGAATACACTTCTGAAGTTTAATCAAGGTCAGTTAATGTATGCTGAAGTTATAATACACTTCCTGTGTCCCTTATTCGCCATAAATTCGTTTCCTCGCCACGGCCAAACCGTTCGAGATATCAAAAATCCGTTCGCAATTTAGCATCCTCAATGTCTTGACTTCATTCACACCGAGTTTGGTGGCGATCGGATGAATTCTCTAGGAGGAGTATTTCACATTCCATTGTATGCGTTTTCCAAATAACATATAATAACCGACTTCCTGTTGGGCTGGTGTAAAACTTAGAGCATGAAAGTTGTTCGGCCCGATGAGATCTATATGTGTACTGAGTTTCATATTATTATATGCAAGTGTGTTTGATTTATGGACCAAGTTTTCGGACACCATTCCAGGGGGCGCTGTCGAGCCCCCCTGCCACGCCCGGGTACCAGCTTCAGTCCAGCCCTGATGGCTGCGGGTTCTGATGTGTGTGCAAAATTTCAAGAGTTTTCGAACATGTTAAGGACCCCAAAAGTGCCCGAAAGGTTGACAAAATAATAATAATAATAATAAATAATCCTACCGGAAACAATAGGGCCTTCGCCCTTTCAGGGCTTGGGCCCTAAATATAGCTGCGAGCAGCGATTACGGGCCCAAGCCGGTGGCACCGCAATCCTGGTGCCAGTGTGGCGGTACCGCCGGCTTTGGCCCTCCATCGCTGCTCGCAGCTATATTTATATTTATATATATATATATACACACACACACACACACATACATATATATATATATATATATATATATATATATATACACACACACACACACACACACACACACACACATATATATATATATATATATATATATATATATATATACACACACACACACACATACATATATATATATATATATATATATACAGTGGTGTGCCGTCAGAGCCAGCAGGGCCTTCTCTGCTGGCCCTGTCAAAATAGAATTTTTTTTTTCTAAAATTAAATTAATGTGTGTCTGAACATGTCTAAATTCAATTACTGTCTATCAGTACGTTACAATTATATTTCCAGAAAGAATATGGTTATTTTTTGTGAGTCTGAGCTGGATTTTACATATGTCATCTAAACGCCGTGGACCAGCACTAGTAGTATAGCTAGCCTTCCGTTGAAGCTGCCGTTTTCCAATTGATCATAACTTTGACTGACGTGTTTTATCAGCCAATCAAATTGTGATGCGTATGACAGAACGCCCCAGAGGCCCAGCGATGTGTCGATGGCTAGCCCGCGCTGATGTCATCGACATGGGTGGGCAGATACAATACATGTTTGTGTACAATAACAATTTTCAGGAAAAATAACATTACGATGTCCAGAAATAAATTTCATTAGTACATTGGGTCATTTTGGGTACATTTGTCATTCTAGATCTACCAATTTTGTTAATACCGAGAATTTCCACGTGAGTAAATCCATTGATAACTATGCAACTTTAGTGTTCGACGATGGTCCAGTGGTAGAACTTTAGCCAAGTGTGTCAGAGGTTCTGGGTTCGAGTCCACACTTGTATAGTTTTTTATTTTTATTTTACCGAATATGTTCATCAGTGGTTGTATATCAAGCAAGGCGTTTGTGTGCATTTTGTTTTGTAAGATTTCAACGAATAGAAAGTCTCCGCAACGGCGCTAGATTGAAGCGCGCATCTGAGTGAAAACTGTGCGCGAGCCACAAGAGAACACTGTATCCGCGCCACTGATAACAGCGGCAACGAGCACTCAGCTTGAACAACACATTTCAGCGCTAGAATGCATCTTATTCAACAAACGAAAATTAATGTCCTGCTAGTTAACCGGAGATGTTTTATTTATTTGTATTACTAACTTACATCCGTGCGCGAGATGTTTCAGCTCAGCTTTTATAATGTACAGTGGTGTGCGTGTGCGCTGAGGTTGAAGATCAGCTGTCTCGTCGTTGATGTTACGCAGTGCATACAGTGCATGATTGTATTTTTATTTTTTTTGGGGGGGGTAGATCGTTACTGAAGGCCCTGACTGAAACCCCACGGTACGCTACTGTATATATATATATATATATATATATATATATATATATATATATATATATATATAAATTTAAGGGACAAGACACAGATAATTTTACTTGCCTGACCTGATTAGAACAAAGAAAAAAAAAAAAAAAAAAAAATAAGTAGGGGATCACTAAATCGAGAGAATATTCTGATTTTATGATACACTCAAAATATTCCACAACAAATCCTTTAAATGTAATGATATTCCGAACGGTACAGGAATAAAAAATAAAAAATAAACTATAAACAAAGCCAAAACGAAAAAAATAAATATAATAAAAAAAATTAATTTCAAGCAATCCATGGCATGATTTATTTATTTTTTGGACTAAAACATTCTGGCTTTTTTTAAACTCAAACATAATTCTTAAATTGAATAATAATAATAATAAAAGAATAAAATGGGTTTAGTTCTGATTTCGTTGAAATCGCTCGCTCTCCGTACCTAACTTTTCCTGAATACAATCACAATTGAAACTGTGACATTGATTTCATACAACAGGATATTAACAGTTAAAATGAAGTCATTTACATTTTAGATACAATATTGACTGTTTTTGTTCTGTTTCAGCAGCGAAAATAGTTAAACAAAGATCACAGAAGAACGCATCTCACAGGAACGTGTTTTCTCATAACTGAATGATTCAGCATTTTGAACGAATTGGTTGACTCAAAGATTGAATGATCAATCCATAAACATCTGTTTATGTTTATGGATTGGATGTTTATGGATCCATGTTTATGGATCTGTATATGTTTATGGATTTCGAATCGTTTGAACGAATTAATCAATGACTCGCTCATTAAGACGGTCACTTGGCGACATCTAATGGCGGTTTAGTGTTGTTTAAAAGCATAATTCTTTCCAACGTGTGTGTGATGTGTGTGCACCATTATAAATGTCCGTGCGGACGTCCGTATTTTTCTTTCACTTTTATATTAGCGTTTTAAAAGCACCCGCTCGTGTCACACACGTCGATTAACCGGTGGGAAAATATCCTCAGACACATACCTAATAAATGTATATTTAAATACATTATTGGCCTAGTTGGTAAAAAGTTTTATATATTATTTTGATGTCCTTTTGGACACAAGAGGGCAGTATAGCCCTATGTATGACTTGAATTTTTTTTTACTTTACAGTTTTAAAATTTAGAATAAAATTAGAATAAAATTCTTTTTAAAAACAGAATAAAATGGGTTTAGATGTGATATTTGTATACTTTTATATAGAAATAAATGGTATAAAATTACATTTTTAGAAGATTTGAGGCTTTTAGTGCCTTTTGGAGGCTGATTTTGCAAAAAATCCACATTCAAACCAAAATATCTGACTTCCTGATGGTCGGAGCTAATGACTTTAAATTAGAAAGTTGTCCGGGTCGATGAGATCAACATACGTACTGAGTTGTGCTACTGTAGGTAAAACGACCCCCCCCCCCCACTTTTGTCAAAAGCATTTTGAAAGTGACACATTTCCTGCTGCCAGTTGGTGGCGCTTTAACTTTGACACACAATAGTTACATCCATCTGATCGGCCTCTTACCATGAACAAACTGCTGAAGTTTCATAAAGATCAGTTAATGTATGCATTAGTTATAACACTTCGTGTTTCTCTTTTCTCGCCATTAATTCGTTTCCTCGCCACGGCCAAAACGTTCGAGATATCAAAAATCCGTCCGCAATTTAGCATCCTCAATGTCTTGACTTCACGCTGACTGAGTTTGGAGGCGAATCGATGTATTTCCTAGGAGGAGTACATTAAATTCCACAGCAAGCGTTTCCAAACAACCCTAAATAGCCGACTTCCTGTTGGGCTGGCGTAAAACTTAGAGCACGAAAGTAGTTCGGCCCGATGAGATCTATATGTGTACCGAGTTTCAAATGAATTCATGCAAGCGTGTTTGATATATGGACCAAGGTATAGAACCCCGTTCAAGGGGGCGCTGTTGAGCCCCCCTGCCACGCCCGGCTACCAGATTCAGCCCCACCCTGATGGCCGCGGGTTCTGACCTGTGTGCAAAGTTTCAAGAGTTTTCGAGCACGTTTAGGGACCCAAAAGCCCCAGAAACCTTGAAAAACAAATGAAAAAGTAAATCTCACTCAACTGACAAATCACCCCCACCCCTCACACACTCAGAGACAGAGAGAGAGAGAAAATTCTCCAAAAAATCACATTCAAACCAAAATATCTGACTTTCTGTTGCTTTGAGCTAATAAGTGTAAATTAGAAAGTTGTCCGGCTCGATAAGAACAATATACATACCAAGTTTTGTGATTCTAGGTAAAACTAAGCCCCCATTTTTGACTAAAGGTGGCGCTACTGAGCCCCTCACCACGCCCGTTTCTGAAACTTTGCCCATGTCTACTGGATAATAAGTGTGATGTGTCTGTCGAGTTTCATGCAATTTCAAGTATGTTAAGAGTCTCAAAAGCATCAAAAAAGAATATTAAAGTTTGATGCGTTGCCATGGCAACAGTATCTAAGATATCAATAATCCTTTCACAAGTCTACATCTGCCATGTGTCTACATTATACACATAAAGTTTGAAGCAAATCGGGTAAAAATAAGAGAGTGATTTCAAAACATTTTGAAAGTGACACACTTCCTGCTGCCAGTTGGTGGCGCTATAACTTTGACTCACAATAGTCACATCCTTGTGTTCGGCCTCTCACAACGAACACACTGCTGAAGTTTCATCAAGATCAGATAATGTATGCTGAAGTTATAACACACTTCCTGTGTCCCTTATTCGCCATAAATTCGTTTCCTTGCCACGGCCAAACCGTTCGAGATATCAAAAATCTGTCCGCAATTTAGCATCCTCAATGTCTTGACTTCATGCTGACCGAGTTTGGAGGCGATTGGATGAATTCTCTAGGAGGAGTACATTAAATTCCAAAGCATGCGTTTCAAAACAACCCATAATAGCCGACTTCCTGTTGGGCTGGCGTAAAAAGTAAAAGTACGAAAGTTGTTCGGCCCGATGAGATCTATATGTGTACCAAGTTTCATATTATTACATGCAAGCGTGTCTGATTTATGGACCAAGTTTTCGGACCCCGTTCAAGGGGGCGCTGTCGAGCCCCCCTGCCACGCCCGGGTACCAGCTTCAGCCCGGCCCTGATGGCCGCGGGTTCTGACCCGTGTGCAAAGTTTCAAGAGTTTTCGAGCACGTTAAGGGTCTCAAAAGTGCCTGAAAGGTTGACAGAAAAATAATAATAATAATAATAATAATAATAAATATAGCTGCGAGCAGCGATAGCGGGCCCAAGCCGGTGGCACCGCCACCCTGGTGCCTTAGTTTAGGCACCGGGGTGGCAGTACCGCCGGCTTTGGCCCTCCATCGCTGCTCGCAGCTATATATATATATATATATATATATATATATATATAATACAAACATATATATATACTGTGTATATATATATATATATATATATATATATATATATATATATACCATTCAAAAGTTTGGGGTCAGGAAGATTTTTAATGTTTTTAGGAGAAGTCTCTTCTGCTCACCAAGGCTGCATTTATTTGATTAAAAATACAAACAAAAACAGTAATATTGTGAAATATTATTCCAATTTAAAACAGCTGTTTTCTATTTGAAGAGCTCTTTTCCAAAACGGGATAAACGCCATTTTTAAAAAAAATGAGTTTGTCATGTCATTTTGCTGTGTACTGGACCTATTCACTGCTCCATCAACGTTTCATGACAAATCGCTATATTTACTTGTTTAAAATGTACTGCAAGATGCAGTTTCTTTCCAAAACGAGATAAGCGCCAAACCTATTTTTAGCCTAAACGGGATATATCCTCTCAACCAATCAGAATTCGGTGAGCGTTCTATGCAATCCAAATAGGCGGCGATCTGAACAGAGGTTTGTTACTTTGTTTATGTTCTTTCATTCCTCAAAATGAGTGCTTTGAACTGTAGTAACACTTTTGATGGCCTTGATGAGCCAGTGAGACCTACACCTGGGGGTAGAAAACGCAGACTGGACAAAGAAAATCACAAAAAACAACAAAAAAAGAAGGTTCGTCACTCGGGTGGCGCGTTAATACCAACAGTGGGATCAACACAAAGCTGCCGCCAAAGGTTTCTGTCAGGCCGAGAGGCTGTCGCCGGACGATCTGATGGTAAATTTCAACTATTTTTATGAATAACAAAACAAGGTTGACCAGGACCAGGCCATACTTCATCTCCTGGACATCACGCAAGTGACAAGGAAGCGTCCGAAAGTCCAGGACATTAACAAACAAAAATACCGGAACGTATCTGTTAAGTACAGTCTTTTGTGCAACAGACATCCGGAGAATGTGCCCGTTTGCAAGGCGACCTTCATAAAAGTGTTTGAGTACAACTTTCGTTTCAGAATTGACTAGTATAATACTGTTTTGTAGGTTTCCCCCTCGCGATAAAGATATTTTCCTGTAAAGAAGCCTGCTAACGTGACATTAAAAGTACTGAATAGTTCTAATAGCCTAATAGCCTAAATGTGTTACTAAATGATTTGAATGTATTTTTAACATTGTTGTATTTAAGGACTGGTATTTGTATGTGTGTTATTTTTAAATTATTTGTTTTATGTGGTGGACAATATTAGAACATGTCACTGGAAATATGTATTTTATTTTTACTATTTATTTTATTTTATTTTACTATTTATTTTATTTGGCTTTTATTTATTTCATGCATTTGCACTTATTTAATTTATATTCATTTATACTATGAGTACCTGGTTATATGTTGCATGTTCTCTGGTTTGTTTTTTAAAAGACAAACCATCATTTTTTTTTCCAAAAATTGATGGATTTATACCGTTTTGAAAAATAAATAAATAAACTTTGAATTTATCATCAACAATATTGTTGTTTGATTTAATAATCATTGTTCAACGTGTTCAGACTGAGCCAAAAAAACATTTTAATTAGGATAAATTGAATATTCACAAAATGTGTGGGTCTAGGTAAAAAAATGTAATTTTCCTGAAAACTACTGAAATGGATTTATCCCGTTTTGGAAAAGAGCTTCTCATTTTAAAATATTTTACACTGTAATTAATGTATGTGATCAAAGCTGAGTTTTCAGCATCATTACTCCCGTCTTCAGTGTCACATGATCCTTCAGAAATCATTCTAATATGATGATTGATGGTCAATAAATATTAATTATTATTTTCAATGTTGAAAACAGTTGTGTACAGATTTTTTTTCAAAATGCGTTGATGAATGTAAAGTTCAAAAGAACAGCATTTATTTCAAATTGAATTTTTTTTAACATTCTAAATGTCTGTACTGTAACTTTTGATCAGTTTAACTCATTCTCGATGAATAAAAGTATTGATTTATTTTATTTCTTTCCCCCAAAATTAAAATTTAAATTATTACTGACCCCAAACTTCTGAACGGTAGTGTTTAATGTTACAAAAGCTTTAGATTTCAGATAAATGCTGTTCTTTTGAACTTTCTATTCATCAAAGACTGTACACAACTGTTTTCGACATTTAAAATAATAATGAATGTTTCTTGAGCATCAATCATCATATTAGAATAATTTCTGAAGGATCATGTGACAGTGACGACTGGAGTAATGATGCTGAAAACTCAGCTTTGATCACAGGAATAAATAACAGTTTAAAATATATTAAAATAGAAAGCAGCTGTTTTAAATTGGAATACTATTTTACAATATTACTGTTTTTGTTTGTATTTTTAATCAAATAAATGCAGCCTTGGTGAGCAGAAGAAACTTCGCTTAAAAATCTTACTGACGCCAAATTTTTGAACAGTAGTGTATATATATTAAATAAAAATGTAAGGGATAAGACAGATAATTTTACTTGCCTGACCTGATTAGAACAATGAAAAAAATTAAATGAAAAAATAACTTGGGAATCACTAAAACGAGGGCGCGATTGAACAGTGGACACATAAAAACATACTCTGTCATTTTGTTCAGATCATCATTCAAACTGCAAAGTGTTAACTTATATTTTTGTACAGTAGCAATAAAACACAACATTGTGCTTTTTTAAAATACATTCAAGCAATCCGCCCCGAAAATGAAACTAAAATGCTCACGGCTGCACAGGCATTCATAATGGTGCGCGTCCTCAGCGAGGAAAGAGCAGAACAGAGTCAACGTTTTTTAGGTCATTCCTCCTTCCATAGGAATTTATTGAAAACGCTCGCTCTGCTCCGCACCATTATCAATGTCCGTGCGGACGAACATATTTTACTTTCGTTTTTAAGTTAGCGATTAAAAAGCCCCCAGCGGTGTCACACGTCAGTTAACCGGTGGTAAAATATTCTCACCGTCACATACCTAGTATATTTTTATATAGATATAATAGGCCTACCTGATTTTGAACACAAGAGGGCAGTATAGCACTATGTTTGACTTTATTTATTTATTGTTTAGACTAAACAACCATTCTGGCAGTTTTTAAACTTAAACTTCATTCTTAAATTGAAAAAGAAGAATAAAATGAGTTAAGTTCTGATATTTGTATACTTTTATATAGTAATAAATGGTGTATAATTACATTTTTAGAATATATGAGCCTTTTAGTGTTTCCTTTTTAGACAATACTTTAATCCTTCGCCATAGCAAAACCGTTTGAGATATTTATTATCCGTTCACAATTTAGCATCATTAATATATTTTTATCATGTTGAAAAAGTTTGGTGGGAATAAAATACACCACTTAGATAAAGGTGGCTAAAAATTCAGAGGCTGATTTTGCAAAAAAATCCACATTCAGACCAAAATATCTGACTTCCTGATGGTCAGAGCTAATGACTTTAAATTAGTAAGTTGTCCGGGTCGATGAGATCAATATATGAACTGAGTTTTTTTTACTGTAGTTAAAACTAACCCCCCCACTTTTGTCAAAAGCATGTTGAAAGTGACACACTTCCTGCTGCCAGTTGGTGGCGCTATAACTTTGAATCACAATAGCTACATCCATCTGATCGGCCTCTTACCACGAACACACTGCTGAAGTTTCATCAAGATCAGTTAATGTATGCAGAAGTTATTCCACTTCGTGTTTCTCTTTTCTCGCCATAAATTCGATTCCTCGCCACGGCCAAACCGTTCGAGATATCAAAAATCCGTCCGCAATT
The DNA here is from genome assembly GCF_964197995.2 of Scardinius erythrophthalmus. NCBI lineage: Eukaryota > Metazoa > Chordata > Actinopteri > Cypriniformes > Leuciscidae > Scardinius > Scardinius erythrophthalmus. Next base: position 8,183,620 of record NC_138241.1, on the reverse strand, counting down.
TAGCATCCTCAAAGTCTTGACTACATGCACACCGAGTTTGGAGGGGACACGGTGAATTTTCTAGGAGGAGTATTTCACATTCCACAGCAAGCGTTTTCCAAACAACCCATAATAGCCGACTTCCTGTTGGGCTGGCGTAAAACTTGACCAGGGGAAAGTTGTCCGGCACGATGAGATCTATATGTGTACCGAGTTTCATATTAATTCATGCAAGCGTGTTTGATATATGGACCAAGTTTTAGAACCCCGTTCAAGGGGGCGCTGTTGAGCCCCCCAGCCACGCCCGGGTACCAGCTTCAGCCCGGCCCTGATGGCCGTGGGTTCTGACCTGTGTGCAAAGTTTCAAGAGTTTTTGAGCACGTTAAGGACCCCAAAAGCCCCTGAAACCTTTATTAACAATATAAAAGCAATAGTCAAATCCCCCCCCTCCCCTCACACACACAGAGACACAGAGAGAGGGAGAGAAAATTCTTCAGAAAATCCACATTCAAACCAAAATATCTCTCTTCCTGTTGGTCAGAGATGGTTAATGTAAATTAGAAAGTTGTCCGTCTTGATGAGAACAATACACATACCAAGTTTTGTTGCTGTTGATAAAACTAACCCCCCCACTTATGACTAAAGGTGGCGCTACTGAGCCCCTCACCATGCCCGTTTCTGAAACATTGCACATGTCTACTAAGTAATAAATGTAATGTGTCTGTCGAGTTTCATGCAATTTCAAGCATGCTAAGAGTCTCAAAAGCATCAAAAAAGAATATTGATGTTTGATGCGTTGCCATGGCAACAGTATTAAAGATATCAAAAATCCTTTCACAGGTCTACATCTGCCGTGTGTTTACATTATACACATAAAGTTTGAAGCAAATCGGGTAAAAATAAGAGGGTGATTTCAAAGCATATTGAAAGTGACACACTTCCTGCTGCCAGTTGGTGGCGCTATAACTTTGACTCACAATAGTCACATCCATGTGATCGGCCTCTTACAACGAACACACTGCTGAAGTTTAATCAAGATCAGTTAATGTATGCAGAAGTTATAACACACTTCCTGTGTATATTTTCTCGCCATAAATTCATTTCCTCGCCACGGCCAAACCGTTTGAGATATCAAAAATCCGTCCGCAATTTATCATCCTCAATGTCTTGACTTTATGCACACCGAGTTTGGAGGCGAATGGATGAATTTCCTAGGAGGAGTACATCAAATTCCACAGCATGCGTTTTCCAAACAACCCATAATAACCGACTTCCTGTTGGGCTGGCGTAAAACTTAGAGCACGAAAGTTGTTCGGCCCGATAAGATCTATATGTGTACCGAGTTTCATATTAATTCATGCAAGCGTGTTTGGTATATGGACCAAGTTTTCGGACCGCACTCGGACCCCATTCAAGGGGGCGCTGTCGAGCCCCCCTGCCACGCCCGGGTACCATCTTCAGCCCGGCCCTAATGGCCGCAGCTTCTGACCCGTGTGCAAAGTTTCATGAGTTTTTGAGCACGTTAAAGGCCCCAAAAGCCCCCGAAACCTTGAAGAACAATAATAATAATAATAATAATAATCCTAACGAAAACAATAGGGCCTTCGCCCTTTCAGGGCTTGGGCCCTAAATATAGCTGCGAGCAGCGATTACGGGCCCAAGCCGGTGGCACCGCAACCCCGGTGCCTTTAGTTACCTAAAGGCACCGGGGTGGCGGTACCGCCGGCTTTGGCCCTCCATCGCTGCTCGCAGCTATATTTATATATATATATATATATATATATATATATATATATATATATATATATATATATATATATATATATATATATATATATATATATTATTGTTCAAAAGTTTGGGGTCAGTAAGATTTTTAATGTTTTTAGGAGAAGTCTCTTCTGCTCACCAAGGCTGCATTTATTGATTAAAAATACAAACAAAAACAGTAATATTGTGAAATATTATTCCAATTTAAAACAGCTGTTTTCAATTTTTAAATATTTTACATAGTAATTCATTTCTGTGATCAAAGTTGAGTTTTCAGCATCATTACTCCAGTCTTCAGTGTCACATGATCCTTCAGAAATCATACTAATATGATGATTGATGCTCAATAAATATTCATTATTATTTTCAATGTTGAAAACAGTTGTGTACAGATTTTTTTTTTTCAAAATGCTTTGATGAATGTAAAGTTCAAAAGAACAGCATATATTTCAAATATATATATATTTTTAACATTATAAATGTCTTTACTGTAACTGTTGATCAGTTTAACTCATCCTTCATAAATAAAAGTACTGATTTATTTTATTTATTTCCCCAAAAAATAAAATTTTAATTATTACTAACCAGTGTTGGGGGTAACGAGTTACAAAGTAACGAATTACAGTAACGATATTACTTTTTTGGGTAACGAAATAAAGTAACGCATTACACTAAAAATATCGGTAACTACACTACTTTACTAGACTATAGGAGGATCTTTGTTGACATCTTTGTACGCATGCGCGAGTGGTTGTGTGGCAACAAATCAAACAGTATTGCGGGCTGTAAAGACGCGACGAGCACTTTCAAGAGAGTTAGCGGGCAAAATCCACAATATATAAGCACTTTAACATCTGAAGACCGGAGGAGGTTTGGAGAGAAGCTCAAAATTTGTATTGGTGACAAAATCGAAGTTATTCAAAGCCCATATGAGATCTCCGCTGACTGTGCGTGCAACTCCCCAAACAGACGAGGCATTTATACTTGACGCAACTGTTTTGTTTTAGACTGAACACCAGACCATACAACTGATTTAGACGCGCAAACTGGGTGATGATGAGATGTACTAATATCCGTCTGCTCGGGCAGATTCGGCTCAAAGTCGTGCATCTGCGGATGCGGAGGCGCGCGCGCTGTAAAGCCGAATCTGCCCGAGCAGGCGGATATTACTAGTTTTTTTATTACCTTCGCGCTCATGCGGACGCGTCGAGTATAAACAAGGTTTTACAGCTCAGCCACTTGTTTTTTCATATTTTTTTGCAAGTGGAAGATCTTGGTTTACATTTGGACTTGGATGTGATCTTATAGGCTTGAAAAGGTTGGTGACCACTGCATAACGCAAACCCAGTCAAACGTTTGACAGCAGTATCTTCTATTCTATGCGCCTTATAATCCGGTGCGCCCTATATATGAAAACAGTTATAAAATAGGCCATTCATTGAAGGTGCGCCTCTGCTTATAGTGCGGAAAATACGGTAGTCTGGGTGCTGTGGATCGCGGTTTGGGACACCTGAATCAGAACGCGAAAACATATGACTCGGTTGATTTGACTCAGTTTTATTATTTTTTATTTTATTCAATCTTCTATAAATACATAGTCACTAAGACTTAGGCCTACCATGAACAAAATGAGCCTCACAAACTCGATCAGTAACGTTAGGAATCCAGGCTTCGGAGCGTCCAGGTTCAATCGCCTAATTGCACACAACCATTTCTTTCGTTTTTCACGATCCTTTTCGGAGGGAATTCGAAAAAACTTTTTATCAGGCCCCCAACGAGCCGTACAATCGACCACACAGCAAGAGTGAACCATCCTCTTCTCTAAATCCTCCTCCAAACGTGCAAAACAATCAATTTACATGTATCTAGCGGTGTTTTCTGCCACACGATTCCCATGATGCAACGCGGCAAACATAAACAATGACGCCACAAAAGATCCGCCTATAGGAACGCGCTTTCCTGCGTTACCCAAGCCATTTTTGCCTGCGTGTAAAGCTCTGATCTGTTTGTGCTGCGTGCATGTCTGTGTATGTGTGTGTGTGCGCGCGTGCACCGTTGTCATAGAGATCGATTTAAATGACGTAGCTGCTGGTGCGAAGGGGAGCGGGAAATGGAGACGGAGACAGGGGGGTTCGGCCAGTGGCAATATTCACATCACTTTCAGTTTATTGCTCGAAAGGACAAAAATATTCGCGTGAAATGCACTTTGTATGCCCAGGCAGCAAGTACTGGCCATCGGGACTACCGGGAGATTCCCAGTGGGCGGACGTGCCTTTTGGGTCGACTCTTCTTTTTTCTTCTTCTTCTTAACGGACCATAAAACTCGTACATCGGCGGCCCATTCGTTTTGCTTAATTGGTGGCGCTGGGTTAAGTAAGTGCGTGCCGGTGTAATGCATTAGTTAAAAAAGTCTGTGTCAGTTTTTTTTTTTCCTGATAGCTGACCGGTCCATGAAACACCGTGGCCCATTGGATCTTTTCTTGATTGACACTGGGCTGGTCCAATCACATCTTTAAACACCTCCCCCTTTGGGCTTTGATCGAGCGTGCACGTGTGTCAGTGTGTATCTGTCAAAATAGTCTGAGAGATGGAGAAGAAACGCAAGGAATGTGCAGAGAAATAGCGTGAAAAATAGACACAGGCCCTTCAAGCAGATGCTGTAAAATGTGTCAAAATGTTTTCTGCAGCAGCATGACCTTCATCAGCTCCTGTGGCTGATGATGAGGATAGTGAGGAGGATCAGGACAGAGATGAGAAAGTGTAGAGCCTGCGGTAAGCAGAACTAACAGTTACTTTCAAAACACTTAGGCTATCCCATACACAAAAGATAAATATATTTGAAATATATTTTCAGAGTATATTTTGGAATATATGCAAATATTTGAAATTGGCCCAATAAATATATTTCACACTTAACATCATATATTTTTGTTATATTTCGGAATATATTTCAATGTACTTTTTTTCTGTATGGATCCCCAAAAGTGTCAAAATATATGTGGCATATATTCCAAATACATTGAAATATATTCTGAAATACAACTAAAATATATGATGTTAAGTGTGAAATATATTTATTGGGCCACTTTGAAATATTTGAATATATTCTAAAATATACTCTGAAAATATATTTCAAATATATTTATCTTTTGTGTATGGAATGTCATGAGTGTAGGAACCCATTACCCAGTAACACATTATTTCCACATCTGCATAGTTGACGATTACCGTAATTTACTATAAATTTAATGAGACGCGTTTGTAAACCATGTTTTCCGTCAAAATAAAAGATTATGTGCTTATATCTCTTTCAAGTATAGAAATTAGTACAAAACTAATTATGAAAGTTTCCTTTATTTTTCAGTGCATTTGTTTTACAATATATGTCTATTAGTGTGCTATTATTATTATGGCCAAAATGCCGATTTTTTTTTTTTGTCCCAGTCCAGCCCTGATTATGTGTCTACCACCGCAGACATTTGTCCTTTATCCTGTTGTTTGTGGATTTTACAGTGAGGCATATTTCTTTGTGCAGACATGGATATTATTCTTTCATATGGTTTTACATGCCATTTTGTATAGGCTACATTTATAAACACTATTTGGACAGGCTAAGTGATGATAGGACTATGATGTTTGTCCGTATCTACAGGGTAAATTAAGAAATGGGAAAGTAAAGTAATAAGTAGTGAAGTTACTTTTCAAATGCAGTAACTAGTAAAGTAATCTCATTACAATTTACAGAAGTAACTAGTAACTAGTAACTAATTACTTTTTTTGAGTAACTACCCCAACACTGTTACTAACCCAAAACTTTTGAGCGGTAGTGTTTAACGTTACAAAAGCTTTAGATTTCAGATAAATGCTGTTCTTTTGAACTTTCTATTCATCAAAGACTGTACACAACTGTTTTCGACATTTAAAATAATAATGAATGTTTCTTGAGTATCAATCATCATATTAGAATAATTTCTGAAGGATCATGTGACAGTGACGACTGGAGTAATGATGCTGAAAACTCAGCTTTGATCACAGGAATAAATAACAGTTTAAAATATATTAAAATAGAAAGCAGCTGTTTTAAATTAGAATAATATTTTACAATATTACTGTTTTTGTTTGTATTTTTAATCAAATAAATGCAGCCTTGGTGAGCAGAAGAAACTTCTCTGTTATGTGCGCGCCACAGACTGCACGCACGTCCGCTTAGAGTTCCGCCTTTTGCCTTCCGTCAATATTACGTTATTAGAAAAATATTTTTTTAGAGAATCGATTTTTTGACATTTGTGAATCGATTCAGAATCGTCCACGTCCGCATCGCGATGCATCTAAGAATAAATTTTTTCTCCCACCCCTAGATTTCATACAACAGGTTAATAAACAGTTACAATTAAGTCACTTACATTTTAGATGCAATGTTGACTGTTTTTGTTCTGTTTCAGCAGCGAAAATAGTTAAACAAAGATCACGGCAGAACCATCACGCATCACGTGTTTTCTCATAACTGAACGATTCAGCATTTTTAACGAATCGGTTGACTCAAAGATTGAATGATCAATCCATAAACATCTGTCTTAATCATGATCGACTCATTCGAACGAATCGTTTGAACGAATGAATCAATGACTCGCTTATTAAGATGGATGCCTGGCGACACCTAATGGCGGTTTAGTGTTGTTTAAAAGCATCATTCTTTCCCACATGTGTGTGATTTGTGTGTGCAACATTATCATTATTTTTCTTTCACTATTATATTAGCGATTTAAAAGCACCCACTCGTGTCACACGTCGATTAACCGGTGGGAAAATATCCTCAGACACATACCTAATAAATGTATATTTAAATACAATATTGGCCTACCTGGTAAAAAGTTTTATATACTATTTTGATGTCCTTTTGGACACAAGAGGGCAGTATAGCCCTATGTTTGCTTTTTTGTTGAACCAAATAGCACTAAATAGCCTGTTTTAACTTTTTCATTCTTCTTGAATTGCAAAAACAGAATAAAATGGGTTTAGTTGTGATATTTGTATTCTTTTATATAGAAATAAATGGTATATAATTACATTTTTAGAAGATTTTTAGTGTTTCCTTTTTGGACATTACTTTAATCCCTCGCCATAGCAAAACCGTTTGAGATATTTATTATCCATTCACAATTTAGCATATTTAATGTAGTTTCATCATGTTGAAAAAGTTTGGTACGAATAAAATAAATAGTTTAAGAGGAGTGGCTAAAAATTCAGAGGCTGATTTTGCAAAAAAATTCACATTCAGACCAAAATATCTGACTTCCTGATGGCCAGAGCTATTGAATGTAAATTAGAAAGTTGTCCGGCTTGATGAGAACAATATACAAACTGTTTTTTCTTTACTGTAGTTAAAACTAACCCCCCCACTTTTGTCAAAAGCATGTTGAAAGTGACACACTTCCTGCTGCCAGTTGGTGGCGCTATAACTTTGACTCACAATAGCTACATCCATCTGATCGGCCTCTTACCACGAACACACTGCTGAAGTTTCATCAAGATCAGTTAATGTATGCAGAAGTTATTCCACTTCCGTGTTTCTCTTTTCTCGCCATAAATTCGATTCCTCGCCACAGCCAAACCGTTCGAGATATCAAAAATCCGTCCGCAATTTAGCATCCTCAATGTCTTGACTACATGCACACCGAGTTTGAAGGGGACACGGTGAATTTTCTAGGAGGAGTATTTCACATTCCACAGCAAGCGTTTTCCAAACAACCCATAATAGCCGACTTCCTGTTGGGCTGGCGTAAAACTTGACCGGGGTAAAGTTGTTCGGCCCGATGAGATCTATATGTGTACCGAGTTTCATATTAATTCATGCGAGCGTGTTTGATATATGGATCAAGTTTTAGAACCCCGTTCAAGGGGGCGCTGTTGAGCCCCCCAGCCACGCCCGGGTACCAGCTTCAGCCCGGCCCTGATGGCCGTGGGTTCTGACCTGTGTGCAAAGTTTCAAGAGTTTTTGAGCACGTTAAGGACCCCAAAAGCCCCTGAAACCTTGATTAACAATATAAAAGCAATAGTCAAATCCCCCCCTCCCCTCACACACACACAGACACAGAGAGAGGGAGAGAAAATTCTTCAGAAAATCCACATTCAAACCAAAATATCTCTCTTCCTGTTGGTCGGAGATGGTTCATGTAAATTAGAAAGTTGTCCGTCTTGATGAGAACAATACACATACCAAGTTTTGTGATTCTAGGAAAAACTAAGCCCCCATTTTTGACTAAAGGTGGCGCTACTGAGCCATTCCACCACGCCCGTTTCTGAAACTTTGCACATGTCTACGGGCTAATAAATGTGATGTGTCTGTTGAGTTTCATGCAATTTCAAGTATGTTAAGAGTCTCAAAAGCATCAAAAAAGAATATTAAAGTTTGATGTGTTGCCACGGCAACAGTATCTAAGATATCAATAATCCTTTCACAGGTTTACATCTGCCGTGTATCTACATTGTACACATAAAGTTTGAAGCAAATCGGGTAAAAATAAGACACTGATTTCAAAGCATTTTGAAAGTGATGTACTTCCTGCTGCCTGTTGGTGGCGCTATAACTTTGACTCACAATAGTCACATCCATGTGATCGGCCTCTTACAACGAACACACTGCTGAAGTTTCATCAAGATCAGTTAATGTATGCAGAAGTTATAACACACTTCCTGTTTCATTTTTTCGCCATAAATTTGTTTCCTCGCCACGGCCAAACCGTTCGAGATATCAAAAATCCGTCCGCAATTTAGCATCCTCAATGTCTTGACTTCATGCACACCGAGTTTGGAGGCGAATCGATGAATTCCCTAGGAGGAGTACATTAAATTCCACAGCATGCGTTTCCAAACAACGCTAAATAGCCAACTTCCTGTTTGGCTGGCGTAAAACTTAGAGCACGAAAGTTGTTCGGCCCGATGAGATCTATATGTGTACCGAGTTTCATATTATTACATGCAAGCGTGTTTGATTTATGGACATGTGTTTGGATCCCGTTCCAGGGGGCGCTGTCGAGCCCCCCTGCCACGCCCGGGTACCAGCTTCAGTCCGGCCCTGATGGCCGCGGGTTCTGACGTGTGTGCAAAATTTCAAGAGTTTTCGAGCATGTTAAGGGCCCCAAAAGTGCCCGAAAGGTTGACAAAATAATAATAATAATAATAATAATAATAATAATAATAATCCTACCGGAAACAATAGGGCCTTCGCCCTTTCAGGGCTTGGGCCCTAATAATCCTACCGGAAACAATAGGGCTCTTCGCCCTTTCAGGGCTTGGGCCCTAATAATAATAATAATAATAATAAATATAGCTGCGAGCAGCGATTACGGGCCCAAGCCGGTGGCACCGCAACCCCGGTGCCTTGGCGGTGCCGCCGGCTTTGGCCCTCCATCGATGAAGAGTTCAGATGCAAAAGCCTCTAAGTGCCATCTGAAATTTTTTTCTTGAATGATCATTTTTATCAAGCTCGTATATTTAAGTTCAGTAATTTCACTTAAATGGTAATGCAAATTACCTATTAATTGTCATTTAAGTGAAATTACTGAACTTAAATATACGAGCTTGATAAAAATGATCATTCAAGAAGAAAATTTCAGATGGCACTTAGAGGCTTTTGCATCTGAATTCTTCATATATATACATATAAGTAAATATAAATATATATATAGAAAAGACAGAAAATATTACTTGTCTTACCTTATTCTGATTTTATGATACACTCAAAATATTTCACAACATATCCTTTAAATTTAATGTAAAAATAAAAACGAAAGTAAGCCGTGTTGGTCTCACGTAACCCTCTCATTAGAATCAAAAATGTTTCAACATTTGCGATGTATTTGGATGCTAAACTATTCTTTATTATATGCTTTGTACTTCACTCGTGTTCCAATATCGATGGAGAAAATTATCCTCTTCACACGCGCAAAAATGTGCTTGGAAACATCACAGTGGAGCAGTGCTTACTGTGAATGGTACAAATTGTACTACTGACTATTTAAACAGAGCAGTGTAATTTGTATATGTCAGGTTGACTATATGTCAGGTTGACTATTTTATTATTATATTTTATTAGGGCTATAATGAACAGGCTGCGATGTCAAGATTGCAATTCTGGAATGTGTGTGTGTGTGTGTGTGTGTGTGACGCGGTTGCGATTGAACAGTGGACACATAAAAACATAAATAAAATGTTTTAGTTCATTCGTACTTCCATAGGAATACATTGAAAATGCTCGTTCTACTCCGCACCATTATCAATGTCTGTGCGGACGTCTGTATTTTACTTTCGCTTTTAAGTTAGCGATTTAAAAGCCTTCAGTGGTGTCACACATCGATTAACCGGTGGGAAAATTTTGTCACAGTCAGATCCCTAATATATTTATATATAAATACAATAGGCCTACCTGAAAGAGAATTTTACTTGCCCGACCAGAGTATAGCCTGGTTAGAACGTCAATAACAAAAAAATAACTTGGGAATCACTAAAAAGAGAGATTATTCTAATTGCATTACATTCATTTTAAGTTGCAATCAACAGTTAATAATAAATGTACTGATCAATGTTAACAAGGTTGCACTGCTGAGGCTCGTGCAGCTTCTCCAGGAGAATTGTAAACAAATGAGCGCAGCACACAAAAAAGGAACCCAGTTAACAACATAATGACTATAAAAATTACAAATATGGAGTTTTTATATATTTTATAACATATGATAGAGTTAAGCAACCTCACTTGACGAGTAGGCTACTATTTCCTGAATGCAATCACGATTGAAACTGTGACATTGATTTCATACAACAGGTTAATAAACAGTTACAATTAAGTCGCTTACATTTTAGATGCAATATTGACTGTTTTTGTTCTGTTTCAGCAGCAAAAATAGTTAAACAAAGATCACAGCAGAACCATCGCGCATCTCACAGCAACTTGTTTTCTCATTACTGAATGATTCAGCATTTTGAAACGAATCGGTTGACTCAAAGATTCAATGGTCAATCCATAAACATCTGTCTCAATCATGAATGACTCAGTCATTGGAACGAATCGTTTGAACGAATGAATCAATGACTTGCTCATTAAGATGGTCGCCTGGCGACACCTAATGGCGGTTTAGTGTTATGTTTAGAAGTATCATTCTTTCCAATGTGCAACATTATCAATGTCCGTGCGGACGTCCGTTTTTTACTTTCACTTTTATATTCACTTTTATACTTTTGCTAGTTGCTTTCAAGATGTGATTCCTACTAAATTTTTTAAGCAGGTTGTATGTACTATTGGTTCTGACTTGTTGTCTATTATCAACAAATGTCTCTACACCGGGGTTGTTCCTAACAGCCTGAAACATGCCTCGGTCTTGCCGAAACTTAAAAGAGCTAGCTTGGATTCATCAATTCTAAGCAACTACCGCCCCATTTCAAATTTACCTTTTATTTCTAAAATTTTAGAAAAAGCGGTTCTATGCCAACTCCAGTCTTTTTTAACTGATAGTCAGATCTACGAGAAATTTCAGTCTGGTTTTAAATTACGTCATAGTACAGAATCTGCACTTCTACGAGTCATGAATGATGTTCTGCTCAGTACTGACACAGGGCAATCTGTAGCTCCCGTCCTTTTAGACCTTAGCTCTGCTTTTGACCTTGTCGACCATGATATTTTAATCTCTCGTCTTGAGGCATGTACAGGTTTTAAGGGCATGGTGTTGAAATGGTTCCGCTCATATTTGTCTAACAGAAGCTATTCTGTTCGTATCGGGAAACAGTGCTCATCTAGAATGAAACTTGGGTGTGGTGTTCCGCAGGGTTCTATTCTTGGGCCAGAACTGTTTAATCTGTATATGTTACCTTTAGGTTCTATTTTAACTAAACATGGGATTTCTTTTCACCTGTATGCCGACGATACCCAAATTTACCTGCCTCTAAAGCGTGACGACAGGTCTGCTTTACAGCCACTACTGGACTGTATAGATGACCTGAAATCATGGCTTACAGGTAACTTTTTGAGTCTGAATGAAAACAAGACGGAAATTATCGTGTTTGGCCCCAGTGATCGTAGTACACATGTTTGTGACCTCCAAACGTTGTCACCTTACAGTACCACCTGTATTCGGAATCTGGGGGTCTGGATTGATAACAACATTACCCTTGAAAAGCAGATAAGTGCGGTGGTAAAGTCTTGCTTCTTTCACCTCCGTCTCTTAGCAAAGGTTAAACCATTTTTGTCTAGTAAGCACTTTGAGATAGCTATGCATGCTTTTGTAACATCCAGATTGGACTATTGTAATTCTTTATATATTGGGATCTCTCAGAAACACATCACCCGTCTACAAATAGTCCAAAATGCAGCTGCACGCCTTCTCAAAGGAAAACGAAAATTTGAACATATTACACCGGTTCTGATTTCGCTTCATTGGCTACCGATTAAATTTCGAATAGATTTTAAAGTTTTGCTTTTTGTTTTTAAATCTATACAGAACTTAGCTCCCCAGTACTTATCTGAAATGCTTTATCCAGAAATTAAGTCAAGATCACTAAGATCGGGGGACTCGAACCTACTTTCTGTCCCTAGGACCAGACTAAAAAATAGGGGTGATCGTGCTTTCGCAGCTTATGGGCCTAAGCTATGGAATAGTCTACCCCACAATATCAGATCTGCCCAAACTCTGACACTTTTTAAAATCTCTCTGAAAACGCATCTCTTTTCACTAGCTTTTAATATACCCTGACTTGAGCGACTTCTTCTCTTTGATGTGTATCTTTGCTGGTTTTTGTGCTTACTGTCTACCCTTATTGGCCTTGTTAAGCACTTTGGTCAACATCAGTTTTTTTTAAATGTGCTATATAAATAAAATTGTTGTTGTTGTTGTTAGCGAATTAAAAGCACCCGCTCGTGTCACACGTCGATTAACCAATGGAAAAATACCCTCACAGTCATATACCTAATAAATTTATATTTAAATACAATAGGCTTACCTAGTAAAACGTTTTATATACTATTTTGATATCCTTTTGGACACAAGAGGGCAGTATAGCCCTATGTTTGCTTTTTGTTGAACCAAATAGCACTAAATAGCCTGTTTTTAACTTTTTCATACTTCTTGAATTGCAAAAACGGAATAAAATAGGTTTAGTTCTAATATTTGTATAATTTTGTATAAAAATAAATGGTGTATAATAAAATTTTTAGAAGTTATGAGATGTTTCCTGCTTCCTTTTTGACATTAATTTAATCCCTCGCCATAGCAAAACCGTTTGAGATATTCAATATCAGTTTACAATTTAGCATCATTAATATATTTTTATCATGTTGAAAAAGTTTGGTGGGAATAAAATAAATAGTTTAAGAGGAGTGGCTAAAAATTCAGAGGCTGATTTAGCAAAAAATCCATATTCAGACCAAAATATCTGACTTCCTGATGGCCGGAGCTGATGAATGTAAATTAGAAAGTTGTCCGGTTTGATGAGAACAATATACAAACTATTTTTTTTTCACTGTATTTAAAACTAACCCCCCCACTTTTGTCAAAAGCATGTTGAAAGTGACACACTTCCTGCTGCCAGTTGGTGGCGCTATAACTTTGACTCACAATAGTTACATCCATCTGATCGGCCTCTTCCCACGAACACACTACTGAAGTTTCATCAAGATCAGTTAATTTATGCAGAAGTTATTCCACTTCTTGATTCTCTTTTCTCGCCATAAATTCGATTCCTCGCCACGTCCTTACCGTTCGAGATATCAAAAATCCGTCCGCAATTTAGCATCCTCAATGTCTTGACTACATGCACACCGAGTTTGGAGGGGACACAGTGAATTTTCTAGGAGTAGTACTTCACATTCCACAGCAAGCGTTTTCCAAACAACCCATAATAGCCGACTTCCTGTTGGGCTGGCGTGAAACTTGACAGAGGGAAAGTTGTTCGGCCCGATGAGATCTATATGTGTACCGAGTTTCATATTATTTCATGCAAGCGTGTTTGATATATGGACCAAGTTTTCAAACTCCGTTCAAGGGGGCGCTGTTGATCCCCCCTGCCACGCCCCTTTCTGAAACTTTTCACATGTCTACTGGCTAATAAGTGTTATTTGTCTGTCGAGTTTCATCCAATTTCAAGCATGCTAAGAGTCTCAAAAGCATCAAAAAAGAATATTAAAGTTTGAAGCATTGCCACGGCAACAGTATCTAAGATATCAATCATCCTTTCGCAGGTCTACATCTGCAGTGTGTCTACATTATACACATAAAGTTTGAAGCAAATCAGGTAAAAAGAAGAGGGTGATTTCAAAGCATTTTGAAAGTGACACACTTCCTGCTGCCAGTTGGTGGCGCTATAACTTAGACTCACAATAGTCACATCAGTGTGATCGGCCTCTTACAACGAACACACTGCTGAAGTTTCATCAAGATCAGTTAATGTATGCAGAAGTTATAACACACTTCCTGTGTCCCATTATTCGCCATAAATTCGTTTCCTCGCCACGGCCAAACCGTTCGAGATATCAAAAATCCTTTCGCAATTTAGCATCCTCAATGTCTTGACTTCATGCACACAGAGTTTCGAGGGGATTGGATGAATTCTCTAGGAGGAGTATTTCAAATTCCAGAGCGTACGTTTTTCAAACAACCCATAATAGCTAACTTCCTGTTGGGCGGAGCTAATAACATAGAGTGCGGAAGTTGTTCGGCCTGATGAGATCTATATGTGTACCGAGTTTCATACTAATACGTTCTTGTATGTGTCCAAGATTTCAGATTGCATTCTAGGTGGCGCTGTTGAGCACCCCTGCCACGCCCGGGTACCAGCTTCACCTCGGCCCTAATGGCCGCGGGTTCTGACCAGTGTGCAAAGTTTCATGAGTTTTCGAGCATGTTAAAGGCCCCAAAAGCCCCCGAACCCTTGAAGAACAATAATAATAATAATAATAATTAAAGCTGCAAGCAGCGATGAAAGGGCCCTCGCACCCGTGCCGCCGCCACCCGGTGGCTTTAGGAAGACAGAGCATGGTTGGACAATGTGCATTTAAGGAGGTATATATAGTAGTTGCTAGCATGTTTAGTATGTTTTTAGCATGCTTAGTACACAATAGTTATGTGGTTAGTACTGCATTACTGTGTTAACCATGTCAGTTTCTGTTGCCAGTAGGTGGGGCTATGTCTATATCTGAATATCGCTATGTAGATGTGTTCAGTGCAGGACTTTTATCAAACATGTGGAGTTTGGGGCAGATTGGACATTGTATGCTTGAGTTACAACAACTTCCTTTAGCATTTCTAGCATGTTTTATGATGTTTCTAGCATATTACATATTAATTTTGGGGTAGATTGGACATTGAATGCCTGAGTTACAGCAAATTCATATTTAATTGCAGTAATAGGATGCTTTAACACTTAGCTAAGTATTTGATTGCATGTTTCTAGTATGTTGCTAACATGTTTAGCAGTTGGTGACACTTTTTTATATGTTATTAGGAGTCCAGAATAGTGTTAAACGTCACTTCCTGTTGCCAGCAGGCGGCGCTATGACTATATCTGAATATGAGCGTGGACTTGTGTTCAGGAGATAACTATTATCAAACGTGTGAAGTTTGGGGTAGATTGGACATTGTATGCCTAAGTTACAACAACTTCCTTTAGCATTTCTAGCATGCTTTAGAACTTAGCTATGTGTTGCTAGCATGTTTCTTGCATGTTACATATTAAGTTTGGGGCAGATTGGACATTCCATGCCTGTGTTACAGCAAATTCATATTTAATTGCAGCAATAGCATGCTTTAGCACTTAGCTAAGTGTTTGCTAATATGTTTCTAGTATGTTGTTAGCATGTTTAGCACTTGCTGGCACTTTTTTATATGTTATCAGGAGTCCACAACAGTGTTTAACATGTCACTTCCTGTTGCCAGCAGGCGGTGCTATGACTGTAACTGAATGAGCATGGTCATGTGTTCAGGACAGAACGCTTATCAAAAGTGTGAAGTTTGGCGCAGATTGGACATTGCCTTCTTGAGTAACAACAACATCCTGTTTCATTGAATTAGCTAAGTAGTGCTAGCATGTTTTAACATGTTTCTAGCATTTTTAGAAGTCAATGGCATTTTTAACATGTTGCTAGAACGGCATCAACGTGTTAAACATTACACTTCCTGTTACCAGTAGGTGGCGCTATTACTATAACTGAATATTCTCATGTAGATGTGTTCAGGCCATGACTCTTATCAAACGTGTGAAGTCTGGGGCAGATTGGACATTCTGTGCCTGAGTTACAACAAATTTCTATTTAATTGCAGTAATAGCATGCTTTAGCACTTAGCTAAGTGTTTGCTAGCATGTTTTAGCATGTTTCTAGTATGTTGTTAGCATGTTTAGCACTTGCTGGCACTTTTTTATATGTTATCAGGAGTCCACAAGAGTGTTAAACATGTCACTTCCTGTTGCCAGCAGGTGGCGCTATGACTATAACTGAATATGAGCATGGTCATGTGTTCAGGACAGAACGCTTATCAAAAGTGTGAAGTTTGGGGCAGATTGGACATTCCATGCCTTAGTTACAGCAACTTCCTATTTATTTGCAGCAATAGCATGCTTTAGCACTTAGCTAAGTGTTTGCTAACATGTTTCTAGTATGTTGTTAGCATGTTTAGCACTTGCTGGCACTTTTTTATATGTTATCAGGAGTCCACAACAGTGTTTAACATGTCACTTCCTGTTGCCAGCAGGTGGCGCTATGACTGTAACTGAATATGAGCATGGTCATGTGTTCAGGACAGAACGCTTATCAAAAGTGTGAAGTTTGGCGCAGATTGGACATTGCCTTCTTGAGTGACAACAACATCCTGTTTCATTGAATTAGCATGCTTTAGCACTTAGCTAAGTATTGCTAGCATGTTTTAACATGTTTCTAGCATTTTTAGAAGTCAATGGCATTTTTAACATGTTGCTAGAACGGCATCAACGTGTTAAACATGACACTTCCTGTTACCAGTAGGTGGCGCTATTACTATAACTGAATATTCTCATGTAGATGTGTTCAGGCCATGACTCTTATCAAACGTGTGAAGTTTGGGGCAGATTGGACATTCCGTGCCTGAGTTACAGCAAATTCCTATTTAATTGCAGTAATAGCATGCTTTAGCACTTAGCTAAGTGTTTGCTAGCATGTTTTAGCATGTTTCTAGTAAGTTGTTAGCATGTTTAGCACTTGCTGGCACTTTTTTATATGTTATCAGGAGTCCACAAGAGTGTTAAACATGTCACTTCCTGTTGCCAGCAGATGGCGCTATGACTGTAACTGAATATGAGCATGGTCATGTGTTCAGGACAGAACGCTTATCAAAAGTGTGAAGTTTGGGGCAGATTGGACATTCCATGCCTGAGTTACAGCAACTTCCTGTTTCATGGCGAAACATCAAAATTTGTCAGGCCGCCGAGGGCCCGCCCTTCGACGAAAACTCAAGATCTTCGCAATTTAACGTCGCAAAGGCCTTAAGATTACACTCACCAAATTTGAAGATGATCAGATTAAAACTGTAGGAGGAGTTCGTTAAAGTACGAGGCCTGAAAATGGCAAAAAGTGCACAAAAATCAGAGAGGAAGTTGAAAATGGCTGACTTCCTGTTGTGTTTAGAGCTACGCTCCAAGAGACTTTTTTGTAGGTATTAGGTCCTTACACATATGTACCGAATTTCGTACACGTACGTGGAACACAGCGGGAGGCGCACTCCGTTGAACTTTTATAGGTGGCGCTATCGAGCCATTTTGCCCCGCCCAATTCTGAAACCTATATCAGATGTAAATTTTCGCCAGTTCTGACGCGTGTGCAAAGTTTCGTGAGTTTTCGAGCATGTTTAGGCCCTCAAAAATGCAATTAAATGCGGAGAAGAATAATAATAATAATTAAAGCTGCAAGCAGCGATGAAAGGGCCCTCGCACCCGTGCCATCAACACTCAGTGGCTTTAGGAAGACAGAGCATGGTTGGGCAATGTACATTGAAGGAGGTATATATAGTAAGAGTATGTCAAAGTCAGTTACTAAATGTTTTGTATAATGGGGATAATAGCATGCTTCATGACTCAGCTAAGTGTTGCTAGCATGTTTAGTATGTGTCTAGCATGCTTAGTACACAATAATTATGTTGTTAGTACTGCATTACTGTGTTAACCATGTCAGTTTCTGTTGCCAGTAGTTGGGGCTATGTCTATATCTGAATATTGCTATGTAGATGTGTTCAGTGCAGGACTTTTATCAAACATGTGAAGTTTGGGGCAGATTGGACATTGTATGCTTGAGTTACAACAACTTCCTTTAGCATTTCTAGCATGTTTTATGATGTTTCTAGCATTTTACATATTAATTTTGGGGTAGATTGGACATTGCATTCCTGAGTTACAGCAAATTCATATTTAATTGCAGTAATATCATGCTTTAGCACTTAGCTAAGTGTTTGCTAGTATGTTTTAGCATGTCTCTAGTATGTTGGTAGGATATTTAGCACCTACTGGCATTTTTTTATATGTTATTAGGAGTCCAGAACAGTGTTAAACGTCACTTCCTTTTGCCAGCAGGCGGCGCTATGACTATAACTGAATATGAGCATGGACATGTGTTCAAAAGATAACTCTTATCAAACGTGTGAAGTTTGGGGTAGATTGGACATTTTATGCTTAAATTACAACAACTTCCTTGAGCTTTTATAGCATGCTTTAGAACTTAGCTAAGTGTTGCTAGCATGTTTCTTGCATGTTACATATTAAGTTTGGGGTAGATTGAACATCCCATGCCTGTGTTACAACAAATTCCCATTTAATTGCAGTAATATCATGATTTAACACTTATCTAAGTGATTGATAGCATGTTTTAGCATGTTTCTAGTATGTTGTTAGCATGTTTAGCACATGCTGGCACTTTTTTATATGTTAGTAGGAGTCCACAACAGTGTTTAACATGTCACTTCCTGTTGCCAGCAGGTGGCGCTATGACTGTAACTGAATATGAGCATGGTCATGTGTTCAGGACAGAACGCTTATCAAAAGTGTGAAGTTTGGGGCAGATTGGACATTGCCTTCATGAGTAACAACAACATCCTGTTTCATTGAATTAGCATGCTTTAGCACTCAGCTAAGTTTTGCTAGCATGTTTTAACATGTTTCTAGCATGTTTAGAAGTCAATGGCATTTTTAACATGTTGCTAGAACGGCATCAACGTGTTAAACATGACACTTCCTTTTACCAGTAGGTGGCGCTATTACTATAACTGAATATTCTCATGTAGATGTGTTCAGGCCATGACTCTTATCAAACGTGTGAAGTTTGGGGCAGATTGGACATTCCGTGCCTGAGTTACAGCAAATTCCTATTTAATTGCAGTAATAGCATGCTTTAGCACTAAGCTAAGTGTTTGCTAGCATGTTTTAGCATGCGTCTAGTATGTTGTTAGCATGTTTAGCACTTGCTGGCACTTTTTTATATGTTATCAGGAGTTCACAACAGTGTTAAACATGTCACTTCCTGTTGCCAGCAGGTGGCGCTATGACTGTAACTGAATATGAGCATGGTCATGTGTTCAGGACAGAACGCTTATCAAAAGTGTGAAGTTTGGGGCAGATTGGACATTGCCTTCTTGAGTAACAACAACATCCTGTTTCATTGAATTAGCATGCTTTAGCACTCAGCTAAGTTTTGCTAGCATGTTTTAACATGTTTCTAGCATGTTTAGAACTCAATGGCATTTTTAACATGTTGCTAGAACGGCATCAACGTGTTAAACATGACACTTCCTGTTACCAGTAGGTGGCGCTATTACTATAACTGAATATTCTCATGTAGATGTGTTCAGGCCATGACTCTTATCAAACGTGTGAAGTTTGGGGCAGATTGGACATTCCATGCCTGAGTTACAGCAAATTCCTATTTAATTGCAGTAATAGCATGCTTTAGCACTTAGCTAAGTGTTTGCTAACATGTTTTAGCATGTGTCTAGTATGTTGTTAGCATGTTTAGCACTTGCTGGCACTTTTTTATATGTTATCAGGAGTTCACAACAGTGTTAAACATGTCACTTCCTGTTGCCAGCAGGTGGCGCTATGACTGTAACTGAATATGAGCATGGTCATGTGTTCAGGACAGAACGCTTATCAAAAGTGTGAAGTTTGGGGCAGATTGGACATTCCATGCCTGAGTTACAACAACTTCCTGTTTCATGGCGAAACATCAAAATTTGTCAGGCTGCCGAGGACCCGCCCTTCGACGAAAACTCAAGATCTTCGCAATTTAACGTCGCAAAGGCCTTAAGATTACACTCACCAAATTTGAAGATGATCAGATTAAAACTGTAGGAGGAGTTCGTTAAAGTACGAGGCATGAAAATGGCAAAAACTGCACAAAAATCTGAGAGGAAGTTGAAAATGGCTGACTTCCTGTTGTGTTTAGGGCTACGCTCCAAGAGACTTTTTTGTAGGTATTAGGTCCTTACATGTATGTACCGAATTTCGTACACGTACGTGGAACATAGCGGGAGGCGCACTCCGTTGAACTTTTATAGGTGGCGCTATCGAGCCATTTTGCCCCGCCCAATTATGAAACCTATATCAGATGTAAATTTTCGCCAGTTCTGATGCGTGTGCAAAGTTTCGTGAGTTTTCGAGCATGTTTAGGCCCTCAAAAATGCGATTAAATTCGGAGAAGAATAATAATAATAATAATAAACAGAGCAATTCCAAGAGGGTCCTCACACCATCGGTGCTCGGGCCCTAATAATCCTAACGAAAACAATAGGGCCTTCGCCCTTTCAGGGCTTGGGCCCTAATAAATATAGCTGCGAGCAGCGATTACGGGCCCAAGCCGGCGGCACCGCAACCCTGGTGCCTTTAGTTACCTAAAGGCACCGGGGTGGCGGTACCGCCGGCTTTGGCCCTCCATCGCTGCTCGCAGCTATATTTATATATATATATATATATATATATATATATATATTAGTGGTGGGCCGTTATCGGCGTTAACGCGCTGCGTTAACGCGAGACTCTTATCGCGCGATAAAAAAAATATCGCCGTTAATCTATTCTCCAAGTTGGGTTGGGAGCTGGCTCAAGCTACACAAGCTATGATGACGCAATCTACCCGCGGCCGCGAGGAACACCCGGCTGCAACGCATCATATTCTTCGTCATCTTAAGTAAACACGGCTGAAAGTGAAAGCTGGTGTAAAAGATCGGTGCAACATTCATTATTTGGACTTGGTTCGGATTTAAGCCGTCCGACGTAGACTGTGTGGGGTAACAGTTCGGTAAGTAAACACACGACTAATCCGTTCTACCACCTCAAATTCAAAACGAAACATATCACTGAATACCAGCGTGCGCGTATTATTCCCAATATATCTTAGTGAGTGGTGTAGCACATAATCTCTTTTTATTAAAAGCGCCCGATTTTAAGAATCGTTGTTGTGTTTCTTTTTAACTGAAAAGACATCAGTTAGACAATATTCTAATTTTAAATTTGGGGTTTCATAAGCTCCAAGCCATAATAAACATTAGACCTAAAAGTCTCTGCAGCTAGTGTACTTAAATTTTATTTATCTGCAAAATTATGTTGTATACTTACAGTTTTGCACAATACATGTTCTCAAAACTACATACACCCTTTCCAAAAAAAAAAAAAAAAAATACATTTAGCAGTTGTTTAGCAGGGTCTGTGTAACCTGTTCTGAAATGGTTTTATTATAATATCGTTATCGCAAGAGGCTGCAATCACAATATGGATTTTAGGCCATATAGCCCATCCCTAATTGATAGCCTATAGTAGTTGATAATAACATAGGCCTACCTAATGTTGCCTATGTACGGTAACAGTACAGTAGTAACCTTTTACAGTCTATGAGTAGAACAGCTTTCTCAAGCAGTTTGTGATGCATTTTGGAAACAGGAGATGAGCCCCTGGTCTAATGCGCCACCTGTCTTGAGAAACCCGTTCTCAAAGACTTACTTTTATAGTAATTATTTGGGTAGCACACATATTCTGAATGCCTTCGGCAGAATTCAAATGAGCCATTTTAATCTAGATTAATCTAGATTAATTTCAAAATTAATCTAGATTAATCTAGATTAAAAAAATTAATCTATGCCCACCTCTAATATATATATATATAAATACATACATACATACACACACATACATATATATGTATGTATATATATATATATATATATATATATATATATATATATATATATATATATATATATATTTTTTGTTCAAAAGTTTGGGGTCAGTAAGATTTTTAATGTTTTTAGGAGAAGTCTCTTCTGCTCACCAAGGCTGCATTTATTGATTAAAAATACAAACAAAAACAGTAATATTGTGAAATATTATTCCAATTTAAAACAGCTGTTTTCAATTTTTAAATATTTTACATAGTAATTCATTTCTGTGATCAAAGTTGAGTTTTCAGCATCATTACTCCAGTCTTCAGTGTCACATGATCCTTCAGAAATCATACTAATATGATGATTGATGCTCAATAAATATTCATTATTATTTTCAATGTTGAAAACAGTTGTGTACAGATTTTTTTTTTCAAAATGCTTTGATGAATGTAAAGTTCAAAAGAACAGCATATATTTCAAATATATATATTTTTAACATTATAAATGTCTTTACTGTAACTGTTGATCAGTTTAACTCATCCTTCATAAATAAAAGTACTGATTTATTTTATTTATTTCCCCAAAAAATAAAATTTTAATTATTACTAACCCAAAACTGTTGAGCGGTAGTGTTTAACGTTACAAAAGCTTTAGATTTCAGATAAATGCTGTTCTTTTGAACTTTCTATTCATCAAAGACTGTACACAACTGTTTTCGACATTTAAAATAATAATGAATGTTTCTTGAGTATCAATCATCATATTAGAATAATTTCTGAAGGATCATGTGACAGTGATGACTGGAGTAATGATGCTGAAAACTCAGCTTTGATCACAGGAATAAATAACAGTTTAAAATATATTAAAATAGAAAGCAGCTGTTTTAAATTGGAATAATATTTTACAATATTACTGTTTTTGTTTGTATTTTTAATCAAATAAATGCAGCCTTGGTGAGCAGAAGAAACTTCTCTGTTATGTGCGCGCCACAGACTCCACGCACGTCCGCTTAGAGTTCCGCCTTTTGCCTTCCGTCAATATTACGTTATTAGAAAAATATTTTTTTAGAGAATCGATTTTTTGACATTTGTGAATCGATTCAGAATCGTCCACGTCCGCATCGCGATGCATCTAAGAATAATTTTTTTCTCCCACCCCTAGATTTCATACAACAGGTTAATAAACAGTTACAATTAAGTCACTTACATTTTAGATGCAATGTTGACTGTTTTTGTTCTGTTTCAGCAGCGAAAATAGTTAAACAAAGATCACGGCAGAACCATCACGCATAACGTGTTTTCTCATAACTGAACGATTCAGCATTTTTAACGAATCGGTTGACTCAAAGATTGAATGATCAATCCATAAACATCTGTCTTAATCATGATCGACTCATTCGAACAAATCGTTTGAACGAATGAATCAATGACTCGCTTATTAAGATGGATGCCT
Organism: Scardinius erythrophthalmus; assembly: GCF_964197995.2. Taxonomy (NCBI): domain Eukaryota; kingdom Metazoa; phylum Chordata; class Actinopteri; order Cypriniformes; family Leuciscidae; genus Scardinius; species Scardinius erythrophthalmus. Next base: position 8,160,266 of record NC_138241.1, on the reverse strand, counting down.
GGCGACACCTAATGGCGGTTTAAGTGTTGTTTAAAAGCATCATTCTTTCCCACATGTGTGTGATTTGTGTGTGCAACATTATCATTATTTTTCTTACACTATTATATTAGCGATTTAAAAGCACCCACTCGTGTCACACGTCGATTAACCGGTGGGAAAATATCCTCAGACACATACCTAATACATGTATATTTAAATACAATATTGGCCTACCTGGTAAAAAGTTTTATATACTATTTTGATGTCCTTTTGGACACAAGAGGGCAGTATAGCCCTATGTTTGCTTTTTTGTTGAACCAAATAGCAATAAATAGCCTGTTTTAACTTTTTCATTCTTCTTGAATTGCAAAAACAGAATAAATGGGTTTAGTTGTGATATTTGTATACTTTTATATAGAAATAAATGGTATATAATTACATTTTTAGAAGATTTTTAGTGTTTCGTTTTTGGACATTATTTAATCCCTCGCCATAGCAAAACCGTTTGAGATATTTATTATCCATTCACAATTTAGCATATTTAATGTAGTTTCATCATGTTGAAAAAGTTTGGTACGAATAAAATAAATAGTTTAAGAGGAGTGGCTAAAAATTTAGAGGCTGATTTTGCAAAAAAAATCACATTTAGACCAAAATATCTGACTTCCTGATGGCCAGAGCTATTGAATGTAAATTAGAAAGTTGTCCGGCTTGATGAGAACAATATACAAACTATTTTTTCTTTACTGTAGTTAAAACTAACCCCCCCACTTTTGTCAAAAGCATGTTGAAAGTGACACACTTCCTGCTGCCAGTTGGTGGCGCTATAACTTTGACTCACAATAGCTACATCCATCTGATCGGCCTCTTACCACGAACACACTGCTGAAGTTTCATCAAGATCAGTTAATGTATGCAGAAGTTATTCCACTTCCGTGTTTCTCTTTTCTCGCCATAAATTCGATTCCTCGCCACAGCCAAACCGTTCGAGATATCAAAAATCCGTCCGCAATTTAGCATCCTCAAAGTCTTGACTACATGCACACCGAGTTTGGAGGGGACACGGTGAATTTTCTAGGAGGAGTATTTCACATTCCACAGCAAGCGTTTTCCAAACAACCCATAATAGCCGACTTCCTGTTGGGCTGGCGTAAAACTTGACAGGGGTAAAGTTGTTCGGCCCGATGAGATCTATATGTGTACCGAGTTTCATATTAATTCATGCGAGCGTGTTTGATATATGGATCAAGTTTTAGAACCCCGTTCAAGGGGGCGCTGTTGAGCCCCCCAGCCACGCCCGGGTACCAGCTTCAGCCCGGCCCTGATGGCCATGGGTTCTGACCTGTGTGCAAAGTTTCAGGAGTTTTTGAGCACGTTAAGGACCCCAAAAGCCCCTGAAACCTTGATTAACAATATAAAAGCAATAGTCAAATCCCCCCCTCCCCTCACACACACACAGACACAGAGAGAGGGAGAGAAAATTCTTCAGAAAATCCACATTCAAACCAAAATATCTCTCTTCCTGTTGGTCGGAGATGGTTCATGTAAATTAGAAAGTTGTCCGTCTTGATGAGAACAATACACATACCAAGTTTTGTTGCTGTTGATAAAACTAACCCCCCCACTTATGACTAAAGGTGGCGCTACTGAGCCCCTCACCACGCCCGTTTCTGAAACTTTGCACATGTCTACTGGATAATAAATGTGATGTGTCTGTCGAGTTTCATGCAATTTCAAGTATGTTAAGAGTCTCAAAAGCATAAAAAAAGAATATTAAAGTTTGATGCGTTGCCACGGCAACAGTATCTAAGATATCAATAATCCTTTCACAGGTTTACATCTGCCGTGTGTCTACATTGTACACATAAAGTTTGAAGCAAATCTGGTAAAAATAAGAAAGTGATTTCAAAGTTTTTTAATAGTGATGTACTTCCTGCTGCCTGTTGGTGGCGCTATAACTTTGACTCACAATAGTCACATCTGTGCGATCGGCCTCGTACAACGAACACACTGCTGAAGTTTCATAAAGATCAGTTAATGTATGCATTAGTTATAACACTTCGTGTTTCTCTTTTCTCGCCATTAATTCGTTTCCTCGCCACGGCCAAAACGTTCGAGATATCAAAAATCCGTCCGCAATTTAGCATCCTCAATGTCTTGACTTCACGCTGACTGAGTTTGGAGGCGAATCGATGAATTCCCTAGGAGGAGTACATTAAATTCCACAGCATGCGTTTCCAAACAACCCTAAATAGCCGACTTCCTGTTGGGCTGGCGTAAAACTTAGAGCACGAAAGTTGTTCGGCCCGATGAGATCTATATGTGTACCGAGTTTCATATTATTACATGCAAGCGTGTCTGATTTATGGACAAGTGTTCGGATCCCGTTCCAGGGGGCGCTGTCGAGCCCCCCTGCCACGCCCGGGTACCAGCTTCAGTCCGGCCCTGATGGCCGCGGGTTCTGACCTGTGTGCAAAATTTCAAGAGTTTTCGAGCATGTTAAGGGCCCCAAAAGTGGCCGAAAGGTTGACAAAATAATAATAATAATAATAATAATAATAATAATCCTACCGAAAACAATAGGGCCTTCGCCCTTTCAGGGCTTGGGCCCTAATAATCCTACCGAAAACAATAGGGCCTTCGCCCTTTCAGGGCTTGGGCCCTAAATATAGCTGCGAGCAGCGATTACGGGCCCAAGCCGGTGGCACCGCAACCCCGGTGCCTTTAGTTACCTAAAGGCACCGGGGTGGCGGTACCACCGGCTTGGGCCCTCCATCGCTGCTCGCAGCTATATTTATATATATATATATATATATATATATATATATATATATATATATATATATATATACATACATACATACATACATACATACATACATACACACACATACATATAAATGTATATATATATATATATATATATATATATATATATTATTGTTCAAAAGTTTGGGGTCAGTAAGATTTTTTATGTTTTTAGGAGAAGTCTCTTCTGCTCACCAAGGCTGCGTTTATTGATTAAAAATACAAACAAAAACAGTAATATTGTGAAATATTATTCCAATTTAAAACAGCTGTTTTCAATTTTTAAATATTTTACATAGTAATTCATTTCTGTGATCAAAGTTGAGTTTTCAGCATCATTACTCCAGTCTTCAGTGTCACATGATCCTTCAGAAATCATACTAATATGATGATTGATGCTCAATAAATATTCATTATTATTTTCAATGTTGAAAACAGTTGTGTACAGATTTTTTTTTTCAAAATGCTTTGATGAATGTAAAGTTCAAAAGAACAGCATATATTTCAAATATATATATTTTTAACATTATAAATGTCTTTACTGTAACTGTTGATCAGTTTAACTCATCCTTCATAAATAAAAGTACTGATTTATTTTATTTATTTCCCCCAAAAATAAAATTTTAATTATTAGGCTACTAACCCAAAACTTTTGAGCGGTAGTGTTTAACGTTACAAAAGCTTTAGATTTCAGATAAATGCTGTTCTTTTGAACTTTCTATTCATCAAAGACTGTACACAACTGTTTTCGACATTTAAAATAATAATGAATGTTTCTTGAGTTTTAATCATCATATTAGAATAATTTCTGAAGGATCATGTGACAGTGACGACTGGAGTAATGATGCTGAAAACTCAGCTTTGATCACAGGAATAAATAACAGTTTAAAATATATTAAAATAGAAAGCAGCTGTTTTAAATTGGAATAATATTTTACAATATTACTGTTTTTGTTTGTATTTTTAATCAAATAAATGCAGCCTTGGTGAGCAGAAGAAATATTACGTTATTAGAAAAATATTTTTTTAGAGAATCGATTTTTTGACATTTGTGAATCGATTCAGAATCGTCCACGTCCGCATCGCGATGCATCTAAGAATACATTTTTTCTCCCACCCCTAGATTTCATACAACAGGTTAATAAACAGTTACAATTAAGTCACTTACATTTTAGATTCAATGTTGACTGTTTTTGTTCTGTTTCAGCAGCGAAAATAGTTAAACAAAGATCACGGCAGAACCATCACGTGTTTTCTCATAACTGAACGATTCAGCATTTTTAACGAATCGGTTGACTCAAAGATTGAATGATCAATCCATAAACATCTGTCTTAATCATGATCGACTCATTCGAACGAATCGTTTGAACGAATGAATCAATGACTCGCTTATTAAGATGGATGCCTGGCGACACCTAATGGCGGTTTAGTGTTGTTTAAAAGCATCATTCTTTCCCACATGTGTGTGATTTGTGTGTGCAACATTATCATTATTTTTCTTTCACTATTATATTAGCGATTTAAAAGCACCCACTCGTGTCACACGTCGATTAACCGGTGGGAAAATATCCTCAGACACATACCTAATAAATGTATATTTAAATACAATATTGGCCTACCTGGTAAAAAGTTTTATATACTATTTTGATGTCCTTTTGGACACAAGAGGGCAGTATAGCCCTATGTTTGCTTTTTTGTTGAACCAAATAGCACTAAATAGCCTGTTTTAACTTTTTCATTCTTCTTGAATTGCAAAAACAGAATAAAATGGGTTTAGTTGTGATATTTGTATTCTTTTATATAGAAATAAATGGTATATAATTACATTTTTAGAAGATTTTTAGTGTTTCCTTTTTGGACATTACTTTAATCCCTCGCCATAGCAAAACCGTTTGAGATATTTATTATCCATTCACAATTTAGCATATTTAATGTAGTTTCATCATGTTGAAAAAGTTTGGTACGAATAAAATAAATAGTTTAAGAGGAGTGGCTAAAAATTCAGAGGCTGATTTTGCAAAAAAATTCACATTCAGACCAAAATATCTGACTTCCTGATGGCCAGAGCTATTGAATGTAAATTAGAAAGTTGTCCGGCTTGATGAGAACAATATACAAACTGTTTTTTCTTTACTGTAGTTAAAACTAACCCCCCCACTTTTGTCACAAGCATGTTGAAAGTGACACACTTCCTGCTGCCAGTTGGTGGCGCTATAACTTTGACTCACAATAGCTACATCCATCTGATCGGCCTCTTACCACGAACACACTGCTGAAGTTTCATCAAGATCAGTTAATGTATGCAGAAGTTATTCCACTTCCGTGTTTCTCTTTTCTCGCCATAAATTTGATTCCTCGCCACAGCCAAACCGTTCGAGATATCAAAAATCCGTCCGCAATTTAGCATCCTCAAAGTCTTGACTACATGCACACCGAGTTTGAAGGGGACACGGTGAATTTTCTAGGAGGAGTATTTCACATTCCACAGCAAGCGTTTTCCAAACAACCCATAATAGCCGACTTCCTGTTGGGCTGGCGTAAAACTTGACCGGGGTAAAGTTGTTCGGCCCGATGAGATCTATATGTGTACCGAGTTTCATATTAATTCATGCGAGCGTGTTTGATATATGGATCAAGTTTTAGAACCCCGTTCAAGGGGGCGCTGTTGAGCCCCCCTGCCACGCCCGGGTACCAGCTTCAGCCCGGCCCTGATGGCCGTGGGTTCTGACCTGTGTGCAAAGTTTCAAGAGTTTTTGAGCACGTTAAGGACCCCAAAAGCCCCTGAAACCTTGATTAACAATATAAAAGCAATAGTCAAATCCCCCCCTCCCCTCACACACACACAGACACAGAGAGAGGGAGAGAAAATTCTTCAGAAAATCCACATTCAAACCAAAATATCTCTCTTCCTGTTGGTCGGAGATGGTTCATGTAAATTAGAAAGTTGTCCGTCTTGATGAGAACAATACACATACCAAGTTTTGTGATTCTAGGAAAAACTAAGCCCCCATTTTTGACTAAAGGTGGCGCTACTGAGCCATTCCACCACGCCCGTTTCTGAAACTTTGCACATGTCTACGGGCTAATAAATGTGATGTGTCTGTTGAGTTTCATGCAATTTCAAGTATGTTAAGAGTCTCAAAAGCATAAAAAAAATAATATTAAAGTTTGATGCGTTGCCACGGCAACAGTATCTAAGATATCAATAATCCTTTCACAGGTTTACATCTGCCGTGTGTCTATATTGTACACATAAAGTTTGAAGCAAATCGGGTAAAAATAAGACACTGATTTCAAAGCATTTTGAAAGTGATGTACTTCCTGCTGCCTGTTGGTGGCGCTATAACTTTGACTCACAATAGTCACATCCATGTGATCGGCCTCTTACAACGAACACACTGCTGAAGTTTCATCAAGATCAGTTAATGTATGCAGAAGTTATAACACACTTCCTGTTTCATTTTTTCGCCATAAATTTGTTTCCTCGCCACGGCCAAACCGTTCGAGATATCAAAAATCCGTCCGCAATTTAGCATCCTCAATGTCTTGACTTCATGCACACCGAGTTTGGAGGCGAATCGATGAATTCCCTAGGAGGAGTACATTAAATTCCACAGCATGCGTTTCCAAACAACGCTAAATAGCCAACTTCCTGTTTGGCTGGCGTAAAACTTAGAGCACGAAAGTTGTTCGGCCCGATGAGATCTATATGTGTACCGAGTTTCATATTATTACATGCAAGCGTGTTTGATTTATGGACACGTGTTTGGATCCCGTTCCAGGGGGCGCTGTCGAGCCCCCCTGCCACGCCCGGGTACCAGCTTCAGTCCGGCCCTGATGGCCGCGGGTTCTGACGTGTGTGCAAAATTTCAAGAGTTTTCGAGCATGTTAAGGGCCCCAAAAGTGCCCGAAAGGTTGACAAAATAATAATAATAATAATAATAATAATAATAAATATAGCTGCGAGCAGCGATTACGGGCCCAAGCCGGTGGCACCGCAACCCCGGTGCCTTTAGTTACCTAAAGGCACCGGGGTGGCGGTACCGCCGGCTTTGGCCCTCCATCGCTGCTCGCAGCTATATTTATATATATATATATATATATATATATATATATATATATATATATATATATATATATATATATATATATATATATATATATATATATTATTGTTCAAAAGTTTGGGGTCAGTAAGATTTTTAATGTTTTTAGGAGAAGTCTCTTCTGCTCACCAAGGCTGCATTTATTGATTAAAAATACAAACAAAAACAGTAATATTGTGAAATATTATTCCAATTTAAAACAGCTGTTTTCAATTTTTAAATATTTTACATAGTAATTCATTTCTGTGATCAAAGTTGAGTTTTCAGCATCATTACTCCAGTCTTCAGTGTCACATGATTCTTCAGAAATCATACGAATATGATGATTGATGCTCAATAAATATTCATTATTATTTTCAATGTTGAAAACAGTTGTGTACAGTTTTTTTTTTTTCAAAATGCTTTGATGAATGTAAAGTTCAAAAGAACAGCATATATTTCAAATATATATATTTTTAACATTATAAATGTCTTTACTGTAACTGTTGATCAGTTTAACTCATCCTTCATAAATAAAAGTACTGATTTATTTTATTTATTTCCCCCAAAAATAAAATTTTAATTATTACTAACCCAAAACTTTTGAGCGGTAGTGTTTAACGTTACAAAAGCTTTAGATTTCAGATAAATGCTGTTCTTTTGAACTTTCTATTCATCAAAGACTGTACACAACTGTTTTCGACATTTAAAATAATAATGAATGTTTCTTGAGTATCAATCATCATATTAGAATAATTTCTGAAGGATCATGTGACAGTGACGACTGGAGTAATGATGCTGAAAACTCAGCTTTGATCACAGGAATAAATAACAGTTTAAAATATATTAAAATAGAAAGCAGCTGTTTTAAATTGGAATAATATTTTACAATATTACTGTTTTTGTTTGTATTTTTAATCAAATAAATGCAGCCTTGGTGAGCAGAAGAAACTTCTCTGTTATGTGCGCGCCACAGACTGCACGCACGTCCGCTTAGAGTTCCGCCTTTTGCCTTCCGTCAATATTACGTTATTAGAAAAATATTTTTTTAGAGAATCGATTTTTTGACATTTGTGAATCGATTCAGAATCGTCCACGTCCGCATCGCGATGCATCTAAGAATACATTTTTTCTCCCACCCCTAGATTTCATACAACAGGTTAATAAACAGTTACAATTAAGTCACTTACATTTTAGATGCAATGTTGACTGTTTTTGTTCTGTTTCAGCAGCGAAAATAGTTAAACAAAGATCACGGCAGAACCATCACGCATCACGTGTTTTCTCATAACTGAACGATTCAGCATTTTTAACGAATCGGTTGACTCAAAGATTGAATGATCAACCCAGAAACATCTGTCTTATTCATGATCGACTCATTCGAACGAATCGTTTGAACGAATGAATCAATGACTCGCTTATTAAGATGGATGCCTGGCGACACCTAATGGCGGTTTAGTGTTGTTTAAAAGCATCATTCTTTCCCACTTGTGTGTGATTTGTGTGTGCAACATTATCATTATTTTTCTTACACTATTATATTAGCGATTTAAAAGCACCCACTCGTGTCACACGTCGATTAACCGGTGGGAAAATATCCTCAGACACATACCTAATACATGTATATTTAAATACAATATTGGCCTACCTGGTAAAAAGTTTTATATACTATTTTGATATCCTTTTGGACACAAGAGGGCAGTATAGCCCTATGTTTGCTTTTTTGTTGAACCAAATAGCACTAAATAGCCTGTTTTAACTTTTTCATTCTTCTTGAATTGCAAAAACAGAATAAAATGGGTTTAGTTGTGATATTTGTATACTTTTATATAGAAATAAATGGTATATAATTACATTTTTAGAAGATTTTAAGTGTTTCCTTTTTGGACATTATTTAATCCCTCGCCATAGCAAAACCGTTTGAGATATTTATTATCCATTCACAATTTAGCATATTTAATGTAGTTTCATCAAAAAAGTTTGGTACGAATAAAATAAATAGTTTAAGAGGAGTGGCTAAAAATTCAGAGGCTGATTTTGCAAAAAAATTCACATTCAGACCAAAATATCTGACTTCCTGATGGCCAGAGCTATTGAATGTAAATTTTGTCAAAAGCATGTTGAAAGTGACACACTTCCTGCTGCCAGTTGGTGGCGCTATAACTTTGACTCACAATAGCTACATCCATCTGATCGGCCTCTTACCACGAACACACTGCTGAAGTTTCATCAAGATCAGTTAATGTATGCAGAAGTTATTCCACTTCCGTGTTTCTCTTTTCTCGCCATAAATTCGATTCCTCGCCACAGCCAAACCGTTCGAGATATCAAAAATCCGTCCGCAATTTAGCATCCTCAAAGTCTTGACTACATGCACACCGAGTTTGAAGGGGACACAGTGAATTTTCTAGGAGGAGTATTTCACATTCCACAGCAAGTGTTTTCCAAACAACCCATAATAGCCGACTTCCTGTTGGGCTGGCGTAAAACTTGACCGGGGTAAAGTTGTTCGGCCCGATGAGATCTATATGTGTACCGAGTTTCATATTAATTCATGCGAGCGTGTTTGATATATGGATCAAGTTTTAGAACCCCGTTCAAGGGGGCGCTGTTGAGCCCCCCTGCCACGCCCGGGTACCAACTTCAGCCCGGCCCTGATGGCCGTGGGTTCTGACCTGTGTGCAAAGTTTCAAGAGTTTTTGAGCACGTTAAGGACCCCAAAAGCCCCTGAAACCTTGATTAACAATATAAAAGCAATAGTCAAACCCCCCCCCCCCTCCCCTCACACACACACACAGACACAGAGAGAGGGAGAGAAAATTCTTCAGAAAATCCACATTCAAACCAAAATATCTCTCTTCCTGTTGGTCGGAGATGGTTCATGTAAATTAGAAAGTTGTCCGTCTTGATGAGAACAATACACATACCAAGTTTTGTTGCTGTTGATAAAACTAACCCCCCCACTTATGACTAAAGGTGGCGCTACTGAGCCCCTCACCACGCCCGTTTCTGAAACTTTGCACATGTCTACTGGATAATAAATGTGATGTGTCTGTCGAGTTTCATGCAATTTCAAGTATGTTAAGAGTCTCAAAAGCATAAAAAAAGAATATTAAAGTTTGATGCGTTGCCACGGCAACAGTATCTAAGATATCAATAATCCTTTCACAGGTTTACATCTGCCGTGTGTCTACATTGTACACATAAAGTTTGAAGCAAATCTGGTAAAAATAAGACAGTGATTTCAAAGCATTTTAATAGTGATGTACTTCCTGCTGCCTGTTGGTGGCGCTATAACTTTGACTCACAATAGTCACATCTCTGCGATCGGCCTCTTACAACGAACACACTGCTGAAGTTTCATCAAGATCAGTTAATGTATGCAGAAGTTATAACACACTTCCTGTTTCATTTTTTCGCCATAAATTCGTTTCCTCGCCACGGCCAAACCGTTCGAGATATCAAAAATCCGTCCGCAATTTAGCATCCTCAATGTCTTGACTTCATGCACACCGAGTTTGGAGGCGAATCGATGAATTCCCTAGGAGGAGTACATTAAATTCCACAGCATGCGTTTCCAAACAACCCTAAATAGCCGACTTCCTGTTGGGCTGGCGTAAAACTTAGAGCACGAAAGTTGTTCGGCCCGATGAGATCTATATGTGTACCGAGTTTCATATTATTACATGCAAGCGTGTCTGATTTATGGACAAGTGTTCGGATCCCGTTCCAGGGGGCGCTGTCGAGCCCCCCTGCCACGCCCGGGTACCAGCTTCAGTCCGGCCCTGATGGCCGCGGGTTCTGACCTGTGTGCAAAATTTCAAGAGTTTTCGAGCATGTTAAGGGCCCCAAAAGTGGCCGAAAGGTTGACAAAATAATAATAATAATAATAATAATAATAATAATCCTACCGAAAACAATAGGGCCTTCGCCCCTTCAGGGCTTGGGCCCTAAATATAGCTGCGAGCAGCGATTACGGGCCCAAGCCGGTGGTACCGCAACCCCGGTGCCTTTAGTTACCTAAAGGCACCAGGGTGGCGGTACCGCCGGCTTGGGCCCTTCATCGCTGCTCGCAGCTATATTTATATATATATATATATATATATATATATATATATATATATATATATATATATATACATACACACACATACATATATATGTATATATATATATATATATATATATTATTGTTCAAAAGTTTGAGGTCAGTAAGATTTTTAATGTTTTTAGGAGAAGTCTCTTCTGCTCACCAAGGCTGCATTTATTGATTAAAAATACAAACAAAAACAGTAATATTGTGAAATATTATTCCAATTTAAAACAGCTGTTTTCAATTTTTAAATATTTTACATAGTAATTCATTTCTGTGATCAAAGTTGAGTTTTCAGCATCATTACTCCAGTCTTCAGTGTCACATGATCCTTCAGAAATCATACTAATATTATGATTGATGCTCAATTCATTATTATTTTCAATGTTGAAAACAGTTGTGTACAGATTTTTTTTTTTTCAAAATGCTTTGATGAATGTAAAGTTCAAAAGAACAGCATATATTTCAAATATATATATTTTTAACATTATAAATGTCTTTACTGTAACTGTTGATCAGTTTAACTCATCCTTCATAAATAAAAGTACTGATTTATTTTATTTATTTCCCCCCAAAATAAAATTTTAATTATTACTAACCCAAAACTTTTGAGCGGTAGTGTTTAACGTTACAAAAGCTTTAGATTTCAGATAAATGCTGTTCTTTTGAACTTTCTATTCATCAAAGACTGTACACAACTGTTTTCGACATTTAAAATAATAATGAATGTTTCTTGAGTATCAATCATCATATTAGAATAATTTCTGAAGGATCATGTGACAGTGACGACTGGAGTAATGATGCTGAAAACTCAGCTTTGATCACAGGAATAAATAACAGCTGCTTTCTATTTTAATATATTTTAAACTGTTTTAAATTGGAATGATATTTTACAATATTACTGTTTTTGTTTGTATTTTTAATCAAATAAATGCAGCCTTGGTGAGCAGAAGAAACTTCTGTTATGTGCGCGCCACAGACTGCACGCACGTCCGCTTAGAGTTCCGCCTTTTGCCTTCCGTCAATATTACGTTATTAGAAAAATATTTTTTTAGAGAATCGATTTTTTGACATTTGTGAATCGATTCAGAATCGTCCACGTCCGCATCGCGATGCATCTAAGAATACATTTTTTCTCCCACCCCTAGATTTCATACAACAGGTTAATAAACAGTTACAATTAAGTCACTTACTGTACATTTTAGATGCAATGTTGACTGTTTTTGTTCTGTTTCAGCAGCGAAAATAGTTAAACAAAGATCACGGCAGAACCATCACGCATCACGTGTTTTCTCATAACTGAACGATTCAGCATTTTTAACGAATCGGTTGACTCAAAGATTGAATGATCAATCCATAAACATCTGTCTTAATCATGATCGACTCATTCGAACGAATCGTTTGAACGAATGAATCAATGACTCGCTTATTAAGATGGATGCCTGGCGACACCTAATGGCGGTTTAGTGTTGTTTAAAAGCATCATTCTTTCCCACATGTGTGTGATTTGTGTGTGCAACATTATCATTATTTTTCTTTCACTATTATATTAGCGATTTAAAAGCACCCACTCGTGTCACACGTCGATTAACCGGTGGGAAAATATCCTCAGACACATACCTAATAAATGTATATTTAAATACAATATTGGCCTACCTGGTAAAAAGTTTTATATACTATTTTGATGTCCTTTTGGACACAAGAGGGCAGTATAGCCCTATGTTTGCTTTTTTGTTGAACCAAATAGCACTAAATAGCCTGTTTTAACTTTTTCATTCTTCTTGAATTGCAAAAACAGAATAAAATGGGTTTAGTTGTGATATTTGTATTCTTTTATATAGAAATAAATGGTATATAATTACATTTTTAGAAGATTTTTAGTGTTTCCTTTTTGGACATTACTTTAATCCCTCGCCATAGCAAAACCGTTTGAGATATTTATTATCCATTCACAATTTAGCATATTTAATGTAGTTTCATCATGTTGAAAAAGTTTGGTACGAATAAAATAAATAGTTTAAGAGGAGTGGCTAAAAATTCAGAGGCTGATTTTGCAAAAAAATTCACATTCAGACCAAAATATCTGACTTCCTGATGGCCAGAGCTATTGAATGTAAATTAGAAAGTTGTCCGGCTTGATGAGAACAATATACAAACTGTTTTTTCTTTACTGTAGTTAAAACTAACCCCCCCACTTTTGTCAAAAGCATGTTGAAAGTGACACACTTCCTGCTGCCAGTTGGTGGCGCTATAACTTTGACTCACAATAGCTACATCCATCTAATCGGCCTCTTACCACGAACACACTGCTGAAGTTTCATCAAGATCAGTTAATGTATGCAGAAGTTATTCCACTTCCGTGTTTCTCTTTTCTCGCCATAAATTCGATTCCTCGCCACAGCCAAACCGTTCGAGATATCAAAAATCCGTCCGCAATTTAGTATCCTCAAAGTCTTGACTACATGCACACCGAGTTTGAAGGGGACACGGTGAATTTTCTAGGAGGAATATTTCACATTCCACAGCAAGCGTTTTCCAAACAACCCATAATAGCCGACTTCCTGTTGGGCTGGCGTAAAACTTGACTGGGGTAAAGTTGTTCGGCCCGATGAGATCTATATGTGTACCAAGTTTCATATTAATTCATGCGAGCGTGTTTGATATATGGATCAAGTTTTAGAACCCCGTTCAAGGGGGCGCTGTTGAGCCCCCCAGCCACGCCCGGGTACCAGCTTCAGCCCGTCCCTGATGGCCGTGGGTTCTGACCTGTGTGCAAAGTTTCAAGAGTTTTTGAGCACGTTAAGGACCCCAAAAGCCCCTGAAACCTTGATTAACAATATAAAAGGAATAGTCAAATACCCCCCTCCCCTCACACACACACAGACACAGAGAGAGGGAGAGAAAATTCTTCAGAAAATCCACATTCAAACCAAAATATCTCTCTTCCTGTTGGTCGGAGATGGTTCATGTAAATTAGAAAGTTGTCCGTCTTGATGAGAACAATACACATACCAAGTTTTGTGATTCTAGGAAAAACTAAGCCCCCATTTTTGACTAAAGGTGGCGCTACTGAGCCATTCCACCACGCCCGTTTCTGAAACTTTGCACATGTCTACGGGCTAATAAATGTGATGTGTCTGTTGAGTTTCATGCAATTTCAAGTATGTTAAGAGTCTCAAAAGCATCAAAAAATAATATTAAAGTTTGATGCGTTGCCACGGCAACAGTATCTAAGCTATCAATAATCCTTTCACAGGTTTACATCTGCCGTGTGTCTACATTGTACACATAAAGTTTGAAGTAAATCGGGTAAAAATAAGACACTGATTTCAAAGCATTTTGAAAGTGATGTACTTCCTGCTGCCTGTTGGTGGCGCTATAACTTTGACTCACAATAGTCACATCCATGTGATCGGCCTCTTACAACGAACACACTGCTGAAGTTTCATCAAGATCAGTTAATGTATGCAGAAGTTATAACACACTTCCTGTTTCATTTTTTCGCCATAAATTTGTTTCCTCGCCACGGCCAAACCGTTCGAGATATCAAAAATCCGTCCGCAATTTAGCATCCTCAATGTCTTGACTTCATGCACACCGAGTTTGGAGGCGAATCGATGAATTCCCTAGGAGGAGTACATTAAATTCCACAGCATGCGTTTCCAAACAACGCTAAATAGCCAACTTCCTGTTTGGCTGGCGTAAAACTTAGAGCACGAAAGTTGTTCGGCCCGATGAGATCTATATGTGTACCGAGTTTCATATTATTACATGCAAGCGTGTTTGATTTATGGACACGTGTTTGGATCCCGTTCCAGGGGGCGCTGTCGAGCCCCCCTGCCACGCCCGGGTACCAGCTTCAGTCCGGCCCTGATGGCCGCGGGTTCTGACGTGTGTGCAAAATTTCAAGAGTTTTCGAGCATGTTAAGGGCCCCAAAAGTGCCCGAAAGTTTGACAAAATAATAATAGTAATAATAATAATAATAATAATAATAATAATAATAATAATCCTACCGGAAACAATAGGGCCTTCGCCCTTTCAGGGCTTGGGCCCTAATAATAATCCTACCGGAAACAATAGGGCCTTCGCCCTTTCAGGGCTTGGGCCCTAATAAATAATCCTACCGAAAACAATAGGGCCTTCGCCCTTTCAGGGCTTGGGCCCTAAATATAGCTGCGAGCAGCGATTACGGGCCCAAGCCGGTGGCACCGCAACAAAGGCACCGGGGTGGCGGTACCGCCGGCTTTGGCCCTCCATCGCTGCTCGCAGCTATATTTATATATATATATATATATATATATATATATATATATGTATATATATATATATATATATGTATATATATATATATATATATATATATATATATATATATATATATATATATATATATACATATACATACATACATACATACACACACATAGCCTACATATATATGTATATATATATATATATATATATATATATTATTGTTCAAAAGTTTGGGGTCAGTAAGATTTTTAATGTTTTTAGGAGAAGTCTCTTCTGCTCACCAAGGCTGCATTTATTGATTAAAAATACAAACAAAAACAGTAATATTGTGAAATATTATTCCAATTTAAAACAGCTGTTTTCAATTTTTAAATATTTTACATAGTAATTCATTTCTGTGATCAAAGTTGAGTTTTCAGCATCATTACTCCAGTCTTCAGTGTCACATGATCCTTCAGAAATCATACTAATATGATGATTGATGCTCAATAAATATTCATTATTATTTTCAATGTTGAAAACAGTTGTGTACAGATTTTTTTTTTATTTCAAAATGCTTTGATGAATGTAAAGTTCAAAAGAACAGCATATATTTCAAATATATATATTTTTAACATTATAAATGTCTTTACTGTAACTGTTGATCAGTTTAACTCATCCTTCATAAATAAAAGTACTGATTTATTTTATTTATTTCCCCAAAAAATAAAATTTTAATTATTACTAACCCAAAACTTTTGAGCGGTAGTGTTTAACGTTACAAAAGCTTTAGATTTCAGATAAATGCTGTTCTTTTGAACTTTCTATTCATCAAAGACTGTACACAACTGTTTTCGACATTTAAAATAATAATGAATGTTTCTTGAGTATCAATCATCATATTAGAATAATTTCTGAAGGATCATGTGACAGTGACGACTGGAGTAATGATGCTGAAAACTCAGCTTTGATCACAGGAATAAATAACAGTTTAAAATATATTAAAATAGAAAGCAGCTGTTTTAAATTGGAATAATATTTTACAATATTACTGTTTTTGTTTGTATTTTTAATCAAATAAATGCAGCCTTGGTGAGCAGAAGAAACTTCTCTGTTATGTGCGCGCCACAGACGCATTTTTTTTGGAAATCCAAAAAACGTTTAAACCCAACTAAGGTTAAAAATTTAATTGATGTTCAACAAATAAAAAACAGCTATAATACAGATGAGCAAATGCTAAAGCTTGGGTTGCTGAATATTCGATCGCTTACTTCAAAAGCACTCATTGTTAATGATATGATTTCAGATAATAACCTAGATGTGCTGTGTTTGACAGAAACCTGGCTAAAACCAAACGATTACATTACTTTAAATGAATCAACCCCGCAAGATTACTGTTATAAACATGAGCCTCGTCTGAAACGCAAAGGGGGTGGTGTTGCTGTAATCTATAGTAATAGTTTCAAAACCACTAAGAAATCAAGTTTTAAATATAATTCTTTTGAAGCATTGGTGCTTAATGTAAAAATATATAGTGTAAACGATAAATCACGTTTGAGATTTGTGCTGGCTACTGTATACAGGCCACCAGGGCACCATACAGACTTTATCAAAGAATTTGCGGACTTTCTATCAGAATTAATATTGACTGCAGATAAAGTACTAATTGTTGGTGATTTTAATATACACATCGATAATGAAAAAGATGCATTGGGATTGGCATTTAAAGACATTGTAAATTTAATTGGAGTTAGACAACACGTGTCAGGACCTACTCATCGTCGTAATCATACTCTAGATCTAATATTATCACACGGAATAGATGTTGATGCCGTTGAAATTCTGCAGCAGAGCGATGACATCTCAGATCATTATCTAGTCTTGTGTAATTTGCATTTAGCCAAGGCTGCAAAGCCGACTCCGTGTTTCAAATATGTGAGACCTATCACTTCTGCTACTAAAGATTGCTTTATTAATAATCTTCCTAATCAGTTTCATCATCTCAGCATCTCAGATAGCTTAGAAGAACTAGATATTACAACAGAAACGTTTAACTCTCTCTTTTCCAGCACTTTAGACACAGTTGCTCCGTTGCGCTTAAAGAAGATTAAAGAAAATAGTCCAACGCCGTGGTACAACGAGCACACTCGGGCCCTTAAGAGAGCAGCCAGAAAAATGGAGCGCAACTGGAAGAAAACAAAACTAGAGGTATTTCGCATTTCATGGAAAGAGAGCTCAATTACTTACAGAGAGGCTTTAAAAGCTGCTAGATCTGCTTATTTTTCAACCCTATTAGAAGAAAATAAACATAATCCTAGGAATTTATTTGAAACGGTGGCTAAACTAACGAAAAATAAAGGTTCAAGCACCGAAGTTTCCAAGCAACACAGCAGTAATGACTTTATGAACTTCTTCACTTATAAGATTGATAATATCAGGGACAAAATTATAACTATGCAACCGTCTACTACAGTATCGCATCAGGCAGTGCATTGTAGTCTCCCTGAGGAAAAATTTGATTCATTCGTTGCTATAGGAGAGGAAGAATTTACTAAACTCATTAAATCATCTAAATCTACAACATGTATGTTAGACCCTATACCGACTAAGCTACTGAAAGAAATACTTCCAGAGGTCATAGATCCTCTTCTTAATATCATTAATTCGTCTTTGTCTCTAGGATACGTACCAAAAAACTTTAAGCTGGCTTTGATTAAACCGCTTGTTAAAAAAACGCAACTTGATCCTTCAGAATTAGTCAATTACAGGCCGATCTCGAATCTACCTTTTCTGTCAAAGATATTAGAAAAGGCAGTATCCTCACAACTGTGTTCCTTTCTTGAAAGAAATGATATCTGCGAGGATTTCCAGTCCGGATTTAGACCGTACCATAGTACCGAAACAGCTCTCGTTAGAGTCACAAATGATTTGCTCTTATCATCCGATCGTGGTTGTATCTCTCTATTAGTGTTACTCGATCTTAGCGCTGCATTTGACACCATCGACCACAACGTTCTTTTAAATAGATTAGAACATTATGTTGGCATTACAGGAAATGCACTAGCATGGTTTAAATCATACTTATCTGACCGTTATCAGTTTGTAGCAGTAAATGATGAGATGTCTCATCGATCACAGGTTAAGTATGGCGTACCACAAGGCTCAGTATTAGGACCGCTGCTGTTCACTCTGTACATGCTACCCTTAGGAGATATCATTAGGAAACATGGAATTAGCTTTCACTGTTATGCTGACGATACTCAGCTCTATATTTCTTCAAAACCTAACGAAACTTATCAATTCACAAAATTAACGGAATGCATAGCGGATATAAAAAATTGGATGACTTGTAATTTCCTACTTCTAAATTCTGAAAAAACAGAGTTTCTAATTATTGGACAAAAAACTTCCTCACGTAATAATCTAGAATACTGTCTAACACTTGATGGCTGCTCTGTTAAGTCTTCGTCGTCGGTTAGGAACCTGGGTGTGCTCTTTGATACCAATCTTTCATTTGAAAGTCACGTGTCTAGTATCTGTAAAACTGCATTTTTCCATCTTAAAAATATATCTAAATTACGTCATATGCTCTCATTGACAAATGCGGAACAATTAGTTCATGCGTTCATGACCTCAAGGCTAGATTATTGTAATGCTCTACTGGGTGGTTGCCCTGCACGCTTAATAAACAAACTACAGCTGGTCCAAAACGCAGCAGCTCGAGTTCTTACCAGAACCAGGAAGTATGACCATATTAGCCCGGTTCTGTCAAAACTGCACTGGCTCCCTATTAAACATCGCATAAATTTTAAAATATTGCTGATTACTTACAAAGCACTGAATGGTTTAGCTCCGCAGTACTTGAGCGAGCTCTTAACGCATTATAGTCCGTCACGTCTATTACGATCTCAAAATTCCGGCCAGTTGATTATACCTAGAATATCAAAATCGACTGCTGGCGGTAGATCCTTCTCCTATTTAGCACCAAAACTCTGGAACAGTCTTCCTACCATTGTCCGGGAAGCAGACACACTCTGTCAGTTCAAAGCCAGATTAAAGACACATCTCTTTGACCTAGCTTTCACATAATACATTATAGACTTCTATAATTTAATGCTATGCTGCATAGATTAGGTCAGCCGGAACCGGGAACACTTCCCAAAAATCCTGATGTACTCGTTACATCACGAGAAGAATGGCATCTACGCTAATTTTAGTGTCTGTGTTTATCCCAAGGTTTTTCCTGCAGCCTGCCGGATCCAGGCCGTATCCAGATCTGACGAAGGACCTTCACCTGGACCGATGACAACGCAGTGCTGAAGTGCCAACTAGTCTCTCCCTATGGAGGATCCCACTACCACTCTACAGATAAGGCGTTGTCGGGAAAATTCGTCTTGCGGTCCTACCCCAAAGCAACAAATAAAATAAAATTCCTTATCAAATTTATAAGGAAAGACAAGTATTTTGTTTAGGCTTGGCTTGTAGGGAATTCCAAACCTGCGTATATTCTAACGCACATAACTATAGAACCCATTCTAAATGCGCATGTGACCGCCATCAGCGTTTCTCACAGGTTCGCGTTTAAAGTCTGTGTAGAGAGAATGGTGTCGTCTTAGCGGCCCCTAATTTAATAACAAATGATCATTGCAACGGAACCAAATCAATTAAAACTAACTTTAGATGGAAATAACTTAACTCTGCTGTAAAGCCGAAACAATCTCTGTTACCTTAAATTATACGCTTATCTCTGTAAAGCTGCTTTGAGACAATCTACATTGTTAAAAGCGCTATATAAATGAAGATGACTTGACTTGACAGACTGCACGCACGTCCGCTTAGAGTTCCGCCTTTTTCCTTCCGTCAATATTACGTTATTAGAAAAAAATTTTTTTTAGAGAATCGATTTTTTGACATTTGTGAATCGATTCAGAATCGTCCACGTCCGCATCGCGATGCATCTAAGAATACATTTTTTCTCCCACCCCTAGATTTCATACAACAGGTTAATAAACAGTTACAATTAAGTCACTTACATTTTAGATGCAATGTTGACTGTTTTTGTTCTGTTTCAGCAGCGAAAATAGTTAAACAAAGATCACGGCAGAACCATCACGTGTTTTCTCATAACTGAACGATTCAGCATTTTTAACGAATCGGTTGACTCAAAGATTGAATGATCAATCCATAAACATCTGTCTTAATCATGATCGACTCATTCGAACAAATCGTTTGAACGAATGAATCAATGACTCGCTTATTAAGATGGATGCCTGGCGACACCTAATGGCGGTTTAGTGTTGTTTAAAAGCATCATTCTTTCCCACGTGTGTGATTTGTGTGTGCAACATTATCATTATTTTTCTTTCACTATTATATTAGCGATTTAAAAGCACCCACTCGTGTCACACGTCGATTAACCGGTGGGAAAATATCCTCAGACACATACCTAATAAATGTATATTTAAATACAATATTGGCCTACCTGGTAAAAAGTTTTATATACTATTTTGATGTCCTTTTGGACACAAGAGGGCAGTATAGCCCTATGTTTGCTTTTTTGTTGAACCAAATAGCACTAAATAGCCTGTTTTAACTTTTTCATTCTTCTTGAATTGCAAAAACAGAATAAAATGGGTTTAGTTGTGATATTTGTATTCTTTTATATAGAAATAAATGGTATATAATTAAATTTTTAGAAGATTTTTAGTGTTTCCTTTTTGGACATTACTTTAATCCCTCGCCATAGCAAAACCGTTTGAGATATTTATTATCCATTCACAATTTAGCATATTTAATGTAGTTTCATCATGTTGAAAAAGTTTGGTACGAATAAAATAAATAGTTTAAGAGGAGTGGCTAAAAATTCAGAGGCTGATTTTGCAAAAAAATTCACATTCAGACCAAAATATCTGACTTCCTGATGGCCAGAGCTATTGAATGTAAATTAGAAAGTTGTCCGGCTTGATGAGAACAATATACAAACTATTTTTTCTTTACTGTAGTTAAAACTAACCCCCCCACTTTTGTCAAAAGCATGTTGAAAGTGACACACTTCCTGCTGCCAGTTGGTGGCGCTATAACTTTGACTCACAATAGCTACATCCATCTGATCGGCCTCTTACCACGAACACACTGCTGAAGTTTCATCAAGATCAGTTAATGTATGCAGAAGTTATTCCACTTCCGTGTTTCTCTTTTCTCGCCATAAATTCGATTCCTCGCCACAGCCAAACCGTTCGAGATATCAAAAATCCGTCCGCAATTTAGCATCCTCAAAGTCTTGACTACATGCACACCGAGTCTGAAGGGGACACGGTGAATTTTCTAGGAGGAGTATTTCACATTCCACAGCAAGCGTTTTCCAAACAACCCATAATAGCCGACTTCCTGTTGGGCTGGCGTAAAACTTGACCGGGGTAAATTGATGGCCGTGGGTTCTGACCTGTGTGCAAAGTTTCAAGAGTTTTTGAGCACGTTAAGGACCCCAAAAGCCCCTGAAACCTTGATTAACAATATAAAAGCAATAGTCAAATCCCCCCCTCCCCTCACACACACACAGACACAGAGAGAGGGAGAGAAAATTCTTCAGAAAATCCACATTCAAACCAAAATATCTCTCTTCCTGTTGGTCGGAGATGGTTCATGTAAATTAGAAAGTTGTCCGTCTTGATGAGAACAATACACATACCAAGTTTTGTGATTCTAGGAAAAACTAAGCCCCCATTTTTGACTAAAGGTGGCGCTACTGAGCCATTCCACCACGCCCGTTTCTGAAACTTTGCACATGTCTACGGGCTAATAAATGTGATGTGTCTGTTGAGTTTTAATGCAATTTCAAGTATGTTAAGAGTCTCAAAAGCATCAAAAAATAATATTAAAGTTTGATGCATTGCCACGGCAACAGTATCTAAGATATCAATAATCCTTTCACAGGTTTACATCTGCCGTGTGTCTATATTGTACACATAAAGTTTGAAGCAAATCGGGTAAAAATAAGACACTGATTTCAAAGCATTTTGAAAGTGATGTACTTCCTGCTGCCTGTTGGTGGCGCTATAACTTTGACTCACAATAGTCACATCCATGTGATCGGCCTCTTACAACGAACACACTGCTGAAGTTTCATCAAGATCAGTTAATGTATGCAGAAGTTATAACACACTTCCTGTTTCATTTTTTCGCCATAAATTTGTTTCCTCGCCACGGCCAAACCGTTCGAGATATCAAAAATCCGTCCGCAATTTAGCATCCTCAATGTCTTGACTTCATGCACACCGAGTTTGGAGGCGAATCGATGAATTCCCTAGGAGGAGTACATTAAATTCCACAGCATGCGTTTCCAAACAACGCTAAATAGCCAACTTCCTGTTTGGCTGGCGTAAAACTTAGAGCACGAAAGTTGTTCGGCCCGATGAGATCTATATGTGTACTGAGTTTCATATTATTACATGCAAGCGTGTTTGATTTATGGACACGTGTTTGGATCCCGTTCCAGGGGGCGCTGTCGAGCCCCCCTGCCACGCCCGGGTACCAGCTTCAGTCCGGCCCTGATGGCCGCGGGTTCTGACGTGTGTGCAAAATTTCAAGAGTTTTCGAGCATGTTAAGGGCCCCAAAAGTGCCCGAAAGGTTGACAAAATAATAATAATAATAATAATTAAAGCTGCAAGCAGCGATGAAAAGGGCCCTCGCACCCCTGCCACCGCCACCCGGCACCTTTAGGAAAGGCCTTAAGATTACACTCACCAAATTTGAAGAGGATCAGATCAAAACTGTAGGAGGAGTTTGTTAAAGTACAACATCAGGAAATGGCAAAAACTGCCCAAAATCTGACAGGAAGTTCAAAATAACTGACTTCCTGTTGTGTTTAGGGCTATGCTCCAAGAGACTTTTTTGTAGGTATTGGGTCCTTACATGTGTGTACCAAATTTCATACCTGTACGTGAAACGTCGAGCCGGGGTAAAATGTAGGGGCAATAAGTAAGCCATTTTGCCCCATCCAATTTTTAAAACCACATCACACGTAAATTGTCACCACTTCTGAAGCGTGTGCAAAGTTTCATGATTTTTCGAGCACGTTTTGTATTTGCCACACTTCCTGCTACCAGCAGGTGGCGCTATTGCTATAATCATAATGAGCATTGGCATGTGTTCAGGACAGGACTCTTATCAAACATGTGAAGTTTGGGGCAGATTGAAAATTGTATGCCTGAGTTACTGCAGGCTGTCTGTGGTTGCCTAGCAACATCAGAACTGCAAGCAACATTAATATTGAACTTATCTGATCATGCATATATCACCAAAAGGCCGAAATTGGGTGAACTAGTGCAAAAAATGCCCGTGCAAAATCAGTTTTTGTGTGTGTTTTTAGTAATTGTTGGTTTGGTGTGTGCTCATTGTTACAATTACACAGCAAAAGTTCAGTGATATTTTTATTTGTGCATGGTAAAAAGCACACAGTGAACTCCGAGAAAACGCTATGCTTGAGCAAACAGTTTGTGAATAGGCAACTACAAATGATGCCCGTGAAAGAGACTGTGAACGCATTGAATAGGATATGTTTAGTTGGTGAATAGCATAGGCTACTATTACACAGTAGCGACAACGTTAAGCGCACCAGAATGAAATATAATATTCAGAAGTAAACACTAACAGCATAGCTGACTTACAGATTCAGTTTACATCCACAAATGAATAAGCACCTCGATTCAGGGAGCAGTGCAAAGTGCCCGTGCAAAATCAGTTTTTGTGAGCTGATCGCCGTCAAAAAAGTTCAGGAGATATTTCTTGCGATGGCAATATGATCAAAAATAACTTTATATTGATTCAATGGATTAATAGCATTTTGAAAAAAAAAAAAAAAGTCATGAATTTATTGCATTTTTGGGAAAAAATAATCCGTTTTTATAATAAATCTTAAAAAATTCAAATCCAGATTTTGATTTTCAATGTTGTTATAACCTAAAGATTCTATGTGAAAGTTTGAAACAGAAAATAGTGGTTTTCACACATTTAGTGGTTATCTCACATTCGAGAGATATGCGAATAACACACAGACAGACAGACGGACGTTTCTGTAATTTATAGATAGATGGATTTATCACGTTCGGGAACCAAACTATAATATTCAGAAGTAAACAGTGTAGCTGACTGAGTGTTTATGTCAGAATGTTTATTTTTAAACCACAGCCTTCTTGGGGCTTCTTTGACCGATACAACTCTCTAATGTCAGAATGTTTATTTTTAAACCACAACCTTCTAAAAATGATATATTTAACGATATCTTTTGCATTTCTCATCCAAACAATGTCAAACTTGGCACTGCACTTACTCGTGCCCGTGGCGAGACACCTGTCGAGTTTGAAATCAATCGGACTAACGGTTCGAGAGATATGCGAGGAACAGACACACACACACACAGACAGACAGACAGACAGACGTTCCTGTAATTTATAGATAGATGTTTGTCAGGCCGCCGAGGGCACACCCTTCGACGAAAACTCTAGATCTTCGCAATTTAACGTCACAAAGGCCTTAAGATTACACTCACCAAATTTGAAGAGTATCGGATCAAATCTGTAGGAGGAGTTCGTTAAAGTACAACATCAGGAAATTACGAAAAATGCCCAAAATCCAGGAGGAAGTTCAAAATAGCTCACTTCCTGTTGTGTTTAGGGCTATGCTCCAAGAGACTTTTCTGTAGGTATTGGGTCATTACATGTATGTACCAAATTTCATACCTGTACGTGAAACCAGGAGCCGGGGCAAAATGTGGGGGCAATAATTTACCGAATTTGCCCCCCCCAATTCTGAAAACCATATCACACGTAAATTTTCACCACTTCTGAAGCGTGTGCAAAGTTTCATGAGTTTTCGAGCATGTTTAGGCCCTCTAAAAAGCGATTCACTTTGGAGAAGAAGAATAATAATTAAAGCTGCAAGCAGCGATGAAAAGGGCCCTCGCACCCCTGCCACCGCCACCCGGCACCTTTAGGAAAGGCCTTAAGATTACACTCACCAAATTTGAAGAGGATCAGATCAAAACTGTAGGAGGAGTTTGTTAAAGTACAACATCAGGAAATGGCAAAAACTGCCCAAATTCTGACAGGAAGTTCAAAATAACTGACTTCCTGTTGTGTTTAGGGCTATGCTCCAAGAGACTTTTTTGTAGGTATTGGGTCTTTACATGTGTGTACCAAATTTCATACCTGTACGTGAAACGTCGAGCCGGGGCAAAATGTAGGGGCAATAAGTAAGCCATTTTGCCCCACCCAATTTTTAAAACCACATCACACGTAAATTGTCACCACTTCTGAAGCGTGTGCAAAGTTTCATGATTTTTCGAGCACGTTTTGTATTTGCCACACTTCCTGCTACCAGCAGGTGGTGCTATTGCTATAATCATAATGAGCATTGGCATGTGTTCAGGACAGGAGTCTTATCAAACATGTGAAGTTTGTGGCAGATTGAAAATTGTATGCCTGAGTTACTGCAGGCTGTCTGTGGTTGCCTAGCAACATCAGAACTGCAAGCAACATTAATATTGAACTTATCTGATCATGCATATATCACCAAAAGGCCGAAATTGGGTGAACTAGTGCAAAAAATGCCCGTGCAAAATCAGTTTTTGTGTGTGTTTTTAGTAATTGTTGGTTTGGTGTGTGCTCATTGTTACAATTACACAGCAAAAGTTCAGTGACATTTTTATTTGTGCATGGTAAAAAGCACACAGTGAACTCCGAGAAAACGCTATGCTTGAGCAAACAGTTTGTGAATAGGCAACTACAAATGATGCCCGTGAAAGAGACTGTGAACGCATTGAATAGGATATGTTTAGTTGGTGAATAGCATAGGCTATTATTACACAGTAGCGACAACGTTAAGCGCACCAGAATGAAATATAATATTCAGAAGTAAACACTAACAGCATAGCTGACTTACAGATTCAGTTTACATCCACAAATGAATAAGCACCTCGATTCAGGGAGCAGTGCAAAGTGCCCGTGCAAAATCAGTTTTTGTGAGCTGATCGCCGTCAAAAAAGTTCAGGAGATATTTCTTGCGATGGCAATATGATCAAAAATAACTTTATATTGATTCAATGGATTAATAGCATTTTGAAAAAAAAAAAAAAAAGTCATGAATTTATTGCATTTTTGGGAAAAAATAATCCGTTTTTATAATAAATCTTAAAAAATTCAAATCCAGATTTTGATTTTCAATGTTGTTATAACCTAAAGATGCTATGTGAAAGTTTGAAACAGAAAATAGTGGTTTTCACACATTTAGTGGTTATCTCACATTCGAGAGATATGCGAATAACACACAGACAGACAGACGGACGTTTCTGTAATTTATAGATAGATGGATTTATCACGTTCGGGAACCAAACTATAATATTCAGAAGTAAACAGTGTAGCTGACTGAGTGTTTATGTCAGAATGTTTATTTTTAAACCACAGCCTTCTTGGGGCTTCTTTGACCGATACAACTCTCTAATGTCAGAATGTTTATTTTTAAACCACAACCTTCTAAAAATGATATATTTAACGATATCTTTTGCATTTCTCATCCAAACAATGTCAAACTTGGCACTGCACTTACTCGTGCCCGTGGCGAGACACCTGTCGAGTTTGAAATCAATCGGACTAACGGTTCGAGAGATATGCGAGGAACAGACACACACACACACAGACAGACAGACAGACAGACGTTCCTGTAATTTATAGATAGATGTTTGTCAGGCCGCCGAGGGCACACCCTTCGACGAAAACTCTAGATCTTCGCAATTTAACGTCACAAAGGCCTTAAGATTACACTCACCAAATTTGAAGAGTATCAGATCAAATCTGTAGGAGGAGTTCGTTAAAGTACAACATCAGGAAATTACGAAAAATGCCCAAAATCCAGGAGGAAGTTCAAAATAGCTCACTTCCTGTTGTGTTTAGGGCTATGCTCCAAGAGACTTTTCTGTAGGTATTGGGTCATTACATGTATGTACCAAATTTCATACCTGTACGTGAAACCAGGAGCCGGGGCAAAATGTGGGGGCAATAATTTACCGAATTTGCCCCCCCCAATTCTGAAAACCATATCACACGTAAATTTTCACCACTTCTGAAGCGTGTGCAAAGTTTCATGAGTTTTCGAGCATGTTTAGGCCCTCTAAAAAGCGATTCACTTTGGAGAAGAAGAATAATAATAAACGGAGCAAAAACAATAGGGTCCTCTCACCATCGGTGCTCGGGCCCTAATAAACGGAGCAAAAACAATAGGGTCCTCTCACCATCGGTGCTCGGGCCCTAATAATTAAAGCTGCAAGCAGCGATGAAAGGGCCCTCGCACCCGTGCCATCAACACTCGGTGGCTTTAGGAAGACAGAGCATGGTTGGGAAATGTACATTTAAGGAGGTATATATAGTAAGAGTATGTCAAAGTCAGTTACAAAATGTTTTGTATAATGGTGATAATAGCATGCTTCATGACTCAGCTAAGTGTTGCTAGCATGTTTAGTGTGTTTCTAGCATGCTTAGTACACAATAATTATGTGGTTAGTACTGCATTACTGTGTTAACCATGTCAGTTTCTGTTGCCAGTAGGTGGCGTTATGACTATAACTGAATATGAGCTTGGATGTGTGTTCAGGACAGAACTCTTATCAAACGTGTGAAGTTTGATGCAAATTGGACATTGCCTTCTTGAGTAACAACAAAGTCATGTTTCATTGAATTAGCATGCTTTAGCACTTAGCTAAGCATTGTTAGCATGTTTTAACATGTTTCTAGCATGTTTAGAACTCAATGGCATTTTTAACATGTTGCTAGAACGGCATCAACGTGTTAAACATGTCACTTCCTGTTGCCAGTTGGTGGCGCTATTACTATAATTGAACATTCTCATGTAGATGTGTTCAGGCCATGAATCTTATCAAAAGTGTGAAGTTTGGGGCAGATTGGACATTCCATGCCTGAGTTACAGCAAATTCCTATTTAATTGCAATAATAGCATGCTTTAGCACTTGGCTAAGAGTTTGCTAGCATGTTTTAGCATGTTTCTAGTATGTTGTTAGCATGTTTAACACTTGCTGGCACTTTTTTATATGTTATTAGGAGTCCATAACAGTGTTGAACATGTCACTTCCTGTTGCCAGCAGGTGGCGCTATGACTGTAACTGAATATAAGCATGGTCATGTGTTCAGGACAGAACGCTTATCAAAAGTGTGAAGTTTGGGGCAGATTGGACATTCCATGCCTGAGTTACAGCAAATTCATATTTAATTGCAGTAATATCATTCTTTAGCACTTAGCTAAGTGTTTGCTAGTATGTTTTAGCATGTCTATAGTATGTTGGTAGGATGTTTAGCACCTACTGGCATTTTTTTATATGTTATTAGGAGTCAAGAACAGTGTTAAACGTCACTTCCTGTTGCCAGCAGGTGGCGCTATGACTATAACTAAATATGAGCATGGACATGTGTTCAAGAGATAACTCTTATCAAACGTGTGACGTTTGGGGTAGATTGTACATTGCCTTCTTGAGTAACAACAAAGTCCTGTTTCATTGAATTAGCATGCTTTAGCACTTAGCTAAGTATTGCTAGTATGTTTTAACATGTTTCTAGCATGTTTAGAAGTCAATGGCATTTTTAACATGTTGCTAGAATGGCATCAACGTGTTAAACATGACACTTTCTGTTACCAGTAGGTGGCGCTATTACTATAACTGAATATTCTCATGTAGATATGTTCAGGACAGAACGCTTATCAAAAGTGTGAAGTTTGGGGCAGATTGGACATTCCATGCCTGAGTTACAGCAAATTCCTATTTAATTGCAATAATAGCATGCTTTAGCACTTAGCTAAGAGTTTGCTAGCATGTTTTAGCATGCTTCTAGTATGTTGTTAGCATGTTTAGCACTTGCTGGCACTTTTTTATATGTTATTAGGAGTCCATAACAGTGTTAAACATGTCACTTCCTGTTGCCAGCAGGTGGCGCTATGACTATAACTGAATATGAGCATGGTCATGTGTTCAGGACAGAACGTTTATTAACCCTCTGGAGTCTGAGCTGTTTTCTGGGCCCTGGAGGTGTTCTGACATGCTCTGACATTTGTGCTTTTTTCAGTTATTTATAAACATGTTAATGGCAAAGGTGTAAATTCACTCTATATAGCACAAACAGGGCTACCAAAATATCTGATCAACATGCATGTATATGTTTGAATTTTTAAGAGAATAATGTTTATGCGTGGTTATTGGAAAAAATAAAAATGAAAGTTGCAGAAATAAGGCCACAAAACACATACTAAATATGTGGCAATAAGACTTTTGACTAAAGGATATCATCGCCTATAGTTTTTTCTTCAAAATTATGTGAAAATAGTCTTGCTTTATCGTTCACATAAAACCATACATTGATTTAAATTGATGTAAAACAGGTTTTGCTTGGAAAGCCAATATGCGAGGGGGGCGTGAACGAGGAGTGGTTTTCACCTGAATTACCACCCACTCTGCATAATGATGAGCCATTCACTCAGGTGTGACAACTGACTGAGCCACAATGCAAGGACCATTTAAGATTTTGCTTACATCTATCTTGTAAATATGTTTTGCTATTTTATTAAAAATGTTACAATTACAACAATAATTACAATTTCAACAATATTTCAAGTGTACTCTTTCTTTGTAAAAAAAAGATTATAGGCCTACATTTTATCTATGTATTCATTACTTTGAATATAGCCAACATTGGAACAGCTAACATCTTAGTTGATGACTTTATTTTTGACAAAAATAGTAGGCTATTTTATATATAGAAATTGCTAAACAAAAGCTTATTTGACGAGGCAGTATATTCTACAGTAAAAACTGTACCCAAATCTATTAAACAAAATGTTGTCTTTCATATTTCACCTGACTGTAACGTTGTTTTCATGAAATACGCTTACACACGCTTAAAATGATGATAATTAAGTGTAAAAATAGGTATTACTGAAAATATTTGGTGTTTGGGGTGAGGATTGGGGTTGATCCATTTATAAAGTAGCTGTTTTTTATTTATTTATTCTGATGTGCACAAATAAGCGACAGGTATCATAAGATTTTCTTCTCCATGTTCCTTTTTTTCTATTCTTTTATTCGTTCATGCATGTAATAATGAATGAATGAATGAATGAATGAATGAATTTATGTATGACTTGTGCAATAAATAAATAAATAAAAAAATAAAAAAAATACAATAGGCTATTGACTCGCGATCTTCGCAGTAGGCTAGTGAACGCACCGGAGAAACGCACATTTATTAGGCTACATAGTTTTTTTGTTTTGGATGGTTTTGTTTAGAACCAGCTGTAAATGTAAATATATTTCACATTTTTTAGACATGTGAGGCGAGTAGGCTACGGTCTGGTTGATGATCTCCAGTTCAAGCACCTTATGTTGTGATTGCTAGCCTATATTACTTTAAATCCAGGAAATTTGTTAATGAAAAAATTATTAAAATTAAGATACAATTGATACAAAACGAAATTCGTTTTAAAGAAAGGATTTGTACTTTCTGTTTTGAGGTATCTGTGAATGTTTGAAAGTCAACTGTCACGTAATATTGTTTTTTGCCAGCTGTGGTAAACAGCGCGCATCTATGCAGTTCATTCATTCATAAACAGAAACCTGAGAAGGAAAAACTTACTAGTATTCCTCAGCTCGTATTCCTCGTATTCGTCATTATTCCTCACAGCGCTGCGTTGTAAACAAGTAATGTTCTGAATAAACTGGTGTTTTGGTTTTCTTGTGCTGATGATAGGGGCGTTCACAGGATTGCGTGGATTACCTCAGCCATTTGCGTTTGAATAGCACGCGCTCTCTGTGGGCGGAGTCACATTACATTTGAATTAGCTCTAATGAGGTCGACTGGAATCGCTCTCTTTTAATACAGATTTCACAAGATGAGAATATTTGTTTTTTATATAAATTACTTCATTAAAAAGTAGAGAATTCAAGCTTCATGCCTGTGTGTCTGAATGCCTGTTTGACTGAGTATTCGCTAAGCTACAGTTCATTTTCGGACGCGTTTCAGAATGGACTACACGGACAGAGAGAAGGCAGAACTCGCTTCGTGTTTATTTTTCTTTATTTGGCAAAAAGCACAACACTTTGTTTTTATTGTGAGTATACACAAAAATAATACACATTTAACAGAATCGATTGATGTATGAAACTTGTTTTGTAAAATCACAGTCAAAAGAGAATTTCGGGTCTCAATCAACTCATAAGGAAAAAAATCGAGCAGATCACGCCGGCGTGATCTCAGACCCCTGAGGGTTAAAAGTGTGAAGTTTGGCGCAGATTGGACATTGCCTTCTTGAGTAACAACAACATCCTGTTTCATTGAATTAGCATGCTTTAGCACTTAGCTAAGTATTGCTAGCATGTTTTAACATGTTTCTAGCATGTTTAGAAGTCAATGGCATTTTTAACATGTTGCTAGAATGGCATCAACGTGTTAAACATGACACTTCCTGTTACCAGTAGGTGGCGCTATTACTATAACTGAATATTCTCATGTAGATATGTTCAGGACAGAACGCTTATCAAAAGTGTGAAGTTTGGGGCAGATTGGACATTCCATGCCTGAGTTACAGCAAATTCCTATTTAATTGCAATAATAGCATGCTTTAGCACTTAGCTAAGAGTTTGCTAGCATGTTTTAGCATGCTTCTAGTATGTTGTTAGCATGTTTAGCACTTGCTGGCACTTTTTTATATGTTATTAGGAGTCCATAACAGTGTTAAACATGTCACTTCCTGTTGCCAGCAGGTGGCGCTATGACTATAACTGAATATGAGCATGGTCATGTGTTCAGGACAGAACTCTTATCAAACGTATGAAGTTTGGGGCAGATTGGACATTCCATGCCTGAGTTACAGCAACTTCCTGTTTCATGGCGAAACATCAAAATTTGTCAGGCCGCCGAGGACCCGCCCTTCGACGAAAACTCAAGATCTTCGCAATTTAACGTCGCAAAGGCCTTAAGATTACACTCACCAAATTTGAAGATGATCAGATTAAAACTGTAGGAGGAGTTCGTTAAAGTATGAGGCCTGAAAATGTCAAAAACTGCACAAAAATCTGGGAGGAAGTTTAAAATGGCTGACTTCCTGTTGGGTTTAGGGCTATGCTCCAAGAGACTTTTTTGTAGGTATTAGGTCATTACATGTATGTACCGAATTTCGTGCACGTACGTGGAACGTTGCGGGAGGCGCACTCCGTTGAACTTTTATAGGTGGCGCTATCGAGCCGTTTTGCCCCGTCCAATTCTGAAACCTATATCAGATGTAAATTTTCGCCAGTTCTGACGCGTGTGCAAAGTTTCGTGAGTTTTCGCGCATGTTTAGGCCCTCAAAAATGCAATTCAATGCGGAGAAGAATAATAATAATAATTAAAGCTGCAAGCAGCGATGGAAAGGGCCCTCGCACCCCTGCCACCGCCACCCGGCACCTTTAGGAAAGGCCTTAAGATTACACTCACCAAATTTGAAGAGGATCAGATCAAAACTGTAGGAGGAGTTTGTTAAAGTACAACATCAGGAAATGGCAAAAACTGCCCAAAATCTGAGAGGAAGTTCAAAATAGCTGACTTCCTGTTGTGTTTAGGGCTACGCTCCAAGAGACTTTTTTGTAGGTATTGGGTCATTACATGTATGTACCAAATTTCATACCTGTACGTGAAACGTCGAGCCGGGGCAAAATGTAGGGGCAATAATTAAGCCATTTTGCCCCACCCAATTTTGAAAACCATATCACACGTAAATTTTCACCACTTCTGAAGCGTGTGCAAAGTTTCATGATTTTTTGAGCACGTTTTGTATTTGCCACACTTCCTGCTACCAGCAGGTGGCGCTATTGCTATAACCAAATATGAGCATGGTCATGTGTTCAGGACAGGACTCTTATCAAACATGTGAAGTTTGGGGCAGATTGGAAATTGTATGCCTAAGTTACTGCAGGCTGTCTGTGGTTGCCTAGCAACATCGGAACTGCAAGCAACATTAATATTGAACTTATCTGATCATGCATATATCACCAAAAGGCCGAAATTGGGTGAACTAGTGCAAAAAATGCCCGTGCAAAATCAGTTTTTGTGTGTGTTTTTAGTAATTGTTGGTTTGGTGTGTGCTCATTGTTACAATTACACAGCAAAAGTTCAGTGACATTTTTATTTGTGCATGGTAAAAAGCACACAGTGAACTCTGAGAAAACGCTATGCTTGAGCAAACAGTTTGTGAATAGGCAACTACAAATGATGCCCGTGAAAGAGACTGTGAACGCATTGAATAGGATATGTTTAGTTGGTGAATAGCATAGGCTACTATTACACAGTAGCGACAACGTTAAGCGCACCAGAATGAAATATAATATTCAGAAGTAAACACTAACAGCATAGCTGACTTACAGATTCAGTTTACATCCACAAATGAATAAGCACCTCGATTCAGGGAGCAGTGCAAAGTGCCCGTGCAAAATCAGTTTTTGTGAGCTGATCGCCGTCAAAAAAGTTCAGGAGATATTTCTTGCGATGGCAATATGATCAAAAATAACTTTATATTGATTCAATGGATTAATTGCATTTTGAAAAAAAAAAAAAAGTCATGAATTTATTGCATTTTTGGGAAAAAATAATCCGTTTTTATAATAAATCTTAAAAAATTCAAATCCAGATTTTGATTTTCAATGTTGTTATAACCTAAAGATGCTATGTGAAAGTTTGAAACAGAAAATAGTGGTTTTCACACATTTAGTGGTTATCTCACATTCGAGAGATATGCGAATAACACACAGACAGACAGACGGACGTTTCTGTAATTTATAGATAGATGGATTTATCACGTTCGGGAACCAAACTATAATATTCAGAAGTAAACAGTGTAGCTGACTGAGTGTTTATGTCAGAATGTTTATTTTTAAACCACAGCCTTCTTGGGGCTTCTTTGACCGATACAACTCTCTAATGTCAGAATGTTTATTTTTAAACCACAACCTTCTAAAAATGATATATTTAACGATATCTTTTGCATTTCTCATCCAAACAATGTCAAACTTGGCACTGCACTTACTCGTGCCCGTGGCGAGACACCTGTCGAGTTTGAAATCAATCGGACTAACGGTTCGAGAGATATGCGAGGAACAGACACACACACACACAGACAGACAGACAGACAGACGTTCCTGTAATTTATAGATAGATGTTTGTCAGGCCGCCGAGGGCACACCCTTCGACGAAAACTCTAGATCTTCGCAATTTAACGTCACAAAGGCCTTAAGATTACACTCACCAAATTTGAAGAGTATCAGATCAAATCTGTAGGAGGAGTTCGTTAAAGTACAACATCAGGAAATTACGAAAAATGCCCAAAATCCAGGAGGAAGTTCAAAATAGCTCACTTCCTGTTGTGTTTAGGGCTATGCTCCAAGAGACTTTTCTGTAGGTATTGGGTCATTACATGTATGTACCAAATTTCATACCTGTACGTGAAACCAGGAGCCGGGGCAAAATGTGGGGGCAATAATTTACCGAATTTGCCCCCCCCAATTCTGAAAACCATATCACACGTAAATTTTCACCACTTCTGAAGCGTGTGCAAAGTTTCATGAGTTTTCGAGCATGTTTAGGCCCTCTAAAAAGCGATTCACTTTGGAGAAGAAGAAGAAGAATAATAATTAAAGCTGCAAGCAGCGATGAAAAGGGCCCTCGCACCCCTGCCACCGCCACCCGGCACCTTTAGGAAAGGCCTTAAGATTACACTCACCAAATTTGAAGAGGATCAGATCAAAACTGTAGGAGTTTGTTAAAGTACAACATCAGGAAATGGCAAAAACTGCCCAAAATCTGACAGGAAGTTCAAAATAACTGACTTCCTGTTGTGTTTAGGGCTATGCTCCAAGAGACTTTTTTGTAGGTATTGGGTCTTTACATGTGTGTACCAAATTTCATACCTGTACGTGAAACGTCGAGCCGGGGCAAAATGTAGGGGCAATAAGTAAGCCATTTTGCCCCACCCAATTTTTAAAACCACATCACACGTAAATTGTCACCACTTCTGAAGCGTGTGCAAAGTTTCATGATTTTTCGAGCACGTTTTGTATTTGCCACACTTCCTGCTACCAGCAGGTGGTGCTATTGCTATAATCATAATGAGCATTGGCATGTGTTCAGGACAGGACTCTTATCAAACATGTGAAGTTTGTGGCAGATTGAAAATTGTATGCCTGAGTTACTGCAGGCTGTCTGTGGTTGCCTAGCAACATCAGAACTGCAAGCAACATTAATATTGAACTTATCTGATCATGCATATATCACCAAAAGGCCGAAATTGGGTGAACTAGTGCAAAAAATGCCCGTGCAAAATCAGTTTTTGTGTGTGTTTTTAGTAATTGTTGGTTTGGTGTGTGCTCATTGTTACAATTACACAGCAAAAGTTCAGTGACATTTTTATTTGTGCATGGTAAAAAGCACACAGTGAACTCCGAGAAAACGCTATGCTTGAGCAAACAGTTTGTGAATAGGCAACTACAAATGATGCCCGTGAAAGAGACTGTGAACGCATTGAATAGGATATGTTTAGTTGGTGAATAGCATAGGCTACTATTACACAGTAGCGACAACGTTAAGCGCACCAGAATGAAATATAATATTCAGAAGTAAACACTAACAGCATAGCTGACTTACAGATTCAGTTTACATCCACAAATGAATAAGCACCTCGATTCAGGGAGCAGTGCAAAGTGCCCGTGCAAAATCAGTTTTTGTGAGCTGATCGCCGTCAAAAAAGTTCAGGAGATATTTCTTGCGATGGCAATATGATCAAAAATAACTTTATATTGATTCAATGGATTAATAGCATTTAAAAAAAAAAAAAAAAAGTCATGAATTTATTGCATTTTTGGGAAAAAATAATCAGTTTTTATAATAAATCTTAAAAAATTCAAATCCAGATTTTGATTTTCAATGTTGTTATAACCTAAAGATGCTATGTGAAAGTTTGAAACAGAAAATAGTGGTTTTCACACATTTAGTGGTTATCTCACATTCGAGAGATATGCGAATAACACACAGACAGACAGACGGACGTTTCTGTAATTTATAGATAGATGGATTTATCACGTTCGGGAACCAAACTATAATATTCAGAAGTAAACAGTGTAGCTGACTGAGTGTTTATGTCAGAATGTTTATTTTTAAACCACAGCCTTCTTGGGGCTTCTTTGACCGATACAACTCTCTAATGTCAGAATGTTTATTTTTAAACCACAACCTTCTAAAAATGATATATTTAACGATATCTTTTGCATTTCTCATCCAAACAATGTCAAACTTGGCACTGCACTTACTCGTGCCCGTGGCAAGACACCTGTCGAGTTTGAAATCAATCGGACTAACGGTTCGAGAGATATGCGAGGAACAGACACACACACACACAGACAGACAGACGTTCCTGTAATTTATAGATAGATGTTTGTCAGGCCGCCGAGGGCACACCCTTCGACGAAAACTCTAGATCTTCGCAATTTAACGTCACAAAGGCCTTAAGATTACACTCACCAAATTTGAAGAGTATCAGATCAAATCTGTAGGAGGAGTTCGTTAAAGTACAACATCAGGAAATTACGAAAAATGCCCAAAATCCAGGAGGAAGTTCAAAATAGCTCACTTCCTGTTGTGTTTAGGGCTATGCTCCAAGAGACTTTTCTGTAGGTATTGGGTCATTACATGTATGTACCAAATTTCATACCTGTACGTGAAACCAGGAGCCGGGGCAAAATGTGGGGGCAATAATTTACCGAATTTGCCCCCCCCAATTCTGAAAACCATATCACACGTAAATTTTCACCACTTCTGAAGCGTGTGCAAAGTTTCATGAGTTTTCGAGCATGTTTAGGCCCTCTAAAAAGCGATTCACTTTGGAGAAGAAGAAGAAGAATAATAATTAAAGCTGCAAGCAGCGATGAAAAGGGCCCTCGCACCCCTGCCACCGCCACCCGGCACCTTTAGGAAAGGCCTTAAGATTACACTCACCAAATTTGAAGAGGATCAGATCAAAACTGTAGGAGTTTGTTAAAGTACAACATCAGGAAATGGCAAAAACTGCCCAAAATCTGACAGGAAGTTCAAAATAACTGACTTCCTGTTGTGTTTAGGGCTATGCTCCAAGAGACTTTTTTGTAGGTATTGGGTCTTTACATGTGTGTACCAAATTTCATACCTGTACGTGAAACGTTGAGCCGGGGCAAAATGTAGGGGCAATAAGTAAGCCATTTTGCCCCACCCAATTTTTAAAACCACATCACACGTAAATTGTCACCACTTCTGAAGCGTGTGCAAAGTTTCATGATTTTTCGAGCACGTTTTGTATTTGCCACACTTCCTGCTACCAGCAGGTGGTGCTATTGCTATAATCATAATGAGCATTGGCATGTGTTCAGGACAGGACTCTTATCAAACATGTGAAGTTTGTGGCAGATTGAAAATTGTATGCCTGAGTTACTGCAGGCTGTCTGTGGTTGCCTAGCAACATCAGAACTGCAAGCAACATTAATATTGAACTTATCTGATCATGCATATATCACCAAAAGGCCGAAATTGGGTGAACTAGTGCAAAAAATGCCCGTGCAAAATCAGTTTTTGTGTGTGTTTTTAGTAATTGTTGGTTTGGTGTGTGCTCATTGTTACAATTACACAGCAAAAGTTCAGTGACATTTTTATTTGTGCATGGTAAAAAGCACACAGTGAACTCCGAGAAAACGCTATGCTTGAGCAAACAGTTTGTGAATAGGCAACTACAAATGATGCCCGTGAAAGAGACTGTGAACGCATTGAATAGGATATGTTTAGTTGGTGAATAGCATAGGCTACTATTACACAGTAGCGACAACGTTAAGCGCACCAGAATGAAATATAATATTCAGAAGTAAACACTAACAGCATAGCTGACTTACAGATTCAGTTTACATCCACAAATGAATAAGCACCTCGATTCAGGGAGCAGTGCAAAGTGCCCGTGCAAAATCAGTTTTTGTGAGCTGATCGCCGTCAAAAAAGTTCAGGAGATATTTCTTGCGATGGCAATATGATCAAAAATAACTTTATATTGATTCAATGGATTAATAGCATTTAAAAAAAAAAAAAAAAAGTCATGAATTTATTGCATTTTTGGGAAAAAATAATCCGTTTTTATAATAAATCTTAAAAAATTCAAATCCAGATTTTGATTTTCAATGTTGTTATAACCTAAAGATGCTATGTGAAAGTTTGAAACAGAAAATAGTGGTTTTCACACATTTAGTGGTTATCTCACATTCGAGAGATATGCGAATAACACACAGACAGACGGACGTTTCTGTAATTTATAGATAGATGGATTTATCACGTTCGGGAACCAAACTATAATATTCAGAAGTAAACAGTGTAGCTGACTGAGTGTTTATGTCAGAATGTTTATTTTTAAACCACAGCCTTCTTGGGGCTTCTTTGACCGATACAACTCTCTAATGTCAGAATGTTTATTTTTAAACCACAACCTTCTAAAAATGATATATTTAACGATATCTTTTGCATTTCTCATCCAAACAATGTCAAACTTGGCACTGCACTTACTCGTGCCCGTGGCAAGACACCTGTCGAGTTTGAAATCAATCGGACTAACGGTTCGAGAGATATGCGAGGAACAGACACACACACACACAGACAGACAGACGTTCCTGTAATTTATAGATAGATGTTTGTCAGGCCGCCGAGGGCACACCCTTCGACGAAAACTCTAGATCTTCGCAATTTAACGTCACAAAGGCCTTAAGATTACACTCACCAAATTTGAAGAGTATCAGATCAAATCTGTAGGAGGAGTTCGTTAAAGTACAACATCAGGAAATTACGAAAAATGCCCAAAATCCAGGAGGAAGTTCAAAATAGCTCACTTCCTGTTGTGTTTAGGGCTATGCTCCAAGAGACTTTTCTGTAGGTATTGGGTCATTACATGTATGTACCAAATTTCATACCTGTACGTGAAACCAGGAGCCGGGGCAAAATGTGGGGGCAATAATTTACCGAATTTGCCCCCCACAATTCTGAAAACCATATCACACGTAAATTTTCACCACTTCTGAAGCGTGTGCAAAGTTTCATGAGTTTTCGAGCATGTTTAGGCCCTCTAAAAAGCGATTCACTTTGGAGAAGAAGAATAATAATAAACGGAGCAAAAACAATAGGGTCCTCTCACCATCGGTGCTCGGGCCCTAATAAACGGAGCAAAAACAATAGGGTCCTCTCACCATCGGTGCTCGGGCCCTAATTAAAGCTGCAAGCAGCGATGAAAAGGGCCCTCGCACCCCTGCCACCGCCACCCGGCACCTTTAGGAAAGGCCTTAAGATTACACTCACCAAATTTGAAGAGGATCAGATCAAAACTGTAGGAGGAGTTTGTTAAAGTACAACATCAGGAAATGGCAAAAACTGCCCAAAATCTGACAGGAAGTTCAAAATAACTGACTTCCTGTTGTGTTTAGGGCTATGCTCCAAGAGACTTTTTTGTAGGTATTGGGTCCTTACATGTGTGTACCAAATTTCATACCTGTACGTGAAACGTCGAGCCGGAGTAAAATGTAGGGGCAATAAGTAAGCCATTTTGCCCCATCCAATTTTTAAAACCACATCACACGTAAATTGTCACCACTTCTGAAGCGTGTGCAAAGTTTCATGATTTTTCGAGCACGTTTTGTATTTGCCACACTTCCTGCTACCAGCAGGTGGCGCTATTGCTATAATCATAATGAGCATTGGCATGTGTTCAGGACAGGACTCTTATCAAACATGTGAAGTTTGGGGCAGATTGAAAATTGTATGCCTGAGTTACTGCAGGCTGTCTGTGGTTGCCTAGCAACATCAGAACTGCAAGCAACATTAATATTGAACTTATCTGATCATGCATATATCACCAAAAGGCCGAAATTGGGTGAACTAGTGCAAAAAATGCCCGTGCAAAATCAGTTTTTGTGTGTGTTTTTAGTAATTGTTGGTTTGGTGTGTGCTCATTGTTACAATTACACAGCAAAAGTTCAGTGATATTTTTATTTGTGCATGGTAAAAAGCACACAGTGAACTCCGAGAAAACGCTATGCTTGAGCAAACAGTTTGTGAATAGGCAACTACAAATGATGCCCGTGAAAGAGACTGTGAACGCATTGAATAGGATATGTTTAGTTGGTGAATAGCATAGGC
Source organism: Scardinius erythrophthalmus (assembly GCF_964197995.2). NCBI lineage: Eukaryota > Metazoa > Chordata > Actinopteri > Cypriniformes > Leuciscidae > Scardinius > Scardinius erythrophthalmus. The sequence continues at coordinate 8,119,798 of NC_138241.1, read as the reverse complement.
TACTATTACACAGTAGCGACAACGTTAAGCGCACCAGAATGAAATATAATATTCAGAAGTAAACACTAACAGCATAGCTGACTTACAGATTCAGTTTACATCCACAAATGAATAAGCACCTCGATTCAGGGAGCAGTGCAAAGTGCCCGTGCAAAATCAGTTTTTGTGAGCTGATCGCCGTCAAAAAAGTTCAGGAGATATTTCTTGCGATGGCAATATGATCAAAAATAACTTTATATTGATTCAATGGATTAATAGCATTTTGAAAAAAAAAAAGTAATGAATTTATTGCATTTTTGGGAAAAAATAATCCGTTTTTATAATAAATCTTAAAAAAATTCAAATCCAGATTTTGATTTTCAATGTTGTTATAACCTAAAGATGCTATGTGAAAGTTTGAAACAGAAAATAGTGGTTTTCACACATTTAGTGGTTATCTCACATTTGAGAGATATGCGAATAACACACAGACAGACAGACGGACGTTTCTGTAATTTATAGATAGATGGATTTATCACGTTCGGGAACCAAACTATAATATTCAGAAGTAAACAGTGTAGCTGACTGAGTGTTTATGTCAGAATGTTTATTTTTAAACCACAACCTTCTTGGGGCTTCTTTGACCGATACAACTCTCTAATGTCAGAATGTTTATTTTTAAACCACAACCTTCTAAAAATGATATATTTAACGATATCTTTTGCATTTCTCATCCAAACAATGTCAAACTTGGCACTGCACTTACTCGTGCCCGTGGCAAGACACCTGTCGAGTTTGAAATTAATCGGACTAACGGTTCGAGAGATATGCGAGGAACAGACACACACACACACACAGACAGACAGACAGACAGACGTTCCTGTAATTTATAGATAGATGTTTGTCAGGCCGCCGAGGGCACACCCTTCGACGAAAACTCTAGATCTTCGCAATTTAACGTCACAAAGGCCTTAAGATTACACTCACCAAATTTGAAGAGGATCAGATCAAATCTGTAGGAGGAGTTCGTTAAAGTACAACATCAGGAAATTACGAAAAATGCCCAAAATCCAGGAGGAAGTTCAAAATAGCTCACTTCCTGTTGTGTTTAGGGCTATGCTCCAAGAGACTTTTCTGTAGGTATTGGGTCATTACATGTATGTACCAAATTTCATACCTGTACGTGAAACCAGGAGCCGGGGCAAAATGTGGGGGCAATAATTTACCGAATTTGCCCCCCCCAATTCTGAAAACCATATCACACGTAAATTTTCACCACTTCTGAAGCGTGTGCAAAGTTTCATGAGTTTTCGAGCATGTTTAGGCCCTCTAAAAAGCGATTCACTTTGGAGAAGAAGAAGAAGAATAATAATTAAAGCTGCAAGCAGCGATGAAAAGGGCCCTCGCACCCCTGCCACCGCCACCCGGCACCTTTAGGAAAGGCCTTAAGATTACACTCACCAAATTTGAAGAGGATCAGATCAAAACTGTAGGAGTTTGTTAAAGTACAACATCAGGAAATGGCAAAAACTGCCCAAAATCTGACAGGAAGTTCAAAATAACTGACTTCCTGTTGTGTTTAGGGCTATGCTCCAAGAGACTTTTTTGTAGGTATTGGGTCTTTACATGTGTGTACCAAATTTCATACCTGTACGTGAAACGTCGAGCCGGGGCAAAATGTAGGGGCAATAAGTAAGCCATTTTGCCCCACCCAATTTTTAAAACCACATCACACGTAAATTGTCACCACTTCTGAAGCGTGTGCAAAGTTTCATGATTTTTCGAGCACGTTTTGTATTTGCCACACTTCCTGCTACCAGCAGGTGGTGCTATTGCTATAATCATAATGAGCATTGGCATGTGTTCAGGACAGGACTCTTATCAAACATGTGAAGTTTGTGGCAGATTGAAAATTGTATGCCTGAGTTACTGCAGGCTGTCTGTGGTTGCCTAGCAACATCAGAACTGCAAGCAACATTAATATTGAACTTATCTGATCATGCATATATCACCAAAAGGCCGAAATTGGGTGAACTAGTGCAAAAAATGCCCGTGCAAAATCAGTTTTTGTGTGTGTTTTTAGTAATTGTTGGTTTGGTGTGTGCTCATTGTTACAATTACACAGCAAAAGTTCAGTGACATTTTTATTTGTGCATGGTAAAAAGCACACAGTGAACTCCGAGAAAACGCTATGCTTGAGCAAACAGTTTGTGAATAGGCAACTACAAATGATGCCCGTGAAAGAGACTGTGAACGCATTGAATAGGATATGTTTAGTTGGTGAATAGCATAGGCTACTATTACACAGTAGCGACAACGTTAAGCGCACCAGAATGAAATATAATATTCAGAAGTAAACACTAACAGCATAGCTGACTTACAGATTCAGTTTACATCCACAAATGAATAAGCACCTCGATTCAGGGAGCAGTGCAAAGTGCCCGTGCAAAATCAGTTTTTGTGAGCTGATCGCCGTCAAAAAAGTTCAGGAGATATTTCTTGCGATGGCAATATGATCAAAAATAACTTTATATTGATTCAATGGATTAATAGCATTTAAAAAAAAAAAAAAAAAGTCATGAATTTATTGCATTTTTGGGAAAAAATAATCCGTTTTTATAATAAATCTTAAAAAATTCAAATCCAGATTTTGATTTTCAATGTTGTTATAACCTAAAGATGCTATGTGAAAGTTTGAAACAGAAAATAGTGGTTTTCACACATTTAGTGGTTATCTCACATTCGAGAGATATGCGAATAACACACAGACAGACAGACGGACGTTTCTGTAATTTATAGATAGATGGATTTATCACGTTCGGGAACCAAACTATAATATTCAGAAGTAAACAGTGTAGCTGACTGAGTGTTTATGTCAGAATGTTTATTTTTAAACCACAGCCTTCTTGGGGCTTCTTTGACCGATACAACTCTCTAATGTCAGAATGTTTATTTTTAAACCACAACCTTCTAAAAATGATATATTTAACGATATCTTTTGCATTTCTCATCCAAACAATGTCAAACTTGGCACTGCACTTACTCGTGCCCGTGGCAAGACACCTGTCGAGTTTGAAATCAATCGGACTAACGGTTCGAGAGATATGCGAGGAACAGACACACACACACACAGACAGACAGACAGACAGACGTTCCTGTAATTTATAGATAGATGTTTGTCAGGCCGCCGAGGGCACACCCTTCGACGAAAACTCTAGATCTTCGCAATTTAACGTCACAAAGGCCTTAAGATTACACTCACCAAATTTGAAGAGTATCAGATCAAATCTGTAGGAGGAGTTCGTTAAAGTACAACATCAGGAAATTACGAAAAATGCCCAAAATCCAGGAGGAAGTTCAAAATAGCTCACTTCCTGTTGTGTTTAGGGCTATGCTCCAAGAGACTTTTCTGTAGGTATTGGGTCATTACATGTATGTACCAAATTTCATACCTGTACGTGAAACCAGGAGCCGGGGCAAAATGTGGGGGCAATAATTTACCGAATTTGCCCCCCACAATTCTGAAAACCATATCACACGTAAATTTTCACCACTTCTGAAGCGTGTGCAAAGTTTCATGAGTTTTCGAGCATGTTTAGGCCCTCTAAAAAGCGATTCACTTTGGAGAAGAAGAATAATAATAAACGGAGCAAAAACAATAGGGTCCTCTCACCATCGGTGCTCGGGCCCTAATAATTAAAGCTGCAAGCAGCGATGAAAGGGCCCTCGCACCCGTGCCATCAACACTCGGTGGCTTTAGAAAGACAGAGCATGGTTGGGAAATGTACATTTAAGGAGGTATGTATAGTAAGAGTATGTCAAAGTCAGTTACAAAATGTTTTGTATAATGGTGATAATAGCATGCTTCATGACTCAGCTAAGTGTAGCATGTTTAGTCTGTTCCTAGCATGCTTAGTACACAATAATTATGTGGTTAGTACTGCATTACTGTGTTAACCATGTCAGTTTCTGTTGCCAATAGTGGACTATAACTGAATACGAGCATGGATGTGTGTTCAGGACAGAACTCTTATCAAAAGTGTGAAGTTTGGTGCAAATTGGACATTGCCTTCTTGAGTAACAACAAAGTCATGTTTCATTGAATTAGCATTCTTTAGCACTTAGCTAAGCATTGTTAGCATGTTTTAACATGTTTCTAGCATGTTTAGAACTCAATGGCATTTTTAACATGTTGCTAGAACGGCATCAACCTGTTAAACATGTCACTTCCTGTTGCCAGTAGGTGGCGCTATTACTATAACTGAACATTCTCATGTAGATGTGTTCAGGCCATGACTCTTATCAAAAGTGTGAAGTTTGGGGCAGATTGGACATTCCATGCCTGAGTTACAGCAAATTCCTATTTAATTGCAATAATAGCATGCTTTAGCACTTAGCTAAGAGTTTGCTAGCATGTTTTAGCATGTTTCTAGTATGTTGTTAGCATGTTTAACACTTGCTGGCACTTTTTTATATGTTATTAGGAGTCCATAACAGTGTTAAACATGTCACTTCCTGTTGCCAGCAGGTGGCGCTATGACTGTAACTGAATATAAGCATGGTCATGTGTTCAGGACAGAACGCTTATCAAAAGTGTGAAGTTTGGGGCAGATTGGACATTCCATGCCTGAGTTACAGCAAATTCATATTTAATTGCAGTAATATCATTCTTTAGCACTTAGCTAAGTGTATGCTAGTATGTTTTAGCATGTCTCTAGTATGTTGGTAGGATGTTTAGCACCTACTGGCATTTTTTTATATGTTATTAGGAGTCAAGAACAGTGTTAAACGTCACTTCCTGTTGCCAGCAGGTGGCGCTATGACTATAACTAAATATGAGCATGGGCATGTGTTCAAGAGATAACTCTTATCAAACGTGTGAAGATTGGGGTAGATTGTACATTGCCTTCTTGAGCAACAACAAAGTCCTGTTTCATTGAATTAGCATGCTTTAGCACTTAGCTAAGTATTGCTAGCATGTTTTAATATGTTTCTAGCATGTTTAGAACTCAATGGCATTTTTAACATGTTGCTAGAACGGCATCAACGTGTTAAACATGTCACTTCCTGTTGCCAGTAGGTGGCGCTATTACTATAACTGAATTTGAGCATAGACATGTGTTCAGGCCATGATTCTTATCAAACGTGTGAAGTTTGGGGCAGATTGGACATTCCATGCCTGAGTTACAGCAAATTCCTATTTAATTGCAGTAATAGCATGCTTTAGCACTTAGCTAAGTGTTTGCTAGCATGTTTCTAGTATGTTGCTAACCTGTTTAGCACTTGCTGGCTCTTTTTTATATGTTATTAGGAGACCACAACAGTGTTAAACATGTCACTTCCTGTTGACAGCAGGTGGCGCTATTACTATAACTGAATATTCTCATGTAGATGTGTTCAGGCCATGACTCTTATCAAACGTGTGAAGTTTGGGGCAGATTGGACATTCCATGCCTGTGTTACAGCAAATTCCTATTTAATTGGAACAATAGCATGCTTTAGCACTTAGCTAAGTGTTTGCTAGCATGTTTTAGCATGTTTCTAGTATGTTGTTAGCATGTTTAGCACTTGCTGGCACTTTTTTATATGTTTTTATATGTCCACAACAGTGTTTAACATGTCACTTCCTGTTGCCAGCAGGTGGCACTATGACTGTAACTGAATATGAGCATGGTCATGTGTTCAGGACAGAACGTTTATTAAAAGTGTGAAGTTTGGCGCAGATTGGACATTGCCTTCTTGAGTAACAACAACATCCTGTTTCATTGAATTAGCATGCTTTAGCACTTAGCTAAGTATTGCTAGCATGTTTTAACATGTTTCTAGCATGTTTAGAAGTCAATGGCATTTTTAACATGTTGCTAGAATGGCATCAACGTGTTAAACATGACACTTCCTGTTACCAGTAGGTGGCGCTATTACTATAACTGAATATTCTCATGTAGATGTGTTCAGGACAGAACGCTTATCAAAAGTGTGAAGTTTGGGGCAGATTGGACATTCCATGCCTGAGTTACAGCAAATTCCTATTTAATTGCAATAATAGCATGCTTTAGCACTTAGCTAAGAGTTTGCTAGCATGTTTTAGCATGCTTCTAGTATGTTGTTAGCATGTTTAGCTCTTGCTGGCACTTTTTTATATGTTATTAGGAGTCCATAACAGTGTTAAACATGTCACTTCCTGTTGCCAGCAGGTGGCGCTATGACTATAACTGAATATGAGCATGGTCATGTGTTCAGGACAGAACTCTTATCAAACGTATGAAGTTTGGGGCAGATTGGACATTCCATGCCTGAGTTACAGCAACTTCCTGTTTCATGGCGAAACATCGAAATTTGTCAGGCCGCCGATGACCCGCCCTTCGACGAAAACTCAAGATCTTCGCAATTTAACGTCGCAAAGGCCTTAAGATTACACTCACCAAATTTGAAGATGATCAGATTAAAACTGTAGGAGGAGTTCGTTAAAGTACGAGGCCTGAAAATGTCAAAAACTGCACAAAAATCTGAGAGGAAGTTGAAAATGGCTGACTTCCTGTTGGGTTTAGGGCTATGCTCCAAGAGACTTTTTTGTAGGTATTAGGTCATTACATGTATGTACCGAATTTCGTGCACGTACGTGGAACGTTGCGGGAGGCGCACTCCGTTGAACTTTTATAGGTGGCGCTATCGAGCCGTTTTGCCCCGTCCAATTCTGAAACCTATATCAGATGTAAATTTTCGCCAGTTCTGACGCGTGTGCAAAGTTTCGTGAGTTTTCGCGCATGTTTAGGCCCTCAAAAATGCAATTCTATGCGGAGAAGAATAATAATAATAATAATTAAAGCTGCAAGCAGCGATGAAAAGGGCCCTCGCACCCCTGCCACCGCCACCCGGCACCTTTAGGAAAGGCCTTAAGATTACACTCACCAAATTTGAAGAGGATCAGATCAAAACTGTAGGAGGAGTTTGTTAAAGTACAACATCAGGAAATGGCAAAAACTGCCCAAAATCTGACAGGAAGTTCAAAATAACTGACTTCCTGTTGTGTTTAGGGCTATGCTCCAAGAGACTTTTTTGTAGGTATTGGGTCTTTACATGTGTGTACCAAATTTCATACCTGTACGTGAAACGTCGAGCCGGGGCAAAATGTAGGGGCAATAAGTAAGCCATTTTGCCCCACCCAATTTTTAAAACCACATCACACGTAAATTGTCACCACTTCTGAAGCGTGTGCAAAGTTTCATGATTTTTCGAGCACGTTTTGTATTTGCCACACTTCCTGCTACCAGCAGGTGGTGCTATTGCTATAATCATAATGAGCATTGGCATGTGTTCAGGACAGGAGTCTTATCAAACATGTGAAGTTTGTGGCAGATTGAAAATTGTATGCCTGAGTTACTGCAGGCTGTCTGTGGTTGCCTAGCAACATCAGAACTGCAAGCAACATTAATATTGAACTTATCTGATCATGCATATATCACCAAAAGGCCGAAATTGGGTGAACTAGTGCAAAAAATGCCCGTGCAAAATCAGTTTTTGTGTGTGTTTTTAGTAATTGTTGGTTTGGTGTGTGCTCATTGTTACAATTACACAGCAAAAGTTCAGTGACATTTTTATTTGTGCATGGTAAAAAGCACACAGTGAACTCCGAGAAAACGCTATGCTTGAGCAAACAGTTTGTGAATAGGCAACTACAAATGATGCCCGTGAAAGAGACTGTGAACGCATTGAATAGGATATGTTTAGTTGGTGAATAGCATAGGCTATTATTACACAGTAGCGACAACGTTAAGCGCACCAGAATGAAATATAATATTCAGAAGTAAACACTAACAGCATAGCTGACATACAGATTCAGTTTACATCCACAAATGAATAAGCACCTCGATTCAGGGAGCAGTGCAAAGTGCCCGTGCAAAATCAGTTTTTGTGAGCTGATCGCCGTCAAAAAAGTTCAGGAGATATTTCTTGCGATGGCAATATGATCAAAAATAACTTTATATTGATTCAATGGATTAATAGCATTTTGAAAAAAAAAAAAAAAGTCATGAATTTATTGCATTTTTGGGAAAAAATAATCCGTTTTTATAATAAATCTTAAAAAATTCAAATCCAGATTTTGATTTTCAATGTTGTTATAACCTAAAGATTCTATGTGAAAGTTTGAAACAGAAAATAGTGGTTTTCACACATTTAGTGGTTATCTCACATTCGAGAGATATGCGAATAACACACAGACAGACAGACGGACGTTTCTGTAATTTATAGATAGATGGATTTATCACGTTCGGGAACCAAACTATAATATTCAGAAGTAAACAGTGTAGCTGACTGAGTGTTTATGTCAGAATGTTTATTTTTAAACCACAGCCTTCTTGGGGCTTCTTTGACCGATACAACTCTCTAATGTCAGAATGTTTATTTTTAAACCACAACCTTCTAAAAATGATATATTTAACGATATCTTTTGCATTTCTCATCCAAACAATGTCAAACTTGGCACTGCACTTACTCGTGCCCGTGGCGAGACACCTGTCGAGTTTGAAATCAATCGGACTAACGGTTCGAGAGATATGCGAGGAACAGACACACACACACACAGACAGACAGACAGACAGACGTTCCTGTAATTTATAGATAGATGTTTGTCAGGCCGCCGAGGGCACACCCTTCGACGAAAACTCTAGATCTTCGCAATTTAACGTCACAAAGGCCTTAAGATTACACTCACCAAATTTGAAGAGTATCGGATCAAATCTGTAGGAGGAGTTCGTTAAAGTACAACATCAGGAAATTACGAAAAATGCCCAAAATCCAGGAGGAAGTTCAAAATAGCTCACTTCCTGTTGTGTTTAGGGCTATGCTCCAAGAGACTTTTCTGTAGGTATTGGGTCATTACATGTATGTACCAAATTTCATACCTGTACGTGAAACCAGGAGCCGGGGCAAAATGTGGGGGCAATAATTTACCGAATTTGCCCCCCCCAATTCTGAAAACCATATCACACGTAAATTTTCACCACTTCTGAAGCGTGTGCAAAGTTTCATGAGTTTTCGAGCATGTTTAGGCCCTCTAAAAAGCGATTCACTTTGGAGAAGAAGAATAATAATAAACGGAGCAAAAACAATAGGGTCCTCTCACCATCGGTGCTCGGGCCCTAATTAAAGCTGCAAGCAGCGATGAAAGGGCCCTCGCACCCGTGCCATCAACACTCAATGGCTTTAGGAAGACAGAGCATGGTTGGGAAATGTACATTTAAGGAGGTATATATAGTAAGAGTATGTCAAAGTAAGTTACAAAATGTTTTGTATAATGGTGATAATAGCATGCTTCATGACTCAGCTAAGTGTTGCTAGCATGTTTAGTCTGTTTCTAGCATGCTTAGTACACAATAATTATGTGGTTAGTACTGCATTACTGTGTTAACCATGTCAGTTTCTGTTGCCAGTAGGTGGCGTTATGACTATAACTGAATATGAGCATGGATGTGTGTTCAGGACAGAACTCTTATCAAACGTGTGAAGTTTGGTGCAAATTGGACATTGCCTTCTTGAGTAACAACAAAGTCATGTTTCATTGAATTAGCATTCTTTAGCACTTAGCTAAGCATTGTTAGCATGTTTTAACATGTTTCTAGCATGTTTAGAACTCAATGGCATTTTTAACATGTTGCTAGAACGGCATCAATGTGTTAAACATGTCACTTCCTGTTGCCAGTAGGTGGCGCTATTACTATAACTGAACATTCTCATGTAGATGTGTTCAGGCCATGACTCTTATTAAAAGTGTGAAGTTTGGGGCAGATTGGACATTCCATGCCTGAGTTACAGCAAATTCCTATTTAATTGCAATAATAGCATGCTTTAGCACTTAGCTAAGAGTTTGCTAGCATGTTTTAGCATGTTTCTAGTATGTTGTTAGCATGTTTAACACTTGCTGGCACTTTTTTATATGTTATTGGGAGTCCATAACAGTGTTAAACATGTCACTTCCTGTTGCCAGCAGGTGACGCTATGACTGTAACTGAATATAAGCATGGTCATGTGTTCAGGACAGAACGCTTATCAAAAGTGTGAAGTTTGGGGCAGATTGGACATTCCATGCCTGAGTTACAGCAAATTCATATTTAATTGCAGTAATATCATTCTTTAGCACTTAGTTAAGTGTTTGCTAGTATGTTTTAGCATTTCTCTAGTATGTTGGTAGGATGTTTAGCACCTACTGGCATTTTTTTATATGTTATTAGGAGTCATGAACAGTGTTAAACGTCACTTCCTGTTGCCAGCAGGTGGCGCTATGACTATAACTAAATATGAGCATGGACATGTGTTCAAGAGATAACTCTTATCAAACGTGTGAAGTTTGGGGTAGATTGTACATTGCCTTCTTGAGTAACAACAAAGTCCTTTTTCATTGAATTAGCATGCTTTAGCACTTAGGTAAGTATTGCTAGCATGTTTTAATATGTTTCTAGCATGTTTAGAACTCAATGGCATTTTTAACATGTTGCTAGAACGGCATCAACGTGTTAAACATGTCACTTCCTGTTGCCAGTAGGTGGCGCTATTACTATAACTGAATTTGAGCATAGACATGTGTTCAGGCCATGATTCTTATCAAACGTGTGAAGTTTGGGGCAGATTGGACATTCCATGCCTGAGTTACAGCAAGTTCCTATTTAATTGCAATAATAGCATGCTTTAGCACTTAGCTAAGAGTTTGCTAGCATGTTTTAGCATGCTTCTAGTATGTTGTTAGCATGTTTAGCACTTGCTGGCACTTTTTTATATGTTATTAGGAGTCCATAACAGTGTTAAACATGTCACTTCCTGTTGCCAGCAGGTGGCGCTATGACTATAACTGAATATGAGCATGGTCATGTGTTCAGGACAGAACGCTTATCAAACGTGTGAAGTTTGGGGCAGATTGGACATTCCATGCCTGAGTTACAGCAACTTCCTGTTTCATGGCGAAACATCGAAATTTGTCAGGCCGCCGAGGACCCGCCCTTCGACGAAAACTCAAGATCTTCGCAATTTAACGTCACAAAGGCCTTAAGATTACACTCACCAAATTTGAAGATGATCAGATTAAAACTGTAGGAGGAGTTCGTTAAAGTACGAGGCCTGAAAATGGCAAAAACTGCACAAAAATCTGAGAGGAAGTTCAAAATGGCTGACTTCCTGTTGTGTTTAGGGCTATGCTCCAAGAGACTTTTTTGTAGGTATTAGGTCATTACATGTATGTACCGAATTTTGTGCACGTACGTGGAACGTTGCGGGAGGCGCACTCCGTTGAACTTTTATAGGTGGCGCTATCGAGCCATTTTGCCCCGTCCAATTCTGAAACCTATATCAGATGTAAATTTTCGCCAGTTCTGACGCGTGTGCAAAGTTTTGTGAGTTTTCGAGCATGTTTAGGCCCTCAAAAATGCAATTAAATGCGGAGAAGAATAATAATAATAATAATTAAAGCTGCAAGCAGCGATGAAAGGGCCCTCGCACCCGTGCCATCAACACTCGGTGGCTTTAGGAAGACAGAGCATGGTTGGGAAATGTACATTTAAGGAGGTATATATAGTAAGAGTATGTCAAAGTCAGTTACAAAATGTTTTGTATAATGGTGATAATAGCATGCTTCATGACTCAGCTAAGTGTTGCTAGCATGTTTAGTGTGTTTCTAGCATGCTTAGTACACAATAATTATGTGGTTAGTACTGCATTACTGTGTTAACCATGTCAGTTTCTGTTGCCAGTAGGTGGCGTTATGACTATAACTGAATATGAGCTTGGATGTGTGTTCAGGACAGAACTCTTATCAAACGTGTGAAGTTTGGTGCAAATTGGACATTGCCTTCTTGAGTAACAGCAAAGTCATGTTTCATTGAATTAGCATGCTTTAGCACTTAGCTAAGCATTGTTAGCATGTTTTAACATGTTTCTAGCATGTTTAGAACTCAATGGCATTTTTAACATGTTGCTAGAACGGCATCAACGTGTTAAACATGTCACTTCCTGTTGCCAGTTGGTGGCGCTATTACTATAATTGAACATTCTCATGTAGATGTGTTCAGGCCATGACTCTTATCAAAAGTGTGAAGTTTGGGGCAGATTGGACATTCCATGCCTGAGTTACAGCAAATTCCTATTTAATTGCAATAATAGCATGCTTTAGCACTTGGCTAAGAGTTTGCTAGCATGTTTTAGCATGTTTCTAGTATGTTGTTAGCATGTTTAACACTTGCTGGCACTTTTTTATATGTTATTAGGAGTCCATAACAGTGTTGAACATGTCACTTCCTGTTGCCAGCAGGTGGCGCTATGACTGTAACTGAATATAAGCATGGTCATGTGTTCAGGACAGAACACTTATCAAAAGTGTGAAGTTTGGGGCAGATTGGACATTCCATGCCTGAGTTACAGCAAATTCATATTTAATTGCAGTAATATCATTCTTTAGCACTTAGCTAAGTGTTTGCTAGTATGTTTTAGCATGTCTATAGTATGTTGGTAGGATGTTTAGCACCTACTGGCATTTTTTTATATGTTATTAGGAGTCAAGAACAGTGTTAAACGTCACTTCCTGTTGCCAGCAGGTGGCGCTATGACTATAACTAAATATGAGCATGGACATGTGTTCAAGAGATAACTCTTATCAAACGTGTGAAGTTTGGCGCAGATTGGACATTGCCTTCTTGAGTAACAACAACATCCTGTTTCATTGAATTAGCATGCTTTAGCACTTAGCTAAGTATTGCTAGTATGTTTTAACATGTTTCTAGCATGTTTAGAAGTCAATGGCATTTTTAACATGTTGCTAGAATGGCATCAACGTGTTAAACATGACACTTCCTGTTACCAGTAGGTGGCGCTATTACTATAACTGAATATTCTCATGTAGATATGTTCAGGACAGAACGCTTATCAAAAGTGTGAAGTTTGAGGCAGATTGGACATTCCATGCCTGAGTTACAGCAAATTCCTATTTAATTGCAATAATAGCATGCTTTAGCACTTAGCTAAGAGTTTGCTAGCATGTTTTAGCATGCTTCTAGTATGTTGTTAGCATGTTTAGCACTTGCTGGCACTTTTTTATATGTTATTAGGAGTCCATAACAGTGTTAAACATGTCACTTCCTGTTGCCAGCAGGTGGCGCTATGACTATAACTGAATATGAGCATGGTCATGTGTTCAGGACAGAACTCTTATCAAACGTATGAAGTTTGGGGCAGATTGGACATTCCATGCCTGAGTTACAGCAACTTCCTGTTTCATGGCGAAACATCAAAATTTGTCAGGCCGCCGAGGACCCGCCCTTCGACGAAAACTCAAGATCTTCGCAATTTAACGTCGCAAAGGCCTTAAGATTACACTCACCAAATTTGAAGATGATCAGATTAAAACTGTAGGAGGAGTTCGTTAAAGTATGAGGCCTGAAAATGTCAAAAACTGCACAAAAATCTGGGAGGAAGTTCAAAATGGCTGACTTCCTGTTGGGTTTAGGGCTATGCTCCAAGAGACTTTTTTGTAGGTATTAGGTCATTACATGTATGTACCGAATTTCGTGCACGTACGTGGAACGTTGCGGGAGGCGCACTCCGTTGAACTTTTATAGGTGGCGCTATCGAGCCGTTTTGCCCCGTCCAATTCTGAAACCTATATCAGATGTAAATTTTCGCCAGTTCTGACGCGTGTGCAAAGTTTCGTGAGTTTTCGCGCATGTTTAGGCCCTCAAAAATGCAATTCAATGCGGAGAAGAAGAATAATAATAATAATAATTAAAGCTGCAAGCAGCGATGAAAGGGCCCTCGCACCCGTGCCATCAACACTCGGTGGCTTTAGGAAGACAGAGCATGGTTGGGAAATGTACATTTAAGGAGGTATATATAGTAAGAGTATGTCAAAGTCAGTTACAAAATGTTTTGTATAATGGTGATAATAGCATGCTTCATGACTCAGCTAAGTGTTGCTAGCATGTTTAGTGTGTTTCTAGCATGCTTAGTACACAATAATTATGTGGTTAGTACTGCATTACTGTGTTAACCATGTCAGTTTCTGTTGCCAGTAGGTGGCGTTATGACTATAACTGAATATGAGCTTGGATGTGTGTTCAGGACAGAACTCTTATCAAACGTGTGAAGTTTGGTGCAAATTGGACATTGCCTTCTTGAGTAACAACAAAGTCATGTTTCATTGAATTAGCATGCTTTAGCACTTAGCTAAGCATTGTTAGCATGTTTTAACATGTTTCTAGCATGTTTAGAACTCAATGGCATTTTTAACATGTTGCTAGAACGGCATCAACGTGTTAAACATGTCACTTCCTGTTGCCAGTTGGTGGCGCTATTACTATAATTGAACATTCTCATGTAGATGTGTTCAGGCCATGACTCTTATCAAAAGTGTGAAGTTTGGGGCAGATTGGACATTCCATGCCTGAGTTACAGCAAATTCCTATTTAATTGCAATAATAGCATGCTTTAGCACTTGGCTAAGAGTTTGCTAGCATGTTTTAGCATGTTTCTAGTATGTTGTTAGCATGTTTAACACTTGCTGGCACTCTTTTATATGTTATTAGGAGTCCATAACAGTGTTAAACATGTCACTTCCTGTTGCCAGCAGGTGGCGCTATGACTGTAACTGAATATAAGCATGGTCATGTGTTCAGGACAGAACGCTTATCAAAAGTGTGAAGTTTGGGGCAGATTGGACATTCCATGCCTGAGTTACAGCAAATTCATATTTAATTGCAGTAATATCATTCTTTAGCACTTAGCTAAGTGTTTGCTAGTATGTTTTAGCATGTCTATAGTATGTTGGTAGGATGTTTAGCACCTACTGGCATTTTTTTATATGTTATTAGGAGTCAAGAACAGTGTTAAACGTCACTTCCTGTTGCCAGCAGGTGGCGCTATTACTATAACTGAATATTCTCATGTAGATATGTTCAGGACAGAACGCTTATCAAAAGTGTGAAGTTTGGGGCAGATTGGACATTCCATGCCTGAGTTACAGCAAATTCCTATTTAATTGCAATAATAGCATGCTTTAGCACTTAGCTAAGAGTTTGCTAGCATGTTTTAGCATGCTTCTAGTATGTTGTTAGCATGTTTAGCACTTGCTGGCACTTTTTTATATGTTATTAGGAGTCCATAACAGTGTTAAACATGTCACTTCCTGTTGCCAGCAGGTGGCGCTATGACTATAACTGAATATGAGCATGGTCATGTGTTCAGGACAGAACGTTTATTAAAAGTGTGAAGTTTGGCGCAGATTGGACATTGCCTTCTTGAGTAACAACAACATCCTGTTTCATTGAATTAGCATGCTTTAGCACTTAGCTAAGTATTGCTAGTATGTTTTAACATGTTTCTAGCATGTTTAGAAGTCAATGGCATTTTTAACATGTTGCTAGAATGGCATCAACGTGTTAAACATGACACTTCCTGTTACCAGTAGGTGGCGCTATTACTATAACTGAATATTCTCATGTAGATATGTTCAGGACAGAACGCTTATCAAAAGTGTGAAGTTTGGGGCAGATTGGACATTCCATGCCTGAGTTACAGCAAATTCCTATTTAATTGCAATAATAGCATGCTTTAGCACTTAGCTAAGAGTTTGCTAGCATGTTTTAGCATGCTTCTAGTATGTTGTTAGCATGTTTAGCACTTGCTGGCACTTTTTTATATGTTATTAGGAGTCCATAACAGTGTTAAACATGTCACTTCCTGTTGCCAGCAGGTGGCGCTATGACTATAACTGAATATGAGCATGGTCATGTGTTCAGGACAGAACGTTTATTAAAAGTGTGAAGTTTGGCGCAGATTGGACATTGCCTTCTTGAGTAACAACAACATCCTGTTTCATTGAATTAGCATGCTTTAGCACTTAGCTAAGTATTGCTAGTATGTTTTAACATGTTTCTAGCATGTTTAGAAGTCAATGGCATTTTTAACATGTTGCTAGAATGGCATCAACGTGTTAAACATGACACTTCCTGTTACCAGTAGGTGGCGCTATTACTATAACTGAATATTCTCATGTAGATATGTTCAGGACAGAACGCTTATCAAAAGTGTGAAGTTTGGGGCAGATTGGACATTCCATGCCTGAGTTACAGCAAATTCCTATTTAATTGCAATAATAGCATGCTTTAGCACTTAGCTAAGAGTTTGCTAGCATGTTTTAGCATGCTTCTAGTATGTTGTTAGCATGTTTAGCACTTGCTGGCACTTTTTTATATGTTATTAGGAGTCCATAACAGTGTTAAACATGTCACTTTCTGTTGCCAGCAGGTGGCGCTATGACTATAACTGAATATGAGCATGGTCATGTGTTCAGGACAGAACTCTTATCAAACGTATGAAGTTTGGGGCAGATTGGACATTCCATGCCTGAGTTACAGCAACTTCCTGTTTCATGGCGAAACATCAAAATTTGTCAGGCCGCCGAGGACCCGCCCTTCGACGAAAACTCAAGATCTTCGCAATTTAACGTCGCAAAGGCCTTAAGATTACACTCACCAAATTTGAAGATGATCAGATTAAAACTGTAGGAGGAGTTCGTTAAAGTATGAGGCCTGAAAATGTCAAAAACTGCACAAAAATCTGGGAGGAAGTTCAAAATGGCTGACTTCCTGTTGGGTTTAGGGCTATGCTCCAAGAGACTTTTTTGTAGGTATTAGGTCATTACATGTATGTACCGAATTTCGTGCACGTACGTGGAACGTTGCGGGAGGCGCACTCCGTTGAACTTTTATAGGTGGCGCTATCGAGCCGTTTTGCCCCGTCCAATTCTGAAACCTATATCAGATGTAAATTTTCGCCAGTTCTGACGCGTGTGCAAAGTTTCGTGAGTTTTCGCGCATGTTTAGGCCCTCAAAAATGCAATTCAATGCGGAGAAGAAGAATAATAATAATAATAATAATAATAATAAACAGAGCAATTCCAAGAGGGTCCTCACACCATCGGTGCTCGGGCCCTAATAATAATAATAATAAACAGAGCAATTCCAAGAGGGTCCTCACACCATCGGTGCTCGGGCCCTAATAATAATAATAATAAACAGAGCAATTCCAAGAGGGTCCTCACACCATCGGTGCTCGGGCCCTAATAATAAACAGAGCAATTCCAAGAGGGTCCTCACACCATCGGTGCTCGGGCCCTAATTAAAGCTGCAAGCAGCGATGAAAGGGCCCTCGCACCCGTGCCATCAACACTTTGTGGCTTTAGGAAGACAGAGCATGGTTGGGAAATGTACATTTAAGGAGGTATATATAGTAAGAGTATGTCAAAGTCAGTTACAAAATGTTTTGTATAATGGTGATAATAGCATGCTTCATGACTCAGCTAAGTGTTGCTAGCATGTTTAGTCTGTTTCTAGCATGCTTAGTACACAATAATTATGTGGTTAGTACTGCATTACTGTGTTAACCATGTCAGTTTCTGTTGCCAGTAGGTGGCGTTATGACTATAGCTGAATATGAGCATGGATGTGTGTTCAGGACAGAACTCTTATCAAACGTGTGAAGTTTGGTGCAAATTGGAAATTGCCTTCTTGAGTAACAAAAAAGTCATGTTTCATTGAATTAGCATTCTTTAGCACTTAGCTAAGCATTGTTAGCATGTTTTAACATGTTTCTAGCATGTTTAGAACTCAATGGCATTTTTAACATGTTGCTAGAACGGCATCAATGTGTTAAACATGTCACTTCCTGTTGCCAGTAGGTGGCGCTATTACTATAAATGAACATTCTCATGTAGATGTATTCAGGCCATGACTCTTATCAAAAGTGTGAAGTTTGGGGCAGATTGGACATTCCATGTCTGAGTTACAGCAAATTCCTATTTAATTGCAATAATAGCATGCTTTAGCACTTAGCTAAGAGTTTGCTAGCATGTTTTAGCATTTTTCTAGTATGTTGTTAGCATGTTTAACACTTGCTGGCACTTTTTTATATGTTATTAGGAGTCCATAACAGTGTTAAACATGTCACTTCCTGTTGCCAGCAGGTGGCGCTATGACTGTAACTGAATATGAGCATGGTCATGTGTTCAGGACAGAACGCTTATCAAAAGTGTGAAGTTTGGGGCAGATTGGACATTGCCTTCTTGAGTAACAACAACATCCTGTTTCATTGAATTAGCATGCTTTACCACTTAGCTAAGTATTGCTAGCATGTTTTAACATTAGCTAGCATGTTTTAACATGTTTCTAGCATGTTTAGACCTCAATGGCATTTTTAACATGTTGCTAGAATGGCATCAACGTGTTAAACATGACACTTCCTGTTACCAGTAGGTGGCGCTATTACTATAACTGAATGTTCTCATGTAGATGTGTTCAGGACAGAACGCTTATCAAAAGTGTGAAGTTTGGGGCAGATTGGACATTCCATGCCTGAGTTACAGCAAATTCCTATTTAATTGCAATAATAGCATGCTTTAGCACTTAGCTAAGAGTTTGCTAGCATGTTTTAGCATGCTTCTAGTATGTTGTTAGCATGTTTAGCACTTGCTGGCACTTTTTTATATGTTATTAGGAGTCCATAACAGTGTTAAACATGTCACTTCCTGTTGCCAGCAGGTGGCGCTATGACTGTAACTGAATATGAGCATGGTCATGTGTTCAGGACAGAACGCTTATCAAAAGTGTGAAGTTTGGGGCAGATTGGACATTCCATGCCTGAGTTACAGCAACTTCCTGTTTCATGGCGAAACATCGAAATTTGTCAGGTCACCGAGGACCCGCCCTTTGACGAAAACTCAAGATCTTCGCAATTTAACGTCGCAAAGGCCTTAAGATTACACTCACCAAATTTGAAGATGATCAGATTAAAACTGTAGGAGGAGTTCGTTAAAGTACGAGGCCTGAAAATAGCAAAAACTGCACAAAAATCTGAGAGGAAGTTCAAAATGGCTGACTTCCTGTTGTGTTTAGGGCTATGCTCCAAGAGACTTTTTTGTAGGTATTAGGTCATTACATGTATGTACCGAATTTCGTGCACGTACGTGGAACGTTGCGGGAGGCGCACTCCGTTGAACTTTTATAGGTGGCGCTATCGAGCCGTTTTGCCCCGTCCAATTCTGAAACCTATATCAGATGTAAATTTTCGCCAGTTCTGACGCGTGTGCAAAGTTTCGTGAGTTTTCGAGCATGTTTAGGCCCTCAAAAATGCAATTCAATGCGGAGAAGAAGAAGAAGAAGAAGAATAATAATAATAATAATAAACAGAGCAATTCCAAGAGGGTCCTCACACCATCGGTGCTCGGGCCCTAATAATAAACAGAGCAATTCCAAGAGGGTCCTCACACCATCGGTGCTCGGGCCCTAATAAACAGAGCAATTCCAAGAGGGTCCTCACACCATCGGTGCTCGGGCCCTAATAATAATAATAATAAACAGAGCAATTCCAAGAGGGTCCTCACACCATCGGTGCTCGGGCCCTAATAATAAACAGAGCAATTCCAAGAGGGTCCTCACACCATCGGTGCTCGGGCCCTAATTAAAGCTGCAAGCAGCGATGAAAAGGGCCCTCGCACCCCTGCCACCGCCACCCGGCGCCTTTAGGAAATGCCTTAAGATTACACTCACCAAATTTGAAGAGGATCAGATCAAAACTGTAGGAGGAGTACGTTAAAGTACAACATCGGGAAATTACGAAAAATGTCCAAAATCTAGGAGGAAGTTCAAAATAGATCACTTCCTGTTGTGTTTAGGGCTATGCTCCAAGAGACTTTTCTGTAGGTATTGGGTCAATACATGCATGTACCAAATTTCATACCTGTACGTGAAACCAGGAGCCGGGGCAAAATGTGGGGGCAATAATTTACCGAATTTGCCCCCCCCAATTCTGAAAACCATATCACACGTAAATTTTCACCACTTCTGAGGCGTGTGCAAAGTTTCATGATTTTTCAAGCATGTTTTGTATTTGCCACACTTCCTGCTACCAGCAGGTGGCGCTATTGCTATAACCAAATATGAGCATGGTCATGTGTTCAGGACAGGACTCTTATCAAACATGTGAAGTTTGGGACAGATTGGAAATTGTATGGCTGAGTTACTGCAGGCTGTCTGTGGTTGCCTAGCAACATCGGAACTGCATTCAACATTAATATTGAACTTATCTGATCATGCATATATCACCAGAAGGCCGAAATTGGGTGAACGTTTGTCAGGCCGCCGAGGGCACACCCTTCGACGAAAACTCTAGATCTTCGCAATTTAACGTCACAAAGGCCTTAAGATTACACTCACCAAATTTGAAGAGGATCAGATCAAATCTGTAGGAGGAGTTCGTTAAAGTACAACATCAGGAAATTACGAAAAATGCCCAAAATCTAGGAGGAAGTTCAAAATAGCTCACTTCCTGTTGTGTTTAGGGCTATGCTCCAAGAGACTTTTCTGTAGGTATTGGGTCATTACATGTATGTACCAAATTTCATACCTGTACGTGAAACCAGGAGCCGGGGCAAAATGTGGGGGCAATAATTTACCGAATTTGCCCCCCCCAATTCTGAAAACCATATCACACGTAAATTTTCACCACTTCTGAAGCGTGTGCAAAGTTTCATGAGTTTTCGAGCATGTTTAGGCCCTCTAAAAAGCGATTCACTTTGGAGAAGAAGAAGAAGAAGAAGAATAATTAAAGCTGCAAGCAGCGATGAAAAGGGCCCTCGCACCCCTGCCACCGCCACCCGGCACCTTTAGGAAAGGCCTTAAGATTACACTCACCAAATTTGAAGAGGATCAGATCAAAACTGTAGGAGGAGTTTGTTAAAGTACAACATCAGGAAATGGCAAAAACTGCCCAAAATCTGACAGGAAGTTCAAAATAACTGACTTCCTGTTGTGTTTAGGGCTATGCTCCAAGAGACTTTTTTGTAGGTATTGGGTCTTTACATGTGTGTACCAAATTTCATACCTGTACGTGAAACGTCGAGCCGGGGCAAAATGTAGGGGCAATAAGTAAGCCATTTTGCCCCACCCAATTTTTAAAACCACATCACACGTAAATTGTCACCACTTCTGAAGCGTGTGCAAAGTTTCATGATTTTTCGAGCACGTTTTGTATTTGCCACACTTCCTGCTACCAGCAGGTGGTGCTATTGCTATAATCATAATGAGCATTGGCATGTGTTCAGGACAGGAGTCTTATCAAACATGTGAAGTTTGTGGCAGATTGAAAATTGTATGCCTGAGTTACTGCAGGCTGTCTGTGGTTGCCTAGCAACATCAGAACTGCAAGCAACATTAATATTGAACTTATCTGATCATGCATATATCACCAAAAGGCCGAAATTGGGTGAACTAGTGCAAAAAATGCCCGTGCAAAATCAGTTTTTGTGTGTGTTTTTAGTAATTGTTGGTTTGGTGTGTGCTCATTGTTACAATTACACAGCAAAAGTTCAGTGACATTTTTATTTGTGCATGGTAAAAAGCACACAGTGAACTCCGAGAAAACGCTATGCTTGAGCAAACAGTTTGTGAATAGGCAACTACAAATGATGCCCGTGAAAGAGACTGTGAACGCATTGAATAGGATATGTTTAGTTGGTGAATAGCATAGGCTATTATTACACAGTAGCGACAACGTTAAGCGCACCAGAATGAAATATAATATTCAGAAGTAAACACTAACAGCATAGCTGACATACAGATTCAGTTTACATCCACAAATGAATAAGCACCTCGATTCAGGGAGCAGTGCAAAGTGCCCGTGCAAAATCAGTTTTTGTGAGCTGATCGCCGTCAAAAAAGTTCAGGAGATATTTCTTGCGATGGCAATATGATCAAAAATAACTTTATATTGATTCAATGGATTAATAGCATTTTGAAAAAAAAAAAAAAAGTCATGAATTTATTGCATTTTTGGGAAAAAATAATCCGTTTTTATAATAAATCTTAAAAAATTCAAATCCAGATTTTGATTTTCAATGTTGTTATAACCTAAAGATTCTATGTGAAAGTTTGAAACAGAAAATAGTGGTTTTCACACATTTAGTGGTTATCTCACATTCGAGAGATATGCGAATAACACACAGACAGACAGACGGACGTTTCTGTAATTTATAGATAGATGGATTTATCACGTTCGGGAACCAAACTATAATATTCAGAAGTAAACAGTGTAGCTGACTGAGTGTTTATGTCAGAATGTTTATTTTTAAACCACAGCCTTCTTGGGGCTTCTTTGACCGATACAACTCTCTAATGTCAGAATGTTTATTTTTAAACCACAACCTTCTAAAAATGATATATTTAACGATATCTTTTGCATTTCTCATCCAAACAATGTCAAACTTGGCACTGCACTTACTCGTGCCCGTGGCGAGACACCTGTCGAGTTTGAAATCAATCGGACTAACGGTTCGAGAGATATGCGAGGAACAGACACACACACACACAGACAGACAGACGTTCCTGTAATTTATAGATAGATGTTTGTCAGGCCGCCGAGGGCACACCCTTCGACGAAAACTCTAGATCTTCGCAATTTAACGTCACAAAGGCCTTAAGATTACACTCACCAAATTTGAAGAGTATCAGATCAAATCTGTAGGAGGAGTTCGTTAAAGTACAACATCAGGAAATTACGAAAAATGCCCAAAATCCAGGAGGAAGTTCAAAATAGCTCACTTCCTGTTGTGTTTAGGGCTATGCTCCAAGAGACTTTTCTGTAGGTATTGGGTCATTACATGTATGTACCAAATTTCATACCTGTACGTGAAACCAGGAGCCGGGGCAAAATGTGGGGGCAATAATTTACCGAATTTGCCCCCCCCAATTCTGAAAACCATATCACACGTAAATTTTCACCACTTCTGAAGCGTGTGCAAAGTTTCATGAGTTTTCGAGCATGTTTAGGCCCTCTAAAAAGCGATTCACTTTGGAGAAGAAGAATAATAATAAACGGAGCAAAAACAATAGGGTCCTCTCACCATCGGTGCTCGGGCCCTAATTAAAGCTGCAAGCAGCGATGGAAAGGGCCCTCGCACCCCTGCCACCGCCACCCGGCACCTTTAGGAAAGGCCTTAAGATTACACTCACCAAATTTGAAGAGGATCAGATCAAAACTGTAGGAGGAGTTTGTTAAAGTACAACATCAGGAAATGGCAAAAACTGCCCAAAATCTGAGAGGAAGTTCAAAATAGCTGACTTCCTGTTGTGTTTAGGGCTACGCTCCAAGAGACTTTTTTGTAGGTATTGGGTCATTACATGTATGTACCAAATTTCATACCTGTACGTGAAACGTCGAGCCGGGGCAAAATGTAGGGGCAATAATTAAGCCATTTTGCCCCACCCAATTTTGAAAACCATATCACACGTAAATTTTCACCACTTCTGAAGCGTGTGCAAAGTTTCATGATTTTTCGAGCACGTTTTGTATTTGCCACACTTCCTGCTACCAGCAGGTGGCGCTATTGCTATAACCAAATATGAGCATGGTCATGTGTTCAGGACAGGACTCTTATCAAACATGTGAAGTTTGGGGAAGATTGGAAATTGTATGCCTGAGTTACTGCAGGCTGTCTGTGGTTGCCTAGCAACATCGGAACTGCAAGCAACATTAATATTGAACTTATCTGATCATGCATATATCACCAGAAGGCCGAAATTTGGTTAACATTTGTCAGGCCGCCGAGGGCACACCCATCGACGAAAACTAAAGATCTTCGCAATTTAACGTCACAAAGGCCTTAAGATTACACTCACCAACTTTGAAGAGGATCAGATCAAATCTGTAGGAGGAGTTTGTTAAAGTACAACATCAGGAAATTACGAAAAATGCCCAAAATCTAGGAGGAAGTTCAAAATAGCTCACTTCCTGTTGTGTTTAGGGCTATGCTCCAAGAGACTTTTCTGTAGGTATTGGGTCTTTACATGTGTGTACCAAATTTCATACCTGTACGTGAAACGTCGAGCCGGGGCAAAATGTAGGGGCAATAAGTAAGCCATTTTGCCCCACCCAATTTTTAAAACCACATCACACGTAAATTGTCACCACTTCTGAAGCGTGTGCAAAGTTTCATGATTTTTCGAGCACGTTTTGTATTTGCCACACTTCCTGCTACCAGCAGGTGGTGCTATTGCTATAATCATAATGAGCATTGGCATGTGTTCAGGACAGGAGTCTTATCAAACATGTGAAGTTTGTGGCAGATTGAAAATTGTATGCCTGAGTTACTGCAGGCTGTCTGTGGTTGCCTAGCAACATCAGAACTCCAAGCAACATTAATATTGAACTTATCTGATCATGCATATATCACCAAAAGGCCGAAATTGGGTGAACTAGTGCAAAAAATGCCCGTGCAAAATCAGTTTTTGTGTGTGTTTTTAGTAATTGTTGGTTTGGTGTGTGCTCATTGTTACAATTACACAGCAAAAGTTCAGTGACATTTTTATTTGTGCATGGTAAAAAGCACACAGTGAACTCCGAGAAAACGCTATGCTTGAGCAAACAGTTTGTGAATAGGCAACTACAAATGATGCCCGTGAAAGAGACTGTGAACGCATTGAATAGGATATGTTTAGTTGGTGAATAGCATAGGCTATTATTACACAGTAGCGACAACGTTAAGCGCACCAGAATGAAATATAATATTCAGAAGTAAACACTAACAGCATAGCTGACTTACAGATTCAGTTTACATCCACAAATGAATAAGCACCTCGATTCAGGGAGCAGTGCAAAGTGCCCGTGCAAAATCAGTTTTTGTGAGCTGATCGCCGTCAAAAAAGTTCAGGAGATATTTCTTGCGATGGCAATATGATCAAAAATAACTTTATATTGATTCAATGGATTAATAGCATTTTGAAAAAAAAAAAAAAGTCATGAATTTATTGCATTTTTGGGAAAAAATAATCCGTTTTTATAATAAATCTTAAAAAATTCAAATCCAGATTTTGATTTTCAATGTTGTTATAACCTAAAGATGCTATGTGAAAGTTTGAAACAGAAAATAGTGGTTTTCACACATTTAGTGGTTATCTCACATTCGAGAGATATGCGAATAACACACAGACAGACAGACGGACGTTTCTGTAATTTATAGATAGATGGATTTATCACGTTCGGGAACCAAACTATAATATTCAGAAGTAAACAGTGTAGCTGACTGAGTGTTTATGTCAGAATGTTTATTTTTAAACCACAGCCTTCTTGGGGCTTCTTTGACCGATACAACTCTCTAATGTCAGAATGTTTATTTTTAAACCACAACCTTCTAAAAATGATATATTTAACGATATCTTTTGCATTTCTCATCCAAACAATGTCAAACTTGGCACTGCACTTACTCGTGCCCGTGGCAAGACACCTGTCGAGTTTGAAATCAATCGGACTAACGGTTCGAGAGATATGCGAGGAACAGACACACACACACACAGACAGACAGACAGACAGACAGACGTTCCTGTAATTTATAGATAGATGTTTGTCAGGCCGCCGAGGGCACACCCTTCGACGAAAACTCTAGATCTTCGCAATTTAACGTCACAAAGGCCTTAAGATTACACTCACCAAATTTGAAGAGGATCAGATCAAATCTGTAGGAGGAGTTCGTTAAAGTACAACATCAGGAAATTACGAAAAATGCCCAAAATCTAGGAGGAAGTTCAAAATAGCTCACTTCCTGTTGTGTTTAGGGCTATGCTCCAAGAGACTTTTCTGTAGGTATTGGGTCATTACATGTATGTACCAAATTTCATACCTGTACGTGAAACCAGGAGCCGGGGCAAAATGTGGGGGCAATAATTTACCGAATTTGCCCCCCCCAATTCTGAAAACCATATCACACGTAAATTTTCACCACTTCTGAAGCGTGTGCAAAGTTTCATGAGTTTTCGAGCATGTTTAGGCCCTCTAAAAAGCGATTCACTTTGGAGAAGAAGAAGAAGAAGAATTAAAGCTGCAAGCAGCGATGAAAGGGCCCTCGCACCCGTGCCATCAACACTCGGTGGCTTTAGGAAGACAGAGCATGGTTGGGAAATGTACATTTAAGGAGGTATATATAGTAAGAGTATGTCAAAGTTAGTAACAAAATGTTTTGTATAATGGTGATAATAGCATGCTTCATGACTCAGCTAAGTGTTGCTAGCATGTTTAGTCTGTTTCTAGCATGCTTAGTACACAATAATTATGTGGTTAGTACTGCATTACTGTGTTAACCATGTCAGTTTCTGTTGCCAGTAGGTGGCGTTATGACTATAGCTGAATATGAGCATGGATGTGTGTTCAGGACAGAACTCTTATCAAACATGTGAAGTTTGGTGCAAATTGGAAATTGCCTTCTTGAGTAACAAAAAAGTCATGTTTCATTGAATTAGCATTCTTTAGCACTTAGCTAAGCATTGTTAGCATGTTTTAACATGTTTCTAGCATGTTTAGAACTCAATGGCATTTTTAACATGTTGCTAGAACGGCATCAACGTGTTAAACATGTCACTTCCTGTTGCCAGTAGGTGGCGCTATTACTAAAAATGAACATTCTCATGTAGATGTATTCAGGCCATGACTCTTATCAAAAGTGTGAAGTTTGGGGCAGATTGGACATTCCATGCCTGAGTTACAGCAAATTCCTATTTAATTGCAATAATAGCATGCTTTAGCACTTAGTTAAGAGTTTGCTAGCATGTTTTAGCATGTTTCTAGTATGTTGTTAGCATGTTTAACACTTGCTGGCACTTTTTTATTTGTTATTAGGAGTCCATAACAGTGTTAAACATGTCACTTCCTGTTGCCAGCAGGTGGCGCTATGACTGTAACTGAATATAAGCATGGTCATGTGTTCAAGACAGAACGCTTATCAAAAGTGTGAAGTTTGGGGCAGATTGGACATTCCATGCCTGAGTTAAAGCAAATTCATATTTAATTGCAGTAATATCATTCTTTAGCACTTAGCTAAGTGTTTGCTAGTATGTTTTAGCATGTCTCTAGTATGTTGGTAGGATGTTTAGCACCTACTGGCATTTTTTTTATATGTTATTAGGAGTCAAGAACAGTGTTAAACGTCACTTCCTGTTGCCAGCAGGTGGCGCTATGACTATAACTAAATATGAGCATGGACATGTGTTCAAGAGATAACTCTTATCAAACGTGTGAAGTTTGGGGTAGATTGTACATTGCCTTCTTGAGTAACAACAAAGTCCTGTTTCATTGAATTATCATGCTTTAGCACTTAGCTAAGTATTGCTAGCATGTTTTAATATGTTTCTAGCATGTTTAGAACTCAATGGCATTTTTAACATGTTGCTAGAACGGCATCAACGTGTTAAACATGTCACTTCCTGTTGCCAGTAGGTGGCGCTATTACTATAACTGAATTTGAGCATAGACATGTGTTCAGGCCATGATTCTTATCAAACGTGTGATGTTTGGGGCAGATTGGACATTCCATGCCTGGGTTACAGCAAATTCCTATTTAATTGCAGTGATAGCATGCTTTAGCACTTAGCTAAGTGTTTGCTAGCATGTTTCTAGTATGTTACTAACCTGTTTAGCACTTGCTGGCTCTTTTTTATATGTTATTAGGAGACCACAACAGTGTTAAACATGTCACTTCCTGTTGACAGCAGGTGGCGCTATTACTATAACTGAATATTCTCATGTAGATGTGTTCAGGCCATGACTCTTATCAAACGTGTGAAGTTTGAGGCAGATTGGACATTCCTTGCCTGTGTTACAGCAAATTCCTATTTAATTGCAGCAATAGCATGCTTTAGCACTTAGCTAAGTGTTTGCTAGCATGTTTTAGCATTTTTCTAGTATGTTGTTAGCATGTTTAGCACTTGCTGGCACTTTTTTTATGTTTTTATGTCCACAACAGTGTTTAACATGTCACTTCCTGTTGCCAGCAGGTGGCACTATGACTGTAACTGAATATGAGCATGGTCATGTGTTCAGGACAGAACGTTTATTAAAAGTGTGAAGTTTGGCGCAGATTGGACATTGCCTTCTTGAGTAACAACAACATCCTGTTTCATTGAATTAGCATGCTTTAGCACTTAGCTAAGTATTGCTAGCATGTTTTAAAATGTTTCTAGCATGTTTAGAAGTCAATGGCATTTTTAACATGTTGCTAGAATGGCATCAACGTGTTAAACATGACACTTCCTGTTACCAGTAGGTGGCGCTATTACTATAACTGAATGTTCTCATGTAGATGTGTTCAGGACAGAACGCTTATCAAAAGTGTGAAGTTTGGGGCAGATTGGACATTCCATGCCTGAGTTACAGCAAATTCCTATTTAATTGCAATAATAGCATGCTTTAGCACTTAGCTAAGAGTTTGCTAGCATGTTTTAGCATGCTTCTAGTATGTTGTTAGCATGTTTAGCACTTGCTGGCACTTTTTTATATGTTATTAGGAGTCCATAACAGTGTTAAACATGTCACTTCCTGTTGCCAGCAGGTGGCGCTATGACTGTAACTGAATATGAGCATGGTCATGTGTTCAGGACAGAACGCTTATCAAAAGTGTGAAGTTTGGGGCAGATTGGACATTCCATGCCTGAGTTACAGCAACTTCCTGTTTCATGGCGAAACATCGAAATTTGTCAGGCCGCCGAGGACCCGCCCTTTGACGAAAACTCAAGATCTTCGCAATTTAACGTCGCAAAGGCCTTAAGATTACACTCACCAAATTTGAAGATGATCAGATTAAAACTGTAGGAGGAGTTCGTTAAAGTACGAGGCCTGAAAATGTCAAAAACTGCACAAAAATCTGAGAGGAAGTTCAAAATGGCTGACTTCCTGTTGTGTTTAGGGCTATGCTCCAAGAGACTTTTTTGTAGGTATTAGTTCATTACATGTATGTACCGAATTTCGTGCACGTACGTGGAACGTTGCGGGAGGCGCACTCCGTTGAACTTTTATAGGTGGCGCTATCGAGCCGTTTTGCCCCGTCCAATTCTGAAACCTATATCAGATGTAAATTTTCGCCAGTTCTGACGCGTGTGCAAAGTTTCGTGAGTTTTCGAGCATGTTTAGGCCCTCAAAAATGCAATTCAATGCGGAGAAGAAGAATAATAATAATAATAATAAACAGAGCAATTCCAAGAGGGTCCTCACACCATCGGTGCTCGGGCCCTAATAATAATAAACGGAGCAAAAACAATAGGGTCCTCTCACCATCGGTGCTCGGGCCCTAATAAACGGAGCAAAAACAATAGGGTCCTCTCACCATCGGTGCTCGGGCCCTAATAATAAACAGAGCAATTCCAAGAGGGTCCTCACACCATCGGTGCTCGGGCCCTAATAAACAGAGCAATTCCAAGAGGGTCCTCACACCATCGGTGCTCGGGCCCTAAATATAGCTGCGAGCAGCGATTACGGGCCCAAGCCGGAGGCACCGCCATCCCGGTGCCTTTAGTCACCTAAAGGCACCGGGGTGGCGGTCCCACCGGCTTTGGCCCTCCATCGCTGCTCGCAGCTATATTTATATATATATATATATATATATATATATATATATATATATATATATATATACACATATATATGTATATATATATATATATATATATATATATATGTATATATATATATATGTATATATATATACACACACATGTATATATATATATATATATATATACATACATATGTGTGTGTTTATATTTATATATATATATATATATATATATATATATATATATATATATATATATATATATATATACACACACATATACACATATACATATATATATATTTATATACACACACACACATATATATATATATATATGTATGTGTGTGTGTATATATAAATTATATATATATATATATAAAATAAGGGACAAGACATAGATAATTTAACTTGCCTGACCTGATTAGAACAAGGAAAATAATTGTTTTTATGTTTTTGTATTTAGAATAAAATTAGAATAAAATTCTTTATAAAAAGAGAATAAAATAGGTTTAGTTGTGTTATTTGTATTCTTTTATATTGACATAAATGGTATATAATTACATTTTTAGTAGATTTGAGGTTTTTAGTGTTTCCTTTTTTTACATTACTTTAATGGCTCACTATAGCAAAACCGTTTGAGATTTAATTGTTATATTTTATTAAGTTTGTAGTCAACAGGCAGCCTTGTCAGTGTGTGTGTGTGTGTGTGGTGGCGCGGGATTGAACAGTAAACATGTAAACATACTCCCTTATTTTTTTTGTACAGGACATCATTCAAACTGCAATGTGTTTGCTTATATTTATGTATACTTGTTTTAAAATACAACAGTGTGTTTTTAAAAAAAAACATTCAGGCAATCCTATCCCTGAAATGGCGTTATTTTTCAAATGAAACTAAAATGCTTATGGCTGCACGGGTAATTTACAAAAGTAAAGCTAATTTACAAAAGTAAAGTAAAAGCTCACGGCTAAACAGGC
This sequence comes from Scardinius erythrophthalmus, assembly GCF_964197995.2. NCBI lineage: Eukaryota > Metazoa > Chordata > Actinopteri > Cypriniformes > Leuciscidae > Scardinius > Scardinius erythrophthalmus. The sequence goes on along the minus strand of NC_138241.1, from coordinate 8,089,437 downwards.
ATTCATAACGGTGCGCGTCCACAGCGAGGAACGAACAGAACAGAGCGCACGTTTTTAAAGTTCATTCGTATTTCCATAGGAATTCATTGAAATCGCTCGCTCTCCGCATCTAACCTTTCCTGAATACAATCACAATTGAAACTGTGACATTGATTTCATACAACAGGTTCATAAACAGTTAAACTTAAGTCACTTACATTTCAGATGCAATATTGACTGTTTTTGTTCTGTTTCAGCAGCGAAAATAGTTAAACAAAGATCACAGCAGAACGCATCTCACAGGAACGTGTTTTCTATAATTGAATGATTCAGCATTTTGAACGAATCGGTTGACTCAAAGATTGAATGATCAAACATCTGTCTTAATCATGAACGACTCATTCGAACGAATCGTTTGAACATATGAATCAATGACTCGCTCATTAAGACGGTTGCTTGGCGACACCTATTGGCGGTTTAGTGTTGTTTAAAAGCATCATTCTTTCCAACGTGTGTGTGATTTGTGTGTGCACCATTATAAATGTCCGTGCGGATTTATATATATATATATATATATAAAAAATAAGGGACAAGACATAGATAATTTAACTTGCCTGACCTGATTAGAACAAGGAAAAAAATTGTTTTTATGTTTTTGTATTTAGAATAAAATTAGAATAAAATTCTTTATAAAAAGAGAATAAAATAGGTTTAGTTGTGATATTTGTATACTTTTATATAGACATAAATGGTATATAATTACATTTTTAGAAGATTTGAGGCTTTTTGCGTTTCCTTTTTTGACATTACTTTAATCCCTTGCCATAGCAAAACCGTTTGAGATATTTGTTATCCGTTCACAATTTAGCATCTTTAATGTATTTCCATCATGGTGATAAAGTTTGGTTATTGTTAAAATAAATCACTTAAGAGGAGTGGCAAAAAATTCAAAGGCTGATTTTGCAAAAAAAAATAAATTCAAACCAAAATATCTGACTTCCTGATGGTCGCAGCTAATTACATCAAATTAGAAAGTTGTCCGGATCGATGAGACCAATATACGTTGTTATTTTTGTAACTGTAGGTAAAAACTAACCCCCCCACTTTTGGCAAAAGCATTTTGAAAGTGACACACTTCCTGCTGCCAGTTGGTGGCGCTATAACTTTTACTCACAATAGTCACATCCATGTGATCGGCCTCTTACCACGAACACACTGCTGAAGTTCCATCAAAATCAGATTATGTATGCTGAAGTTATAACCCACTTCCTGTTTCATTTTTTCGCCATAAATTCGTTTCCTCGCCACGGCCAAACCGTTCGAGATATCAAAAATCCCTCCGCAATTTAGCATCCTCAATGCCTTGACTTCACGCTCACCGAGTTTGCTGGCGAACGGATGCATTCTCTAGGAGGAGTACATTAAATTCCATAGCGTGCGTTTCCAAACAACCCTAAATAGCCGACTTCCTGTTGGGCTGGCGTAAAACTTAGAGCATGAAAGTTGTTCGGCCCGATGAGATCTACATGTGTACCGAGTTTCATATTTTTACATGCAAGTGTGTTTGATTTATGGACAAGTGTTCAGAGCCCATTCCAGGGGGCGCTGTTGAGCCCCCCTGCCACGCCCGGGTACCAGCTTCAGCCCGGCCCTGATGGCCGCGGGTTCTGATCTGTCCGCAAAGTTTCAAGAGTTTTTGAGCACTTTAAGGGCCCCAAAAGCCCCTGAAACCTTGAAATGCATTGACAAATCCCTCCCACCCCTCACACACTCAGAGAAAGAGAGAGAGAGAGAGAGAAAATTCTACAAAAAATCACATTCAAACCCAAATATCTGACTTCCTGTTGCTCTGAGCTAATGAGTTTCAATTAGAAAGTTGTCCGGCTTGATGAGAACAATATACTTACCGAGTTGTGGGACTCTATGTAAAAATTAAGCCCCCATTTTTGACTAAAGGTGGCGCTACTGAGCCCCTCACCACGCCCGTTTCTGAAACTTTGCACATGTCTACTGGCTAGTAAGTGTGATGTGTCTGTCGAGTTTCATGCAATTTCAAGTATGTTAAGAGTCTCAAAAGCATCAAAAAAGAATATTAAAATAATACTAAAGTTTGATGCGTTGCCACGGCAACAGTATCTAAGATATCAATAATCTTTTCACAGGTTTACATCTGCCGTGTGTCTACATTGTACACATAAAGTTTGAAGCAAATCTGGTAAAAATAAGACAGTGATTTCAAAGCATTTTAATAGTGATGTACTTCCTGCTGCCTGTTGGTGGCGCTATAACTTTGACTCACAATAGTCACATCTGTGCGATCGGCCTCTTACAACGAACACACTGCTGAAGTTTCATCAAGATCAGTTAATGTATGCAGAAGTTATAACACACTTGCTGTTTCTTTTTTTCGCCATAAATTCGTTTCCTCGCCACGGCCAAACCGTTCGAGATATCAAAAATCCGTCCGCAATTTAGCATCCTCAATGTCTTGACTTCATGCACAACGAGTTTGGAGGCGAATCGATGAATTCCCTAGGAGAAGTACATTAAATTCCACAGCATGCGTTTCCAAACAACCCTAAATAGTCGACTTCCTGTTGGGCTGGCGTAAAACTTAGAGCACGAAAGTTGTTCGGCCCGATGAGATCTATATGTGTACCGAGTTTCAAATTAATTCATGCAAGTGTGTTTGATATATGGACCAAGTTTTAGAACCCCGTTCAAGGGGGCGCTGTCGAGCCCCCCTGCCACGCCCGGCTACCAGATTCAGCCCCGCCCTGATGGCCGCGGGTTCTGACCTGTGTGCAAAGTTTCAAGAGTTTTCGAGCACGTTTAGGGACCCAAAAGCCCCAGAAACTTTGAAAAACAAATGAAAAAGTAAAATCTCACTCAACTGACAAATCACCCCCACCCCTCACACACTCAGAGACAGAGAGAAAATTCTCCAAAAAAATCACATTCAAACCAAAATATCTGACTTTCTGTTGCTTTGAGCTATTAAGTGTAAATTAGAAAGTTGTCCGGCTCGATGAGAACAATATGCATACCGATTTTTGTGATTCTAGGAAAAACTAAGGCCCCATTTTTGACTAAAGGTAGCGCTACTGAGCCATTCCACCACGCCCGTTTTTGAAACTTTGCACATGTCTACTGGCTAATAAGTGTGATGTGTCTGTTGAGTTTCATGCAATTTCAAGTATGTTAAGAGTCTCAAAAGCATCAAAAAAGAATAATAAAGTTTGATGCGTTGCCATGGCAACAGTATCTAAGATATCAATAATCCTTTCACAGGTCTACATCTGCCGTGTGTCTACATTATACACATAAAGTTTGAAGCAAATCGGGTAAAAATAAGAGAGTGATTTCAAAGCATTTTGAAAGTGACACACTTCCTGCTGCCTAGTTACCTAAAGGCACCGGGGTGGCTGTACCGCCGGCTTAGGCCCTCCATCGCTGCTCGCAGCTATATTATATATATATATATATATATATATATATATATATATATATATATATATATATATATATATATATGTATATGTATATGTATTTATATATGTGTATATATATATATATATATATATATATATATATATATATATATATATATATATATATATATATATGTGTGTGTGTGTGTATATATATATATATATATATATATACCGTTCAAAAGTTTGGGGTCAGGAAGATTTTTAATGTTTTTAGGAGAAGTCTCTTCTGCTCACCAAGGCTGCATTTATTTGATTAAAAATACAAACAAAAACAGTAATATTGTGAAATATTATTCCAATTTAAAACAGCTGTTTTCTATTTTAAAATATTTTACACTGTAATTAATTTATGTGATCAAAGCTGAGTTTTCAGCATCATTACTCCCATCTTCAGTGTCACATGATCCTTCAGAAATCATTCTAATATGATGATTGATGGTCAATAAATATTAATTATTATTTTCAATGTTGAAAACAGTTGTGTACAGATTTTTTTTCAAAATGCGTTGATGAATGTAATGTTCAAAAGAACAGCATTTATTTCAAATATAATTTTTTTAAACATTTTAAATGTCTGTACTGTAACTTTTGATCAGTTTAACTCATTCTCGATTAATAAAAGTATTGATTTATTTTATTTCTTTCCCCCAAAAATAAAATTAAAATTATTACTGACCCCAAACTTCTGAACGGTAGTGTTTAATGTTACAAAAGCTTTAGATTTCAGATAAATGCTGTTCTTTTGAACTTTCTATTCATCAAAGACTGTACACAACTGTTTTCGACATTTAAATTAATAATGAATGTTTCTTGAGCATCAATCATCATATTAGAATAATTTCTGAAGGATCATGTGACAGTGACGACTGGAGTAATGATGCTGAAAACTCAGCTTTGATCACAGGAATAAATAACAGTTTAAAATATATTAAAATAGAAAGCAGCTGTTTTAAATTGGAATACTATTTTACAATATTACTGTTTTTGTTTGTATTTTTAATCAAATAAATGCAGCCTTGGTGAGCAGAAGAAACCTCGCTTAAAAATCTTACTGACCCCAAATTTTTGAACAGTAGTGTATATATATTATATAAAAATGTAATGGATAAGACACAGATAGTTTTACTTGCCTGACCTGATTAGAACAATGAAAAAACTTAAATGAAAAAATAACTTGGGAATCTCTAAAACGAGGGCGCGATTAAACAGTGGACACATAAAAACATACTCTGTCATTTTGTTCAGAACATCATTCAAACTGCAAAGTGTTAACTTATATTTTTGTACAGTAGCAATAAAACACAACATTGTGCTTTTTTTAAATACATTCAAGCAATCCTCCCCGAAAATTAAACTAAAATGCTCACGGCTGCACAGGCATTCATAATGGTGCGCGTCCTCAGCGAGGAACGAGCAGAACAGAGTCAACGTTTTTTAGGTCATTCCTCCTTCCATAGGAATTTATTGACAATGCTCGCTCTGCTCCGCACCATTATCAATGTCCGTGCGGACGAACATATTTTACTTTCGTTTTTAAGTTGGCGATTAAAAAGCCCCCAGCGGTGTCACACGTCAGTTAACCGGTGGTAAAATATTCTTACCGTCACATACCTAGTATATTTTTATATAGATATAATAGGCCTACCTGATTTTGAACACAAGAGGGCAGTATAGCACTATGTTTGACTTTATTTATTTATTGTTTAACCATTCTGGCAGTTTTTAAACTTAAACTTCATTCTTAAATTGAAAAAAAAAGAATAAAATGAGTTAAGTTCTGATATTTGTATACTTTTATATAGTAATAAATGGTTTATAATTAAATTTTTAGAATATATGAACCTTTTAGTGTTTCCTTTTTAGACAATACTTTAATCCCTCGCCATTGCAAAACCGTTTGAGATATTTATTATCCGTTCACAATTTAGCATCATTAATATATTTTTATCATGTTGAAAAAGTTTGGTGGGAATAAAATAAACCACTTAGATAAAGGTGGCTAAAAATTCAGAGGCTGATTTTGCAAAAAAATCCACATTCAGACCAAAATATCTGACTTCCTGATGGTCAGAGCTAATGACTTTAAATTAGAAAGTTGTCCGGGTCGATGAGATCAATATATGAACTGAGTTTGTTTTACTGTAGTTAAAACTCACCCCCCCACTTTTGTCAAAAGCATGTTGAAAGTGACACACTTCCTGCTGCCAGTTAGTGGCGCTATAACTTTGCTACACAATAGCTACATACATCTGATCGGCCTCTTACCACGAACACACTGCTGAAGTTTTATCAAGATCAGTTAATGTATGCAGAAGTTATTCCACTTCGTGTTTCTCTTTTCTCGCCATAAATTCGATTCCTCGCCACGGCCAAACCGTTCGAGATATCAAAAATCCGTCCGCAATTTAGCATCCTCAAAGTCTTGACTACATGCACACCGAGTTTAGAGGGGACACGGTGAATTTTCTAGGAGGAGTATTTCACATTCCACAGCAAGTGTTTTCCAAACAACCCATAATGGCCGACTTCCTGTTGGGCTGGCGTAAAACTTGACCAGGGGAAAGTTGTTCGGCACGATGAGATCTATATGTGTACCGAGTTTCATATTAATTCATGCAAGCGTGTTTGATATATGGACCAAGTTTTAGAACCCCGTTCAAGGGGGCGCTGTTGAGCCTCCCAGCCACGCCTGGGTACCAGCTTCAGCCCGGCCCTGATGGCCGTGGGTTCTGACATGTGTGTAAAGTTTCAAGAGTTTTTGAGCACGTTAAGGACCCCAAAAGCCCCTGAAACCTTGATTAACAATATAAAAGCAATAGTCAAATCCCTCCCCCCCTCCCCTCACACACACATAGACACAGAGAGAGGGAGAGAAAATTCTTCAGAAAATCCACATTCAAACCAAAATATCTCTCTTCCTGTTGGTCCGAGATGGTTAATGTAAATTAGAAAGTTGTCCGTCTTGATGAGAACAATACACATACCAAGTTTTGTTGCTGTTGATAAAACTAACCCCCCCACTTATGACTAAAGGTGGCGCTACTGAGCCCCTCACCACGCCCGTTTCTGAAACTTTGCACATGTCTACGGGCTTATAAATGTGATGTGTCTGTCGAGTTTCATGCAATTTCAAGTATGTTAAGAGTCTCAAAAGCATCAAAAAAGAATATTAAAGTTTGAAGCGTTGCCATGGCAACAGTATTAAAGATATCAAAAATCCTTTCACAGGTCTACATCTGCCGTGTGTCTACATTATACACATAACGTTTTAAGCAAATCGGGTAAAAATAAGAAAGTGATTTCAAAGCATTTTGAAAGTGACACACTTCCTGTTGCCAGTTGGTGGCGCTATAACTTTGACTCACAAAGGTCACATCCATGTGATCGGCCTCTTACAACGAATACACTGCTGAAGTTTCAGCAAGATCAGTTAATGTATGCAGAAGTTATAACACACTTCCTGTGTCCCATTATTCGCCATAAATTCGTTTCCTCGCCACGGCCAAACCGTTCGAGATATCAAAAATCTGTTAGCAAGAATTCATCCTCATTGTCTTGACTTTATTCTCACCGAGTTTGGTGGCGATCGGATGAAATCCCTAGGAGGAGTATTTCACATTCCATTGTATGCGTTTTCCAAACAACGTATAATAACCGACTTCCTGTTGGGCTTTTGTAAAACTTAGAGCACGAAAGTTGTTCGGCCCGATGAGATCTATATGTGTACTGAGTTTCATATTATTACATGCAAGCGTGTTTAATTTATGGACCAAGTTTTCGGACCCCATTCCAGGGGGCGCTGTCGAGCCCCCCTGCCACGCCCCGGTACCAGCTTCAGCCCGGCCCTGATGGCCGCAGGTTCTGACGTGTGTGCAAAATTTCAAGAGTTTTTGAGCATGTTAAGGGCCCCAAAAGTGGCAAAAAGGCAAAAAAAAAAATAATGAAGAAAAAGAAAAAAAAAAAAAAAAAATCCTTACGGAAACAATAGGGCCTTCGCCCTTTCAGGGCTTGGGCCCTAATAAACAATAATCCTACCGAAAACAATAGGGCCTTCGCCCTTTCAGGGCTTGGGCCCTAATAAATAATCCTACCGAAAACAATAGGGCTCTTCGCCCTTTCAGGGCTTGGGCCCTAATAATCCTACCGGAAACAATAGGGCTCTTCGCCCTTTCAGGGCTTGGGCCCTAATAATAAACAATAATCCTACCGAAAACAATAGGGCCTTCGCCCTTTCAGGGCTTGGGCCCTAATAATCCTACCGAAAACAATAGGGCCTTCGCCCTTTCAGGGCTTGGGCCCTAATAATAATAATAATAATAATAATAATAATCCTACCGGAAACAATAAGGCCTTCGCCCTTTCAGGGCTTGGGCCCTAATAAATAATCCTACCGGAAACAATAGGGCCTTCGCCCTTTCAGGGCTTGGGCCCTAAATATAGCTGCGAGCAGCGATTACGGGCCCAAGCCGTTGGCACCGCAACCCTAAAGGCACCGGGGTGGCGGTACCGCCGGCTTGGGCCCTCCATCGCTGCTCGGAGCTATATTTATATATATATTATATATATATATATATATATATATATATATATATATATATATATATATATATATATATATATACATACATACATACATACACACACATACATACATATGTATATATATATATATATATATTATTGTTCAAAAGTTTGGGGTCAGTAAGATTTTTAATGTTTTTAGGAGAAGTCTCTTCTGCTCACCAAGGCTGCATTTATTGATTAAAAATACAAACAAAAACAGTAATATTGTGAAATATTATTCCAATTTAAAACAGCTGTTTTCAATTTTTAAATATTTTACATAGTAATTCATTTCTGTGATCAAAGTTGAGTTTTCAGCATCATTACTCCAGTCTTCAGTGTCACATGATCCTTCAGAAATCATACTAATATGATGATTGATGCTCAATAAATATTCATTATTATTTTCAATGTTGAAAACAGTTGTGTACAGATTTTTTTTTTCAAAATGCTTTGATGAATGTAAAGTTCAAAAGAACAGCATATATTTCAAATATATATATTTTTAACATTATAAATGTCTTTACTGTAACTGTTGATCAGTTTAACTCATCCTTCATAAATAAAAGTACTGATTTATTTTATTTATTTCCCCCAAAAATAAAATTTTAATTATTACTAACCCAAAACTTTTGAGCGGTAGTGTTTAACGTTACAAAAGCTTTAGATTTCAGATAAATGCTGTTCTTTTGAACTTTCTATTCATCAAAGACTGTACACAACTGTTTTCGACATTTAAAATAATAATGAATGTTTCTTGAGTATCAATCATCATATTAGAATAATTTCTGAAGGATCATGTGACAGTGACGACTGGAGTAATGATGCTGAAAACTCAGCTTTGATCACAGGAATAAATAACAGTTTAAAATATATTAAAATAGAAAGCAGCTGTTTTAAATTGGAATAATATTTTACAATATTACTGTTTTTGTTTGTATTTTTAATCAAATAAATGCAGCCTTGGTGAGCAGAAGAAACTTCTCTGTTATGTGCGCGCCACAGACTGCACGCACGTCCGCTTAGAGTTCCGCCTTTTGCCTTCCGTCAATATTACGTTATTAGAAAAATATTTTTTTAGAAAATCGATTTTTTGACATTTGTGAATCGATTCAGAATCGTCCACGTCCGCATCGCGATGCATCTAAGAATAAATTTTTTCTCCCACCCCTAGATTTCATACAACAGGTTAATAAACAGTTACAATTAAGTCACTTACATTTTAGATGCAATGTTGACTGTTTTTGTTCTGTTTCAGCAGCGAAAATAGTTAAACAAAGATCACGGCAGAACCATCACGCATCACGTGTTTTCTCATAACTGAACGATTCAGCATTTTTAACGAATCGGTTGACTCAAAGATTGAATGATCAATCCATAAACATCTGTCTTAATCATGATCGACTCATTCGAACGAATCGTTTGAACGAATGAATCAATGACTCGCTTATTAAGATGGATGCCTGGCGACACCTAATGGCGGTTTAGTGTTGTTTAAAAGCATCATTCTTTCCCACATGTGTGTGATTTGTGTGTGCAACATTATCATTATTTTTCTTTCACTATTATATTAGCGATTTAAAAGCACCCATTCGTGTCACACGTCGATTAACCGGTGGGAAAATATCCTCAGACACATACCTAATAAATGTATATTTAAATACAATATTGGCCAACCTGGTAAAAAGTTTTATATACTATTTTGATGTCCTTTTGGACACAAGAGGGCAGTATAGCCCTATGTTTGCTTTTTTGTTGAACCAAATAGCACTAAATAGCCTGTTTTAACTTTTTCATTCTTCTTGAATTGCAAAAACAGAATAAAATGGGTTTAGTTGTGATATTTGTATACTTTTATATAGAAATAAATGGTATATAATTACATTTTTAGAAGATTTTTAGTGTTTCCTTTTTGGACATTATTTAATCCCTCGCCATAGCAAAACCGTTTGAGATATTTATTATCCATTCACAATTTAGCATATTTAATGTAGTTTCATCATGTTGAAAAAGTTTGGTACGAATAAAATAAATAGTTTAAGAGGAGTGGCTAAAAATTCAGAGGCTGATTTTGCAAAAAAATTCACATTCAGACCAAAATATCTGACTTCCTGATGGCCAGAGCTATTGAATGTAAATTAGAAAGTTGTCCGGCTTGATGAGAACAATATACAAACTATTTTTTCTTTACTGTAGTTAAAACTAACCCCCCCACTTTTGTCAGAAGCATGTTGAAAGTGACACACTTCCTGCTGCCAGTTGGTGGCGCTATAACTTTGACTCACAATAGCTACATCCATCTGATCGGCCTCTTACCACGAACACACTGCTGAAGTTTCATCAAGATCAGTTAATGTATGCAGAAGTTATTCCACTTCCGTGTTTCTCTTTTCTCGCCATAAATTCGATTCCTCGCCACAGCCAAACCGTTCGAGATATCAAAAATCCGTCCGCAATTTAGCATCCTCAAAGTCTTGACTACATGCACACCGAGTTTGAAGGGGACACAGTGAATTTTCTAGGAGGAGTATTTCACATTCCACAGCAAGTGTTTTCCAAACAACCCATAATAGCCGACTTCCTGTTGGGCTGGCGTAAAACTTGACCGGGGTAAAGTTGTTCGGCCCGATGAGATCTATATGTGTACCGAGTTTCATATTAATTCATGCGAGCGTGTTTGATATCTGGATCAAGTTTTAGAACCCCGTTCAATGGGGCGCTGTTGAGCCCCCCTGCCACGCCCGGGTACCAGCTTCAGCCCGGCCCTGATGGCCGCAGGTTCTGACGTGTGTGCAAAATTTCAAGAGTTTTTGAGCATGTTAAGGGCCCCAAAAGTGGCAAAAAGGCAAAAAAAAAAATAATGAAGAAAAAGAAAAAAAAAAAAAAAAAAAATCCTTACGGAAACAATAGGGCCTTCGCCCTTTCAGGGCTTGGGCCCTAATAAACAATAATCCTACCGAAAACAATAGGGCCTTCGCCCTTTCAGGGCTTGGGCCCTAATAAATAATCCTACCGAAAACAATAGGGCTCTTCGCCCTTTCAGGGCTCGGGCCCTAATAATCCTACCGGAAACAATAGGGCTCTTCGCCCTTTCAGGGCTTGGGCCCTAATAATAAACAATAATCCTACCGAAAACAATAGGGCCTTCGCCCTTTCAGGGCTTGGGCCCTAATAATCCTACCGAAAACAATAGGGCCTTCGCCCTTTCAGGGCTTGGGCCCTAATAATAATAATAATAATAATAATCCTACCGGAAACAATAAGGCCTTCGCCCTTTCAGGGCTTGGGCCCTAATAAATAATCCTACCGGAAACAATAGGGCCTTCGCCCTTTCAGGGCTTGGGCCCTAAATATAGCTGCGAGCAGCGATTACGGGCCCAAGCCGTTGGCACCGCAACCCTAAAGGCACCGGGGTGGCGGTACCGCCGGCTTGGGCCCTCCATCGCTGCTCGGAGCTATATTTATATATATATTATATATATATATATATATATATATATATATATATATATATATATATATATATATATATATATATATATATACATACATACATACATACACACACATACATACATATGTATATATATATATATATATTATTGTTCAAAAGTTTGGGGTCAGTAAGATTTTTAATGTTTTTAGGAGAAGTCTCTTCTGCTCCCCAAGGCTGCATTTATTGATTAAAAATACAAACAAAAACAGTAATATTGTGAAATATTATTCCAATTTAAAACAGCTGTTTTCAATTTTTAAATATTTTACATAGTAATTCATTTCTGTGATCAAAGTTGAGTTTTCAGCATCATTACTCCAGTCTTCAGTGTCACATGATCCTTCAGAAATCATACTAATATGATGATTGATGCTCAATAAATATTCATTATTATTTTCAATGTTGAAAACAGTTGTGTACAGATTTTTTTTTTCAAAATGCTTTGATGAATGTAAAGTTCAAAAGAACAGCATATATTTCAAATATATATATTTTTAACATTATAAATGTCTTTACTGTAACTGTTGATCAGTTTAACTCATCCTTCATAAATAAAAGTACTGATTTATTTTATTTATTTCCCCCAAAAATAAAATTTTAATTATTACTAACCCAAAACTTTTGAGCGGTAGTGTTTAACGTTACAAAAGCTTTAGATTTCAGATAAATGCTGTTCTTTTGAACTTTCTATTCATCAAAGACTGTACACAACTGTTTTCGACATTTAAAATAATAATGAATGTTTCTTGAGTATCAATCATCATATTAGAATAATTTCTGAAGGATCATGTGACAGTGACGACTGGAGTAATGATGCTGAAAACTCAGCTTTGATCACAGGAATAAATAACAGTTTAAAATATATTAAAATAGAAAGCAGCTGTTTTAAATTGGAATAATATTTTACAATATTACTGTTTTTGTTTGTATTTTTAATCAAATAAATGCAGCCTTGGTGAGCAGAAGAAACTTCTCTGTTATGTGCGCGCCACAGACTGCACGCACGTCCGCTTAGAGTTCCGCCTTTTGCCTTCCGTCAATATTACGTTATTAGAAAAATATTTTTTTAGAAAATCGATATTTTGACATTTGTGAATCGATTCAGAATCGTCCACGTCCGCATCGCGATGCATCTAAGAATAAATTTTTTCTCCCACCCCTAGATTTCATACAACAGGTTAATAAACAGTTACAATTAAGTCACTTACATTTTAGATGCAATGTTGACTGTTTTTGTTCTGTTTCAGCAGCGAAAATAGTTAAACAAAGATCACGGCAGAACCATCACGCATCACGTGTTTTCTCATAACTGAACGATTCAGCATTTTTAACGAATCGGTTGACTCAAAGATTGAATGATCAATCCATAAACATCTGTCTTAATCATGATCGACTCATTCGAACGAATCGTTTGAACGAATGAATCAATGACTCGCTTATTAAGATGGATGCCTGGCGACACCTAATGGCGGTTTAGTGTTGTTTAAAAGCATCATTCTTTCCCACATGTGTGTGATTTGTGTGTGCAACATTATCATTATTTTTCTTTCACTATTATATTAGCGATTTAAAAGCACCCATTCGTGTCACACGTCGATTAACCGGTGGGAAAATATCCTCAGACACATACCTAATAAATGTATATTTAAATACAATATTGGCCAACCTGGTAAAAAGTTTTATATACTATTTTGATGTCCTTTTGGACACAAGAGGGCAGTATAGCCCTATGTTTGCTTTTTTGTTGAACCAAATAGCACTAAATAGCCTGTTTTAACTTTTTCATTCTTCTTGAATTGCAAAAACAGAATAAAATGGGTTTAGTTGTGATATTTGTATACTTTTATATAGAAATAAATGGTATATAATTACATTTTTAGAAGATTTTTAGTGTTTCCTTTTTGGACATTATTTAATCCCTCGCCATAGCAAAACCGTTTGAGATATTTATTATCCATTCACAATTTAGCATATTTAATGTAGTTTCATCATGTTGAAAAAGTTTGGTACGAATAAAATAAATAGTTTAAGAGGAGTGGCTAAAAATTCAGAGGCTGATTTTGCAAAAAAATTCACTTTCAGACCAAAATATCTGACTTCCTGATGGCCAGAGCTATTGAATGTAAATTAGAAAGTTGTCCGGCTTGATGAGAACAATATACAAACTATTTTTTCTTTACTGTAGTTAAAACTAACCCCCCCACTTTTGTCAGAAGCATGTTGAAAGTGACACACTTCCTGCTGCCAGTTGGTGGCGCTATAACTTTGACTCACAATAGCTACATCCATCTGATCGGCCTCTTACCACGAACACACTGCTGAAGTTTCATCAAGATCAGTTAATGTATGCAGAAGTTATTCCACTTCCGTGTTTCTCTTTTCTCGCCATAAATTCGATTCCTCGCCACAGCCAAACCGTTCGAGATATCAAAAATCCGTCCGCAATTTAGCATCCTCAAAGTCTTGACTACATGCACACCGAGTTTGAAGGGGACACAGTGAATTTTCTAGGAGGAGTATTTCACATTCCACAGCAAGTGTTTTCCAAACAACCCATAATAGCCGACTTCCTGTTGGGCTGGCGTAAAACTTGACCGGGGTAAAGTTGTTCGGCCCGATGAGATCTATATGTGTACCGAGTTTCATATTAATTCATGCGAGCGTGTTTGATATCTGGATCAAGTTTTAGAACCCCGTTCAATGGGGCGCTGTTGAGCCCCCCTGCCACGCCCGGGTACCAGCTTCAGCCCGGCCCTGATGGCCGTGGGTTCTGACCTGTGTGCAAAGTTTCAAGAGTTTTTGAGCATGTTAAGGACCCCAAAAGCCCCTGAAACCTTGATTAACAATATAAAAGCAATAGTCAACCCCCCCCTCCCCTCACACACACACAGACACAGAGAGAGGGAGAGAAAATTCTTCAGAAAATCCACATTCAAACCAAAATATCTCTCTTCCTGTTGGTCGGAGATGGTTCATGTAAATTAGAAAGTTGTCCGTCTTGATGAGAACAATACACATACCAAGATTTGTTGCTGTTGATAAAACTAACCCCCCCACTTATGACTAAAGGTGGCGCTACTGAGCCCCTCACCACGCCCGTTTCTGAAACTTTGCACATGTCTACTGGATAATAAATGTGATGTGTCTGTCGAGTTTCATGCAATTTCAAGTATGTTAAGAGTCTCAAAAGCATAAAAAAAGAATATTAACCTGTTAAGCTGCAACGCCACTTTTGAAAAATCCCCAGAAATGACATACCCAAACTTAAACAGATACAGTTCATGAACCCTTTGCACTAAAAGCACAAGTATGATCTCATTTGAAAGCTGACACCTGGCAGTTTATTGTAAATGTAGAATTAATTATTGTCATAATGAAAAAAAATTGTTATAAATAGCTTCAAAGTTTTGTAAAGTTATTAGAAATTAATTTTTATGAAACATCCTCATGAAAATAAAATTGAAGTTGGCACTGGAGCAATCTAGAAATGCACTACAGCTAAAGCCACATGTCTAAACATTTTATGTTTAAAATCTGAAGATAATAAGTCCAAAACTCTGTATTTAGTTACATGTTTTTCAAGACCATGTCAGTTGACTTTATTTTGATTTGACGTTAAAGATGCTTCTGATGTTTATTGCCATCTTCTAACCATCTATCCAGTATATTGTCTCTATTGTTTTGTGGTGCAAACGAGCCCCATTCAGTCTCAGTCTCCCCCTGCACACATTAACACCTCTCCAGCCTGGTTATGGCTCGAAATATGCATTTCTTTTGTCTGCATTATAGTTACTAACGACTGGCTATTCATAGGGTTTCAATCCCTAATTTATTTTATCAAAGTTCTTACTTAACATTTAAAAACTGGATCAAATGCCCTGCTTGAATAATGAAACATTTTAGTAAGCATATTTAGAAAAAAATTATAAAAGGATAACTGCAATATGTGGCAGGTGCACCTAGAGCTAGCTAGCATGTTAGCTTAGCACACCATCAATACACGACAATTTATGAGATTAAAACCATTTTTGTGCTTCAAACTTAATTTATAACGCAAGTAGAGTGTTTTAAATAATCTTCTGTGATATAATTTCGCTTCAGATTAAAAAATCAGACATAAAATATATATTTTTTATTATTCTGCACAATGATAAAGTCTATATCGATTAGCAATACATTATAAATATAATCTATTATTATGGAAATACCTGACATTATTTGAAGAACACAGGTAAACCAAATATCATTTCAATCATGTTTATTGTCTTCAAAAAGTCTTTTTTTTGCATGTAACAACGATCTCTGATAGCTGTGTGTGTGTTCGAGACTTCCTGGATTGTCACATGATCATGGTTCTTCTTCATGTTACATAAATGGACTATTATTGTGAATGTAGCGCCCTCAGGCTGTTGGTATGGATTGAAAACACAATACATCACAGCGTCCAGCGCTCATAATGATTACATCGACGCATTTGGGCATAAATTCAATAAATATTATTCCTGTCTATAGAAATCTGATGAAAACTTATGAAAATATATCAATATTTCTCCAAATCTGCACATTTTTGAGCTAAAGCCCTGAGGGACGTTGTTTTGTGTATCGCTGTCATGACGACAGCACGGGAGTTTTTTTATGAATGAAAGCGGCTGACGCGCATAATTCATATCAAAGGTATCGACTCATTTTTTCATTTCATAACTCCTGACACAAATTAAGACATAACTGTCACTATAAGTTTTTCAGAATACAATAGTGGTCAAATACTGAAACTTGAGTCTTATATCTTTTTAATGATGTATAGTTTGTCAATGTATAACATTAAATCTGATAGTAATTTTTAACTAAATAAAAAAAAAAAACGCTTCAGTGCGCCGACGCACTGGTGAAGCTTAACAGGTTAAAGTTTGATGCGTTGCCACGGCAACAGTATCTAAGATATCAATAATCCTTTCACAGGTTTACATCTGCCGTGTGTCTACATTGTACACATAAAGTTTGAAGCAAATCTGGTAAAAATAAGACAGTGATTTCAAAGCATTTTAATAGTGATGTACTTCAGATCACAGCAGAACCATCACGCGCATCTCTCAGCAATGTGTTTTCTCATTTGTGAATGATTCAGCATTTTGAACGAATCGGTTGACTCAAAGATTGAATGATCAATCCATAAACATATGTCTTAATCATGAATTACTCAGTCATTCAAACGAATCGTTTGAACGAATGAATCAATGACTCGCTCATTAAGATGGTCGCCTGGCGACACTTAATGGCGGTTTAGTGTATCCTTCTTCTCTGTGTGTGATTTGTGTGTGCACCATTATCAATGTCCGTGCGGACGTCCGTATATTACTTTCACTTTTATATTAGTGATTTAAAAGCAACCGCTCGTGTCACACGTCGATTAACCGGTGGGAAAATATCCTCACAGTCATATACCTAACAAATTTATATTTAACTGCAATATAGGCCTACCTGGTAAAAAGTTGTATATACTATTTTGATATCCTTTTGGACACAAGAGGGCAGTATAGCCCTATGTTTGCTTTTTTTGTTTAACCAAATAGCTCTAAATAGCCTGTTTTTAACTTTTTCATACTCCTTGAATTCCAAAAAAAGAATAAAATGGGTTTAGTTCTAATATTTGTATAATTTTATATAAAAATAAATGGTGTATAATTACTTTTTTTCAGAAGATATGAGACGTTTCCTGCTTCCTTTTTGACATTAATTTAATCCCTCGCCATAACAAAACCGTTTGAGATATTCAATATCCGTTTACAATTTAGCATCATTCATATATTTGTATCATGTTGAAAAAGTTTGGTGGGAATAAAATAAAGGAGTAACTAAAAACTCAGAGGCTGATTTTGCAAAAAATCCATATTCAGACCAAAATATCTGACTTCCTTTGGCTCGGAGCTAATGACTGTAAATTAGAAAGTTGTCTGACTCGATGAGACCAATATATATACTGATTTTTGTAACTGTTGGTAAAACTAACCCCCCCACTTTTGTCAAAAGCATGTTAAAAGTGACACACTTCCTGCTGCCAGTTGGTGGCGCTATAACTTTGGCTCACAATAGTTACATCCATCTGATCGGCCTCTTACCACGAACACACTGGTGAAGTTTCATGAAGATCAGTTAATGTATGCAGAAGTTATACCATTTCGTGTTTCTCTTTTCTCGCCATAAATTAGTTTCCTTGCCACGGCCAAACCGTTCGAGATATCAAAAATCCGTCCGCAATTTAGCATCCTCAATGTCTTGACTTCATGCACACCAAGTTTGATGGGGATTGGATGAATTCTCTAGGAGGAGTACTTCACATTCCACAGCAAGCGTTTTCCAAACAACCCATAATAGCCGACTTCCTGTTGGGCTGGCGTAAAACTTGACTGGGGGAAAGTTGTTCGGCCCGATGAGATCTATATGTGTACCGAGTTTCATATTAATTCATGCAAGCGTGTTTGATCTATGGACCAAGTTTTGGGACCCCTTTCAAGGGGGCGCTGTTGAGCCCCCCTGCCACGCCCGGGTACCAGCTTCAGCCCGTCCCTGATGGCAGGGAGTTCTGACTTGTGTGCAAAGTTTCAAGAGTTTTTGAGCACGTTAAGGACCCCAAAAGCCCCTGAAACCTTGATTAACAATATAAAAGCATTAGTCAAATCCCCCCTCCCCTCACACACACAGAGACACAGAGAGAGGGAGAGAAAATTCTTCAGAAAATCCACATTCAAACCAAAATATCTCTCTTCCTGTTGGTCGGAGATAGATCATGTAAATTAGAAAGTTGTCCGTCTTGATGAGAACAATACACATACCAAGTTTTGTTGCTGTTGATAAAACTAACCCCCCCACTTATGACTAAAGGTGGCGCTACTGAGCCCCTCACCATGCCCGTTTCTGAAACTTTGCACATGTCTACGGGCTAATAAATGTGATGTGTCTGTCGAGTTTCATCCAATTTCAAGTATGTTAAGAGTCTCAAAAGCATCAAAAAAGAATATTAAAGTTTGAAGCGTTGCCATGGCAACAGTATTAAAGATATCAAAAATCCTTTCACAGGCCTACATCTGCCGTGTGTTTACATTATACATATAAAGTTTGAAGCAAATCGGGTAAAAACAAGAGGGTGATTTCAAAGCATTTTGAAAGTGACACACTTCCTGCTGCCAGTTGGTGGCGCTATAACCTTGACTCACAATAGTCACATCCATGTGATCGGCCTCTTACAACGAACACACTGCTGAAGTTTAATCAAGATCAGTTAATGTATGCAGAAGTTATAACACACTTCCTGTTTCCATTATTCGCCTTAAATTCGTGTCCTCGCCACGGCCAAACCGTTCGAGATATCAAAAATCCTTATGCAATTTAGCATCCTCAATGTCTTGACTTCATGCTGACCGAGTTTGGAGGCGAATGGATGAATTCCCTAGGAGGAGTACATTAAATTCCACAGCATGCGTTTCCAAACAACCCATAATAGCCGACTTCCTGTTGGGCTGGCGTAAAAAGTAAAAGTACGAAAGTTGTTTGGCCCGATGAGATCTATATGTGTATTGAGTTTCATATTATTATATCCAAGCATGTCTGATTTATGGACCAAGTTTTCGGACCCGGTTCAAGGGGGCGCTGTTGAGCCTTCCTGCCACGCCCGGGTACCAGCTTCAGCCCGGCCCTGATGGCCGCAGGTTCTGACCTGTGTGCAAAATTTCAAGAGTTTTCGAGCACGTTAAAGGCCCCAAAAGTGCCCGAAAGTTTGACAGAATAATAATAATAATAATAAATATAGCTGCGAGCAGCGATTACGGGCCCAAGCCGGAGGCACCGCAACCCCGGTGCCTTTAGTTACCTAAAGGCACCGGGGATGGCGGTGCCGCCGGCTTCGGCCCTCCATCGATGAAGAGTTCCGATGCAAAAGCCTCTAAGTGCCATCTGAAATTTTCTTCTTGAATGATAATTTTTATCAAGCTCGTATATTTAAGTTCAGTAATTTCACTTAAATGGCAATGCAAATTACCTATTAATTGTCATTTAAGTGAAATTACTGAACTTAAATATACGAGCTTGATAAAAATGATCATTCAAGAAGAAAATTTCAGATGGCACTTAGAGGCTTTTGCATCTGAACTCTTCATATATATATATATATATATATATATATATATATATATATATATATATATATATATATATATATATATATATAAATTTCAGATGGCACTTAGAGGCTTTTGCATCTGAACTCTTCATATATATATATATATATATATATATATATATATATATATATATATGAAGAGTTCAGATGCAAAAGCCTCTAAGTGCCATCTGAACTCTTCATATATATATATATATATATATATATATATATATATATATATAAAAGACAGAAAATATTACTTGTCTTACCTTATTCTGATTTTATGATACACTCAAAATATTTCACAACATATCCATTAAATTTAATGTAAAAATAAAAACGAAAGTAAGCCGTGTTGGTCTCACGTAACCCTCTCATTAGAATCAAAATGTTTCAACATTTGTAATGTATTTGGATGCTAAACTATTCTTTATTATATGCTTTGTACTTCACTCGTGTTCCAATATCGATGGAGAAAATCATCCTCTTCACACGCGCAAAAATGTGCTTGGAAACATCACAGTGGCGCAGTGCTTACTTTGAATGGTACAAATTGTACTACTGACTATTTAAACAGAGCAGTGTAATTTGTATATGTCAGGTTGACTATTTTATTATTATATTTTATTAGGGCTATATTGAACAGGCTGCGATGTCAAGATTGCAATTCTGGAAAGTGTGTGTGTGTGACGCGGTTGCGATTGAACAGTGGACACATAAAAACATAAATAAAATGTTTTAGTTCATTCGTACTTCCATAGGAATACATTGAAAATGCTCGTTCTACTCCGCACCATTATAAATGTCTGTGCGGACGTCTGTATTTTACCTTCGCTTTTAAGTTAGCGATTTAAAAACCTTCAGTGGTGTCACACATCGATTAACCGGTGGGAAAATTTTATCACAGTCAGATCCCTAATATATTTATATATAAATACAATAGGCCTACCTGAAAGAGAATTTTACTTGCCCGACCAGAGTATAGCCTGGTTAGAACGTCAATAACAAAAAAATAACTTGGGAATCACTAAAAAGAGAGATTATTCTAATTGCATTACATTTATTTTAAGTTGCAATCAACAGTTAATAATAAATGTACTGATCAATGTTAACAAGGTTGCACTGCTGAGGCTTGTGCAGCTTCTCCAGGAGAATTGTAAACAAATGAGCGCAGCACACAAAAAAGGAACCCAGTTAACAACATACTGACTATAAAAATTACAAATATGGAGTTTTTATATATTTTATAACATATGATAGAGTTAAGCAACCTCACTTGACGAGTAGGCTACTATTTCCTGAATGCAATCATGATTGAAACTGTGACATTGATTTCATACAACAGGTTAATAAACAGTTACAATTAAGTCACTTACATTTTAGATGCAATATTGACTGTTTTTGTTCTGTTTCAGCAGCAAAAATAGTTAAACAAAGATCACAGCAGAACCATCGAGCATCTCACAGCAACTTGTTTTCTCATTACTGAATGATTCAGCATTTTGAAACAGATCGGTTGACTCAAAGATTCAATGGTCAATCCATAAACATCTGTCTCAATCATAAATGACTCAGTCATTGGAACGAATCGTTTGAACGAATGAATCAATGACTCGCTCATTAAGATGGTCGCCTGGCGACACCTAATGGCGGTTTAGTGTTATGTTTAGAAGTATCATTCTTTCCAATGTGCACCATTATCAATGTCCGTGCGGACGTCTGTTTTTTACTTTCACTTTTATATTAGCGATTTAAAAGGACCCGCTCGTGTCACACGTCGATTAACCAATGGAAAAATACCCTCACAGTCATATACCTAATAAATTTATATTTAAATACAATAGGCCTACCTAGTAAAACGTTTTATATACTATTTTGATATCCTTTTGGACACAAGAGGGCAGTATAGCCCTATGTTTGCTTTTTGTTGAACCAAATAGCACTAAAGAGCCTGTTTTTAACTTTTTCATACTTCTTGAATTGCAAAAACGGAATAAAATAGGTTTAGTTCTAATATTTGTATAATTTTGTATAAAAATAAATGGTGTATAATTAAATTTTTAGAAGTTATGAGATGTTTCCTGCTTCCTTTTTGACATTAATTTAATCCCTCGCCATAGCAAAACCGTTTGAGATATTCAATATCAGTTTACAATTTAGCATCATTAATATATTTTTATCATGTTGAAAAAGTTTGGTGGGAATACAATAAATAGTTTAAGAGGAGTGGCTAAAAATTCAGAGGCTGATTTAGCAAAAAATCCATATTCAGACCAAAATATCTGACTTCCTGATGGCCGGAGCTGATGAATGTAAATTAGAAAGTTGTCCGGCTTCATGAGAACAATATAAAAACTATTTTTTTTCACTGTATTTAAAACTAACCCCCCCACTTTTGTCAAAAGCATGTTGAAAGTGACACACTTCCTGCTGCCAGTTGGTGGCGCTATAACTTTGACTCACAATAGTTACATCCATCTGATCGGCCTCTTACCACGAACACACTGCTGAAGTTTCATCAAGATCAGTTAATGTATGCAGAAGTTATTCCACTTCGTGTTTCTCTTTTCTCGCCATAAATTCGATTCCTCGCCACGGCCTTACCGTTCGAGATATCAAAAATCCGTCCGCAATTTAGCCTCCTCAAAGTCTTGACTACATGCACACCGAGTTTGGAGGGGACACGGTGAATTTTCTAGGAGGAGTACTTCACATTCCACAGCAAGCGTTTTCCAAACAACCCATAATAGCCGACTTCCTGTTGGGCTGGCGTGAAACTTGACAGAGGGAAAGTTGTTCGGCCCGATGAGATCTATATGTGTACCGAGTTTCATATTATTTCATGCAAGCGTGTTTGATATATGGACCAAGTTTTCAAACCCCGTTCAAGGGGGCGCTGGTGATCCCCCCTGCCACGCCCCTTTCTGAAACTTTACACATGTCTACTGGCTAATAAGTGTGATGTGTCTGTCGAGATTCATCCAATTTCAAGCATGCTAAGAGTCTCAAAAGCATCAAAAAAGAATATTAAATTTTGAAGCGTTGCCACGGCAACAGTATCTAAGATATCAATCATCCTTTCGCAGGTCTACATCTGCACTGTGTCTACATTATACACATAAAGTTTGAAGCAAATCGGGTAAAAATAAGAGGGTGATTTCAAAGCATTTTGAAAGTGACACACTTCCTGCTGCCAGTTGGTGGCGCTATAATTTTGACTCACAATAGTCACATCAATGTGATCGGCCTCTTACAACGAACACACTGCTGAAGTTTCATCAAGATCAGTTAATGTATGCAGAAGTTATAACACACTTCCTGTGTCCCATTATTCGCCATAAATTCGTTTCCTCGCCACGGCCAAACCGTTCGAGATATCAAAAATCCTTTCGCAATTTAGCATCCTCAATGTCTTGACTTCATTCACACCTAGTTTCGAGGGGATTGGATGAATTCTCTAGGAGGAGTATTTCAAATTCCAGAGCGTACGTTTTTCAAACAACCCATAATATCTAACTTCCTGTTGGGCGGAGCTAATAACATAGAGTGCGGAAGTTGTTCGGCCTGATGAGATCTATATGTGTACCGAGTTTCATACTAATACGTTCTTGTATGTGTCCAAGATTTCAGATTGCATTCTAGGTGGCGCTGTTGAGCACCCCTGCCACGCCCGGGTACCAGCTTCACCTCGGCCCTAATGGCCGCGGGTTCTGACCAGTGTGCAAAGTTTCATGAGTTTTCGAGCATGTTAAAGGCCCCAAAAGCCCCCGAACCCTTGAAGAACAATAATAATAATAATAATAATAATCCTAACGAAAACAATAGGGCCTTCGCCCTTTCAGGGCTTGGGCCCTAATAATAATAATAAATAATCCTACCGAAAACAATAGGGCCTTCGCCCTTTCAGGGCTTGGGCCCTAAAAATAATCCTACCGAAAACAATAGGGCCTTCGCCCTTTCAGGGCTTGGGCCCTAATAATAGAAAAAAATAATCCTACCGAAAACAATAGGGCCTTCGCCCTGAAAGGGCTTGGGCCCTAATAATCCTACCGAAAACAATAGGGCTCTGCGCCCTTTCAGGGCTTGGGCCCTAATAATAATAAATAATCCTACCGGAAACAATAGGGCCTTCGCCCTTTCAGGGCTTGGGCCCTAATAATAATAATAATAATAAACAATAATCCTACCGAAAACAATAGGGCCTTCGCCCTTTCAGGGCTTGGGCCCTAATAAACAATAATCCTACCGAAAACAATAGGGCCTTCGCCCTTTCAGGGCTTGGGCCCAAATAAATAATCCTACCGAAAACAATAGGGCTCTTCGCCCTTTCAGGGCTTGGGCCCTAATAATAATCCTAACGAAAACAATAGGGCCTTCGCCCTTTCAGGGCTTGGGCCCTAATAAATAATCCTACTGGAAACAATAGGGCCTTCGCCCTTTCAGGGCTTGGGCCCTAATAATCCTACCGAAAACAATAGGGCCTTCGCCCTTTCAGGGCTTGGGCCCTAATAATAATAAATAATCCTACCGAAAACAATAGGGCCTTCGCCCTTTCAGGGCTTGGGCCCTAATAACAAATAATCCTACCGAAAACAATAGGGCTCTGCGCCCTTTCAGGGCTTGGGCTCTAATAAATAATCCTACCGAAAACAATAGGGCCTTCGCCCTTTCAGGGCTTGGGCCCTAATAATAATAATCCTAACGAAAACAATAGGGCCTTCGCCCTTTCAGGGCTTGGGCCCTAATAAACAATAATCCTAACGAAAACAATAGGGCCTTCGCCCTTTCAGGGCTTGGGCCCTAATAAATATAGCTGCGAGCAGCGATTGCGGGCCCAAGCCGGTGACACCGCCACCCCGGTGCCACCCCGGTGCCTTTAGTGTAACTAAAGGTAGCCGGTGTCACCGGCTTGGGCCCGCAATCGCTGCTCGCAGCTATATTTATATATATATATATATATATATATATATATATATATATATATATATATATAGACACACACACACACACACACACACACACACATATATATATATATATATATATATATATATATACACATATGTAACTATATATATATACACACACATATATATATATATATATATATATATATATATAAGTAATATTCTTTGTCTTGTCACTTAAAAAAGAAAAAAATAATAATATATATATATATATATATATATATATATATATATATATATATATATATTCTTTTTTCCCCTATTTTTAATATATATATATATATATATATATATATATATATATATATATATATATTTTTTTTTTTTTTTTTTTTTTTGGATGCTAAACTATTGTTTATTATATTCTTTGTACTTCACTCACGTTCCAATATCGAAGGGAAAAATTATCCTCTTCACATGCACAAAAATTTGCTTGGAAAATTCACAGTGGAGCGGTGCTTACTGTGAATGTACGAATTGTAGTACTGACTATTTAGAGCAGTGTAATCTTTATATGTTAGGTTGACCATTTTATTATTATATTTTATTAAGTCTATAATGAACAGGCTGCAATGTCAAGATTGCAATGCTGGAGTGTGTGTGTGTGTGTGTGTGTGTGTGTGTGTGTGTGTGTGTGTGTGTGTATGTGTGTTCATGTTTTTCTGTCCCGGTGGGGACTTTAACCTGAATGCACACAGACTCATGGGGACTCGTATCACAGTGGGGACCTAAATAGAGGTCCCCATGGGTAAACAAGCTTCATACAGAATGAGTTTTTTTGGAAATGTAAAAATGCAGAAAGTTTTCTGTGATGGGTAGGTTTAGGGGTAGGGTTAGTGTAAGGAGATAAAATATACAGTTTGTACAGTATAAAAATCATTAAAGGCACACTCCACCCCTTTGCATTAAGCTTTGCATTGTTAGAAACCCAGTCATACTATTGAATGGTCGTGCAACACTCTCTCATTTTCCCCTGAGACGGGAGAAATCCGTTATTAACCTTTTACACTTCCTCCTACAATGATGCAAAAATCGTCATTTTGCGTCATTGTAGGAGGAAGTGTAAGAGGGGGGGATTTCTGTTGAGACTACAAGCACTAGTTCCTCATCTTTCCCAGGGGCGGGACCCGCTCACGCTACAGACCTATTACAGATCAGTGGGTGGGACTTTACTCTTCTTGTTTGAAGCTAAGCTAACAGGCGCTGTGGAGACAGATGTAAAGTTATGACAATAGCGGAGGAGAGTGCTCAATATGATATAGAAGAAGAGGATTTCGGAAGTCTGATGCTTGAATCAGGTGTATGTGGCTACCTTTACAAGCCGCATTATAGCGAAGAGCAGCCGAGGCAGAAGACCTGCCTGCTGCGGACGAGGAGCCGGACTGGCTCGAGTTAGGGCGGACTGGTGGCGCCGATGATCTCACTATGCAACTACGAACCGCTACGAACACAGAGATAGAGTCCGTCTGCAGCAAAGAATTTCAACGATGACAATTTCTCCTGGACGAAATCTCTGAATCAGATGAGGACACGGACGTTTGTGTTGAGAACTATCCTAGTTTCGCACCGCATATGTTCTGACTGAACATCCAGGTACCATGCAATAATTCACCTTTTCGAAAGAAATACAAACGAGGAGTAATGCACTAATGAGTTCGCCAACTAACTAGACATTTTGTGTGAATGTGAAATGAATTTCAAGCTCTGATGGTAGCTAGCCTTGTAGACGGAAGAGTGATTTCTCTTATAGGCAGATATGCGCTTTCTGGATTAGTGGGAGTGGCTTGCGGAGCTGTGCAATGTGGTGCATTGTGGGAGTTGTTGTCTTTCATACAAATGCGTCCTGAAGTTATTTTTTGTCTTTCCTCGGTCACGAAGGCACCAAATTCAAAATTTATTTTACATTTCGACTACATATATGACCCACTTTAAATAAAAAACAATGTTCAAATGCGTGGAATGCCCCTTTAAATCTATGGAGAGTCCCCACAAAGATAATAAACCGTGTGTGTGTGGGTGGGTGTGTGTGTGCGGCGTGGGCGCGATTGAACAGTGGACACAAAAAAACATACTCCGTCATTATACAGGACGACATTCAAACTGCAAAGTGTTAACTTATATTTGTGTACAGTCGCAATAAAACACAACATTGTGCTTTTGTAAAATAATTTCAAGCAATCCACCCCCGAAAGGCGCTAATTTTAAAATTAAACTAAAATGCTCATGGCCGCACGGGCATTCATAACGGTGCGCATCCACGGCGAGGAATGCGTGCGCATCCACGGCGAGGAACTAGCCCTATTGTTTCAGGGCCTTCGCCCTTTCAGGGCTTGGGCCCTAATTTAAAAAAAAAAAAAAAAAATGCTGGCTGGCAGCAGTCCAAATTAGTCGCCAGGCCACTAGGCAATTAGTCGCCGAGGAACGCATCCACGGTGCGCATCCACGGCGAGGAAGAAAACAATAGGACCTTCGCCCTTTCAGGGCTTGGGCCCTAATTAAAAAAAAAAAAAAAAAAAATGCTGGCTGGCAGCAGTCCAAATTAGTCGCCAGGCCACCGGGAATTCTCCCGGTGCTCCCGATGGCCAGTCCGGGCCTGAATGAGACCCTCTATAACTCTATTCATCAATCGTCTATTGCGATCTCAAAATTACGGCCAGTTGATAATACCTAGAATATAAAAATCGACTGCTGGCGGTAGATCCTTTTCCTATTTAGCACCAAAACATTGTCCGGGAAGCAGACACACTCTGTCAGTTCAAATCTAGACTAAAAACACATCTCTTTTGCGCAGAGATAACGGATAATCGTTTGCACCTTCAAACACATTTCAGGGAGTACGTTCTCGAGACACCAGGCACTGTTTTGTGAGTATGGGCGGCCGGAGCGCGTTAAGGGTTTTCTTGTTAGAACGGTGTTGTGTTAGCAACCCCTAATGCCGAGTTCAGACTGCATGATTTTAGCCCCGATTTTGGCTCGCCGACAGGTTTTGAGAAATCACCGACAAATGCCCGAAATCACAGGCAAATCGGTGCTCGTTCACGCGAGTGACAATCACGCAGTGTGAATGAGCAAAGACGCGATCTGAGAGAATCACCGACGAGTCGCCGACGCCCGCGAAATATTTGGCATGCTAAATATCTGGACCTGTCGGCGATTCAAAATCCTGCTGTGTGAAAGTGTTCTGACTGAAAACTACATCGGCGATGACCGACAGCCAATGAGAGAACAAGATACAGAGCAGCGGGGAGTTCGGGGAGGAGTTATAGACCACAATATCAGTATTTTAATAGATATATTTACAATTATGTCAAACAAAAACAAAGCACAAACATTTGCTTGACCAGCAGCACATTGCAACATTATTTATTTACCCCAAACTCTCTTTGCAGAACACACAGTAGCCTACTTGCTCCCCTTGTCTTCCCAGCCATTTCCTCACGCATAATGTTTTTCTTTTTCTCCTTTTCGCTGCAAATCAGTGCACAGACAATTTGGATCGCAAGCTTCTTGCAGGCTATCATTTTTAATAACAATTTCAAACTCGCGCGAGAACTGCGGTCTTACGCACGCGGGATTTTGCATTATCACTTCTGCGAAACGTAGTTTGCGGGCCAGACAGGAGTTGTCGGCGATTCTTCCTCCTGAAAGTCATGCAGTGTGAAACCTCCTGTCGCTGATGCATCGTGCAGTGTGAACACACCAGCAACTGAATGTTACCCTGGATAGTCATGCAGTGTGAAAAGAACAGTGACCCGACTACTTTGAAAATCATGCAGTCTGAACTCGGCATAAGTTTATAATTAATGATCTTTGCAACGGAAGCAAATCAATCAATCAAAACTAACTTTAGTTGGACAATAACTTTATCTTAGAGCTGTTGTAAAGCCTAAACAATCTATTACAGTAATTCCCTATTATCTCTGTAAAGCTGCTTTGAAACAAACCATATTGTTAAAAAGCGCTATATAAATGAAGGTGAGTTGACTTGACTCCACCTGCCCTTATTGCCTCATCTGGCCCGGATGTTGCTATAGTCTCTTCATCCTCGGTGAGCCCAGAGCCTCTTGCTGGCTCTGGGCATCTAGCAAAAGACCTTGAGGATGTGATTGGTCAAATTTGTTCTACTGGTTTCTGTTCATACAATGGATGACCATTGTCTGAATACAATGACTTGACTTTCGCACAAAACTTTCAGAAGCATCATCGATGTCATGAAATTTCTGGAAGTCAGGCTCCATTGATTGATATTGCATGAACAAAAACCAACAGGACAAAAATCACCAAAATAAAAATCACCTTTTGTGTTTAGACAAAAACAGGGATTGACTAGCGAGAAGGCTAGTAAATAATGACTGAATTTATATGTTTGAATGAAATAATCCTTTAAGCCCTCAAATAGAAATCGTATGAAGTGTTATATTATAGTAGTACCTTGAAGAAATAAACTTAAGAAATAAGCAGCTTTATTGAATGTTTGTGTCAGAGATACTTACAAAAACGGTTTTACACAAATCACATTTAAACTTATTTACACCTTTGGCAGACGCTTCTATCAAAAGCGACTGTAACAAATTCACTGGAGGAGAGTTGCAGAACCCAAGTATAGTTTCTTTACATCCAAACATGATCAAAATACAAAACAAAAACTTGAATAAGAATACTTGACATAAACACTCACCATACAGTGATTACACAAACAATACTTGACCAAGGAATATAGCAAACATGAGGGCTTAAATACACACAAGGACTAATCACTAAACAAGACACACCTGTGAACATGATTAGACAACTAGATGTACCGCATCGCGGTACAAAATATGACCGCCGCTCAGGCCTGCACTGGCTTTCCACAAAAATAAATGACGTGGAGTAATTTGGCTGTATTGCGTGTTTATGTATATACCTAAAAAAAGTAATAGTATGTGCATGTCTGTGTGTGTATGTGTTTGTGTATGTGTGTGTCTGTGTGTGTGTGTGTGTGTATGTATGTGTGCGTACATGTGTGCGCGTGTGTGTGTGTCTGTGCATGTGGATTTGTATGTGTGTGTATGGGTGTGTGTCTGTGCGTGTGGATGTCAGTGTGTGTGCATGCTTGCGTTTGTTTGTATTCCTGCATGTGTGTGTGTGTGACAGTATCATCATAAACCAGCAACCCTTCGCTCAACAGCACCATCTACAGGCCGATGAGTGTACAGTCACTAAATGTGCACATAAATGAATTTATTTTATACCCCCCCATGGATGAAATTCTACAAAACTTAGCAGAGGATACCCCCAGAGGATGTCAAGTTAATCATACACATGAAATATGGTGCAGTTCTGAACATCTCCACTGAAGATAGGGGCGATTAAAGCAGAATAATATTGCATTTTCATTTTTTATGGGAGGGGCGCAAATCACAAATGAGTGATTATGGGCTAGGTTGATGTGGGCCCTTAAGAGCAACATACCATAAAAATTTCTTCATCCTCGGTGCCACGGTTCAGGTAGTTATTTAGGAAAAACAGCATTTTTTTGGGTTTGGGGGCGCCCAGCGTGGGGGGGGGGAGTGGCCCCCGGGGACCAAACGAAATTTTTCCGTAGAAGTGTAGTGGGGCTACATGCCCACCAAATTTCATGTTCCCCGGTGCTTCGGTGTCCCTGGTATCGTTGACGAAAAATTTACGGGGGCCCCAGCGCGGGGGGGGAAGTGGCCTCCGGGGACCAAACGAAATTTTTCCGTAAAAGTCTAGTAGACCAACATACCACAAAAATTTCTTCATCCTCGGTGCCACGGTTCAGGTAGTTATTTAGGAAAAACTGCATTTTTTTGGGTTTGGGGGGGCCCAGCGCGGGGGGGGAGTGGCCCCCGGGGACCAAACGAAATAAGTCTAGTGGGGCTACATGCCCACCAAATTTCATGTTCCCCGGTGTTTCGGTGTCCCTGGTATCGTTGACGAAAAATGTACGGGGGCCCCAGCACGGGGGGGGAAGTGGCCCCCGCGGACCAAACGAAATTTTTCCGTAAAAGTCTAGTAGACCAACATACCATAAAAATTTCTTCATCCTCGGTGCCACGGTTCAGGTAGTTATTTATGAAAAACTGCATTTTTTTGGGTTTGGGGGGGCCCAGCGCGGGGGGGGAGTGGCCCCCGGGGACCAAACGAAATTTTTCCTTAGAAGTCTAGTGGGGCTACATGCCCACCAAATTTCATGTTCCCCGGTGTTTCGGTGTCCCTGGTATCGTTGACGAAAAATTTAAGGGGGCCCCAGCGCGGGGGGGGGAAGTGGCCCCCGGGGACCAAATGAAATTTTTCCGTAAAAGTCTAGTAGACCAACATACCATAAAAATTTCTTCATCCTCGGTGCCACGGTTCAGGTAGTTATTTAGGAAAAACTGCATTTTTTGGGGTTTGGGGGGGCCCAGCGCGGGGGGGGAGTGGCCCCCCGGGACCAAACGAAATTTTTCCTTAGAAGTCTAGTGGGGCTACATGCCCACCAAATTTCATGTTTCCCGGTGCTTCGGTGTCCCTGGTATCGTTGACGAAAAATTCAGTAAGGTGACGAAAAAAAAAAAAAAAAAAAACTTTGACAATCCCTATATGACCGCTTTCGCTAGCTACGCTAGCGGCGGTCATAATTAACCAATGAGAACATGAAACACAAAAGACTATAGGCTGCGTCCGAAACCGCATACTCAATGAGTACTTAATTTCAATAAGTACTTACTTAACGAGCGCTAAAAGAGTAGGTACTTTATAGCCAGATCTCGTTGAGTATGAATGCGAACCGGACATCTGCCATGTTGACATTATCATGTGACCTACGACGCGTTATCACACGCGCAACAACTTAAAAGATTTGAACGACACGTTTAATTCATCTATATGTAAACATCTTGATATTGATTAAACTTGCTCATTTTGTGGTCTTTTTGAAGAAACTGCCGCCCATTTATTTTGTGATTACATTTAGGGTTGACTTATTGTGACCCACCGTTTTATCCTTAACAATATTATTTAGCCTATTTTTATTACGAAATCCCAAAATTGTCATCTCTTGAATATGTTGTTAATTTCTTTATTTTATATCCAAACATTTTCATCCACAAGCAAAAGTTGCTAATTGCTTTATGTATTCCTCTTTTTCTTGTTGAATATAACTCTCGTTTCATCCCTCAGGCCAGGCCTGTAAATAACAAAAAATGCATTTTTTAAATGTATTATAAAGAATTTAAGAAAATATATATTAAGATATTCAAACTTGTAGGTTTTTTCCTGTGTAAAAAATCTCATATTATGTTTGTAATGTCTGCACAAAGGGCAGCTGTGTGAAGATTCGGCTTTGGAGAAAACTGTTGATTTTATACTCGAAAAATTTAAGTATCATTAATATTAAAAATGAATATTACCCCAGAATGAATTGCATTGCTGTTCCACCCCAAAACATACAATAATAACAATGATAAATGCTGACCAATACTTAAGTATATTACTTTTTACTGAAAATGATATAATTCAATAAAACAAACAAATTGTAATGTATGTCATATGACATAGCTATGCATGATTGAATACACTCTAGATGTGTATATAGTGAACTACATTTTCATTCAAACAATTAAATAAGGCATTAATTAAATAATTATATTTTATTTACTGACAACAATGAGAAATATTAATAAATTAGTAAAAGAATGAATGAAAGTCACCATCACACAATAAACAAATGTAAGTCAACACATGAAACAAAGCTTTATTCAAACTACAATCATGTATGTAGGCTACAGGCGCTGAACCCCACATCCTTCTGCCGTCTCAACACAGCGGTTCCCATTCTGCGGCTTTATTCTGATGAATCAGCTGACCGCCAGAGGTGAGCCGTTCCTTCGTGCCGGAGGTTGTTGCGTGATGTGTTGTGCTTAACAATCTAAGGCAATAAGGGCAGGTGGAGTGATGGAGGATCTTGTAAGGGCAGGTGGAGTGATGGAGGGTCTCATCCATGGCACCATCTCCAGGATTCAGCTCTGGGCTCCTCATCCTCAGTGCTCACACCAGCCTGCTGACATTTCAGGTCCTACAAAAATGCACAAACATAACACAAAAGCAGTCATTTTAACCGCACATTGGGTCTCATTCATGAAACATTCGTAAATATACGAGTAAATATGTGAGTGATTTGCGCGTAAAGAGACCTTCCCGAAAACTCTTCTCCTGATTCACAAATACTTCGTAAACGTCAGATGTGATAGTGAAATGTGCGTGTGTGTTAATGAATTCCAATCAGTCGTAAATGGGACGCGCGTACACGCTCATTCTCAATTACCATAAATCCCGCCCATTAAATCCGACTGACAACTATATATGGGCATCATATTATGACACCAAACGAAGGATTTCAACATTTCTTCTCAAAAGCGAATGAAAAAGAGAAATTTCTCAGATGCAGAAATTGAAGTTTTATTATCAGAAGTTCA
Source organism: Scardinius erythrophthalmus (assembly GCF_964197995.2). NCBI lineage: Eukaryota > Metazoa > Chordata > Actinopteri > Cypriniformes > Leuciscidae > Scardinius > Scardinius erythrophthalmus. The sequence continues at coordinate 8,056,324 of NC_138241.1, read as the reverse complement.
TTCAAAACGCCAAATTTTATTTTAAAGCGTACATAGTGGCATATCAGGTCCTAAAAAAAAGGAAGCTTGGCAGCATAATACAGATGCAGTTAATGGAGTTTCATCTGTTAATCGAACAGTCCCACAAGTGAAAAGAGTCCCAGCCCTATTGAAAGCAATTAATTATTTGATTAAAGTGTTCCATTTGCAGATGCTATTACTGGCTCTCATAATAAAAGTAAAAAGAAAAACCGTATGTAATTACTATAGCCTATATAATATTTTTTCAAAATGCTGTGTAAATATGTACCCGATTAAGGTGAATTAAAATGCAGCCTTATCAATGAGCAAAACGTTCGGATGTTAAACGCACTATTTATGCGTGGCTGGGAGCAGGTGTAGATTTCTTTCGTACCAACTAACACTTGGAAAATACGAACATTTAAATGAATCCGAAAATTTACGCCAGAACCACTTTACACACGATTTACACAAAAATTCGTTCTGCTCGTGTTTCATGAATGAGACCCAATGTCATTTGATTTCAGTATTATTTAGAAGACAAAAACGCTTTTCACAAATGCCGCCATCATCTTTCCTTGCAGGTCCTGCTCCACCACAAAAGCTGTGCGGCAAATGCACAGAAATAAAGAATCAGAAAAAGTGCTGTAATAGTTCTGTTTGAAATTACGATAATTAAAATAAACTACAACTTAAGATTTAAATAGTTGTTATTCATTTCTGTAGTATACTCACTCAAAGCCTTCATGAGCCACTCTCCACCGGATAAACACACATCTGTGCATCTGTCCCTGTAACATCCAGACAAGATTCACATCACCTCTGAGATTTATGAGCTCAACACTACATTTACATGTTGAGGTTGTTTTAACTTTTTATGCAACATAAATGTTCCTCATTCAATTTATCAACAGTAATGGACAAATAAAATAGATAACTTATGTTTATTACTTTATAGATTTGTTCTACATAATAGCACACATTCATCACTCAGATGTCTATTTCATGTTGTGATGTGCTCTTCTGCAATACTTACTGAAGATTTTCCTGTCAGATGTAAATAGACATTTAAAATAAGCGTTTTTAAGATGTATATGGTTTATGTAAATCCACGTTAGAGACGTAACTTACGTGTCCTTACTGGAGCTCCCCTGTTAGCTAACGTTATTCATAATAAAACGTGATTTTACAGCAAAATCACAACTATACTTTACTGTGTAACGTCTTTACACCTTCAACAATTCAGCAGTTTACAGTAGATCAATGCAATTTTAACACAAGGAACCATGTTTACTCACATTTGAAAGCACCCGCGTCGCCGATCTCTGCGATGTTTGATAATGACGTATCCTCTCGCATGGCCTCCTGGGATAGAAAAGTATCCATCGATTGAGCACTCGAAAATCTGTCCGGAAGCAGTAAGCCATCCGGGAACTTCTCGCCTACTCTTTTATGAATACTGATGTTTCGAACGTACTGCTACCTTCACATACTGTTTTCGCCTACTATATAGTAGTAATATTCGAACGCACTTAAATCCGAATCTCGCGATGATTAGTACGTCACCCAGGTAATTCTCGCCTACTCTTTTGGATTTGTACATACTTTTTCGCTCGCCTACTCTTTTTCCCATACTAAATAGTAGGGAAGTATGCGGTTTCGGACGCAGCCTATAGTCTTAGTAGTTCCTATAGGAAGCACATGGCAGGATATATGAGGGCAAGGGAATCACATGACAAGACAGGAAACATTACTGTAACATGATACATGAACTAAAAACCAAAATTGGTAACATGAACATGAAATAAAACTCAAAACTAGACATGACAGCGACTTACCGTGCACTTATTACAGGGACAATCCCCCTGGAACAACCTGGAGTAGAGTAGTGGAGTAGTCCAGTGGTGGTGGACACACATTCTGCTACCAGTTCAGTGGTTTAGCCCACTACACCACAAAAGTAATAAAGCTACAACAAAAATTTGCATGTAATTGCAAAAATATGAAATGAAATATGGCAAGGAATGCTGACAACATTAATTGTAAACCGTTTAACCTTTAAATGATTTACATGTAGTCATGCTCATGGAGCGCAGGCACACGAATGTTTGGAGTAGACACAGCAGCAGCCAGATTCTCCCCCACATGTTCTTCCACTCTTGCTTCAAGGTTGTGGGGTTCAGGGTGGCCGACAATATGGTGTTCCTCATCCTCTGGATCAACAATGTCCCCATTAAAAAGAGCGAGATTGTAAAGCGCAGCACAGCAAGCAAAAACCTCAGGCACAAAGGCATGGCTTGCCTCTGGTCGTGTAGGAAATAGAGCATCAGCGTGTTTTCAGCATGCCAAAGGCTCACTCTACTATGCTTCGTGCATGGGATTGCTTGCTGTTGAAACAAGCCTCACAGGGTTCTGTACACGCTCTCTGTATGAGGTGATGAGGCAGATGGTGCTCTCAGGCAAGGGCAGCCTCGTTGTCCCTTTCCCATCCATGATCAGATTCCAGTCTGACTGCAGCAATCGTTTACTCGTTTATTCATGTTTCCTATTGTTATTAAATAAAATATAATTATTTAATTAATTTATGCATTAAATCATTGCTTGACTGAAAATTGAGATGTTTTCAATATATATATATTGTATATGATATATAACTATATATTATTTTTTTAAGTATTATTGTGCATAAGTGTTGGGGTGGGCTAGCAATGCAATTCATTCTGGGGTAATCTTAATTTTCAAGTAGTGATACTTATATTTTTCAAGTATAAAATCAACAGTCTTCTCCAAAGGCGAGATCTTTGAACAGCTGCCCGACGTCTCCTTTGTGCAGTGTGGTAGATTTTTCCCTAAACCTAACTATCTGGGTCTCGTCTACAAATCGACATCCCCACTCAGTACCTGGGTCTCGTCTCCAAATCGACGTCCCCACTTGGTATCTGGGTCTCGTCTCCAAATCGACGTCCCCACTCGATATCTGGGTCTCGTCTCCAAATCGACGTCCCCACTCGATATCTCACCTAGTCTAACTTGTTTTCCCTTACTAACTAGTTTTCTTGCTGCGCAGCATAAAATGACAGACAAACTCTAGCAATTGTCCTTTAAATGCTTTAATCACGGCCGGGAGAGTTTCTTGAGCAGTTCTCAGAGAAATCTCTCCCAAGAAGCAAGGCCGGAGGATCTCAGACAAATTCCATTGAGAATCCCACCGGAAAATACGGATACAACAGTTTTTATAGTATAGAGGTATGGCATAAATGTCAGGCTGCATTACATAATTTCCCCACTATTTGATTGGTTCTTCATATGCAAACCCCTCTGTTACTAGGTAAAGCAAACTCTGATCTTGTGATTACTTATCACAAGGTTTTAATTATGACTTCATTTGTTAATCACAAGATTCTAATAGACTGTCTAGGTTCACTTCCCCTTTCTGTACTTATACACAGACAGTCAAAGTCACAAGTTTTCCCCAAAGAGTTTGGAAACATTAAAAGCATATGAATGTTGTTCCTGCAAGAAAAACAAATGTTAGTTGATTAATTAAAGTTGATTAATTAAAATCCATCACAGCAGACATTACAAACGCTGAGTAAAACCGTACTAGGTAGGGTTGTCGAGTTACTGGTGCTATGAGGTGTTAGTGCACCTGTCGCTCATATGTTTTTTTTATTGCAGAACTTATAATTACATACAAGATCAGGGAAAGATACAATGGTTATATTTTTTAACAAGGAACAATCATAATGATAAATATATATATATATATATAAGCCTGAGGGATGAAACAAGAGAGGTCAATTCAACAAGAAAAAAGAGGAAAACATAAAGGACATTTAAGCCACTTGCTTGTGGATGAAAAATTTTGCATTTAAGTAAAGAAATTAACATATTCAAGAGATAATGATTTTGGGTTTTCGTAATAAAAAAATAATATCTAATGATAAAACTGTGGGTCACATTAGAAGGGTTAAAAATATAAGAACTTAAATCAACATACTTCAGTCACAAAATAAATGGGCAGCTGTTTCTTCAAGTTCATCATTATAAGATATTTACAGATAGATGAATTAAACCGCTCATATCTTTTAAGTGGTTGCGCTTGTGATAACACCGTAGGTCACATGATAAGGTGAACATGGCGAATGATGTATGGATCACATTCATACTTAACGCGATCAGGCTTTATAGAACCTACTCTTTTAGCGCTCATTAAGTACGTACTTGTTGAAATTAAGTACCTACTCAGTGCCTACTTTAAAGTAAATTAAATGTCTTTGTAATAGAAATGGTGTTGTTTTTTATGAGAACTTATTGTATTAACCGATGTTTCCAAATGGGTCAGGATGATATGTTGCAGCGCAGTCCCTAATGAAACGTCCCCATCTGACTAACAGTCAAACAGTATGGGAACATTCTGTTAACGTCCCAAATGTCGTGTGAACATAGAATCACCAATATGGAACGTCCTCCTAAAGTCATATCAGGAACGTTATTAAATGACCAACAGAGGACCATGTGGGAACGTTCTGTTAACATCCCAAATGTCCTCTTTGTAATGTTGGTGTGTGACCATAGAATTACCAATATGGAACGTCCCCCTAAAGTCATATAAGGAACCTTGAACTGCCGGACTTTCATAACCAAAAGAGGACGTTTTATGAACATCCCTAATGTTCTGTAAAGGTTCAGGATTTTCGTCACCTGCGAGAACATCCCCTTCTATGTGGGTAAACGTTATACAAATGAAAAAAAAAAACATAGCCTTAACAACTATATAGTAGAAAATTAAGTTGTAATAATTGACACTGTCACTGTTTTTTCATGTTTAATACTGTAAAGCGGGTCCTTCAATAAAGTGCCAGCTCTACATGACCAATTTTCTAGAAAATTGGGGTGGCTCGACTTCCCCACAGGTTCAAATGACCTCATTCTCCCTTATTTGCAGTTATATTTGGTGCCACTGGTGCTGCAGAAATTAAACCCTTCAGCTTTAACAACTGTCAACATATAGCAGAAATTAAACCCTGCAGAAATTAAACCCTTCAGCTTTAACAACTGTCAACATATAGCAGCACTGCTCATCCTTAGTTGGCAAGGACACTGTGTCCAAAAAGAAAATGTGACTGTGTTATTTTGTTTTCTGTCATAGTTTTTCTGGCCTTGTCTGCAGAAACAGAATGCTTTCATGAATTTATCTGCATGTTTAAATTCTTCCATTATTAATGAGATTTGGAATACAAAAAACAAGATGAAATAGCACAGTGCACTCATTCATACCACAGGGTGTGTGCTCTTATCATATTGTTATTTTCACACCACACTTTTATCTGAACTTTCCCACAAATGTGAACATTCTGTTAACGTCCCAAATGTCGTGTGAACATAGAATCACCAATATGGAACGTCCTCCTAAAGTCATATCAGGAACGTTATTAAATGACCAACAGAGGACCATGTGGGAACGTTCTGTTAACATCCCAAATGTCCTCTTTGTAATGTTGGTGTGTGACCATAGAATTACCAATATGGAACGTCCCCCTAAAGTCATATAAGGAACCTTGAACTGCCGGACTTTCATAACCAAAAGAGGACGTTTTATGAACATCCCTAATGTTCTGTAAAGGTTCAGGATTTTCGTCACCTGCGAGAACATCCCCTTCTATGTGGGTAAACGTTATACAAATGAAAAAAAAAACATAGCCTTAACAACTATATAGTAGAAAATTAAGTTGTAATAATTGACACTGTCACTGTTTTTTCATGTTTAATACTGTAAAGCGGGTCCTTCAATAAAGTGCCAGCTCTACATGACCAATTTTCTAGAAAATTGGGGTGGCTCGACTTCCCCACAGGTTCAAATGACCTCATTCTCCCTTATTTGCAGTTATATTTGGTGCCACTGGTGCTGCAGAAATTAAACCCTTCAGCTTTAACAACTGTCAACATATAGCAGAAATTAAACCCTGCAGAAATTAAACCCTTCAGCTTTAACAACTGTCAACATATAGCAGCACTGCTCATCCTTAGTTGGCAAGGACACTGTGTCCAAAAAGAAAATGTGACTGTGTTATTTTGTTTTCTGTCATAGTTTTTCTGGCCTTGTCTGCAGAAACAGAATGCTTTCATGAATTTATCTGCATGTTTAAATTCTTCCATTATTAATGAGATTTGGAATACAAAAAACAAGATGAAATAGCACAGTGCACTCATTCATACCACAGGGTGTGTGCTCTTATCATATTGTTATTTTCACACCACACTTTTATCTGAACTTTCCCACAAATGTGAAAAACCAAAGACCAAAAAAAAAAAAAAAAATGAAGCCAAGTCAATAAACAGCCTTGGTAGATGTGTGGCAACATCTACAGTATGAATTCTGTTATGACATTATGACCTGCTAATCTGATGCTGAGCTGCTAGAGGCAGTTGCTAAAAAAAAGAGTTGATTGTCTTGTCACACTCTGTATGGAATGAATGAGAGTAGAATCCAATTGCGAGAAAACAGCAAGGTTTATTGAAAACAGGAAAAGCAATAAAGCTGGTCAGTAAAGATCGAACAGACAGGAAGAGGCACTGGCGACGCAGGGACGCAATGGGCAGAATAATCCTGGCAGAATCCAGATAGGAAGCAGTAGATCCGGGAAGGTGATCCACATGAGGAAGACCAGTGGATACAGGAGTGACGGGTGCTCAGTGCTCTTAGTGAAGCCTCACAACGATCTGACAAAGACAGGATGGAATCACACACAATAAATAGGGTGCTCAATGAGGATCAGCTGGCGCTGATCAGCCTGGATAACGAGACACGCCCACACACTAATATACACAACACTGACAGACAGCAAGGGTGAGACAGTGAACCCATGAACCATGACATGTCTCTCCTGACAGCTATATTTCATCACTTCTGATATGCCAATCACTACAAACATAAGCAGTTTAGGACTTTACGTTATCTTCAGCAGCTATTAATAAAAAAAAATTTTTTTTTATTATATTCCCAAGCATCATGCCATGATGAATTCTGTAAATTAAAACTCGCAGACAAAATGGATAAAGCCAGCATGTACACATTTTCCAGCCAGGTCTTTGCTCTTTCTCCTCTAATTATAAAAATACACTGTTAGACCTTACCAGGTTTTTTTACAGTAAAATACTGGCAACACTGTTGCCAGTAATTTACTGTTAATTGTACAGTTCTTTACTGTAATCTACAGTATGTTACTGTAAAAATGCACTAAATTAAAACTCGAGTTGACTAATTTCACTTGCAGAAACAGACGGCCTTAAATTGACCAACTGTCATTTAAATGTATTAACAAAAATTGATAATGCATAAATAATGTGAGCAAAGTATTACTGTGAACTTATCTCATTTGAGACCACTAAAAAACTATTGAACATAAAAAGATTTTCACTGGACCACAAATACACAGTCACTGCCTGTTAAACAAAGCAACATGCAGAATATTATCAATATCTATTGATCTTCTCCTGGACTGAAGCACAGGCTCTACTCTTCAGCACAATGGTGACCCAAAAAATAAATTTTACAGTAAACTATTGGCAACAGTGTTGTATCAAAAATTAGCACGTGAATCTCAACAATGGTGGCAATCATTTTTTTTATTCATGCAGCAGTGCATGCTGGGAGTTTTATACTATCCTGGAACCCAGCATGCATTGCGACATGAAACTTTTTATTGTCACCATTGTTGAGATTCATATGCTGATTGTTGGTGTCTGTGTGTGTCTGAGTTAAGCAGGAGTTCAAAATGTTTTAATGCACTATATGATTTCAATATCCTTCAGAATAACTAATTACACATTTCATGTTGTAGATTAACAGATATATGATACATATTAAAAACCCATAAATTCAAAGCTTATATACAGGTTATGATCAGAGAATCAGACATGTCCAGGATGATTATGGTATCATCTCAACAGCCTAAAACATCTGATCAACTTCCTCTTGGCTTTTTCTTGCCATAAAAAATGTGTTTTATAAACTCAGAGTTAAAGCAGCCAGAGAAAAACTAACATTATAAAGTCAAGGGTCAAGAGACCAAAGCAAATACTGATCTCCATCATGGTGACTACAAACTTTATTATTTTCAATAAAATATCAACAACTAAATATCTGTTAATTCTCAACAAGAACTTTTGTAGATGTGTGAAAGAAATAATGTTAAACTGGTTTGTAAACTGGTTTCACACTCGGTGGCTGGAAGTCAGTTCATTATTCTTGTGTTTCTCTTTTTTCTGTTCTTGTTTCTCTGTCCTTCAATGATTCTGCTTATCAGGTGTTCATCAGTGTCTCAATTCACTCACTTCTTTTCAGTCACTCTGTCAAGTGGACTATATTAGTGAACTAATGTAGGGAATTGTGATTGAGGATAAACATGGGTGTGATTGGGAAAACAGCCTCTGAGTGTTGATTTTGAGCACTGTTAATTTATAGTATATTCCTGTAGGCTGTTTTTGTTTTCTACAGTATATTACTGTTTTAATGGAAAATGGTATGATATTGTCAGAACTTGGCCTTTTTTTTACAGCAAGGGTTAACAGTGTAAAAGCAACCAGCCTGAAATGAGCATGGTATTTTGAAAGTGAAGAAGCAATCGATAAATTAGAGTCTCATTCTGAGTTGTCTAGCTCTCTCGGATCAGTGGCCAAGTGACAGTAATTGAAAATGTACATTTCTAAATGGCACCATTGATCAGGTGGAAGCAGGAGAAACTGCTTTAGCAGAAACCAAGTGACTTCTGTTGTTGCACAACATTTATAAAGGAACAGAGTGGTGGACTTAAGCAATGTATAAGCAAAATGGCCTGTTTCGTAAAGGGATAGCTCACCCAAAATAAGAAAAATTCTGCCATTATTTATGACCCTCATGTTGTTCTAAATCTATATGCTGTTCTTTTACACAGTTTATAGTGACCACTGCTGCCAAACTCCAATGAAAATAAACATTATAACATAAAAGTAATTTAGAGCAAACTTGAGAAATCTTATTTGCATTTGCATCATATTGACAAATGGTATGTTAATATGAAGTCATCAACAGCAGAACAACATAGGTACTCACATTTATAGTAACCAAATATGCAGAATGGAGGATTTGAGAGCTACAGCAAAGGGGAATTCAGTTATTAACAATTAAATTTTAGCAACCACTTGGGGGGCGCTATGGAGTACCGCATGGAGTAGACGTGTTCTGCTGAGCTCCTCTCCTTATTTTGAATTACTTGGTCATTCTTAGAAAATTCTGGGTTTTTTTCTACCGGCATTACTTTATAATTGCTTTTATTGAAGAGCTGTATAATGACTAAGCCAAAAGCTGAAAGGGGAAAGAAGTTGGAAAAAGCATTGAATGAATCTCCTGTTCAGTCGCAGTCGAAGATGGCGGAGCAGGCCGCGGCATCCCCGGGGTCGAGTGGCGAAGCTGACGCGGAATCAACTAGTGTTCTGTTGGCAATACAGAATATGAGCAAAACGATGACTGATCGATTTGATCTTCTGGAAGCATCTTTGGCGTCCACTCAAGCATCTTTAGTGTGCCTCGGGGACAGAATTAAGGAGGTAGAAAATGCTACTGCTGATTATGACCGCCGACTTTCCCTCGTCGAGCAGACGTGCGCTAAAGTTCAGTCAGAGAACAAATCACTCCGAGAGAAATTGATCGATCTGGAGGCTCGCTCAAGACGGCAAAACATCAAAATAGTCGGCTTACCTGAGAAGATAGAGAACGGGCGCCCAACGGAATTCCTGACGAAGTTTATTCCAGACCTGCTGGGCGCTAGCAACTTCTCGGAGCCGTTGAAAGTGGATCGAGCTCATCGTCTCGGGAGGCAACTTTCTGGAGAAGACGCGCGGCCGCGTGTGATGATAGCCCATATTCATTACTTTCAAATGAAGGAAAAAATACTTCAACTGGCTCGTCAACAGTTTCCTCTGCGCTACAAGGGCAGGCCGATACACATTTTCCCCGACCTTCCAGCTGATATAATGAAGCAGCGGCAGGCATTCAATGACGTCAGGAAGCATCTCCGAGAAGCTGATGTGAGAAGCGGCTTCATCTATCCGGCAAAACTGCGCGTCACTCATGGGTCCACTGACAGGGTGTTTTCCTCGCCCGAGGAAGCTAAGGCCTTCATCGAGACTCTGTCTTGAAAAGCATGTGATATCTACATGCTGGCTTAACATGCTCCGGTACCTGACTTTTATCTAACAGCTAAGTTACTGTTACTCAGACTGGGACATTTAACATTATGACATTTGACCGTTTCCTTTGTTCATAATTTTTTTTTCAAGTAATGGGAGAGGGAGTTAGGGCTTTTTAGTTTTAGTTTCACTGTTCCGATGGTCCGGCAACCCCTCAGTGAGTTTTTGGGACGCGTGTTCTCACTTTGTTTGGGAAAGTGGGACGGGGGTGGGGGGGTAGTGTTACTTTTCCGCGAGTTGTGTTTTCTTTTCTTTTTCTCTCTTTTTATTCTCACCAATAATTGTTTTAAAAGGGCGTCAGGCTTGAGCATTTTTTGTTCCCAACTTTTGTATGAATCCTAGTCTATCTTCAAAGGGCAGCGGCATCACTTTTACCAGCTGGAACGTGCGTGGCCTGGGTCATGTGATCAAGCGTGCTAAAATATTTTCACATTTGAAATCTCTGTCCGCTGATGTTATGTACTTGCAGGAGACCCATATTAGGCCTACGAGGGAGAAAATGCTTAAATGCAGCTGGGTTGGCCATATCTTTCAGTCCACGTTCTCTAGCAAGGCAAGAGGAGTTGCAATTTTAATCCGTAAAACAGTTCCTTTCAGACATGTTTCTACTTTGAGTGATCCAAACGGTAGATATATTTTGGTAACTGGTTACATTTATTCGTTTCATGTTACACTTCTTAATGTATATGGGCCTAACTTTGATGACCCCACCTTCTTTACTAAAATATTTAATTTATTGTCTGACTCTACTGATTCACATGTTATTGTAGGTGGTGATTTTAACTGTGTGCTTGATAATGTTTTGGACAGGTCAGCCCAAGTAAGCCAATTACCTTCTGCCTCCATAGTTTTGAATAACCTCATTTCCTCTATGAATCTAGTTGATATATGGAGACTGATACACCCCACAGGTAGAGATTATTCATTTTTTTCTCAGAGGCACAAGTCTTTTTCTAGAATAGATTATTTTTTACTTGACTCAAAACTTATATCATATGTGATCTCCTCAGACTATCACAACATCTTAATTTCTGACCATTCTCCAACTTCAGTAGTTCTGGATCTTGGCCAAATGATTAAACCGCATTGTTGGCGTTTTCATCCTTCTCTACTTTCTGATGTATCATTTTGCCAATTTATTTCTGAAAAAATCTCAGATTTTCTAGATATTAATGATAATTCTGAAGTTACCGACTCCACTTTATGGGAATCTTTTAAAGCTGTGATTAGAGGACATATTATCTCTTTTGAATCTTCAGCCAGACGAGCCAAACGTAGACGCCTTGCAGAAATAGAAGAGGAATTATCTCAATTGGAACCCTCCTATAGAATCTCCTCTAGCCCCTCCACTTTGCAGAATATTCTTAAATTAAAATATGAATGCAATACTATTATATCAGGACAGGTATGGGATCAATTGTTGAGGATAAGACAAAAATATTTTGAGTTGGGGGATAAGCCCCATAAATTGCTGGCGCGACAGCTGAGGGGTTTACAAGCAAATAAAGTCATACACAAAATCAAATCAAAAGCAGGAGACATGCTTGTGGATCCTAAAAGTATAAATGATCGCTTTAGAGAATATTATGAACATTTATATACGTCAAAAGCAAAAGGGGACATTTCTAATTGGCTAGGACACTTGAATCTTCCTAAATTAAGTGATGTCGCTCGTGAGGCTTTAAACTCTGAAATTACTATTTCAGAGATTGTTGATTCTATAAAATCTTTCCCTAACGGCAAGGTGGCGGGGCCAGACGGTTTCGGCATTGAATTATATAAAAAATATTCTGGAAAGCTGGCTCCCCTCTTACTGAGGATGTTCACTCATTCTCTTGAAACTCAAAAATTCCCTGACACATTATACGATGCTAATATCTCACTAATATTAAAAGAAGGTAGGGATGAGACTGAGCCCTCATCTTATCGCCCTATTGCATTACTAAATTCTGACATGAAAATTTTTACAAAATTATTAGCTAATAGGTTAAATAAATACATTTCCTCCATTATACATATGGATCAAACTGGTTTTGTTCCTAATAGATTTTCATTTTTTAATGTTAGAAGATTAATAAACATAATATACCATAAATATAAAAAAGGCTCTAAAGTGGCTGCTTTGTGCTTAGATGCAGAAAAGGCTTTTGATCAGGTGGAGTGGCCCTATATGGTGAAAGTTATGGAGGAATGTGGGTTTGGTAGTCGTTTTGTGTCATGGATTAAAACATTATATGCTCACCCAACCTCGTCCGTACTCACAAATCAAGAAAAGTCAAAATCCTTTTTATTGCACCGAGGAACACGTCAGGGGTGTCCCCTCAGCCCTTTACTCTTTGCAATTGCGATAGAACCCCTTGCGATCAGTATTAGAAACCATCCATCTATTGAGCCTATAAAACTGGGAAATGTAGATCATCAAATCTCCTTATATGCAGATGATGTTGTTCTCTTTCTGTCAAATCCTGAGCAGTCTGTCCCTTCGCTGTTAGATCTTATAGAATCTTTTGGTAAAGTCTCTGGATATACCATTAATTGGCAGAAGAGTGAATTCATGTCTTTAAATGCTGATCTTGCTACTGAATTCCTACAAAATCTCCCATTCAAAATTACAGACAGACTTAAGTATCTCGGAGTCGTTTTGCCCAAAAACCCCAAATTCATTTTTAAGTTGAATTTTCTTCAGAAATTAGAGGATTTAAAGATAAACATTAGCAAATGGAGAACTCTTCCTCTTTCTATGATAGGCCGTATAAACGCTGTTAAAATGGTCTCTCTGCCTAGATTCTTGTATCTTTTTCAAAACATTCCTATTTTTCTGACAAAGTCTTTTTTTAAAACATTAGATTCAATAATCTTGCCTTTTATCTGGGGTTTTAAAGCTCACAGAATATCAAAAACACATTTACAGAAACCAAGGATTAAAGGTGGGCTAGGGTTGCCTTGCTTTTTGCATTATTATTGGGCAGCGAATGCAAGGGCGCTTGTTTATTGGTAGGGGGATTATAAAACAGAAATTTCTATTGACACTCCCCCCTGGGTAGCCATTGAAAAAAATGGTGTTAAAAATAGTTCACTTCCAGCACTTCTCTTTTCCAACCCTGTATTACCCACATCTGTTAAGGTGGATAATTTCATTGTTTCAAACTGTTTGAAAATATGGCGCCAAATTAAAAAGGTATGCAGGTTACCTGACACTGCTATTTTTGCCCCAGTATATCGAAATCATGCATTTACCCCCTCTCTATCAGATGCAACATTCAACATATGGAGGCTGAATGGTATTGTTACTTTGGAGGATTTATATATTAACAAACATTTTGCTTCTTTTTCGCAATTAAAAGATAAATTTTCACTACCCACAACACACTTTTTTCGACACTTACAGATTAGGAATTATGTCCGCCATGCAGTGCCTAATTTTGAATCTCTGCCTGAGGAAAGGAGGATTTATAGACTGCTGTTGGGCTCCCCTGATTCCAAACATTTGATTTCAGATTTTGTTTCTGTGTTTTCTGAAGAAATGAGTTATTCTACACGCTCTTTAAAAAATGCTTGGGAGGAGGAATTGGGTATACAGATTGGAGCTGAAGAGTGGGAGGAGAGCCTTAGCAGGGTCCGGTTTTGTTCTATTAATTCCAGACATCAGTTAATTCAATTTAAGGTGATGCATAGATTGCACTATTCAAAATCGAAATTACATAGAATTTTTCCCACTGTTTCTCCTACATGTGACCGGTGTAAATCTGCAGAGGGCACTCTTACCCATCTCTTTTGGACATGCCCGAAGCTTTACGAGTTTTGGTGTAGCATTTTTAAGTGGTTCTCTGACATGTATGGTTTTGTGTTTAACCCTGATCCAGAGATTGCATTATTTGGATATTCTGTTTCTTTGTCAGTCCATACTGTCTCCGTACAAAGCACTATTATTTATGGAATTATTATTGCTAAAAGCATCATTCTAAGACTCTGGAAATTGGATACTGTTCCTCAGTTTAAGACCTGGTTGGCTTGCCTCACTGGAGTGCTCCACATGGAGAGAGTGCGGTATGGTGTTATTGGTAACCTTGATAAATTTTACAATATATAGCAACCATTTCTGGATCATCTTGCCCAACTTAACGCTAAATCTGACCAGTAATGTAGGACATTGTATGCTGTCTGTTCTGCCCTCTACTGAATTCTTGCTTGTTTTCTTACTGAAACGATATACGCCCTGATTGCCTTATTATTATTTTATTATTTTTTTATTATTTTTTTTTTTATTATTATTTATCATTATATATATTGTCATTATTAATAGTGGATGATATTAATAATTATACATGTTGTTTCTGCTAATATCATCATTCATTGAGTTGTATACATCTTAATGTATTTTTTCTTTTTTGTAAAATGTAAAATCTTAATAAAAATACTTAAAAAAAAAAAAAAAAAACAATTAAATTTTAGAATTTGAGCATTTGCAACTGAAAAGAGATTAGAACAATTATCTAAAAAAAATCTGTCACATTGATAGCATGCAAATGTTAGTGTTGGTATGAACACAAAGTTGCACCAAATATTCTTGTCTTGTCTTGGTGTGAACAGGCCTCTAAACTTTAAGGAATCTTTTGTGTTCTATGGAAATAATACAAGTATACAGGTTATGAGGGAGAGTAAATTATGACAATATTTTTTTATGCAAGCTATTTGTTTACTGGTAAAATAATGTTTGACTTGGTTTGTTTTGGTATGTTACAGTCTGACCATTTAAAACAAAGTTTGACATGATTAAGTTTAAAGTTGTCTCAGGCTTCACACCATAACCACTTCCACATTTCACACATTAATATTTATATATTGAGGCAGTTTGTCACCTCTCTTGGCTTTTGCCACTGTAAGAAAAAATTAAGATGATGTTGAAGATCTCAATAAAGAAGTTTATTGCAGCGTTGCAAAAAAAAAACTTTGGCGGCCTACGTTTTGCAGCGTAGCAGTGACAATGTACATTAAGCATCTTGTGTTCATCGGAGTCAGCAAAAACAGCAAACAGCAAAACCACAAAAACAATATGTTGTGACGACGTCATCAGTTAGTCATACTTTGGTCAATGTGACGTTAAGTAATGACAACGTTGTGAGGGCGCCATTGTAAAATAATTTTTTTTATCCATTCAGCATCACTTGCACAAACCACCATCCTGGTATGTGAATAAAAACAGTCAGTGAATGATCACAGACAGTCCACGATAAATCCATTCAAGTTAGACATCATGCATCACGTTCATCCTGCAAAGGATTCAAACAAAAATCAGTCTGTCTATTCTCTTTGCTCCAGGTAATTAACATAATCAATCAGCATGCCGCCCATCCTCGCTTGACATTTCGTCATAAGGCGCGTTTCCATTACAGATTTGTGCAAAACTTTTGCCATTTTTTCTAAATGTCGACAAAAAACTATTGCGAAATTACGGCGTTTCCATTAACCCGATGTTATGCGACTAAAACTTCTTTCAGTGAATAACACTGATGTAGAAGCAACTAAACTTGCCATAAACTGTAAACTTGTCCCTCAAATCTGATTGGTTGATTGGAATGCTGATCAAGATCAACAAAGATGTTGATCCAGGAATATGTTGTACTTTGTGAAACCATGTTCACCGCCAAAACATGGGTGGAGAACGGTGCGGTTCGAGTTTTTCCTGAAAACCGTTACACCTAGTATACAAAAAAGCTGATTAAAGGTCCTTTCACACTGGACGCGATTTTGACGCACGAATAATTTGCACGATGGTTTTATTTTTTGATCAGCTGTTTGTGTAATGAGCGCTTCCACACCAAACGCGAATGTGCTGCGGCGAAAAAACGACTTTTATTTTTTCCGCTTCGATGTCGATTTTTTTTTTACCTTTGCGGCGACAGAAAAGGCTTCAGCCAATTGCATACTACAAGGACAATGATTGTGTGGCGTAGCATTGCCAACCAACTCGGTTATCACGACTGTGAGTATGTTGTGTGATAGTTTTCGTCGTTGTATAGTCCTGTGCTGTGTTGGCTAGAAGGCTAAACTACATTTGGGATAGAAAGCTATTCGTCAAAGATAGAGATAGAGACCGTGTTTACGCAGCTCATGTGATGGGTTTTGACGCGAACTATTCGCACACGAACTATTCACTTTTTCGTTACGCATCCGGTGTGAAAGGGCCTTAACACAGGAAGCTGCATTTACGGGTAATTCAAAGTCTCAGCGGTTACTCTTTTCCCTGTGTACATGTAACATGTACAGCATTCTCATATGCAAAGGAGATATAATGTTATTTCCCCCAACGCTGATGTGCAGAACAAACATTACATCTGAAAAAGACCGATATTGCTCTCTGTTACTTGTTGTTTCCTTAACTTGTTTCCTTATTTCAACTTGTTTCCAGAGGCTTATGTGCCGCTGTGATGCATTACTGGTGTTACCTGGTGTTACATCATATTCCAGGATTCCACACTTTGGGACATTCTAAAACGCTTAATGTGAAAATGTTGGCTTATTGGATTAACTCTCAGGAAATGAAACTAAAGGTCAAATTTATTTATAATGCAGGGAAATAAAGCAAGGCAAATGGTTAAATGGTGTCATGCAGATGAATGCAGACCCTAGTAGCACAGAGCATATCTCCATAAGGCAGGTAAGTACACACAAGGCTGGTCACAGACACAGGAACAGAGAACTAGAGAAGCAATGGTGAGAACAACGACAGGACATGAGCAAAACAACGATCTGACAACAAACACAGGAAAACGCAGGGAGAGAGTTCAAATTCCACCATGGTGGAGCTCTGGAAGTATGAAAATTACAGGAAAAGACAGGCTGATTTTCTGAAAAGGGCATCCCAGACAGGGTGCACCTTTCATGGGCACAAAAAAAGCTCAAATGCCCTTGGAGGAATTGATTCTGGAGCCAAGCTTTAAAAATGACAAAGTCCAAAAAGTTGCAGTGGGTTCAAACCTCCAGGGCCTTCAAGGCAGTAACCCAAGCCAGAGAGGGTGTGCTCAAGAGAGTTCAAGGCAGATAGGAGTGGTAATGCACAGCAGGTGCAGGTTGCTAGGCAACACTAACAAATAATCAGACCGGCAACAACAACAGACAGACACACAGAGAGATTAACAGACATGCCCATAAACCGTGACATTAACAGTGTTATAAAGGACCAAACCGACAGCATCGAAACGACAGCCATCAGCTGATCCTCAACAAACCCATCTCCATACCAGCGTGACTCCGATCTTCAACCAGATGGAACTGGATAATATTCTGATTGTTCCAAACCAATCTGACTTCTGACCAATAATGCTGCCTGGTTCATAATCATACACTGTTCGTTCATTGGCCAGAGGAGAACTGGCCACCTGACTGAGCCTGGGTTCTCCCAAGGTTTTTTTTTCCATTCTGCCACCTGATGGAGTTTTAGTTCCTTGCCACCATCGCCTTTTTCACCTTTGTTGCCATTGGTTTAGCTTGCTTAGTTGGGGACATTAAATTTAACATTTAATTTAATATTCAACAATAATATTGATCTGCCTGCATTGACACTATTATACAAGAACTGAACTGAGCTGGACGATGTCACGGTTTACCAGAGCGGCTATATATACAGCGGGGGAAATAAGTATTGAACACGTCATCATTTTTCTCAGTAAATATATTTCCAAAGGTGCTATTGACATGAAATTTTCTCCAGATGTTGGTAACAACCCAAGTAAGCCATACATACAAAGAAACAAACAAAAATAAGTTCAGAAATTAAGTTATGTGTAATAATGTGAAATGACACAGGGAAAAAGTATTGAACACATGAAGAAAGGGAGGCGCAAAAAGGCATTGAAAGCCAAGACAACTGCTGAAAGCTTACAGTAATTAAAAAGCAATCCAGCCCCCTGTCAGTGGAAATTAATAACAGCTGGTTCAGTCCCAAATGATGGCCTACAAAAAGGTCTCATTGCCAAGGTGTCACACAAGACACATCTCATGATGGGTAAAAGCGAAGAGCTGTCTCAAGACCTTCGCAACCTAATTGTTGCAAAACATAATGATGGCATTGGTTATAGGCGCCATTCTAAGCTTCTGAATGGTCCAGTGAGCACTTTTGGGGCCATAATACGGAAGTGGAAAGACAATAATTTTACCATAAATTTGCCTCGACCAGTGCTCCTCACAAGATTTCTGATAGAGGAGTGAAAAGAATAATCAGAAGGAATCTTGTTCCATGTAGTTACAGGCTAAGTGGTGCTTGTTACTCTCTTGTTCCATGTAGTTACAGGGTAAGTGTGACGTTGCGGGCCGTAAATTAAATTGGTGCTTGTTACCCAAATTACTCTGTAACAAGAGTTCCATGTTAGGGTAAGTACAATAAAAATACATACACACAATCTAATTTCACTGACTTGGAAACCTTTATTTGAAAAACAACTTATTACAGTTGGTCTGAAGCGATAGTCTACGGTTTAAAAGGTTTAAAATATTGTAATTATTCATCAGTGACATTCATTCTGACCATTCATTCATTCAGATACATTCTGACCCTCAAAGACCTGTTAGTCTGCCTTTAAAATGTCCACCTCCACTCCATTTATTATCCTAAATTAGATGCACCTGTTTGAGGTCGTTAGCTGCATAAAGACACCTGTCCACCCCATACAATCAGTAAGAATCCAACTACTAACATGGCCAAGACCAAAGAGCTGTCCAAAGACACTAGACACAAAATTGTACACCTCCACAAGGCTGGAAAGGGCTACAGGGAAATTGCCAAGCTGCTTGGTGAAAAAAGGTCCACTGTTGGAGCAATCATTAGAAAATGGAAGAAGCTAAACATGACTGTCAATCTCCCTCAGACTGGGGCTCCATGCAAGATCTCACCTCGTGGGGTCTCAATGATCCTAAGAAAGGTGAGAAATCAGCCCAGAACTACACGGGAGGAGCTGGTCAATGACCTGAAAAGAGCTGGGACCACCGTTTCCAAGGTTACTGTTGGTAATACACTAAGACGTCATGGTTTGAAAACATGCATGGCACGGAAGGTTCCCCTGCTTAAACCAGCACATGTCAAGGCCCGTCTTAAGTTTGCCAATGACCATTTGGATGATCCAGAGGAGTCATGGGAGAAAGTCATGTGGTCAGATGAGACCAAAATAGAACTTTTTGGTCATAATTCCACTAAACGTGTTTGGAGGAAGAAGAATGATGAGTACCATCCCAAGAACACCATCCCTACTGTGAAGCATGGGGGTGGTAGCATCATGCTTTGGGGGTGTTTTTCTGCACATGGGACAGGGCGACTGCACTGTATTAAGGAGAGGATGACCGGGGCCATGTATTGCGAGATTTTGGGGAACAACCTCCTTCCCTCAGTTAGAGCATTGAAGATGGGTCGAGGCTAGGTCTTCCAACATGACAATGACCCGAAGCACACAGCCAGGATAACCAAGGAGTGGCTCTGTAAGAAGCATATCAAGGTTCTGGCGTGGCCTAGCCAGTCTCCAGACCTAAACCCAATAGAGAATCTTTGGAGGGAGCTCAAACTCCGTGTTTCTCAGCGACAGCCCAGAAACCTGACTGATCTAGAGAAGATCTGTGTGGAGGAGTGGGCCAAAATCCCTCCTGCAGTGTGTGCAAACCTGGTGAAAAACTACAGGAAACGTTTGACCTCTGTAATTGCAAACAAAGGCTACTGTACCAAATATTAACATTGATTTTCTCAGGTGTTCAAATACTTATTTGCAGCTGTATCATACAAATAAATAGTTAAAAAATCATACATTGTGATTTCTGGATTTTTTTTTTTAGATTATGTCTCTCACAGTGGACATGCACCTACGATGACAATTTCAGACCCCTCCATGATTTCTAAGTGGGAGAACTTGCAAAATAGCAGGGTGTTCAAATACTTATTTTCCTCACTGCAACCCTAATTGTAAAGCCACGTTGGCCAATCAGAAGCCTGAATCAGAAGCAAAGACCCCGGTTTTACTGTCTACACGACAACACTGCAACCGGCGTTTCTGAAAATCCTCACCCTGGCAGGGGTTTTCAAAAATTTTTGGTTTCAGCTGTTCTGTGGTTGAGTGTTCCCTTTGATTAGGAACAAATTTACTATCTCAAATTAAGGTCTACCGTAATTAGCGATGCTTTTATTGCTGCTGTCAAGATGGTTGTCATCACCTACATAGAAACGCTGATTTTTATAGCCTACCGTCAGTCCTCATATTGTAATTAAATGAAAAACGCTATCAGTTTCACTATTAGCTTACTCTAGCGATGCAATCGCAACAACATGGATAACGCTGATTGGCCTTGCCTAACTTTATATGACATATGCGGCATATGCTAGAGTTACACATCCCGCTGCCATTTCAGGGCTTGAATTTCGGTGCGGGGATGTGGGCAGAGCCGGATTAACGCAAAGGCAAACTAGGCACGTGCCTAGGGCCCGATTGGCGGGATGGGGCCCAGACAGAGGGACAAAAAAATAAAAAATAAAAAATAAATAAATAAATGTACAAATGTCCTATCTACAATTTATTTCAAAATTTATTAATTAACTAAAAATAGTGACGATGTTTATCTTAACCATAGACTGTTACATTACGTCACATTAACGCCAGCCCATGACTGTACAAAAGTCTACATAGGCACGCAAAGAAGCACAGCTCGTAATGCAGGTCATCGATTTTGGAGTGATTGCAATGTATTTTAAATATAAACGTGTGGGCTACTGTAGATCAGCGTCATTTCTGGAAAAATCATTCACCGCTTTGTTAGTCTACGAGTTTAAAAGAGTGCGAGCGTCATTAACGTGCCCAGACGCGACGCTTTGAATTTGCGCGTACAATGAATAACATCGCGTTGGGAGCTGACTAGTAAAAAAGCTACAAAAGTAAAAGATAAGACGTTTGTATTCAAAGTTAAAAAACCAACACACTGCAACATTTTTAAATGTTTCAAATAAAGGATCTCATATCTATGGGTCTATCTTCTATATTCTGCTGATGATTAGATAATACCCTGACATCATAGCCTATACGAATATTAGTTTAGATTTTTTTCCCTGCTCAGTAGCGATCGTATCTTTCTCTTCCACTTGATTTGTGTATAGCATATTTAAGGTAGCAATGCAATATCTGCCCATAACGCAGCTATGAAAACAATTATAAAAGCACGTTTATGTTCATCTACTGAAGTGGTATTCTGGAACTGTGAATAAACTGAATACACCAGCAAAATAACAACAAGAACAATAACATCTTCATTAAACAAAAAAGAGATTACTTTAGATAAAGTTTGATGTAGTAGGCTACCAGTAAAAAGTCTGGACCCATTACTATTTTTATTGTTTTTGAAAGAAGTTTCTTATTATGCTCTACAAGCCTGCATTTATTTGATCAAAAATACAGAAAAAAAAAAAACAGGAATATTCAGCGAGGATGTGTTAAATATATAAAAGTGATAGTGAAGACTTTTTTAAAACAACTTTTTAATAATCAAAAAATCCTGAAAAAAAGTATCACATGTTATAAAATAAATATTAAGCACCATTTCTAACATTTGATAATAAATCAGAATATTATAAAGTTTTCTGAAGGATCACGTGACACTAAATTCAGCTTTGCATCACAGAAATATATTTTAAAGTATAGTAAAATAGAAAACCATTATTTTAAATTGTAATAATATTTCACTATATTATTTTTCTGTATTTTTGATCAAATAAAATCCAGGCTTGATGAGCATAAGAGACTTCTTTCAAAAACATTAAAAATAGTAATTTGTCCAAACTTATGTACTGTGTAAGTAAAAATATACTAAATTTAAAATGAAATGTTGTATAAATAAAAAAGTTAGGAATCATATTTGTTTCAAGTGTTTTTTATTGGGGGTGGGGGGCCTCCAACATGAATTTTGCCTAGGGCCTCCAAATGTCTAGAACCGGCCCTGGATGTGGGGATTGCGCATAATTTAAACCATTCCCGTAAGGTTAGCTTTTATAGTGCGAGAAATTCCTGCACAAATATATTCGCTTCATCTCAGAACAAATGATTAAAAAATAAATTCACAGATGTGAGAAAAAAGATGTCAAACTGTCTTTTATTTTCGAATTTAATTCCTCAATCAGCGCTGGACCGGCATTTTCTGTCTTCCGCTGAGCCCTGGCCGTAGACAGATCGTATGTTTCACGCTGTCAATGCAGTGGTCTGCGTTGCGCTGATCTTATTCACACTTTCGAGTGTAGGTGCAGCATTCTAACACTGAGTCATAATGAGCTGTTTGTGAAGAAATTATCCGCTTCCAAATTATGTCATTTTAATCACGAAATTGAAACCTTAAAAAACAATTTGCTCTTTATGGTGTACGAGTGATAGAGCGCGGCAGCAACGAACCAACTGATCAGCTTGCACCGTAACAACATTGAATGCTCGGCCGAACAGCTGATCATAGCTGTACAGGGCGCCTTATTATTTTTCATCTCCATAAATATATCTAGTAGTAAAGCTAATGCAAGGGCTAGAAATCAATTAATCTTTTGCTGATACTTCCTTGTCATCATAGAGAGCCAGTTCATGGCTGCATAGCAACGACAGACGCCACGGGAGAGCAAGCGCTTGTGGAAAGGAGACAGCGGCGCGCCCGCGCTTTCCACTTGTTTTAACACATCTAAGGTGCGTTCCATTCGACAGGGTCCATACGCAGTGTTCACTGCTCCCCTACTCCCTGAGCACGGTATATCAGTTGAAGTGGACTTCACTGACAATAACCGCTCATTTGAAATGCCCTGCAAACGTCATCAAAGAAAGTCAACGACGGGGTCGCGCAGATTATGATATAACATAAATATATATAGGACTACATTCATATTTTATATTATATATTTACAATTATATTGCACTGTTTTACAACTACCTAAAATAAAATCACTTTACTTCACAAACTAGCTAAGCTGGCTGCATTCACTAAGGTAAATTATAATCATCAAAAATAGTATGTAATATTCACAACAATAACCGTTAAAAATACTGTCATTTGTATAACAATGGCGAAATGTATGAATACTTACACACATACGTAAACTCCTCCATCGTTAGTTATGACCGTTCTGACTGGTGATGACGTGGTGCGCGAAATGACAGTTGGGTGATCATCGCTCTCCACTTCCTGTGAAGTGATGTATCGATGTTCCCTTATTCCCTATGCCGTGCGCAGTGCCCTTCGAACTGAACATGTTCGCTCCCTTCGGATTGGAATTTCACTTAAGATGGTGGAATACCCTGTGAAGTCCACTTCGCAGTCCACTTACGGTCAAATGGAACGCACTGTCGCTACTCGATACGTACCGGAAACACGATCTGTTCTGCGCATGTGCGAGAACGCGACTCCTTCCTGTCTGATGTCGAAACCATTTACGGCAGTTGTTGTTCGACACTACACGATCCGTATCGTAACTGAAGCCCCTTAACTGACTTTTATTACTTTTATTTATCCTTTGTCATTTTATTTATTGTTTATTTATTTTATTTTAACTTTAATTTATTTTCTTCTCCCTAAAGTTGTGTGTTATTCTACGTGCTCCGTTTCCACTCATATTTTTGGTAATTCTGTATAAGGCAGTTATTGTTGTAAATTTTACATCTTGTCAATGCAACCCTGTTCTCCCACTCTTCACACACTGATAGCAACACCGCAGGAGAAATGCCAGCACAGGCATCCAGTATCCGTAGTTTCAGGTGCTGCACATCTCGTATCTTCACACCATAGACAATTGCCTTCAGATGACCCCAAAGATAAAAGTCTAAGGGGGTCAGATCGGGAGACCTTGGGGGCCATTCAGTGTGTGAAGAGTGGGAGAACAGGGTTGCATTGACAATCCAACACAATGGGCAGCACATTGAACACATTTTATAAGTGGTCAGAAACTTGTAAATAACTCATGAATGAATAAAGTTACGTTGAAACCAAGCACACTGTAGCGTTTATACGCCCACGTATAAATATAATTAATTATTATTCATAACGAATTATGATCAATAATTAATCATTTAATTATTTTCAGAATTTACTGTAGCAGAATCAATAGTATGATCATTTTATCGGTTCATCCAATGAATAGAAAGCATAAACAATTATTAACTCTAGGAAATATAATATCTTCCTGGCCAAGAAAGAATAATCCCCAGCTAACAATAAATTACGAAGTAAATTAAGGGTAACAGCATAGGTAACTTAAATCGAAGTTCAAGACAATAAATTTGATAAGCACATACACAAGCAATCTCTTTTCAAATACAAACAATACTTTATTGATTATATACTAACACATACAGCTAATGTCTAACACAAACACACACGCACACACACACACACACACACACACACACACATTCATACGAGTTGCAGAAAGGAAGAGAGTGAGGAAAGAGTGGGTTTAAGAGTGAAAGGATGAAATCTCACGATTCCATATGCACTTCGACATGACCTGAACGAACCATCAAACATTAATTTAACCCTTCTATCGTTTCTTAGACAGGTTATTACATTTATCAAAACACCAGTCAAGATTTTAGTCTGGAGGTAGTCTACTTGCGTCTTTGCTTTTGCGTTCCTTTTTGGGAATTCCCTTCGTTGCGTAACAGAGGGTTTCCCTGGGTTCGTTCCTCGGCTGTGGTCTCCTTGTGCCTGGGTCTGCGGCGTTCCAGTCACGTGTTGTGCTGGCGGATGAATTGAAAGTCTTTGTCTGAAGCTGGCTTTGCAGAAGAAACGTGGCTCGAAATCTTGTCGCAAAACTTAACTTAGAACCGAGACTCACAACGGAAAATAAAGGAAATGATAATTCAGAAAAGAAAAGAAAATTTAGATGAGAGTAGTAAGATGGCTTGAATAAATCTAACCCATCTGATCTTAATTTGGGTTGGTCTGCTCTTCAGTTACATGGTTGCTCTGGTTCAGATCTTCATCTTTTTCTGCCCATCTCTCTTGAGAGTGATAGCAGAGCGTTTCTTGAGGGTGAACCCAGAGAGCGAGAGCACAGAGAGAGCTTCGGGAGCAGCGAGCGAGAGAACTTAGAGAGAGTTAGAGTCTAAGGGTTTTTTACCTAAAAGTTTGTCCCCCCTCTTGAAGAGATCGGACCAATTAGACACTGCCTTTGTTTGCAAAGTCATAAATCCTGTCTTCCCTGGGGGTTTAAAGACCAGATGCACCGTTTAGGCATGATTTCTAATTAAAAGAAGATCAAAACATATTACATAGATATCATTCAAGCCATCTTTTGAATCTCGGGCATACGATCATACTGATATGAAACACAACACACTCTCATTCAAACGTCTATCAGTATAACACTTACATGAATTATATGGGATCAAAACATATTATCTTATTAAAATATGCATATAAGTGGTAGAAAAAACACAGGATTAGGTAGTTGCATGACTGTTTGATCATGAGTCCATTGAAAATTGTTCTTGAATGAGTTTTATGTATACTGTAGGAAAAATCTCAGTTTTCTGGTTTAGAAGAGAAAAGAGCTTCTTAAGAAAGTTTGTCCGTTCAGAGATCCTTAAGGAGGGGGGGGGGGGGGGTTGTCTGGAATGTTGTGGGCTCGAGTTGTGTCACTCTGAACCAATCATTCTTTTCCAAGCTATCTCACATTGACAAGTTCTTCCTTTGCTGGGCTCATAAAAGTTCTTAGTTGGGGGTTTTCGTTGGTTAGCGTAGAGCAGCTGGAGCCTGATTTTATGGCCCCGGATTGGTGATTTGACCCTGGAATGTGAGGACTCTTGTGTGAGACCTTGGTCTCTGTCTTTCTCTTAAACAGTCAGCGTTTTGTCAACAAAGCTTAGTATTGACCAGCTATTTAGTTAGTGTTGGGGGGCGTAATTAGTCAGGCTGGTCGGCGCCTGGATCCCGTGACAAGATGGATGAGGATAGAAGTCCTGACCAAATCTTGAATTAATATTCTGTTTGAATTAATATTCTGGAAGAAGATTATTTTGTGGTTGGTTTTCTACGCATTGTCGTTACAACACCATTGTTTTTCTTGTGACATTACCAATAAGTTTGATGTGTCACATGGCCCTCTTCCTATTGAAAAAACAAAAGTTGTATCCAAGATGGCCGACTTCTAAATGGCCACCATGGTCACCACCCATCTTGAGGAGTTTGTCCCCTCACATATACTAATGTGCCACAAACAGGACTTTAATATCACCAACCATTCCCATGTTATTACGGTGTATCCATATAAATGGCCCACCCTGTATATATATATATATATATATATATATATATATATATATATATATATATATATATATATATATATATATATATATATATATATATATATCAAGGTTACATTAAATTGATTCAATTAAATAAATGGAGAAATAAATAGTTTATGTATGGGAAATACAGATTGCATTAAGTGTGGGCAGTATGATGGTTATAGTGTGCGATCAGCCTCCTCTGCAAAAGTAATATTGTAATTAGTGCTGTCAAAGTTAGCGCGTTAATTACGCGTTAACTCAAAATCATATTAACGGCACTAATTTTTTTAACGGGCGATTAACGCAGCGCGTATTTTCTGTTTGACCCGTGGCCCAACCCCTAGTTGGAGAAATGGAGATACACAGTGTTGCCAACTTAGCGACATTGCAGACCCCTTTAGCGATTGTTTCCCTTCAAAAAAGCGCCCAAACCTTATTTAGTTTCTGAGAATCGCCGGTAGGCTACTGCTCTCCCAGCAAGCACGCACGCGCACCTCTCTCTCTCTCTCTGCGTCTCGCGCTGGAGAGAGGAGCAGCGCTTTAATTCAGTTAAACACAGATATTATGTTGCTTCTCTAATTTTACATGCAAGTATAGCCGAAATCACAACACAAATATTGTCTTTATCTTGTGTATTTGATTTCATCAGACAACGGCTCGATTATCAGGATTTTTGTGCAGATTAACATCTTGGAAGGGAGACGGAGAGCTGTTTATGTCTTAATGGGTCGCGTTTCAGTCACTATTTCATATTCATTCCGTTGTTTGACAAATTAAACAGTAAAATATACCAATGAAAACTTAGCTTCATTAAAATGGGCACAGAGAGGCAAACTAATAATAAATAATAAATAATAAATGTACATTTAGCATTTTCAGAAGAGCTGCCCTGTCATGCAAAAATCTAAACATGTTTGTGTTAGTAAATTGCTCAGTGCAAAGAAAGAGAAGTAATGGGAACCTGGTATTTCTTTGTTCTTTCTGTGTCATGTGTCTAATAGACATGAACAAGTTCTTTGAAAAACATCTATGACCTTTGAAACATGTCTCGTCTTCATGCTCTATGTTGACTATGGTTTCAATAATAAACATACATTTGCATAAAGCATCCATACTTATCCATGCCCATGTT
Organism: Scardinius erythrophthalmus; assembly: GCF_964197995.2. Taxonomy (NCBI): domain Eukaryota; kingdom Metazoa; phylum Chordata; class Actinopteri; order Cypriniformes; family Leuciscidae; genus Scardinius; species Scardinius erythrophthalmus. Next base: position 8,028,676 of record NC_138241.1, on the reverse strand, counting down.
GATTAGATTATTACAAACTTGAAAAGTTTTAATTTAAGGTACATTTAGAACAAATAAAAAATGTGCGATGAATTGCGATTAATCGCGAGTTAACTCATGACAATCATGCGATTAATCGCGATTAAATTTTTTAATCGATTGACAGCCCTAATTGTAATATATTGTAATATTTACAATATTACTACATGTAATATTTCATTTGGTAAAGGTTTGTTCTACTTATTTCAGCATACTTTAACAAATGTCTGCACTCAAGAAAACACAGAAACACACAGGATAAAATTATTTATTTATTTATTTATTAATAAATTAATTCAACCATATATCATCCATCCCTCCATCTCTCCCTCCATCTATTTATCCATCCATCTACCCCTCCATCCATCTATATCCATCCCTCCCTCCCTCACACACTCGCTCACTCTCACACACACACACGCTCTCACTCGCTCACTCTCTCACACACACACACACGCTCTCACTCGCTCGCTCTCACACACTAACACACACATTCTTGAACTTTCACATAAAATGCAAAAGAATCCATGTTTTTTTCGCACATGCAGGACAGTACAGTATAAATCATGACAGTAAAGTACGGATCGAGTAGTGACAGTGGCGTTGTCGTAAAAACATTGACGATGACAGGAAGTGGCAGAAAAACTTCGTTCTCGCACATGCGCAGTACAGATCCTGTTACCGGTACGGATCGAGTAGCGACACGCACCTCTAGAGCGACGTTGTTGATTGTTTGAGCATGTGACTGCGCGTTTCTCCTTGTTTTCTATTGTTATGCGCAGCATATTTCCCGCGCGCACAAACACAGCCACAGACAATGAATTGTTTGTTTGGTTAGCGAAGAAGAGCATGATGTATTTTGTATAAAGTTTTTTTTGTTATTAACTGTTTTGAGAACTGGAAACAATTCATGCATACAAATCTGCAGATAATATTAAATTAGACCGATGCATCAAAAGTTATTCCCCCCCCCCCCCATAATCTTTAGATCCCCCCACCATAATCTTTAGATCCCCCCCCCCCACACACACACACTATTTATCCAATAGTGAAGTAGGTGGCAAGTCAGGAAAAGTTGAGCTCTGAGTTTGAACAAAGTGTCAGACTTGAAAGAAATGAAATAGGTTGGACTGTGACAATTGGAATTTCTCTGAGAGGTCATTAAAACTGGCAAAAGTGTTGTTTATGTAAAAATCACTACACCTGGCCAAGCCTACCCTCTGCCATTGTGCATACGTGAGATCTATTTTACCAGCAGGAAACAAATGGTTATTACAGAGAGGGCTTATCATGGAAGAGTTGCTGAGTTTATGCCTTTGTCTAAACTGTGACCATATTTTAAGCGTAGAACGTACAACTGGGTTAGAAGAGTATTTAGAGGGAGAAAATGGTAGCTTCATTGTTATTAGAGCAGAAAGCGATGTAGAAATACAGGTATTTCCATCCGGGGAATCAACCTCAGGGGAAGTATATCAACAAATAATTTTTTGAAGATTTGCGGCTCAGTAGTACCCCATAAAATTAGGAAGAGCTAAGCCTCCCTGGAGCCTTTGCCTTTCGAGGAGCTCCTTACGAATTCTAGGGTTCCTTCCCCCCCACAAGAATAATAGTATGGGTTTATTTACAGAACGGAAAAATGTTTTGGGGGGAAAAACTGGAAGTGATTGAGATAAGTATAAGAATCTAGGTAAGATATTAATTTTTATACAATTTACTCTGCCTGCTAGAGACAAGCGTAATGCATCCCATCTCTGAAGATCAGACTTAATATTACTTATGAGTGGTAAAAAAACATTTTGCATATAAACCTGAGAAAGTACGAGTAATATGAACTCCCAAATATTTGAACCCAGATTGAGAGATGCGAAATGGGAGGGATGCAGCATTAATTTGTAAAGCAAAAGGGTTAATCAGGAAACATTCACTTTTAGAAAGGTTAAGTTTGTATCCTGAAAAACTGCCAAAAACAGATAGTTTCTGCACTATTTTTGGGACATTTTTAACTGGATTTGAAATGTATAACAAAAGGTCATCCGCATATAAAGAAACCTTGTGTTTCATCCCCATTTGATCAATGCCCTGTACAGACTGCAAGGATTTAAGCATAATGGAAAGGCTATATCACTAGTGCAAAAAGAAGAGGGCTTAAAGGGCTACCCTGTCTTGCGACCCTTAATATTGGAAAAAATTGTGAACGTATTTTGTTTGTTATAACAGATACTTTAGGATTAGAATACAGCAACTGGACCCAGGATATAAATTTTGGGCCGAAACCAAATTTTTTCAATACTGCGAATAGAGGCACTTGGTGTTTTAAGCCCCCAACGGCGCCTTCCAGGAAGCGAGGGGATGGGTAGGTTGAAGGTTGAGGGTAGGGTTAGCTGCCTCTAAGGAGCCATTGGGGGCTTAAAACACCATCGAGCGCGAATAGATAGCTCAACTTTACTCTATCAAATGCTTTCTCCAGGGATACCACCACCTCTGGGACCCTGGATGCAGGAGAATACAAAATACCAAGAAGCCTCCTTACGTTAGTAAATGAATGGCGACCCCTAATAAAGCCTGTCTGATCTGGGGATATTATTTCTGGTATAACAGTATCTATAGAGGCCAACAATTTGGCAAGAATTTTAACATCAACATTTAGCAAAGAGATTGGACTGTAGGAATTGCACTCTAGTGGATCTTTTCCAGGCTTCAGAATGTGTGTAAGAAATGCTTCTGTGAGAGACTGTGGCAATTCTGTATTGTTTAAAGAATTCTCAAACATTTTCAGAAGAAGAGGGCTAATTTGGGAGCAAAAGCTTTATAAAATTCAACAGGATAACCAACACTATCTCAGGACCAATTCGTAACAATTCGTACGAATGATAAAAAGTTGGCTAATTCGTATGAATTCGTACGACCTCACTTGTACGAATTTGTACGATTTGTCTAAACCCAGGTGATGGGTAGGTTTGGGGCGGGGTCAGGGGTAGGTCATTCGTATGAATTCATACTAATTCGGCAATTCGTAAAATATGTACGATTTAGCAAAAATCATAATAATTCGTACGAGTGAGGTCGTATGAATTCGTACGAATTAGCCACTTTGTTAAATTGTTACGAATTCGTCGTGAGATAGGGTTGGGATAACCGTTGGGGCCAGGGGTTTTGCCATTTTGCATTGCATTAACAGAATCTAAAATCTCTTGCAGCTCAATTGGCTGTTCTAATCTTTCTTTATGATCTGGATTAATTGTCTGGATATTCAGGTCATTCAAAAAAGGTTGACATGCCTGATATATCCCCATAGAATTCTGAAGTATATAAATTCGAATACAAAATTTCATTAATTCTTTAGATTAACTTTAAATTTCACTGTCAGTTGTTGTGATGCGTTGCGAATCTGTGGAATTAACCTGGAAGCTGATTGACACTTTATCTGATGTGATAATAAACGGCCCCTTTTTTCCCATTTTAATAAAAATTCCCTTTAGACCAAAGCAGATTTTGATGAGTTTTTTCAATTGATATCTGATCATATTGTGCTTTAATTTCCACTCTCTTTTTAAGCAGTTCTTCAGAAGGGGATAGAGAGAGTTGTTGATCTAATTTTTCTATCAAAATAATTAGTTGTTGTAGTTTTGCATTTTTCTTTTTATTACTGTATACAGAATAAGTTATAATTTCACCTCTGATGACAACTTTAAATGTCTCCCATAAAATCAGTGGTCATACCCTTTCTGAAGCATTTGTGAGCAAGAAGTTATCTATCGCCACTGATATATGCCTGTGGAAATTTTTATCTGCCAACAGGGTAGAGTTAAATCACCAAGTAGGGTAAAATGTAGATCAAGAAGCAATGGTGCGTGATCTGATATTATAATTGCTGAATACTGAGTATTTTCCACTGAAGGAAGTAGTGTCTTATCTATAAAAAAATAATCTATTCTTGAGTATGAAGAATGGACAGGGGAAAAATAAGAGAATTCTTTCTTTTGCGGGAATAAAAATCTCCACGGATCCAGACAGCCCGTTTGTGCCATGAAAGTAGAGAGAGCTTGGGACATTTTAGACTGGAGCGTTGTTTTCGGATTCGAACGATCTAGAATTGGGTTAATAACACAATTCAGATCCCCACCAAAAATTAATCGGTGTGAGTTTAAGTTGGGTAAAAGTGAAATAATTTTATAAATGAAATTAACATCGTCCCAATTGGGGGTGTACCAGGGCAACAGGGGTGTGAAACAAATGACCAGTGTTTCACCAATGCATGACAGGCAAGTAAAAAGTGAGAAAAATAAACCTTTGGCGGTTACCATCCCAACCCTGAAGAAACTGAACTTTTCCTATATTTGCTTCAAGAACAGAGACAAATTGCAGGCCCCCATTATCAAACCCCCAGTAATCCCTCAACTGACTTAAAACTAGTGGTGGGCCGTTATCGGCGTTAACGCGCTGCGTTAACGCGAGACTCTTATCGCGCGATAAAAAAAATATCGCCGTTAATCTATTCTCCAAGTTGGGTTGGGAGCTGGCTCAAGCTACACAAGCGATGATGACGCAATCTACCCGCGGCCGCGAGGTACACCCGGCTGCAACGCATCATATTCGTCATATCATATTCGTCGTCATCTTAAGTAAACACGGCTGAAAGTGAAAGCTGGTGTAAAAGATCGGTGCAACATTCATTATTTGGACTTTGGTTCGGATTTAAGCCGTCCGACGTAGACTGTGTGGTGTAACAGTTCGGTAAGTAAACACACGACTAACTAATCCGTTCTACCACCTCAAATTCAAAACGAAACATATCACTGAATACCAACGCGCGCGTATTATTCCCAATATATCAAAATAATAAGTTAACACACGACTAATCCGTTCTACCACCTCAAATTCAAAACGAAACATGATATCACTGAATAGCCTACCAGCGCGCGCGTATTATTCTCATTCCAATATATCTTAGTGGTGTAATGTTAACACATAATCTCTGTCTGCGCCCGATTTAAAGAATCGTTGTTGTGTTTCTTTTTAACTGAAAAGACATCAGTTAGAATATTCTAATTTTAAATTTGGGGTTTCATAAGCTCCAAGCCATAATAAACATTAGACCTACTTAAAGCTCCAATATGTAGGAATTTTGTAATAAAATTTCAAAAAATAACTTGCACAGTGTGATATATTTCCTCCAGTTGTGTACTTACAATATCTCAAAAGTCTCCAAAGATTTTTTATTTCAGAGAAATTCCGATTTTAAATAACTGGCCGTCCCGGAAAAGAAATGTCGCGCCTCAGTGACGCAATATCCCTTTTTTCCGGTGTGGACCATGTGATAGGATATTCCACCACACCGGATTTTTTTTTTTTTTTTTTTTTTACAACAACTTTATTGAGGTTTTTTTTCTTATCACAATAAACAATAAAGACGTCTGACAAAGAATAAAAAAAGAATAAAATAAAAAATATGACCCACCACACCGGAATATCGCATGGTCAAATGCGGAAGTGGTGGTTAAAGCGTTATAGCCATAGACTGTATGGTTATAGCTGTTATGGATCACGAACTCTTTGGCGAGTATGGAAGTGCCAACAAAACGAAAGCGTCCATATTCGGATACATTCAGACTGTGTGACAAATGGAGGAATAAAACCCAGATAAATATCGGCCAGGCGTTTTCGAGATGGAGAGAGCTGCGCGTCAATCTTGGACTAGACCGAGACTCTCTCGCGAGTGTATTGATAGACAGGTAAGACATGCAACTGTCAATAATAGCACTTATAAACAAAGTTATATTGCTCTTTGTACTTTGGTAAGGCTTTTTATCACGTGTGGTGACCGAGCTTATGGCAGTACAATTAAATACAATCGGATATGATGTTAAAAAAATATATTTAGTCATTACTTGCAAATGTTCGTTCAAATTTACTTTTAGATATTGGTTTGAACACGTTACACAACACGGCATTAACCATAAAAACGTAAAACTGCACAACATTAACCAAACAAATCATTTGACAAATAGCTGTATGTTGTAACGGGATAATATAGCATAACATTTCACGTTCCTTGCAGTTCATTAATTATGATGAAATAAAATAATACGATCAGACATACAGGTAATACAAAAACGAATAAATTACCTCATCCGTGATCATGATTCATTAATTCCATGTAGATATATCGCTAGATGGTGAAAACGCATTAAAAAAAACGACATCTCCCATCGTCACCTCCTTCATAGCGTCATCAAGCTTCGCCTTTGTTATTGTTGAAACTGCGCCCTCTTGTGGTCAAATACCAAAGTCGCATACTGGAGCTTTAAGTCTCTGCAGCTAGTGAACTTAAATTTTATTTATCTGCAAAATGATGTTGTATACTTACAGTTTTGCACAATATATGTTCTCAAAACTACATGCACCCTTTAAAAAAAAAAAAAAAAAAACATTTAGCAGTTGTTTAGCAGGGTCTGTGTAACCTGTTCTGAAATGGTTTTATTATAATATCGTTATCGCAAGAGGCTGCAATGTATATCACAATATGGATTTTAGGCCATATCGCCCATCCCTAATTGATAGCCTATAGTAGTTGATAATAACATAGGCCTACCTAATGTTGCCTACGGACGGTAACAGTACAGTAGTAACTTTTTACAGTCTATGAGTAGAACAGCTTTCTCAAGCAGTTTGTGATGCATTTTGGAAACAGGAGATGAGCCCCTGGTCTAATGCGCCACCTGGCTTGAGAAACCCGTTCTCAAAGACTTACTTTTATAGTCATTATTTGGGTAGCACACATATTCTGAATGCCTTCGGCAGAATTCAAATGAGCCATTTTAATCTAGATTAATCTAGATTAATTTCAAAATTAATCTAGATTAATCTAGATTAAAAAAATTAATCTATGCCCACCTCTACTTAAAACCATTCCAACCTCTATAAGGAGCAACCCAACCTTTAACCTTATGAAACATTCTCAGTGTGTTAAAACGCTTTTGTGAATAAAGTCTTAACTCAGTGGAGTATCAGTCTATGTCACAGAACCATCAGCTTGTTTGAGTTAAGTTTAGTACAACAAACTATTTGGTTTAAGACGTCAATAAATGCATGCGCAAATTATGATCACCCTTGTGAAAAAGAAGTGTACTTAATAGTATTGAAAGTGTACTTTTTGTGTGCTTCAAATAATAAAAGTATACTTTTTAAAAAGTGCACTTGCAGATAATATAATTAAAATTAAAGACCACTTAAGTGTACTTAAATGGAATACACTTTAATGACAATATTTCTTAACAAATACACTTTGTAATAATATCTAATTAAGCTTAACTTAAAGTAAGTACACTTTCATGACAATATTTCTAAACACACTTAAGTGTACTTTTTAAAAATGCACTTTGTAATAATGTCTAATTAAGTTTTACTTAAAGAAAGTACACTTTCTTCACAATTTCTAAACACACTTAAGTGTACTTTTTAAAAATGCACTTTGTAATAATGTCTACTTAAGTTTTACTTAAAGAAAGTACACTTTCATGACAATATTTCTTAACACACTTAAGTGCACTTTTTACAAATGCACTTTGTAATAATATCTAATTAAGCTTAACTTAAAGTAAGTACACTTTCATCACAATATTTCTAAACACACTTAAGTGTACTTTTTATAAATGCACTTTAAAATAATGTCTACTTAAGTTTTACTTAAACATACATTTTAAATAATTATGATTTTATAGTGTTTTAAAGTTATTAAAGTTATAAGTTATTAAAGGAAATTTATTTTGATATATTGACTAATATACTAAATAAAATAAGAATTTTAATGGAAAACATTTAATGTATTTTAAATGTGTTTAGTCTATAATATACTGTGTGCATTAATGCACTTGAAATGTATTTTTTCAATACATCTGCTTATACAGTATAATCCAGTACAACTTATTGTTGACATTTTTGTCAGTTTTCTACATAATATTTGACAATAAAATGTAATTTATGAGAGGAGTCTTAGCATAATAGTAATGTGTTGTACTTTACATCTGTGAAAAGAATAATTTCAATATCATTATGTTGTTCTAAGTCAATTAAACACACATTTAATTCCTAATCAGACTACACTACACTGAACAAAAATATTGACTTTTAGTTAGGTGAAAAAGTAAAGTTTTGTGAACTTACCAGGGTTATTATAGTTTTGCATTTTTCATTAGTTTTTATTTTTATTTTGTTTTGACTTTTTGTTTTCAAATTCAGTTTAGTTTTAATTAGTTTTTAAAGTGGGTTTGCTAGTTAAGTTTATTTTTTATTTTTTGAAAATGCTTAGTTTTAGTTTAGTTTTTATTAGTTTTAGTGTTAGTTTTAGTCTTTTTTTGTAATTTGGGTTATTTGTCAGGGGCAAGATTCAAAAAGGTCAGAAAAAGTATTGTGTAATAATAACTCAACAAAAAGTCATACAATTTTAGAAAAAAATTCACACCCCATTGAAATTCATTTACCTCTTACAAAATCCACACGCCATACCAAAAAATCTACACATCTTCTATACAGAATTCACACCCTATACAAATACCACAGCTGTACAATTTTCACACCCTATACTAAATTTACCCTATACAGTCAATAGCCTACTCATCTGGATTGAAGCAGCAAACATCCAGTGTAAAGGTAAAAAAATGGCATTACATTATTTAATATTTGAATCACAGCTTATATAGTGTTTTGACATCGACAACCACAACCAAAAAGTGCATTTTACCTCAAACTTGCGAGAACGCGCAATCGCTTCTCGGGTCGACATTAACAGGGACGGACTGACAATCTGTGCGTTCTGGAAAAGTCCAGAACGGCCGTCCAACCGAGGGTCGTCGGCACAAAAAAAAAAATAATAATAAAGCAATATGCACAGCCAACAGCAGGGGCACTAATACGATCACTTATAGGCCTATGCTACGTTTAAAAAAAAAAATTGACGAAGAAGAGTCGGCCTACTAGCCACAGACAGTCTGTACCATAGATATCATATAAAGGCTAGATGGCTCGTCCGCGCTGCTGGCCAATGGAGCTCGACATCCGCACACGGCGGCCATCTTACGACAGGGTGCTCGCTCACTCATAACATGGTGCATGTACTTTTAAATAACCATAACTTTTTCTATTTTCTACCGATTTTCAAACGGTTTGGTTTGTTATAAACGTCAGAGATGTAGCTATTATACTGCATACATATGAATAATTATGTTCAAAATGTTTAAGCATTCAGAAATATAGCCACGTTAATAACGTTTGTAAGAAACCAAACCGTTTGTAAATCCGTCCAGATTTCAGCGAGATAAGAGGATTTGTGTGCGTGCTGCTCACTCACCTTAATTCACAGAGCCCTGTCCTAAGATGGCCGCCGGTGATGCCGGAAGTGACTCCGCCTTGAGCCATCTAGCCTTTATATGATATCTATGGTCTGTACAACTGACAATCTTGCCAATAGAGATCCACTGTAAATCGGGGCTCCAGACCTCGACTAAATGGTATCATTTTGCGACCTTTTTTCATGCCGGTGCAACTAATCATTTGCACTTTTGCCTCTACAAAATTACCCAACTCTCTTTGATTATACCATGTCATTTGCGTTGCGTATGAGAAACATCGAATGACAAACGCTCAAAAAGCGGAACAAAACTTGTTTGATCTTCAGCGCAGAGCATTATCAGCTCGGCCCAAAAAGCAGCGATCGCGGCCAAAGCAGCTGTGCGATCTCGATCACGTGAACATTATTACGCAGAGCTGCGCGATCCACTGAGAAGCAGTTCAATTCAGCGCAGAATTATCTATCTCTATTATAAACCCACAGATGACTATGTGATTTAAGCTGGTTAAAAGCCAGATGAAACAGCGCTGATATTCTCAACATATTGACGCAAAAAAACAGGCGAAACATTGTTCCAAGAACAAACCAGTCAGAAGACATTTCACTCCACAACTTATGAATTAACTGTAGTAAAACAAACTTTTTTGGAAGAAATGTGCCTGTATATATTCATATTCAAAATGCAGTTATATTAATATAGTATAAATGTATTAAATGTTATGCAGTAATGTAATTGTATTTATATTTATAGCCTACTAAATGTTTGAGCTACTGTTTCTGATAACACATACAATAGGTTTATAGAAAAATCAACAAAAAAATCAATAAACAGGCTAGGCTGCTTTCATATTTTTTCAGGAATTTTTTTTTTTTTTTTTTTTAACGCTTGTGAGTCTGAACCAGAATATCAAGATATTTTATTATTTCACATATGATGGTGAAAAATAAAAAAAACACCACCATGTTAAATGTGTATAATAAATATTTTTGAGAATAACAAACAAAAATCCCTTCTAGATTATTTTATCCCTTGAGGTAGCCCTCGCACACAAAAAGGTTGGACCCTGGTATATTAACTATATGTTTTATAATTACAAGTTTGTGTAATTTGGGGTTTCTGTAGCCAGTGACATTTCATTATTTGTATTTTATGGCATTGTACATTTTTTGTTTTTATTTGAAGGCTGAGGCTTCATTAATAAACACAACCCCAATTATCATAATTGGTTTCGAGATGTTACTTACTGTGAATACCTTGTCTGATGGGCTACAGTATTGTGGCATATAGTATCAGGACATCCTTGCTATAGTGTCTGTCGCACACGGCTAGAGGCGAATGGCCGGGTGATGGGCCTATTTGGGAGAAAGTCCAGGGCTGTTTTTTAGCCCCAGTCCGTCCCTGGACATTAACACACTGACAAAATTATATTCAGAATTTAAAATATTTGTATACCACTTTTTAATGTGTGATTGTGTAAAGGTGTTCACGAGATAGAGATACCAACCTTTAGCGAACTTGCTTTCAACGTCGAACGAACACTCGTTCCCTTTCGTTGTCACTCCGAGTTACGTCGGATGGCGACGAATGGGGTTTCGCTTAGAAATCCTATCACCTTCGAGTATATAAAACGAGCCAATGGCAAAGAAATGCCATGGGTCTGCGGAATTTGCATAGCGTAACTCCGCCCCACCCTGGGGGTATATAAGGAAGTGCGCTGGCAACATGCAGATATGTTTTCGCTTCGGAGCCAAGTTCAGTACTTCACTCCACAAGCCTTCTGAGTGTCATCTCAAATCTTTCCGAGACGAGCGGCTCTTCAGTGTGTTGGTGTGACGGCGTTTTCCAGCGAGATTGCATTTCCTGCTGTTGATTTGTGCAGTAATCTGCCGACAGTGAGTGTGTTTCTCCCTGGGCGCTTCAGCACTCTGCTGAGCTTTTCCACTCTCTAAAAGAGCTGCACGCGGCACGTCTTTTTCAAGACGGTTCGCCCGTGTATTTTCTATTTCCTGGATGTGTGTGCGTGTTTCATCTGCCTAACGGTCGCGAGCGCTGTTTTGCGTGCTGGGCTTAATCACGCTCGGCAGCGCTCGTTGATGAGTCATGTTTTCATTGCGGGAAACACCACCATGTTAAATGTGTTTAATAAATATTTTTGAGAATAACAAACAAAAATCCCTTCTAGATTATTTTATCCCTTGAGGTAGCCCTCGCACACAAAAAGGTTGGACCCTGGTATATTAACTATATATTATCACGCTCGGCAGCGCTCGTTGATGAGTCATGTTTTCATTGCGGGAACATGACCACCGCGATGTTTATAGATCGAGACTCAATGATCTCCATGTGAGTAGAGTCCCCTCTGCCACACCCCAATTTATCTCTTCCTCGAGAAGGGATACTTTGGCTGGTGGCCAGGGTGATCTGAGGGTTTGGTGTGGCACAACAACCGACGAGTCAATTCCTCGGGCCACACCCCCCTCCACATCGCAAACCGTGGAGCTTCCGTATGTGCCTGGTTTCTTTCGGGGACCCAGTGTTTCATTCGGGGCTCTGGCGGATGGTGTCATGCACTCACAGCATCACAAGGCGGGCTTGATTCCTCTGGAAATGAAGTTTCGATTGCGTTGCCTCCCACGGGAGTGCCATCGTTGCCGGGACCGATCCAGAGCTTTCAGCCATGCTTTCCCGCCCTCCCCCCGAGCACTGTAAGCTTCTCCCGGACGTGCATCAGGACGCCGGCGCTCCGCGAGAGTCCACGTGACTTTCGCGGCCCGCGGGTGTCCTCCGCCTTTGCTGCTTTCGATCGCACGGCGATCATGGTCTGTATGTTCCCCGTCACTATTGTGGCACGGTCATGCAGTGCTGTGTGTAGCCTGCGCCTTCGATGCAGTGCTGTCCCGGGAGTTCTGTCCGAACCGGCCGCAGTGGAACGCTAGTCCTTCCCTGGCCAACCCTGGCAGAACGCGGAAACTCTAACCACGCCCCTATGCTGGGACGCTATGCCTCCCATGCCGGCCTGGTTGTTCCGCCACGCACACTGCTGACCTCGCTCAGGCGACATCAGTACCTGCGTGATCCTGGGTCAGGTGATGTCCACTAGTGTGGTCCAGACATGGGCTTAGCCAGGTTGATGTGGGGGTGTCTGAGAGTTCATATTCTAAGCTCCCCCATGTCCCAGGCTGGGCTCTTTGGCGGTGTGGCTTCGACCACCTGAAGTAGACTCGGGTCCTGCACCGATGGTCATCCATCCGTGCGGTCTCCTTAGTCTGCTTCCCGCCAAGGCCCCCTCCGTGCGGCTGCTCCCCTCGGGTCTTCACCGGCCCTGAGCAGGAGCAAGTCGCAGGAGGGCGGCGCTGCCCATCTCCGCCCCTTAGACTGCCACGCCAGCCTAAGCAGCACTCTTGAGACAGGCAGCCTGGTCGGCGGTGTGATTGAGGATTGCGCCCAACAGTCTTCGATCACTCTATAAGCAGGCTGAGGACCTTCTGCACCGACAGTCATCTGTCCGTGCGGTCTCCTTAGCCTGCTTCCCGCCGATACCTCCCTTCTGCGATTCCTCCCCTCGAGCCTTCACTGGCTCAGAGCACGAGGAGGTCGCAGGAGGGTGGCACCGCCTGTCTCCGCCCTGTGCCCCGCTAATGCCAGGCCAAGCGGCGCTCCTGAGACGGGCTGCTCAGAGATGGCGTTGAGTTCTTCCCTGGAGACGGTAGCAGGGCCGCTCCTTCCCCCGGTGGAGGGCCGGGGGAGAATCCTTGGTTTTTCCCACCCCGCTGCTCGTCCCACGACGAGCAGCACCCTAAGGTGGTTAAAGAAAGAACTCACTTCCCCATCTCTGAGCACACAGAGTGCGCGGATGACAGTGCGCGTCGCTCACGAGCCTCGCCACTCTCGTCCCCCTCTGTCGCCAGTTCCCTGCCAGAGCACGCCCCAGTGGGACGCTGGTCCTCCCCTGGCCTCCTCTGGCAGGACGCGGCTAATGACCGTGCCCCCGCACCGGGCCGCTATGCCACCCACGCCTGGGCCGGTCATTCCGCCTCGCTGCACCACCGAGGATACGTCTGTGGTCCGTATGACCCCTCTGGTACAGTTCCTGGAAGCCTGGTTAGAGCTTCCCAGGCTGTCCCGCTGGGTCGCGAGGACCATCAGGCTCGGCTACGCGATTCAGTTCGCGCGGTCTCCTCCCCGCTTCAGGGGAGTCCGCTTCACTATGGTCGGTGGCAATGCCCCGGTTATGAGAGCGGAGGTCGCTACCTTACTGGCGAAGGGTGCGATCGAGACTGTCCCTCCAGCCGAAATGAGGTCCGGCTTTTACAGCCCTAACTTCATTGTACCGAAGAAATCCGGTGGTTTACGGCCAATCCTCGACTTGCGCGTCTTGAACCGCTCCCTTCACAGGATGCCGTTCAAGATGCTCACGGCCAAGCGCATTTTCGAGTGCATACGGCCGCAGGATTGGTTTGCAGCGATCGACCTGAAGGACGCCTACTTTCATGTCTCCATTCTTCCTCGACACAGACCGTTTCTACGGTTTGCTTTCGAGGGGCAGGCATACCAGTACACGGTTCTCCCTTTCGGGCTAGCCCTGTCTCCTCGCGTCTTTACAAAGGTCGTCGAGGCAGCCCTTGTTCCCCTTCGGGAACACGGGGTTCGCATCCTGAACTATCTTGACGACTGGCTGATCCTAGCTCACTCTCGAGACCAGGTTTGCGAACACAGGGACCTTGTGCTCTGGCACCTAGCTCGTCTGGGCCTTCGGGTCAGCTGGGAGAAGAGCAAACTCTGCCCCGTGCAGAGGATCTCTTTTCTCGGTATGGAGATCGACTTGGTCGCCATGTGCGCGCAGCTTACGAGCGAGCGCGCGCAATCACTGCTGACTTGCCTTGCCTTTGTGGCTCCTGGACGGGATGAGGCAGGTTTGAGTACCCTACCACCAGCGGTGGTGGCTACCATCACTTCCGCTAGAGCATTGTCCACGAGACATGCCTATGCGTTGAAGTGGAACCTCTTCGTCAACTAGTGTTCTTCTAAAAATCTAGAACCCACGAAATGCCCCATCAGTGTCGTGCTTTCCTTCCTGCAAGAAGGGTTGGAGCAAAGGCAGTCTCCCTCCACCCTGAAAGGGTATGTTGCCGCCATTGCCGCACATTACGACGCAGTTGATGGTAAGTCCTTAGGAAAGCACGACCTGATCGTCAGGTTCCTGAGGGGAGCCAGGAGACTGAATCCTCCTCGTCCTCCCCTCTAACCCTCTTGGGACCTCTCAGTGGTTTTAACTGCCCTGCAGAGTGCTCCCTTTGAGCCTCTGCAATCAGTGGAGCTTAAGTTCCTGTCAATGAAGACAGCGCTCCTGGTTGCATTGGCCTCCATCAAGAGGGTAGGGGACCTGCAGGCATTTTCGGTTGACGAAGCGTGCCTGGAATTCGGACCGGCTAACTCTCACGTGATCCTGAGACCCCGGCCTGGATATATGCCCAAGGTTCCCACCACACCCTTTCGCCAGGTGGTGAACCTGCAAGCGCTGCCTTTGGAGGAGGCAGACCCAGCCTTGGCACTGCTCTGTCCAGTACGCGCACTCCGTGCTTACGTTGACAGGACGCAGTGTTTCAGGACCTCAGACCAGCTCTTTGTCTGTCATGGTGGGAAGCTGAAGGGAAAGGCTCTCTCCAAGCAAAGGTTGTCTCACTGGATAGTGGACGCCATTGCTTTGGCATACCAGCAGCAAGGTCGACCATGCCCCCTTGGTGTGACGGCCCACTCCACCCGGAGTGTGGCATCCTCTTGGGCTCTAGCGCATGGCGCCTCGCCAACAGACATCTGCAGAGCTGCAGGCTGGGCGACACCTAACACATTCGCGAGATTCTATAATCTCCAAGTGGAGCCAGTTTCTTCTCATGTACTCGCTTCAACTAGCCGGTAAGAGATTCTGCTCAGGTGTCTTCGCTTGCTCGCCAATTCCTCTCCACGAACGGGATACGTGCGATATTTTCCTCAGGTGAGCCTGATAAGCCCTGAGTCTCCTCCAGCACTGACGACGTCAACGCCAGAGTTATGCCACCGGCAGCTTCCGCGCTTGGCTAGGTGCCTCCATGTGCATGGTTCCCCTCCGGGCGACCCCCACATGTGTATTCCACTGTAAGCCTCTTTGAGCATGTGCATTTGAGCATTAATACTTATTACTTATTAGTAATTACTAATAGCTTTAAAGGTTTACATTTAGGGAAACATTGCATGCAGGTAGGAGAGAATTTTAGTTTTTTTGCCGTGGTATCGATTCAGTATCGGTATCGAGGTATTTTGGTCTGGTATCGTATCGAAGTAAAAATTTTGGTATTGTGACAACACTAATAAGAAGTGCGTAAGTCAGTGGCATAACTTTGTTTTAAAAAGTGGGTGGGACAGGTGGGGTGGGGGTTGCTAATAAAATGCTAAATAAGATATATGTACAATAACATTACGATGTCCAGCAATCGATTAAAATAGTAGGCTACATGGGGTTTCATTTGTCGTTTAATGAGATGAAGCCTAATATATGTTGTCAGTGCTGAGAATTTTCGTGTGAATAAATACATAGATCTGCATATTAGATCAACGTATTCCTTAATGGTCCAGTGGTAGAACTTTCGCCAACTGTGTCAGAGGTTCTGGGTTCTAATCTGCTCTCGTGCAGTTTTTTTTTTCTCGTATTGTTTTTTTTTTCTCTCATCAAAACCGATTATGTTCATCAGTGGTTGTATATCAAGCAGAGACACGTTTGTGTGCATTATGTTTTGTAATTTCACCAGAACGAATAGAGAATATCTGCAACGGACTGAAGCGCACGTCCGAGTGAAGACAGTGCGGCGTGTGCGCGAGCCACAGCCACTGATCGAAGTGGCAACGAGCACTTTGATCACTTGATTTAAAAAAAAAAACAAATTTCAGTGCTACTGCTAGATCATCTCTTATTTAAAAAAACTAACGAAATGAATGCTCTGCTAGTTAACTTGAGATGTTTTATTTATTTGTAGAATTGGTACGCGAGATGTTTTAAAAAGTGGTGGGGACAATATCGACCCTGGCAAAAAGTGGTGGGGACATGTCCCACCCGCAAATTACGCCTATGGCGTAAGTACATAAACGAATTTCGGTAGAGTTGAGGGAGCATTTTCTTTGAAAACAAAATAATTCCATCTCGTCATCAGCGGCTGCCTCAGATTTCGGGAGTAAATAGAGAGAGAGCTATGTGGATTAATACATCCAGCCACACAACACCTACGACGCTTGGGAAACATTCTCGTCAGTGCAGCAATGGCGGATGTGTACAACTCGCTGTGAACTCGATCAGGGCGGGTCTATGTTAAAACGGCAGTGTCTGTCAACACTTGTGGGCGGGGCCTGTGGCTTTAGTGACGTCACTAAAGCCGCATTCTGAAAACAGGTCGTTGGGAGATACTGCTTATGATTTATGGGGATTAATAAAAAAGGAGTGAGTGGATTTGTATCACTATTGGGTGGTTGTGTACACACACTGCCAACACACATTTATGCCCAAACAGCATGCAAACCATTAAATCTTTACATAGCACCAACATTAAACAGGACAAAATGCTTACTCCAGCATTACAGTGAATATAAGTTTGTCTAAAAACAAAAAACTAAACAAAAGCTGAAGGAATCCAAGGGCACAAAAACAAGAAAACCAAAATTAGTTGTCACCAAATTTTCTGAAGTTGTTGGAAAGTGCTGTTTATGTCAATGTCCCAGGTGCACTCCAAAGTAAATGTGAATGGAAATGTTCCAAAGAGGCAGGAAAGTCAGAAAAAATACCTTGAGGGGGAAAAAAACCCAGAAGGAAAACATTTGTTTATAAAACAGATCCAATCCATTATTATATTTGGCTCAAATGAATGAAAGTGATAGATATACAGTTGCGCTTTAAAGTTTATACCTTGCATTATCTGCAAAATGTTAATAATTTTAGCAATAAGAGGGATCACAAAAATGTATATGTTCTCTTTTTATTTAGTACTACCCTGATGAAACAGTTTATTCTGCAAAGCGTACGCAAACTTTTGACTTCTAACTGTTGATGAATGTGTGATGTGATGAATTACCTCAGTCATCAGGGTCACATCGTAGTAGAAAGCTGGGCAAGGTTCCTTCTATTTCCCACAAACACCAGGATTCCATTGACCATGCCATCTTCACTGACACTGGGCTTGAAGTGATTAAAAATAGAGAACATTTTTATTGCTACTTTACAGGGAATTAAACATAACTTTATCAATTACACAAATATAGATAAATGACCCATGCAAACCCAAGACCCATGCAAATCGAGAAAGGTAATCTTGAATTTTAAGCTTGCTGCACATAGCTATCTTCATGAAGGATGTTCCTGTAGGCTATTTACCACGGTTGACACAGCTCACCTGCAGGTGCTTCAACAGCATTGTGAGCATGGAAAGTTTCCGCGGAGAGGCTCACTTTCGGTGGTTGGACAGTAAGTTTTATAAGTGTCACTGTTTGGGGCAAGGGAGCCAATTGCAACATCATCATCTTGAAGCACAACCTCCAGTAAGATTTCACGAAGGACCAGCGGAGGAAGCTATACATGAACAAAACATAACAATCTGAACTTCTTGTGGTTATAATGATTCCCTTGCATTTTATAAATTGCGTAATAACAAATACATGCCATTTATGTACAACATGTATGTTCAGGGGTTGGTCAACGGTTGCCACTATGAAGGGACAAATGAAGAACATCAGTAAATGACAGTCAACATTTACTATAAATAATAGAGCACCTCAAACAAAATAAATCATACCAGTTTTGTGTGGCTTGTCAGTCCGCCTTCTCTTTCTTTGCTGGATTTCCATGACCGATCTTGATCAATTTATGACATAAAAACACATTAATAATACAGTATATCAAGTTTCATTGCATGAAGATATGACAACTAAAAGTCACACTAACTGTAAAGGCATTTTGCCATCCTTGTAATTTTTTTTTTTTTAAAGGACTAATAACAATAAGAAAGAAAGAAAGAAAGAGTCAAACACCTTGGTGGGAATTTCTCCAGCAAAAGGACAGACCACCATCTTCTTATACTTGGTATGTCTGACTATAGTTGGAAAAAGCACAAGTTTATCAAAACAATTCTTAAACTTACAGAATGTTTTTTAATGAGCTTGGAAAACCCACCTCTGAAAAGTCAAATGTTCCCCCCAAGATGACATAGAGAGCTGCAACATGAATTATGTATTAATAACTGCACATGGGTTTAATTCTGACATGGCACCTGCAGAACCAATAGTAGCCATTGATCCTACCATTAGAATGAAGACTCCACAGCTGCAAGACATCTCTTGTCGAGGTATATCCTAGATATAAGTAAATTACATATGATATCATTTTTAACTAGTACCACTAAATTCCTAATTCATAAAAATTTTCAATCACATTTGGTGTAAAATGAAACATACCTCAAGGTCCTCAGAATAGAATTCTGTCCATGTCCCAGAACACAGGCTCTGAGCAATTTCTCTGTCAAAATAAATGAATGCCCCCCCAGCCAAAAACACATTAAGATATACACTACAAACAGCCAATCAAACAGGGTTTTTAAAAGATAACTACCCTGCAATACTACATATGATTACCAAGTAAATTTGAAATAGAACAGAAAATAATAAAGGCAGAGTTTAACAGGAACTGTCCCGCCTTTATTTTTCCCATGGATTTCTTCTTAATGCAGGGATGCACAAAATTAATTAATATATGACCATAAAATTAAAGTGTGTTGCAAGTAAAGTGTTTCTTAAATTGTATGCAATGAGAAAAAAGCCAATGAAAAAAAAAAAAAAAAAAGAACTGAACATAGAACAAGAGAACACAAAATTCTGTAACAGGAAAACCTGTATATGGCAATGTAAGTGCCATCTCCAAAACCTGGAGTTTTCAGAGAATTGAGAAAATACAATTCACGCAATTTTGGCTTCATGATTGTCACAGTGTCTGGTTTATGTTCCTTGGGTCACCACTAGATGTCCTCCTTCCTCACGGTGTCCAGCACACTCTTGCACTACATTCCCCATGATCCTTGTCTGTTCATTGCACTCAGCTGTCCCTCATCACTGATCATTGCACTCAGCCTGTTTCCCATTATCATTGTCATTTCCCTGTGTATAAATACCCTGCCTGTTTTGTGTTTGTTACGGATTCCTTGTTATTCATCACGCCACTTGTGAGGTCTGTTCCACTCGTTGTTCCTGTTTATTGTTTTATGTTTTGGACAGCCTTTTTGTATTATTGACCCCTGCCTGGACTGTTTTCTGATTTACGGATTTCCCTATTAAATTCCATTTTTGCACTATTGGATCTTCCTGTGTTTCCCTGAGTGTGGATCGTGACAGAAGGAATCCGTCACATATAAGATCCAGCATTATGGGGTTTCGTATCTCTCCCCCTAAGACGGAGAAGGAGAGGAGGGGACGGGTCCAAAATTTGATGGGTCTACACCAGCAGGGCCAGACGGTGGGTTGTCTGGCTCAGACTTTTTGGACCCTCTCTAGAGGCATGGACTACAATGATGCAGCTTTAAAGGATTTTTTTAATGGCTGCCTGGATGACCCATTGCCTGGGTGGGAGATGAAGGGGTTGGAGGTCCTGGACTTTTGGGGGTTCACCAAATACCTCCATCATCGGAGCCAGTGGGACACACCAGTCACGCCAACCATCAAGCCAGCCACCGGATCTGTCTATTGCTGTCCAGGACTGGTTTCCAGTGTGGCCGATTCTCCGCTGATGTCGGCGCGTGTTGCCAGGAGGGCCATCGTGTCTGGGTCTCGTCCCACCAGGGCCGTCCTGCCTGAGTGTCTTCCCACCGAGCCTGCACTTCACGTCACGTCTGCCCAGCCAGAGACTGTTCACGTCACGTCTGCCCAGCCAGAGACTGTTCACATCACGTCTGCTGAGCCGGTGTCTTCGGACAAGATGGCCGCCGCCGAGAGTGTTCCCGTCACGTCTGCCGAGCCTGTGTCTTCGGACAAGATGGCCGCCGCCGAGAGTGTTCCCGTCACGTCTGCCGAGCCTGTGTCTTCGGACAAGATGGCCGCCGCCGAACCTGTTCACGTCACGCCTGCCGAGCCTGTGTCTTCGGACAAGATGGCCACTGCCGAGCTTGGGTCTTTGGACAAGATGGCCGCTGCCGAGCCGGAGCCAGTGTCTGTTCCTGAGCCGGAGCCAGTGTCTGTTCCTGAGCCGGAGCCAGTGTCTGTTCCTGAGCCGGAGCCAGTGTCTGTTCCTGAGCCGGAGCCAGTGTCTGATCCTGAGCCGGAGCCAGTGTCTGTTCCTGAGCCGGAGCCAGTGTCTGTTCCTGAGCCGGAGCCAGTGTCTGTTCCTGAGCCGGAGCCAGTGTCTGTTCCTGAGCCGGAGCCAGTGTCTGTTCCTGAGCCGGAGCCAGTGTCTGTTCCTGTGTCTGTTCCTGTGTCTGTTCCTGTGTCTGTTCCTGTGTCTGTTCCTGTGTCTGTTCCTGTGTCTGTTCCTGTGTCTGTTCCTGTTCCTGTGTCTGTTTCTGTGTCTGTTCCTGTGTCTGTCCCTGAGCCGGTGGTGCCAGTTCCAGTGTCTGTCCCTGTACCTATGTCTGTTCCTGAGCCGGAGCCAGTGTCTGTTCCTGAGCCGGAGCCAGTGTCTGTTCCTGAGCCGGAGCCAGTGTCTGTTCCTGTGTCTGTTCCTGTGTCTGTTCCTGTGTCTGTTCCTGTGTCTGTTCCTGTGTCTGTTCCTGTGTCTGTTCCTGTGTCTGTTCCTGTTCCTGTGTCTGTTTCTGTGTCTGTTCCTGTGTCTGTCCCTGAGCCGGTGGTGCCAGTTCCAGTGTCTGTCCCTGTACCTATGTCTGTTCCTGAGCCGGTGAGGTCGGTGCCTGAGCCGGTGGTGCCAGTTCCAGTGCCTGAGCCGGTGGTGCCAGTTCCAGTGCCGGAGCCGGTGGTGCCAGTTCCAGTGCCTGAGCCGGTGGTGCCAGTTCCAGTGCCTGAGCCGGTGGTGCCAGTTCCAGTGCCTGAGCCGCTGGTGCCAGTTCCAGTGCCTGAGCCGCTGGTGCCAGTTCCAGTGCCTGAGCCGCTGGTGCCAGTTCCAGTGCCTGAGCCGCTGGTGCCAGTTCCAGTGCCTGAGCCGCTGGTGCCAGTTCCAGTGCCTGAGCCGCTGGTGCCAGTTCCTGGGCCTGAGCCCTGGCCGCCCGAGAGGCCTTCTCCGCCCTGGCCGCCCGAGGGGTCTTCTCCGCCATGGCCGCCCGAGGGAAAGTCTCCGCCATGGCCGCCCGAGGGGTCGTCTCCGCCCTGGCCGCCCGAGGGGTCGTCTCCGCCCTGGCCGCCCGAGGGGTCTTCTCCGCCCTGGCCGCCCGAGGGGTCTTCTCCGCCCTGGCCGCCCGAGGGGTCTTCTCCGCCCTGGCCGCCCGAGGGAGAGTCTCCGCCCTGGCCGCCCGAGGGAGAGTCTCCGCCCTGGCCGCCCGGGGGAGAGTCTCCGCCCTGGCCGCCCGAGGGAGAGTCTCCGCCCTGGCCGCCCGAGGGAGAGTCTCCGCCCTGGCCGCCCGAGGGAGAGTCTCCGCCCTGGCCGCCCGAGGGAGAGTCTCCGCCCTGGCCGCCCGAGGGAGAGTCTCCGCCCTGGCCGCCCGAGGGAGAGTCTCCGCCCTGGCCGCCCGAGGGAGAGTCTCCGCCCTGGCCGCCCGAGGGAGAGTCTCCGTCCTGGCCGCCCGATGGACCCTCTGCTCCGCCCTGGCCGCCCGATGGACCCTCTGCTCCGCCCTGGCCGCCCGATGGACTGTCGTCCCCGTCCTGGCCGCCAGATGAGCTGTCACTCCCTGTTTCTGTTCCCCTCCATGGACCTGGCCCCCCATCCCTCCCCCTGATCCTCCACCGTTCCACCTCCCGCCTGGACTCTTGTTTTGTTTGTTTCTATGTCTTGGAGCGTCTGGTAGCCGCTCCGTAGAAGGGGGGTCATGTCACAGTGTCTGGTTTATGTTCCTTGGGTCACCACTAGATGTCCTCCTTCCTCACGGTGTCCAGCACACTCTTGCACTACATTCCCCATGATCCTTGTCTGTTCATTGCACTCAGCTGTCCCTCATCACTGATCATTGCACTCAGCCTGTTTCCCATTATCATTGTCATTTCCCTGTGTATAAATACCCTGCCTGTTTTGTGTTTGTTACGGATTCCTTGTTATTCATCACGCCACTTGTGAGGTCTGTTCCACTCGTTGTTCCTGTTTATTGTTTTATGTTTTGGACAGCCTTTTTGTATTATTGACCCCTGCCTGGACTGTTTTCTGATTTACGGATTTCCCTATTAAATTCCATTTTTGCACTATTGGATCTTCCTGTGTTTCCCTGAGTGTGGATCGTGACAATGATGTGAAAAAATGTTTTCACCCTGTGTTAGTTGTTAGGAAACGCATAATATCAAGGAAATATTCAGAAATATGCCGCTGATTTCAGTTTGCACAACAATTGGTAGTATGTTTATGTATCGCAACATTAAAGCAGACTCACACACAGCATCCAATGCCATGGCACCCAAGATGGGAAGACCACAGCATCCTTGCTCATAATTTCAGGCTACATGTATATTAAAAAAAATATTTTATAGTATATAGTATGTTTAATGTTTAAAGACATTACAAATGTCAGTGATCCTTACAGGTAAGTGGTCCATGGGATGTGCACAAATTGGTGGCAACCATGTCACTATGATATGGCTGTCAACTGGATAGATGTCCACATTCTGGCCGCAAAAAGAAAATTGTTATGAATTGAACAAAATGAATTTATTTATGCTCTCAAACTTTGAGGTTAAACCTGGGAGAGTGCAATCTGTTGCAGCACACAGAAGCAGGAATTCAGCACCTGTGTGAAAAATATCAACATTTAGCTACTTTGAAATTTAATTTTATTTATTATGATTTTAAGTTTTGATTCATGTTTTTGTCTGTTTCTTACATTTCCTTCCACCTCGGAAAGGTTTGTCAGTGTTATTTAAGTCTTTCTGTTTTATGACAATAGAGCCCACAAGTGCTACTTCATCATCAGCATTTGCAGAACGAACTTGAGCCATCTGTCAAGAGAACAGACATTTTCTATTACTTACAAAACAGATTCTTAGTAGTCTTAGTCTTCTAAAAGACCTGGCGTTGCACACAGTGAATATTGTTGGCTCTATGATGAATCAGTTGTAAGTTGTGTTGGAGAATTTTCCCTTGATTCATGTTTAAGTATGATGCAATAAAATGACAAGCATGAAAAAATAGGTCTGAAAAGGATGAGAGAATGGAAAAATACCCAGTTGCATAAGAAATGCAAGGTGTCCAAATACTGTATGAAACAGAACACCATTAGGTGAGGTTCTGAGGTGTTTGACCAATAGAGCTAATTGCGTCAAGGTCATCAGGCGTGACAGAAGAGAAGAGATAAATTTGAGGGTATCTATTGAAGACATGATGATATGAAAAAAGTATAAAAAATGGGTGAAGTGTATTGTAACTTAAGAATGACCAGCTGGCTTCTCCTTTGTTGTTTTTACAATAAAGTTAATTCTTTTGACCTGGAACCTCGACTCTGAGAAACTTCTTTGAGACCTGAGCCAAGAAAGATTTTGAATTTGCCACAACATAATTGGCGAGCCCGAGCCAGGAGTGGAGAAGTTCACATTCCAGTATTGCAGTATTGTGCGGACAAACATATTTTACTTTCGTTTTTAAGTTAGCGATTCAAAAGCCCCCAGCGGTGTCACACATCGATTAACCGGTGGGGAAATATTCCCAGAGTTACATCTCTAACATATTTATATATAAATACAATAGGCCTACCTGATTTTGAACACAAGAGGGCATCATAACACTATGAATGACTTGATTAATTTATTTTTTGGACTAAAAAACTATTCTGGCTGTTTTTAAACTGAAACATAATTCTTACATTAAAAAAAACAAGAATAAAATGGGTTTAGTTGTGATGTTTGTATAATTTAACAAATACATTTTTAGAAGATGAGTCTTTTAGTGTTTCCTTTTTTGACATTCCTTTTATCCCTCGCCATAGCAAAACCGTTTGAGATATTTAATATCCGTTTACAATTTAGCATCTTTAATGTATTTTCATCATGTTGAAAAAGTTTGGTGTAAATAAAACAAACCACTTAGCAGGAGTGGGTAAAATGCAGAGGCTGAATTTGCAAATAAATCCACATTCAAACCAAAATATCTGACTTCCTTTTGGTCGGAGCTAATGACTATAAATTAGAAAGTTGTCTGGCTCGATGAGACCAATATACTTACTGATTTTTGTAATAGTGGGTAAAACTAACCCCCCCACTTTTGTCAAAAACATTTTGAAAGTGAAACACTTCCTGCTACCAGTTGGTGGCGCTATAACTTTGACTCACAATAGTTACATCCATCTGATCGGCCTCTTACCACGAACACACTGCTGAAGTTTCATCAAGATCAGTTAATGTATGCTGAAGTTATACCACTTCGTGTTTCTCTTTTCTCGCCATAAATTTGTTTCCTCACCACGGCCAAACCGTTCGAGATATCAAAAATCCGTCCGCAATTTAGCATCCTTAATGTCTTGACTTCATGCACACCGAGTTTGGTGGCGATTGAATTAATTCTGTAGGAGGAGTACATTAAATTCCACAGCATGCGTTTTTCAAACAACCCATAATAGCCGACTTCCTGTTGGGCTGGCGTATAACTTAAGAATGCGAAAGCTGTTCGGCCCGATGAGATCTATATGTGTGCTGAGTTTCATATTAATTTATACAAGCTAGTTTGATCTATGGACCAAGTTTTCGTACCCCATTCAAGGGGGCGCTGTTGAGCCCCCCTGCCACGCCCGGGTACCAGCTTCAGCCCAGCCCTGATGGCCGCAGGTTCTGACCTATGTGTAAAGTTTCAAGAGTTTTCGAGCATGTTAAGGGCCCCAAAAGCCCCTGAAACCTTGAAAAACAATTATAAAAGCAAACCTCTCCTAACAGACAAATCCCCCCACCCTTCACACACACAGAGACGCAGAGGCAGAGAGAGAGAGAGAGAGAGAATTCTCCAAAAAATCACATTCAAACCAAAATATCTGACTTCCTGTTGGTCAGGGCTAATGAGTGTAAATTAGAAAGTTGTCCGGCTCGAGGAGAACAATATACATACCGATTTTTGTGACTTTACCTAAAACTAAGCCCCCATTTTTGACTAAAGGTGGCGCTACTGAGCCCCTCACCATGCCCGTTTCTGAAACTTTGCACATGTCTACTAGGTAATAAATGTAATGTGTCTGTCGAGTTTCATCCAATTTCAAGCATGCTAAGAGTCTCAAAAGCATCAAAAAAGAATATTAATGTTTGATGCGTTGCCATGGCAACAGTATTAAAGATATCAAAAATCCTTTCACAGGTCTACATCTGCCGTGTGTCTACATTATACACATAAAATTTTAAGCAAATCGGGTAAAAATAAGAGGGTGATTTCAAAGCATTTTGAAAGTGACACACTTCCTGCTGCCAGTTGGTGGCGCTATGATTTTGACTCACAATAGTCACATCCATGTAATCGGCCTTTTACCACGAACACACTGCTGAAGTTTCATCAAGATCAGTTAATGTATGCAGGAGTTATAACACACTTCCTGTTTTCATTATTCGCCATAAATTCGTTTCCACGCCACGGCCAAACCGTTCGAGATATCAAAAATCCGTCTGCAATTTAGCATCCTCAATGTCTTGACTTCATGCTGACCGAGTTTGGAGGAGATTGGATGAATTCTCTAGGAGGAGTACAACAAATTCCACAGCATGCGTTTCCAAACAACCCATAATAGCCGACTTCCTGTTGGGCTGGCGTAAAACTTAGAGCACGAGAGTTGTTCGGCCCGATGAGATCTATATGTGTACCGAGTTTCATATTATTACATGCAAGTGTGTTTGATTTATGGACAAGTGTTCGGATCCCGTTCCAGGGGGCGCTGTCGAGCCCCCCTGCGACGCCCGGGTACCAGCTTCAGCCTGGCCCTGATGGCCACGGGTTCTGACCTGTGTGCAAAGTTTCAAGAGTTTTCGAGCACGTTAAGGGCCCCAAAAGTGCCCGAGAAGTAGAAAAAAAAATAATAAATATAGCTGCGAGCAGCGATTACGGGCCCAAGCCGGTGGCACCGCAACCCCAGTGCCTTTAGTAACCTAAAGGCACCGGGGATGGCGGTGCCGCCGGCTTTGGCCCTCCATCGCTGCTCGCAGCTATATATATATATATATATATATATATATATATTTCTATCTATCTATGTCTATATATATATATATATATGTATATTTACACACACACACATATATATATAAGACAGAAAATATTACTTGTCTTACCTTATTCTGATTTTATGATACACTCAAAATATTCCACAACAAATCCTTTAAATTTAATGTAAAAATAAAAACGAAAGTAAGCAGTGTTGGTCTCACGTAACTCTCTCATTAGAATAAAAAATTTCAATATTTGCGATGCATTTGGATGCTAAACTGTTCTTTATTATAGGCTTTGTACTTCACTCGTGTTCCAATATCGATAGAAAAAATCATCCTCTTCACACGCGCAAAAATGTGCTTGGAAACATCACAGTGGAGCTCTGCTTACTGTGAATGGTACAAATTGTACTACTGACTATTTAAACAGAGCAGTGTAATTCGTATATGTTAGGTTGACTATTTTTATTATTATATTGTATTAGGGCTATAATGAACAGGCTGCGATGTCAAGATTGCAATTCTGGAATGTGTGTGTGTGTGACGCGGTTGCGGTTGAACAGTGGACACATAAAAACATAAATAAAATGTTTAAGTTCATTCCTACTTCCATAGGCATACATTGAAAATGCTCGCTCTACTCCGCACCATTATCAATGTCTGTGCGGACGTCTGTATTTTACTTTCGCTTTTAAGTTAGCGATTTAAAAGCCCTCAGCGGTGTCACACGTCGATTAACTGGTGGGAAAATTTTATCACAGTCACATCCCTAATATATTTATATATAAATACAATAGGCCTACCTGAAAGAGAATTTTACTTGCCCGACCAGAGTATAGCCTGATTAGAACGTCAATAACAAAAAAATAACTTGGGAATCACTAAAACGAGAGATTATTCTAATTTCATTACATTCATTTTAAGTTGCAATCAGCAGTTCATAATAAATGTATTACTGATCAATGGTAACAAGGTTGCCCTGCTGAGGCTCATGCAGCTTCTCCAGGAGAATTGTAAACAAATGAGCGCAGCACACAAAAACGCAACGCAGTTAACAACATACTGACTATAAAAATTACAAATATGGAGTTTTTTATATATTTTCTAACATATGATAAGAGTTAAGCAACCTCATTTGACGAGTAGGCAACTACTTCCTGAATACAATCACAATTGAAACTGTGACATTGATTTCATACAACAGGTTAATAAACAGTTACAATTAAGTCACTTACATTTTAGATGCAATATTGACTGTTTTTGTTCTGTTTCAGCAGCAAAAATAGTTAAACAAAGATCACAGCAGAACCATTGCGCATCTCACAGCAACTTGTTTTCTCATTACTGAATGATTCAGCATTTTGAAACGAATCGGTTGACTTAAAGATTCAATGGTCAATCCATAAACATCTGTCTCAATCATGAATGACTCAGTCATTGGAACGAATCGTTTGAACGAATGAATCAATGACTCGCTCATTAAGATGGTCGCCTGGTGACACCTGATGGCGGTTTAGTGTTATGTTTAAAAGTATAATTTTTTCCAACGTGCACCATTATCAATGTCCGTGCGGACCTCTGTTTTTTACTTTCACTTTTATATTAGCGATTTAAAAGCAGCCGCTCGTGTCACACGTGTTTTAACCGATGGGAAAATATCCTCACAGTCATATACCTAATAAATTTATATTTAAATACAATAGGCCTACCTAGTAAAACGTTTTATATACTATTTTAATATCCTTTTGGACACAAGAGGGCAGTATAGCCCTATGTTTGATTTTTTGTTGAACCAAATAGCACTAAATAGCCTGTTTTTAACTTTTTCATACTCCTTGAATTGCAAAAACAGAATAAAATGGGTTTAGTTCTAATATTTGTATCATTTTACATAAAAATAAATGGTGTATAATTACATTTTTAGAAGTTATGTTGAGATGTTTCCTGCTTCCTTTTTGACATAAATTTAATCCCTCGCCATAGCAAAACCGTTTGAGATATTCAATATCCGTTTACAATTTTGCATTATTAATATATTTTAATCATGTTGAAAAAGTTTGGTGGGAATAAAATAAACCTTTTAGGAGGAGCAACTAAAAACTCAGAGGCTGATTTAGCAAAAAATCCATATTCAGACCAAAATATCCGACACCCTGTTGGTCATAGCTAATAACTGTCAATTAGAAAGTTGTCCGGCTTGATGAGAACAATACACCTATCAAGTTTTGTGATTCTAGGAAAAACTAAGCCCCCATTTTTGACTAAAGGTGGCGCTACTGAGCCATTTCACCACGCCCGTTTCTGAAACTTTGCACATGTCTACTGGATAATAAATGTGATGTGTCTGTCGAGTTTCATGCATTTTCAAACATGTGAAGAGTCTCAAAAGCATCCGAAAAGAATATTAAAGTTTAATGCGTTGCCACGGCAACAGTATCTAAGATATCAATAATCCTTTCACAGGTCTACATCTGCCGTGTGTCTACATTATACACATAAAGTTTTAAGCAAATCGGGTAAAAATAAGAGGGTGATTTCAAAGCATTATGAAAGTGACACACTTCCTGTTGCCAGTTGGTGGCGCTATAACTTTGACTCACAAATGTCACATCCATCTGATCGGCCTCTTACAACGATGCTGAAGTTTCATCAAGATCAGTTAATGTATGCAGATGTTATAACACACTTCCTGTTTGAATTATTCGCCATAAATTCGTTTCCTTGCCACGGCCGAACCGTTCGAGATATCAAAAATCCGTCCGCAATTTAGCATCCTCAATGTCTTGACTTCATGCACACCGAGTTTGGAGGCGAATGGATGAATTTCCTAGGAGGAGTATATCAAATTCCACAGCATGCGTTTCCAAACAACCCATAATAGCTGACTTCCTGTTGGTCTGGCGTAAAACTTGACGAGGGGAAAGTTGTTCGGCCCGATGAGATATATATGTGTACCGAGTTTCATATTAATTCATGTAAGCGTGTTTGATCTATGGACCAAGTTTTGGGACACCGTTCAAGGGGGCGCTGTTGAGCCCCCCTGCCACGCCCGGGTACCAGCTTCAGCCCGTCCCTGATGGCAGGGGGTTCTGACTTGTGTGCAAAGTTTCAAGAGTTTTTGAGCACGTTAAGGACCCCAAAAGCCCCTGAAACCTTGATTAACAATATAAAAGCAATAGTCAAATCCCCCCTCCCCTCACAGACACAGAGACACAGAGAGAGGGAGAGAAAATTCTTCAGAAAATCCACATTCAATTCAAAATATCTGTCTTCCTGTTGGTCAGAGATAGATCATGTAAATTAGAAAGTTGTCCGTCTTGATGAGAACAATACACATACCAAGTTTTGTTGCTGTTGATAAAACTAACCCCCCCACTTATGACTAAAGGTGGCGCTACTGAGCCCCTCACCACGCCCGTTTCTGAAACTTTGCACATGTCTACGGGCTTATAAATGTGATGTGTCTGTCGAGTTTCATGCAATTTCAAGTATGTTGAGAGTCTCAAAAGCATAAAAAAAAAATATTAAAGTTTGAAGAGTTGCCATGGCAACATTATTAAAGATATCAAAAATCCTTTCACAGGTCTACATCTGCCGTGTGTTTACATTAAACACAAAAAGTTTGAAGCAAATTGGGTAAAAATAAGAGGGTGATTTTAAAGCATTTTGAAAGGGACACACTTCCTGCTGCCAGTTGATGGCGCTATAACTTTGACTCACAATAGTCACATTCATGTGATCGGCCTCTTACAACGAACACACTGCTGAAGTTGAATCAAGATCAGTTAATGTATGCAGAAGTTATAACACACTTCCTGTTTCCATTATTCGCCATAAATTTGTTTCCTCGCCACGGCCAAACCGTTCGAGATATTAAAAATCCGTCCGCAATTTAGCATCCTCAATGCCTTGACTTCACGCTGACCGAGTTTGGAGGCGAATGGATGAATTCTCTAGGAGGAGTACATTAAATTCCACAGCATGCGTTTCCAAACAACCCTAAATAGCCGACTTCCTGTTTCGCTGGCGTAAAACTTAGAGCACGAAAGTTGTTCGGCCCGATGAGATATATATGTGTACCGAGTTTCATATTATTATATGCAAGCGTGTTTGATTTATGGACCAAGTTTTCGGACACCGTTCCAGGGGGCGCTGTCGAGCCCCCGTGCCACGCCCGGGTACCAGTTTCAGTCCGTCCCTGATGGCCGCGGCTTCTGACGTGTGTGCAAAATTTCAAGAGTTTTTGAGCATGTTAAGGGCCACAAAAGTGCCCGAAAGGTTGACAAAATAATAATAATAATAAATATAGCTGCGAGCAGCGATTACGGGCCCAAGCCGGTGGCACCGCAACCCCGGTGCCTTTATTTACCTAAAGGCACCGGGGTGGCGGTGCCCCCGGCTTTGGCCCTTCATCGCTGCTCGCAGCTATATTATATATATATATATATATATATATATATATATATATATATATATATATATATATATATATATATATATATATATATATATATATATATATCTTTAATGTATTTTTATCATGTTGAAAAAGTTTGGTGTGAATAAAATAAACCACTTAGGAGGAGTAGCTAAAGTCTGACATATCCAAAAAATCCACATTCAAACCAAAATATCTGACTTCCTGTTGCTCGGAGCTAATGACTGTAAATTAGAAAGTTGTCCGGCTTGATGAGAACAATATAGGTACTGATTTTTGTAACTGTGGGTAAAAGTAACCCCCCCACTTTTGTCAAAAACATTTTTAAAGTGACACACTTCCTGCTGCCAGTTGGTGGCGCTATAACTTTGACTCACAATAGTTACATCCATCTGATCAGCCTCTTACCACGAACACACTGCTGAAGTTTCATCAAGATCAGTTAATGTGTGCAGAAGTTATACCACTTCGTGTTTCTCTTTTCTCGCCATAAATTCGTGTCCTCGCCACGGCCAAACCGTTCGAGATATCAAAAATCCGTCCGCAATTTAGCATCCTCAATGTCTTGACTTCATGCTGACCGAGTTTGGAGGTGATTGGATGAATTCTCTAGGAGGAGTACATCAAATTCCACAGCATGCGTTTTTCAAACAACCCATAATAGCCGACTTCCTGTTGGGCGGAGCTAATAACTTAGAGTGCGGAAGTTGTTCGGCCTGATGAGATCTATATGTGTACCGAGTTTCATATTAATTCATGCAAGCGTGTTTGAAATATGGACCAAGTTTTCGGACCCCATTCAAGGGGGCGCTGTCGAGCCCCCCTGCCACGCCCAGGTACCAGCTTCAGTCCGGCCCTGATGGCCGCAGGTTCTGACCTGTGTGAAAAGTTTCAAGAGTTTTTGAGCACGTTAAGGGCCCCAAAAGCCCCTGAAACCTTGAAAAACAAAGATTAAATGGAATAGACAAATCCCCCCCACCCCCTCCACACACACACACACACACACAGAGAGAGAGAGAAAATTCTCCAGAAAATCCACATTCAAACCAAAATATCTGACTTCCTGTTGGTCTGAGCTAATGACAATAAATTAGAAAGTTGTCCGGCCTGATGAGAACAATATACGTACCAAGTTTTGCGATTCTAGGAAAAACTAAGCCCCCATTTTTGGCTAAAGGTGGCGCTACTGAGCCATTCCACCACGCCCATTTCTGAAACTTTGCACATGTCTACTGGATAATAAATGTGATGTGTCTGTCGAGTTTCATGCAATTTCAAGTATGTTAAGAGTCTCAAAAGCTTAAAAAAAGAATATTAAAGTTTGAAGCATTGCCACGGCAACAGTATCTAAGATATCAATAATCCTTTCACAGGTCTACATCTGCCGTGTGTCTACATTATACACATAAAGTTTGAAGCAAATCGGGTAAAAATAAGAGAGTGATTTCAAAGCATTTTGAAAGTGACAAACTTCCTGCTGCCAGTTGGTGGCGCTATAACTTTGACTCACAATAGTCACATCCATGTGATCGGCCTCTTACAACGAACACACTGCTGAAGTTTCATCAAGATCAGTTAATGTATGCAGAAGTTATAACACACTTCCTGTTTCCATTATTCGCCATAAATTCGTTTCCTCGCCACGGCCAAACCGTTCGAGATATCAAAAATCCGTTCGCAATTTAGCATCCTCAATGTCTTGACTTCATGCTGACCGAGTTTGGAGGCGAATGGATGAATTTCCTAGAAGGAGTACATCAAAATCCACAGCATGCGTTTCCAAACAACCCATAATAGCCGACTTCCTGTTGGGCTGGCGTAAAAAGTAATAGTACGAAAGTTGTTCCGCCCGATGAGATCTATATGTGTACTGAGTTTCATATTATTACATGCAAGCGTGTCTGATTCATGGACCAAGTTTTCGGACTTCGTTCAAGGGGGCGCTGTTGAGCCCCCCTGCCACGCCCGGGTACCAGCTTCAGCCCGGCCCTGATGGCCGCGGGTTCTGACCCGTGTGCAAAGTTTCAAGAGTTTTCGAGCATGTTAAGGGCCCCAAAAGTGCCCGAAAGGTTGACAAAAAAATAATAATAATAAATAATCCTACCGAAAACAATAGGGCCTTCGCCCTTTCAGGGCTTGGGCCCTAATAAATATAGCTGCGAGCAGCGATGGAGGGCCAAAGCCGGCGGTACCGCCACCCCGGTGCCTTTAGGTAACTAAAGGCACCGGGGTTGCGGTGCCACCGGCTTGGGCCCGTAATCGCTGCTCGCAGCTATATTTATTATTATTATTATTATTTTGTCAACCTTTCGCTATATTTTTTTATATATATATATATATATATATATATATATATATATATATATATATATACATACATACATACACACACATACATATATATATATGTATATATATATATATATATATATATATATATATATATTATTGTTCAAAAGTTTGGGGTCAGTAAGATTTTTAATGTTTTTAGGAGAAGTCTCTTCTGCTCACCAAGGCTGCATTTATTGATTAAAAATACAAACAAAAACAGTAATATTGTGAAATATTATTCCAATTTAAAACAGCTGTTTTCAATTTCTAAATATTTTACATAGTAATTCATTTCTGTGATCAAAGTTGAGTTTTCAGCATCATTACTCCAGTCTTCAGTGTCACATGATCCTTCAGAAATCATACTAATATGATGATTGATGCTCAATAAATATTCATTATTATTTTCAATGTTGAAAACAGTTGTGTACAGATTTTTTTTTTTTCAAAATGCTTTGATGAATGTAAAGTTCAAAAGAACAGCATATATTTCAAATATATATATTTTTAACATTATAAATGTCTTTACTGTAACTGTTGATCAGTTTAACTCATCCTTCATAAATAAAAGTACTGATTTATTTTATTTATTTCCCCAAAAAATAAAATTTTAATTATTACTAACCCAAAACTTTTGAGCGGTAGTGTTTAACGTTACAAAAGCTTTAGATTTCAGATAAATGCTGTTCTTTTGAACTTTCTATTCATCAAAGACTGTACACAACTGTTTTCGACATTTAAAATAATAATGAATGTTTCTTGAGTATCAATCATCATATTAGAATAATTTCTGAAGGATCATGTGACAGTGACGACTGGAGTAATGATGCTGAAAACTCAGCTTTGATCACAGGAATAAAACAGTTTAACAGTTTAAAATATATTAAAATAGAAAGCAGCTGTTTTAAATTGGAATAATATTTTACAATATTACTGTTTTTGTTTGTATTTTTAATCAAATAAATGCAGCCTTGGTGAGCAGAAGAAACTTCTCTGTTATGTGCGCGCCACAGACTGCACGCACGTCCGCTTAGAGTTCCGCCTTTTGCCTTCCGTCAATATTACGTTATTAGAAAAATATTTTTTTAGAGAATCGATTTTTTGACATTTGTGAATCGATTCATAATCGTCCACGTCCGCATCGCGATGCATCTAAGAATAATTTTTTTCTCCCACCCCTAGATTTCATACAACAGGTTAATAAACAGTTACAATTAAGTCACTTACATTTTAGATGCAATGTTGACTGTTTTTGTTCTGTTTCAGCAGCGAAAATAGTTAAACAAAGATCACGGCAGAACCATCACGCATCACGTGTTTTCTCATAACTGAACGATTCAGCATTTTTAACGAATCGGTTGACTCAAAGATTGAATGATCAATCCATAAACATCTGTCTTAATCATGATCGACTCATTCGAACAAATCGTTTGAACGAATGAATCAATGACTCGCTTATTAAGATGGATGCCTGGCGACACCTAATGGCGGTTTAGTGTTGTTTAAAAGCATCATTCTTTCCCACATGTGTGTGATTTGTGTGTGCAACATTATCATTATTTTTCTTACACTATTATATTAGCGATTTAAAAGTACCCACTCGTGTCACACGTCGATTAACCGGTGGGAAAATATCCTCAGACACATACCTAATACATGTATATTTAAATACAATATTGGCCTACCTGGTAAAAAGTTTTATATACTATTTTGATGTCCTTTTGGACACAAGAGGGCAGTATAGCCCTATGTTTGCTTTTTTTGTTGAACCAAATAGCACTAAATAGCCTGTTTTAACTTTTTCATTCTTCTTGAATTGCAAAAACAGAATAAAATGGGTTTAGTTGTGATATTTGTATACTTTTATATAGAAATAAATGGTATATAATTACATTTTTAGAAGATTTTTAGTGTTTCCTTTTTGGACATTATTTAATCCCTCGCCATAGCAAAACCGTTTGAGATATTTATTATCCATTCACAATTTAGCATATTTAATGTAGTTTCATCATGTTGAAAAAGTTTGGTACGAATAAAATAAATAGTTTAAGAGGAGTGGCTAAAAATTCAGAGGCTGATTTTGCAAAAAAATAAACATTCAGACCAAAATATCTGACTTCCTGATGGCCAGAGCTATTGAATGTAAATTAGAAAGTTGTCCGGCTTGATGAGAACAATATACAAACTATTTTTGCTTTACTGTAGTTAAAACTAACCCCCCCACTTTTGTCAAAAGCATGTTGAAAGTGACACACTTCCTGCTACCAGTTGGTGGCGCTATAACTTTGACTCACAATAGCTACATCCATCTGATCGGCCTCTTACCACGAACACACTGCTGAAGTTTCATCAAGATCAGTTAATGTATGCAGAAGTTATTCCACTTCCGTGTTTCTCTTTTCTCGCCATAAATTCGATTCCTCGCCACAGACAAACCGTTCGAGATATCAAAAATCCGTCCGCAATTTAGCATCCTCAAAGTCTTGACTACATGCACACCGAGTTTGAAGGGGACACGGTGAATTTTCTAGGAGGAGTATTTCACATTCCACAGCAAGCGTTTTCCAAACAACCCATAATAGCCGACTTCCAGTTGGGCTGGCGTAAAACTTGACGGGGTAAAGTTGTTCGGCCCGATGAGATCTATATGTGTACCGAGTTTCATATTAATTCATGCGAGCGTGTTTGATATATGGATCAAGTTTTAGAACCCCGTTCAAGGGGGCGCTGTTGAGCCCCCCAGCAACGCCCGGGTACCAGCTTCAGCCCGGCCCTGATGGCCGTGGGTTCTGACCTGTGTGCAAAGTTTCAAGAGTTTTTGAGCACGTTAAGGACCCCAAAAGCCCCTGAAACCTTGATTAACAATATAAAAGCAATAGTCAAATCCCCCCCTCCCCTCACACACACACAGACACAGAGAGAGGGAGAGAAAATTCTTCAGAAAATCCACATTCAAACCAAAATATCTCTCTTCCTGTTGGTCGGAGATGGTTCATGTAAATTAGAAAGTTGTCCGTCTTGATGAGAACAATACACATACCAAGTTTTGTTGCTGTTGATAAAACTAACCCCCCCACTTATGACTAAAGGTGGCGCTACTGAGCCCCTCACCACGCCCGTTTCTGAAACTTTGCACATGTCTACTGGATAATAAATGTGATGTGTCTGTCGAGTTTCATGCAATTTCAAGTATGTTAAGAGTCTCAAAAGCATAAAAAAAGAATATTAAAGTTTGATGCGTTGCCACGGCAACAGTATCTAAGATATCAATAATCCTTTCACAGGTCTACATCTGCCGTGTGTCTACATTGTAGACATAAAGTTTGAAGCAAATCTGGTAAAAATAAGACAGTGATTTCAAAGCATTTTGAAAGTGATGTACTTCCTGCTGCCTGTTGGTGGCGCTATAACTTTGACTCACAATAGTCACATCTGTGCGATCGGCCTCTTACAACGAACACACTGCTGAAGTTTCATCAAGATCAGTTAATGTATGCAGAAGTTATAACACACTTCCTGTTTCATTTTTTCGCCATAAATTCGTTTCCTCGCCACGGCCAAACCGTTCGAGATATCAAAAATCCGTCCGCAATTTAGCATCCTCAATGTCTTGACTTCATGCACACCGAGTTTGGAGGCGAATCGATGAATTCCCTAGGAGGAGTACATTAAATTCCACAGCATGCGTTTCCAAACAACCCTAAATAGCCGACTTCCTGTTGGGCTGGCGTAAAACTTAGAGCACGAAAGTTGTTCGGCCCGATGAGATCTATATGTGTACCGAGTTTCATATTATTACATGCAAGCGTGTCTGATTTATGGACAAGTGTTCGGATCCCGTTCCAGGGGGCGCTGTCGAGCCCCCCTGCCACGCCCGGGTACCAGCTTCAGTCCGGCCCTGATGGCCGCGGGTTCTGACCTGTGTGCAAAATTTCAAGAGTTTTAGAGCATGTTAAGGGCCCCAAAAGTGGCCGAAAGTTTGACAAAATAATAATAATAATAATAAATATAGCTGCGAGCAGCGATTACGGGCCCAAGCCGGTGGCACCGCAACCCCGGTGCCTTGGCGGTGCCGCCGGCTTTGGCCCTCCATCGATGAAGAGTTCAGATGCAAAAGCCTCTAAGTGCCATCTGAAATTTTTTTCTTGAATGATCATTTTTATCAAGCTCGTATATTTAAGTTCAGTAATTTCACTTAAATGGTAATGCAAATTACCTATTAATTGTCATTTAAGTGAAATTACTGAACTTAAATATACGAGCTTGATAAAAATGATCATTCAAGAAGAAAATTTCAGATGGCACTTAGAGGCTTTTGCATCTGAATTCTTCATATATATACATATAAGTAAATATAAATATATATATAGAAAAGACAGAAAATATTACTTGTCTTACCTTATTCTGATTTTATGATACACTCAAAATATTTCACAACATATCCTTTAAATTTAATGTAAAAATAAAAACGAAAGTAAGCCGTGTTGGTCTCACGTAACCCTCTCATTAGAATCAAAAATGTTTCAACATTTGCGATGTATTTGGATGCTAAACTATTCTTTATTATATGCTTTGTACTTCACTCGTGTTCCAATATCGATGGAGAAAATTATCCTCTTCACACGCGCAAAAATGTGCTTGGAAACATCACAGTGGAGCAGTGCTTACTGTGAATGGTACAAATTGTACTACTGACTATTTAAACAGAGCAGTGTAATTTGTATATGTCAGGTTGACTATATGTCAGGTTGACTATTTTATTATTATATTTTATTAGGGCTATAATGAACAGGCTGCGATGTCAAGATTGCAATTCTGGAATGTGTGTGTGTGTGTGTGTGTGTGTGACGCGGTTGCGATTGAACAGTGGACACATAAAAACATAAATAAAATGTTTTAGTTCATTCGTACTTCCATAGGAATACATTGAAAATGCTCGTTCTACTCCGCACCATTATCAATGTCTGTGCGGACGTCTGTATTTTACTTTCGCTTTTAAGTTAGCGATTTAAAAGCCTTCAGTGGTGTCACACATCGATTAACCGGTGGGAAAATTTTGTCACATTCAGATCCCTAATATATTTATATATAAATACAATAGGCCTACCTGAAAGAGAATTTTACTTGCCCGACCAGAGTATAGCCTGGTTAGAACGTCAATAACAAAAAAATAACTTGGGAATCACTAAAAAGAGAGATTATTCTAATTGCATTACATTCATTTTAAGTTGCAATCAACAGTTAATAATAAATGTACTGATCAATGTTAACAAGGTTGCACTGCTGAGGCTCGTGCAGCTTCTCCAGGAGAATTGTAAACAAATGAGCGCAGCACACAAAAAAGGAACCCAGTTAACAACATAATGACTATAAAAATTACAAATATGGAGTTTTTATATATTTTATAACATATGATAGAGTTAAGCAACCTCACTTGACGAGTAGGCTACTATTTCCTGAATGCAATCACGATTGAAACTGTGACATTGATTTCATACAACAGGTTAATAAACAGTTACAATTAAGTCGCTTACATTTTAGATGCAATATTGACTGTTTTTGTTCTGTTTCAGCAGCAAAAATAGTTAAACAAAGATCACAGCAGAACCATCGCGCATCTCACAGCAACTTGTTTTCTCATTACTGAATGATTCAGCATTTTGAAACGAATCGGTTGACTCAAAGATTCAATGGTCAATCCATAAACATCTGTCTCAATCATGAATGACTCAGTCATTGGAACGAATCGTTTGAACGAATGAATCAATGACTTGCTCATTAAGATGGTCGCCTGGCGACACCTAATGGCGGTTTAGTGTTATGTTTAGAAGTATCATTCTTTCCAATGTGCAACATTATCAATGTCCGTGCGGACGTCCGTTTTTTACTTTCACTTTTATATTCACTTTTATACTTTTGCTAGTTGCTTTCAAGATGTGATTCCTACTAAATTTTTTAAGCAGGTTGTATGTACTATTGGTTCTGACTTGTTGTCTATTATCAACAAATGTCTCTACACCGGGGTTGTTCCTAACAGCCTGAAATGCCTCGGTCTTGCCGAAACTTAAAAGAGCTAGCTTGGATTCATCAATTCTAAGCAACTACCGCCCCATTTCAAATTTACCTTTTATTTCTAAAATTTTAGAAAAAGCGGTTCTATGCCAACTCCAGTCTTTTTTAACTGATAGTCAGATCTACGAGAAATTTCAGTCTGGTTTTAAATTACGTCATAGTACAGAATCTGCACTTCTACGAGTCATGAATGATGTTCTGCTCAGTACTGACACAGGGCAATCTGTAGCTCCCGTCCTTTTAGACCTTAGCTCTGCTTTTGACCTTGTCGACCATGATATTTTAATCTCTCGTCTTGAGGCATGTACAGGTTTTAAGGGCATGGTGTTGAAATGGTTCCGCTCATATTTGTCTAACAGAAGCTATTCTGTTCGTATCGGGAAACAGTGCTCATCTAGAATGAAACTTGGGTGTGGTGTTCCGCAGGGTTCTATTCTTGGGCCAGAACTGTTTAATCTGTATATGTTACCTTTAGGTTCTATTTTAACTAAACATGGGATTTCTTTTCACCTGTATGCCGACGATACCCAAATTTACCTGCCTCTAAAGCGTGACGACAGGTCTGCTTTACAGCCACTACTGGACTGTATAGATGACCTGAAATCATGGCTTACAGGTAACTTTTTGAGTCTGAATGAAAACAAGACGGAAATTATCGTGTTTGGCCCCAGTGATCGTAGTACACATGTTTGTGACCTCCAAACGTTGTCACCTTACAGTACCACCTGTATTCGGAATCTGGGGGTCTGGATTGATAACAACATTACCCTTGAAAAGCAGATAAGTGCGGTGGTAAAGTCTTGCTTCTTTCACCTCCGTCTCTTAGCAAAGGTTAAACCATTTTTGTCTAGTAAGCACTTTGAGATAGCTATGCATGCTTTTGTAACATCCAGATTGGACTATTGTAATTCTTTATATATTGGGATCTCTCAGAAACACATCACCCGTCTA
The DNA here is from genome assembly GCF_964197995.2 of Scardinius erythrophthalmus. Lineage (NCBI taxonomy): Eukaryota > Metazoa > Chordata > Actinopteri > Cypriniformes > Leuciscidae > Scardinius > Scardinius erythrophthalmus. The sequence continues at coordinate 7,988,257 of NC_138241.1, read as the reverse complement.
CAAATAGTCCAAAATGCAGCTGCACGCCTTCTCAAAGGAAAACGAAAATTTGAACATATTACACCGGTTCTGATTTCGCTTCATTGGCTACCGATTAAATTTCGAATAGATTTTAAAGTTTTGCTTTTTGTTTTTAAATCTATACAGAACTTAGCTCCCCAGTACTTATCTGAAATGCTTTATCCAGAAATTAAGTCAAGATCACTAAGATCGGGGGACTCGAACCTACTTTCTGTCCCTAGGACCAGACTAAAAAATAGGGGTGATCGTGCTTTCGCAGCTTATGGGCCTAAGCTATGGAATAGTCTACCCCACAATATCAGATCTGCCCAAACTCTGACACTTTTTAAAATCTCTCTGAAAACGCATCTCTTTTCACTAGCTTTTAATATACCCTGACTTGAGCGACTTCTTCTCTTTGATGTGTATCTTTGCTGGTTTTTGTGCTTACTGTCTACCCTTATTGGCCTTGTTAAGCACTTTGGTCAACATCAGTTTTTTTTAAATGTGCTATATAAATAAAATTGTTGTTGTTGTTGTTAGCGAATTAAAAGCACCCGCTCGTGTCACACGTCGATTAACCAATGGAAAAATACCCTCACAGTCATATACCTAATAAATTTATATTTAAATACAATAGGCTTACCTAGTAAAACGTTTTATATACTATTTTGATATCCTTTTGGACACAAGAGGGCAGTATAGCCCTATGTTTGCTTTTTGTTGAACCAAATAGCACTAAATAGCCTGTTTTTAACTTTTTCATACTTCTTGAATTGCAAAAACGGAATAAAATAGGTTTAGTTCTAATATTTGTATAATTTTGTATAAAAATAAATGGTGTATAATAAAATTTTTAGAAGTTATGAGATGTTTCCTGCTTCCTTTTTGACATTAATTTAATCCCTCGCCATAGCAAAACCGTTTGAGATATTCAATATTAGTTTACAATTTAGCATCATTAATATATTTTTATCATGTTGAAAAAGTTTGGTGGGAATAAAATAAATAGTTTAAGAGGAGTGGCTAAAAATTCAGAGGCTGATTTAGCAAAAAATCCATATTCAGACCAAAATATCTGACTTCCTGATGGCCGGAGCTGATGAATGTAAATTAGAAAGTTGTCCGGTTTGATGAGAACAATATACAAACTATTTTTTTTTCACTGTATTTAAAACTAACCCCCCCACTTTTGTCAAAAGCATGTTGAAAGTGACACACTTCCTGCTGCCAGTTGGTGGCGCTATAACTTTGACTCACAATAGTTACATCCATCTGATCGGCCTCTTCCCACGAACACACTGCTGAAGTTTCATCAAGATCAGTTAATTTATGCAGAAGTTATTCCACTTCTTGATTCTCTTTTCTCGCCATAAATTCGATTCCTCGCCACGTCCTTACCGTTCGAGATATCAAAAATCCGTCCGCAATTTAGCATCCTCAATGTCTTGACTACATGCACACCGAGTTTGGAGGGGACACAGTGAATTTTCTAGGAGTAGTACTTCACATTCCACAGCAAGCGTTTTCCAAACAACCCATAATAGCCGACTTCCTGTTGGGCTGGCGTGAAACTTGACAGAGGGAAAGTTGTTCGGCCCGATGAGATCTATATGTGTACCGAGTTTCATATTATTTCATGCAAGCGTGTTTGATATATGGACCAAGTTTTCAAACTCCGTTCAAGGGGGCGCTGTTGATCCCCCCTGCCACGCCCCTTTCTGAAACTTTTCACATGTCTACTGGCTAATAAGTGTTATTTGTCTGTCGAGTTTCATCCAATTTCAAGCATGCTAAGAGTCTCAAAAGCATCAAAAAAGAATATTAAAGTTTGAAGCATTGCCACGGCAACAGTATCTAAGATATCAATCATCCTTTCGCAGGTCTACATCTGCAGTGTGTCTACATTATACACATAAAGTTTGAAGCAAATCAGGTAAAAAGAAGAGGGTGATTTCAAAGCATTTTGAAAGTGACACACTTCCTGCTGCCAGTTGGTGGCGCTATAACTTAGACTCACAATAGTCACATCAGTGTGATCGGCCTCTTACAACGAACACACTGCTGAAGTTTCATCAAGATCAGTTAATGTATGCAGAAGTTATAACACACTTCCTGTGTCCCATTATTCGCCATAAATTCGTTTCCTCGCCACGGCCAAACCGTTCGAGATATCAAAAATCCTTTCGCAATTTAGCATCCTCAATGTCTTGACTTCATGCACACAGAGTTTCGAGGGGATTGGATGAATTCTCTAGGAGGAGTATTTCAAATTCCAGAGCGTACGTTTTTCAAACAACCCATAATAGCTAACTTCCTGTTGGGCGGAGCTAATAACATAGAGTGCGGAAGTTGTTCGGCCTGATGAGATCTATATGTGTACCGAGTTTCATACTAATACGTTCTTGTATGTGTCCAAGATTTCAGATTGCATTCTAGGTGGCGCTGTTGAGCACCCCTGCCACGCCCGGGTACCAGCTTCACCTCGGCCCTAATGGCCGCGGGTTCTGACCAGTGTGCAAAGTTTCATGAGTTTTCGAGCATGTTAAAGGCCCCAAAAGCCCCCGAACCCTTGAAGAACAATAATAATAATAATAATAATAATCCTAACGAAAACAATAGGGCCTTCGCCCTTTCAGGGCTTGGGCCCTAAATATAGCTGCGAGCAGCGATTACGGGCCCAAGCCGTTGGCACCGCAACCCCGGTGCCTTTAGTTACCTAAAGGCACCGGGGTGGCGGTACCACCGGCTTGGGCTCTCCATCGCTGCTCGCAGCTATATTTATATATATATATATATATATAATATATATATATAAATATATATATAAACAATAATATATATATATATAAACAATGATATATATATATATATATATATATATATATATATATATATATATATATATATATATATATACATATATATGTATGTGTGTGTATGTGTGTATGTATGTATGTATGTATGTATATATATATATATATATATATATATATATATATATATATATATATACATTCATACATACATACACACACATACATATATATGTATATATATATATATATATATATATATATATATATATATATATATATATATATATATATATATATATATATATATATATATTATTGTTTAAAAGTTTGGGGTCAGTAAGATTTTTAATGTTTTTAGGAGAAGTCTCTTCTGCTCACCAAGGCTGCATTTATTGATTAAAAATACAAACAAAAACAGTAATATTGTGAAATATTATTCCAATTTAAAACAGCTGTTTTCAATTTTTAAATATTTTATATAGTAATTCATTTCTGTGATCAAAGTTGAGTTTTCAGCATCATTACTCCAGTCTTCAGTGTCACATGATCCTTCAGAAATCATACTAATATGATGATTGATGCTCAATAAATATTCATTATTATTTTCAATGTTGAAAACAGTTGTGTACAGATTTTTTTTTTCAAAATGCTTTGATGAATGTAAAGTTCAAAAGAACAGCATATATTTCAAATATATATATTTTTAACATTATAAATGTCTTTACTGTAACTGTTGATCAGTTTAACTCATCCTTCATAAATAAAAGTACTGATTTATTTTATTTATTTCCCCCAAAAATAAAATTTTAATTATTAGCCTACTAACCCAAAACTTTTGAGCGGTAGTGTTTAACGTTACAAAAGCTTTAGATTTCAGATAAATGCTGTTCTTTTGAACTTTCTATTCATCAAAGACTGTACACAACTGTTTTCGACATTTAAAATAATAATGAATGTTTCTTGAGTTTTAATCATCATATTAGAATAATTTCTGAAGGATCATGTGACAGTGACGACTGGAGTAATGATGCTGAAAACTCAGCTTTGATCACAGGAATAAATAACAGTTTAAAATATATTAAAATAGAAAGCAGCTGTTTTAAATTGGAATAATATTTTACAATATTACTGTTTTTGTTTGTATTTTTAATCAAATAAATGCAGCCTTGGTGAGCAGAAGAAACTTCTCTGTTATGTGCTTCACAGACTGCACGCACATCCGCTTAGAGTTCCGCCTTTTGCCTTCCGTCAATATTACGTTATTAGAAAAATATTTTTTTAGAGAATCGATTTTTTGACATTTGTGAATCGATTCAGAATCGTCCACGTCCGCATCGCGATGCATCTAAGAATAATTTTTTTTTCCCACCCAGATTTCATACAACAGGTTAATAAACAGTTACAATTAAGTCACTTACATTTTAGATTCAATGTTGACTGTTTTTGTTCTGTTTCAGCAGCGAAAATAGTTAAACAAAGATCACGGCAGAACCATCACGTGTTTTCTCATAACTGAACGATTCAGCATTTTTAACGAATCGGTTGACTCAAAGATTGAATGATCAATCCATAAACATCTGTCTTAATCATGATCGACTCATTCGAACAAATCGTTTGAACGAATGAATCAATGACTCGCTTATTAAGATGGATGCCTGGCGACACCTAATGGCGGTTTAGTGTTGTTTAAAAGCATCATTCTTTCCCACATGTGTGTGATTTGTGTGTGCAACATTATCATTATTTTTCTTACACTATTATATTAGCGATTTCAAAGTACCCACTCGTGTCACACGTCGATTAACCGGTGGGAAAATATCCTCAGACACATACCTAATACATGTATATTTAAATACAATATTGGCCTACCTGGTAAAAAGTTTTATATACTATTTTGATGTCCTTTTGGACACAAGAGGGCAGTATAGCCCTATGTTTGCTTTTTTTGTTGAACCAAATAGCACTAAATAGCCTGTTTTAACTTTTTCATTCTTCTTGAATTGCAAAAACAGAATAAAATGGGTTTAGTTGTGATATTTGTATACTTTTATATAGAAATAAATGGTATATAATTACATTTTTAGAAGATTTTTAGTGTTTCCTTTTTGGACATTATTTAATCCCTCGCCATAGCAAAACCGTTTGAGATATTTATTATCCATTCACAATTTAGCATATTTAATGTAGTTTCATCATGTTGAAAAAGTTTGGTACGAATAAAATAAATAGTTTAAGAGGAGTGGCTAAAAATTCAGAGGCTGATTTTGCAAAAAAATTCACATTCAGACCAAAATATCTGACTTCCTGATGGCCAGAGCTATTGAATGTAAATTAGAAAGTTGTCCGGCTTGATGAGAACAATATACAAACTATTTTTGCTTTACTGTAGTTAAAACTAACCCCCCCACTTTTGTCAAAAGCATGTTGAAAGTGACACACTTCCTGCTACCAGTTGGTGGCGCTATAACTTTGACTCACAATAGCTACATCCATCTGATCGGCCTCTTACCACGAACACACTGCTGAAGTTTCATCAAGATCAGTTAATGTATGCAGAAGTTATTCCACTTCCGTGTTTCTCTTTTCTCGCCATAAATTCGATTCCTTGCCACAGACAAACCGTTCGAGATATCAAAAATCCGTCCGCAATTTAGCATCCTCAAAGTCTTGACTACATGCACACCGAGTTTGAAGGGGACACGGTGAATTTTCTAGGAGGAGTATTTCACATTCCACAGCAAGCGTTTTCCAAACAACCCATAATAGCCGACTTCCAGTTGGGCTGGCGTAAAACTTGACGGGGTAAAGTTGTTCGGCCCGATGAGATCTATATGTGTACCGAGTTTCATATTAATTCATGCGAGCGTGTTTGATATATGGATCAAGTTTTAGAACCCCGTTCAAGGGGGCGCTGTTGAGCCCCCCAGCAACGCCCGGGTACCAGCTTCAGCCCGGCCCTGATGGCTGTGGGTTCTGACCTGTGTGCAAAGTTTCAAGAGTCTTTGAGCACGTTAAGGACCCCAAAAGCCCCTGAAACCTTGATTAACAATATAAAAGCAATAGTCAAATCCCCCCCTCCCCTCACACACACACAGACACAGAGAGAGGGAGAGAAAATTCTTCAGAAAATCCACATTCAAACCAAAATATCTCTCTTCCTGTTGGTCGGAGATGGTTCATGTAAATTAGAAAGTTGTCCGTCTTGATGAGAACAATACACATACCAAGTTTTGTGATTCTAGGAAAAACTAAGCCCCCATTTTTGACTAAAGGTGGCGCTACTGAGCCATTCCACCACGCCCGTTTCTGAAACTTTGCACATGTCTACGGGCTAATAAATGTGATGTGTCTGTTGAGTTTCATGCAATTTCAAGTATGTTAAGAGTCTCAAAAGCATCAAAAAATAATAATAAAGTTTGATGCGTTGCCACGGCAACAGTATCTAAGATATCAATAATCCTTTCACAGGTTTACATCTGCCGTGTGTCTATATTGTACACATAAAGTTTGAAGCAAATCGGGTAAAAATAAGACACTGATTTCAAAGCATTTTGAAAGTGATGTACTTCCTGCTGCCTGTTGGTGGCGCTATAACTTTGACTCACAATAGTCACATCCATGTGATCGGCCTCTTACAACGAACACACTGCTGAAGTTTCATCAAGATCAGTTAATGTATGCAGAAGTTATAACACACTTCCTGTTTCATTTTTTCGCCATAAATTTGTTTCCTCGCCACGGCCAAACCGTTCGAGATATCAAAAATCTGTCCGCAATTTAGCATCCTCAATGTCTTGACTTCATGCACACCGAGTTTGGAGGCGAATCGATGAATTCCCTAGGAGGAGTACATTAAATTCCACAGCATGCGTTTCCAAACAACGCTAAATAGCCAACTTCCTGTTTGGCTGGCGTAAAACTTAGAGCACGAAAGTTGTTCGGCCCAATGAGATCTATATGTGTACTGAGTTTCATATTATTACATGCAAGCGTGTTTGATTTATGGACACGTGTTTGGATCCCGTTCCAGGGGGCGCTGTCGAGCCCCCCTGCCACGCCCGGGTACCAGCTTCAGTCCGGCCCTGATGGCCGCGGGTTCTGACGTGTGTGCAAAATTTCAAGAGTTTTCGAGCATGTTAAGGGCCCCAAAAGTGCCCAAAAGGTTGACAAAATAATAATAATAATAATAAATATAGCTGCGAGCAGCGATTACGGGCCCAAGCCAGTGGCACCGCAACCCCGGTGCCTTTAGTTACCTAAAGGCACCGGGGTGGCGGTACCGCCGGCTTTGGCCCTCCATCGCTGCTCGCAGCTATATTTATATATATATATATATATATATATATATATATATATACATACATACATACACACACATACATATATATATATATATATATATATATATATATATATATATATATATATATATATATATATATATATATATATATATATATATATATATATATATATTATTGTTCAAAAGTTTGGGGTCAGTAAGATTTTTAATGTTTTTAGGAGAAGGCTCTTCTGCTCACCAAGGCTGCATTTATTGATTAAAAATACAAACAAAAACAGTAATATTGTGAAATATTATTCCAATTTAAAACAGCTGTTTTCAATTTTTAAATATTTTACATAGTAATTCATTTCTGTGATCAAAGTTGAGTTTTCAGCATCATTACTCCAGTCTTCAGTGTCACATGATCCTTCAGAAATCATACTAATATGATGATTGATGCTCAATAAATATTCATTATTATTTTCAATGTTGAAAACAGTTGTGTACAGATTTTTTTTTTTTCAAAATGCTTTGATGAATGTAAAGTTCAAAAGAACAGCATATATTTCAAATATATATATTTTTAACATTATAAATGTCTTTACTGTAACTGTTGATCAGTTTAACTCATCCTTCATAAATAAAAGTACTGATTTATTGTATTTATTTACCCCAAAAATAAAATTTTAATTATTACTAACCCAAAACTTTTGAGCGGTAGTGTTTAACGTTACAAAAGCTTTAGATTTCAGATAAATGCTGTTCTTTTGAACTTTCTATTCATCAAAGACTGTACACAACTGTTTTCGACATTTAAAATAATAATGAATGTTTCTTGAGTATCAATCATCATATTAGAATAATTTCTGAAGGATCATGTGACAGTGACGACTGGAGTAATGATGCTGAAAACTCAGCTTTGATCACAGGAATAAATAACAGTTTAAAATATATTAAAATAGAAAGCAGCTGTTTTAAATTGGAATAATATTTTACAATATTACTGTTTTTGTTTGTATTTTTAATCAAATAAATGCAGCCTTGGTGAGCAGAAGAAACTTCTCTGTTATGTGCGCGCCACAGACTGCACGCACGTCCGCTTAGAGTTCCGCCTTTTGCCTTCCGTCAATATTACGTTATTAGAAAAATATTTTTTTAGAGAATCGATTTTTTGACATTTGTGAATCGATTCAGAATCGTCCACGTCCACATCGCGATGCATCTAAGAATACATTTTTTCTCCCACCCCTAGATTTCATACAACAGGTTAATAAACAGTTACAATTAAGTCACTTACATTTTAGATGCAATGTTGACTGTTTTTGTTCTGTTTCAGCAGCAAAAATAGTTAAACAAAGATCACGGCAGAACCATCACGCATCACGTGTTTTCTCATAACTGAACGATTCAGCATTTTTAACGAATCGGTTGACTCAAAGATTGAATGATCAATCCATAAACATCTGTCTTAATCATGATCGACTCATTCGAACAAATCGTTTGAACGAATGAATCAATGACTCGCTTATTAAGATGGATGCCTGGCGACACCTAATGGCGGTTTAGTGTTGTTTAAAAGCATCATTCTTTCCCACATGTGTGTGATTTGTGTGTGCAACATTATCATTATTTTTCTTACACTATTATATTAGCGATTTAAAAGCACCCACTCGTGTCACACGTCGATTAACCGGTGGGAAAATATCCTCAGACACATACCTAATACATGTATATTTAAATACAATATTGGCCTACCTGGTAAAAAGTTTTATATACTATTTTGATGTCCTTTTGGACACAAGAGGGCAGTATCCCTATGTTTGCTTTTTTGTTGAACCAAATAGCACTAAATAGCCTGTTTTAACTTTTTCATTCTTCTTGAATTGCAAAAACAGAATAAAATGGGTTTAGTTGTGATATTTGTATACTTTTATATAGAAATAAATGGTATATAATTACATTTTTAGAAGATTTTTAGTGTTTCCTTTTTGGACATTATTTAATCCCTCGCCATAGCAAAACCGTTTGAGATATTTATTATCCATTCACAATTTAGCATATTTAATGTAGTTTCATCATGTTGAAAAAGTTTGGTACGAATAAAATAAATAGTTTAAGAGGAGTGGCTAAAAATTCAGAGGCTGATTTTGCAAAAAAATCCACATTCAGACCAAAATATCTGACTTCCTGATGGCCAGAGCTATTGAATGTAAATTAGAAAGTTGTCCGGCTTGATGAGAACAATATACAAACTATTTTTTCTTTACTGTAGTTAAAACTAACCCCCCCCACTTTTGTCAAAAGCATGTTGAAAGTGACACACTTCCTGCTGCCAGTTGGTGGCGCTATAACTTTGACTCACAATAGCTACATCCATCTGATCGGCCTCTTACCACGAACACACTGCTGAAGTTTCATCAAGATCAGTTAATGTATGCAGAAGTTATTCCACTTCCGTGTTTCTCTTTTCTCGCCATAAATTCGATTCCTCGCCACAGCCAAACCGTTCGAGATATCAAAAATCCGTCCGCAATTTAGCATCCTCAAAGTCTTGACTACATGCACACCGAGTTTGAAGGGGACACGGTGAATTTTCTAGGAGGAGTATTTCACATTCCACAGCAAGCGTTTTCCAAACAACCCATAATAGCCGACTTCCTGTTGGGCTGGCGTAAAACTTGACGGGGGTAAAGTTGTTCGGCCCGATGAGATCTATATGTGTACCGAGTTTCATATTAATTCATGCGAGCGTGTTTGATATATGGATCAAGTTTTAGAACCCCGTTCAAGGGGGCGCTGTTGAGCCCCCCAGCCACGCCCGGGTACCAGCTTCAGCCCGGCCCTGATGGCCGTGGGTTCTGACCTGTGTGCAAAGTTTCAAGAGTTTTTGAGCATGTTAAGGACCCCAAAAGCCCCTGAAACCTTGATTAACAATATAAAAGCAATAGTCAAATCCCCCCTCCCCTCACACACACACAGACACAGAGAGAGGGAGAGAAAATTCTTCAGAAAATCCACATTCAAACCAAAATATCTCTCTTCCTGTTGGTCAGAGATGGTTCATGTAAATTAGAAAGTTGTCCGTCTTGATGAGAACAATACACATACCAAGTTTTGTTGCTGTTGATAAAACTAACACCCCCACTTATGACTAAAGGTGGCGCTACTGAGCCCCTCACCACGCCCGTTTCTGAAACTTTGCACATGTCTACTGGATAATAAATGTGATGTGTCTGTCGAGTTTCATGCAATTTCAAGTATGTTAAGAGTCTCAAAAGCATAAAAAAAGAATATTAAAGTTTGATGCGTTGCCACGGCAACAGTATCTAAGATATCAATAATCCTTTCACAGGTTTACATCTGCCGTGTGTCTACATTGTACACATAAAGTTTGAAGCAAATCTGGTCAAAATAAGACAGTGATTTCAAAGCATTTTAATAGTGATGTACTTCCTGCTGCCTGTTGGTGGCGCCATAACTTTGACTCACAATAGTCACATCTGTGCGATCGGCCTCTTACAACGAGCACACTGCTGAAGTTTCATCAAGATCAGTTAATGTATGCAGAAGTTATAACACACTTCCTGTTTCATTTTTTCGCCATAAATTCGTTTCCTCGCCACGGCCAAACCGCTCGAGATATCAAAAATCCGTCCGCAATTTAGCATCCTCAATGTCTTGACTTCATGCACACCGAGTTTGGAGGCGAATCGATGAATTCCCTAGGAGGAGTACATTAAATTCCACAGCATGCGTTTCCAAACAACCCTAAATAGCCGACTTCCTGTTGGGCTGGCGTAAAACTTAGAGCACGAAAGTTGTTCGGCCCGATGAGATATATATGTGTACCGAGTTTCATATTATTACATGCAAGCGTGTCTGATTTATGGACAAGTGTTCGGATCCCGTTCAAGGGGGCGCTGTCGAGCCCCTCTGCCACGCCCGGGTACCAGCTTCAGTCCGGCCCTGATGGCCGCGGGTTCTGACGTGTGTGCAAAATTTCAAGAGTTTTCGAGCATGTTAAGGGCCCCAAAAGTGGCCGAAAGGTTGACAAAATAATAATAATAATAATAATAATAATAATAATAATAATAATAATAATAATAAATATAGCTGCGAGCAGCGATTACGGGCCCAAGCCGGTGGCACCGCAACCCCAGTGCCTTTAGTAACCTAAAGGCACCAGGGATGGCGGTGCCGCCGGCTTTGGCCCTCCATCGCTGCTCGCAGCTATATTTATATATATATATATATATATATATATATATATATATATATATATATATATATATATATATATATATATATATATATATCTTTCTATCTATCTATGTCTATATATATATATATATATGTATATTTACACACACACACATATATATATAAGACAGAAAATATTACTTGTCTTACCTTATTCTGATTTTGATACACTCAAAATATTCCACAACAAATCCTTTAAATTTAATGTAAAAATAAAAACGAAAGTAAGCAGTGTTTGTCTCACGTAACTCTCTCATTAGAATAAAAAAATTCAATATTTGCGATGCATTTGGATGCTAAACTGTTCTTTATTATAGGCTTTGTACTTCACTCATGTTCCAATATCGATAGAAAAAATCATCCTCTTCACACGCGCAAAAATGTGCTTGGAAACATCACAGTGGAGCTCTGCTTACTGTGAATGGTACAAATTGTACTACTGACTATTTAAAGAGCAACTTGCAGGTTAAATTTATAACTGAATTAATACTTGATATTGTCTGAAGAGGTTTTTTAAAAACACATATGTAGAAATTACTAATGAAATCTAATTGGTTGTAGAGATTTTGATGAAAATGTGCTAGGCTCTGGAATACGCCTTTCCCCCTATAGCAACGCGTCATATGACGTATGCCGAGGTAAATATGAGCTCGCGTTCAGCCAGCGCTCTCATTGTGGGTGTAGTAGTTAGAGCAGTAGTGAGCGACAGAGAAAGTTTTAGATCGAGTTTTAGAGAAGCCATAATGGTAAATGATTGTGTTTGTGCTGGTTGCACAAAATCCAGCCTGTCAGGACATCGTGTCCATCATTTTCCTTCTAGGAAAAACAAGGCTTTTCGTTCTTGGGTGCGTTTTGTTCAGGTGAAGAGAGCAGACTTCACTGCCGCGTCTGTCACCGCACACTCGGTCGTTTGTGGCGCACATTTCACTCCGGAGAATTATGCACACATCTTCGGGTTCTCCCGCCGGATGTAGGCGCGAGCACAACATCAACTGGCAAACGCAATGTAAGCGGAACGAATCTGAGCTACTCGTTATTGTGTTTGTGTGGACTGTTTATCAGTTTGGACCAGTGCAGCGCGAGCCTGATCAAGCAACACTGTAGCCTAACTGCGAGATCCAGTAAATAAAGCATTTGAATTCGCCACTGAAGTAATAACATCGCTGCGAGATCTAGTGAGAAATATTCACATTTCTCCGTTATTAACGGATCGAACAGTGCTGACGTGGAAACCAGGAATAAACATTGTGCAATGAATGAACGAACTATCCAGTGTCCACAGATCAGCAACATTCACCATGGCTTTACTGTAGTAACACTAACTGCAACCATGGAAGTTGGGCATTTTCCACTAAGGCCCAGTATGCATCCACCTCCCTGCAACACTGACTTTCCTCAGCTGTAAACATTGCCTCGCATTTCCCACACAAGCACCTATGGAACAAAAAATGTTTGCAGGAATAAATATCTCTCTGTCTCTCGATGAGAAACCGCTAAGTTATATCACGTAACGTTAGTCTGGGCGGATATTAATGAGCATGACAAACGCCTGATCAAAGCTTAGTTTCTGTTATTGTAAGTTCCAATATGTTCTGTCTAACATTAATCCTGGCCTGTCCCTGCTCTCTTGGCAGCCTAGCAGGCTCATAATTGTATGGCTGTGGTCCGTCAACAATTTCCTCAGCGTCCGAAATGTCATTGCAATCCATTTTTCTCTGTTGTTTGAATCGACCGCTCTCCCTCGTGCTACGTCACGACTCTCGCCCGTCACGCCCATTTTCAGATGCGGAAGTAAAATTTTCTCACAAAAACGACTCCAGAAGCCACTGTAGCGTATGTATAAAATTTTTTTTAAGAAAATCTAGTTCCTACATTATTTTTCTATACATTGACTTGTTGGGTCTTCTAACCTGCAAGTTGCTCTTTAAACAGAGCAGTGTAATTCGTATATGTTAGGTTGACTATTTTTATTATTATATTGTATTAGGGCTATAATGAACAGGCTGCGATGTCAAGATTGCAATTCTGGAATGTGTGTGTGTGTGACGCGGTTGCGGTTGAACAGTGGACACATAAAAACATAAATAAAATGTTTAAGTTCATTCCTACTTCCATAGGCATACATTGAAAATGCTCGCTCTACTCCGCACCATTATCAATGTCTGTGCGGACGTCTGTATTTTACTTTCGCTTTTAAGTTAGCGATTTAAAAGCCCTCAGCGGTGTCACACGTCGATTAACTGGTGGGAAAATTTTATCACAGTCACATCCCTAATATATTTATATATAAATACAATAGGCCTACCTGAAAGAGAATTTTACTTGCCCGACCAGAGTATAGCCTGATTAGAACGTCAATAACAAAAAAATAACTTGGGAATCACTAAAACGAGAGATTATTCTAATTTCATTACATTCATTTTAAGTTGCAATCAGCAGTTCATAATAAATGTATTACTGATCAATGGTAACAAGGTTGCCCTGCTGAGGCTCATGCAGCTTCTCCAGGAGAATTGTAAACAAATGAGCGCAGCACACAAAAACGCAACGCAGTTAACAACATACTGACTATAAAAATTACAAATATGGAGTTTTTTATATATTTTCTAACATATGATAAGAGTTAAGCAACCTCATTTGACGAGTAGGCAACTATTTCCTGAATACAATCACAATTGAAACTGTGACATTGATTTCATACAACAGGTTAATAAACAGTTACAATTAAGTCACTTACATTTTAGATGCAATATTGACTGTTTTTGTTCTGTTTCAGCAGCAAAAATAGTTAAACAAAGATCAGCAGAACCATCGTGCATCTCACAGCAACTTGTTTTCTCATTACTTAATGATTCAGCATTTTGAAACGAATCGGTTGACTCAAAGATTCAATGGTCAATCCATAAACATCTGTCTCAATCATGAATGACTCAGTCATTCGAACGAATCGTTTGAACGAATGAATCAATGACTCGCTTATTAAGATGGTCGCCTGGTGACACCTGATGGCGGTTTAGTGTTATGTTTAAAAGTATCATTTTTTCCAACGTGCACCATTATCAATGTCCGTGCGGACCTCCGTTTTTTACTTTCACTTTTATATTAGCGATTTAAAAGCAGCCGCTCGTGTCACACGTCGATTAACCGATGGGAAAATATCCTCACAGTCATATACCTAATAAATTTATATTTAAATACAATAGGCCTACCTAGTAAAACGTTTTATATACTATTTTAATATCCTTTTGGACACAAGAGGGCAGTATAGCCCTATGTTTGATTTTTTTGTTGAACCAAATAGCACTAAATAGCCTATTTTTAACTTTTTTATACTCCTTGAATTGCAAAAACAGAATAAAATGGGTTTAGTTCTAATATTTGTATCATTTTACATAAAAATAAATGGTGTATAATTACATTTTTAGAAGTTATGTTGAGATGTTTCCTGCTTCCTTTTTGACATTAATTTAATCCCTCGCCATAGCAAAACCGTTTGAGATATTCAATATCCGTTTACAATTTTGCATCATTAATATATTTTAATCATGTTGAAAAAGTTTGGTGGGAATAAAATAAACCTTTTAGGAGGAGCAACTAAAAACTCAGAGGCTGATTTAGCAAAAAATCCATATTCAGACCAAAATATCCGACACCCTGTTGGTCATAGCTAATAACTGTCAATTAGAAAGTTGTCCGGCTTGATGAGAACAATACACCTACCAAGTTTTGTGATTCTAGGAAAAACTAAGCCCCCATTTTTGACTAAAGGTGGCGCTACTGAGCCATTTCACCACGCCCGTTTCTGAAACTTTGCACATGTCTACTGGATAATAAATGTGATGTGTCTGTCGAGTTTCATGCATTTTCAAACATGTGAAGAGTCTCAAAAGCATCCGAAAAGAATATTAAAGTTTAATGCGTTGCCACGGCAACAGTATCTAAGATATCAATAATCCTTTCACAGGTCTACATCTGCCGTGTGTCTACATTATACACATAAAGTTTTAAGCAAATCGGGTAAAAATAAGACAGTGATTTCAAAGCATTTTAATAGTGATGTACTTCCTGCTGCCTGTTGGTGGCGCTATAACTTTGACTCACAATAGTCACATCTGTGCGATCGGCCTCTTACAACGAACACACTGCTGAAGTTTCATCAAGATCAGTTAATGTATGCAGAAGTTATAACACACTTCCTGTTTCTTTTTTTCGCCATAAATTTGTTTCCTCGCCACGGCCAAACCGTTCGAGATATCAAAAATCCGTCCGCAATTTAGCATCCTTAGTACATTTGGTTTAAATTGGATATGTATTTAAGTGGTCCAGTGGTAGAACTTTTGCCAAGTGTGTCAGAGGTTCTGGGTTCTAATCCGCACTCGTATTTTTTTTTTCTCATCAAAACCGATTATGTTTATCAGTGGTTGTATATCAGGCAAGGACCCGTTTGTGTGCATTTTGTTTTGTAATTTCAAACGGATTGAAGCACGCGTCCGAGTGAAGACTGTGCGCGGGCCACAAGAGAACACAGTATCCGCTGATCGCAGCGGCAGCGAGCACTTTGATCACTTGATTTAAAAAACAACACATTTCAGCGCTAGATCGCCTCTTATTTAACAAACGAACTAAATGAATGCTCTGCTAGTTAACTGAAGATGTTTTATTTTTTTTGTATTGGTATATTAGTGCCGCAAGATGTTTCAAAAGTGGTGGGGACAATATCGACCTTAGCAAAAAGTGGTGGGGACATGTCCCACCCGCAAATTAAGCCTATGTTAAAATAACACTTGCCTGATGGGCTGTGCTACTGCTAGATCGGACGTTGACGTCACTTCTGTGAGTTGAGAAAAGTCAGTAAAATTCCTGGCAGAAAGCGAAGCACAAGCATGTAGTGTGTGATGACGATCCGAGATCCCGCGAGATCCATGTGTTTGGCATCTCGTCCTATCCTTTAAATCACGCTACAGTAGTCTGAAGGAAAAAGTGCTTTATTTGTAATTTAAAATAATGGTGCTGATGATTTTTAGAGACCCCCACAGGTGTATGATTTTACTGCTTTCATGGGAGCACATCCTCTCTCTATGGGAGCTCAGCTCCCACTGGCTCCCACGTAATTCGAACCATGTATATATATATATATATATATATATATATATATATATATACACACACACACATATATATATATATATATATATATATATATATATATATATATATATATATATATAAATATCTATCTATCTATCTATATATATATATACACACACACACACACACACACACATACATATACATATATATATATATATATATATATATATATAAGACAGAAAATATTACTTGTCTTACCTTATTCTGATTTTATGATACACTCAAAATATTCCACAACAAATCCTTTAAATTTAATGTAAAAATAAAAACGAAAGAAAGCAGTGTTGGTCTCACGTAACCCTCTCATTAGAATCAAAATGTTTCAATATTTGCGATGTATTTGGATGCTAAACTATTCTTTATTATAGGCTTTGTACTTCACTCGTTCCCTTTCGAGGGAACTCGCGATGCGTCAATGACGCTTTGGGAACGCTTCTGCGTGATTGCGTCTGAAGCACTTGTATCAACTAGTCCAATGGCGAGAGTGGGCGTCACGGGCGGGTGACGTGACGACCAGGAAAGGATAAAGGACATCCGGTTTAGAACCGCGCTAGCTTCTGTGCCTCAGCAAGCGCTCTGTGTTATACTGTCTGTCTTATTTATTGTTGTCTGTCAAATAGATATTATGGCGAACAAAACAACCTTATATCGTGTGTTCCTCCCTGCCCTCTGTCTTTACGGGTGGGGATACACACGATGTATGTGTTGTTTGTTTGGAACGGAGCATGTTCTGTCAGCGCTCGAGGGTGCTGACTACGAGCATTGCGAGTTACTATCGTACTCGCTCCGTTCCCGCTTGTCACTCTTTGAGGAGGGTGTTCAGGCTCGCGTTCCGCGCAGTACCGACCCCGTGTTGCCGAGGCAGCATGAAAGTTGTTATTGTGGGTTCGCAAATAGATCTTGCGGAGGAGTTAGAGACGGGCTCCGCCTTTTCTCTGCTTTTATCCAGGGGATCCAGTGCTCTCTGTCTGCGATCGGAAGCCCGCGCCGCGGCTTCTTCCGTCCTGGTCAGAGAGCCCGGTGTTTCAGCAGTCTATCTCTGACGAGGGAGAGTGCTGAGCATCGATGCATGTCCACAAGCATATTATATTTAGACAGGAGTATGGGAGCAAACAGCTTTTGATCATGTGTTTCTCCCTGCCCTCGCTTCATTACGAGTGGGGACACACGCGATTCATGTGATGTTTGTTTGGGAGTGGAGCATGCACGGTCAGCTCTAGTAAAATAAGGGGACTGACAGTGTTCATTCATAAATTCCCGACGTCTATCTTTTGCACTATCGAGAGTTTAGCTCCGCTCCCGATGGCTTTCTTCTCGAGGGAAGAAAGTCAATAAAGATTGTTGGCACGGATCTCGCGTTTGCTGAGGCAGCGCGTAGATTACGGGTCTGCAATAAAGATTCTCGATCTCGGATCTCGCGTTTGCTGAGGCAGCGCGTAGATTACGGATCTGCAATAAAGATTCTCGATCTCGGATCTCGCGTGTGCTGAGGCAGCGCGTAGATTACGGGGTCTGCAATAATAATAATAGTGAAACTGGATACGTTCATTCATAACATTACCGAACGTGTTCACTATCAAGAGTTTCCCCATGCAACTGTTTATTTAAAAAATAGACTGCAATAAGAGTCCAGTGGTTATACAAATGCAATGCATTGATTAAAGAGATACATGTTTTGCAAGCTACAAATTTAGGATTCTTTTATTGTATGTTAAAACTATTTTTATATATAAGCTTATATATAAATATTTATTCAGCCACAGACTATATTATCTTCTTGTCTGGTTGATCTTTTGCTGTTTGATTCTGAGGAATTAAATAAGTGGGCTGCATTTAAATTTGCTTATCTGACTTTCATTAGTTAGATTCATGTATATGTTCAGCATTTTATCCAGACTGTGTAACTTGTCTGGTTGATCTTTTACTACATTTTATTTGGAAAAAGGAATTATATGGTAAAATTATGTGCTGAGCATCGAGTTAAGGGAATTGAAGATTCTAAAAACCATCTCAATCTCCTGTGTACAATGAGTTTGGAGTTTATAACTTCATAAATGGGGCTGCTGGGCGGAGCAGCACTAGCCATTAACAAACTTCTTGTACAGGCAGAGTGTCATTCCCTGTGCTCCCCCTCAGAAAGATAGGGGACCAGAATGGCATTCTCAACAGAAGCCTTTAAAACAGAAGATGGATCTGAGGACTGTTTTTCTGTGAAAAAGGCTTTGGCCAAGGTCCTGATGCCACTGGTGTCAGACCTCTGGGGGCAACCCCGACCGGGGTGGAGCGGTGTTCACCTCAGTATACGGTGCCCGCCCCACCTCGGTGCCCTCAAGAGGCCGTTCTATCAACCCCGCACCCTTGGTCTCGGGGCACAGCGGTCTCCAGCGAGCACATGGTTCAGTGTCACCACGACGCCGTATCAAACTCGCACCCTCTTAGGGGGGTTCAAAAACAGTCAGTTCGGTTGTTTCCTGCCAGTATGCTTCAGGTCACCGAAGTGGCTGTTACAATAACATCAGAGGCCAGTCTCGAGAGACTGGTACCCTTAGTAGATTTTCTGACAGAGTGTAAGAATCTGCCGAATATATCTCCATGGGTCCTGCAGATAATAGAGAGAGGTTACAGAATCCAGTTTCGTTCTCCTCCAACTTGTTACAACGGGGTGCTACTCGTGTTAGTACATCCCGAGCAGGCTCTGGTAATGGAGCAAGAAGTAGAGTCTCTATTAGCGAAGGGAGCTATAGAGCAGGTGTACTCGCCCGACAGAGAATCGGGGTTTTACAGCGCTACTTTATTGTTCCGAAAAAGGTTGGGGGGTTGCGTCCCATTTTAATTCTCCGTCTGTTGTATCGTGCAGTCATGAAACTCAAGTTCAAGATGCTCACACTCAAACAGATCGTGACTCAAATCAGATCCGAGGACTGGTTTGTCACGATAGATTTAAAAGGCGCTTACTTCCATCCTCCCTCTACAAAGGAAGTTCCTGGGGTTTTCTTTTGGGGGCAAAGAATACCATTATTGGGTGCTTCCATTCCGTCTAGCTCTATCACCCCACACGTTCACAAAGTGTGTAGATGCAGCTCTGGCCCCGTCAGGCTGCAGGGCTACGCGTTCTGAACTACATCGATGACTGGCTGATTCTGGCGGAATCAGAGCAGTTAGCGGTTCAGCATCGAGATGTTGTACTCGCTCAGATGAAGGAATTGGGGTTGAGACTCAATGCCAAGAAGAGTGTGCTTTCTCCATTACAGAGAACCACTTTCCTTGGTGTGGTATGGGATTCAGTCACGATGCGAGCCACACTATTGCCCGTTCGTGTAGCTGCTATCCTCTCAGCCACAAAAGAGTTGAAGCTAGGCTAGTCACGCACTGTAAAACAGTTTTGAGAAACTGTTGGGCCTCATGGCAGCAGCATCCAATGTGATTCCCTTTGGCCTACTGTATATGAGACCCTTGCAGTGGTGGCTCAGAACCAGAGGGTTCTCCCCGAGGGGAAACCCACTTCGTATGATCAAGATCATGCGGCAGTGTCTCCGCGCCTTGGTTATATGGAGGAAATACTGGTTTCTATCTCACATGAGCAGTCACGCATTATGAAACAGTTTGAGAAACTGTTGGGCCTCATGGCAGCAGCGTCCAATGTGATACCCTTTGGTCTACTGTACATGAGACCCTTGCAGTGATGGCTCAGAGCCAGAGGGTTCTCCCCGAGGGGAAACCCACTTCGTACGATCAAGATCACGCGGCAGTTTTTCCGCACCTTGGTTATATGGAGGAAATACTGGTTCCTATCCTACATGAGCAGTCACGCATTTTGAAACAGTTCGAGAAACTGTTGGGCCTCATGGCAGCAGCATCCAATGTGATACCCTTTGGCCTACTGTACATGAGACCCTTGCAGTGATGGCTCAGAACCAGAGGGTTCTCCCCGAGGGGAAACCCACTTCGTACGATCAAGGTCATGCGGCGGTGTCTCCGCGCCTTGGTTATATGGAGGAAATACTGATTAATTTCCCAGGTTCCGGTGTTGGGAGCTCTTTGACATCGAGTTGCTATCTCGACAGATGTTTACCTCACCGGCTGGGGAGCGGTAATGGGAGACCGCTCATTCCAGGGCCTGTGGAGGAGTCATCTTTTTTGGCACATAAATTGCCTGGAGATGATGGCAGTCTTCAATGCGTTGAGACATTCCTCCCAGACCTGAAGGACCTTCATGCGCTTGTCCATCAGACAACACATCAGTGGTCTCTTACATAAATATGTTGGGAGCAGATATCCTGTTGAGGCAGGGGCTGAGGCCCGGGGAATGGAAGCTCCACACCGAGGTGGTGGAGCAAATTTGGGGAGAGGATACGATGCACGGTCCACTTTAGTTCTCCCTCACACACCCAGCTCCCTTGGGGCTGGATGTTGTAGTATGGACATGGCCGAGGCTATGTCTGTACATCTTTCCCCGATTACTCTGCTCCCAGGAGTTCTGGAGAAGGTCCGCCGGGTTGGATAATTATACTACTAGTAGAACCGTTCTGGCCGAGTCTTCTGGTTCTCGGACCCGGTGTCTCTCCTCGACGGCTCTCCCTTGGAGATTCCAGTCAGGAGGGACCTTCAGTCTCAAGTGGATTGGGTGATCTTTCACTCAGCTCAGAGATTTGGATCCTGTGGGTTTGGCCTCTGAGGGGGCCCAACTCATTGACTTTGGTCTCTCAACTGAGGTTGTGGAGACCATACTTCACTCCAGAGCTCCCTCCACGAGGAAACTTTATGTATTAACTGATGGGTTTTCACTTCATATTGCGGGTTTCGGACAGTGGGGCCCAGTTTACTGCCCGATTGGTACAGTGCTGGAGTTACTGCTGGTTCATTTTTCCGCAGGGTTATCCCCTTCCACACTGAAGGTGTATGTGGCGGCCTTAGTGCCAACCATGTCCCTTGTTGGTGGTATTTCCCTGAGGGGGGGGGGGGACCTTTGGTTGTTTCTTCCGTGGTGCTTTTAGACCAGGATATGAGTTTGGCGGCTTTGAAGCCTTATTATATATGTAGATATCCCTGTAGGATGTGGTATGCGGCAGCCTGGTCCTCTCCGCTCACATTCGTAAGGTTTTGCAATTTCGACCTGGGCGCTTCCCCAGGTTCTCAAATGCTCTTGTCTTAGTTGTGCAGTATTCACACAGACAGGTTCTGTTTCGTATGGCGTATTGGGCATTCTCGTTCCCAAAGCGTCATTGACGCATCGCGAGTTCCCTCGAAAGGGAACGTCTCAGGTTACGACTGTAACCCTAGTTCCCTGAGAAGGGAACGAGACGATGCGTCACTTTGCCATACTTCCTACACCCCTGTGATCGACTTGCTTCGGCCCTTTTCGAAGCTAGCGCGGTTCTAAACCGAATGTCCTTTATCCTTTCCTGGTCGTCACGTCACCCGCCCGTGACGCCCACTCTCGCCATTGGACTAGTTGATACAAGTGCTTCAGACGCAATCACGCAGAAGCGTTCCCAAAGCGTCATTGACGCATCGTCTCGTTCCCTTCTCAGGGAACTAGGGTTACAGTCGTAACCTGAGACGTTTTCCAATATCGATGGAAAAAATCATCCTCTTCACACGCGCAAAAATGTGCTTGGAAACATCACAGTGGAGCTCTGCTTTCTGTGAATGGTACAAATTGTACTACTGACTATTTAAACAGAGCAGTGTAATTCGTTTATGTTAGGTTGACTATTTTTATTATTATATTGTATTAGGGCTATAATGAACAGGCTGCGATGTCAAGATTGCAATTCTGGAATGTGTGTGTGTGTGTGACGCGGTTGTGGTTAAACAGTGGACACAAAAATATAAATAAAATGTTTTAGTTAATTCCTACATCCATAGGAATACATTGAAAATTGCTCGCTCTACTCTGCACCATTATCAATGTCTGTGCGGACGTCTGTATTTTACTATACTATAGTTAGCGATTTAAAAGCCCTCAGCGGTGTCACACGTCGATTAACCGGTGGGAAAATTTTATCACAGTCACATCCCTAATATATTTATATATAAATACAATAGGCCTACCTGAAAGAGAATTTTACTTGCCCGACCAGAGTATAGCCTGATTAGAACGTCAATGACAAAAAGTAACTTGGGAATCACTAAAACGAGAGATTATTCTAATTTCATTACATTCATTTTAAGTTGCAATCAGCAGTTAATAATAAATGTATTACTGATCAATGTTAACAAGGTTGCACTGCTGAGGCTCATGCTGCTTCTCCAGGAATTGTAAACAAATGAGCGCAGCACACAAAAAAGCAACCCAGTTAACAACATACTGACTATAAAAATTACAAATATGGAGTTTTTATATATTTTATAACATATGATAGAGTTAAGCAACCTCACTTGACGAGTAGGCAACTATTTCCTGAATACAATCACGATTGAAACTGTGACATTGATTTCATACAACAGGTTAATAAACAGTTACAATTAAGTCACTTACATTTTAGATGCAATATTGACTGTTTTTGTTGTTTCAGCAGCAAAAATAGTTAAACAAAGATCACAGCAGAACCATCGCGTATCTCACAGCAACTTGTTTTCTCATTACTGAATGATTCAGCATTTTGAAACGAATCGGTTGACTCAAAGATTCAATGGTCAATCCATAAACATCTGTCTCAATCATGAATGACTCAGTCATTCGAACGAATCGTTTGAACGAATTAATCAATGACTCGCTCATTAAGATGGTCGCCTGGCGACACCTAATGGCGGTTTAGTGTTATGTTTAAAAGTATAATTTTTTTCCAACGTGCACCATTATCAATGTCCGTGCGGACGTCCGTTTTTTTACTTTCACTTTTATATTAGCGATTTAAAAGCACCCGCTCGTGTCACACGTCGATTAACCGATGGGAAAATATCCTCACAGTCATATACCTAATAAATTTAGATTTAAATACAATAGGCCTACCTAGTAAAACGTTTTATATACTATTTTAATATCCCTTTGGACACAAGAGGGCAGTATAGCCCTATGTTTGCTTTTTTGTTGAACCAAATAGCACTAAATAGCCTGTTTTTAACTTTTTCATACTCCTTGAATTGCAAAAACAGAATAAAATGGGTTTAGTTCTAATATTTGTATAATTTTACATAAAAATAAATGGTGTATAATTACATTTTTAGAAGTTATGAGATGTTTCCTGCTTCCTTTTTGACATTAATTTAATCCCTCGCCATAGCAAAACCATTTGAGATATTCAATATCCGTTTACAATTTAGCATCATTAATATATTTTTATCATGTTGAAAAAGTTTGGTGGGAATAAAATAAACCTTTTAGGAGGAGTAACTAAAAACCCAGAGGCTGATTTAGCAAAAAATCCATATTCAGACCAAAATATCTGACACCCTGTTGGTCATAGCTAATAACTGTCAATTAGAAAGTTGTCCGGCTCGATGAGAACAATATACGTACCAAGTTTTGTGATTCTAGGTAAAACTAAGCCCCCATTTTTGACTAAAGGTGGCGCTACTGAACCCCTCACCACGCCCGTTTCTGAAACTTTGCACATGTCTACTGGATAATAAGTGTGATGTGTCTGTCGAGTTTCATGCAATTTCAAATATGTTAAGAGTCTCAAAAGCATCAAAAAAGAATATTAAAGTTTGATGTGTTGCCACGACAACAGTATCTAAGATATCAATAATCCTTTCACAGGCCTACATCTGCCATGTGTCTACATTATACACATAAAGTTTGAAGCAAATCAGGTAAAAATAAGAGGGTGATTTCAAAGCATTTTGAAAGTGACACACTTCCTGCTGCCAGTTGGTGGCGCTATAACTTTGACTCACAATTGTCACATCCATCTGATCGGCCTCTTACAACGAACACACTGCTAAAGTTTCATCAAGATCAGTTTATGTATGCAGAAGTTATAACACACTTCCTGTTTCCATTATTCGCCATAAATTTGTTTCCTCGCCACGGCCAAACCGTTCGAGATATCAAAAATCCGTCCGCAATTTAGCATCCTCAATGTCTTGACTTCATGCTGACCGAGTTTGGAGGCGATTGGATGATTTCTCTAGAAGGAGTACATTAAATTCCACAGCATGCGTTTCCAAACAACCCATAATAGCCGACTTCCTGTTGGGCTGGCGTAAAACTTAGAGCACGAAAGTTGTTCGGCCCGATGAAATCTATATGTGTGACGAGTTTCATATTATTACATACAAGTGTGTTTGATTTATGGACAAGTGTTCGGATCCCGTTCCAGGGGGCGCTGTCGAGCCCCCCTGCCACGCCCGGGTACCAGCTTCGGTCCAGCCCTGATGGCCGCGGGTTCTGACATGTGTGCAAAGTTTCAGGAGTTTTTGAGCATGTTAAGGGCCCCAAAAGTGCCCGAAAGGTTGACAAAATAATAATAATAATAATAAATATATATATATATATAAATATAGCTGCGAGCAGCGATTACGGGCCCAAGCCGGTGGCACCGCAACCCCGGTGCCTTTAGTTACCTAAAGGCACCGTTGGTGGCGGTACCGCCGGCTTTGGCCCTCCATCGCTGCTCGCAGCTATATTTATATATATATATATATATATATATATATATATATATATATATATATATATATATATATATATATATATATACATACATACACACACACACACATACATATATATGTATATATATATATATATATATATATATATATATATATATATATATATATATATATATATATATATATTATTGTTCAAAAGTTTGGGGTCAGTAAGATTTTTAATGTTTTTAGGAGAAGTCTCTTCTGCTCACCAAGGCTGCATTTATTGATTAAAAATACAAACAAAAACAGTAATATTGTGAAATATTATTCCAATTTAAAACAGCTGTTTTCAATTTTTAAATATTTTACAAAGTAATTAATTTCTGTGATCAAAGTTGAGTTTTCAGCATCATTACTCCAGTCTTCAGTGTCACATGATCCTTCAGAAATCATACTAATATGATGATTGATGCTCAATAAATATTCATTATTATTTTCAATGTTGAAAACAGTTGTGTACAGATTTTTTTTTTCAAAATGCTTTGATGAATGTAAAGTTCAAAAGAACAGCATATATTTCAAATATATATATTTTTAACATTATAAATGTCTTTACTGTAACTGTTGATCAGTTTAACTCATCTTTCATAAATAAAAGTACTGATTTATTTTATTTATTTCCCCAAAAAATACAATTTTAATTATTACTAACCCAAAACTTTTGAGCGGTAGTGTTTAACGTTACAAAAGCTTTAGATTTCAGATAAATGCTGTTCTTTTGAACTTTCTATTCATCAAAGACTGTACACAACTGTTTTCGACATTTAAAATAATAATGAATGTTTCTTGAGTATCAATCATCATATTAGAATAATTTCTGAAGGATCATGTGACAGTGACGACTGGAGTAATGATGCTGAAAACTCAGCTTTGATCACAGGAATAAATAACAGTTTAAAATATATTAAAATAGAAAGCAGCTGTTTTAAATTGGAATAATATTTTACAATATTACTGTTTTTGTTTGTATTTTTAATCAAATAAATGCAGCCTTGGTGAGCAGAAGAAACTTCTCTGTTATGTGCGCGCCACAGACTGCACGCACGTCCGCTTAGAGTTCCGCCTTTTGCCTTCCGTCAATATTACGTTATTAGAAAAATATTTTTTTAGAGAATCGATTTTTTGACATTTGTGAATCGATTCAGAATCGTCCACGTCCGCATCGCGATGCATCTAAGAATAATTTTTTTCTCCCACCCCTAGATTTCATACAACAGGTTAATAAACAGTTACAATTAAGTCACTTACATTTTAGATGCAATGTTGACTGTTTTTGTTCTGTTTCAGCAGCGAAAATAGTTAGACAAAGATCACGGCAGAACCATCACGCATCACGTGTTTTCTCATAACTGAACAATTCAGCATTTTTAACGAATGATCAATCCATAAACATCAATCTTAATCATGATCGACTCATTCGAACAAATCGTTTGAACGAATGAATCAATGACTCGATTAAGATGGATGCCTGGCGACACCTAATGGCGGTTTAGTGTTGTTTAAAAGCATCATTCTTTCCCACATGTGTGTGATTTGTGTGTGCAACATTATCATTATTTTTCTTACACTATTATATTAGCGATTTAAAAGCACCCACTCGTGTCACACGTCGATTAACCGGTGGGAAAATATCCTCAGACACATACCTAATAAATGTATATTTAAATACAATATTGGCCTACCTGGTAAAAAGTTTTATAACTATTTTGATGTCCTTTTGGACACAAGAGGGCAGTATAGCCCTATGTTTGCTTTTTTGTTGAACCAAATAGCACTAAATAGCCTGTTTTAACTTTTTCATTCTTCTTGAATTGCAAAAACAGAATAAAATGGGTTTAGTTGTGATATTTGTATACTTTTATATAGAAATAAATGGTATATAATTACATTTTTAGAAGATTTTTAGTGTTTCTTTTTTGGACATTATTTAATCCCTCGCCATAGCAAAACCGTTTGAGATATTTATTATCCATTCACAATTTAGCATATTTAATGTAGTTTCATCATGTTGAAAAAGTTTGGTACGAATAAAATAAATAGTTTAAGAGGAGTGGCTAAAAATTCAGAGGCTGATTTTGCAAAAAAAAAAATCACATTCAGACCAAAATATCTGACTTCCTGATGGCCAGAGCTATTGAATGTAAATTAGAAAGTTGTCAGGCTTGATGAGAACAATATACAAACTATTTTTTCTTTACTGTAGTTAAAACTAACCCCCCCACTTTTGTCAAAAGCATGTTGAAAGTGACACACTTCCTGCTGCCAGTTGGTGGCGCTATAACTTTGACTCACAATAGCTACATCCATCTGATCGGCCTCTTACCACGAACACACTGCTGAAGTTTCATCAAGATCAGTTAATGTATGCAGAAGTTATTCCACTTCCGTGTTTCTCTTTTCTCGCCATAAATTCGATTCCTCGCCACAGCCAAACCGTTCGAGATATCAAAAATCCGTCCGCAATTTAGCATCCTCAAAGTCTTGACTACATGCACACCGAGTTTGAAGGGGACACGGTGAATTTTCTAGGAGGAGTATTTCACATTCCACAGCAAGCGTTTTCCAAACAACCCATAATAGCCGACTTCCTGTTGGGCTGGCGTAAAACTTGACGGGGGTAAAGTTGTTCGGCCCGATGAGATCTATATGTGTACCGAGTTTCATATTAATTCATGCGAGCGTGTTTGATATATGGATCAAGTTTTAGAACCCCGTTCAAGGGGGCGCTGTTGAGCCCCCCAGCCACGCCCGGGTACCAGCTTCAGCCCGGCCCTGATGGCCGTGGGTTCTGACCTGTGTGCAAAGTTTCAAGAGTTTTTGAGCACGTTAAGGACCCCAAAAGCCCCTGAAACCTTGATTAACAATATAAAAGCAATAGTCAAATCCCCCCCTCCCCTCACACACACACAGACACAGAGAGAGGGAGAGAAAATTCTTCAGAAAATCCACATTCAAACCAAAATATCTCTCTTCCTGTTGGTCGGAGATGGTTCATGTAAATTAGAAAGTTGTCCGTCTTGATGAGAAAAATACACATACCAAGTTTTGTGATTCTAGGAAAAACTAAGCCCCCATTTTTGACTAAAGGTGGCGCTACTGAGCCATTCCACCACGCCCGTTTCTGAAACTTTGCACATGTCTACGGGCTAATAAATGTGATGTGTCTGTTGAGTTTCATGCAATTTCAAGTATGTTAAGAGTCTCAAAAGCATCAAAAAATAATATTAAAGTTTGATGCGTTGCCACGGCAACAGTATCTAAGATATCAATAATCCTTTCACAGGTTTACATCTGCCGTGTGTCTACATTGTACACATAAAGTTTGAAGCAAATCGGGTAAAAATAAGACACTGATTTCAAAGCATTTTGAAAGTGATGTACTTCCTGCTGCCTGTTGGTGGCGCTATAACTTTGACTCACAATAGTCACATCCATGTGATCGGCCTCTTACAACGAACATACTGCTGAAGTTTCATCAAGACCAGTTAATGTATGCAGAAGTTATAACACACTTCCTGTTTCATTTTTTCGCCATAAATTTGTTTCCTCGCCACGGCCAAACCGTTCGAGATATCAAAAATCCGTCCGCAATTTAGCATCCTCAATGTCTTGACTTCATGCACACCGAGTTTGGAGGCGAATCGATGAATTCCCTAGGAGGAGTACATTAAATTCCACAGCATGCGTTTCCAAACAACGCTAAATAGCCAACTTCCTGTTTGGCTGGCGTAAAACTTAGAGCACGAAAGTTGTTCGGCCTGATGAGATCTATATGTGTACCGAGTTTCATATTATTACATGCAAGCGTGTTTGATTTATGGACACGTGTTTGGATCCCGTTCCAGGGGGCGCTGTCGAGCCCCCCTGCCACGCCCGGGTACCAGCTTCAGTCCGGCCCTGATGGCCGCGGGTTCTGACGTGTGTGCAAAATTTCAAGAGTTTTCGAGCATGTTAAGGGCCCCAAAAGTGCCCGAAAGGTTGACAAAATAATAATAATAATAATAATAATAATAATCCTACCGGAAACAATAGGGCCTTCGCCCTTTCAGGGCTTGGGCCCTAATAATAATCCTTACGAAAACAATAGGGCTCTGCGCCCTTTCAGGGCTTGGGCCCTAATAATAAATAATCCTACCGGAAACAATAGGGCCCAAGCCCTGAATAATCCTACCGGAAACAATAGGGCCTTCGCCCTTTCAGGGCTTGGGCCCTAATAATCCTACCGGAAACAATAGGGCCTTCGCCCTTTCAGGGCTTGGGCCCTAATAAACAATAATCCTACCGAAAACAATAGGGCCTTCGCCCTTTCAGGGCTTGGGCCCTAATAATAAATAATCCTACCGGAAACAATAGAGCCTTCGCCCTTTCAGGGCTTGGGCCCTAAATATAGCTGCGAGCAGCGATTACGGGCCCAAGCCGGTGGCACCGCAACCCCTGATGCCTTTAGTTAACTAAAGGCACCGGGGTGGCGGTGCCGCCGGCTTTGGCCCTTCATTGCTGCTCGCAGCTATATTTATATATAAATATATATATATATATATATATATATATATATATTAGAGGTGGGCATAGATAAATTTTTTTAATCTAGATTAATCTAGATTAATTTTGAAATTAATCTAGATTAATCTAGATTAAAATGGCTCATTTAAATTCTGCCGAAGGCATTCAGAATATGTGTGCTACCCAAATAATGACTATAAAAGTAGGCTAAGTCTTTGAGAACGGGTTTCTCAAGCCAGGTGGCGCATTAGACTAGGGGCTCATCTCAGGAACTGTTTCCAAAATGCATCACAAACTGCTTGAGAAAGCTGTTCTACTCATAGACTGTAAAAGGTTACTTCTGTACTGTTACCGTCCGTAGGCAACATAGGCCTATGTTATTATCAACTACTATAGGCTATCAATTAGGGATGGGCGATATGGCCTAAAATCTATATTTTGATATACATTGCAGCCTCTTGCGATAACGATATACAGTATATTATAATAAAACCATTACAGAACAGGTTACACAGACCCTGCTAAACAACTGCTAATTTTTTTTTTAAAGGGTATATGTAGTTTTGAGAACATATATTGTGCAAAACTGTAAGTGTACAACATAATTTTGCAGATAAATAAAATTTAAGTACACTAGCTGCAGAGATCTTAAGTAGGTCTAATGTTTATTATAGCTTTGAGCTTATGAAACCCCAAATTTAAAGTTATAATATTGTCTATCTGATGTCTTTTCAGTTAAAAAGAAACACAACAACGATTTTTAAAATCGGGCGTAGACAGAGATTATGTGTTAACGTTACACCACTAAGATATATTGGATTGAGAATAATACGCACGCGCTGGTATTCAGTGATATCAGTTTCAGTTTCGTTTTGAATTTGAGGTGGTAGAACGGATTAGTCGTGTGTTAACTTACCGAACCGTTACCCCACACACTCGGATAGTTTGCTGCTGTTTGTCGGACGGCTTAAATCCGAACCAAGTCCAAATAATGGATGTTGCAGCTTTCACTTTCAGCCGTGTTTACTTAAGATGACGACGAATATGCGTTGCAGCCGGGTGTACCTCGCGGTCGCGGGTAGATTGCGTCATCATAGCTTGTGTAGTAGAGCCATCTCCCAACCCAACTTGGGGAATAGATTAACGGCGATATTTTTTTTATCGCGCGATAAGAGTCTCGCGTTAACGCCGATAACGGCCCACCACTAATATATATATATATATATATATATATATATATATATATATATATATATATATATATATATATATACATATATATATATATATATATATATATATATATCTTTAATGTATTTTTATCATGTTGAAAAAGTTTGGTGTGAATAAAATAAACCACTTAGGAAGAGTAACTAATAATATCAGAGTCGTAAATATCCAAAAAATCCACATTCAAACCAAAATATCTGACTTCCTGTTGCTCGGAGCTAATGACTGTAAATTAGAAAGTTGTCCGGCTCGATGAGACCAATATGCGTACTGATTTTTGTAACTGTGGGTAAAAGTAACCCCCCCACTTTTGTGCTTTTGTGCTTCCTGCTACCAGTTGGTGGCGCTATAACTTTGACTCACAATAGTTACATCCATCTGACCGGCCTCTTACCATGAACACACTGCTGAAGTTTCATCAAGATCAGTTAATGTATGCAGAAGTTATAACACTTCGTGTTTCTCTTTTCTAGCCATAAATTCGTTTCCTCGCCACGGCCAAACCGTTCGAGATATCAAAAATCCATCCGCAATTTAGAATCCTCAATGTCTTGACTTCATGGTGACCGAGTTTGGAGGCGAGTGGATGAATTCTCTAGGAGGAGTACATCAAATTCCACAGTATGCGTTTTTCAAACAACCCATAATAGCAGACTTCCTGTTGGGCGGAGCTAATAATTTAGAGTGCGGAAGTTGTTTGGCCCGATGAGATCTATATGTGTACCGAGTTTCATATTAATTCATGCAAGAGTTTTTTATATATGGACCAAGTTTTCAGACCGTGTTCAAGGGGGTGCTGCCACGCCCGGGTACCAGCTTCAGCCCGGCCCTGATGACCGTGGGCTCTGACCTGTGTGCAAAGTTTCAAGAGTTTTTGAGCATGTTAAGGGCCCCAAAAGCCCCTGAAACCTTGAAAAACAAAGATTAAATGGAATAGACAAATCCCCCACCCCCTCCACACACACACACACAGAGACAGAGAGAGAGAGAGAAAATTCTCCAGAAAATCCACATTCAAACCAAAATATCTGACTTTCTGATGGTCTGAGCTAATAACTGTAAATTAGAAAGTTGTCCGGTTTGAAGAAAACAATATACATACCAAGTTTTGTAATTCTATGAAAAACTAAGCCCCCATTTTTGACTAAAGGTGGCGCTACTGAGCCATTCCACCACGCCCATTTCTGAAACTTTGCACATGTCTACTGGCTAATAAATGTTATGTATCTGTCGAGTTTCATCCAATTTCAAGCATGCTAAGAGTCTCAAACGCATCCGAAAAGAATATTAAAGTTTGATGCGTTGCCACGGCAACAGTATCTAAGATATCAATAATCCTTTCACAGGTCTACATCTGCCGTGTGTCTACATTATACACATAAAGTTTAAAGCAAATCGGGTAAACATAAGAGGGTGACTTCAAAGAATTTTGAAAGTGACACACTTCCTGCTGCCAGTTGGTGGCGCTATAACTTGCCAATATGAAGGCCCTATTGTTTCCGGTAGGATTATTATTATTATTATTATTATTATTATTATTATTTTGTCAACCTTTCGGGCACTTTTGGGGCCCTTAACATGCTCGAAAACTCTTGAAATTTTGCACACACGTCAGAACCCGCGGCCATCAGGGCCGGACTGAAGCTGGTACCCGGGCGTGGCAGGGGGGCTCGACAGCGCCCCCTGGAACGGGATCCAAACACGTGTCCATAAATCAAACACGCTTGCATGTAATAATATGAAACTTGTACAATATGACTCACAATAGTCACATCAATGTGATTGGCCTCTGAAAACGAACACACTGCTGAAGTTTTATCAAGATCAGTTAATGTATGCAGAAGTTTTAACACGCTTCCTGTTTCTCTTTTCTCGCCATAAATTCGTTTCCTCGCCACGGCCAAACCGTTCGAGATATCAAAAATCCGTCCGCAATTTAGCATCCTCAATGTCTTGACTTCATGCACACCGAGTTTGGTGGGGATGGGATGAATTTTCTAGGAGGAGTATTTCACATTCCACAGCAAGCGTTTTCCAAACAACCCACATTAGCCGACTTCCTGTTGGGCTGGCGTGAAACTTGACAGAGGGAAAGTTGTTCGGCCCGATGAGATCTATATGTGTACCGAGTTTCATATTAATTCATGCAAGCGTGTTTGATATATGGACCAAGTTTTCAGACCCCATTCAAGGGGGCGCTGTTGAGTCCCCCTGCCACGCCCGTTTCTGAAACTTTGCACATGTCTACTGGCTAATAAATGTGATGTATCTATCGAGTTTCATCCAATTTCAAGCATGCTAAGAGTCTCAAACGCATCCGAAAAGAATATTAAAGTTTGATGCGTTGCCACGGCAACAGTATCTAAGATATCAATAATCCTTTCACAGGTCTACATCTGCCGTGTGTCTACATTATACACATAAAGTTTGAAGCAAATCGGGTAAAAATAAGAGAGTGATTTCAAAGCATTTTGAAAGTGACACACTTCCTGTTGCCAGTTGGTGGCGCTATAACTTTGACTCACAAAGGTCACATCCATGTGATCGGCCTCTTACAACGAATACACTGCTGAAGTTTCAGCAAGATCAGATAATGTATGCAGAAGTTATAACACACTTCCTGTGTCCCATTATTCGCCATAAATTTGTTTCCTCGCCACGGCCAAACCGTTCGAAATCTGTTCGCAAGAATTCATCCTCAATGTCTTGACTTCATTCTCACCGAGTTTTGCGGCGATCGGATGAATTCCCTAGGAGGAGTATTTCACATTCCATTGTATGCGTTTTCCAAACAACGTATAATAACCGACTTCCTGTTGGGCTTTTGTAAAACTCAGTGCACGAAAGTTGTGCGGCCCGATGAGATCTATATGTGTACTGAGTTTCATATTATTACATGCAAGCATGTTTGATATATGGACCAAGATTTCGGACCCCATTCCAGGGGGCGCTGTCGAGCCCCCCTGCCACGCCCAGGTACCAGCTTCAGTCCGGCCCTGATGGCCGTGGGTTCTGACCCGTGTGCAAAGTTTCAAGAGTTTTTGAGCATGTTAAGGGCCCCAAAAGTGGCAAAAAGGCAAAAAAAAAATTATGAAGAAAAAAAAGAAAAAGAAAAAAAATAATAATCCTTACGAAAACAATAGGGCCTTCGCCCTTTCAGGGCTTGGGCCCTAATAATCCTACCGAAAACAATAGGGCTCTGCACCCTTTCAGGGCTTGGGCCCTAATAAATAATCCTACCGAAAACAATAGGGACTTCGCCCTTTCAGGGCTTGGGCCCTAATAATCCTACCGAAAACAATAGGGCCTTCGCCCTTTCAGGGCTTGGGCCCTAATAATCCTACCGAAAACAATAGGGCTCTGCGCCCTTTCAGGGCTTGGGCCCTAATAATCCTTACGAAAACAATAGGGCCTTCGCCCTTTCAGGGCTTGGGCCCTAATAATCCTAACGGAAACAATAGGGCCTTCGCCCTTTCAGGGCTTGGGCCCTAATAATAATAATAATAATAATCCTAACGAAAACAATAGGGCTCTGCGCCCTTTCAGGGCTTGGGCCCTAATAATAATCCTAACGAAAACAATAGGGCCTTCGCCCTTTCAGGGCTTGGGCCCTAATAAAAATAATTCTAACGAAAACAATAGGGCCTTCGCCCTTTCAGGGCTTGGGCCCTAATAATCCTTACGAAAACAATAGGGCCTTCGCCCTTTCAGGGCTTGGGCCCTAATAATCCTTCCGGAAACAATAGGGCCTTCGCCCTTTCAGGGCTTGGGCCCTAAATATAGCTGCGAGCAGCGATTACGGGCCCAAGCCGGTGGCACCGCAACTCTGGAGCCACACACATACATATACATACATATACATACATATATATATATATATATATATATATATATATATATATATATATATATATATATAAGACAGAAAATATTACTTGTCTTACCTTATTCTGATTTTATGATACACTCAAAATATTCCACAACAAATCCTTTAAATTTAATGTAAAAATAAAAACGAAAGTAAATGTTGGTCTCACATAACCCTCTCATTAGAATCAAAATGTTTCAATATTTGTGATGTATTTGGATGCTAAACTATTCTTTATTATAGGCTTTGTACTTCACTCATGTTTCAATATCGATGGGAAAAATCATCCTCTTCACACGTGCAAAAATGTGCTTGGAAACATCACAGTGGAGCTCTGCTTTCTGTGAATGGTACAAATTGTACTACTGACTATTTAAACAGAGCAGTGTAATTTGTTTAAGTTAGGTTGACTATTTTTATTATTATATTGTATTAGGGCTATAATGAACAGGCTGCGATGTCAAGATTGCAATTCTGGAATGTGTGTGTGTGTGTGTGTGTGTGACGCGGTTGCGGTTGAACAGTGGACACAAAAACATAAATAAAATGTTTTAGTTAATTCCTACATCCATAGGAATACATTGAAAATGCTCGCTCTACTCCGCACCATTATCAATGTCTGTGCGGACATCTGTATTTTACTAGTATATAGTATACTATAGTTAGCGATTCAAAAGCCCTCAGCGGTGTCACACGTCGATTAACCGGTGGGAAAATTTTATCACAGTCACATCCCTAATATATTTATATATAAATACAATAGGCCTACCTGAAAGAGA
This sequence comes from Scardinius erythrophthalmus, assembly GCF_964197995.2. Lineage (NCBI taxonomy): Eukaryota > Metazoa > Chordata > Actinopteri > Cypriniformes > Leuciscidae > Scardinius > Scardinius erythrophthalmus. Next base: position 7,952,758 of record NC_138241.1, on the reverse strand, counting down.
ATTTTACTTGCCCGACCAGAGTATAGCCTGATTAGAATGTCAATAACAAAAAAATAACTTGGGAGTCACTAAAACGAGAGATTATTCTAATTTCATTACATTCATTTTAAGTTGCAATCAGCAGTTAAAAATTAATGTATTACTGATCAATGGTAACAAGGTTGCACTGCTGAGGCTCATGCTGCTTCTCCAGGAGAATTGTAAACAAATGAGCGCAGCACACAAAAAAGCAAACCAGTTAACAACATACTGACTATAAAAATTACAAATATAGAGTTTTTATATATTTTATAACATATGATAGAGTTAAGCAACCTCACTTGACGAGTAGGCAACTATTTCCTGAATACAATCACGATTGAAACTGTGACATTGATTTCATACAACAGGTTAATAAACAGATACAATTAAGTCACTTACATTTTAGATGCATTATTGACTGTTTTTGTTCTGTTTCAGCAGCAAAAATAGTTAAACAAAGATCACAGCAGAACCATTGCGCATCTCACAGCAACTTGTTTTCTCATTACTGAATGATTCAGCATTTTGAAACGAATCGGTTGACTTAAAGATTCAATGGTCAATCCATAAACATCTGTCTCAATCATGAATGACTCAGTCATTGGAACGAATCGTTTGAACAAATGAATCAATGACTCGCTCATTAAGATGGTCGCATGGCGACACCTAATGGCGGTTTAGTGTTATGTTTAAAAGTATCATTTTTTTCCAACGTGCACCATTATCAATGTCCGTGCGGACGTCCGTTTTTTACTTTCACTTTTATATTAGCGATTTAAAAGCACCCGCTCGTGTCACACGTCAATTAACCGATGGGAAACTATCCTCACAGTCATATACCTAATAAATGTATATTTAAATACAATAGGCCTACCTAGTAAAACGTTTTATATACTATTTTGATATCCTTTTGGACACAAGAGGGCAGTATAGCCCTATGTTTGCTTTTTTTGTTGAACCAAATAGCACTAAATAGCCTGTTTTTAACTTTTTCATACTTCTTGAATTGCAAAAACAGAATAAAATAGGTTTAGTTCTAATATTTGTATAATTTTATATCAAAATAAATGGTGTATAATTACATTTTTAGAAGTTATGGGATGTTTCCTGCTTCCTTTTTGACATTAATTGAATCCCTCTCCATAGCAAAACCGTTTGAGATATTCAATATCCGTTTACAATTTAGCATCATTAATATATTTTTATCATGTTGAAAAAGTTTGGATTGGAATAAAATAAACTTTTTAGGAGGGGTAACTAAAAACTCAGAGGCTGATTTAACAAAAAATCCATATTCAGACCAAAATATCTGACTTCCTGTTGGTTGCAGCTAATGCCTGTAAATTAGAAAGTTGTCCGGCTCGATAAGACCAATATACGTACTGATTTTTGTAATTGTGGGTAAAACTAACTCCCCCACTTTTGTCAAAAACATTTTGAAAGTGACACACTTCCTGCTGCCAGTTGGTGGCGCTATAACTTTGACTCACAATAGTCACATCCATCTGATCAGCCTCTTACCACGAACACACTGCTGAAGTTTCATCAAGATCAGTTAATGTGTGCAGAAGTTATAACACTTCGTGTTTCTCTTTTCTCGCCATAAATTCGTGTCCTCGCCACGGCCAAACCGTTTGAGATATCAAAAATCCGTCCGCAATTTAGCATCCTCAATGTCTTGACTTCATGCACACCGAGTTTGGTGGCGATTTAATTAATTCTCTAGGAGAAGTGTTTCAAATTCCACAGCAAGCGTTCTCCAAACAACCCAAAATTGCCGACTTCCTGTTGGGCTGGCGTAAAATTTAGAGCACGAAAGTTGTTCGGCCCGATGAGATCTATATGTGTACCGAGTTTCATATCTTTACATGCAAGTGTGTTTGATTTATGGACAAGTGTTCGGATCCCGTTCCAGGGGGCGCTGTTGAGCCCCCCTGCCACGCCCAGGTACCAGCGTCAGCCCAGCCCTGATGGCCGCGGGTTCTGACCTGTGTGCAAAGTTTCAAGAGTTTTCGAGCACGTTAAAGGCCCCAAAGCCCCTGAAACCTTGAAAAACAGGAATTTTAAACAAATCTCACTCAAAAGACAAATCCCCCCACCCCTCACACACACAGAGACGCAGAGGCAGAGAGAGAGAGAGGGAGAGAATTCTCCAAAAAATCACATTCAAACAAAAATATCTCACTTCCTGTTGGTCAGAGCTAATAAATGTAAATTAGAAAATTGTCCGGCTCATGAGAACAATATACATACCGATTTTTGTGATTCTAGGAAAAACTAAGCCCTCATTTTTGACTAAAGGTGGCACTACTGAGCCCCTCACCACGCCCGTTTCTGAAACTTTGCACATGTCTACTGGATAATAAATGTGATGTGTCTGTCGAGTTTCATGCATTTTCAAGCATGTGAAGAGTCTCAAAAGCATCCGAAAAGAATATTAAAGTTTGATGCGTTGCCACGGCAACAGAATATAAGATATCAATAATCCTTTCACAGGTCTACATCTGCCGTGTGTCTACATTATACACAAAGTTTGAAGCAAATTGGGTAAAAATAAGAGGGTGATTTTAAAGCATTTTGAAAGTGACACACTTCCTGCTGCCAGTTGGTGGCGCTATAACTTTGACTCACAATAGTCACATCCATGTGATTGGCCTCTTACAACGAATACACTGCTGAAGTTTAATCAAGATCAGTTAATGTATGCAGAAGTTATAACACACTTCCTGTTTCAATTATTCGCCATAAATTCGTTTCCTCGCCACAGCCAAACCGTTCGAGATATCAAAAATCCCCTGGCAATTTGTCATCCTCAATGCCTTGACTTCATGCACACCGAGTTTGGAGGCGATTGGATGAATTCCCTAGGAGAAGTGTTTCAAATTCCTGAGCATGCGTTTCCAAACAACCCTTAATAGCCGACTTCCTTTTGGTTTGGCGTAAAACTTAGAGCATGAAAGTTGTTCGGCCCGATGAGATCTATATCTGTACCGAGTTTCATATTATTACATGAAAGCGTGTTTGATTTATGGACCAAGTTTTCGGACCCCGTTCAAGGGGCCGCTGTCGAGCCCCCCTGCCACGCCCGGGTACCAAGAGTTTTTGAGCATGTTAAGGGCCCCAAAAGTGCCTGAATATTAGTAAGAAAAATAATAATAATAAATATAGCTGCGAGCAGCGATTGCGGGCCCAAGCCGGTGGCACCGCCACCCTGGTGCCTTTAGTTACACTATGCTAAACTATTCTTTATCATAGGATGCTAAACTATGCATGCTAAATGCAAAACCGTTTGAGATATTTATTATCCGTTCACACTTTAGCATCTTTAATGTATTTTCATCATGTTGAAAAAGTTTGGTTACACTAAAGGCACCGGGGTGGCGGTGTCACCGGCTTGAGCCCTCCATCGCTGCTCGCAGCTATATATATATATATATATATATATATATATATATATATATAAATATATATATAAATGTAATATATATATATATATATATATATATATATATATATATATATATATTTATATATATATATATATTTATATATATATATATATATATATATATATATACACATATCGGACAAGTAATATTCTCTGTCTTGTCACTTTAAAATATATATATATAAAATTCAGAGGCCGATTTTGCAAATAAATCCACATTCAAACCAAAATATCTGACTTCCTGTTGGTCAGAGCTTATGACTGTAAATTAGAAACTTGTCCGGCTCGATGAGACCAATATATGTACTGATTTTTGTAACTGTGGGTAAAAGTAACCCCCCCATTTTGTCAAAAGCATTTTGAAAGTGACACAGTACCTGTTGCCAGTTGGTGGCGCTATAACTTTGACTCACAATAGTTGCATCCATCTGACCGGCCTCTTACCACGAACACACTGCTGAAGTTTCATCAAGATCAGTCAATGTGTGCAGAAGTTATAGCACTTCGTGTCTCTTTTTTCTCGCCATAAATTCGTTTCCTCGCCACGGCCAAACCGTTCGAGATATCAAAAATCCGTCTGCAATTTCGCATCCTCAATGTCTTGACTTCATGCACACCGAGTTTGGTGGGGATGGGATGAATTTTCTAGGAGGAGTATTTCACATTCCACAGCAAGCGTTTTCCAAACAACCCATAATAGCCGACTTCCTGTTGGGCTGGCGTGAAACTTGACAGAGGGAAAGTTGTTCGGCCCGATGAGATCTATATGTGTACCGAGTTTCATATTAATTCATGCAAGCGTGTTTGATATATGGACCAAGTTTTCAGACCCCGTTCAAGGGGGCGCTGTTGAGCCCCCCTGCCACGCCGTTTCTGAAACTTTTTACATGTCTACTGGCTAATAAGTGTGATGTATCTGTTGAGTTTCAACCAATTTCAAGTATGCTAAGTGTCTCAAAAGCATCCGAAAAGAATATTAAAGTTTGATGCGTTGCCACGGCAACAGTATCTAAGATATCAATAATCCTTTCACAGGTCTACATCTGCCATGTGTTTAAATTATACACATAAAGTTTGAAGCAAATCGGGTAAAAATAAGACGGTGATTTCAAAGCATTTTGAAAGTGACACACTTCCTGCTGCCAGTTGGTGGCGCTATAACTCTGACTCACAATAGTCACATCAATGGGATCGGCCTCTTACAACGAACACACTGCTGAAGTTTCATCAAGATCAGTTAATGTCTGCAGAAGTTATAACACACTTCCTGTTTCCATTATTCGCCATAAATTCGTTTCCTCGCCACGGCCAAACCGTTCGAGATATCAAAAATCCCCTGGCAATTTTTCATCCTCAATGTCTTGACTTCATGCTGACCGAGTTTGGAGGCGATTGGATGAATTCCCTAGGAGGAGTATTTCACATTCCATTGCATGCGTTTTCCAAACAACGTATAATAGCCGACTTCCTGTTGGGCTTTTGTAAAACTTAGAGCACGAAAGTTGTTCGGCCCGATGAGATCTATATGTGTACTGAGTTTCATATTATTACATGCAAGCGTGTTTGATATATGGACCAAGATTTCGGACCCCATTCCAGGGGGCGCTGTCGAGCCCCCCTGCCACGCCCGGGTACCAGCTTCAGCCCGGCCCTGATGGCCGTGGGTTCTGGGATTAAACAATACTTGGGTGATTTAAGCCAGTCTGCTAAGTCAAGTCTTAGAAATTTGGGAGTTATCCTGGACAAAGACATGTCATTAGTGCAGCACTGCAAGCAGCTGACGAGAAACTGCTTCTTTCAATTAAGGAAAATCTCAAAACTTAGAAATATGGTTTCACGAAATGATTTGGAGCTTATCATTCATGCCTTTGTGTCTTCGCGTTTAGACTATTGTAATAGTTTATTTTCATGCCTAAACCAGAAGGAGCTCTCTCGACTGCAATTAGTACAAAACTCTGCAGCTAGAATTCTGACACGTACTAATAGGAGGTCTCATATATCCCCTATCCTAAAAGAACTTCATTGGCTACCAGTGTCTTATAGGATAAATTTTAAAATTTTGGTTTTAGTTTTCAGAGCTTTGCATGGTCAGGCACCCTCTTATATTAGTGACCTGATTCAGCGCTACACCCCTGTGCGTGCTCTGAGGTCTGTGGATCAGAATCTGCTGACGGTTCCGCGCACTCGCTATCGTACTAGAGGTGACCGATCTTTTCAGGCTGTTGCTTCTAGGTTGTGGAATGACCTCCCACCTTCTATGCGCTCTATTGACTCTGTTGATGCCTTCAAATGCAGACTAAAGACTCATCTATTTGTTCAGGCTTTTAATTAGCTGCTTGTGGGTTGATATGATCATGTTCTGTCTATGCTTTTATTGTGTGTATTTTATGATATAAATGTTTTTGTTGGGTTGAAGCACTTTGTGGCCTTATACTTGTGAAAGGTGCTATATAAATAAAACTTACTTACTTACTTACTTACTTCTGACCTGTGTGCAAAGTTTCAAGAGTTTTCGAGCATGTTAAGGGCCCCAAAAGTGCCCGAGAAGTAGAAAAAAATAATAATAATAATAATAATAACAAATAATCCTACCGAAAACAATAGGGCTCTGCGCCCTTTCAGGGCTTGGGCCCTAATAATCCTAACGAAAACAATAGGGCCTTCGCCCTTTCAGGGCTTGGGCCCTAATAATCCTACCGAAAACAATAGGGCCTTCGCCCTTTCAGGGCTTGGGCCCTAATAATAATAATCCTACCGAAAACAATAGGGCCTTCGCCCTTTCAGGGCTTGGGCCCTAATAATAATAATAAACAATAATCCTTCCGAAAACAATAGGGCTCTTCGCCCTTTCAGGGCTTGGGCCCTAATAATAATAATAATAATAAATAATCCTACCGAAAACAATAGGGCTCTGCGCCCTTTCAGGGCTTGGGCCCTAATAATCCTAACGAAAACAATAGGGCCTTCGCCCTTTCAGGGCTTGGGCCCTAATAATCCTAACGAAAACAATAGGGCCTTCGCCCTTTCAGGGCTTGGGCCCTAATAATCCTACCGGAAACAATAGGGCCTTCGCCCTTTCAGGGCTTGGGCCCTAATAATAATAATAATAAATAATCCTACCGAAAACAATAGGGCCTTCGCCCTCTCAGGGCTTGGGCCCTAATAATAATAATCCTTACGAAAACAATAGGGCCTTCGCCCTTTCAGGGCTTGGGCCCTAATAATAATAATAAACAATAATCCTTCCGAAAACAATAGGGCTCTTCGCCCTTTCAGGGCTTGGGCCCTAATAATAATAATAATAATAAATAATCCTACCGAAAACAGTAGGGCCTTCGCCCTTTCAGGGCTTGGGCCCTAATAATAATAATAATAATCCTAACGAAAACAATAGGGCCTTCGCCCTTTCAGGGCTTGGGCCCTAATAATAATAATAATTAAAGCTGCAAGCAGCGATGAAAGGGCCCTCGCACCCGTGCCATCAACACTCGGTGGCTTTAGAAAGACAGAGCATGGTTGGGAAATGTACATTTAAGGAGGTATATATAGTAAGAGTATGTCAAAGTCAGTTACAAAATGTTTTGTATAATGGTGATAATAGCATGCTTCATGACTCAGCTAAGTGTTGCTAGCATGTTTAGTCTGTTTCTAGCATGCTTAGTACACAATAATTATGTGGTTAGTACTGCATTACAGTGTTAACCATGTCAGTTTCTGTTGCCAGTAGGTGGCGTTATGGCTATAACTGAATATGAGCATGGATGTGTGTTCAGGACAGAACTCTTATCAAACGTGTGAAGTTTGGTGCAAATTGGACATTGCCTTCTTGAGTAACAACAAAGTCATGTTTCATTGAATTAACATTCTTTAGCACTTAGCTAAGCATTGTTAGCATGTTTTAACATGTTTCTAGCATGTTTAGAACTCAATGGCATTTTTAACATGTTGCTAGAACGGCATCAAAGTGTTAAACATGTCACTTCCTGTTGCCAGTAGGTGGCGCTATTACTATAACTGAATTTGAGCATAGACATGTGTTCAGGCCATGATTCTTATCAAATGTGTGAAGTTTGGGGCAGATTGGACATTCCATGCCTGAATTACAGCAAATTCCTATTTAATTGCAATAATAGCATGCTTTAGCACTTAGCTAAGAGTTTGCTAGCATGTTTTAGCATGTTTCTAGTATGTTGTTAGCATGTTTAGCACTTGCTGGCACTTTTTTATATGTTATTAGGAGTCCATAACAGTGTTAAACATGTCACTTCCTGCTGCCAGCAGGTGGCGCTATGACTGTAAGCATGATCATGTGTTCAGGACAGAACGCTTATCAAAAGTGTGAAGTTTGGGGCAGATTGGACATTCCTTGCCTGAGTTACAGCAAATTCATATTTAATTGCAGTAATATCATTCTTTAGCACTTAGCTAAGTGTTTGCTAGTATGTTTTAGCAAGTCTCTAGTATGTTGGTAGGATGTTTAGCACCTACTGGCATTTTTTTATATGTTATTAGGAGTCAAGAACAGTGTTAAACGTCACTTCCTGTTGCCAGCAGGTGGCGCTATGACTATAACTAAATATGAGCATGGACATGTGTTCAAGAGATAACTCTTATCAAACGTGTGAAGTTTGGGGTAGATTGTACATTGCCTTCTTGAGTAACAACAAAGTCCTGTTTCATTGAATTAGCATGGTTTAGCACTTAGCTAAGTACTGCTAGCATGTTTTAACATGTTTCTAGCATGTATAGAACTCAATGGCATTTTTAACATGTTGCTAGAACGGCATCAAAGTGTTAAACATGTCACTTCCTGTTGCCAGTAGGTGGCGCTATTACTATAACTGAATTTGAGCATAGACATGTGTTCAGGCCATGATTCTTATCAAATGTGTGAAGTTTGGGGCAGATTGGACATTACATGCCTGAGTTACAGCAAATTCCTATTTAATTGCAGTAATAGCATGCTTTAGCACTTAGCTAAGTGTTTGCTAGCATGTTTCTAGTATGTTGCTAACCTGTTTAGCACTTGCTGGCTCTTTTTTATATGTTATTAGGAGACCACAAGAGTGTTAAACATGTCACTTCCTGTTACCAGTAGGTGGCGCTATTACTATAACTGAATTTTCTCATGTAGATGTGTTCAGGACAGAACGCTTATCAAAAGTGTGAAGTTTGGGGCAGATTGGACATTCCATGCCTGAGTTACAGCAAATTCCTATTTAATTGCAATAATAGCATGCTTTAGCACTTAGCTAAGAGTTTGCTAGCATGTTTTAGCATGCTTCTAGTGTGTTGTTAGCATGTTTAGCACTTGCTGGCACTTTTTTATATGTTATTAGGAGTCCATAACAGTGTTAAACATGTCACTTCCTGTTGCCAGCAGGTGGCGCTATGACTATAACTGAATATGAGCATGTTCATGTGTTCAGGACAGAACGCTTATCAAAAGTGTGAAGTTTGGGGCAGATTGGACATTCCATGCCTGAGTTACAGCAACTTCCTGTTTTATGGCGAAACATCGAAATTTGTCAGGCCGCCGAGGACCCGCCCTTTGACGAAAACTCAAGATCTTCGCAATTTAACGTCGCAAAGGCCTTAAGATTACACTCACCAAATTTGAAGATGATCAGATTAAAACTGTAGGAGGAGTTCGTTAAAGTACGAGGCCTGAAAATGGCAAAAACTGCACAAAAATCTGAGAGGAAGTTCAAAATGGCTGACTTCCTGTTGTGTTTAGGGCTATGCTCCAAGAGACTTTTTTGTAGGTATTAGGTCATTACATGTATGTACCGAATTTCGTGCACGTACGTGGAACGTTGCGGGAGGCGCACTCCGTTGAACTTTTATAGGTGGCGCTATCGAGCCATTTTGCCCCGTCCAATTCTGAAACCTATATCAGATGTAAATTTTCGCCAGTTCTGACGCGTGTGCAAAGTTTCGTGAGTTTTCGAGCATGTTTAGGCCCTCAAAAATGCAATTAAATGCGGAGAATAATAATAATAATAATAATAATAATTAAAGCTGCAAGCAGCGATGAAAGGGCCCTCGCACCCGTGCCATCAACACTCGGTGGCTTTAGGAAGACAGAGCATGGTTGGGAAATGTACATTTAAGGAGGTATATATAGTAAGAGTATGTCAAAGTCAGTTACAAAATGTTTTGTATAATGGTGATAATAGCATGCTTCATGACTCAGCTAAGTGTTGCTAGCATGTTTAGTCTGTTTCTAGCATGCTTAGTACACAATAATTATGTGGTTAGTACTGCATTACGGTGTTAACCATGTCAGTTTCTGTTGCCAGTAGGTGGCGTTATGGCTATAACTGAATATGAGCATGGATGTGTGTTCAGGACAGAACTCTTATCAAACGTGTGAAGTTTGGTGCAAATTGGACATTGCCTTCTTGAGTAACAACAAAGTCATGTTTCATTGAATTAACATTCTTTAGCACTTAGCTAAGCATTGTTAGCATGTTTTAACATGTTTCTAGCATGTTTAGAACTCAATGGCATTTTTAACATGTTGCTAGAACGGCATAAAAGTGTTAAACATGTCACTTCCTGTTGCCAGTAGGTGGCGCTATTACTATAACTGAATTTGAGCATAGACATGTGTTCAGGCCATGATTCTTATCAAATGTGTGAAGTTTGGGGCAGATTGGACATTCCATGCCTGAATTACAGCAAATTCCTATTTAATTGCAATAATAGCATGCTTTAGCACTTAGCTAAGAGTTTGCTAGCATGTTTTAGCATGTTTCTAGTATGTTGTTAGCATGTTTAGCACTTGCTGGCACTTTTTTATATGTTATTAGGAGTCCATAACAGTGTTAAACATGTCACTTCCTGCTGCCAGCAGGTGGCGCTATGACTGTAAGCATGATCATGTGTTCAGGACAGAACGCTTATCAAAAGTGTGAAGTTTGGGGCAGATTGGACATTCCTTGCCTGAGTTACAGCAAATTCATATTTAATTGCAGTAATATCATTCTTTAGCACTTAGCTAAGTGTTTGCTAGTATGTTTTAGCAAGTCTCTAGTATGTTGGTAGGATGTTTAGCACCTACTTGCATTTTTTTATATGTTATTAGGAGTCAAGAACAGTGTTAAACGTCACTTCCTGTTGCCAGCAGGTGGCGCTATGACTATAACTAAATATGAGCATGGACATGTGTTCAAGAGATAACTCTTATCAAACGTGTGAAGTTTGGGGTAGATTGTACATTGCCTTCTTGAGTAACAACAAAGTCCTGTTTCATTGAATTAGCATGGTTTAGCACTTAGCTAAGTACTGCTAGCATGTTTTAACATGTTTCTAGCATGTATAGAACTCAATGGCATTTTTAACATGTTGCTAGAACGGCATCAAAGTGTTAAACATGTCACTTCCTGTTGCCAGTAGGTGGTGCTATTACTATAACTGAATTTGAGCATAGACATGTGTTCAGGCCATGATTCTTATCAAATGTGTGAAGTTTGGGGCAGATTGGACATTACATGCCTGATAAAGCAGATTCCTATTTAATTGCAGTAATAGCATGCTTTAGCACTTAGCTAAGTGTTTGCTAGCATGTTTCTAGTATGTTGCTAACCTGTTTAGCACTTGTTGGCTCTTTTTTATATGTTATTAGGAGACCACAAGAGTGTTAAACATGTCACTTCCTGTTACCAGTAGGTGGCGCTATTACTATAACTGAATTTTCTCATGTAGATGTGTTCAGGACAGAACGCTTATCAAAAGTGTGAAGTTTGGGGCAGATTGGACATTCCATGCCTGAGTTACAGCAAATTCCTATTTAATTGCAATAATAGCATGCTTTAGCACTTAGCTAAGAGTTTGCTAGCATGTTTTAGCATGCTTCTATTATGTTGTTAGCATGTTTAGCACTTGCTGGCACTTTTTTATATGTTATTAGGAGTCCATAACAGTGTTAAACATGTCACTTCCTGTTGCCAGCAGGTGGCGCTATGACTGTAACTGAATATGAGCATGGTCATGTGTTCAGGACAGAACGCTTATCAAAAGTGTGAAGTTTGGGGCAGATTGGACATTCCATGCCTGAGTTACAGCAACTTCCTGTTTCATGGCGAAACATCGAAATTTGTCAGGCCGCCGAGGACCCGCCCTTCGACGAAAACTCAAGATCTTCGCAATTTAACGTCGCAAAGGCCTTAAGATTACACTCACCAAATTTGAAGATGATCAGATTAAAACTGTAGGAGGAGTTCGTTAAAGTACGAGGCCTGAAAATGGCAAAAACTGCACAAAAATCTGAGAGGAAGTTCAAAATGGCTGACTTCCTGTTGTGTTTAGGGCTATGCTCCAAGAGACTTTTTTGTAGGTATTAGGTCATTACATGTATGTACCGAATTTCGTGCACGTACGTGGAACGTTGCGGGAGGCGCACTCCGTCGAACTTTTATAGGTGGCGCTATCGAGCCATTTTGCCCCGTCCAATTCTGAAACCTATATCAGATGTAAATTTTCGCCAGTTCTGACGCGTGTGCAAAGTTTCGTGAGTTTTCGAGCATGTTTAGGCCCTCAAAAATGCAATTAAATGCGGAGAAGAAGAAGAAGAAGAATAATAATAATAATTAAAGCTGCAAGCAGCGATGAAAGGGCCCTCGCACCCGTGCCATCAACACTCGGTGGCTTTAGGAAGACAGAGCATGGTTGGGAAATGTACATTTAAGGAGGTATATATAGTAAGAGTATGTCAAAGTCAGTTACAAAATGTTTTGTATAATGGTGATAATAGCATGCTTCATGACTCAGCTAAGTGTTGCTAGCATGTTTAGTGTGTTTCTAGCATGCTTAGTACACAATAATTATGTGGTTAGTACTGCATTACTGTGTTAACCATGTCAGTTTCTGTTGCCAGTAGGTGGCGTTATGACTATAACTGAATATGAGCTTGGATGTGTGTTCAGGACAGAACTCTTATCAAACGTGTGAAGTTTGGTGCAAATTGGACATTGCCTTCTTGAGTAACAACAAAGTCATGTTTCATTGAATTAGCATGCTTTAGCACTTAGCTAAGCATTGTTAGCATGTTTTAACATGTTTCTAGCATGTTTAGAACTCAATGGCATTTTTAACATGTTGCTAGAACGGCATCAACGTGTTAAACATGTCACTTCCTGTTGCCAGTTGGTGGCGCTATTACTATAATTGAACATTCTCATGTAGATGTGTTCAGGCCATGACTCTTATCAAAAGTGTGAAGTTTGGGGCAGATTGGACATTCCATGCCTGAGTTACAGCAAATTCCTATTTAATTGCAATAATAGCATGCTTTAGCACTTGGCTAAGAGTTTGCTAGCATGTTTTAGCATGTTTCTAGTATGTTGTTAGCATGTTTAACACTTGCTGGCACTCTTTTATATGTTATTAGGAGTCCATAACAGTGTTAAACATGTCACTTCCTGTTGCCAGCAGGTGGCGCTATGACTGTAACTGAATATAAGCATGGTCATGTGTTCAGGACAGAACGCTTATCAAAAGTGTGAAGTTTGGGGCAGATTGGACATTCCATGCCTGAGTTACAGCAAATTCATATTTAATTGCAGTAATATCATTCTTTAGCACTTAGCTAAGTGTTTGCTAGTATGTTTTAGCATGTCTATAGTATGTTGGTAGGATGTTTAGCACCTACTGGCATTTTTTTATATGTTATTAGGAGTCAAGAACAGTGTTAAACGTCACTTCCTGTTGCCAGCAGGTGGCGCTATTACTATAACTGAATATTCTCATGTAGATATGTTCAGGACAGAACGCTTATCAAAAGTGTGAAGTTTGGGGCAGATTGGACATTCCATGCCTGAGTTACAGCAAATTCCTATTTAATTGCAATAATAGCATGCTTTAGCACTTAGCTAAGAGTTTGCTAGCATGTTTTAGCATGCTTCTAGTATGTTGTTAGCATGTTTAGCACTTGCTGGCACTTTTTTATATGTTATTAGGAGTCCATAACAGTGTTAAACATGTCACTTCCTGTTGCCAGCAGGTGGCGCTATGACTATAACTGAATATGAGCATGGTCATGTGTTCAGGACAGAACGTTTATTAAAAGTGTGAAGTTTGGCGCAGATTGGACATTGCCTTCTTGAGTAACAACAACATCCTGTTTCATTGAATTAGCATGCTTTAGCACTTAGCTAAGTATTGCTAGTATGTTTTAACATGTTTCTAGCATGTTTAGAAGTCAATGGCATTTTTAACATGTTGCTAGAATGGCATCAACGTGTTAAACATGACACTTCCTGTTACCAGTAGGTGGCGCTATTACTATAACTGAATATTCTCATGTAGATATGTTCAGGACAGAACGCTTATCAAAAGTGTGAAGTTTGGGGCAGATTGGACATTCCATGCCTGAGTTACAGCAAATTCCTATTTAATTGCAATAATAGCATGCTTTAGCACTTAGCTAAGAGTTTGCTAGCATGTTTTAGCATGCTTCTAGTATGTTGTTAGCATGTTTAGCACTTGCTGGCACTTTTTTATATGTTATTAGGAGTCCATAACAGTGTTAAACATGTCACTTCCTGTTGCCAGCAGGTGGCGCTATGACTATAACTGAATATGAGCATGGTCATGTGTTCAGGACAGAACGTTTATTAAAAGTGTGAAGTTTGGCGCAGATTGGACATTGCCTTCTTGAGTAACAACAACATCCTGTTTCATTGAATTAGCATGCTTTAGCACTTAGCTAAGTATTGCTAGTATGTTTTAACATGTTTCTAGCATGTTTAGAAGTCAATGGCATTTTTAACATGTTGCTAGAATGGCATCAACGTGTTAAACATGACACTTCCTGTTACCAGTAGGTGGCGCTATTACTATAACTGAATATTCTCATGTAGATATGTTCAGGACAGAACGCTTATCAAAAGTGTGAAGTTTGGGGCAGATTGGACATTCCATGCCTGAGTTACAGCAAATTCCTATTTAATTGCAATAATAGCATGCTTTAGCACTTAGCTAAGAGTTTGCTAGCATGTTTTAGCATGCTTCTAGTATGTTGTTAGCATGTTTAGCACTTGCTGGCACTTTTTTATATGTTATTAGGAGTCCATAACAGTGTTAAACATGTCACTTTCTGTTGCCAGCAGGTGGCGCTATGACTATAACTGAATATGAGCATGGTCATGTGTTCAGGACAGAACTCTTATCAAACGTATGAAGTTTGGGGCAGATTGGACATTCCATGCCTGAGTTACAGCAACTTCCTGTTTCATGGCGAAACATCAAAATTTGTCAGGCCGCCGAGGACCCGCCCTTCGACGAAAACTCAAGATCTTCGCAATTTAACGTCGCAAAGGCCTTAAGATTACACTCACCAAATTTGAAGATGATCAGATTAAAACTGTAGGAGGAGTTCGTTAAAGTATGAGGCCTGAAAATGTCAAAAACTGCACAAAAATCTGGGAGGAAGTTCAAAATGGCTGACTTCCTGTTGGGTTTAGGGCTATGCTCCAAGAGACTTTTTTGTAGGTATTAGGTCATTACATGTATGTACCGAATTTCGTGCACGTACGTGGAACGTTGCGGGAGGCGCACTCCGTTGAACTTTTATAGGTGGCGCTATCGAGCCGTTTTGCCCCGTCCAATTCTGAAACCTATATCAGATGTAAATTTTCGCCAGTTCTGACGCGTGTGCAAAGTTTCGTGAGTTTTCGCGCATGTTTAGGCCCTCAAAAATGCAATTCAATGCGGAGAAGAAGAATAATAATAATAATTAAAGCTGCAAGCAGCGATGAAAGGGCCCTCGCACCCGTGCCATCAACACTCGGTGGCTTTAGGAAGACAGAGCATGGTTGGGAAATGTACATTTAAGGAGGTATATATAGTAAGAGTATGTCAAAGTCAGTTACAAAATGTTTTGTATAATGGTGATAATAGCATGCTTCATGACTCAGCTAAGTGTTGCTAGCATGTTTAGTGTGTTTCTAGCATGCTTAGTACACAATAATTATGTGGTTAGTACTGCATTACTGTGTTAACCATGTCAGTTTCTGTTGCCAGTAGGTGGCGTTATGACTATAACTGAATATGAGCTTGGATGTGTGTTCAGGACAGAACTCTTATCAAACGTGTGAAGTTTGGTGCAAATTGGACATTGCCTTCTTGAGTAACAACAAAGTCATGTTTAATTGAATTAGCATGCTTTAGCACTTAGCTAAGCATTGTTAGCATGTTTTAACATGTTTCTAGCATGTTTAGAACTCAATGGCATTTTTAACATGTTGCTAGAACGGCATCAACGTGTTAAACATGTCACTTCCTGTTGCCAGTTGGTGGCGCTATTACTATAATTGAACATTCTCATGTAGATGTGTTCAGGCCATGACTCTTATCAAAAGTGTGAAGTTTGGGGCAGATTGGACATTCCATGCCTGAGTTACAGCAAATTCCTATTTAATTGCAATAATAGCATGCTTTAGCACTTGGCTAAGAGTTTGCTAGCATGTTTTAGCATGTTTCTAGTATGTTGTTAGCATGTTTAACACTTGCTGGCACTTTTTTATATGTTATTAGGAGTCCATAACAGTGTTAAACATGTCACTTCCTGTTGCCAGCAGGTGGCGCTATGACTGTAACTGAATATAAGCATGGTCATGTGTTCAGGACAGAACGCTTATCAAAAGTGTGAAGTTTGGGGCAGATTGGACATTCCATGCCTGAGTTACAGCAAATTCATATTTAATTGCAGTAATATCATTCTTTAGCACTTAGCTAAGTGTTTGCTAGTATGTTTTAGCATGTCTATAGTATGTTGGTAGGATGTTTAGCACCTACTGGCATTTTTTTATATTTTATTAGGAGTCAAGAACAGTGTTAAACGTCACTTCCTGTTGCCAGCAGGTGGCGCTATTACTATAACTGAATATTCTCATGTAGATATGTTCAGGACAGAACGCTTATCAAAAGTGTGAAGTTTGGGGCAGATTGGACATTCCATGCCTGAGTTACAGCAAATTCCTATTTAATTGCAATAATAGCATGCTTTAGCACTTAGCTAAGAGTTTGCTAGCATGTTTTAGCATGCTTCTAGTATGTTGTTAGCATGTTTAGCACTTGCTGGCACTTTTTTATATGTTATTAGGAGTCCATAACAGTGTTAAACATGTCACTTCCTGTTGCCAGCAGGTGGCGCTATGACTATAACTGAATATGAGCATGGTCATGTGTTCAGGACAGAACGTTTATTAAAAGTGTGAAGTTTGGCGCAGATTGGACATTGCCTTCTTGAGTAACAACAACATCCTGTTTCATTGAATTAGCATGCTTTAGCACTTAGCTAAGTATTGCTAGTATGTTTTAACATGTTTCTAGCATGTTTAGAAGTCAATGGCATTTTTAACATGTTGCTAGAATGGCATCAACGTGTTAAACATGACACTTCCTGTTACCAGTAGGTGGCGCTATTACTATAACTGAATATTCTCATGTAGATATGTTCAGGACAGAACGCTTATCAAAAGTGTGAAGTTTTGGGCAGATTGGACATTCCATGCCTGAGTTACAGCAAATTCCTATTTAATTGCAATAATAGCATGCTTTAGCACTTAGCTAAGAGTTTGCTAGCATGTTTTAGCATGCTTCTAGTATGTTGTTAGCATGTTTAGCACTTGCTGGCACTTTTTTATATGTTATTAGGAATCCATAACAGTGTTAAACATGTCACTTCCTGTTGCCAGCAGGTGGCGCTATGACTATAACTGAATATGAGCATGGTCATGTGTTCAGGACAGAACGTTTATTAAAAGTGTGAAGTTTGGCGCAGATTGGACATTGCCTTCTTGAGTAACAACAACATCCTGTTTCATTGAATTAGCATGCTTTAGCACTTAGCTAAGTATTGCTAGTATGTTTTAACATGTTTCTAGCATGTTTAGAAGTCAATGGCATTTTTAACATGTTGCTAGAATGGCATCAACGTGTTAAACATGACACTTCCTGTTACCAGTAGGTGGCGCTATTACTATAACTGAATATTCTCATGTAGATATGTTCAGGACAGAACGCTTATCAAAAGTGTGAAGTTTGGGGCAGATTGGACATTCCATGCCTGAGTTACAGCAAATTCCTATTTAATTGCAATAATAGCATGCTTTAGCACTTAGCTAAGAGTTTGCTAGCATGTTTTAGCATGCTTCTAGTATGTTGTTATTATGTTTAGCACTTGCTGGCACTTTTTTATATGTTATTAGGAGTCCATAACAGTGTTAAACATGTCACTTTCTGTTGCCAGCAGGTGGCGCTATGACTATAACTGAATATGAGCATGGTCATGTGTTCAGGACAGAACTCTTATCAAACGTATGAAGTTTGGGGCAGATTGGGCATTCCATGCCTGAGTTACAGCAACTTCCTGTTTCATGGCGAAACATCAAAATTTGTCAGGCCGCCGAGGACCCGCCCTTCGACGAAAACTCAAGATCTTCGCAATTTAACGTCGCAAAGACCTTAAGATTACACTCACCAAATTTGAAGATGATCAGATTAAAACTGTAGGAGGAGTTCGTTAAAGTATGAGGCCTGAAAATGTCAAAAACTGCACAAAAATCTGGGAGGAAGTTCAAAATGGCTGACTTCCTGTTGGGTTTAGGGCTATGCTCCAAGAGACTTTTTTGTAGGTATTAGGTCATTACATGTATGTACCGAATTTCGTGCACGTACGTGGAACGTTGCGGGAGGCGCACTCCGTTGAACTTTTATAGGTGGCGCTATCGAGCCGTTTTGCCCCGTCCAATTCTGAAACCTATATCAGATGTAAATTTTCGCCAGTTCTGACGCGTGTGCAAAGTTTCGTGAGTTTTCGCGCATGTTTAGGCCCTCAAAAATGCAATTCAATGCGGAGAAGAATAATAATAATAATAATAATAATAATAATAAACAGAGCAATTCCAAGAGGGTCCTCACACCATCGGTGCTCGGGCCCTAATAATAATAATAATAAACAGAGCAATTCCAAGAGGGTCCTCACACCATCGGTGCTCGGGCCCTAATTAAAGCTGCAAGCAGCGATGAAAAGGGCCCTCGCACCCCTGCCACCGCCACCCGGCACCTTTAGGAAAGGCCTTAAGATTACACTCACCAAATTTGAAGAGGATCAGATCAAAACTGTAGGAGGAGTTTGTTAAAGTACAACATCAGGAAATGGCAAAAACTGCCCAAAATCTGACAGGAAGTTCAAAATAACTGACTTCCTGTTGTGTTTAGGGCTATGCTCCAAGAGACTTTTTTGTAGGTATTGGGTCTTTACATGTGTGTACCAAATTTCATACCTGTACGTGAAACGTCGAGCCGGGGCAAAATGTAGGGGCAATAAGTAAGCCATTTTGCCCCACCCAATTTTTAAAACCACATCACACGTAAATTGTCACCACTTCTGAAGCGTGTGCAAAGTTTCATGATTTTTCGAGCACGTTTTGTATTTGCCACACTTCCTGCTACCAGCAGGTGGTGCTATTGCTATAATCATAATGAGCATTGGCATGTGTTCAGGACAGGAGTCTTATCAAACATGTGAAGTTTGTGGCAGATTGAAAATTGTATGCCTGAGTTACTGCAGGCTGTCTGTGGTTGCCTAGCAACATCAGAACTGCAAGCAACATTAATATTGAACTTATCTGATCATGCATATATCACCAAAAGGCCGAAATTGGGTGAACTAGTGCAAAAAATGCCCGTGCAAAATCAGTTTTTGTGTGTGTTTTTAGTAATTGTTGGTTTGGTGTGTGCTCATTGTTACAATTACACAGCAAAAGTTCAGTGACATTTTTATTTGTGCATGGTAAAAAGCACACAGTGAACTCCGAGAAAACGCTATGCTTGAGCAAACAGTTTGTGAATAGGCAACTACAAATGATGCCCGTGAAAGAGACTGTGAACGCATTGAATAGGATATGTTTAGTTGGTGAATAGCATAGGCTATTATTACACAGTAGCGACAACGTTAAGCGCACCAGAATGAAATATAATATTCAGAAGTAAACACTAACAGCATAGCTGACTTACAGATTCAGTTTACATCCACAAATGAATAAGCACCTCGATTCAGGGAGCAGTGCAAAGTGCCCGTGCAAAATCAGTTTTTGTGAGCTGATCGCCGTCAAAAAAGTTCAGGAGATATTTCTTGCGATGGCAATATGATCAAAAATAACTTTATATTGATTCAATGGATTAATAGCATTTTGAAAAAAAAAAAAAAAGTCATGAATTTATTGCATTTTTGGGAAAAAATAATCCGTTTTTATAATAAATCTTAAAAAATTCAAATCCAGATTTTGATTTTCAATGTTGTTATAACCTAAAGATGCTATGTGAAAGTTTGAAACAGAAAATAGTGGTTTTCACACATTTAGTGGTTATCTCACATTCGAGAGATATGCGAATAACACACAGACAGACAGACGGACGTTTCTGTAATTTATAGATAGATGGATTTATCACGTTCGGGAACCAAACTATAATATTCAGAAGTAAACAGTGTAGCTGACTGAGTGTTTATGTCAGAATGTTTATTTTTAAACCACAGCCTTCTTGGGGCTTCTTTGACCGATACAACTCTCTAATGTCAGAATGTTTATTTTTAAACCACAACCTTCTAAAAATGATATATTTAACGATATCTTTTGCATTTCTCATCCAAACAATGTCAAACTTGGCACTGCACTTACTCGTGCCCGTGGCGAGACACCTGTCGAGTTTGAAATCAATCGGACTAACGGTTCGAGAGATATGCGAGGAACAGACACACACACACACAGACAGACAGACAGACAGACGTTCCTGTAATTTATAGATAGATGTTTGTCAGGCCGCCGAGGGCACACCCTTCGACGAAAACTCTAGATCTTCGCAATTTAACGTCACAAAGGCCTTAAGATTACACTCACCAAATTTGAAGAGTATCAGATCAAATCTGTAGGAGGAGTTCGTTAAAGTACAACATCAGGAAATTACGAAAAATGCCCAAAATCCAGGAGGAAGTTCAAAATAGCTCACTTCCTGTTGTGTTTAGGGCTATGCTCCAAGAGACTTTTCTGTAGGTATTGGGTCATTACATGTATGTACCAAATTTCATACCTGTACGTGAAACCAGGAGCCGGGGCAAAATGTGGGGGCAATAATTTACCGAATTTGCCCCCCCCAATTCTGAAAACCATATCACACGTAAATTTTCACCACTTCTGAAGCGTGTGCAAAGTTTCATGAGTTTTCGAGCATGTTTAGGCCCTCTAAAAAGCGATTCACTTTGGAGAAGAAGAATAATAATAAACGGAGCAAAAACAATAGGGTCCTCTCACCATCGGTGCTCGGGCCCTAATTAAAGCTGCAAGCAGCGATGAAAAGGGCCCTCGCACCCCTGCCACCGCCACCCGGCACCTTTAGGAAAGGCCTTAAGATTACACTCACCAAATTTGAAGAGGATCAGATCAAAACTGTAGGAGGAGTTTGTTAAAGTACAACATCAGGAAATGGCAAAAACTGCCCAAAATCTGACAGGAAGTTCAAAATAACTGACTTCCTGTTGTGTTTAGGGCTATGCTCCAAGAGACTTTTTTTGTAGGTATTGGGTCCTTACATGTGTGTACCAAATTTCATACCTGTACGTGAAACGTCGAGCCGGGGTAAAATGTAGGGGCAATAAGTAAGCCATTTTGCCCCATCCAATTTTTAAAACCACATCACACGTAAATTGTCACCACTTCTGAAGCGTGTGCAAAGTTTCATGATTTTTCGAGCACGTTTTGTATTTGCCACACTTCCTGCTACCAGCAGGTGGCGCTATTGCTATAATCATAATGAGCATTGGCATGTGTTCAGGACAGGACTCTTATCAAACATGTGAAGTTTGGGGCAGATTGAAAATTGTATGCCTGAGTTACTGCAGGCTGTCTGTGGTTGCCTAGCAACATCAGAACTGCAAGCAACATTAATATTGAACTTATCTGATCATGCATATATCACCAAAAGGCCGAAATTGGGTGAACTAGTGCAAAAAATGCCCGTGCAAAATCAGTTTTTGTGTGTGTTTTTAGTAATTGTTGGTTTGGTGTGTGCTCATTGTTACAATTACACAGCAAAAGTTCAGTGATATTTTTATTTGTGCATGGTAAAAAGCACACAGTGAACTCCGAGAAAACGCTATGCTTGAGCAAACAGTTTGTGAATAGGCAACTACAAATGATGCCCGTGAAAGAGACTGTGAACGCATTGAATAGGATATGTTTAGTTGGTGAATAGCATAGGCTACTATTACACAGTAGCGACAACGTTAAGCGCACCAGAATGAAATATAATATTCAGAAGTAAACACTAACAGCATAGCTGACTTACAGATTCAGTTTACATCCACAAATGAATAAGCACCTCGATTCAGGGAGCAGTGCAAAGTGCCCGTGCAAAATCAGTTTTTGTGAGCTGATCGCCGTCAAAAAAGTTCAGGAGATATTTCTTGCGATGGCAATATGATCAAAAATAACTTTATATTGATTCAATGGATTAATAGCATTTTGAAAAAAAAAAAGTCATGAATTTATTGCATTTTTGGGAAAAAATAATCCGTTTTTATAATAAATCTTAAAAAAATTCAAATCCAGATTTTGATTTTCAATGTTGTTATAACCTAAAGATGCTATGTGAAAGTTTGAAACAGAAAATAGTGGTTTTCACACATTTAGTGGTTATCTCACATTTGAGAGATATGCGAATAACACACAGACAGACAGACGGACGTTTCTGTAATTTATAGATAGATGGATTTATCACGTTCGGGAACCAAACTATAATATTCAGAAGTAAACAGTGTAGCTGACTGAGTGTTTATGTCAGAATGTTTATTTTTAAACCACAACCTTCTTGGGGCTTCTTTGACCGATACAACTCTCTAATGTCAGAATGTTTATTTTTAAACCACAACCTTCTAAAAATGATATATTTAACGATATCTTTTGCATTTCTCATCCAAACAATGTCAAACTTGGCACTGCACTTACTCGTGCCCGTGGCAAGACACCTGTCGAGTTTGAAATTAATCGGACTAACGGTTCGAGAGATATGCGAGGAACAGACACACACACAGACAGACAGACAGACAGACGTTCCTGTAATTTATAGATAGATGTTTGTCAGGCCGCCGAGGGCACACCCTTCGACGAAAACTCTAGATCTTCGCAATTTAACGTCACAAAGGCCTTAAGATTACACTCACCAAATTTGAAGAGGATCAGATCAAATCTGTAGGAGGAGTTCGTTAAAGTACAACATCAGGAAATTACGAAAAATGCCCAAAATCCAGGAGGAAGTTCAAAATAGCTCACTTCCTGTTGTGTTTAGGGCTATGCTCCAAGAGACTTTTCTGTAGGTATTGGGTCATTACATGTATGTACCAAATTTCATACCTGTACGTGAAACCAGGAGCCGGGGCAAAATGTGGGGGCAATAATTTACCGAATTTGCCCCCCCCAATTCTGAAAACCATATCACACGTAAATTTTCACCACTTCTGAAGCGTGTGCAAAGTTTCATGAGTTTTCGAGCGTGTTTAGGCCCTCTAAAAAGCGATTCACTTTGGAGAAGAAGAAGAAGAAGAATAATTAAAGCTGCAAGCAGCGATGAAAAGGGCCCTCGCACCCCTGCCACCGCCACCCGGCACCTTTAGGAAAGGCCTTAAGATTACACTCACCAAATTTGAAGAGGATCAGATCAAAACTGTAGGAGGAGTTTGTTAAAGTACAACATCAGGAAATGGCAAAAACTGACCAAAATCTGACAGGAAGTTCAAAATAACTGACTTCCTGTTGTGTTTAGGGCTATGCTCCAAGAGACTTTTTTGTAGGTATTGGGTCTTTACATGTGTGTACCAAATTTCATACCTGTACGTGAAACGTCGAGCCGGGGCAAAATGTAGGGGCAATAAGTAAGCCATTTTGCCCCACCCAATTTTTAAAACCACATCACACGTAAATTGTCACCACTTCTGAAGCGTGTGCAAAGTTTCATGATTTTTCGAGCACGTTTTGTATTTGCCACACTTCCTGCTACCAGCAGGTGGCGCTATTGCTATAATCATAATGAGCATTGGCATGTGTTCAGGACAGGACTCTTATCAAACATGTGAAGTTTGGGGCAGATTGGAAATTGTATGCATAAGTTACTGCAGGCTGTCTGTGGTTGCCTAGCAACATCGGAACTGCAAGCAACATTAATATTGAACTTATCTGATCATGCATATATCACCAAAAGGCCGAAATTGGGTGAACTAGTGCAAAAAATGCCCGTGCAAAATCAGTTTTTGTGTGTGTTTTTAGTAATTGTTGGTTTGGTGTGTGCTCATTGTTACAATTACACAGCAAAAGTTCAGTGATATTTTTATTTGTGCATGGTAAAAAGCACACAGTGAACTCCGAGAAAACGCTATGCTTGAGCAAACAGTTTGTGAATAGGCAACTACAAATGATGCCCGTGAAAGAGACTGTGAACGCATTGAATAGGATATGTTTAGTTGGTGAATAGCATAGGCTACTATTACACAGTAGCGACAACGTTAAGCGCACCAGAATGAAATATAATATTCAGAAGTAAACACTAACAGTATAGCTGACTTACAGATTCAGTTTACATCCACAAATGAATAAGCACCTCGATTCAGGGAGCAGTGCAAAGTGCCCGTGCAAAATCAGTTTTTGTGAGCTGATCGCCGTCAAAAAAGTTCAGGAGATATTTCTTGCGATGGCAATATGATCAAAAATAACTTTATATTGATTCAATGGATTAATAGCATTTTGAAAAAAAAAAGTCATGAATTTATTGCATTTTTGGGAAAAAATAATCCGTTTTTATAATAAATCTTAAAAAAATTCAAATCCAGATTTTGATTTTCAATGTTGTTATAACCTAAAGATGCTATGTGAAAGTTTGAAACAGAAAATAGTGGTTTTCACACATTTAGTGGTTATCTCACATTTGAGAGATATGCGAATAACACACAGACAGACAGACGGACGTTTCTGTAATTTATAGATAGATGGATTTATCACGTTCGGGAACCAAACTATAATATTCAGAAGTAAACAGTGTAGCTGACTGAGTGTTTATGTCAGAATGTTTATTTTTAAACCACAACCTTCTTGGGGCTTCTTTGACCGATACAACTCTCTAATGTCAGAATGTTTATTTTTAAACCACAACCTTCTAAAAATGATATATTTAACGATATCTTTTGCATTTCTCATCCAAACAATGTCAAACTTGGCACTGCACTTACTCGTGCCCGTGGCAAGACACCTGTCGAGTTTGAAATTAATCGGACTAACGGTTCGAGAGATATGCGAGGAACAGACACACACACACACAGACAGACAGACAGACAGACGTTCCTGTAATTTATAGATAGATGTTTGTCAGGCCGCCGAGGGCACACCCTTCGACGAAAACTCTAGATCTTCGCAATTTAACGTCACAAAGGCCTTAAGATTACACTCACCAAATTTGAAGAGGATCAGATCAAATCTGTAGGAGGAGTTCGTTAAAGTACAACATCAGGAAATTACGAAAAATGCCCAAAATCCAGGAGGAAGTTCAAAATAGCTCACTTCCTGTTGTGTTTAGGGCTATGCTCCAAGAGACTTTTCTGTAGGTATTGGGTCATTACATGTATGTACCAAATTTCATACCTGTACGTGAAACCAGGAGCCGGGGCAAAATGTGGGGGCAATAATTTACCGAATTTGCCCCCCCCAATTCTGAAAACCATATCACACGTAAATTTTCACCACTTCTGAAGCGTGTGCAAAGTTTCATGAGTTTTCGAGCGTGTTTAGGCCCTCTAAAAAGCGATTCACTTTGGAGAAGAATAATAATAACTAGTGCAAAAAATGCCCGTGCAAAATCAGTTTTTGTGTGTGTTTTTAGTAATTGTTGGTTTGGTGTGTGCTCATTGTTACAATTACACAGCAAAAGTTCAGTGACATTTTTATTTGTGCATGGTAAAAAGCACACAGTGAACTCCGAGAAAACGCTATGCTTGAGCAAACAGTTTGTGAATAGGCAACTACAAATGATGCCCGTGAAAGAGACTGTGAACGCATTGAATAGGATATGTTTAGTTGGTGAATAGCATAGGCTATTATTACACAGTAGCGACAACGTTAAGCGCACCAGAATGAAATATAATATTCAGAAGTAAACACTAACAGCATAGCTGACTTACAGATTCAGTTTACATCCACAAATGAATAAGCACCTCGATTCAGGGAGCAGTGCAAAGTGCCCGTGCAAAATCAGTTTTTGTGAGCTGATCGCCGTCAAAAAAGTTCAGGAGATATTTCTTGCGATGGCAATATGATCAAAAATAACTTTATATTGATTCAATGGATTAATAGCATTTTGAAAAAAAAAAAAAAGTCATGAATTTATTGCATTTTTGGGAAAAAATAATCCGTTTTTATAATAAATCTTAAAAAATTCAAATCCAGATTTTGATTTTCAATGTTGTTATAACCTAAAGATGCTATGTGAAAGTTTGAAACAGAAAATAGTGGTTTTCACACATTTAGTGGTTATCTCACATTCGAGAGATATGCGAATAACACACAGACAGACAGACGGACGTTTCTGTAATTTATAGATAGATGGATTTATCACGTTCGGGAACCAAACTATAATATTCAGAAGTAAACAGTGTAGCTGACTGAGTGTTTATGTCAGAATGTTTATTTTTAAACCACAGCCTTCTTGGGGCTTCTTTGACCGATACAACTCTCTAATGTCAGAATGTTTATTTTTAAACCACAACCTTCTAAAAATGATATATTTAACGATATCTTTTGCATTTCTCATCCAAACAATGTCAAACTTGGCACTGCACTTACTCGTGCCCGTGGCGAGACACCTGTCGAGTTTGAAATCAATCGGACTAACGGTTCGAGAGATATGCGAGGAACAGACACACACACACACAGACAGACAGACAGACAGACGTTCCTGTAATTTATAGATAGATGTTTGTCAGGCCGCCGAGGGCACACCCTTCGACGAAAACTCTAGATCTTCGCAATTTAACGTCACAAAGGCCTTAAGATTACACTCACCAAATTTGAAGAGTATCAGATCAAATCTGTAGGAGGAGTTCGTTAAAGTACAACATCAGGAAATTACGAAAAATGCCCAAAATCCAGGAGGAAGTTCAAAATAGCTCACTTCCTGTTGTGTTTAGGGCTATGCTCCAAGAGACTTTTCTGTAGGTATTGGGTCATTACATGTATGTACCAAATTTCATACCTGTACGTGAAACCAGGAGCCGGGGCAAAATGTGGGGGCAATAATTTACCGAATTTGCCCCCCCCAATTCTGAAAACCATATCACACGTAAATTTTCACCACTTCTGAAGCGTGTGCAAAGTTTCATGAGTTTTCGAGCATGTTTAGGCCCTCTAAAAAGCGATTCACTTTGGAGAAGAAGAATAATAATAAACGGAGCAAAAACAATAGGGTCCTCTCACCATCGGTGCTCGGGCCCTAATTAAAGCTGCAAGCAGCGATGAAAAGGGCCCTCGCACCCCTGCCACCGCCACCCGGCACCTTTAGGAAAGGCCTTAAGATTACACTCACCAAATTTGAAGAGGATCAGATCAAAACTGTAGGAGGAGTTTGTTAAAGTACAACATCAGGAAATGGCAAAAACTGCCCAAAATCTGACAGGAAGTTCAAAATAACTGACTTCCTGTTGTGTTTAGGGCTATGCTCCAAGAGACTTTTTTTGTAGGTATTGGGTCCTTACATGTGTGTACCAAATTTCATACCTGTACGTGAAACGTCGAGCCGGGGTAAAATGTAGGGGCAATAAGTAAGCCATTTTGCCCCATCCAATTTTTAAAACCACATCACACGTAAATTGTCACCACTTCTGAAGCGTGTGCAAAGTTTCATGATTTTTCGAGCACGTTTTGTATTTGCCACACTTCCTGCTACCAGCAGGTGGCGCTATTGCTATAATCATAATGAGCATTGGCATGTGTTCAGGACAGGACTCTTATCAAACATGTGAAGTTTGGGGCAGATTGAAAATTGTATGCCTGAGTTACTGCAGGCTGTCTGTGGTTGCCTAGCAACATCAGAACTGCAAGCAACATTAATATTGAACTTATCTGATCATGCATATATCACCAAAAGGCCGAAATTGGGTGAACTAGTGCAAAAAATGCCCGTGCAAAATCAGTTTTTGTGTGTGTTTTTAGTAATTGTTGGTTTGGTGTGTGCTCATTGTTACAATTACACAGCAAAAGTTCAGTGATATTTTTATTTGTGCATGGTAAAAAGCACACAGTGAACTCCGAGAAAACGCTATGCTTGAGCAAACAGTTTGTGAATAGGCAACTACAAATGATGCCCGTGAAAGAGACTGTGAACGCATTGAATAGGATATGTTTAGTTGGTGAATAGCATAGGCTACTATTACACAGTAGCGACAACGTTAAGCGCACCAGAATGAAATATAATATTCAGAAGTAAACACTAACAGCATAGCTGACTTACAGATTCAGTTTACATCCACAAATGAATAAGCACCTCGATTCAGGGAGCAGTGCAAAGTGCCCGTGCAAAATCAGTTTTTGTGAGCTGATCGCCGTCAAAAAAGTTCAGGAGATATTTCTTGCGATGGCAATATGATCAAAAATAACTTTATATTGATTCAATGGATTAATAGCATTTTGAAAAAAAAAAAGTCATGAATTTATTGCATTTTTGGGAAAAAATAATCCGTTTTTATAATAAATCTTAAAAAAATTCAAATCCAGATTTTGATTTTCAATGTTGTTATAACCTAAAGATGCTATGTGAAAGTTTGAAACAGAAAATAGTGGTTTTCACACATTTAGTGGTTATCTCACATTTGAGAGATATGCGAATAACACACAGACAGACAGACGGACGTTTCTGTAATTTATAGATAGATGGATTTATCACGTTCGGGAACCAAACTATAATATTCAGAAGTAAACAGTGTAGCTGACTGAGTGTTTATGTCAGAATGTTTATTTTTAAACCACAACCTTCTTGGGGCTTCTTTGACCGATACAACTCTCTAATGTCAGAATGTTTATTTTTAAACCACAACCTTCTAAAAATGATATATTTAACGATATCTTTTGCATTTCTCATCCAAACAATGTCAAACTTGGCACTGCACTTACTCGTGCCCGTGGCAAGACACCTGTCGAGTTTGAAATTAATCGGACTAACGGTTCGAGAGATATGCGAGGAACAGACACACACACAGACAGACAGACAGACAGACGTTCCTGTAATTTATAGATAGATGTTTGTCAGGCCGCCGAGGGCACACCCTTCGACGAAAACTCTAGATCTTCGCAATTTAACGTCACAAAGGCCTTAAGATTACACTCACCAAATTTGAAGAGGATCAGATCAAATCTGTAGGAGGAGTTCGTTAAAGTACAACATCAGGAAATTACGAAAAATGCCCAAAATCCAGGAGGAAGTTCAAAATAGCTCACTTCCTGTTGTGTTTAGGGCTATGCTCCAAGAGACTTTTCTGTAGGTATTGGGTCATTACATGTATGTACCAAATTTCATACCTGTACGTGAAACCAGGAGCCGGGGCAAAATGTGGGGGCAATAATTTACCGAATTTGCCCCCCCCAATTCTGAAAACCATATCACACGTAAATTTTCACCACTTCTGAAGCGTGTGCAAAGTTTCATGAGTTTTCGAGCGTGTTTAGGCCCTCTAAAAAGCGATTCACTTTGGAGAAGAAGAAGAAGAAGAATAATTAAAGCTGCAAGCAGCGATGAAAAGGGCCCTCGCACCCCTGCCACCGCCACCCGGCACCTTTAGGAAAGGCCTTAAGATTACACTCACCAAATTTGAAGAGGATCAGATCAAAACTGTAGGAGGAGTTTGTTAAAGTACAACATCAGGAAATGGCAAAAACTGACCAAAATCTGACAGGAAGTTCAAAATAACTGACTTCCTGTTGTGTTTAGGGCTATGCTCCAAGAGACTTTTTTGTAGGTATTGGGTCTTTACATGTGTGTACCAAATTTCATACCTGTACGTGAAACGTCGAGCCGGGGCAAAATGTAGGGGCAATAAGTAAGCCATTTTGCCCCACCCAATTTTTAAAACCACATCACACGTAAATTGTCACCACTTCTGAAGCGTGTGCAAAGTTTCATGATTTTTCGAGCACGTTTTGTATTTGCCACACTTCCTGCTACCAGCAGGTGGCGCTATTGCTATAATCATAATGAGCATTGGCATGTGTTCAGGACAGGACTCTTATCAAACATGTGAAGTTTGGGGCAGATTGGAAATTGTATGCATAAGTTACTGCAGGCTGTCTGTGGTTGCCTAGCAACATCGGAACTGCAAGCAACATTAATATTGAACTTATCTGATCATGCATATATCACCAAAAGGCCGAAATTGGGTGAACTAGTGCAAAAAATGCCCGTGCAAAATCAGTTTTTGTGTGTGTTTTTAGTAATTGTTGGTTTGGTGTGTGCTCATTGTTACAATTACACAGCAAAAGTTCAGTGATATTTTTATTTGTGCATGGTAAAAAGCACACAGTGAACTCCGAGAAAACGCTATGCTTGAGCAAACAGTTTGTGAATAGGCAACTACAAATGATGCCCGTGAAAGAGACTGTGAACGCATTGAATAGGATATGTTTAGTTGGTGAATAGCATAGGCTACTATTACACAGTAGCGACAACGTTAAGCGCACCAGAATGAAATATAATATTCAGAAGTAAACACTAACAGTATAGCTGACTTACAGATTCAGTTTACATCCACAAATGAATAAGCACCTCGATTCAGGGAGCAGTGCAAAGTGCCCGTGCAAAATCAGTTTTTGTGAGCTGATCGCCGTCAAAAAAGTTCAGGAGATATTTCTTGCGATGGCAATATGATCAAAAATAACTTTATATTGATTCAATGGATTAATAGCATTTTGAAAAAAAAAAAGTCATGAATTTATTGCATTTTTGGGAAAAAATAATCCGTTTTTATAATAAATCTTAAAAAAATTCAAATCCAGATTTTGATTTTCAATGTTGTTATAACCTAAAGATGCTATGTGAAAGTTTGAAACAGAAAATAGTGGTTTTCACACATTTAGTGGTTATCTCACATTTGAGAGATATGCGAATAACACACAGACAGACAGACGGACGTTTCTGTAATTTATAGATAGATGGATTTATCACGTTCGGGAACCAAACTATAATATTCAGAAGTAAACAGTGTAGCTGACTGAGTGTTTATGTCAGAATGTTTATTTTTAAACCACAACCTTCTTGGGGCTTCTTTGACCGATACAACTCTCTAATGTCAGAATGTTTATTTTTAAACCACAACCTTCTAAAAATGATATATTTAACGATATCTTTTGCATTTCTCATCCAAACAATGTCAAACTTGGCACTGCACTTACTCGTGCCCGTGGCAAGACACCTGTCGAGTTTGAAATTAATCGGACTAACGGTTCGAGAGATATGCGAGGAACAGACACACACACACACAGACAGACAGACAGACAGACGTTCCTGTAATTTATAGATAGATGTTTGTCAGGCCGCCGAGGGCACACCCTTCGACGAAAACTCTAGATCTTCGCAATTTAACGTCACAAAGGCCTTAAGATTACACTCACCAAATTTGAAGAGGATCAGATCAAATCTGTAGGAGGAGTTCGTTAAAGTACAACATCAGGAAATTACGAAAAATGCCCAAAATCCAGGAGGAAGTTCAAAATAGCTCACTTCCTGTTGTGTTTAGGGCTATGCTCCAAGAGACTTTTCTGTAGGTATTGGGTCATTACATGTATGTACCAAATTTCATACCTGTACGTGAAACCAGGAGCCGGGGCAAAATGTGGGGGCAATAATTTACCGAATTTGCCCCCCCCAATTCTGAAAACCATATCACACGTAAATTTTCACCACTTCTGAAGCGTGTGCAAAGTTTCATGAGTTTTCGAGCGTGTTTAGGCCCTCTAAAAAGCGATTCACTTTGGAGAAGAATAATAATAACTAGTGCAAAAAATGCCCGTGCAAAATCAGTTTTTGTGTGTGTTTTTAGTAATTGTTGGTTTGGTGTGTGCTCATTGTTACAATTACACAGCAAAAGTTCAGTGACATTTTTATTTGTGCATGGTAAAAAGCACACAGTGAACTCCGAGAAAACGCTATGCTTGAGCAAACAGTTTGTGAATAGGCAACTACAAATGATGCCCGTGAAAGAGACTGTGAACGCATTGAATAGGATATGTTTAGTTGGTGAATAGCATAGGCTATTATTACACAGTAGCGACAACGTTAAGCGCACCAGAATGAAATATAATATTCAGAAGTAAACACTAACAGCATAGCTGACTTACAGATTCAGTTTACATCCACAAATGAATAAGCACCTCGATTCAGGGAGCAGTGCAAAGTGCCCGTGCAAAATCAGTTTTTGTGAGCTGATCGCCGTCAAAAAAGTTCAGGAGATATTTCTTGCGATGGCAATATGATCAAAAATAACTTTATATTGATTCAATGGATTAATAGCATTTTGAAAAAAAAAAAAAAGTCATGAATTTATTGCATTTTTGGGAAAAAATAATCCGTTTTTATAATAAATCTTAAAAAATTCAAATCCAGATTTTGATTTTCAATGTTGTTATAACCTAAAGATGCTATGTGAAAGTTTGAAACAGAAAATAGTGGTTTTCACACATTTAGTGGTTATCTCACATTCGAGAGATATGCGAATAACACACAGACAGACAGACGGACGTTTCTGTAATTTATAGATAGATGGATTTATCACGTTCGGGAACCAAACTATAATATTCAGAAGTAAACAGTGTAGCTGACTGAGTGTTTATGTCAGAATGTTTATTTTTAAACCACAGCCTTCTTGGGGCTTCTTTGACCGATACAACTCTCTAATGTCAGAATGTTTATTTTTAAACCACAACCTTCTAAAAATGATATATTTAACGATATCTTTTGCATTTCTCATCCAAACAATGTCAAACTTGGCACTGCACTTACTCGTGCCCGTGGCGAGACACCTGTCGAGTTTGAAATCAATCGGACTAACGGTTCGAGAGATATGCGAGGAACAGACACACACACACACAGACAGACAGACAGACAGACGTTCCTGTAATTTATAGATAGATGTTTGTCAGGCCGCCGAGGGCACACCCTTCGACGAAAACTCTAGATCTTCGCAATTTAACGTCACAAAGGCCTTAAGATTACACTCACCAAATTTGAAGAGTATCAGATCAAATCTGTAGGAGGAGTTCGTTAAAGTACAACATCAGGAAATTACGAAAAATGCCCAAAATCCAGGAGGAAGTTCAAAATAGCTCACTTCCTGTTGTGTTTAGGGCTATGCTCCAAGAGACTTTTCTGTAGGTATTGGGTCATTACATGTATGTACCAAATTTCATACCTGTACGTGAAACCAGGAGCCGGGGCAAAATGTGGGGGCAATAATTTACCGAATTTGCCCCCCCCAATTCTGAAAACCATATCACACGTAAATTTTCACCACTTCTGAAGCGTGTGCAAAGTTTCATGAGTTTTCGAGCATGTTTAGGCCCTCTAAAAAGCGATTCACTTTGGAGAAGAAGAAGAAGAAGAATAATAATAAACGGAGCAAAAACAATAGGGTCCTCTCACCATCGGTGCTCGGGCCCTAATTAAAGCTGCAAGCAGCGATGAAAAGGGCCCTCGCACCCCTGCCACCGCCACCCGGCGCCTTTAGGAAATGCCTTAAGATTACACTCACCAAATTTGAAGAGGATCAGATCAAAACTGTAGGAGGAGTACGTTAAAGTACAACATCGGGAAATTACGAAAAATGTCCAAAATCTAGGAGGAAGTTCAAAATAGATCACTTCCTGTTGTGTTTAGGGCTATGCTCCAAGAGACTTTTCTGTAGGTATTGGGTCAATACATGCATGTACCAAATTTCATACCTGTACGTGAAACCAGGAGCCGGGGCAAAATGTGGGGGCAATAATTTACCGAATTTGCCCCCCCCAATTCTGAAAACCATATCACACGTAAATTTTCACCACTTCTGAGGCGTGTGCAAAGTTTCATGATTTTTCGAGCATGTTTTGTATTTGCCACACTTCCTGCTACCAGCAGGTGGCGCTATTGCTATAACCAAATATGAGCATGGTCATGTGTTCAGGACAGGACTCTTATCAAACATGTGAAGTTTGGGACAGATTGGAAATTGTATGGCTGAGTTACTGCAGGCTGTCTGTGGTTGCCTAGCAACATCGGAACTGCATTCAACATTAATATTGAACTTATCTGATCATGCATATCACCAGAAGGCCGAAATTGGGTGAACGTTTGTCAGGCCGCCGAGGGCACACCCTTCGACGAAAACTCTAGATCTTCGCAATTTAACGTCACAAAGGCCTTAAGATTACACTCACCAAATTTGAAGAGGATCAGATCAAATCTGTAGGAGGAGTTCGTTAAAGTACAACATCAGGAAATTACGAAAAATGCCCAAAATCTAGGAGGAAGTTCAAAATAGCTCACTTCCTGTTGTGTTTAGGGCTATGCTCCAAGAGACTTTTCTGTAGGTATTGGGTCATTACATGTATGTACCAAATTTCATACCTGTACGTGAAACCAGGAGCCGGGGCAAAATGTGGGGGCAATAATTTACCGAATTTGCCCCCCCCAATTCTGAAAACCATATCACACGTAAATTTTCACCACTTCTGAAGCGTGTGCAAAGTTTCATGAGTTTTCGAGCATGTTTAGGCCCTCTAAAAAGCGATTCACTTTGGAGAAGAAGAAGAAGAAGAATAATAATATAGCTGCGAGCAGCGATTACGGGCCCAAGCCGATGGCACCGCAACCCCGGTGCCTTTACCTAAAGGCACCGGGGTGGCGGTACCGCCGGCTTTGGCCCTTCATCGCTGCTCGCAGCTATATTTATATATATATATATATATATATATATATATATATATATATATATATATATATATATATATATATATATATATATATATATACATACACATGGCTATAATGAACAGGCTGCGATGTCAAGATTGCAATGCTGGAGTGTGTGTGTGTGTGTGTGTGTGTGTGTGTGTGTGTGTGTGTGTGTGTGTGTGTGTGTGTGTGTGTGTGTGTGTGTGTGTGTTTTTCTATCCCGGTGGGGACTTCAACCTGAATGCACACAGACTCATGGGGACTCGTGTCACAGTGGGGACCTAAATAGAGGTCCCCATGGGTAAACAAGCTTAGAAATCATACACAATGAGTCTTTTTGGAAATGTAAAAATGCAGAAAGTTTTCTGTAATGGGTAGGTTTAGGGGTAGGGTTAGTGTGAGGAGATAGAATATACAGTTTGTAAAGTATAAAAACCATTAAGTCTATGGAGAGTCCCCACAAAGATAGTAAACCGTGTGTGTGTGTGTGTGTGTGGCGTGGGCGCGATGGAACAGTGGACACATAAAAACATACGTCATTATACAGGAGCACATTCAAACTGCAAAGTGTTAACTTATATTTGTGTACTGTCGCAATAAGACACAACATTGTGCTTTTGTAAAATAATTTCAAGCAATCCACCCCCCGAAAGGCGCTAATTTTAAAATTAAACTAAAATGCTCATGGCTGCACGGGCATTCATGGTGCGCATCCACGACAAGGAACGAGCAGAACAAAGTGGACGTTTTTCAGTTTATTCCTACTTCCATAGGAATTCATTTGAAACGCCCGCTCAACCGCTCACCCTGTGGTCTGTGTGAGTCCTAATGCCCCAGTGTAGTGACGGGGACACTATACTGCCAAAAGAGCACCGTCCTTCGGATTAGACGTTAAACCGAGGTCCTGACTCTCTGTGGTCATTAAAAATTCCAGGATGTCCTTCGAAAAAGAGTTGGGGTGTAACCCCGGCATCCTGGCCAAATTTGCCCCTTGGCCTCTATCCATCATGGCCTCCTAATCATCCCCATGTACTGATATACTGATTGGCTTCATCACTGTCTCCTCTCCACCAGTAAGCTGGTGTGTGGTGGGCGTTCTGGCGCAATATGGCTGCCGTCGCATCATCCAAGTGGATGCTGCACATTGGTGGTGGTTGAGGAGATTCCCCCCATCTATGTAAAGCGCTTTGAGGTCTCAGAAAAAGCGCTATATAAATGTAACAAATTATTATTATTATTATCAACCACTATCAATGTCAGTGCGGACGAAAATATTGTACTTTCGTTTTTAAGTTTGCGATTCAAAAGCCCCCAGCGGTGTCACACGTCGATTAACCGGTGGTAAAATATTCTCACCGTCACATACCTAGTATATTTTTATGTAAATACAATAGGCCTACCTGATTTTGAACACAAGAGGGCAGTATAGCCCTATGAATGACTTGACTTTTATGAGACTAAATGGTACAATTACTATTTTTAAACTTATAAATAATTATTAAATTAAAAAAAAGAATAAAATGAGTTTGGTTGTGATATTTGTATACTTTTATAGAAATAAATGGTGTATAATTACATTTTTAGAAGATGAGGCTTTTAGTGTTTAATTTTTGTACATTACTTCAGTCCCTCACTATAGCAAAACCATTTGAGATGTTTAATATCCGTTCACAATTTAGCATCTTTAATGTATTTTCATCATTTTGAAAAAGTTTGGTGTGAAAAAAATAAGCCAGTTTGGAAGAGTAGCTAAAAACTCAGAGTCTGAAATATCCCAAAAATCCACATTCAAACCAAAAATATCTGACTTTCTTTTGCTCTGAGCTAATGACTGTTAATTAGAAAGTTGTCCGGCTCGGTGAGACCAATATATATACTCATGTTTGTAACTGTTGGTAAAACTAACCCCCCCACTTTTGTCAAAAGCATGTTGAAAGTGACACACTTCCTGCTGCCAGTTGGTGGCGCTATAACTTTGACTCACAATAGTTACATCCATCTGATCGGCCTCTTATCACAAACACACTGCTGAAGTTTCATCAAGATCAGTTAATGTATGCAGAAGTTATAACACTTCGTGTCTCTCTTTTCTCGCCATAAATTCATTTCCTCGCCACGGCCAAACCGTTCAAGATATCAAAAATCCGTCCGCAATTTAGCATCCTCAATGCCTTGACTTCACGCTGACCGAGTTTGGAGGCGAATCGATGTATTTCCTAGGAGGAGTACATTAAATTCCACAGCAAGCGTTTCCAAACAACCCTAAATAGCCGACTTCCTGTTGGGCTGGCGTAAAACTTAGAGCACGAAAGTTGTTCGGCCCAATGAGATCTATATGTGTACCGAGTTTCAAATTAATTCATGCAAGTGTGTTTGATATATGGACCAAGTTTTAGAACCCCGTTCAAGGGGGCGCTGTCGAGCCCCCCTGCCACGCCCGGCTACCAGATTCAGCCCGGCCCTGATGGCCGCGGGTTCTGACCTGTGTGCAAAGTTTCAAGAGTTTTCAAGCACGTTTAGGGACCCAAAAGCCCCAGAAACCTTGAAAAACAAATGAAAAAGTAAAATCTCACTCAACTGACAAATCACCCCCACCCCTCACACACTCAGAGACAGAGAGAGAGAGAAAATGCTCCCAAAAAATCACATTCAAACCAAAATATCTGACTTTCTGTTGCTTTGAGCTATTAAGTGTAAATTAGAAAGTTGTCCGGCTCGATGAGAACAATATATATACCGATTTTGGTGATTCTAGGCAAAACTAAGGCCCCATTTTTGACTAAAGGTGGCGCTACTGAGCCATTCCACCACGCCCGTTTTTGAAACTTTGCACATGTCTACAGGCTAATAAGTGTGATGTGTCTGTTGAGTTTCATGCAATTTCAAGTATGTTAAGAGTCTCAAAAGCATCAAAAAAGAATAATAAAGTTTGATGCGTTGCCATGGCAACAGTATCTAAGATATCAATAATCCTTTCACAGGTCTACATCTGCCGTGTGTCTACATTATACACATAAAGTTTGAAGCAAATCGGGTAAAAATAAGAGAGTGATTTCAAAGCATTTTGAAAGTGACACACTTCCTGCTGCCAGTTGGTGGCGCTATAACTTTGACTCACAATAGTCACATCCTTGTGTTCGGCCTCTTACAACGAACACACTGCTGAAGTTTCATCAAGATCAGTTAATGTATGCAGAAGTTATAACACACTTCCTGTGTCCCATTATTCGCCATAAATTCGTTTCCTCGCCACGGCCAAACCGTTCGAGATATCAAAAATCCGTCCGCAATTTATCATCCTCAATGTCTTGACTTCATGCACACCGAGTTTGGAGGCGAATGGATGAATTTCCTAGGAGGAGTATTTCACATTCCATTGTATGCATTTTCCAAACAACGTATAATAACCGACTTCCTGTTGGGCTGGTGTAAAACTTAGAGCACGAAAGTTGTTCGGCCCGATGAGATCTATATGTGTACTGAGTTTCATATTATTACATGCAAGCGTGTTTGATTTATGGACCAATTTTTCCGACATAATTCCAGGGGGCGCTGTCGAGCCCCCGTGCCACGCCCGGGTACCAGCTTCAGTCCGGTCCTGATGGCCGCGGGTTCTGACCCGTGTGCAAAGTTCCAAGAGTTTTCGAGCATGTTAAGAGCCCCAAAAGTGCCCGAGAAGTAGAAAAAAATAATAATAATAATAATAACAAATAATCCTACCGAAAACAATAGGGCCTTCGCCCTTTCAGGGCTTGGGCCCTAAATAAACGGAGCAAAAACAATAGGGTCCTCTCACCATCGGTGCTCGGGCCCTAATAATAAACAGAGCAATTCCAAGAGGGTCCTCACACCATCGGTGCTCGGGCCCTAATAATAAACAGAGCAATTCCAAGAGGGTCCTCACACCATCGGTGCTCGGGCCCTAATAATAATTAAAGCTGCAAGCAGCGATGAAAAGGGCCCTCGCACCCCTGCCACCGCCACCCGGCACCTTTAGGAAAGGCCTTAAGATTACACTCACCAAATTTGAAGAGGATCAGATCAAAACTGTAGGAGGAGTTTGTTAAAGTACAACATCAGGAAATGGCAAAAACTGCCCAAAATCTGACAGGAAGTTCAAAATAACTGACTTCCTGTTGTGTTTAGGGCTATGCTCCAAGAGACTTTTTTGTAGGTATTGGGTCCTTACATGTGTGTACCAAATTTCATACCTGTACGTGAAACGTCGAGCCGGGGTAAAATGTAGGGGCAATAAGTAAGCCATTTTGCCCCATCCAATTTTTAAAACCACATCACACGTAAATTGTCACCACTTCTGAAGCGTGTGCAAAGTTTCATGATTTTTCGAGCACGTTTTGTATTTGCCACACTTCCTGCTACCAGCAGGTGGCGCTATTGCTATAATCATAATGAGCATTGGCATGTGTTCAGGACAGGACTCTTATCAAACATGTGAAGTTTGGGGCAGATTGAAAATTGTATGCCTGAGTTACTGCAGGCTGTCTGTGGTTGCCTAGCAACATCAGAACTGCAAGCAACATTAATATTGAACTTATCTGATCATGCATATATCACCAAAAGGCCGAAATTGGGTGAACTAGTGCAAAAAATGCCCGTGCAAAATCAGTTTTTGTGTGTGTTTTTAGTAATTGTTGGTTTGGTGTGTGCTCATTGTTACAATTACACAGCAAAAGTTCAGTGATATTTTTATTTGTGCATGGTAAAAAGCACACAGTGAACTCCGAGAAAACGCTATGCTTGAGCAAACAGTTTGTGAATAGGCAACTACAAATGATGCCCGTGAAAGAGACTGTGAACGCATTGAATAGGATATGTTTAGTTGGTGAATAGCATAGGCTACTATTACACAGTAGCGACAACGTTAAGCGCACCAGAATGAAATATAATATTCAGAAGTAAACACTAACAGCATAGCTGACTTACAGATTCAGTTTACATCCACAAATGAATAAGCACCTCGATTCAGGGAGCAGTGCAAAGTGCCCGTGCAAAATCAGTTTTTGTGAGCTGATCGCCGTCAAAAAAGTTCAGGAGATATTTCTTGCGATGGCAATATGATC
This sequence comes from Scardinius erythrophthalmus, assembly GCF_964197995.2. NCBI lineage: Eukaryota > Metazoa > Chordata > Actinopteri > Cypriniformes > Leuciscidae > Scardinius > Scardinius erythrophthalmus. The sequence goes on along the minus strand of NC_138241.1, from coordinate 7,913,194 downwards.
AAAAATAACTTTATATTGATTCAATGGATTAATAGCATTTTGAAAAAAAAAAAGTCATGAATTTATTGCATTTTTGGGAAAAAATAATCCGTTTTTATAATAAATCTTAAAAAAATTCAAATCCAGATTTTGATTTTCAATGTTGTTATAACCTAAAGATGCTATGTGAAAGTTTGAAACAGAAAATAGTGGTTTTCACACATTTAGTGGTTATCTCACATTTGAGAGATATGCGAATAACACACAGACAGACAGACGGACGTTTCTGTAATTTATAGATAGATGGATTTATCACGTTCGGGAACCAAACTATAATATTCAGAAGAAAACAGTGTAGCTGACTGAGTGTTTATGTCAGAATGTTTATTTTTAAACCACAACCTTCTTGGGGCTTCTTTGACCGATACAACTCTATAATGTCAGAATGTTTATTTTTAAACCACAACCTTCTAAAAATGATATATTTAACGATATCTTTTGCATTTCTCATCCAAACAATGTCAAACTTGGCACTGCACTTACTCGTGCCCGTGGCAAGACACCTGTCGAGTTTGAAATTAATCGGACTAACGGTTCGAGAGATATGCGAGGAACAGACACACACACACACAGACAGACAGACAGACAGACGTTCCTGTAATTTATAGATAGATGTTTGTCAGGCCGCCGAGGGCACACCCTTCGACGAAAACTCTAGATCTTCGCAATTTAACGTCACAAAGGCCTTAAGATTACACTCACCAAATTTGAAGAGGATCAGATCAAATCTGTAGGAGGAGTTCGTTAAAGTACAACATCAGGAAATTACGAAAAATGCCCAAAATCTAGGAGAAGTTCAAAATAGCTCACTTCCTGTTGTGTTTAGGGCTATGCTCCAAGAGACTTTTCTGTAGGTATTGGGTCATTACATGCATGTACCAAATTTCATACCTGTACGTGAAACCAGGAGCCGGGGCAAAATGTGGGGGCAATAATTTACCGAATTTGCCCCCCCCAATTCTGAAAACCATATCACACGTAAATTTTCACCACTTCTGAAGCGTGTGCAAAGTTTCATGAGTTTTCGAGCATGTTTAGGCCCTCTAAAAAGCGATTCACTTTGGAGAAGAAGAAGAAGAAGAATAATAATAAACGGAGCAAAAACAATAGGGTCCTCTCACCATCGGTGCTCGGGCCCTAATAAACAGAGCAATTCCAAGAGGGTCCTCACACCATCGGTGCTCGGGCCCTAATTAAAGCTGCAAGCAGCGATGAAAGGGCCCTCGCACCCGTGCCATCAACACTCGGTGGCTTTAGGAAGACAGAGCATGGTTGGGAAATGTACAATTAAGCAGGTATATATAGTAAGAGTATGTCAAAGTCAGTTACAAAATGTTTTGTATAATGGTGATAATAGCATGCTTCATGATTCAGCTAAGTGTTGCTAGCATTTTTAGTCTGTTTCTAGCATGCTTATTACACAATAATTATGTGGTTAGTACTGCATTACTGTGTTAACCATGTCAGTTTCTGTTGCCAGTAGGTGGCGTTATGACTATAACTGAATATGAGAATGGATGTGTGTTCAGGACAGAACTCTTATCAAACGTGTGAAGTTTGGTGCAAATTGGACATTGCCTTCTTGAGTAACAACAAAGTCATGTTTCATTGTTTTAGCATTCTTTAGCACTTAGCTAAGCATTGTTAGCATGTTTTAACATGTTTCTAGCATGTTTAGAACTCAATGGCATTTTTAACATGTTGCTAGAACGGCATCAACGTGTTAAACATGTCACTTCCTATTGCCAGTAGGTGACGCTATTACTATAACTGAACATTTTCATGTAGATGTGTTCAGGCCATGACTCTTATCAAAAGTTTGAAGTTTGGGGCAGATTGGACATTCCATGCCTGAGTTACAGCAAATTCCTATTTAGTTGCAATAATAGCATGCTTTAGCACTTAGCTAAGAGTTTGCTAGCATGATTTAGCACGTTTCTAGTATGTTGTTAGCATGTTTAACACTTGCTGGCACTTTTTTATATGTTATTAGGAGTCCATAACAGTGTTAAACATGTCACTTCCTGTTGCCAGCAGGTGGCGCTATGACTATAACTGAATATAAGCATGGTCATGTGTTCAGGACAGAACACTTATCAAAAGTGTGAAGTTTGGGGCAGATTGGACATTCCATGCCTGAGTTACACCAAATTCATATTTAAAGGGATACTTCACCTCTGGGAAGATGAATGTGTATTTAAAATAGGTAATTTAAGTAGAAGAAATGTGAAGAAATTTTTGAATTTGGAGCTTTCTAGACTGAGAAAAGCCAGAAAATGTATTTTTGGCTTATGTGGATGAAAGACAACAACTCCCAGAATGCACTTGCTTCGCTGCCTTAGGGGGCCACGCCTACCGGTAAGAGTGCGCAGTTGTAAACAACAAAGCTAGCCTACGTGATGAGTTTGCGAGGGATTTAGAGATCGTCCAAAATGTCCGGGATTCGGCTTTTGCGTTCTACAGTCGCCATTCATTCATCATGTTTACTGTGGCGAGCAGGACGAGGCTGACGGCCGCGGGAGAACAGCGCGAGGCCGGTGGCGTCATTACTGAGACGCGCCGGGTCTCGCATCTCTCACGGAGGAGCGGGAATTTTTCTTAGCAATGGTAAAACGCACATCAACCGATCACTTGTTTAGCGTTCATGAAAACACTACATTCAAATTCACCAATCGGAATGAATTCAGTTAGATTGAAAGGTGTGCATGTAAACAATGAATGGCGACCGCAGAAAGCAAAAGCTGAATCCCGGACATTTTGAACGATCTCGCCCGCCGGACAAGTCTGGGAAAAGGAGGATGGTTACTTACTCAGCTTTCTCCTACTATTCAGCTTTCTCCACAGAACAAGAGCCTGCTAGCTTAGCTTCCAAAGAAAGACGGCTGACACTGTGTACATTCTGAGTGAGATCCCACCCTCTATGGGCGGGCTGAAAACATGCGGAACAACGCCATCTACTGGCTGTAGTCTTTAGCCTCTGGACAGAAAATCCTCCGATGACGCAAAATGACGATTTTTGCGTCATCGGAGGATTTTTTCCAGACAAAAAATACATAAATCTCTCATCTCAGGGGGATATGAGGGTGGAAAGCATGGTAATTCGAAAATACTACAGGTTTTCTACTAATACAAAGCTTAATGCTAAATCCTGAAGTAACCCTTTAATTGCAGTAATATCATTCTTTAGCACTTAGCTAAGTGTTTGCTAGTATGTTTTAGCATGTCTCTAGTATGTTGGTAGGATGTTTAGCACCTACTGGCATTTTTTTATATGTTATTAGGAGTCAAGAACTGTGTTAAATGCCACTTCCTGTTGCCAGCAGGTGGCGCTATGACTATAACTAAATATGAGCATGGACATGTGTTCAAGAGATAACTCTTATCAAACGTGTGAAGTTTGGGGTAGATTGTACATTGCCTTCTTGAGTAACAACAAAGTCCTGTTTCATTGAATTAGCATGCTTTAGCACTTAGCTAAGTATTGCTAGCATGTTTTAACATGTTTCTTGCATGTTTAGAACTCAATGGCATTTTTAACATGTTGCTAGAACGGCATCAACATGTTAAGGCGAGACACTACAGGTGAATAGGGTAAAAATTTAAAATAATAGATATCACCATGAAACTTCCTCAGTTGATTACTTTCACAAGTATATAAAAAAAATGTATTACAAGTTTTAGAAATTTGTATGTTTAATTATGCAAATTAGGCATTATCTCATTAAATATGCACGATTTTGCATATATTTTCGGTAGATAGATCTGAACATATGATAAAGCCAGGTGAAAAATTATTTTTTCATTTTGTTTACACACAAGATGAAAATAAAAACTCAGAGGGATTTCAGGATATATACTTTCATTACCTATAAAATCAAAATATACTGTCCATAGCCATAAAACATAGATTTTCGCCATATTTTTTTGATTAAAATGTCACATAAATCAGGCCAGGAATGATTTATTAACAAATCCCTCTGAAAATATCTTCAGAATACTGCTAAGTGTATAACTGGAAAGTTTGGTGTACATAGGTGCTACATAGGCTGAGATGTTTCTACTGGAGAATGACAAAAACTCATTTTGAGAAAACGGCAGTTAAAGATTTAAATAGCTCTAAATGAGAAATCGTTGTAGCTTTAAATCCCCCTTTGGACATTCACGATTGGTTACTAATAGAAAGGAAATGCCCATATTTGGGTTACATAGCGTTGTGCAGGAGACTCAGAGCTTCACGGTGATACCGGTCATGACAGACTTCAGTAAACAGACGGAGCTCGGCGCGTCGTATTGTAATGCTAACTTCCTGGTAAATTCGGGAGAAACTTACAGCCGCAAGTAAACAAAATGTAATAAAATAAACATCTTAATGTATATTTTCAACGTTTTCTTTATAGCAGCTTGAAAGAACACATATTAAAGGAGTAAACTAGCCCAAAATCTCAAAATTGACCACTGCATGAAAATCGATGTTTTTGCCTGCTGTGTCTCGCCTTAAACATGTCACTTCCTGTTGCCAGTAGGTGGCGCTATAACTATAACTGAATTTGAGCATAGACATGTGTTCAGGCCATGATTCTTATCAAACGTGTGAAGTTTGGGGCAGATTGGACATTCCATGCCTGAGTTACAGCAAATTCCTATTTAATTGCAGTAATAGCATGCTTTAGCACTTAGCTAAGTGTTTGCTAGCATGTTTCTAGTATGTTGCTAACCTGTTTAGCACTTGCTGGCTCTTTTTTATGTTAGTAGGAGACCACAGCTGTGTTAAACATGTCATTTCCTGTTGACAGCAGGTGGCGCTATTACTATAACTGAATATTCTCAAGTAGATGTGTTCAGGCCATGACTCTTATTAAAACGTGTGAAGTTTGGGGCAGATTGGACATTCCATGCCTGTGTTACAACAAATTCCTATTTAATTGCAACAATAGCATGCTTTAGCACTTAGCTAAGTGTTTGCTAGCATGTTTTAGCATGTTTCTAGTATGTTGTTAGCATGTTTAGCACTTGCTGGCACTTTTTTAATATTTTTTTATATGTCCACAACAGTGTTTAACATGTCACTTCCTGTTGCCAGCAGGTGGCGCTATGACTATAACTGAATATGAGCATGGCCATGTGTTCAGGACAGAACTCTTATCAAACGTGTGAAGTTTGGGGCAGATTGGACATTCCATGCCTGAGTTACAGCAACTTCCTGTTTCATGGCGAAACATCGAAATTTGTCAGGCCGCCGAGGACCCGCCCTTCGACGAAAACTCAAGATCTTCGCAATTTAACCTGTTAAGCTTCACCAGTGCGTCGGCGCACTGAAGCGTTTTTTTTTTATTTAGTTAAAAATTTCTATCAGATTTAATGTTATACATTGACAAACTATACATCATTAAAAAAGATATAAGACTCAAGTTTCAGTATTTGACCACTATTGTATTCTGAAAAACTTATAGTGACAGTTATGTCTTAATTTGTGTCAGGAGTTATGAAATGAAAAAATGAGTCGATACCTTTAATATGAATTATGCGCGTCAGCCGCTTTCATTCATAAAAAAACTCCCGTGCTGTCGTCATGGCAGCGATACACAAAACAACGTCCCTCAGGGCTTTAGCTCAAAAATGTGCAGATTTGGAGAAATATTGATATATTTTCATAAGTTTTCATCAGATTTCTATAGACAGGAATAATATTTATTGAATTTATGCCCAAATGCGTCGATGTAATCATTATGAGCGCTGGACGCTGTGATGTATTGTGTTTTCAATCCATACCAACAGCCTGAGGGCGCTACATTCACAATAATAGTCCATTTATGTAACATGAAGAAGAACCATGATCATGTGACAATCCAGGAAGTCTCGAACACACACACAGCTATCAGAGATCGTTGTTACATGCAGAAAAAAGACTTTTTGAAGACAATAAACATGATTGAAATGATATTTGGTTTACCTGTGTTCTTCAAATAATGTCAGGTATTTCCATAATAATAGATTATATTTATAATGTATTGCTAATCGATATAGATTTTATCATTGTGCAGAATAATAAAAAATATATATTTTCTGTCTGATTTTTTAATCTTAAGCGAAATTATATCACAGAAGATTATTTAAAACACTCTACTTGCGTTATAAATTAAGTCTGAAGCACAAAAATGGTTTTAATCTCATAAATTGTCGTGTATTGATGGTGTGCTAAGCTAACATGCTAGCTAGCTCTAGGTGCACCTGCCACATATTGCAGTTATCCTTTTATAATTTTTTTTTAAATATGCTTACTAAAATGTTTCATTATTCAAGCAGGGCATTTGATCCAGTTTTTAAATGTTAAGTAAGAACTTTGATAAAAGAAATTAGGGATTGAAACCCTATGAATAGCCAGTCGTTAGTAACTATAATGCAGACAAAAGAAATGCATATTTACAGCCATAACCAGGCTGGAGAGGTGTTAATGTGTGCAGGGGGAGACTGAGACTGAATGGGGCTCGTTTGCACCACAAAACAATAGAGACAATATACTGGATAGATGGTTAGAAGATGGCAATAAATATCAGAAGCATCTTTAACGTCAAATCAAAATAAAGTCAACTGACATGGTCTTGAAAAACATGTAACTAAATACAGAGTTTTGGACTTATTATCTTCAGATTTTAAACATAAAATGTTTAGACATGTGGCTTTAGCTGTAGTGCATTTCTAGATTGCTCCAGTGCCAACTTCAATTTTATTTTCATGAGGATGTTTCATAAAAAATAATTTCTAATAACTTTACAAAACTTTGAAGCTATTTATAACAATTTTTTTTCATTATGACAATAATTAATTCTACATTTACAATAAACTGCCAGGTGTCAGCTTTCAAATGAGATCATACTTGTGCTTTTAGTGCAAAGGGTTCATGAACTGTATCTGTTTAAGTTTGGGTATGTCATTTCTGGGGATTTTTCAAAAGTGGCGTTGCAGCTTAACAGGTTAACGTCGCAAAGGCCTTAAGATTACACTCACCAAATTTGAAGATGATCAGATTAAAACTGTAGGAGGAGTTCGTTAAAGTACGAGGCCTGAAAATGGCAAAAACTGCACAAAAATCTGAGAGGAAGTTCAAAATGGCTGACTTCCTGTTGTGTTTAGGGCTATGCTCCAAGAGACTTTTTTGTAGGTATTAGGTCATTACACGTATGTACCGAATTTCGTGCACGTACGTGGAACGTTGCGGGAGGCGCACTCTGTTGAACTTTTATAGGTGGCGCTATCGAGCCATTTTGCCCCGTCCAATTCTGAAACCTATATCAGATGTAAATTTTCGCCAGTTCTGACGCGTGTGCAAAGTTTCGTGAGTTTTCGCGCATGTTTAGGCCCTCAAAAATGCGATTCAATGCGGAGAATAATAATAATAATAATTAAAGCTGCAAGCAGCGATGAAAGGGCCCTCGCACCCGTGCCATCAACACTCGGTGGCTTTAGGAAGACAGAGCATGGTTGGGAAATGTACATTTAAGGAGGTATATATAGTAAGAGTATGTCAAAGTCAGTTACAAAATGTTTTGTATAATGGTGATAATAGCATGCTTCATGACTCAGCTAAGTGTTGCTAGCATGTTTAGTGTGTTTCTAGCATGCTTAGTACACAATAATTATGTGGTTAGTACTGCATTACTGTGTTAACCATGTCAGTTTCTGTTGCCAGTAGGTGGCGTTATGACTATAACTGAATATGAGCTTGGATGTGTGTTCAGGACAGAACTCTTATCAAACGTGTGAAGTTTGGTGCAAATTGGACATTGCCTTCTTGAGTAACAACAAAGTCATGTTTCATTGAATTAGCATGCTTTAGCACTTAGCTAAGCATTGTTAGCATGTTTTAACATGTTTCTAGCATGTTTAGAACTCAATGGCATTTTTAACATGTTGCTAGAACGGCATCAACGTGTTAAACATGTCACTTCCTGTTGCCAGTTGGTGGCGCTATTATTATAATTGAACATTCTCATGTAGATGTGTTCAGGCCATGACTCTTATCAAAAGTGTGAAGTTTGGGGCAGATTGGACATTCCATGCCTGAGTTACAGCAAATTCCTATTTAATTGCAATAATAGCATGCTTTAGCACTTGGCTAAGAGTTTGCTAGCATGTTTTAGCATGTTTCTAGTATGTTGTTAGCATGTTTAACACTTGCTGGCACTTTTTTATATGTTATTAGGAGTCCATAACAGTGTTGAACATGTCACTTCCTGTTGCCAGCAGGTGGCGCTATGACTGTAACTGAATATAAGCATGGTCATGTGTTCAGGACAGAACGCTTATCAAAAGTGTGAAGTTTGGGGCAGATTGGACATTCCATGCCTGAGTTACAGCAAATTCATATTTAATTGCAGTAATATCATTCTTTAGCACTTAGCTAAGTGTTTGCTAGTATGTTTTAGCATGTCTATAGTATGTTGGTAGGATGTTTAGCACCTACTGGCATTTTTTTATATGTTATTAGGAGTCAAGAACAGTGTTAAACGTCACTTCCTGTTGCCAGCAGGTGGCGCTATGACTATAACTAAATATGAGCATGGACATGTGTTCAAGAGATAACTCTTATCAAACGTGTGACGTTTGGGGTAGATTGTACATTGCCTTCTTGAGTAACAACAAAGTCCTGTTTCATTGAATTAGCATGCTTTAGCACTTAGCTAAGTATTGCTAGTATGTTTTAACATGTTTCTAGCATGTTTAGAAGTCAATGGCATTTTTAACATGTTGCTAGAATGGCATCAACGTGTTAAACATGACACTTCCTGTTACCAGTAGGTGGCGCTATTACTATAACTGAATATTCTCATGTAGATATGTTCAGGACAGAACGCTTATCAAAAGTGTGAAGTTTGGGGCAGATTGGACATTCCATGCCTGAGTTACAGCAAATTCCTATTTAATTGCAATAATAGCATGCTTTAGCACTTAGCTAAGAGTTTGCTAGCATGTTTTAGCATGCTTCTAGTATGTTGTTAGCATGTTTAGCACTTGCTGGCACTTTTTTATATGTTATTAGGAGTCCATAACAGTGTTAAACATGTCACTTCCTGTTGCCAGCAGGTGGCGCTATGACTATAACTGAATATGAGCATGGTCATGTGTTCAGGACAGAACGTTTATTAAAAGTGTGAAGTTTGGCGCAGATTGGACATTGCCTTCTTGAGTAACAACAACATCCTGCTTCATTGAATTAGCATGCTTTAGCACTTAGCTAAGTATTGCTAGTATGTTTTAACATGTTTCTAGCATGTTTAGAAGTCAATGGCATTTTTAACATGTTGCTAGAATGGCATCAACGTGTTAAACATGACACTTCCTGTTACCAGTAGGTGGCGCTATTACTATAACTGAATATTCTCATGTAGATATGTTCAGGACAGAACGCTTATCAAAAGTGTGAAGTTTGGGGCAGATTGGACATTCCATGCCTGAGTTACAGCAAATTTCTATTTAATTGCAATAATAGCATGCTTTAGCACTTAGCTAAGAGTTTGCTAGCATGTTTTAGCATGCTTCTAGTATGTTGTTAGCATGTTTAGCACTTGCTGGCACTTTTTTATATGTTATTAGGAGTCCATAACAGTGTTAAACATGTCACTTCCTGTTGCCAGCAGGTGGCGCTATGACTATAACTGAATATGAGCATGGTCATGTGTTCAGGACAGAACTCTTATCAAACGTATGAAGTTTGGGGCAGATTGGACATTCCATGCCTGAGTTACAGCAACTTCCTGTTTCATGGCGAAACATCAAAATTTGTCAGGCCGCCGAGGACCCGCCCTTCGACGAAAACTCAAGATCTTCGCAATTTAACGTCGCAAAGGCCTTAAGATTACACTCACCAAATTTGAAGATGATCAGATTAAAACTGTAGGAGGAGTTCGTTAAAGTATGAGGCCTGAAAATGTCAAAAACTGCACAAAAATCTGGGAGGAAGTTCAAAATGGCTGACTTCCTGTTGGGTTTAGGGCTATGCTCCAAGAGACTTTTTTGTAGGTATTAGGTCATTACATGTACCGAATTTCGTGCACGTACGTGGAACGTTGCGGGAGGCGCACTCCGTTGAACTTTTATAGGTGGCGCTATCGAGCCGTTTTGCCCCGTCCAATTCTGAAACCTATATCAGATGTAAATTTTCGCCAGTTCTGACGCGTGTGCAAAGTTTCGTGAGTTTTCGCGCATGTTTAGGCCCTCAAAAATGCAATTCAATGCGGAGAAGAATAATAATAATAATAATAATAATAATAATAATAAACAGAGCAATTCCAAGAGGGTCCTCACACCATCGGTGCTCGGGCCCTAATAATAATAAACAGAGCAATTCCAAGAGGGTCCTCACACCATCGGTGCTCGGGCCCTAATTAAAGCTGCAAGCAGCGATGAAAGGGCCCTCGCACCCGTGCCATCAACACTCAATGGCTTTAGGAAGACAGAGCATGGTTGGGAAATGTACATTTAAGGAGGTATATATAGTAAGAGTATGTCAAAGTAAGTTACAAAATGTTTTGTATAATGGTGATAATAGCATGCTTCATGACTCAGCTAAGTGTTGCTAGCATGTTTAGTCTGTTTCTAGCATGCTTAGTACACAATAATTATGTGGTTAGTACTGCATTACTGTGTTAACCATGTCAGTTTCTGTTGCCAGTAGGTGGCGTTATGACTATAACTGAATATGAGCATGGATGTGTGTTCAGGACAGAACTCTTATCAAACGTGTGAAGTTTGGTGCAAATTGGACATTGCCTTCTTGAGTAACAACAAAGTCATGTTTCATTGAATTAGCATTCTTTAGCACTTAGCTAAGCATTGTTAGCATGTTTTAACATGTTTCTAGCATGTTTAGAACTCAATGGCATTTTTAACATGTTGCTAGAACGGCATCAATGTGTTAAACATGTCACTTCCTGTTGCCAGTAGGTGGCGCTATTACTATAACTGAAAATTCTCATGTAGATGTGTTCAGGCCATGACTCTTATTAAAAGTGTGAAGTTTGGGGCAGATTGGACATTCCATGCCTGAGTTACAGCAAATTCCTATTTAATTGCAATAATAGCATGCTTTAGCACTTAGCTAAGAGTTTGCTAGCATGTTTTAGCATGTTTCTAGTATGTTGTTAGCATGTTTAACACTTGCTGGCACTTTTTTTATATGTTATTGGGAGTCCATAACAGTGTTAAACATGTCACTTCCTGTTGCCAGCAGGTGACGCTATGACTGTAACTGAATATAAGCATGGTCATGTGTTCAGGACAGAACGCTTATCAAAAGTGTGAAGTTTGGGGCAGATTGGACATTCCATGCCTGAGTTACAGCAAATTCATATTTAATTGCAGTAATATCATTCTTTAGCACTTAGTTAAGTGTTTGCTAGTATGTTTTAGCATTTCTCTAGTATGTTGGTAGGATGTTTAGCACCTACTGGCATTTTTTTATATGTTATTAGGAGTCATGAACAGTGTTAAACGTCACTTCCTGTTGCCAGCAGGTGGCGCTATGACTATAACTAAATATGAGCATGGACATGTGTTCAAGAGATAACTCTTATCAAACGTGTGAAGTTTGGGGTAGATTGTACATTGCCTTCTTGAGTAACAACAAAGTCCTGTTTCATTGAATTAGCATGCTTTAGCACTTAGGTAAGTATTGCTAGCATGTTTTAATATGTTTCTAGCATGTTTAGAACTCAATGGCATTTTTAACATGTTGCTAGAACGGCATCAACGTGTTAAACATGTCACTTCCTGTTGCCAGTAGGTGGCGCTATTACTATAACTGAATTTGAGCATAGACATGTGTTCAGGCCATGATTCTTATCAAACGTGTGAAGTTTGGGGTAGATTGGACATTCCATGCCTGAGTTACAGCAAATTCCTATTTAATTGCAGTAATAGCATGCTTTAGCACTTAGCTAAGTGTTTGCTAGCATTTTTCTAGTATGTTGCTAACCTGTTTAACACTTGCTGGCTCTTTTTTTATATGTTATTAGGAGACCACAACAGTGTTAAACATGTCACTTCCTGTTGACAGCAGGTGGCGCTATTACTATAACTGAATATTCTCATGTAGATGTGTTCAGGCCATGACTCTTATCAAACGTGTGAAGTTTGGGGCAGATTGGACATTCCATGCCTGAGTTACAGCAAGTTCCTATTTAATTGCAATAATAGCATGCTTTAGCACTTAGCTAAGAGTTTGCTAGCATGTTTTAGCATGCTTCTAGTATGTTGTTAGCATGTTTAGCACTTGCTGGCACTTTTTTATATGTTATTAGGAGTCCATAACAGTGTTAAACATGTCACTTCCTGTTGCCAGCAGGTGGCGCTATGACTATAACTGAATATGAGCATGGTCATGTGTTCAGGACAGAACGCTTATCAAACGTGTGAAGTTTGGGGCAGATTGGACATTCCATGCCTGAGTTACAGCAACTTCCTGTTTCATGGCGAAACATCGAAATTTGTCAGGCCGCCGAGGACCCGCCCTTCGACGAAAACTCAAGATCTTCGCAATTTAACGTCACAAAGGCCTTAAGATTACACTCACCAAATTTGAAGATGATCAGATTAAAACTGTAGGAGGAGTTCGTTAAAGTACGAGGCCTGAAAATGGCAAAAACTGCACAAAAATCTGAGAGGAAGTTCAAAATGGCTGACTTCCTGTTGTGTTTAGGGCTATGCTCCAAGAGACTTTTTTGTAGGTATTAGGTCATTACATGTATGTACCGAATTTTGTGCACGTACGTGGAACGTTGCGGGAGGCGCACTCCGTTGAACTTTTATAGGTGGCGCTATCGAGCCATTTTGCCCCGTCCAATTCTGAAACCTATATCAGATGTAAATTTTCGCCAGTTCTGACGCGTGTGCAAAGTTTTGTGAGTTTTCGAGCATGTTTAGGCCCTCAAAAATGCAATTAAATGCGGAGAAGAATAATAATAATAATAATAATAAACAGAGCAATTCCAAGAGGGTCCTCACACCATCGGTGCTCGGGCCCTAATTAAAGCTGCAAGCAGCGATGAAAGGGCCCTCGCACCCGTGCCATCAACACTCGGTGGCTTTAGGAAGACAGAGCATGGTTGGGCAATGTACATTTAAGGAGGTATATATAGTAAGAGTATGTCAAAGTCAGTTACAAAATGTTTTGTATAATGGTTATAATAGCATGCTTCATGACTCAGCTAAGTGTTGCTAGCATGTTTAGTATGTTTCTAGCATGCTTAGTACACAATAATTATGTTGTTAGTACTGCATTACTGTGTTAACCATGTCAGTTTCTGTTGCCAGTAGTTGGGGCTATGTCTATATCTGAATATTGCTATGTAGATGTGTTCAGTGCAGGACTTTTATCAAACATGTGAAGTTTGGGGCAGATTGGACATTGTATGCTTGAGTTACAACAACTTCCTTTAGCATTTCTAGCATGTTTTATGATGTTTCTAGCATTTTACATATTAATTTTGGGGTAGATTGGACATTGCATTCCTGAGTTACAGCAAATTCATATTTAATTGCAGTAATATCATGCTTTAGCACTTAGCTAAGTGTTTGCTAGTATGTTTTAGCATGTCTCTAGTATGTTGGTAGGATATTTAGCACCTACTGGCATTTTTTTATATGTTATTAGGAGTCCAGAACAGTGTTAAACGTCACTTCCTTTTGCCAGCAGGCGGCGCTATGACTATAACTGAATATGAGCATGGACATGTGTTCAAAAGATAACTCTTATCAAACGTGTGAAGTTTGGGGTAGATTGGACATTTTATGCTTAAGTTACAACAACTTCCTTGAGCTTTTATAGCATGCTTTAGAACTTAGCTAAGTGTTGCTAGCATGTTTCTTGCATGTTACATATTAAGTTTGGGGTAGATTGAACATCCCATGCCTGTGTTACAACAAATTCCCATTTAATTGCAGTAATATCATGATTTAGCACTTATCTAAGTGATTGATAGCATGTTTTAGCATGTTTCTAGTATGTTGTTAGCATGTTTAGCACATGCTGGCACTTTTTTATATGTTATTAGGAGTTCACAACAGTGTTTAACATGTCACTTCCTGTTGCCAGCAGGTGGCGCTATGACTGTAACTGAATATGAGCATGGTCATGTGTTCAGGACAGAACGCTTATCAAAAGTGTGAAGTTTGGGGCAGATTGGACATTGCCTTCTTGAGTAACAACAACATCCTGTTTCATTAAATTAGCATGCTTTAGCACTCAGCTAAGTTTTGCTAGCATGTTTTAACATGTTTCTAGCATGTTTAGAAGTCAATGGCATTTTTAACATGTTGCTAGAACGGCATCAACGTGTTAAACATGACACTTCCTGTTAGCAGTAGGTGGCGCTATTACTATAACTGAATATTCTCATGTAGATGTGTTCAGGCCATGACTCTTATCAAACGTGTGAAGTTTGGGGCAGATTGGACATTCCGTGCCTGAGTTACAGCAAATTCCTATTTAATTGCAGTAATAGCATGCTTTAGCACTAAGCTAAGTGTTTGCTAGCATGTTTTAGCATGTGTCTAGTATGTTGTTAGCATGTTTAGCACTTGCTGGCACTTTTTTATATGTTATCAGGAGTTCACAACAGTGTTAAACATGTCACTTCCTGTTGCCAGCAGGTGGCACTATGACTGTAACTGAATATGAGCATGGTCATGTGTTCAGGACAGAACGCTTATCAAAAGTGTGAAGTTTGGGGCAGATTGGACATTGCCTTCTTGAGTAACAACAAAATCCTGTTTCATTGAATTAGCATGCTTTAGCACTCAGCTAAGTTTTGCTAGCATGTTTTAACATGTTTCTAGCATGTTTAGAAGTCAATGGCATTTTTAACATGTTGCTAGAACGGCATCAACGTGTTAAACATGACACTTCCTGTTACCAGTAGGTGGCGCTATTACTATAACTGAATATTCTCATGTAGATGTGTTCAGGCCATGACTCTTATCAAACGTGTGAAGTTTGGGGCAGATTGGACATTCCGTGCCTGAGTTACAGCAAATTCCTATTTAATTGCAGTAATAGCATGCTTTAGCACTAAGCTAAGTGTTTGCTAGCATGTTTTAGCATATGTCTAGTATGTTGTTAGCATGTTTAGCACTTGCTGGCACTTTTTTATATGTTATCAGGAGTTCACAACAGTGTTAAACATGTCACTTCCTGTTGCCAGCAGGTGGCGCTATGACTGTAACTGAATATGAGCATGGTCATGTGTTCAGGACAGAACGCTTATCAAAAGTGTGAAGTTTGGGGCAGATTGGACATTGCCTTCTTGAGTAACAACAACATCCTGTTTCATTGAATTAGCATGCTTTAGCACTCAGCTAAGTTTTGCTAGCATGTTTTAACATGTTTCTAGCATGTTTAGAAGTCAATGGCATTTTTAACATGTTGCTAGAACGGCATCAACGTGTTAAACATGACACTTCCTGTTACCAGTAGGTGGCGCTATTACTATAACTGAATATTCTCATGTAGATGTGTTCAGGCCATGACTCTTATCAAACGTGTGAAGTTTGGGGCAGATTGGACATTCCGTGCCTGAGTTACAGCAAATTCCTATTTAATTGCAGTAATAGCATGCTTTAGCACTTAGCTAAGTGTTTGCTAACATGTTTTAGCATTTTTCTAGTATGTTGTTAGCATGTTTAACACTTGCTGGCACTTTTTTATATGTTATCAGGAGTTCACAACAGTGTTAAACATGTCACTTCCTGTTGCCAGCAGGTGGCGCTATGACTGTAACTGAATATGAGCATGGTCATGTGTTCAGGACAGAACGCTTATCAAAAGTGTGAAGTTTGGGGCAGATTGGACATTCCATGCCTGAGTTACAGCAACTTCCTGTTTCATGGCGAAACATCAAAATTTGTCAGGCCGCCGAGGACCCGCCCTTCGACGAAAACTCAAGATCTTCGCAATTTAACGTCGCAAAGGCCTTAAGATTACACTCACCAAATTT
Source organism: Scardinius erythrophthalmus (assembly GCF_964197995.2). Lineage (NCBI taxonomy): Eukaryota > Metazoa > Chordata > Actinopteri > Cypriniformes > Leuciscidae > Scardinius > Scardinius erythrophthalmus. The sequence goes on along the minus strand of NC_138241.1, from coordinate 7,897,166 downwards.
GAAGATGATCAGATTAAAACTGTAGGAGGAGTTCGTTAAAGTACGAGGCATGAAAATGGCAAAAACTGCACAAAAATCTGAGAGGAAGTTGAAAATGGCTGACTTCCTGTTGTGTTTAGGGCTACGCTCCAAGAGACTTTTTTGTAGGTATTAGGTCCTTACATGTATTTACCGAATTTCGTACACGTACGTGGAACATAGCGGGAGGCGCACTCCGTTGAACTTTTATAGGTGGCGCTATCGAGCCATTTTGCCCCGCCCAATTCTGAAACCTATATCAGATGTAAATTTTCGCCAGTTCTGATGCGTGTGCAAAGTTTCGTGAGTTTTCGAGCATGTTTAGGCCCTCAAAAATGCGATTAAATTCGGAGAAGAATAATAATAATAATAAACAGAGCAATTCCAAGAGGGTCCTCACACCATCGGTGCTCGGGCCCTAATAATAATAATAATAATAAACAGAGCAATTCCAAGAGGGTCCTCACACCATCGGTGCTCGGGCCCTAATTAAAGCTGCAAGCAGCGATGAAAGGGCCCTCGCACCCGTGCCATCAACACTCGGTGGCTTTAGGAAGACAGAGCATGGTTGGGAAATGTACATTTAAGGAGGTATATATAGTAAGAGTATGTCAAAGTCAGTTACAAAATGTTTTGTATAATGGTGATAATAGCATGCTTCATGACTCAGCTAAGTGTTGCTAGCATGTTTAGTGTGTTTCTAGCATGCTTAGTACACAATAATTATGTGGTTAGTACTGCATTACTGTGTTAACCATGTCAGTTTCTGTTGCCAGTAGGTGGCGTTATGACTATAACTGAATATGAGCTTGGATGTGTGTTCAGGACAGAACTCTTATCAAACGTGTGAAGTTTGGTGCAAATTGGACATTGCCTTCTTGAGTAACAACAAAGTCATGTTTCATTGAATTAGCATGCTTTAGCACTTAGCTAAGCATTGTTAGCATGTTTTAACATGTTTCTAGCATGTTTAGAACTCAATGGCATTTTTAACATGTTGCTAGAACGGCATCAACGTGTTAAACATGTCACTTCCTGTTGCCAGTTGGTGGCGCTATTACTATAATTGAACATTCTCATGTAGATGTGTTCAGGCCATGACTCTTATCAAAAGTGTGAAGTTTGGGGCAGATTGGACATTCCATGCCTGAGTTACAGCAAATTCCTATTTAATTGCAATAATAGCATGCTTTAGCACTTGGCTAAGAGTTTGCTAGCATGTTTTAGCATGTTTCTAGTATGTTGTTAGCATGTTTAACACTTGCTGGCACTTTTTTATATGTTATTAGGAGTCCATAACAGTGTTAAACATGTCACTTCCTGTTGCCAGCAGGTGGCGCTATGACTGTAACTGAATATAAGCATGGTCATGTGTTCAGGACAGAACGCTTATCAAAAGTGTGAAGTTTGGGGCAGATTGGACATTCCATGCCTGAGTTACAGCAAATTCATATTTAATTGCAGTAATATCATTCTTTAGCACTTAGCTAAGTGTTTGCTAGTATGTTTTAGCATGCTTCTAGTATGTTGTTAGCATGTTTAGCACTTGCTGGCACTTTTTTATATGTTATTAGGAGTCCATAACAGTGTTAAACATGTCACTTCCTGTTGCCAGCAGGTGGCGCTATGACTATAACTGAATATGAGCATGGTCATGTGTTCAGGACAGAACGTTTATTAAAAGTGTGAAGTTTGGCGCAGATTGGACATTGCCTTCTTGAGTAACAACAACATCCTGTTTCATTGAATTAGCATGCTTTAGCACTTAGCTAAGTATTGCTAGTATGTTTTAACATGTTTCTAGCATGTTTAGAAGTCAATGGCATTTTTAACATGTTGCTAGAATGGCATCAACGTGTTAAACATGACACTTCCTGTTACCAGTAGGTGGCGCTATTACTATAACTGAATATTCTCATGTAGATATGTTCAGGACAGAACGCTTATCAAAAGTGTGAAGTTTGGGGCAGATTGGACATTCCATGCCTGAGTTACAGCAAATTCCTATTTAATTGCAATAATAGCATGCTTTAGCACTTAGCTAAGAGTTTGCTAGCATGTTTTAGCATGCTTCTAGTATGTTGTTAGCATGTTTAGCACTTGCTGGCACTTTTTTATATGTTATTAGGAGTCCATAACAGTGTTAAACATGTCACTTCCTGTTGCCAGCAGGTGGCGCTATGACTATAACTGAATATGAGCATGGTCATGTGTTCAGGACAGAACGTTTATTAAAAGTGTGAAGTTTGGCGCAGATTGGACATTGCCTTCTTGAGTAACAACAACATCCTGTTTCATTGAATTAGCATGCTTTAGCACTTAGCTAAGTATTGCTAGTATGTTTTAACATGTTTCTAGCATGTTTAGAAGTCAATGGCATTTTTAACATGTTGCTAGAATGGCATCAACGTGTTAAACATGACACTTCCTGTTACCAGTAGGTGGCGCTATTACTATAACTGAATATTCTCATGTAGATATGTTCAGGACAGAACGCTTATCAAAAGTGTGAAGTTTGGGGCAGATTGGACATTCCATGCCTGAGTTACAGCAAATTCCTATTTAATTGCAATAATAGCATGCTTTAGCACTTAGCTAAGAGTTTGCTAGCATGTTTTAGCATGCTTCTAGTATGTTGTTAGCATGTTTAGCACTTGCTGGCACTTTTTTATATGTTATTAGGAGTCCATAACAGTGTTAAACATGTCACTTCCTGTTGCCAGCAGGTGGCGCTATGACTATAACTGAATATGAGCATGGTCATGTGTTCAGGACAGAACGTTTATTAAAAGTGTGAAGTTTGGCGCAGATTGGACATTGCCTTCTTGAGTAACAACAACATCCTGTTTCATTGAATTAGCATGCTTTAGCACTTAGCTAAGTATTGCTAGTATGTTTTAACATGTTTCTAGCATGTTTAGAAGTCAATGGCATTTTTAACATGTTGCTAGAATGGCATCAACGTGTTAAACATGACACTTCCTGTTACCAGTAGGTGGCGCTATTACTATAACTGAATATTCTCATGTAGATATGTTCAGGACAGAACGCTTATCAAAAGTGTGAAGTTTGGGGCAGATTGGACATTCCATGCCTGAGTTACAGCAAATTCCTATTTAATTGCAATAATAGCATGCTTTAGCACTTAGCTAAGAGTTTGCTAGCATGTTTTAGCATGCTTCTAGTATGTTGTTAGCATGTTTAGCACTTGCTGGCACTTTTTTATATGTTATTAGGAGTCCATAACAGTGTTAAACATGTCGCTTCCTGTTGCCAGCAGGTGGCGCTATGACTATAACTGAATATGAGCATGGTCATGTGTTCAGGACAGAACTCTTATCAAACGTGTGAAGTTTGGGGCAGATTGGACATTCCATGCCTGAGTTACAGCAACTTCCTGTTTCATGGCGAAACATCGAAATTTGTCAGGCCGCCGAGGACCCGCCCTTCGACGAAAACTCAAGATCTTCGCAATTTAACGTCGCAAAGGCCTTAAGATTACACTCACCAAATTTGAAGATGATCAGATTAAAACTGTAGGAGGAGTTCGTTAAAGTACGAGGCCTGAAAATGGCAAAAACTGCACAAAAATCTGAGAGGAAGTTGAAAATGGCTGACTTCCTGTTGTGTTTAGGGCTATGCTCCAAGAGACTTTTTTGTAGGTATTAGGTCATTACATGTATGTACCGAATTCCGTGCACGTACGTGGAACGTTGCGGGAGGCGCACTCCGTTGAACTTTTATAGGTGGCGCTATCGAGCCGTTTTGCCCCGTCCAATTCTGAAACCTATATCAGATGTAAATTTTCGCCAGTTCTGACGCGTGTGCAAAGTTTCGTGAGTTTTCGCGCATGTTTAGGCCCTCAAAAATGCAATTCAATGCGGAGAAGAAGAATAATAATAATTAAAGCTGCAAGCAGCGATGAAAGGGCCCTCGCACCCGTGCCATCAACACTCGGTGGCTTTAGGAAGACAGAGCATGGTTGGGAAATGTACATTTAAGGAGGTATATATAGTAAGAGTATGTCAAAGTTAGTAACAAAATGTTTTGTATAATGGTGATAATAGCATGCTTCATGACTCAGCTAAGTGTTGCTAGCATGTTTAGTCTGTTTCTAGCATGCTTAGTACACAATAATTATGTGGTTAGTACTGCATTACTGTGTTAACCATGTCAGTTTCTGTTGCCAGTAGGTGGCGTTATGACTATAGCTGAATATGAGCATGGATGTGTGTTCAGGACAGAACTCTTATCAAACATGTGAAGTTTGGTGCAAATTGGAAATTGCCTTCTTGAGTAACAAAAAAGTCATGTTTCATTGAATTAGCATTCTTTAGCACGTACCTAAGCATTGTTAGCATGTTTTAACATGTTTCTAGCATGTTTAGAACTCAATGGCATTTTTAACATGTTGCTAGAACGGCATCAACGTGTTAAACATGTCACTTCCTGTTGCCAGTAGGTGGCGCTATTACTAAAAATGAACATTCTCATGTAGATGTATTCAGGCCATGACTCTTATCAAAAGTGTGAAGTTTGGGGCAGATTGGACATTCCATGCCTGAGTTACAGCAAATTCCTATTTAATTGCAATAATAGCATGCTTTAGCACTTAGCTAAGAGTTTGCTAGCATGTTTTAGCATGTTTCTAGTATGTTGTTAGCATGTTTAACACTTGCTGGCACTTTTTTATATGTTATTAGGAGTCCATAACAGTGTTAAACATGTCACTTCCTGTTGCCAGCAGGTGGCGCTATGACTATAACTGAATATAAGCATGGTCATGTGTTCAAGACAGAACGCTTATCAAAAGTGTGAAGTTTGGGGCAGATTGGACATTCCATGCCTGAGTTACAGCAAATTCATATTTAATTGCAGTAATATCATTCTTTAGCACTTAGCTAAGTGTTTGCTAGTATGTTTTAGCATGTCTCTAGTATGTTGGTAGGATGTTTAGCACCTACTGGCATTTTTTTTATATGTTATTAGGAGTCAAGAACAGTGTTAAACGTCACTTCCTGTTGCCAGCAGGTGGCGCTATGACTATAACTAAATATGAGCATGGACATGTGTTCAAGAGATAACTCGTATCAAACGTGTGAAGTTTGGGGTAGATTGTACATTGCCTTCTTGAGTAACAACAAAGTCCTGTTTCATTGAATTATCATGCTTTAGCACTTAGCTAAGTATTGCTAGCATGTTTTAATATGTTTCTAGCATGTTTAGAACTCAATGGCATTTTTAACATGTTGCTAGAACGGCATCAACGTGTTAAACATGTCACTTCCTGTTGCCAGTAGGTGGCGCTATTACTATAACTGAATTTGAGCATAGACATGTGTTCAGGCCATGATTCTTATCAAACGTGTGATGTTTGGGGCAGATTGGACATTCCATGCCTGGGTTACAGCAAATTCCTATTTAATTGCAGTGATAGCATGCTTTAGCACTTAGCTAAGTGTTTGCTAGCATGTTTCTAGTATGTTACTAACCTGTTTAGCACTTGCTGGCTCTTTTTTATATGTTATTAGGAGACCACAACAGTGTTAAACATGTCACTTCCTGTTGACAGCAGGTGGCGCTATTACTATAACTGAATATTCTCATGTAGATGTGTTCAGGCCATGACTCTTATCAAACGTGTGAAGTTTGAGGCAGATTGGACATTCCTTGCCTGTGTTACAGCAAATTCCTATTTAATTGCAGCAATAGCATGCTTTAGCACTTAGCTAAGTGTTTGCTAGCATGTTTTAGCATTTTTCTAGTATGTTGTTAGCATGTTTAGCACTTGCTGGCACTTTTTTTATGTTTTTATGTCCACAACAGTGTTTAACATGTCACTTCCTGTTGCCAGCAGGTGGCACTATGACTGTAACTGAATATGAGCATGGTCATGTGTTCAGGACAGAACGTTTATTAAAAGTGTGAAGTTTGGCGCAGATTGGACATTGCCTTCTTGAGTAACAACAACATCCTGTTTCATTGAATTAGCATGCTTTAGCACTTAGCTAAGTATTGCTAGCATGTTTAAAAATGTTTCTAGCATGTTTAGAAGTCAATGGCATTTTTAACATGTTGCTAGAATGGCATCAACGTGTTAAACATGACACTTCCTGTTACCAGTAGGTGGCGCTATTACTATAACTGAATATTCTCATGTAGATATGTTCAGGACAGAACGCTTATCAAAAGTGTGAAGTTTGGGGCAGATTGGACATTCCATGCCTGAGTTACAGCAAATTCCTATTTAATTGCAATAATAGCATGCTTTAGCACTTAGCTAAGAGTTTGCTAGCATGTTTTAGCATGCTTCTAGTATGTTGTTAGCATGTTTAGCACTTGCTGGCACTTTTTTATATGTTATTAGGAGTCCATAACAGTGTTAAACATGTCACTTCCTGTTGCCAGCAGGTGGCGCTATGACTGTAACTGAATATGAGCATGGTCATGTGTTCAGGACAGAACGCTTATCAAAAGTGTGAAGTTTGGGGCAGATTGGACATTCCATGCCTGAGTTACAGCAACTTCCTGTTTCATGGCGAAACATCGAAATTTGTCAGGCCGCCGAGGACCCGCCCTTTGACGAAAACTCAAGATCTTCGCAATTTAACGTCGCAAAGGCCTTAAGATTACACTCACCAAATTTGAAGATGATCAGATTAAAACTGTAGGAGGAGTTCGTTAAAGTACGAGGCCTGAAAATGGCAAAAACTGCACAAAAATCTGAGAGGAAGTTCAAAATGGCTGACTTCCTGTTGTGTTTAGGGCTACGCTCCAAGAGACTTTTTTGTAGGTATTAGGTAATTACATGTATGTACCGAATTTCGTGCACGTACGTGGAACGATGCGGGAGGCGCACTCCGTTGAACTTTTATAGGTGGCGCTATCGAGCCATTTTGCCCCGTCCAATTCTGAAACCTATATCAGATGTAAATTTTCGCCAGTTCTGACGCGTGTGCAAAGTTTCGTGAGTTTTCGAGCATGTTTAGGCCCTCAAAAATGCAATTCAATGCGGAGAAGAATAATAATAATAATAATAATTAAAGCTGCAAGCAGCGATGAAAGGGCCCTCGCACCCGTGCCATCAACACTCGGTGGCTTTAGGAAGACAGAGCATGGTTGGGAAATGTACATTTAAGGAGGTATATATAGTAAGAGTATGTCAAAGTCAGTTACAAAATGTTTTGTATAATGGTGATAATAGCATGCTTCATGACTCAGCTAAGTGTTGCTAGCATGTTTAGTCTGTTTCTAGCATGCTTAGTACACAATAATTATGTGGTTAGTACTGCATTACTGTTTTAACCATGTCAGTTTCTGTTGCCAGTAGGTGGCGTTATGACTATAACTGAATATGAGCTTGGATGTGTGTTCAGGACAGAACTCTTATCAAACGTGTGAAGTTTGGTGCAAATTGGACATTGCCTTCTTGAGTAACAACAAAGTCATGTTTCATTGAATTAGCATGCTTTAGCACTTAGCTAAGCATTGTTAGCATGTTTTAACATGTTTCTAGCATGTTTAGAACTCAATGGCATTTTTAACATGTTGCTAGAACGGCATCAACGTGTTAAACATGTCACTTCCTGTTGCCAGTTGGTGGCGCTATTACTATAATTGAACATTCTCATGTAGATGTGTTCAGGCCATGACTCTTATCAAAAGTGTGAAGTTTGGGGCAGATTGGACATTCCATGCCTGAGTTACAGCAAATTCCTATTTAATTGCAATAATAGCATGCTTTAGCACTTGGCTAAGAGTTTGCTAGCATGTTTTAGCATGTTTCTAGTATGTTGTTAGCATGTTTAACACTTGCTGGCACTTTTTTATATGTTATTAGGAGTCCATAACAGTGTTGAACATGTCACTTCCTGTTGCCAGCAGGTGGCGCTATGACTGTAACTGAATATAAGCATGGTCATGTGTTCAGGACAGAACGCTTATCAAAAGTGTGAAGTTTGGGGCAGATTGGACATTCCATGCCTGAGTTACAGCAAATTCATATTTAATTGCAGTAATATCATTCTTTAGCACTTAGCTAAGTGTTTGCTAGTATGTTTTAGCATGTCTATAGTATGTTGGTAGGATGTTTAGCACCTACTGGCATTTTTTTATATGTTATTAGGAGTCAAGAACAGTGTTAAACGTCACTTCCTGTTGCCAGCAGGTGGCGCTATGACTATAACTAAATATGAGCATGGACATGTGTTCAAGAGATAACTCTTATCAAACATGTGACGTTTGGGGTAGATTGTACATTGCCTTCTTGAGTAACAACAAAGTCCTGTTTCATTGAATTAGCATGCTTTAGCACTTAGCTAAGTATTGCTAGTATGTTTTAACATGTTTCTAGCATGTTTAGAAGTCAATGGCATTTTTAACATGTTGCTAGAATGGCATCAACGTGTTAAACATGACACTTCCTGTTACCAGTAGGTGGCGCTATTACTATAACTGAATATTCTCATGTAGATATGTTCAGGACAGAACGCTTATCAAAAGTGTGAAGTTTGGGGCAGATTGGACATTCCATGCCTGAGTTACAGCAAATTCCTATTTAATTGCAATAATAGCATGCTTTAGCACTTAGCTAAGAGTTTGCTAGCATGTTTTAGCATGCTTCTAGTATGTTGTTAGCATGTTTAGCACTTGCTGGCACTTTTTTATATGTTATTAGGAGTCCATAACAGTGTTAAACATGTCACTTCCTGTTGCCAGCAGGTGGCGCTATGACTATAACTGAATATGAGCATGGTCATGTGTTCAGGACAGAACGTTTATTAAAAGTGTGAAGTTTGGCGCAGATTGGACATTGCCTTCTTGAGTAACAACAACATCCTGCTTCATTGAATTAGCATGCTTTAGCACTTAGCTAAGTATTGCTAGTATGTTTTAACATGTTTCTAGCATGTTTAGAAGTCAATGGCATTTTTAACATGTTGCTAGAATGGCATCAACGTGTTAAACATGACACTTCCTGTTACCAGTAGGTGGCGCTATTACTATAACTGAATATTCTCATGTAGATATGTTCAGGACAGAACGCTTATCAAAAGTGTGAAGTTTGGGGCAGATTGGACATTCCATGCCTGAGTTACAGCAAATTTCTATTTAATTGCAATAATAGCATGCTTTAGCACTTAGCTAAGAGTTTGCTAGCATGTTTTAGCATGCTTCTAGTATGTTGTTAGCATGTTTAGCACTTGCTGGCACTTTTTTATATGTTATTAGGAGTCCATAACAGTGTTAAACATGTCACTTCCTGTTGCCAGCAGGTGGCGCTATGACTATAACTGAATATGAGCATGGTCATGTGTTCAGGACAGAACTCTTATCAAACGTATGAAGTTTGGGGCAGATTGGACATTCCATGCCTGAGTTACAGCAACTTCCTGTTTCATGGCGAAACATCAAAATTTGTCAGGCCGCCGAGGACCCGCCCTTCGACGAAAACTCAAGATCTTCGCAATTTAACGTCGCAAAGGCCTTAAGATTACACTCACCAAATTTGAAGATGATCAGATTAAAACTGTAGGAGGAGTTCGTTAAAGTATGAGGCCTGAAAATGTCAAAAACTGCACAAAAATCTGGGAGGAAGTTCAAAATGGCTGACTTCCTGTTGGGTTTAGGGCTATGCTCCAAGAGACTTTTTTGTAGGTATTAGGTCATTACATGTATGTACCGAATTTCGTGCACGTACGTGGAACGTTGCGGGAGGCGCACTCCGTTGAACTTTTATAGGTGGCGCTATCGAGCCGTTTTGCCCCGTCCAATTCTGAAACCTATATCAGATGTAAATTTTCGCCAGTTCTGACGCGTGTGCAAAGTTTCGTGAGTTTTCGCGCATGTTTAGGCCCTCAAAAATGCAATTCAATGCGGAGAAGAATAATAATAATAATAATAATAATAAACAGAGCAATTCCAAGAGGGTCCTCACACCATCGGTGCTCGGGCCCTAATAATAATAAACAGAGCAATTCCAAGAGGGTCCTCACACCATCGGTGCTCGGGCCCTAATTAAAGCTGCAAGCAGCGATGAAAGGGCCCTCGCACCCGTGCCATCAACACTCAATGGCTTTAGGAAGACAGAGCATGGTTGGGAAATGTACATTTAAGGAGGTATATATAGTAAGAGTATGTCAAAGTAAGTTACAAAATGTTTTGTATAATGGTGATAATAGCATGCTTCATGACTCAGCTAAGTGTTGCTAGCATGTTTAGTCTGTTTCTAGCATGCTTAGTACACAATAATTATGTGGTTAGTACTGCATTACTGTGTTAACCATGTCAGTTTCTGTTGCCAGTAGGTGGCGTTATGACTATAACTGAATATGAGCATGGATGTGTGTTCAGGACAGAACTCTTATCAAACGTGTGAAGTTTGGTGCAAATTGGACATTGCCTTCTTGAGTAACAACAAAGTCATGTTTCATTGAATTAGCATTCTTTAGCACTTAGCTAAGCATTGTTAGCATGTTTTAACATGTTTCTAGCATGTTTAGAACTCAATGGCATTTTTAACATGTTGCTAGAACGGCATCAATGTGTTAAACATGTCACTTCCTGTTGCCAGTAGGTGGCGCTATTACTATAACTGAACATTCTCATGTAGATGTGTTCAGGCCATGACTCTTATTAAAAGTGTGAAGTTTGGGGCAGATTGGACATTCCATGCCTGAGTTACAGCAAATTCCTATTTAATTGCAATAATAGCATGCTTTAGCACTTAGCTAAGAGTTTGCTAGCATGTTTTAGCATGTTTCTAGTATGTTGTTAGCATGTTTAACACTTGCTGGCACTTTTTTTATATGTTATTGGGAGTCCATAACAGTGTTAAACATGTCACTTCCTGTTGCCAGCAGGTGACGCTATGACTGTAACTGAATATAAGCATGGTCATGTGTTCAGGACAGAACGCTTATCAAAAGTGTGAAGTTTGGGGCAGATTGGACATTCCATGCCTGAGTTACAGCAAATTCATATTTAATTGCAGTAATATCATTCTTTAGCACTTAGTTAAGTGTTTGCTAGTATGTTTTAGCATTTCTCTAGTATGTTGGTAGGATGTTTAGCACCTACTGGCATTTTTTTATATGTTATTAGGAGTCATGAACAGTGTTAAACGTCACTTCCTGTTGCCAGCAGGTGGCGCTATGACTATAACTAAATATGAGCATGGACATGTGTTCAAGAGATAACTCTTATCAAACGTGTGAAGTTTGGGGTAGATTGTACATTGCCTTCTTGAGTAACAACAAAGTCCTGTTTCATTGAATTAGCATGCTTTAGCACTTAGGTAAGTATTGCTAGCATGTTTTAATATGTTTCTAGCATGTTTAGAACTCAATGGCATTTTTAACATGTTGCTAGAACGGCATCAACGTGTTAAACATGTCACTTCCTGTTGCCAGTAGGTGGCGCTATTACTATAACTGAATTTGAGCATAGACATGTGTTCAGGCCATGATTCTTATCAAACGTGTGAAGTTTGGGGTAGATTGGACATTCCATGCCTGAGTTACAGCAAATTCCTATTTAATTGCAGTAATAGCATGCTTTAGCACTTAGCTAAGTGTTTGCTAGCATTTTTCTAGTATGTTGCTAACCTGTTTAACACTTGCTGGCTCTTTTTTTATATGTTATTAGGAGACCACAACAGTGTTAAACATGTCACTTCCTGTTGACAGCAGGTGGCGCTATTACTATAACTGAATATTCTCATGTAGATGTGTTCAGGCCATGACTCTTATCAAACGTGTGAAGTTTGGGGCAGATTGGACATTCCATGCCTGAGTTACAGCAAGTTCCTATTTAATTGCAATAATAGCATGCTTTAGCACTTAGCTAAGAGTTTGCTAGCATGTTTTAGCATGCTTCTAGTATGTTGTTAGCATGTTTAGCACTTGCTGGCACTTTTTTATATGTTATTAGGAGTCCATAACAGTGTTAAACATGTCACTTCCTGTTGCCAGCAGGTGGCGCTATGACTATAACTGAATATGAGCATGGTCATGTGTTCAGGACAGAACGCTTATCAAACGTGTGAAGTTTGGGGCAGATTGGACATTCCATGCCTGAGTTACAGCAACTTCCTGTTTCATGGCGAAACATCGAAATTTGTCAGGCCGCCGAGGACCCGCCCTTCGACGAAAACTCAAGATCTTCGCAATTTAACGTCACAAAGGCCTTAAGATTACACTCACCAAATTTGAAGATGATCAGATTAAAACTGTAGGAGGAGTTCGTTAAAGTACGAGGCCTGAAAATGGCAAAAACTGCACAAAAATCTGAGAGGAAGTTCAAAATGGCTGACTTCCTGTTGTGTTTAGGGCTATGCTCCAAGAGACTTTTTTGTAGGTATTAGGTCATTACATGTATGTACCGAATTTTGTGCACGTACGTGGAACGTTGCGGGAGGCGCACTCCGTTGAACTTTTATAGGTGGCGCTATCGAGCCATTTTGCCCCGTCCAATTCTGAAACCTATATCAGATGTAAATTTTCGCCAGTTCTGACGCGTGTGCAAAGTTTTGTGAGTTTTCGAGCATGTTTAGGCCCTCAAAAATGCAATTAAATGCGGAGAAGAATAATAATAATAATAATAATTAAAGCTGCAAGCAGCGATGAAAGGGCCCTCGCACCCGTGCCATCAACACTCGGTGGCTTTAGGAAGACAGAGCATGGTTGGGAAATGTACATTTAAGGAGGTATATATAGTAAGAGTATGTCAAAGTCAGTTACAAAATGTTTTGTATAATGGTGATAATAGCATGCTTCATGACTCAGCTAAGTGTTGCTAGCATGTTTAGTGTGTTTCTAGCATGCTTAGTACACAATAATTATGTGGTTAGTACTGCATTACTGTGTTAACCATGTCAGTTTCTGTTGCCAGTAGGTGGCGTTATGACTATAACTGAATATGAGCTTGGATGTGTGTTCAGGACAGAACTCTTATCAAACGTGTGAAGTTTGGTGCAAATTGGACATTGCCTTCTTGAGTAACAACAAAGTCATGTTTCATTGAATTAGCATGCTTTAGCACTTAGCTAAGCATTGTTAGCATGTTTTAACATGTTTCTAGCATGTTTAGAACTCAATGGCATTTTTAACATGTTGCTAGAACGGCATCAACGTGTTAAACATGTCACTTCCTGTTGCCAGTTGGTGGCGCTATTACTATAATTGAACATTCTCATGTAGATGTGTTCAGGCCATGACTCTTATCAAAAGTGTGAAGTTTGGGGCAGATTGGACATTCCATGCCTGAGTTACAGCAAATTCCTATTTAATTGCAATAATAGCATGCTTTAGCACTTGGCTAAGAGTTTGCTAGCATGTTTTAGCATGTTTCTAGTATGTTGTTAGCATGTTTAACACTTGCTGGCACTCTTTTATATGTTATTAGGAGTCCATAACAGTGTTAAACATGTCACTTCCTGTTGCCAGCAGGTGGCGCTATGACTGTAACTGAATATAAGCATGGTCATGTGTTCAGGACAGAACGCTTATCAAAAGTGTGAAGTTTGGGGCAGATTGGACATTCCATGCCTGAGTTACAGCAAATTCATATTTAATTGCAGTAATATCATTCTTTAGCACTTAGCTAAGTGTTTGCTAGTATGTTTTAGCATGTCTATAGTATGTTGGTAGGATGTTTAGCACCTACTGGCATTTTTTTATATGTTATTAGGAGTCAAGAACAGTGTTAAACGTCACTTCCTGTTGCCAGCAGGTGGCGCTATTACTATAACTGAATATTCTCATGTAGATATGTTCAGGACAGAACGCTTATCAAAAGTGTGAAGTTTGGGGCAGATTGGACATTCCATGCCTGAGTTACAGCAAATTCCTATTTAATTGCAATAATAGCATGCTTTAGCACTTAGCTAAGAGTTTGCTAGCATGTTTTAGCATGCTTCTAGTATGTTGTTAGCATGTTTAGCACTTGCTGGCACTTTTTTATATGTTATTAGGAGTCCATAACAGTGTTAAACATGTCACTTCCTGTTGCCAGCAGGTGGCGCTATGACTATAACTGAATATGAGCATGGTCATGTGTTCAGGACAGAACGTTTATTAAAAGTGTGAAGTTTGGCGCAGATTGGACATTGCCTTCTTGAGTAACAACAACATCCTGTTTCATTGAATTAGCATGCTTTAGCACTTAGCTAAGTATTGCTAGTATGTTTTAACATGTTTCTAGCATGTTTAGAAGTCAATGGCATTTTTAACATGTTGCTAGAATGGCATCAACGTGTTAAACATGACACTTCCTGTTACCAGTAGGTGGCGCTATTACTATAACTGAATATTCTCATGTAGATATGTTCAGGACAGAACGCTTATCAAAAGTGTGAAGTTTGGGGCAGATTGGACATTCCATGCCTGAGTTACAGCAAATTCCTATTTAATTGCAATAATAGCATGCTTTAGCACTTAGCTAAGAGTTTGCTAGCATGTTTTAGCATGCTTCTAGTATGTTGTTAGCATGTTTAGCACTTGCTGGCACTTTTTTATATGTTATTAGGAGTCCATAACAGTGTTAAACATGTCACTTCCTGTTGCCAGCAGGTGGCGCTATGACTATAACTGAATATGAGCATGGTCATGTGTTCAGGACAGAACGTTTATTAAAAGTGTGAAGTTTGGCGCAGATTGGACATTGCCTTCTTGAGTAACAACAACATCCTGTTTCATTGAATTAGCATGCTTTAGCACTTAGCTAAGTATTGCTAGTATGTTTTAACATGTTTCTAGCATGTTTAGAAGTCAATGGCATTTTTAACATGTTGCTAGAATGGCATCAACGTGTTAAACATGACACTTCCTGTTACCAGTAGGTGGCGCTATTACTATAACTGAATATTCTCATGTAGATATGTTCAGGACAGAACGCTTATCAAAAGTGTGAAGTTTGGGGCAGATTGGACATTCCATGCCTGAGTTACAGCAAATTCCTATTTAATTGCAATAATAGCATGCTTTAGCACTTAGCTAAGAGTTTGCTAGCATGTTTTAGCATGCTTCTAGTATGTTGTTAGCATGTTTAGCACTTGCTGGCACTTTTTTATATGTTATTAGGAGTCCATAACAGTGTTAAACATGTCACTTTCTGTTGCCAGCAGGTGGCGCTATGACTATAACTGAATATGAGCATGGTCATGTGTGAAGTTTGGGGCAGATTGGACATTCCATGCCTGAGTTACA
Source organism: Scardinius erythrophthalmus (assembly GCF_964197995.2). NCBI lineage: Eukaryota > Metazoa > Chordata > Actinopteri > Cypriniformes > Leuciscidae > Scardinius > Scardinius erythrophthalmus. The sequence goes on along the minus strand of NC_138241.1, from coordinate 7,881,942 downwards.
GCAACTTCCTGTTTCATGGCGAAACATCAAAATTTGTCAGGCCGCCGAGGACCCGCCCTTCGACGAAAACTCAAGATCTTCGCAATTTAACGTCGCAAAGGCCTTAAGATTACACTCACCAAATTTGAAGATGATCAGATTAAAACTGTAGGAGGAGTTCGTTAAAGTATGAGGCCTGAAAATGTCAAAAACTGCACAAAAATCTGGGAGGAAGTTCAAAATGGCTGACTTCCTGTTGGGTTTAGGGCTATGCTCCAAGAGACTTTTTTGTAGGTATTAGGTCATTACATGTATGTACCGAATTTCGTGCACGTACGTGGAACGTTGCGGGAGGCGCACTCCGTTGAACTTTTATAGGTGGCGCTATCGAGCCGTTTTGCCCCGTCCAATTCTGAAACCTATATCAGATGTAAATTTTCGCCAGTTCTGACGCGTGTGCAAAGTTTCGTGAGTTTTCGCGCATGTTTAGGCCCTCAAAAATGCAATTCAATGCGGAGAAGAATAATAATAATAATAATAATAATAATAATAAACAGAGCAATTCCAAGAGGGTCCTCACACCATCGGTGCTCGGGCCCTAAATATAGCTGCGAGCAGCGATTACGGGCCCAAGCCGATGGCACCGCAACCCCGGTGCCTTTACCTAAAGGCACCGGGGTGGCGGTACCGCCGGCTTTGGCCCTTCATCGCTGCTCGCAGCTATATTTATATATATATATATATATATATATATATATATATATATATATATATATATATATACATACACATGGCTATAATGAACAGGCTGCGATGTCAAGATTGCAATGCTGGAATGTGTGTGTGTGTGTGTGTGTGTGTGTGTGTGTGTGTGTGTGTGTGTGTGTGTGTGTGTGTGTGTGTGTGTGTGTGTGTGTGTGTTTTTCTATCCCGGTGGGGACTTCAACCTGAATGCACACAGACTCATGGGGACTCGTGTCACAGTGGGGACCTAAATAGAGGTCCCCATGGGTAAACAAGCTTAGAAATCATACACAATGAGTCTTTTTGGAAATGTAAAAATGCAGAAAGTTTTCTGTAATGGGTAGGTTTAGGGGTAGGGTTAGTGTGAGGAGATAGAATATACAGTTTGTAAAGTATAAAAACCATTAAGTCTATGGAGAGTCCCCACAAAGATAGTAAACCGTGTGTGTGTGTGTGTGTGTGTGTGGCGTGGGCGCGATGGAACAGTGGACACATAAAAACATACGTCATTATACAGGAGCACATTCAAACTGCAAAGTGTTAACTTATATTTGTGTACTGTCGCAATAAGACACAACATTGTGCTTTTGTAAAATAATTTCAAGCAATCCACCCCCCGAAAGGCGCTAATTTTAAAATTAAACTAAAATGCTCATGGCTGCACGGGCATTCATGGTGCGCATCCACGACAAGGAACGAGCAGAACAAAGTGGACGTTTTTCAGTTTATTCCTACTTCCATAGGAATTCATTTGAAACGCCCGCTCAACCGCTCACCCTGTGGTCTGTGTGAGTCCTAATGCCCCAGTGTAGTGACGGGGACACTATACTGCCAAAAGAGCACCGTCCTTCGGATTAGACGTTAAACCGAGGTCCTGACTCTCTGTGGTCATTAAAAATTCCAGGATGTCCTTCGAAAAAGAGTTGGGGTGTAACCCCGGCATCCTGGCCAAATTTGCCCCTTGGCCTCTATCCATCATGGCCTCCTAATCATCCCCATCAGGGCCGGCCCGAGGCATAAGCGAACTAAGCGGCTGCTTGGGGCCCCCTCGCCACCAGGGGGCCCCCAAGCGAGTTTTTTTTTTTTTTTTTTTACATATTAATTAAATTAAACAAGTGACATAAATTAATGAATGAATTAATAATTCAAGACAAGAAAATTCTGATTTCATGATCAATATACCTGCCTACAACTGCTGCTGTGTCTGCCAGTGTTTGAGTCATATGCGCATAACCTTGCGTGCATAGAAAATTCGTGCGCAGTCACGGTAATGTTAAGCCATTTCACACAAATTTGATTTGATCAATGATTTATCCTTTAAATTTAATGATATTCAGAACAGAACAAGAATAAAAAAAATAACTATAAACAAGCCAAAACGAAATCATTTAAAGCGAAAGTGAAAGCGGATCTCTCTCACTAGAATCAAAATGTTTCAACATTCGCTATGGATTTGGATGGTAAACTATTCTTTATTATAGGCTTATTTGTACTTCACCCACGTTCCAATATCGAGGGAAAAAATCATTCTCTTCACATGCGCAAAAATGTGCTTGAAATCCAATATCGAGGGAAAAAATCATTCTCTTATGCGCAAAAATGCTCTTGGAAACATCACAGTGGAGCGGTGCTTAGGCTACGCAGCGCTGAATGGGACGAATTGTAGGCTACTACTGACTATTTAAAAAGAGCAGTGTAATTTTTATATGTTAGTTTGACTATTTTATTATTATATTTTATTACGGCTATAACGAACAGGCTGCGATGTCAAGATTGCAGTGCTGGAATATGTTGTGTGTGCTGCGCGTGCGCGCGCGGTGTGTGTGTGTGTGTGTGTGTGTGTGTGTGTGTGAGGCGCGGGCGCGATCGAACAGTGGAAACATAAACACATACTCCGTCATGTTCATATAAGACATCATTCAAACTGCAAAGGGTTGCAAAACGTTGGAGGATATTTTGCAAATATATTTTTTTAATATGTTTTTTGACAGTTTGTTTTCAGAAGTTTCAAAGAGTTAGTAAAAGAGTAAAGAAAAAATGTAAACATTTTTATTTAAGTATCTATTTTTTATTAAGTAGGCTATTTATTTTGTATTAATACATAACCTCATTGTATTAATTTATAATGTAACATTATAGAGTGGCATTGTGTCAATAATCGTCAAGCACAGGTGACTCCGCGTGGTGGGAGGGGGCCCCCAAATCAAATTCTGCTTAGGGCCCCCAAAAGGCTCGGGCCGGCACTGATCCCCATGTACTGATATACTGATTGGCTTCATCACTGTCTCCTCTCCACCAGTAAGCTGGTGTGTGGTGGGCGTTCTGGCGCAATATGGCTGCCGTCGCATCATCCAAGTGGATGCTGCACATTGGTGGTGGTTGAGGAGATTCCCCCCATCTATGTAAAGCGCTTTGAGGTCTCAGAAAAAGCGCTATATAAATGTAACAAATTATTATTATTATTATCAACCACTATCAATGTCAGTGCGGACGAAAATATTGTACTTTCGTTTTTAAGTTTGCGATTCAAAAGCCCCCAGCGGTGTCACACGTCGATTAACCGGTGGTAAAATATTCTCACCGTCACATACCTAGTATATTTTTATGTAAATACAATAGGCCTACCTGATTTTGAACACAAGAGGGCAGTATAGCCCTATGAATGACTTGACTTTTATGAGACTAAATGGTACAATTACTATTTTTAAACTTATAAATAATTATTAAATTAAAAAAAAGAATAAAATGAGTTTGGTTGTGATATTTGTATACTTTTATAGAAATAAATGGTGTATAATTACATTTTTAGAAGATGAGGCTTTTAGTGTTTAATTTTTGTACATTACTTCAGTCCCTCACTATAGCAAAACCATTTGAGATGTCTAATATCCGTTCACAATTTAGCATCTTTAATGTATTTTCATCATTTTGAAAAAGTTTGGTGTGAAAAAAATAAGCCAGTTTGGAAGAGTAGCTAAAAACTCAGAGTCTGAAATATCCCAAAAATCCACATTCAAACCAAAAATATCTGACTTTCTTTTGCTCTGAGCTAATGACTGTTAATTAGAAAGTTGTCCGGCTCGGTGAGACCAATATATATACTCATGTTTGTAACTGTTGGTAAAACTAACCCCCCCACTTTTGTCAAAAGCATGTTGAAAGTGACACACTTCCTGCTGCCAGTTGGTGGCGCTATAACTTTGACTCACAATAGTTACATCCATCTGATCGGCCTCTTATCACAAACACACTGCTGAAGTTTCATCAAGATCAGTTAATGTATGCAGAAGTTATAACACTTCGTGTCTCTCTTTTCTCGCCATAAATTCATTTCCTCGCCACGGCCAAACCGTTCAAGATATCAAAAATCCGTCCGCAATTTAGCATCCTCAATGCCTTGACTTCACGCTGACCGAGTTTGGAGGCGAATCGATGTATTTCCTAGGAGGAGTACATTAAATTCCACAGCAAGCGTTTCCAAACAACCCTAAATAGCCGACTTCCTGTTGGGCTGGCGTAAAACTTAGAGCACGAAAGTTGTTCGGCCCGATGAGATCTATATGTGTACCGAGTTTCAAATTAATTCATGCAAGTGTGTTTGATATATGGACCAAGTTTTAGAACCCCGTTCAAGGGGGTGCTGTCGAGCCCCCCTGCCACGCCCGGCTACCAGATTCAGCCCCGCCCTGATGGCCGCGGGTTCTGACCTGTGTGCAAAGTTTCAAGAGTTTTCGAGCACGTTTAGGGACCCAAAAGCCCCAGAAACCTTGAAAAACAAATGAAAAAGTAAAATCTCACTCAACTGACAAATCACCCCCACCCCTCACACACTCAGAGACAGAGAGAGAGAGAAAATGCTCCAAAAAAATCACATTCAAACCAAAATATCTGACTTTCTGTTGCTTTGAGCTATTAAGTGTAAATTAGAAAGTTGTCCGGCTCGATGAGAACAATATATATACCGATTTTGGTGATTCTAGGCAAAACTAAGGCCCCATTTTTGACTAAAGGTGGCGCTACTGAGCCATTCCACCACGCCCGTTTTTGAAACTTTGCACATGTCTACAGGCTAATAAGTGTGATGTGTCTGTTGAGTTTCATGCAATTTCAAGTATGTTAAGAGTCTCAAAAGCATCAAAAAAGAATAATAAAGTTTGATGCGTTGCCATGGCAACAGTATCTAAGATATCAATAATCCTTTCACAGGTCTACATCTGCCGTGTGTCTACATTATACACATAAAGTTTGAAGCAAATCGGGTAAAAATAAGAGAGTGATTTCAAAGCATTTTGAAAGTGACACACTTCCTGCTGCCAGTTGGTGGCGCTATAACTTTGACTCACAATAGTCACATCCTTGTGTTCGGCCTCTTACAACGAACACACTGCGGAAGTTTCATCAAGATCAGTTAATGTATGCAGAAGTTATAACACACTTCCTGTGTCCCATTATTCGCCATAAATTCGTTTCCTCGCCACGGCCAAACCGTTCGAGATATCAAAAATCCGTCCGCAATTTATCATCCTCAATGTCTTGACTTCATGCACACCGAGTTTGGAGGCGAATGGATGAATTTCCTAGGAGGAGTATTTCACATTCCATTGTATGCATTTTCCAAACAACGTATAATAACCGACTTCCTGTTGGGCTGGTGTAAAACTTAGAGCACGAAAGTTGTTCGGCCCGATGAGATCTATATGTGTACTGAGTTTCATATTATTACATGCAAGCGTGTTTGATTTATGGACCAATTTTTCCGACATAATTCCAGGGGGCGCTGTCGAGCCCCCGTGCCACGCCCGGGTACCAGCTTCAGTCCGGCCCTGATGGCCGCGGGTTCTGACCCGTGTGCAAAGTTCCAAGAGTTTTCGAGCATGTTAAGGGCCCCAAAAGTGCCCGAGAAGTAGAAAAAAATAATAATAATAATAATAACAAATAATCCTACCGAAAACAATAGGGCCTTCGCCCGTTCAGGGCTTGGGCCCTAATAAACAGAGCAATTCCAAGAGGGTCCTCACACCATCGGTGCTCGGGCCCTAATTAAAGCTGCAAGCAGCGATGAAAGGGCCCTCGCACCCGTGCCATCAACACTCGGTGGCTTTAGGAAGACAGAGCATGGTTGGGCAATGTACATTTAAGGAGGTATATATAGTAAGAGTATGTCAAAGTCAGTTACAAAATGTTTTGTATAATGGTTATAATAGCATGCTTCATGACTCAGCTAAGTGTTGCTAGCATGTTTAGTATGTTTCTAGCATGCTTAGTACACAATAATTATGTTGTTAGTACTGCATTACTGTGTTAACCATGTCAGTTTCTGTTGCCAGTAGTTGGGGCTATGTCTATATCTGAATATTGCTATGTAGATGTGTTCAGTGCAGGACTTTTATCAAACATGTGAAGTTTGGGGCAGATTGGACATTGTATGCTTGAGTTACAACAACTTCCTTTAGCATTTCTAGCATGTTTTATGATGTTTCTAGCATTTTACATATTAATTTTGGGGTAGATTGGACATTGCATTCCTGAGTTACAGCAAATTCATATTTAATTGCAGTAATATCATGCTTTAGCACTTAGCTAAGTGTTTGCTAGTATGTTTTAGCATGTCTCTAGTATGTTGGTAGGATATTTAGCACCTACTGGCATTTTTTTATATGTTATTAGGAGTCCAGAACAGTGTTAAACGTCACTTCCTTTTGCCAGCAGGCGGCGCTATGACTATAACTGAATATGAGCATGGACATGTGTTCAAAAGATAACTCTTATCAAACGTGTGAAGTTTGGGGTAGATTGGACATTTTATGCTTAAGTTACAACAACTTCCTTGAGCTTTTATAGCATGCTTTAGAACTTAGCTAAGTGTTGCTAGCATGTTTCTTGCATGTTACATATTAAGTTTGGGGTAGATTGAACATCCCATGCCTGTGTTACAACAAATTCCCATTTAATTCCAGTAATATCATGATTTAGCACTTATCTAAGTGATTGATAGCATGTTTTAGCATGTTTCTAGTATGTTGTTAGCATGTTTAGCACATGCTGGCACTTTTTTATATGTTATTAGGAGTTCACAACAGTGTTTAACATGTCACTTCCTGTTGCCAGCAGGTGGCGCTATGACTGTAACTGAATATGAGCATGGTCATGTGTTCAGGACAGAACGCTTATCAAAAGTGTGAAGTTTGGGGCAGATTGGACATTGCCTTCTTGAGTAACAACAACATCCTGTTTCATTAAATTAGCATGCTTTAGCACTCAGCTAAGTTTTGCTAGCATGTTTTAACATGTTTCTAGCATGTTTAGAAGTCAATGGCATTTTTAACATGTTGCTAGAACGGCATCAACGTGTTAAACATGACACTTCCTGTTAGCAGTAGGTGGCGCTATTACTATAACTGAATATTCTCATGTAGATGTGTTCAGGCCATGACTCTTATCAAACGTGTGAAGTTTGGGGCAGATTGGACATTCCGTGCCTGAGTTACAGCAAATTCCTATTTAATTGCAGTAATAGCATGCTTTAGCACTAAGCTAAGTGTTTGCTAGCATGTTTTAGCATGTGTCTAGTATGTTGTTAGCATGTTTAGCACTTGCTGGCACTTTTTTATATGTTATCAGGAGTTCACAACAGTGTTAAACATGTCACTTCCTGTTGCCAGCAGGTGGCACTATGACTGTAACTGAATATGAGCATGGTCATGTGTTCAGGACAGAACGCTTATCAAAAGTGTGAAGTTTGGGGCAGATTGGACATTGCCTTCTTGAGTAACAACAACATCCTGTTTCATTGAATTAGCATGCTTTAGCACTCAGCTAAGTTTTGCTAGCATGTTTTAACATGTTTCTAGCATGTTTAGAAGTCAATGGCATTTTTAACATGTTGCTAGAACGGCATCAACGTGTTAAACATGACACTTCCTGTTACCAGTAGGTGGCGCTATTACTATAACTGAATATTCTCATGTAGATGTGTTCAGGCCATGACTCTTATCAAACGTGTGAAGTTTGGGGCAGATTGGACATTCCGTGCCTGAGTTACAGCAAATTCCTATTTAATTGCAGTAATAGCATGCTTTAGCACTAAGCTAAGTGTTTGCTAGCATGTTTTAGCATATGTCTAGTATGTTGTTAGCATGTTTAGCACTTGCTGGCACTTTTTTATATGTTATCAGGAGTTCACAACAGTGTTAAACATGTCACTTCCTGTTGCCAGCAGGTGGCGCTATGACTGTAACTGAATATGAGCATGGTCATGTGTTCAGGACAGAACGCTTATCAAAAGTGTGAAGTTTGGGGCAGATTGGACATTGCCTTCTTGAGTAACAACAACATCCTGTTTCATTGAATTAGCATGCTTTAGCACTCAGCTAAGTTTTGCTAGCATGTTTTAACATGTTTCTAGCATGTTTAGAAGTCAATGGCATTTTTAACATGTTGCTAGAACGGCATCAACGTGTTAAACATGACACTTCCTGTTACCAGTAGGTGGCGCTATTACTATAACTGAATATTCTCATGTAGATGTGTTCAGGCCATGACTCTTATCAAACGTGTGAAGTTTGGGGCAGATTGGACATTCCGTGCCTGAGTTACAGCAAATTCCTATTTAATTGCAGTAATAGCATGCTTTAGCACTTAGCTAAGTGTTTGCTAACATGTTTTAGCATTTTTCTAGTATGTTGTTAGCATGTTTAACACTTGCTGGCACTTTTTTATATGTTATCAGGAGTTCACAACAGTGTTAAACATGTCACTTCCTGTTGCCAGCAGGTGGCGCTATGACTGTAACTGAATATGAGCATGGTCATGTGTTCAGGACAGAACGCTTATCAAAAGTGTGAAGTTTGGGGCAGATTGGACATTCCATGCCTGAGTTACAGCAACTTCCTGTTTCATGGCGAAACATCAAAATTTGTCAGGCCGCCGAGGACCCGCCCTTCGACGAAAACTCAAGATCTTCGCAATTTAACGTCGCAAAGGCCTTAAGATTACACTCACCAAATTTGAAGATGATCAGATTAAAACTGTAGGAGGAGTTCGTTAAAGTACGAGGCATGAAAATGGCAAAAACTGCACAAAAATCTGAGAGGAAGTTGAAAATGGCTGACTTCCTGTTGTGTTTAGGGCTACGCTCCAAGAGACTTTTTTGTAGGTATTAGGTCCTTACATGTATGTACCGAATTTCGTACACGTACGTGGAACATAGCGGGAGGCGCACTCCGTTGAACTTTTATAGGTGGCGCTATCGAGCCATTTTGCCCCGCCCAATTCTGAAACCTATATCAGATGTAAATTTTCGCCAGTTCTGATGCGTGTGCAAAGTTTCGTGAGTTTTCGAGCATGTTTAGGCCCTCAAAAATGCGATTAAATTCGGAGAAGAATAATAATAATAATAAACAGAGCAATTCCAAGAGGGTCCTCACACCATCGGTGCTCGGGCCCTAATAATAATAATAATAAACAGAGCAATTCCAAGAGGGTCCTCACACCATCGGTGCTCGGGCCCTAATTAAAGCTGCAAGCAGCGATGAAAGGGCCCTCGCACCCGTGCCATCAACACTCGGTGGCTTTAGGAAGACAGAGCATGGTTGGGAAATGTACATTTAAGGAGGTATATATAGTAAGAGTATGTCAAAGTCAGTTACAAAATGTTTTGTATAATGGTGATAATAGCATGCTTCATGACTCAGCTAAGTGTTGCTAGCATGTTTAGTGTGTTTCTAGCATGCTTAGTACACAATAATTATGTGGTTAGTACTGCATTACTGTGTTAACCATGTCAGTTTCTGTTGCCAGTAGGTGGCGTTATGACTATAACTGAATATGAGCTTGGATGTGTGTTCAGGACAGAACTCTTATCAAACGTGTGAAGTTTGGTGCAAATTGGACATTGCCTTCTTGAGTAACAACAAAGTCATGTTTCATTGAATTAGCATGCTTTAGCACTTAGCTAAGCATTGTTAGCATGTTTTAACATGTTTCTAGCATGTTTAGAACTCAATGGCATTTTTAACATGTTGCTAGAACGGCATCAACGTGTTAAACATGTCACTTCCTGTTGCCAGTTGGTGGCGCTATTACTATAATTGAACATTCTCATGTAGATGTGTTCAGGCCATGACTCTTATCAAAAGTGTGAAGTTTGGGGCAGATTGGACATTCCATGCCTGAGTTACAGCAAATTCCTATTTAATTGCAATAATAGCATGCTTTAGCACTTGGCTAAGAGTTTGCTAGCATGTTTTAGCATGTTTCTAGTATGTTGTTAGCATGTTTAACACTTGCTGGCACTTTTTTATATGTTATTAGGAGTCCATAACAGTGTTAAACATGTCACTTCCTGTTGCCAGCAGGTGGCGCTATGACTGTAACTGAATATAAGCATGGTCATGTGTTCAGGACAGAACGCTTATCAAAAGTGTGAAGTTTGGGGCAGATTGGACATTCCATGCCTGAGTTACAGCAAATTCATATTTAATTGCAGTAATATCATTCTTTAGCACTTAGCTAAGTGTTTGCTAGTATGTTTTAGCATGCTTCTAGTATGTTGTTAGCATGTTTAGCACTTGCTGGCACTTTTTTATATGTTATTAGGAGTCCATAACAGTGTTAAACATGTCACTTCCTGTTGCCAGCAGGTGGCGCTATGACTATAACTGAATATGAGCATGGTCATGTGTTCAGGACAGAACGTTTATTAAAAGTGTGAAGTTTGGCGCAGATTGTACATTGCCTTCTTGAGTAACAACAAAGTCCTGTTTCATTGAATTAGCATGCTTTAGCACTTAGCTAAGTATTGCTAGTATGTTTTAACATGTTTCTAGCATGTTTAGAAGTCAATGGCATTTTTAACATGTTGCTAGAATGGCATCAACGTGTTAAACATGACACTTCCTGTTACCAGTAGGTGGCGCTATTACTATAACTGAATATTCTCATGTAGATATGTTCAGGACAGAACGCTTATCAAAAGTGTGAAGTTTGGGGCAGATTGGACATTCCATGCCTGAGTTACAGCAAATTCCTATTTAATTGCAATAATAGCATGCTTTAGCACTTAGCTAAGAGTTTGCTAGCATGTTTTAGCATGCTTCTAGTATGTTGTTAGCATGTTTAGCACTTGCTGGCACTTTTTTATATGTTATTAGGAGTCCATAACAGTGTTAAACATGTCACTTCCTGTTGCCAGCAGGTGGCGCTATGACTATAACTGAATATGAGCATGGTCATGTGTTCAGGACAGAACGTTTATTAAAAGTGTGAAGTTTGGCGCAGATTGGACATTGCCTTCTTGAGTAACAACAACATCCTGTTTCATTGAATTAGCATGCTTTAGCACTTAGCTAAGTATTGCTAGTATGTTTTAACATGTTTCTAGCATGTTTAGAAGTCAATGGCATTTTTAACATGTTGCTAGAATGGCATCAACGTGTTAAACATGACACTTCCTGTTACCAGTAGGTGGCGCTATTACTATAACTGAATATTCTCATGTAGATATGTTCAGGACAGAACGCTTATCAAAAGTGTGAAGTTTGGGGCAGATTGGACATTCCATGCCTGAGTTACAGCAAATTCCTATTTAATTGCAATAATAGCATGCTTTAGCACTTAGCTAAGAGTTTGCTAGCATGTTTTAGCATGCTTCTAGTATGTTGTTAGCATGTTTAGCACTTGCTGGCACTTTTTTATATGTTATTAGGAGTCCATAACAGTGTTAAACATGTCACTTCCTGTTGCCAGCAGGTGGCGCTATGACTATAACTGAATATGAGCATGGTCATGTGTTCAGGACAGAACTCTTATCAAACGTATGAAGTTTGGGGCAGATTGGACATTCCATGCCTGAGTTACAGCAACTTCCTGTTTCATGGCGAAACATCAAAATTTGTCAGGCCGCCGAGGACCCGCCCTTCGACGAAAACTCAAGATCTTCGCAATTTAACGTCGCAAAGGCCTTAAGATTACACTCACCAAATTTGAAGATGATCAGATTAAAACTGTAGGAGGAGTTCGTTAAAGTATGAGGCCTGAAAATGTCAAAAACTGCACAAAAATCTGGGAGGAAGTTCAAAATGGCTGACTTCCTGTTGGGTTTAGGGCTATGCTCCAAGAGACTTTTTTGTAGGTATTAGGTCATTACATGTATGTACCGAATTTCGTGCACGTACGTGGAACGTTGCGGGAGGCGCACTCCGTTGAACTTTTATAGGTGGCGCTATCGAGCCGTTTTGCCCCGTCCAATTCTGAAACCTATATCAGATGTAAATTTTCGCCAGTTCTGACGCGTGTGCAAAGTTTCGTGAGTTTTCGCGCATGTTTAGGCCCTCAAAAATGCAATTCAATGCGGAGAAGAAGAAGAAGAATAATAATAATTAAAGCTGCAAGCAGCGATGAAAGGGCCCTCGCACCCGTGCCATCAACATTCGGTGGCTTTAGGAAGACAGAGCATGGTTGGGAAATATACATTTAAGGAGGTATATATAGTAAGAGTATGTCAAAGTTAGTAACAAAATGTTTTGTATAATGGTGATAATAGCATGCTTCATGACTCAGCTAAGTGTTGCTAGCATGTTTAGTCTGTTTCTAGCATGCTTAGTACACAATAATTATGTGGTTAGTACTGCATTACTGTGTTAACCATGTCAGTTTCTGTTGCCAGTAGGTGGCGTTATGACTATAGCTGAATATGAGCATGGATGTGTGTTCAGGACAGAACTCTTATCAAACATGTGAAGTTTGGTGCAAATTGGAAATTGCCTTCTTGAGTAACAAAAAAGTCATGTTTCATTGAATTAGCATTCTTTAGCACGTACCTAAGCATTGTTAGCATGTTTTAACATGTTTCTAGCATGTTTAGAACTCAATGGCATTTTTAACATGTTGCTAGAACGGCATCAACGTGTTAAACATGTCACTTCCTGTTGCCAGTAGGTGGCGCTATTACTAAAAATGAACATTCTCATGTAGATGTATTCAGGCCATGACTCTTATCAAAAGTGTGAAGTTTGGGGCAGATTGGACATTCCATGCCTGAGTTACAGCAAATTCCTATTTAATTGCAATAATAGCATGCTTTAGCACTTAGCTAAGAGTTTGCTAGCATGTTTTAGCATGTTTCTAGTATGTTGTTAGCATGTTTAACACTTGCTGGCACTTTTTTATATGTTATTAGGAGTCCATAACAGTGTTAAACATGTCACTTCCTGTTGCCAGCAGGTGGCGCTATGACTGTAACTGAATATAAGCATGGTCATGTGTTCAAGACAGAACGCTTATCAAAAGTGTGAAGTTTGGGGCAGATTGGACATTCCATGCCTGAGTTACAGCAAATTCATATTTAATTGCAGTAATATCATTCTTTAGCACTTAGCTAAGTGTTTGCTAGTATGTTTTAGCATGTCTCTAGTATGTTGGTAGGATGTTTAGCACCTACTGGCATTTTTTTTATATGTTATTAGGAGTCAAGAACAGTGTTAAACGTCACTTCCTGTTGCCAGCAGGTGGCGCTATGACTATAACTAAATATGAGCATGGACATGTGTTCAAGAGATAACTCGTATCAAACGTGTGAAGTTTGGGGTAGATTGTACATTGCCTTCTTGAGTAACAACAAAGTCCTGTTTCATTGAATTATCATGCTTTAGCACTTAGCTAAGTATTGCTAGCATGTTTTAATATGTTTCTAGCATGTTTAGAACTCAATGGCATTTTTAACATGTTGCTAGAACGGCATCAACGTGTTAAACATGTCACTTCCTGTTGCCAGTAGGTGGCGCTATTACTATAACTGAATTTGAGCATAGACATGTGTTCAGGCCATGATTCTTATCAAACGTGTGATGTTTGGGGCAGATTGGACATTCCATGCCTGGGTTACAGCAAATTCCTATTTAATTGCAGTGATAGCATGCTTTAGCACTTAGCTAAGTGTTTGCTAGCATGTTTCTAGTATGTTACTAACCTGTTTAGCACTTGCTGGCTCTTTTTTATATGTTATTAGGAGACCACAACAGTGTTAAACATGTCACTTCCTGTTGACAGCAGGTGGCGCTATTACTATAACTGAATATTCTCATGTAGATGTGTTCAGGCCATGACTCTTATCAAACGTGTGAAGTTTGAGGCAGATTGGACATTCCTTGCCTGTGTTACAGCAAATTCCTATTTAATTGCAGCAATAGCATGCTTTAGCACTTAGCTAAGTGTTTGCTAGCATGTTTTAGCATTTTTCTAGTATGTTGTTAGCATGTTTAGCACTTGCTGGCACTTTTTTTATGTTTTTATGTCCACAACAGTGTTTAACATGTCACTTCCTGTTGCCAGCAGGTGGCACTATGACTGTAACTGAATATGAGCATGGTCATGTGTTCAGGACAGAACGTTTATTAAAAGTGTGAAGTTTGGCGCAGATTGGACATTGCCTTCTTGAGTAACAACAACATCCTGTTTCATTGAATTAGCATGCTTTAGCACTTAGCTAAGTATTGCTAGCATGTTTAAAAATGTTTCTAGCATGTTTAGAAGTCAATGGCATTTTTAACATGTTGCTAGAATGGCATCAACGTGTTAAACATGACACTTCCTGTTACCAGTAGGTGGCGCTATTACTATAACTGAATATTCTCATGTAGATATGTTCAGGACAGAACGCTTATCAAAAGTGTGAAGTTTGGGGCAGATTGGACATTCCATGCCTGAGTTACAGCAAATTCCTATTTAATTGCAATAATAGCATGCTTTAGCACTTAGCTAAGAGTTTGCTAGCATGTTTTAGCATGCTTCTAGTATGTTGTTAGCATGTTTAGCACTTGCTGGCACTTTTTTATATGTTATTAGGAGTCCATAACAGTGTTAAACATGTCACTTCCTGTTGCCAGCAGGTGGCGCTATGACTGTAACTGAATATGAGCATGGTCATGTGTTCAGGACAGAACGCTTATCAAAAGTGTGAAGTTTGGGGCAGATTGGACATTCCATGCCTGAGTTACAGCAACTTCCTGTTTCATGGCGAAACATCGAAATTTGTCAGGCCGCCGAGGACCCGCCCTTTGACGAAAACTCAAGATCTTCGCAATTTAACGTCGCAAAGGCCTTAAGATTACACTCACCAAATTTGAAGATGATCAGATTAAAACTGTAGGAGGAGTTCGTTAAAGTACGAGGCCTGAAAATGTCAAAAACCGCACAAAAATCTGAGAGGAAGTTCAAAATGGCTGACTTCCTGTTGTGTTTAGGGCTATGCTCCAAGAGACTTTTTTGTAGGTATTAGTTCATTACATGTATGTACCGAATTTCGTGCACGTACGTGGAACGTTGCGGGAGGCGCACTCCGTTGAACTTTTATAGGTGGCGCTATCGAGCCGTTTTGCCCCGTCCAATTCTGAAACCTATATCAGATGTAAATTTTCGCCAGTTCTTACGCGTGGGCAAAGTTTCGTGAGTTTTCGAGCATGTTTAGGCCCTCAAAAATGCAATTCAATGCGGAGAAGAATAATAATAATAATAATAATTAAAGCTGCAAGCAGCGATGAAAGGGCCCTCGCACCCGTGCCATCAACACTCGGTGGCTTTAGGAAGACAGAGCATGGTTGGGAAATGTACATTTAAGGAGGTATATATAGTAAGAGTATGTCAAAGTCAGTTACAAAATGTTTTGTATAATGGTGATAATAGCATGCTTCATGACTCAGCTAAGTGTTGCTAGCATGTTTAGTCTGTTTCTAGCATGCTTAGTACACAATTATTATGTGGTTAGTACTGCATTACTGTGTTAACCATGTCAGTTTCTGTTGCCAGTAGGTTGCGTTATGACTATAACTGAATATGAGCATGGATGTGTGTTCAGGACAGAACTCTTATCAAACGTGTGAAGTTTGGTGCAAATTGGACATTGCCTTCTTGAGTAACAACAAAGTCATGTTTCATTGAATTAGCATTCTTTAGCACGTACCTAAGCATTGTTAGCATGTTTTAACATGTTTCTAGCATGTTTAGAACTCAATGGCATTTTTAACATGTTGCTAGAACGGCATCAACGTGTTAAACATGTCACTTCCTGTTGCCAGTAGGTGGCGCTATTACTATAACTGAACATTCTCATGTAGATGTGTTCAGGCCATGACTCTTATCAAAAGTGTGAAGTTTGGGGCAGATTGGACATTCCATGCCTGAGTTACAGCAAATTCCTATTTAATTGCAATAATAGCATGCTTTAGCACTTAGCTAAGAGTTTGCTAGCATGTTTTAGCATGTTTGTAGTATGTTGTTAGCATGTTTAACACTTGCTGGCACTTTTTTATATGTTATTAGGAGTCCATAACAGTGTTAAACATGTCACTTCCTGTTGCCAGCAGGTGGCGCTATGACTGTAACTGAATATAAGCATGGTCATGTGTTCAGGACAGAACGCTTATCAAAAGTGTGAAGTTTGGGGCAGATTGGACATTCCATGCCTGAGTTACAGCAAATTCATATTTAATTGCAGTAATATCATTCTTTAGCACTTAGCTAAGTGTTTGCTAGTATGTTTCAGCATGTCTCTAGTATGTTGGTAGGATGTTTAGCACCTACTGGCATTTTTTTATATGTTATTAGGAGTCAAGAACAGTGTTAAACGTCACTTCCTGTTGCCAGCAGGTGGCGCTATGACTATAACTAAATATGAGCATGGACATGTGTTCAAGAGATAACTCTTATCAAACGTGTGAAGTTTGGGGTAGATTGTACATTGCCTTCTTGAGTAACAACAAAGTCCTGTTTCATTGAATTAGCATGCTTTAGCATTTAGCTAAGTATTGCTAGCATGTTTTAACATGTTTCTAGCATGTTTAGAACTCAATGGCATTTTTAACATGTTGCTAGAACGGCATCAACGTGTTAAACATGTCACTTCCTGGTGCCAGTAGGTGGCGCTATTACTATAACTAAATTTGAGCATAGACATGTGTTCAGGCCATGATTCTTATCAAACGTGTGAAGTTTGGGGCAGATTGGACATTCCATGCCTGAGTTACAGCAAATTCCTATTTAATTGCAATAATAGCATGCTTTAGCACTTAGCTAAGAGTTTGCTAGCATGTTTTAGCATGTTTGTAGTATGTTGTTAGCATGTTTAACACTTGCTGGCACTTTTTTATATGTTATTAGGAGTCCATAACAGTGTTAAACATGTCACTTCCTGTTGCCAGCAGGTGGCGCTATGACTGTAACTGAATATAAGCATGGTCATGTGTTCAGGACAGAACGCTTATCAAAAGTGTGAAGTTTGGTGCAGATTGGACATTGCCTTCTTGAGTAACAACAACATCCTGTTTCATTGAATTAGCATGCTTTAGCACTTAGCTAAGTATTGCTAGCATGTTTTAACATGTTTCTAGCATGTTTACAAGTCAATGGCATTTTTAACATGTTGCTAGAATGGCATCAACGTGTTAAACATGACACTTCCTGTTACCAGTAGGTGGCGCTATTACTATAACTGAATATTCTCATGTAGATGTGTTCAGGACAGAACGCTTATCAAAAGTGTGAAGTTTGGGGCAGATTGGACATTCCATGCCTGAGTTACAGCAAATTCCTATTTAATTGCAATAATAGCATGCTTTAGCACTTAGCTAAGAGTTTGCTAGCATGTTTTAGCATGCTTCTAGTATGTTGTTAGCATGTTTAGCACTTGCTGGCACTTTTTTATATGTTATTAGGAGTCCATAACAGTGTTAAACATGTCACTTCCTGTTGCCAGCAGGTGGCGCTATGACTATAACTGAATATGAGCATGGTCATGTGTTCAGGACAGAACTCTTATCAAAAGTGTGAAGTTTGGGGCAGATTGGACATTCCATGCCTGAGTTACAGCAACTTCCTGTTTCATGGCGAAACATCGAAATTTGTCAGGCCGCCGAGGACCCGCACTTCGACGAAAACTCAAGATCTTCGCAATTTAACGTCGCAAAGGCCTGAAGATTACACTCACCAAATTTGAAGATGATCAGATTAAAACTGTAGGAGGAGTTCGTTAAAGTACGAGGCCTGAAAATGGCAAAAACTGCACAAAAATCTGAGAGGAAGTTCAAAATGGCTGACTTCCTGTTGTGTTTAGGGCTACGCTCCAAGAGACTTTTTTGTAGGTATTAGGTAATTACATGTATGTACCGAATTTCGTGCACGTACGTGGAACGATGCGGGAGGCGCACTCCGTTGAACTTTTATAGGTGGCGCTATCGAGCCATTTTGCCCCGTCCAATTCTGAAACCTATATCAGATGTAAATTTTCGCCAGTTCTGACGCGTGTGCAAAGTTTCGTGAGTTTTCGAGCATGTTTAGGCCCTCAAAAATGCAATTCAATGCGGAGAAGAATAATAATAATAATAATAATAATAATAATAATAAACAGAGCAATTCCAAGAGGGTCCTCACACCATCGGTGCTCGGGCCCTAATAAACAGAGCAATTCCAAGAGGGTCCTCACACCATCGGTGCTCGGGCCCTAATTAAAGCTGCAAGCAGCGATGAAAGGGCCCTCGCACCCGTGCCGCCGCCACCCGGTGGCTTTAGGAAGACAGAGCATGGTTGGAAAATGTGCATTTAAGGAGGTATATATAGTAGTTGCTAGCATGTTTAGTATGTTTTTAGCATGCTTAGTACACAATAGTTATGTGGTTAGTACTGCATTACTGTGTTAACCATGTCAGTTTCTGTTGCCAGTAGGTGGGGCTATGTCTATATCTGAATATCGCTATGTAGATGTGTTCAGTGCAGGACTTTTATCAAACATGTGGAGTTTGGGGCAGATTGGACATTGTATGCTTGAGTTACAACAACTTCCTTTAGCATTTCTAGCATGTTTTATGATGTTTCTAGCATATTACATATTAATTTTGGGGTAGATTGGACATTGAATGCCTGAGTTACAGCAAATTCATATTTAATTGCAGTAATAGGATGCTTTAACACTTAGCTAAGTATTTGATTGCATGTTTCTAGTATGTTGCTAACATGTTTAGCAGTTGGTGACACTTTTTTATATGTTATTAGGAGTCCAGAATAGTGTTAAACGTCACTTCCTGTTGCCAGCAGGCGGCGCTATGACTATATCTGAATATGAGCATGGACTTGTGTTCAGGAGATAACTATTATCAAACGTTTGAAGTTTGGGGTAGATTGGACATTGTATGCCTAAGTTACAACAACTTCCTTTAGCATTTCTAGCATGCTTTAGAACTTAGCTAGGTGTTGCTAGCATGTTTCTTGCATGTTACATATTAAGTTTGGGGCAGATTGGACATTCCATGCCTGTGTTACAGCAAATTCATATTTAATTGCAGCAATAGCATGCTTTAGCACTTAGCTAAGTGTTTGCTAATATGTTTCTAGTATGTTGTTAGCGTGTTTAGCACTTGCTGGCACTTTTTTATATGTTATCAGGAGTCCACAACAGTGTTTAACATGTCACTTCCTGTTGCCAGCAGGCGGTGCTATGACTGTAACTGAATGAGCATGGTCATGTGTTCAGGACAGAACGCTTATCAAAAGTGTGAAGTTTGGCGCAGATTGGACATTGCCTTCTTGAGTAACAACAACATCCTGTTTCATTGAATTAGCTAAGTATTGCTAGCATGTTTTAACATGTTTCTAGCATTTTTAGAAGTCAATGGCATTTTTAACATGTTGCTAGAACGGCATCAACGTGTTAAACATGACACTTCCTGTTACCAGTAGGTGGCGCTATTACTATAACTGAATATTCTCATGTAGATGTGTTCAGGCCATGACTCTTATCAAACCAGTAGCGTAGCCAGGAATCACAATGTGGGTGGGCCCAGAGAAAATCAGGTGGGCACAGCCTAAAATGCATCTGTTATCAAAATAGGCCAACACAACTACACCTGCTTGAATACACCACAGTTTAATCAGAGCACAAGCATGTAAGTCATCATAAGCAGTGTTAATAAAGAACAGAACGATAAGAACAGCATTTCCACTGCGCGCGGCCAGGCCACACCACACACACACGCGCATCTGACAGATGCGAAACAACATCATCAAATCAGCAGCAGGACAGTAGTGGACAGTGTGTAAAAACCAAAAACAATGCTTGGTCATAGTCTGGCTCAGCGGCCACATAAACCACGTTATATAAACAACATTGACTAGGCAACTACATAAACGTAGATTGGCTTACTTTTGATGACTAGCTTATAACAGGAGACGACGGGGCTGGGGGTCGCACACAGTTTTAAATTCGAACACATTATTCTCTGAGTGTAGTGTACACTACACACACCGGCGGCGTCTGTCCGCTGCGCCCAGCAACGGCTCAGGACCTTGTTCAAAATCTTGCCGCGTCACAGAGCGCTATTTACATAGTTTTATATTAAATTTACATTTATTTGTCTCAAATCGTAGTTAATGAATCTGACTTCACCCTGGGCTGCAATATACGTTTAGTTTTATATTCATGTACAGAAATCAGCTGCTTGAATTAAATTTGCTGACATTATCGGATTTTCAGGTGAGAGTTGTCCTAGACGCGGCGCTGCGCGTCCAGTGTGCGACCCCCTTAAGAGTTGAACACTGCAATGATTTCGTTATAGTCCAACGATTCAGTCAATTCTCCTGAACATCTGCATTATCTTCCTCCTGTGGTGGCTGGTGGCCGTGGTCTTTTTGACACAAACTTGTTGCTCTGTTTCATTTTAGTTTAACATAACGTTCCTTAGCTAAACTTCAGTGTCCCTCTGTGAAATGTGCTCGTCGTTGTGAAGGGGGGATGGGCTGTTCGCAATCATCCGAGTCTGCGCGCTACGCGGGCATTTCGTCATCACCATGACAACCAAACAAGAATCAAGAAACATTAAGATTTATTTTTATAGGTCAAAATTGTTATAATCGCAACAAAATTTCCTAGGCTACCTTGTGAGGCCACTGAGTGACTAGATGGGCCTGACTGACAGGTGGGTGGGCCCAGGCCCACCCAGGCCCACCCGTAGCTACGCGAGTGTATCAAACGTGTGAAGTCTGGGGCAGATTGGACATTCTGTGCCTGAGTTACAACAAATTTCTATTTAATTGCAGTAATAGCATGCTTTAGCACTTAGCTAAGTGTTTGCTAGCATGTTTTAGCATGTTTCTAGTATGTTGTTAGCATGTTTAGCACTTGCTGGCACTTTTTTATATGTTATCAGGAGTCCACAAGAGTGTTAAACAGGTCACTTCCTGTTGCCAGCAGGTGGCGCTATGACTATAACTGAATATGAGCATGGTCATGTGTTCAGGACAGAACGCTTATCAAAAGTGTGAAGTTTGGGGCAGATTGGACATTCCATGCCTTAGTTACAGCAACTTCCTATTTATTTGCAGCAATAGCATGCTTTAGCACTTAGCCAAGTGTTTGCTAACATGTTTCTAGTATGTTGTTAGCATGTTTAGAACTTGCTGGCACTTTTTTATATGTTATCAGGAGTCCACAACAGTGTTTAACATGTCACTTCCTGTTGCCAGCAGGTGGCGCTATGACTGTAACTGAATATGAGCATGGTCATGTGTTCAGGACAGAACGCTTATCAAACGTGTGAAGTTTGGGGCAGATCGGACATTCCGTGCCTGAGTTACAGCAAATTCCTATTTAATTGCAGTAATAGCATGCTTTAGCACTTAGCTAAGTGTTTGCTAGCATGTTTTAGCATGTTTCTAGTAAGTTGTTAGCATGTTTAGCACTTGCTGGCACTTTTTTATATGTTATCAGGAGTCCACAAGAGTGTTAAACATGTCACTTCCTGTTGCCAGCAGGTGGCGCTATGACTGTAACTGAATATAAGCATGGTCATGTGTTCAGGACAGAACGCTTATCAAAAGTGTGAAGTTTGGGGAAGATTGGACATTCCATGCCTGAGTTACAGCAACTTCCTGTTTCATGGCGAAACATCAAAATTTGTCAGGCCGCCGAGGGCCCGCCCTTCGACGAAAACTCAAGATCTTCGCAATTTAACGTCGCAAAGGCCTTAAGATTACACTCACCAAATTTGAAGATGATCAGATTAAAACTGTAGGAGGAGTTCGTTAAAGTACGAGGCCTGAAAATGGCAAAAAGTGCACAAAAATCAGAGAGGAAGTTGAAAATGGCTGACTTCCTGTTGTGTTTAGAGCTATGCTCCAAGAGACTTTTTTGTAGGTATTAGGTCCTTTCACATATGTACCGAATTTTGTACACGTACGTGGAACACAGCGGGAGGCGCACTCCGTTGAACTTTTATAGGTGGCGCTATCGAGCCATTTTGCCCCGCCCAATTCTGAAACCTATATCAGATGTAAATTTTCGCCAGTTCTGACGCGTGTGCAAAGTTTCGTGAGTTTTCGAGCATGTTTAGGCCCTCAAAAATGCAATTAAATGCGGAGAAGAATAATAATAATAATAATTAAAGCTGCAAGCAGCGATGAAAGGGCCCTCGCACCCGTGCCATCAACACTCGGTGGCTTTAGGAAGACAGAGCATGGTTGGGAAATGTACATTTAAGGAGGTATATATAGTAAGAGTATGTCAAAGTCAGTTACAAAATGTTTTGTATAATGGTGATAATAGCATGCTTCATGACTCAGCTAAGTGTTGCTAGCATGTTTAGTGTGTTTCTAGCATGCTTAGTACAAAATAATTATGTGGTTAGTACTGCATTACTGTGTTAACCATGTCAGTTTCTGTTGCCAGTAGGTGGCGTTATGACTATAACTGAATATGAGCTTGGATGTGTGTTCAGGACAGAACTCTTATCAAACGTGTGAAGTTTGGTGCAAATTGGACATTGCCTTCTTGAGTAACAACAAAGTCATGTTTCATTGAATTAGCATGCTTTAGCACTCAGCTAAGCATTGTTAGCATGTTTTAACATGTTTCTAGCATGTTTAGAACTCAATGGCATTTTTAACATGTTGCTAGAACGGCATCAACGTGTTAAACATGTCACTTCCTGTTGCCAGTTGGTGGCGCTATTACTATAATTGAACATTCTCATGTAGATGTGTTCAGGCCATGACTCTTATCAAAAGTGTGAAGTTTGGGGCAGATTGGACATTCCATGCCTGAGTTACAGCAAATTCCTATTTAATTGCAATAATAGCATGCTTTAGCACTTGGCTAAGAGTTTGCTAGCATGTTTTAGCATGTTTCTAGTATGTTGTTAGCATGTTTAACACTTGCTGGCACTTTTTTATATGTTATTAGGAGTCCATAACAGTGTTAAACATGTCACTTCCTGTTGCCAGCAGGTGGCGCTATGACTGTAACTGAATATAAGCATGGTCATGTGTTCAGGACAGAACGCTTATCAAAAGTGTGAAGTTTGGGGCAGATTGGACATTCCATGCCTGAGTTACAGCAAATTCATATTTAATTGCAGTAATATCATTCTTTAGCACTTAGCTAAGTGTTTGCTAGTATGTTTTAGCATGTCTATAGTATGTTGGTAGGATGTTTAGCACCTACTGGCATTTTTTTATATGTTATTAGGAGTCAAGAACAGTGTTAAACGTCACTTCCTGTTGCCAGCAGGTGGCGCTATGACTATAACTAAATATGAGCATGGACATGTGTTCAAGAGATAACTCTTATCAAACGTGTGACGTTTGGGGTAGATTGTACATTGCCTTCTTGAGTAACAACAAAGTCCTGTTTCATTGAATTAGCATGCTTTAGCACTTAGCTAAGTATTGCTAGTATGTTTTAACATGTTTCTAGCATGTTTAGAAGTCAATGGCATTTTTAACATGTTGCTAGAATGGCATCAACGTGTTAAACATGACACTTCCTGTTACCAGTAGGTGGCGCTATTACTATAACTGAATATTCTCATGTAGATATGTTCAGGACAGAACGCTTATCAAAAGTGTGAAGTTTGGGGCAGATTGGACATTCCATGCCTGAGTTACAGCAAATTCCTATTTAATTGCAATAATAGCATGCTTTAGCACTTAGCTAAGAGTTTGCTAGCATGTTTTAGCATGCTTCTAGTATGTTGTTAGCATGTTTAGCACTTGCTGGCACTTTTTTATATGTTATTAGGAGTCCATAACAGTGTTAAACATGTCACTTCCTGTTGCCAGCAGGTGGCGCTATGACTATAACTGAATATGAGCATGGTCATGTGTTCAGGACAGAACGTTTATTAAAAGTGTGAAGTTTGGCGCAGATTGGACATTGCCTTCTTGAGTAACAACAACATCCTGTTTCATTGAATTAGCATGCTTTAGCACTTAGCTAAGTATTGCTAGTATGTTTTAACATGTTTCTAGCATGTTTAGAAGTCAATGGCATTTTTAACATGTTGCTAGAATGGCATCAACGTGTTAAACATGACACTTTCTGTTACCAGTAGGTGGCGCTATTACTATAACTGAATATTCTCATGTAGATATGTTCAGGACAGAACGCTTATCAAAAGTGTGAAGTTTGGGGCAGATTGGACATTCCATGCCTGAGTTACAGCAAATTCCTATTTAATTGCAATAATAGCATGCTTTAGCACTTAGCTAAGAGTTTGCTAGCATGTTTTAGCATGCTTCTAGTATGTTGTTAGCATGTTTAGCACTTGCTGGCACTTTTTTATATGTTATTAGGAGTCCATAACAGTGTTAAACATGTCACTTCCTGTTGCCAGCAGGTGGCGCTATGACTATAACTGAATATGAGCATGGTCATGTGTTCAGGACAGAACGTTTATTAAAAGTGTGAAGTTTGGCGCAGATTGGACATTGCCTTCTTGAGTAACAACAACATCCTGTTTCATTGAATTAGCATGCTTTAGCACTTAGCTAAGTATTGCTAGTATGTTTTAACATGTTTCTAGCATGTTTAGAAGTCAATGGCATTTTTAACATGTTGCTAGAATGGCATCAACGTGTTAAACATGACACTTCCTGTTACCAGTAGGTGGCGCTATTACTATAACTGAATATTCTCATGTAGATATGTTCAGGACAGAACGCTTATCAAAAGTGTGAAGTTTGGGGCAGATTGGACATTCCATGCTTGAGTTACAGCAAATTCCTATTTAATTGCAATAATAGCATGCTTTAGCACTTAGCTAAGAGTTTGCTAGCATGTTTTAGCATGCTTCTAGTATGTTGTTAGCATGTTTAGCACTTGCTGGCACTTTTTTATATGTTATTAGGAGTCCATAACAGTGTTAAACATGTCACTTCCTGTTGCCAGCAGGTGGCGCTATGACTATAACTGAATATGAGCATGGTCATGTGTTCAGGACAGAACTCTTATCAAACGTATGAAGTTTGGAGCAGATTGGACATTCCATGCCTGAGTTACAGCAACTTCCTGTTTCATGGCGAAACATCAAAATTTGTCAGGCCGCCGAGGACCCGCCCTTCGACGAAAACTCAAGATCTTCGCAATTTAACGTCGCAAAGGCCTTAAGATTACACTCACCAAATTTGAAGATGATCAGATTAAAACTGTAGGAGGAGTTCGTTAAAGTATGAGGCCTGAAAATGTCAAAAACTGCACAAAAATCTGGGAGGAAGTTCAAAATGGCTGACTTCCTGTTGGGTTTAGGGCTATGCTCCAAGAGACTTTTTTGTAGGTATTAGGTCATTACATGTATGTACCGAATTTCGTGCACATACGTGGAACGTTGCGGGAGGCGCACTCCGTTGAACTTTTATAGGTGGCGCTATCGAGCCGTTTTGCCCCGTCCAATTCTGAAACCTATATCAGATGTAAATTTTCGCCAGTTCTGACGCGTGTGCAAAGTTTCGTGAGTTTTCGCGCATGTTTAGGCCCTCAAAAATGCAATTCAATGCGGAGAAGAATAATAATAATAATAATTAAAGCTGCAAGCAGCGATGAAAAGGGCCCTCGCACCCCTGCCACCGCCACCCGGCACCTTTAGGAAAGGCCTTAAGATTACACTCACCAAATTTGAAGAGGATCAGATCAAAACTGTAGGAGTTTGTTAAAGTACAACATCAGGAAATGGCAAAAACTGCCCAAAATCTGACAGGAAGTCCAAAATAACTGACTTCCTGTTGTGTTTAGGGCTATGCTCCAAGAGACTTTTTTGTAGGTATTGGGTCTTTACATGTGTGTACCAAATTTCATACCTGTACGTGAAACGTCGAGCCGGGGCAAAATGTAGGGGCAATAAGTAAGCCATTTTGCCCCACCCAATTTTTAAAACCACATCACACGTAAATTGTCACCACTTCTGAAGCGTGTGCAAAGTTTCATGATTTTTCGAGCACGTTTTGTATTTGCCACACTTCCTGCTACCAGCAGGTGGTGCTATTGCTATAATCATAATGAGCATTGGCATGTGTTCAGGACAGGACTCTTATCAAACATGTGAAGTTTGTGGCAGATTGAAAATTGTATGCCTGAGTTACTGCAGGCTGTCTGTGGTTGCCTAGCAACATCAGAACTGCAAGCAACATTAATATTGAACTTATCTGATCATGCATATATCACCAAAAGGCCGAAATTGGGTGAACTAGTGCAAAAAATGCCCGTGCAAAATCAGTTTTTGTGTGTGTTTTTAGTAATTGTTGGTTTGGTGTGTGCTCATTGTTACAATTACACAGCAAAAGTTCAGTGACATTTTTATTTGTGCATGGTAAAAAGCACACAGTGAACTCCGAGAAAACGCTATGCTTGAGCAAACAGTTTGTGAATAGGCAACTACAAATGATGCCCGTGAAAGAGACTGTGAACGCATTGAATAGGATATGTTTAGTTGGTGAATAGCATAGGCTACTATTACACAGTAGCGACAACGTTAAGCGCACCAGAATGAAATATAATATTCAGAAGTAAACACTAACAGCATAGCTGACTTACAGATTCAGTTTACATCCACAAATGAATAAGCACCTCGATTCAGGGAGCAGTGCAAAGTGCCCGTGCAAAATCAGTTTTTGTGAGCTGATCGCCGTCAAAAAAGTTCAGGAGATATTTCTTGCGATGGCAATATGATCAAAAATAACTTTATATTGATTCAATGGATTAATAGCATTTAAAAAAAAAAAAAAAAGTCATGAATTTATTGCATTTTTGGGAAAAAATAATCCGTTTTTATAATAAATCTTAAAAAATTCAAATCCAGATTTTGATTTTCAATGTTGTTATAACCTAAAGATGCTATGTGAAAGTTTGAAACAGAAAATAGTGGTTTTCACACATTTAGTGGTTATCTCACATTCGAGAGATATGCGAATAACACACAGACAGACAGACGGACGTTTCTGTAATTTATAGATAGATGGATTTATCACGTTCGGGAACCAAACTATAATATTCAGAAGTAAACAGTGTAGCTGACTGAGTGTTTATGTCAGAATGTTTATTTTTAAACCACAGCCTTCTTGGGGCTTCTTTGACCGATACAACTCTCTAATGTCAGAATGTTTATTTTTAAACCACAACCTTCTAAAAATGATATATTTAACGATATCTTTTGCATTTCTCATCCAAACAATGTCAAACTTGGCACTGCACTTACTCGTGCCCGTGGCAAGACACCTGTCGAGTTTGAAATCAATCGGACTAACGGTTCGAGAGATATGCGAGGAACAGACACACACACACACAGACAGACAGACAGACAGACGTTCCTGTAATTTATAGATAGATGTTTGTCAGGCCGCCGAGGGCACACCCTTCGACGAAAACTCTAGATCTTCGCAATTTAACGTCACAAAGGCCTTAAGATTACACTCACCAAATTTGAAGAGTATCAGATCAAATCTGTAGGAGGAGTTCGTTAAAGTACAACATCAGGAAATTACGAAAAATGCCCAAAATCCAGGAGGAAGTTCAAAATAGCTCACTTCCTGTTGTGTTTAGGGCTATGCTCCAAGAGACTTTTCTGTAGGTATTGGGTCATTACATGTATGTACCAAATTTCATACCTGTACGTGAAACCAGGAGCCGGGGCAAAATGTGGGGGCAATAATTTACCGAATTTGCCCCCCACAATTCTGAAAACCATATCACACGTAAATTTTCACCACTTCTGAAGCGTGTGCAAAGTTTCATGAGTTTTCGAGCATGTTTAGGCCCTCTAAAAAGCGATTCACTTTGGAGAAGAAGAATAATAATAAACGGAGCAAAAACAATAGGGTCCTCTCACCATCGGTGCTCGGGCCCTAATAATAATAATAATAATAAACAGAGCAATTCCAAGAGGGTCCTCACACCATCGGTGCTCGGGCCCTAATAAACAGAGCAATTCCAAGAGGGTCCTCACACCATCGGTGCTCGGGCCCTAATAATAATAATAAACAGAGCAATTCCAAGAGGGTCCTCACACCATCGGTGCTCGGGCCCTAATAATAAACAGAGCAATTCCAAGAGGGTCCTCACACCATCGGTGCTCGGGCCCTAATAATAATAATCCTTACGAAAATGCGCCCTTTCAGGGCTTGGGCCCTAATAATCCTACCGGAAACAATAGGGCCTTCGCCCTTTCAGGGCTTGGGCCCTAATAATAAACAGAGCAATTCCAAGAGGGTCCTCACACCATCGGTGCTCGGGCCCTAATTAAAGCTGCAAGCAGCGATGAAAGGGCCCTCGCACCCGTGCCATCAACACTCGGTGGCTTTAGGAAGACAGAGCATGGTTGGGAAATGTACATTTGAGGAGGTATATATAGTAAGAGTATGTCAAAGTCAGTTACAAAATGTTTTGTATAATGGTGATAATAGCATGCTTCATGACTCAGCTAAGTGTTGCTAGCATGTTTAGTCTGTTTCTAGCATGCTTAGTACACAATAATTATGTGGTTAGTACTGCATTACTGTGTTAACCATGTCAGTTTCTGTTGCCAGTAGGTGGCGTTATGACTATAGCTGAATATGAGCATGGATGTGTGTTCAGGACAGAACTCTTATCAAACGTGTGAAGTTTGGTGCAAATTGGACATTGCCTTCTTGAGTAACAACAAAGTCATGTTTCATTGAATTAGCATTCTTTAGCACTTAGCTAAGCATTGTTAGCATGTTTTAACATGTTTCTAGCATGTTTAGAACTCAATGGCATTTTTAACATGTTGCTAGAACGGCATCAACGTGTTAAACATTACTTCCTGTTGCCAGTAGGTGGCGCTATTACTATAACTGAACATTCTCATGTAGATGTGTTCAGGCCATGACTCTTATCAAAAGTGTGAAGTTTGTGGCAGATTGGACATTCCATGCCTGAGTTACAGCAAATTCCTATTTAATTGCAATAATAGCATGCTTTAGCACTTAGCTAAGAGTTTGCTAGCATGTTTTAGCATGTTTCTAGTATGTTGTTAGCATGTTTAACACTTGCTGGCACTTTTTTATATGTTATTAGGAGTCCATAACAGTGTTAAACATGTCACTTCCTGTTGCCAGCAGGTGGCGCTATGACTGTAATTGAATATAAGCATTGGTCATGTGTTCAGGACAGAACGCTTATGAAAAGTGTGAAGTTTGGGGCAGATTGGACATTCCACGCCTGAGTTACAGCAAATTCCTATTTAATTGCAGTAATATCATTCTTTAGCACTTAGCTAAGTGTTTGCTAGTATGTTTTAGCATGTCTCTAGTATGTTGGTAGGATGTTTAGCACCTACTGGCATTTTTTATATGTTATTAGGAGTCAAGAACAGTGTTAAACGTCACTTCCTGTTGCCAGCAGGTGGCGCTATGACTATAACTAAATATGAGCATGGACATGTGTTCAAGAGATAACTCTTATCAAACGTGTGAAGTTTGGGGTAGATTGTACGTTGCCTTCTTGAGTAACAACAAAGTCCTGTTTCATTGAATTAGCATGCTTTAGCACTTAGCTAAGTATTGCTAGCATGTTTTAATATGTTTCTAGCATGTTTAGAACTCAATGGTATTTTTAACATGTTGCTAGAACGGCATCAACGTGTTAAACATGTCACTTCCTGTTGCCAGTAGGTGGCGCTATTACTATAACTGAATTTGAGCATAGACATGTGTTCAGGCCATGATTCTTATCAAACGTGTGAAGTTTGGGGCAGATTGGACATTCCATGCCTGAGTTACAGCAAATTTCTATTTAATTGCAGTAATAGCATGCTTTAGCACTTAGCTAAGTGTTTGCTAGCATGTTTCTAGTATGTTGCTAACCTGTTTAGCACTTGCTGGCTCTTTTTTATATGTTATTAGGAGACCACAACAGTGTTAAACATGTCACTTCCTGTTGACAGCAGGTGGCGCTATTACTATAACTGTATATTCTCATGTAGATGTGTTCAGGCCATGACTCTTATCAAACGTGTGAAGTTTGGGGCAGATTGGACATCCCATGCCTATGTTACAGCAAATTCCTATTTAATTGCAGCAATAGCATGCTTTAGCACTTAGCTAAGTGTTTGCTAGCATGTTTTAGCATGTTTCTAGTATGTTGTTAGCATGTTTAGCACTTGCTGGCACTTTTTTTATATGTTTTTATATGTCCACAACAGTGTTTAACATGTCACTTCCTGTTGCCAGCAGGTGGCACTATGACTGTAACTGAATATGAGCATGGTCATGTGTTCAGGACAGAACGTTTATTAAAAGAATGAAGTTTGGCGCAGATTGGACATTGCCTTCTTTAGTAACAACAACATCCTGTTTCATTGAATAAGCATGCTTTAGCACTTAGCTAAGTATTGCTAGCATGTTTTAACATGTTTCTAGCATGTTTAGAAGTCAATGGCATTTTTAACATGTTGCTAGAATGGCATCAACGTGTTTAACATGACACTTCCTGTTACCAGTAGGTGGCGCTATTACTATAACTGAATATTCTCATGTAGATGTGTTCAGGACAGAACACTTATCAAAAGTGTGAAGTTTGGGGCAGATTGGACATTCCATGCCTGAGTTACAGCAAATTCCTATTTAATTGCAATAATAGCATGCTTTAGCACTTAGCTAAGAGTTTGCTAACATGTTTTAACATGCTTCTAGTATGTTGTTAGCATGTTTAGCACTTGCTGGCACTTTTTTATATGTTATTAGGAGTCCATAACAGTGTTAAACATGTCACTTCCTGTTGCCAGCAGGTGGCGCTATGACTATAACTGAATATGAGCATGGTCATGTGTTCAGGACAGAACTCTTATCAAACGTGTGAAGTTTGGGGCAGATTGGACATTCCATGCCTGAGTTACAGCAACTTCCTGTTTCATGGCGAAACATCGAAATTTGTCAGGCCGCCGAGGACCCGCCCTTCGATGAAAACTCAAGATCTTCGCAATTTAACGTCGCAAAGGCCTTAAGATTACACTCACCAAATTTGAAGATGATCAGATTAAAACTGTAGGAGGAGTTCGTTAAAGTACGAGGCCTGAAAATGGCAAAAACTGCACAAAAATCTGAGAGGAAGTTCAAAATGGCTGACTTCCTGTTGTGTTTAGGGCTATGCTCCAAGAGACTTTTTTGTAGGTATAAGTTCATTACATGTATGTACCGAATTTCGTGCAAGTACGTGGAACGTTGCGGGAGGCGCACTCCGTTGAACTTTTATAGGTGGCGCTATCGAGCCATTTTGCCCCGTCCAATTCTGAAACCTATATCAGATGTAAATTTTCGCCAGTTTTGACGCGTGTGCAAAGTTTTGTGAGTTTTCGAGCATGTTTAGGCCCTCAAAAATGCAATTAAATGCGGAGAATAATAATAATAACTAGAAAAAAAAGTTTGTTGAGACAAACTTTAAGTTGGCTTGAGAAAGCCGGACCAGAGAGTTTGAAGAAGTTTAAAGTAGTTAGAAGTTTAAAGTAGTTAGAAATTTGAAGTAGTTTGAAGTTTAAAGTAGTTTAAATTTTGATTGATAAATTAGTTAGAAAGAAAGAAAGAAAGAAAGAAAGAAAGAAAGAAAGAAAGAAAGAAAGAAAGAAAGAAAGAAAGAAAGAAAGAAAGAAAGAAAGATTAGGTAGAAAGATTAGGTAGAAAGAAAGAATGAAAGAAAAAATAAAGAAAGATTAGGTAGAAAGAAAGAAAGAAAGAAAGAAAGAAAGAAAGAAAGAAAGAAAGAAAGATTAGGTAGAAAGAAAGAAAGAAAGATTAGGCAGAAAGAAAGAAAGATTAGGTAGAAAGAACAAGAAAGAAAGAAAGAAAGAAAGAAAGAAAGAAAGAAAGAAAGAAAGAAAGAAAGAAAGAAAGAAAGAAAGAAAGAAAGAAAGAAAAAGATTAGGAAGAAAGAAAGAAAGAAAGATTAGGTAGAAAGAAAGAAAGAAAGAAAGAAAGAAAGAAAGAAAGAAAGAAAGAAAGAAAGAAAGAAAGAAAGAAAGAAAGAAAGAAAGAAAGAAAGAAAGAAAGAAAAAGATTAGGTAGAAAGAAAGAAAGAAAGAAAGATTAGGTAGAAAGAAAGAAAGAAAGAAAGAAAGAAAGAAAGAAAGAAAGAAAGAAAGAAAGAAAGAAAGAAAGAGAAAGAAAGAAAGAAAGAAAAAGATTAGGTAGAAAGAAAGAATGAAAGAAAAAAGAAAGAAAGAAAGAAAGAAAGAAAGAAAGAAAGAAAGAAAGAAAGAAAGAAAGAAATAAAGATTAGGTAGAAAGAAAGAAAGATAAGTTAGAAAGAAAGAAAGAAAAGTAAGCAAGAAAGAAAAGAAAGATTAGTTAGAAAAGAAAAAGAAAAAAGAAATATTAGCTAGAAAGAAAGAAGAAAGATTGGCTAGAAAGAAAGAAATAAAAATTAGTTAGAAAGAAAGAAAAAAAAGATTTGTTAGAAAGGAAAGAAAGATTAGTTAGAAAGATTAGATAGAAAGATAAGTTAGAAAGAAAGATTAGTTAGAAAAAGAAAGAAAGAAAAAAGAAAGAAAGATTAGTTAGAAAGAAAGATAGATTGATTAGTTAGAAAGAAAGAAATATTAGTTAGAAAGAAAGAATGAATGAATGGTGGATTAGTTAGAAAGAAAGAAAGAAAGAAAGAAAGAAAGAAAGAAAGAAAGAAAGAAAGAAAGAAAGAAAGAAAGACTAATTAGTTAGAAAGAAAGATAGATTAGTGAGAGAGAAAGAAAAAAGATTGGTTAGTTAGAAAGAAAGAAAGAAAGAAAGAAAGAAAGAAAGAAAGAAAGAAAGAAAGAAAGAAAGAAAGAAAGAAAGAAAGAGAAAGAAAAAAAGAAAGAAAGATGGATTAGTTAGAAAGAAAGATAGATTAGTTAGAAAGAAAGATAGATAGATTAGTTAGAAAGAAAGAAAGATAGATTGGTTAGAATGAAAGAAAGAAAAATATATTAGTTAGAAAGAAAGATGGATTAGTTCGTTAAAAAGAAAGAAAGATGGATTATTTAGTTAAAAAGAAAGATAGATTAGTTAGTTAAAAAGATAGATAAATAGATAGATAGACAAATAAAAAAGGTTTGAAGTTAGATAGGTAGATAGATAGATAGATAGATAGATAGATAGATAGATAGATAGATAGATAGATAGATAGATAGATAGATAGATAGATAGATAGATAGATAGATAGATAGATAGATAGATAGATAGATAGATTGATAAGTTCAAAATATAGATTTAGCCAAATATAGTTTACCATGATTTACCATAGTTTACCATGATTTACTATAGTATACCATGATTTACCATGTTCAAGTATGATTTACTGATTCAAGCATGATTTACCATAGTTTACCATGATTTACCATAGTTTACCATGATTTACCACGATTTACCATAGTTTACCATAATTTACTATAGTATACCATGATTTACCATGTTCAAGTATGATTTACTGATTCTAGCATGATTTGTCATAGATTACCATGATTTACCATAATTTACCATGATTTACCACGATTTACCATAATTTACCATGATTTTCTATAGTATACAGCGATTTACCATGTTCAAGTATGATTTACTGATTCTAGCATGATTTAGCATAGTTTACCATGATTTACCACGATTTACCATAGTTTACCATGATTTACTATAGTATACCATGATTTACCATGTTCAAGTATGATTTATTGATTCTAGCATGATTTACCATAGTTTACCATGATTTACCACGATTTACCATAGTTTACCATGATTTACTATAGTATACCATGACTTACCATGTTCAAGTATAATTTACTGATTCTAGCATGATTGACCATAGTTTACCATGATTTACCATAGTTTGCCATTATGTACCACGTTTTACCATAGTTTACCATGATTTACTATAGTATACCATGATTTACCATGTTCAAGTATGATTTACTGATTCTAGCATGATTTATCATAGTTTACCATGATTTACCATAGTTTACCATGATTTACCACGATTTACCACGATTTACCATAGTTTACCATGATTTACTATAGTATACCATGATTTACCATGTTCAAGTATGATTTACTGATTCTAGCATGATTTATCATAGATTACCATGATTTACCATAGTTTACCATGATTTACCATGATTTACCATAGTTTACCATGATTTACTATAGTATACCACGATTTACCATGTTCAAGTATGATTTACTGATTCTAGCATGATTTATCATAGTTTACCATGATTTTACCATAGTTTACCATGATTTACCACGTTTTACCATAGTTTACCATGATTTACTATAGTATACCACGATTTACCATGTTCAAGTATGATTTACTGATTCTAGCATGATTTAGCATAGTTTACCATGATTTACCATGATTTACCATAGTTTACCATGATTTACTATAGTATACCACGATTTACCATGTTCAAGTATGATTTACTGATTCTAGCATGATTTATCATAGTTTACCATGATTTTACCATAGTTTACCATGATTTACCACGTTTTACCATAGTTTACCATGATTTACTATAGTATACCATGATTTACCATGTTCAAGTATGATTTATTGATTCTAGCATGATTTACCATAGTTTACCATGATTTACCACGATTTACCATAGTTTACCATGATTTACTATAGTATACCATGATTTACCATGTTCAAGTATAATTTACTGATTCTAGCATGATTTACCATAGTTTACCATGATTTACTACGATATACCATAGTTTACCATGATTTACTATAGTATACCATGATTTACCATGTTCAAGTATGATTTACTGATTCTAGCATGATTGACCATAGTTTACCATGATTTACCATAGTTTGCCATTATGTACCACGATTTACCATAGTTTACCATGATTTACTATAGTATACCATGATTTACCATGTTCAAGTATGATTTACTGATTCTAGCATGATTTATCATAGTTTACCATGATTTACCATAGTTTACCATGATTTACCACGATTTACCACGATTTACCATAGTTTACCATGATTTACTATAGTATACCATGATTTACCATGTTCAAGTATGATTTACTGATTCTAGCATGATTTATCATAGATTACCATGATTTACCATAGTTTACCATGATTTACCACGATTTACCATAGTTTACCATGATTTACTATAGTATACCACGATTTACCATGTTCAAGTATGATTTACTGATTCTAGCATGATTTATCATAGTTTACCATGATTTTACCATAGTTTACCATGATTTACCACGTTTTACCATAGTTTACCATGATTTACTATAGTATACCACGATTTACCATGTTCAAGTATGATTTACTGATTCTAGCATGATTTAGCATAGTTTACCATGATTTACCATGATTTACCATAGTTTACCATGATTTACTATAGTATACCATGATTTACCATAAGTATGATTTACTGATTCTAGCATGATTTATCATAGATTACCATGATTTACCATAGTTTACCATGATTTACCACGATTTACCATAGTTTACCATGATTTACTATAGTATACCACGATTTACCATGTTCAAGTATGATTTACTGATTCTAGCATGATTTATCATAGTTTACCATGATTTTACCATAGTTTACCATGATTTACCACGTTTTACCATAGTTTACCATGATTTACTATAGTATACCATGATTTACCATGTTCAAGTATGATTTACTGATTCTAGCATGATTTATCATAGTTTACCATGATTTACCATAGTTTACCATGATTTACCACGATTTACCATAGTTTACCATGATTTACTATAGTATACCATGATTTACCATGTTCAAGTATGATTTACTGATTCTAGCATGATTTACCATAGTTTACCATGATTTACCATAGTTTACCATTATTTACCACGATTTACCATAGTTTACCATGATTTACTATAGTATACCATGATTTACCATGTTCAAGTATGATTTACTGATTCTAGCATGATTTATCATAGTTTACCATGATTTACCATAGTTTACCATGATTTACCACGATTTAATATAGTTTACTATGATTTACTATAGTATACCATGATTTACCATGTTCAAGTATGATTTACTGATTGTAGCATAGATAGATAAGGTTTGAAGATAGATAGATAGATAGATAGATAGATAGATAGATAGATAGATAGATAGATAGATAGATAGATAGATAGATAGATAGATAGATAGATAGATAGATAGATAGATAGATAGATAGATAGATAGATAGATAGATAGAAAAGGTTTGAAGATAGATAGATGGATGGATGGATGGATGGATGGATGGATGGATGGATGGATGGATGGATGGATGGATGGATGGATGGATGGATGGATGGATGGATGGATGGATGGATGGATGGATGGATGGATGGATGGATGGATGGATGGATGGATGGATGGATGGATGGATGGATGGATGGATAGATAGATAGATAGATAGATAGATAGATAGATAGATAGATAGATAGATAGATAGAAAAGGTTTGAAGATAGATAGATAGATAGATAGATAGATAGATAGATAGATAGATAGATAGATAGATAGAAAAGGTTTGAAGATAGATAGATAGATAGATAGATAGATAGATAGATAGATAGATAGATAGATAGATAGATAGAAAAGGTTTGAAGATAGATAGATAGATAGATAGATAGATAGATAGATAGATAGATAGATAGATAGATAGATAGATAGATAGATAGATAGATAGATAGATAGATAGATAGATAGATAGAAAGGGTTTGAAGATAGATAGATAGATAGATAGATAGATAGATAGATAGATAGATAGATAGATAGATAGATAGATAGATAGATAGATAGATAGATAGATAGAAAAGGTTTGAAGATAGATAGATAGATAGATAGATAGATAGATAGATAGATAGATAGATAGATAGATAGATAGATAGAGGTTTGAAGATAGATAGATAGATAGATAGATAGATAGATAGATAGATAGATAGATAGATAGATAGATAGATAGATAGATAGATAGATAGATAGATAGATAGATAGATAGATAGATAGATAGATAGATAGATAGATAGATAGATAGAAAGGTTTGAAGATAGATAGATAGAT
Organism: Scardinius erythrophthalmus; assembly: GCF_964197995.2. Lineage (NCBI taxonomy): Eukaryota > Metazoa > Chordata > Actinopteri > Cypriniformes > Leuciscidae > Scardinius > Scardinius erythrophthalmus. The sequence goes on along the minus strand of NC_138241.1, from coordinate 7,844,874 downwards.
AGATAGATAGATAGATAGATAGATAGATAGATAGATAGATAGATAGATAGATAGATAGATAGATAGATAGATAGATAGATAGATTAGTTATTAGTTAGAAAGAACATAGATAGCTTAAAGCTTAATTGAGTATCAATGGCTTCTAGCAGTTTACATTAAACATAGTTCAAACAGACATGGACTTTTGGTCAATGAAAGTCTATAGGATTTTTATGATTTTTAATATTAATTTTTAAGAAAACCATAACTCAAATCAGTCTGAAAAGATATAGCACACCAAGTCAGAACAGTATGAAGGTCTGACCCGAGTTTGGAGTATGTAGCTTGAACGGTCTAGGAGGAGTTAGTGTCTAAAAATTTGCGGTCAGAAAAATAAGAAGAAGAAGAAGAAGAAGAAGAAGAATAAGTTTAAATAGGATTTCAGTAAGTTGGCTTTCTCAAGCCAACTTAATAATAATTAAAGCTGCAAGCAGCGATGAAAGGGCCCTCGCACCCCTGCCATCAACACTCGGTGGCTTTAGGAAGACAGAGCATGGTTGGGAAATGTACATTTAAGGAGGTATATATAGTAAGAGTATGTCAAAGTCACTTACAAAATGTTTTGTATAATGGTGATAATAGCATGCTTCATGACTCAGCTAAGTGTTGCTAGCATGTTTAGTCTGTTCCTAGCATGCTTAGTACACAATAATTATGTGGTTAGTACTGCATTACTGTGTTAACCATGTCAGTTTCTGTTGCCAGTAGGTGGCGTTATGACTATAACTGAATATGAGCATGGATGTGTGTTCAGGACAGAACTCTTATCAAACGTGTGAAGTTTGGTGCAAATTGGACATTGCCTTCTTGAGTAACAACAAAGTCATGTTTCATTGAATTAGCATTCTTTAGCACTTAGCTAAGCATTGTTAGCATGTTTTAACATGTTTCTAGCATGTTTAGAACTCAATGGCATTTTTAACATGTTGCTAGAACGGCATCAACGTGTTAAACATGTCACTTCCTGTTGCCAGTAGGTGGCGCTATTACTATAACTGAACATTCTCATGTAGATGTGTTCAGGCCATGACTCTTATCAAAAGTGTGAAGTTTGGGGCAGATTGGACATTCCATGCCTGAGTTACAACAAATTCCTATTTAATTGCAATAATAGCATGCTTTAGCACTTAGCTAAGAGTTTGCTAGCATGTTTTAGCATGTTTCTAGTATGTTGTTAGCATGTTTAACACTTGCTGGCACTTTTTTATATGTTATTAGGAGTCCATAACAGTGTTAAACATGTCACTTCCTGTTGCCAGCAGGTGGCGCTATTACTATAACTGAATATTCTCATGTAGATGTGTTCAGGCCATGACTCTTATCAAACGTGTGAAGTTTGGGGCAGATTGGACATTCCATGCCTGTGTTACAGCAAATTCCTATTTAATTGCAGCAATAGCATGCTTTAGCACTTAGCTAAGTGTTTGCTAGCATGTTTTAGCATGTTTCTAGTATGTTGTTAGCATGTTTAGCACTTGCTGGCACTTTTTTATATGTTTTTATATGTCCACAACAGTGTTTAACATGTCACTTCCTGTTGCCAGCAGGTGGCACTATGACTGTAACTGAATATGAGCATGGTCATGTGTTCAGGACAGAACGTTTATTAAAAGTGTGAAGTTTGGCGCAGATTGGACATTGCCTTCTTGAGTAACAACAAGATCCTGTTTCATTGAATTAGCATGCTTTAGCACTTAGCTAAGTATTGCTAGCATGTTTTAACATGTTTCCAGCATGTTTAGAAGTCAATGGCATTTTTAACATGTTGCTAGAATGGCATCAACGTGTTAAACATGACACTTCCTGTTATAAGTAGGTGGCGCTATTACTATAACTGAATATTCTCATGTAGATGTGTTCAGGACAGAACGCTTATCAAAAGTGTGAAGTTTGGGGCAGATTGGACATTCCATGCCTGAGTTACAGCAAATTCCTATTTAATTGCAATAATAGCATGCTTTAGCACTTAGCTAAGAGTTTGCTAGCATGTTTTAGCATGCTTCTAGTATGTTGTTAGCATGTTTAGCACTTGCTGGCACTTTTTTATATGTTATTAGGAGTCCATAACAGTGTTAAACATGTCGCTTCCTGTTGCCAGCAGGTGGCGCTATGACTATAACTGAATATGAGCATGGTCATGTGTTCAGGACAGAACTCTTATCAAACGTGTGAAGTTTGGGGCAGATTGGACATTCCATGCCTGAGTTACAGCAACTTCCTGTTTCATGGCGAAACATCAAAATTTGTCAGGCCGCCGAGGACCCGCCCTTCGACGAAAACTCAAGATCTTCGCAATTTAACGTCGCAAAGGCCTTAAGATTACACTCACCAAATTTGAAGATGATCAGATTAAAACTGTAGGAGGAGTTCGTTAAAGTACGAGGCCTGAAAATGGCAAAAACTGCACAAAAATCTGAGAGGAAGTTGAAAATGGCTGACTTCCTGTTGTGTTTAGGGCTATGCTCCAAGAGACTTTTTTGTAGGTATTAGGTCATTACATGTATGTACCGAATTCCGTGCACGTACGTGGAACGTTGCGGGAGGCGCACTCCGTTGAACTTTTATAGGTGGCGCTATCGAGCCGTTTTGCCCCGTCCAATTCTGAAACCTATATCAGATGTAAATTTTCGCCAGTTCTGACGCGTGTGCAAAGTTTCGTGAGTTTTCGCGCATGTTTAGGCCCTCAAAAATGCAATTCAATGCGGAGAAGAAGAAGAAGAATAATAAATATAGCTGCGAGCAGCGATTACGGGCCCAAGCCGGTGGCACCGCAACCCCGGTGCCTTTAGTTACCTAAAGGCACCGGGGTGGCGGTACCACCGGCTTGGGCCCTTCATCGCTGCTCGCAGCTATATTATATATATATATATATATATATATATATATATATATATATATATATATATATATATATTATTGTTTAAAAGTTTGGGGTCAGTAAGATTTTTAATGTTTTTAGGAGAAGTCTCTTCTGCTCACCAAAGCTGCATTTATTGATTAAAAATACAAACAAAAACAGTAATATTGTGAAATATTATTCCAATTTAAAACAGCTGTTTTCAATTTTTAAATATTTTACATAGTAATTCATTTCTGTGATCAAAGTTGAGTTTTCAGCATCATTACTCCAGTCTTCAGTGTCACATGATCCTTCAGAAATCATACTAATATGATGATTGATGCTCAATAAATATTGATTATTATTTTCAATGTTGAAAACAGTTGTGTACAGATTTTTTTTTTCAAAATGCTTTGATGAATGTAAAGTTCAAAAGAACAGCATATATTTCAAATATATATATTTTTAACATTATAAATGTCTTTACTGTAACTGTTGATCAGTTTAACTCATCCTTCATAAATAAAAGTACTGATTTATTTTATTTATTTCCCCCAAAAATAAAATTTTAATTATTAGCCTACTAACCCAAAACTTTTGAGCGGTAGTGTTTAACGTTACAAAAGCTTTAGATTTCAGATAAATGCTGTTCTTTTGAACTTTCTATTCATCAAAGACTGTACACAACTGTTTTCGACATTTAAAATAATAATGAATGTTTCTTGAGTTTTAATCATCATATTAGAATAATTTCTGAAGGATCATGTGACAGTGACGACTGGAGTAATGATGCTGAAAACTCAGCTTTTATCACAGGAATAAATAACAGTTTAAAATATATTAAAATAGAAAGCAGCTGTTTTAAATTGGAATAATATTTTACAATATTACTGTTTTTGTTTGTATTTTTAATCAAATAAATGCAGCCTTGGTGAGCAGAAGAAACTTCTCTGTTATGTGCGCGCCACAGACTGCACGCACGTCCGCTTAGAGTTCCGCCTTTTGCCTTCCGTCAATATTACGTCATTAGAAAAATATTTTTTTAGAGAATTGATTTTTTGACATTTGTGAATCGATTCAGAATCGTCCACGTCCGCATCGCGATGCATCTAAGAATAAATTTTTTCTCCCACCCCTAGATTTCATACAACAGGTTAATAAACAGTTACAATTAAGTCACTTACATTTTAGATTCAATGTTGACTGTTTTTGTTCTGTTTCAGCAGTGAAAATAGTTAAACAAAGATCACGGCAGAACCATCACGTGTTTTCTCATAACTGAACGATTCAGCATTTTTAACGAATCGGTTGACTCAAAGATTGAATGATCAATCTATAAACATCTGTCTTAATCATGATCGACTCATTCGAACGAATCGTTTGAACGAATGAATCAATGACTCGCTTATTAAGATGGATGCCTGGCGACACCTAATGGCGGTTTAGTGTTGTTTAAAAGCATCATTCTTTCCCACATGTGTGTGATTTGTGTGTGCAACATTATCATTATTTTTCTTACACTATTATATTAGCGATTTAAAAGCACCCACTCGTGTCACACGTCGATTAACCGGTGGGAAAATATCCTCAGACACATACCTAATACATGTATATTTAAATACAATATTGGCCTACCTGGTAAAAAGTTTTATATACTATTTTGATGTCCTTTTGGACACAAGAGGGCAGTATAGCCCTATGTTTGCTTTTTTGTTGAACCAAATAGCACTAAATAGCCTGTTTTAACTTTTTCATTCTTCTTGAATTGCAAAAACAGAATAAAATGGGTTTAGTTGTGATATTTGTATACTTTTATATAGAAATAAATGGTATATAATTACATTTTTAGAAGATTTTTAGTGTTTCCTTTTTGGACATTATTTAATCCCTCGCCATAGCAAAAACGTTTGAGATATTTATTATCCATTCACAATTTAGCATATTTAATGTAGTTTCATCATGTTGAAAAAGTTTGGTACGAATAAAATAAATAGTTTAAGAGGAGTGGCAAAAAATTCAGAGGCTGATTTTGCAAAAAAATCCACATTCAGACCAAAATATCTGACTTCCTGATGGCCAGAGCTATTGAATGTAAATTAGAAAGTTGTCCGGCTTGATGAGAACAATATACAAACTATTTTTTCTTTACTGTAGTTAAAACTAACCCCCCCACTTTTGTCAAAAGCATGTTGAAAGTGACACACTTCCTGCTGCCAGTTGGTGGCGCTATAACTTTGACTCACAATAGCTACATCCATCTGATCGGCCTCTTACCACGAACACACTGCTGAAGTTTCATCAAGATCAGTTAATGTATGCAGAAGTTATTCCACTTCCGTGTTTCTCTTTTCTCGCCATAAATTCGATTCCTCGCCACAGCCAAACCGTTCGAGATATCAAAAATCCGTCCGCAATTTAGCATCCTCAAAGTCTTGACTACATGCACATCGAGTTTGAAGGGGACACAGTGAATTTTCTAGGAGGAGTATTTCACATTCCACAGCAAGTGTTTTCCAAACAACCCATAATAGCCGACTTCCTGTTGGGCTGGCGTAAAACTTGACCGGGGTAAAGTTGTTCGGCCCGATGAGATCTATATGTGTACCGAGTTTCATATTAATTCATGCGAGCGTGTTTGATATATGGATCAAGTTTTAAAACCCCGTTCAAGGGGGCGCTGTTGAGCCCCCCTGCCACGCCCGGGTACCAGCTTCAGCCCGGCCCTGATGGCCGTGGGTTCTGACCTGTGTGCAAAGTTTCAAGAGTTTTTGAGCACGTTAAGGACCCCAAAAGCCCCTGAAACCTTGATTAACAATATAAAAGCAATAGTCAACCCCCCCCCCTCACACACACACAGACACAGAGAGAGGGAGAGAAAATTCTTCAGAAAATCCACATTCAAACCAAAATATCTCTCTTCCTGTTGGTCAGAGATGGTTCATGTAAATTAGAAAGTTGTCCGTCTTGATGAGAACAATACACATACCAAGTTTTGTTGCTGTTGATAAAACTAACCCCCCCACTTATGACTAAAGGTGGCGCTACTGAGCCCCTCACAACGCCCGTTTCTGAAACTTTGCACATGTCTACTGGATAATAAATGTGATGTGTCTGTCGAGTTTCATGCAATTTCAAGTATGTTAAGAGTCTCAAAAGCATAAAAAAAGAATATTAAAGTTTGATGCATTGCCACGGCAACAGTATCTAAGATATCAATAATCCTTTCACAGGTTTACATCTGCCGTGTGTCTACATTATACACATAAAGTTTGAAGCAAATCTGGTAAAAATAAGACAGTGATTTCAAAGCATTTTAATAGTGATGTACTTCCTGCTGCCTGTTGGTGGCGCTATATCTTTGACTCACAATAGTCACATCTGTGCGATCGGCCTCTTACAACGAACACACTGCTGAAGTTTCATCAAGATCAGTTAATGTATGCAGAAGTTATAACACACTTCCTGTTTCATTTTTTCGCCATAAATTCGTTTCCTCGCCACGGCCAAACCGTTCGAGATATCAAAAATCCGTCCGCAATTTAGCATCCTCAATGTCTTGACTTCATGCACACCGAGTTTGGAGGCGAATCGATGAATTCCCTAGGAGGAGTACATTAAATTCCACAGCATGCGTTTCCAAACAACCCTAAATAGCCGACTTCCTGTTGGGCTGGCGTAAAACTTAGAGCACGAAAGTTGTTCGGCCCGATGATATCTATATGTGTACCGAGTTTCATATTATTACATGCAAGCGTGTCTGATTTATGGACAAGTGTTTGGATCCCGTTCCAGGGGGCGCTGTCGAGCCCCCCTGCCACGCCCGGGTACCAGCTTCAGTCCGGCCCTGATGGCCGCGGGTTCTGACCTGTGTGCAAAATTTCAAGAGTTTTCGAGCATGTTAAGGGCCCCAAAAGTGGCCGAAAGGTTGACAAAATAATAATAATAATAATAATAATAATAATAATAATAATCCTACCGAAAACAATAGGGCCTTCGCCCCTTCAGGGCTTGGGCCCTAAATATAGCTGCGAGCAGCGATTACGGGCCCAAGCCGGTGGCACCGCAACCCCGGTGCCTTTAGTTACCTAAAGGCACCGGGGTGGCGGTACCGCCGGCTTTGGCCCTCCATCGCTGCTCGCAGCTATATTTATATATATATATATATATATATATATATATATATATATATATATATACATACATACATACACACACATACATATATATATATATATTTATATATATATATATATTATTGTTCAAAAGTTTGGGGTCAGTAAGATTTTTAATGTTTTTAGGAGAAGTCTCTTCTGCTCACCAAGGCTGCATTTATTGATTAAAAATACAAACAAAAACAGTAATATTGTGAAATATTATTCCAATTTAAAACAGCTGTTTTCAATTTTTAAATATTTTACATAGTAATTCATTTCTGTGATCAAAGTTGAGTTTTCAGCATCATTACTCCAGTCTTCAGTGTCACATGATCCTTCAGAAATCATACTAATATGATGATTGATGCTCAATAAATATTGATTATTATTTTCAATGTTGAAAACAGTTGTGTACAGATTTTTTTTTTTCAAAATGCTTTGATGAATGTAAAGTTCAAAAGAACAGCATATATTTCAAATATATATATTTTTAACATTATAAATGTCTTTACTGTAACTGTTGATCAGTTTAACTCATCCTTCATAAATAAAAGTACTGATTTATTTTATTTATTTCCCCAAAAAATAAAATTTTAATTATTACTAACCCAAAACTTTTGAGCGGTAGTGTTTAACGTTACAAAAGCTTTAGATTTCAGATAAATGCTGTTCTTTTGAACTTTCTATTCATCAAAGACTGTACACAACTGTTTTCGACATTTAAAATAATAATGAATGTTTCTTGAGTATCAATCATCATATTAGAATAATTTCTGAAGGATCATGTGACAGTGACGACAGGAGTAATGATTCTGAAAACTCAGCTTTGATCACAGGAATAAATAACAGTTTAAAATATATTAAAATAGAAAGCAGCTGTTTTAAATTGAAATAATATTTTACAATATTACTGTTTTTGTTTGTATTTTTAATCAAATAAATGCAGCCTTGGTGAGCAGAAGAAACTTCTCTGTTATGTGCGCGCCACAGACTGCACGCACGTCCGCTTAGAGTTCCGCCTTTTGCCTTCTGTCAATATTACGTTATTAGAAAAATATTTTTTTAGAGAATCGATTTTTTGACATTTGTGAATCGATTCATAATCGTCCACGTCCGCATCGCGATGCATCTAAGAATAAATTTTTTCTCCCACCCCTAGATTTCATACAACAGGTTAATAAACAGTTACAATTAAGTCACTTACATTTTAGATGCAATGTTGACTGTTTTTGTTCTGTTTCAGCAGCGAAAAAAGTTAAACAAAGATCACGGCAGAACCATCACGCATCACGTGTTTTCTCATAACTGAACGACTCAGCATTTTTAACGAATCGGTTGACTCAAAGATTGAATGATCAATCCATAAACATCTGTCTTAATCATGATCGACTCATTCGAACAAATCGTTTGAACGAATGAATCAATGACTCGCTTATTAAGATGGATGCCTGGCAACACCTAATGGCGGTTTAGTGTTGTTTAAAAGCATCATTTTTTCCCACATGTGTGTGATTTGTGTGTGCAACATTATCATTATTTTTCTTACACTATTATATTAGCGATTTAAAAGCACCCACTCGTGTCACACGTCGATTAACCGGTGGGAAAATATCCTCAGACACATACCTAATACATGTATATTTAAATACAATATTGGCCTACCTGGTAAAAAGTTTTATATACTATTTTGATGTCCTTTTGGACACAAGAGGGCAGTATAGCCCTATGTTTGCTTTTTTTGTTGAACCAAATAGCAATAAATAGCCTGTTTTAACTTTTTCATTCTTCTTGAATTGCAAAAACAGAATAAAATGGGTTTAGTTGTGATATTTGTATACTTTTATATAGAAATAAATGGTATATAATTACATTTTTAGAAGATTTTTAGTGTTTCCTTTTTGGACATTATTTAATCCCTCGCCATAGCAAAACCGTTTGAGATATTTATTATCCATTCACAATTTAGCATATTTAATGTAGTTTCATCATGTTGAAAAAGTTTGGTACGAATAAAATAAATAGTTTAAGAGGAGTGGCTAAAAATTCAGAGGCTGATTTTGCAAAAAAATTCACATTCAGACCAAAATATCTGACTTCCTGATGGCCAGAGCTATTGAATGTAAATTAGAAAGTTGTCCGGCTTGATGAGATCAATATACAAACTGTTTTTGCTTTACTGTAGTTAAAACTAACCCCCCCACTTTTGTCAAAAGCATGTTGAAAGTGACACACTTCCTGCTGCCAGTTGGTGGCGCTATAACTTTGACTCACAATAGCTACATCCATCTGATCGGCCTCTTACCACGAACACACTGCTGAAGTTTCATCAAGATCAGTTAATGTATGCAGAAGTTATTCCACTTCCGTGTTTCTCTTTTCTCGCCATAAATTCGATTCCTCGCCACAGCCAAACCGTTCGAGATATCAAAAATCCGTCCACAATTTAGCATCCTCAAAGTCTTGACTACATGCACACCGAGTTTGAAGGGGACACGGTGAATTTTCTAGGAGGAGTATTTCACATTCCACAGCAAGCGTTTTCCAAACAACCCATAATAGCCGACTTCCTGTTGGGCTGGCGTAAAACTTGACTGGGGTAAAGTTGTTCGGCCCGATGAGATCTATATGTGTACCGAGTTTCATATTAATTCATGCGAGCGTGTTTGATATATGGATCAAGTTTTAGAACCCCGTTCAAGGGGGCGCTGTTGAGCCCCCCAGCCACGCCCGGGTACCAGCTTCAGCCCGGCCCTGATGGCCGTGGGTTCTGACCTGTGTGCAAAGTTTCAAGAGTTTTTGAGCACGTTAAGGACCCCAAAAGCCCCTGAAACCTTGATTAACAATATAAAAGCAATAGTCAAATCCCCCCCTCCCCTCACACACACACAGACACAGAGAGAGGGAGAGAAAATTCTTCAGAAAATCCACATTCAAACCAAAATATCTCTCTTCCTGTTGGTCGGAGATGGTTCATGTAAATTAGAAAGTTGTCCGTCTTGATGAGAACAAAACACATACCAAGTTTTGTTGCTGTTGATAAAACTAACCCCCCCACTTATGACTAAAGGTGGCGCTACTGAGCCCCTCACCACGCCCGTTTCTGAAACTTTGCACATGTCTGCTGGATAATAAATGTGATGTGTCTGTCGAGTTTCATGCAATTTCAAGTATGTTAAGAGTCTCAAAAGCATAAAAAAAGAATATTAAAGTTTGATGCGTTGCCACGGCAACAGTATCTAAGATATCAATAATCCTTTCACAGGTTTACATCTGCCGTGTGTCTACATTGTACACAAAGTTTGAAGCAAATCTGGTAAAAATAAGACAGTGATTTCAAAGCATTTTAATAGTGATGTACTTCCTGCTGCCTGTTGGTGGCGCTATAACTTTGACTCACAATAGTCACATCTGTGCGATCGGCCTCTTACAACGAGCACACTGCTGAAGTTTCATCAAGATCAGTTAATGTATGCAGAAGTTATAACACACTTCCTGTTTCATTTTTTCGCCATAAATTCGTTTCCTCGCCACGGCCAAACCGCTCGAGATATCAAAAATCCGTCCGCAATTTAGCATCCTCAATGTCTTGACTTCATGCACACCGAGTTTGGAGGCGAATCGATGAATTCCCTAGGAGGAGTACATTAAATTCCACAGCATGCGTTTCCAAACAACCCTAAATAGCCGACTTCCTGTTGGGCTGGCGTAAAACTTAGAGCACGAAAGTTGTTCGGCCCGATGAGATCTATATGTGTACCGAGTTTCATATTATTACATGCAAGCGTGTCTGATTTATGGACAAGTGTTCGGATCCCGTTCCAGGGGGCGCTGTCGAGCCCCTCTGCCACGCCCGGGTACCAGCTTCAGTCCGGCCCTGATGGCCGCGGGTTCTGACCTGTGTGCAAAATTTCAAGAGTTTTCGAGCATGTTAAGGGCCCCAAAAGTGGCCGAAAGGTTGACAAAATAATAATAATAATAATAATAATAATAATAATAATAATAATCCTACCGAAAACAATAGGGCCTTCGCCCTTTCAGGGCTTGGGCCCTAAATATAGCTGCGAGCAGCGATTACGGGCCCAAGCCAGTGGCACCGCAACCCCGGTGCCTTTAGTTACCTAAAGGCACCGGGGTGGCGGTACCGCCGGCTTTGGCCCTCCATCGCTGCTCGCAGCTATATTTATATATATATATATACATACATACATACTCACACATACATATATATGTATATATATATATATATATATATATATATATATATATATATATATATTATTGTTCAAAAGTTTGGGGTCAGTAAGATTTTTAATGTTTTTAGGAGAAGGCTCTTCTGCTCACCAAGGCTGCATTTATTGATTAAAAATACAAACAAAAACAGTAATATTGTGAAATATTATTCCAATTTAAAACAGCTGTTTTAAATTTTTAAATATTTTACATAGTAATTCATTTCTGTGATCAAAGTTGAGTTTTCAGCATCATTACTCCAGTCTTCAGTGTCACATGATCCTTCAGAAATCATACTAATATGATGATTGATGCTCAATAAATATTCATTATTATTTTCAATGTTGAAAACAGTTGTGTACAGATTTTTTTTTTTCAAAATGCTTTGATGAATGTAAAGTTCAAAAGAACAGCATATATTTCAAATATATATATTTTTAACATTATAAATGTCTTTACTGTAACTGTTGATCAGTTTAACTCATCCTTCATAAATAAAAGTACTGATTTATTGTATTTATTTACCCCAAAAATAAAATTTTAATTATTACTAACCCAAAACTTTTGAGCGGTAGTGTTTAACGTTACAAAAGCTTTAGCTTTCAGATAAATGCTGTTCTTTTGAACTTTCTATTCATCAAAGACTGTACACAACTGTTTTCGACATTTAAAATAATAATGAATGTTTCTTGAGTATCAATCATCATATTAGAATAATTTCTGAAGGATCATGTGACAGTGACGACTGGAGTAATGATGCTGAAAACTCAGCTTTGATCACAGGAATAAATAACAGTTTAAAATATATTAAAATAGAAAGCAGCTGTTTTAAATTGGAATAATATTTTACAATATTACTGTTTTTGTTTGTATTTTTAATCAAATAAATGCAGCCTTGGTGAGCAGAAGAAACTTCTCTGTTATGTGCGCGCCACAGACTGCACGCACGTCCGCTTAGAGTTCCGCCTTTTGCCTTCCGTCAATATTACGTTATTAGAAAAATATTTTTTTAGAGAATCGATTTTTTGACATTTGTGAATCGATTCAGAATCGTCCACGTCCACATCGCGATGCATCTAAGAATACATTTTTTCTCCCACCCCTAGATTTCATACAACAGGTTAATAAACAGTTACAATTAAGTCACTTACATTTTAGATGCAATGTTGACTGTTTTTGTTCTGTTTCAGCAGCAAAAATAGTTAAACAAAGATCACGGCAGAACCATCACGCATCACGTGTTTTCTCATAACTGAACGATTCAGCATTTTTAACGAATCGGTTGACTCAAAGATTGAATGATCAATCCATAAACATCTGTCTTAATCATGATCGACTCATTCGAACAAATCGTTTGAACGAATGAATCAATGACTCGCTTATTAAGATGGATGCCTGGCGACACCTAATGGCGGTTTAGTGTTGTTTAAAAGCATCATTCTTTCCCACATGTGTGTGATTTGTGTGTGCAACATTATCATTATTTTTCTTACACTATTATATTAGCGATTTAAAAGCACCCACTCGTGTCACACGTCGATTAACCGGTGGGAAAATATCCTCAGACACATACCTAATACATGTATATTTAAATACAATATTGGCCTACCTGGTAAAAAGTTTTATATACTATTTTGATGTCCTTTTGGACACAAGAGGGCAGTATACTGCCGTGCAAAGGCAAAAGACCGTAACTTCGTTTTTGGTCGAAAATGAGTTATTTATATTTTTGGCACATTCACGACCTTCTTTATCATGTGGATAAGTATCTTGAATAAATTCCGTTTATTTTTCGAGAAAATAATGATTTGTCTTAACAGTAACTTCCAAAAGCCCATGAGAAACCAAGGCAGAACACCGTAACATCAGTTACCGCTCTTTGGCTTTGTTTTGGAACGCTCAAATTACGAGTTACGGTGCTCTGCCTTTGTTTAGCCGCGCGTCAATATGAAGTTACGGTGCCGGTGATTAATCAAATAATGCTACCTACCAGATTGTAAGGTTATCTGCCTTTGTTTTAATGTCCATTAAAATTAAAATTACGGTGTATCCTGTGTACTTTGTACAGCTGCCATCAGTCGCTCTAACTTCTGATGTCCTCAGAGCGGTCAGAACATTTAGTATGGTCTGCTCCATCGACAAACGTGCGATTACGATCGCGAATGATTATGCAGAGTTGACAGAAAAACGCTACACATTGCCGTATCAGATGAATACAACCATGAATTAAAGCTCGCAAACTAGCTGGCAGAGTGCCAAAACTTCGCCTTCAGCCCCGCCCTAAACGCGGTCGAGTCAACGCTGGACTAATAGGAGGTATTTTGTCATGTCAAATGTATTAAAAATGCCTTCAGAATGCAACCAAAGCACAGGATAGCAATAAGTAGATGGCTATAAATAATTGTAAATCATACAAAATAAATGCCATGATCACTAGATTTTATACAGGTGTGTACTATAATGATTTTGTTAATGGTGATCAGCAACTAAATATTGATAATGTGGAAGTTACGGCCTTTTGCCTTGGTATGACCTCTCACTTTTTGCTGACAATACAAAGGCAGAGTACAGTAACTTTAAAATAGTGGTCAAAAGTCAAGTTTGAGCTCAAGATTTTTTTATGTATATAATTTCCATTACTAAAACATCTATTTGCCAAATTTCCAGTGTCCTACCTATAATTAATTAAGCGGGACAACTAAAAATCTTTAAAGTCATTTTTCTCAGTTCCACACTCTAGCGACTTAAGGTCTTTTGCCTTTGTAGGGCAGCATAGCCCTATGTTTGCTTTTTTGTTGAACCAAATAGCACTAAATAGCCTGTTTTAACTTTTTCATTCTTCTTGAATTGCAAAAACAGAATAAAATGGGTTTAGTTGTGATATTTGTATACTTTTATATAGAAATAAATGGTATATAATTACATTTTTAGAAGATTTTTAGTGTTTCCTTTTTGGACATTATTTAATCCCTTGCCATAGCAAAACCGTTTGAGATATTTATTATCCATTCACAATTTAGCATATTTAATGTAGTTTCATCATGTTGAAAAAGTTTGGTACGAATAAAATAAATAGTTTAAGAGGAGTGGCTAAAAATTCAGAGGCTGATTTTGCAAAAAAATCCACATTCAGACCAAAATATCTGACTTCCTGATGGCCAGAGCTATTGAATGTAAATTAGAAAGTTGTCCGGCTTGATGAGAACAATATACAAACTATTTTTTCTTTACTGTAGTTAAAACTAACCCCCCCACTTTTGTCAAAAGCATGTTGAAAGTGACACACTTCCTGCTGCCAGTTGGTGGCGCTATAACTTTGACTCACAATAGCTACATCCATCTGATCGGCCTCTTACCACGAACACACTGCTGAAGTTTCATCAAGATCAGTTAATGTATGCAGAAGTTATTCCACTTCCGTGTTTCTCTTTTCTCGCCATAAATTCGATTCCTCGCCACAGCCAAACCGTTCGAGATATCAAAAATCCGTCCGCAATTTAGCATCCTCAAAGTCTTGACTACATGCACACCGAGTTTGAAGGGGACACGGTGAATTTTCTAGGAGGAGTATTTCACATTCCACAGCAAGCGTTTTCCAAACAACCCATAATAGCCGACTTCCTGTTGGGCTGGCGTAAAACTTGACGGGGGTAAAGTTGTTCGGCCCGATGAGATCTATATGTGTACCGAGTTTCATATTAATTCATGCGAGCGTGTTTGATATATGGATCAAGTTTTAGAACCCCGTTCAAGGGGGCGCTGTTGAGCCCCCCAGCCACGCCCGGGTACCAGCTTCAGCCCGGCCCTGATGGCCGTGGGTTCTGACCTGTGTGCAAAGTTTCAAGAGTTTTTGAGCATGTTAAGGACCCCAAAAGCCCCTGAAACCTTGATTAACAATATAAAAGCAATAGTCAAATCCCCCCCTCCCCTCACACACACACAGACACAGAGAGAGGGAGAGAAAATTCTTCAGAAAATCCACATTCAAACCAAAATATCTCTCTTCCTGTTGGTCAGAGATGGTTCATGTAAATTAGAAAGTTGTCCGTCTTGATGAGAACAATACACATACCAAGTTTTGTTGCTGTTGATAAAACTAACCCCCCCACTTATGACTAAAGGTGGCGCTACTGAGCCCCTCACCACGCCCGTTTCTGAAACTTTGCACATGTCTACTGGATAATAAATGTGATGTGTCTGTCGAGTTTCATGCAATTTCAAGTATGTTAAGAGTCTCAAAAGCATAAAAAAAGAATATTAAAGTTTGATGCGTTGCCACGGCAACAGTATCTAAGATATCAATAATCCTTTCACAGGTTTACATCTGCCGTGTGTCTACATTGTACACATAAAGTTTGAAGCAAATCTGGTCAAAATAAGACAGTGATTTCAAAGCATTTTAATAGTGATGTACTTCCTGCTGCCTGTTGGTGGCGCCATAACTTTGACTCACAATAGTCACATCTGTGCGATCGGCCTCTTACAACGAGCACACTGCTGAAGTTTCATCAAGATCAGTTAATGTATGCAGAAGTTATAACACACTTCCTGTTTCATTTTTTCGCCATAAATTCGTTTCCTCGCCACGGCCAAACCGCTCGAGATATCAAAAATCCGTCCGCAATTTAGCATCCTCAATGTCTTGACTTCATGCACACCGAGTTTGGAGGCGAATCGATGAATTCCCTAGGAGGAGTACATTAAATTCCACAGCATGCGTTTCCAAACAACCCTAAATAGCCGACTTCCTGTTGGGCTGGCGTAAAACTTAGAGCACGAAAGTTGTTCGGCCCGATGAGATATATATGTGTACCGAGTTTCATATTATTACATGCAAGCGTGTCTGATTTATGGACAAGTGTTCGGATCCTGTTCAAGGGGGCGCTGTCGAGCCCCTCTGCCACGCCCGGGTACCAGCTTCAGTCCGGCCCTGATGGCCGCGGGTTCTGACGTGTGTGCAAAATTTCAAGAGTTTTCGAGCATGTTAAGGGCCCCAAAAGTGGCCGAAAGGTTGACAAAATAATAATAATAATAATAATAATAATAATAATAATAATCCTACCGAAAACAATAGGGCCTTCGCCCTTTCAGGGCTTGGGCCCTAATAATAATAATAATAAACAGAGCAATTCCAAGAGGGTCCTCACACCATCGGTGCTCGGGCCCTAATAATAAACAGAGCAATTCCAAGAGGGTCCTCACACCATCGGTGCTCGGGCCCTAATAATAATAATAATAAACAGAGCAATTCCAAGAGGGTCCTCACACCATCGGTGCTCGGGCCCTAATAATCCTAACGAAAACAATAGGGCCTTCGCCCTTTCAGGGCTTGGGCCCTAATAAATAATCCTACCGGAAACAATAGGGCCTTCGCCCTTTCAGGGCTTGGGCCCTAATCCTAATGAAAACAATAGGGCCTTCGCCCTTTCAGGGCTTGGGCCCTTATTAAAAATAAAATATTATTTGCAAATAGTTACAATTATTTCACTAATACAATAAGCCTTTCTTTTTCTTTATTCCCTTAAATCGCTTTTATAATTAATCAATTCCTTTAAATAAAAATACCCAATTTTAGTTTGGGCTAAAGCCCCGAATATCCACTGACCTTAGAACTGCCCCTGGTGAATACCATTAAAGATCTGCTACAGTGGTGACTAGTTTAGCTGAGCTAGCAGCAGAGCTAAAATCAAAACAAATTCACATTTAAATGCACGCGATTAGCACACTGCTAGCGCGATTACTGATATTTTGCTTATATTATGAGCATCTTAAATAACATAAAACAATCTGAATATGTGTCTATATGGCATCAAACAGCAAGAATCAGGGTCACAACTCCGATTGGTTTTAGAAGAATGGTATTTTGCACCATAATAGAGCTAGCACAGTCAGCATAACACTCGCATTAGTATTATCATCCTTACCGGAGATTTCTTCAGGAGCTTGCAGAGTCATGCGGCTTAACTCTCTCTCACAACTTTCAACCTAATGGACACACAATATTTCAATATTTGGTACGAGATTTTTCTTTGAATTTCTATCCCTCAGAGGATATTTCCATACCAGTCCTTGATGCTTTCTGGCAACGTCTCCACCGGAGGAAAGGTGTGTTGTTTATTATTAGAAAATTCGCTGGGGTGTACGTGCCAATCTCTGGCGGAGTAGAGGGTTGCACTCCAGTAACCTTGTGCGGGTTACATGTACATATATTACATTTCCATATGGGTCCATTTAACTACACCAAGGGCCTCATTTATAACCGTTGCGTACGCACAAAACAGGGCCTGAAAGAGGCGTACGCCAATTCCGACGAATAAGTTGTTCCCTTTCGAAAGCTACAATCGATGCTGCGCTGCTCAGCGCATTGGGAACGTCTTTAGTCGTGACCAGCTGTGAATATTGTGTGTAACACGTCGATTGAATTGACCCGGAGGTAATATAGCCTCGGTCGATGACGTCATCGGCGCGCTCCCGCGACACGAGGCTATAAATAGATGAGCCACAGGTGCATCATCAGGTCTTTTGTTTTCAGACCATTCTGTGCATGTGTACGTTGAAAAACACTCTCTCTACTCTCATCTGTTCTCAGATCTTTGTTAGGAGTTAGTTTTTGTCAGGCAGTGTGCAGAAAATTCTCATTCTCAATCTTTTTCTCTCACGTTACATCAAAGAGTTTAAAAAGCAAAAAAAGAAGAGAAATGAGTCAACAAATCAGTAAGCGTTGTGTTCCTCCATGCTCCCGTCCCATGTCTGAGCTGGATACACACGATTACTGTTTTGTTTGTTTGGGGGAAGAGCACGCGGTTTCGGCTATAGAGAAAGGCGGGTGCGAGCATTGTGACCAGCTCACAGTTAAGATGCTTCGCTCCCGTCTGAACTATTTCCAGTCCGCACCCGCATTACCATCGTGGGGCTCTCGCATGGATCTGCATGACGAGCAAGAGACGGGTCCGTCCCTTTCGCTTGCTGCGTCACCAGATCCTAACATCCTCTCTCGTGATCCCGAAGCGCGCTCCGGTGCTTCTTCGGTTCACGAGGGGGATGATATATCTCTTGGTTCTTCAGATCATAAGCAGCCAGCCTCTGAGCATTCCTCTCGCGAAAAGAAATCTGTCGAGGAATTGCTAGAGGTGGTTACTCGCGCGGTGGCCAGGTTACAGCTTGACTGGCCACGCGAACAAGAGACCCCCAAACGTAGTAAGCTAGAGGATAGGTTTCTGTCCGGTGGCAGGGGGGAGAGAACATTACATCAGTCTCTCCCCTTTTTCGAGGACCTCCATGACGAGCTGTCTAAGTCATGGAGTAAACCTTATACTTCTTGCGTTTTTGTGCCCTCGACGTCGACTTTTTCGACTATCGTGGGTGCGAAAGCGCGGGGGTATTCGGAGATGTCTCGGGTTGAAGAGACGCTAGCGAGCTATCTCTCGCCCGAAGCTGCATCTTCGATAAAGAAACCTACCCTCCCCACTAAACCTTGTCGTATAACATCATCACTAGTGGGTAAAGCTTATCAAGCTGCAGGTCAGGCTGGTGCTGCGCTGCACACTATGGCAGTGTTACAGGCATACCAGGCTGACCTGTTGAAGGATTTGAGTGTGGGCAGTACCATTGACGAGGAAGCGTTCTCTGAGCTTCGTCGAGCCACAGATCTGTCTCTCCGTGCGACCAAGCAGACGGCCCGTGCCATCGGCCGTTCAATGAGTGCTTTAGTCAGCACGGAGAGGCACCTGTGGCTGAATCTGACAGATATTAAAGAGAAAGATCGTCTGTTTCTGTTAGACTCCCCTGTTTCTCCCTCTGGTTTGTTTGGCGACTCCGTGAACACCGTAGTGACCAGATTTAAAGAGGTGAAGAAACACGAAGAAGCATTCGTTCAGTTCCTTCCTCGCCGCACTCAAGGGGAGGGGCCGTCTGCCACCCAGCCCCGCCCCGGTCCTTCAAAAGCCAGGGAGGTAAAGAAGCAGAGTGTGGCGAGTCGTGCTCCCCCGCAGAGAGACTGGAGACAGACTCGCCAGACTCAGCAGCCTCCCAAGCCAGACCTCAGGACTATCATTAACAAGAAGCGGAAGTCCTGATGTTCTGGCGCCCAATCTAGTGGGGGTAGTCCCCCGCGGGATGGGGCGCGTTCAACACCTATTCGTCCCTTCCCGCTACCCTCACAAAACCACTCCATCCCCGCCACCTCTCGTGCCTCGGGGGGCAGCGGTTTCCAGCGAAATATTAGATGTTCCGTCGTTTCCGGCTGTCATTCCGGACACGGAACATCTAATATCCCCTCAAAAGGAAGTATTAAAATTAATACCACTCTCGGAAAGTTTGGCAGCGTGGAAACTTCTGCCAGGCATTTCTGCGTGGGTATTAAGCACAGTACAGTTAGGATACAGAATCCAATTTATTCGTCGTCCTCCGCGTTTCAACGGCGTGATTTTCACTACCGTGAAACCGGAGCAGATACATGTACTGTCGCAAGAGCTGCAAACTCTTCTGAGCAAAGAGGCCATAGAACGTGTTCCTCTTCCAGAGAGGGAGTCAGGTTATTACAGCAGATACTTCCTAGTACCCAAAAAGGATGGGGGGTTGCGTCCAATCTTAGATCTTCGAGGCTTAAACCGCACAGTCAAAGCACTCAAGTTCAAGATGTTAAACGTCAAGACGGTCGTGTCGCAAATACAACATCACGATTGGTTCGTCACGATCGATCTGAAGGACGCATATTTTCACATAGAGATATTGCCACAACACAGGAAATTCCTGAGGTTCGCTTTCGGGGGCGAAGCGTACCAATTTCGGGTTCTTCCGTTCGGTCTAGCACTGTCACCCCGCACATACACAAAGTGCATGGATGCAGCACTGGCTCCATTACGACTCCAGGGCATTCGCATTTTGAATTACATAGACGATTGGTTAATACTAGCACAATCACGAGAGATGGCGCTCCAACACAGAGACTTCGTGTTAGCTCATCTAGTTTCTCTAGGGCTGAAACTAAACACCAAGAAAAGTGTTCTTTCTCCTGCTCAGAGAACGATTTATCTCGGGATCGTTTGGGATTCGGTTACGATGCGGGCACAAATGTCTCCCGCTCGAATCGAGACCATTCGGCAGACCATGACCAAAGTCAAGCTAGGCCAAGTTCATACTGTTCGTCAGTATCAAAGAATGTTAGGTCTCATGGCATCAGCCTCCACGGTGATTCCTCTGGGGCTGTTGCATATGAGACCGTTTCAGTTGTGGCTAAAAGCCAGAGGATTTCATCCAAGAGCCAATCCTCTAAGGTAAATAAAAGTGACGCATCTCTGTGGCTCAGACCCCGGTTCCTCGCCTTGGGTCCCACTCTGGGGGCGCCGTGTCGTCGCAAACTGCTAACGACGGACGCCTCCCTGACGGGCTGGGGAGCGGTCTTGGATGGCCGTCCAGCTCAAGGGGAATGGGAGGGTCATCAGCTCGATTGGCACATCAATTGCCTCGAGTTGATGGCCATTTTTCTGGCTCTGAAATATTTTCTCCATCATTTGAGGGGCTGTCATGTCCTAGTGCGGGTGGACAACACAGCAGCAGTCTCGTATATAAATCACCAGGGAGGTCTGCGCTCACGCAATCTGAACAGAATAGCGAGGCAGATTTTTCTTTGGGCTCAGGGCAAGTTCCTGTCACTCAGGGCAGTATACATCCCAGGGCATCTGAATGTGGGAGCAGATCTATTGTCCAGACAGACACTACCGTCGGGGGAATGGAAACTCCACAGAGAGGTAGTGAAACAGATTTGGACCAAATTTTACGAAGCAGAGGTGGACCTCTTCGCCTCCCAACAGACAGCGCAATGTCCCCTCTACTTCTCTCTGAGTCACCCGGCTCCTCTGGGTCTGGATGCGATGGCGCACACATGGCCCAAGATGCGCCTGTATGCGTTTCCTCCAGTTTCTCTGCTCCCGGGAGTTCTAGCCAGAGTTCGCCAACAAGGGTCTTGCCTCTTGCTGATAGTGCCACGTTGGCCGAACAGAGTGTGGTTCTCGGAGATAATAGCTCTCCTCGACGGCTCGCCGTGGGCGATTCCGGAGAGGAGGGACCTTCTGTCTCAGGCGGAGGGCACGATATTCCATCCCAGGCCCGACCTGTGGAATCTTCACGTTTGGCCCCTTATGGGAACCAATTAAGAGACACTGGGCTTTCGCCGGATGTTATCGAGACTATTCTGAGTGCTAGGGCTTCCTCTACTAGAAGAAGTTATGCTATTAAGTGGGGTGTTTTTGAAAGGTGGTGCGTTGAACACAATGTAGATCCAGTTAACTGCCAGATTGCTTCAGTGCTGGACTTCATGCAAGAGAAATTATCAGCAGGCACATGTCCTGCTACTCTTAAGGTTTATGTGGCCGCTCTTTCGGCTTGCCACGCCTTAGTTGATGGGGCGCCACTTGGGAGACACCCTCTGCTCTCACGCTTCCTTCGGGGAGCCAGGCGACTGAGGCCTCCAGTAAGAACCAAGATCCCTTCATGGGACTTAGCTATAGTTCTTGAGGGTCTGGTTGAAACCCCCTTTGAACCAATAGAATCAGCGTCTGATAAACTTCTGACTCTAAAAATGTTTTTTTCTGATGGCAATAACTTCCTTGAAAAGAATTGGGGATATGCAGGCTCTGTCTATCTCTCCATCCTGCTTAGACTTTGCCCCAGGTATGGTGAAAGTGATTTTGCATCCACATCCTGATTACCTGCCTAAGGTTCCATTTTCGGCTGTACATCCTGTCACTCTTGAGGCTTTCTGCTCCCCGCCGTTCACAACGCCGGAGCAGGAAAGATCTCACAGGCTGTGTCCAGTCCGTGCTCTTCAGGCTTACGTCCACCGCACTTGCCAGTGGTGTAAGTCGGAGTAACTGTTTGTCTGTTATGGGGGCAGCAACAGAGGAGGAGCTGCTACCAAGCAGACTATGTCTCATTGGGTCAGGGATGCTATCGCTCTTGTTTATGAGGCGCGCGGCCAAGCTTCGCCTATAGGCCTTAGGGCTCACTCCACCAGGGGGGTCGCCTCTTCTAGTGCTTTGGCAAGGGGGGCCCCTTTGCAACAGGTTTGTGATGCGGCAGGTTGGTCCTCTCCGCACACATTCATAAGATTTTATAGTTTGGATGTTCATGCCACTCCGGGCTCTCATGTCCTTGAGTCGACATCGCAAGCTAGTGTCTAGGCCTTCCTACGTTCTTGTGAGACACACCTGCACAACCGTGGGAGTCCAGACATGTTCAAGCACGGCGGCGTGGGTATTCTCGTTCCCAATGCGCTGAGCAGCGCAGCATCGATTGTAGCTTTCGAAAGGGAACGTCTCCGGTTACTTGACTGTAACCTTGTTCCCTGAGAAAGCGGAACGAGATGCTGCGCTACTTTGCCGTGCTGAAGATGTCCCAGGACTGCTCTTCAAACAAAATATCCTGATGATGCACCTGTGGCTCATCTATTTATAGCCTCGTGTCGCGGGAGCGCGCCGATGACGTCATCGACCCAGGCTATATTACCTCCGGGTCAATTCTATCGACGTGTTACACACAATATTCACAGCTGGTCACGACTAAAGACGTTCCCAATGCGCTGAGCAGCGCAGCATCTCGTTCCGCTTTCTCAGGGAACAAGGTTACAGTCAAGTAACCGGAGACGTGATTTATAAAAACAAACTTGACGGGAAAATTTGCGCACCTGCACGCAAACTCTGACCCATGCGTACGAACGTTTTGAAGATGGAGCAGTTTGGCGACACCGATGGTGAGCTGGAGTTAAATGTATTTTTGGTCACTTTTAGACAGAAAATCTAAAGAAAATTATACATAAAGATAATACAAATATAATTTCACTCACCAAGCCTATCACTAAAATCCATCCCTTCTTAAATGTCTACGCCAGCAAACGTGCTGAGCCATTTAGTGAAACTGACGCATATTTATCGGCAGATGAAGTAAAACCGTAAATCTTCATCTTGAGTCCTAATCATAAATACTGTGCATGTTCACAATAACAGTTTATATTAAGAATGATTTGAACTATGCTTTACTTCTGATATAAACATTTAGATTAAATATGCCATTCTCATTAATGGAATTAAACACTTAAACTAGGCTATATGAAATCATCACTGAGAAGTTACAACATTTTTTATATTCAATAAATAGAAATATTTGTTGTGGATGCAATCCTTTTGAACACTTTTCCTCTGGCATGCTGTGTTTTAATGTTTTAACTACAGAGATAATTGCTTATCATGATAATAGCAGATTGTCTGAGAAAATAGTTTTGTGCAAATATGCACAACAAGGTCTATCTGTTTCCATTAAAAAATATAAATCAATTAAAAATACTATTTACACTATTTGATTTATTTATTCAAAAACAAGGCAAGGATAGGCTACTAAATGATTTTTTATCAATTTAATGTGACGGCACATCTGTATTTCATATTTTCCTAATGTCAATGTCATGTTATCACGTGGATGAATAATCATATGCAAATGATATGCAGATGAGGATATGCATAGTAAAACTAGGCGTTGTAAGCTCCTTATATGGTTATTTCGGGGAGGACATGCATGTGCGCACAATCTTCCGCTGACTGGGATTTCTGCGCAGATTCTGGCGTACGAACGGTTTTATAAGTCTGAATATTTTTTGGCGTACACCATTTTTGGCTTTCGGGCGCACGTACACTTTTAGTAAGGATCCTACGCATAGTTTTATAATTGAGACCCCAGGTTTGGGACAATTAACGCGTGGCTCCTTTAGACCTTTAGACCTAATGGTGCCTAATTTCCAAGTCTGCTGGAAAGCTATGCAGTCCAGCAGTGCTGTTGCCACTAGCAACACTACACCTACCACTGTACTAAATACAGATAAATCTACGCTAGCTCATCCAAGGGCGTGGTGAGCTCGTACCAAGGGAGGGCGTGGTGAGCTGGAACCTGCTTACGTCACGCAGTACTGCTTACGTCACGCAGTACCGCAACATCCAATAGGAAAATTCAACTGCAGTAGCCACCGTTCAACCTGAAGAGGGCAGCACTTAGACGTTTTTACACCATATATTGTAGAATTAAAACACTTTATACCCAAATGTCAAAAAAGTTACTCGAATCAATGAACAGCACTAATAAAGCCCCATTCTTACAGATCATTAACTAAAAAAAGTTGGTTTAGGGTTTAGTTACCCTTTAAGCATTAATAATCAGAATATTAATGTCATTCCATTCAATGTTATCATTTGGAAAGTTATTTACAGATGGCAAGGGAAGACAAAAACTTTGAAATTACTAGTTAACTTCATTTTGTGCTCTTGATTAGAGTTTTGATTATTAGATTATATATGTTGTTTGTTTTTAGTAGTTTTTTATTTGAGGAAAATATAAAAATGGTCCATACTTTTCTTAAGAGGTAAACCCTGCACCCCTAGTATGTTTTCTTCTATGTGCCATACAGGTAGGTGTCTGAATGTAAAATAATAATAATAAAAATCAGTACAATTACAATAGGGTTTCAGCACTTCGTGCTTGAACCCCTAATAATAGCCTGATACAATAGCCAAGTACTATGGATGCCCCGAAGTAAATGTATAACTGTTCCAAAAAGTATTGTCTGGACCTTCGCTGGGAAGGAAAATATAGAGACCGTACCTTTTGGAACTTTAAATGAATACCCCAGGGGTCTCATTTCTAAAATTGTGCGTAGGATCCTTACTAAAGTGTACGTGCGCCCGAAAGCCAAAAATGGTGTACGGGAAAAAATATTCAGACTTATAAAACCGTTCGTACACCAGAACCTGCGGAAAATTCACTTTGTAAATCCCAGTCAGCGGAAGATTGTGCGCACATGCATTTCCTCCCCAAAATAACCATATATGTATGGAATTATTCTTGTGCCAATAACAATGAACGTAGCTTTTCAAGAAACTAATGAAAATATAAATTGAAACTAAATAAATTATCTCTGAAACTGAAAAAGTATAAATCGCAGGCAAATTTTTTTGACTTCGTTTTTAATACACTGCATGTTTTGCTAACTATTTCTCATATTTCAATCGCTGATCTGAACTTACAAATGTGCTTCTAGAGTTTTCATTTCCGTTTCTGAAGTTTTTGTTTACACTCCCTGAGTTTTCGTTCGCCGTTCTGACACATTTCTCTCGTGGGGGCGGGGCTAGTAGCAGTGTGTTCTCATTGGTTACTAAGTTTTTGATAGACAGCTTCGTGACCTGGAAGTGAAGACGTCAGTGGTGTGTTTATGTGTGGATGTCAGCGTCTGTAATCGCAGCTTTCTATTTCATTTTAGTGATATTAAGTTATGTTTGTTTTTTAATTTTATCTGTATTTACCTGCTGCTACTACTTAGTTGGCAGAAGCTTTTAGGAGCACAAGAGATCTATTCAGTCTATTCAGGTGTAATTGTAGGCCTACATTAAAGTACTGTATATAATACTTAAAATATTGTAGTGTCCAATGTTTTCGGAGAATATTTGTTTATTTCTGATGATTCTTTTGCATGTTAGGCTCTGATTAGGTTCAGCTGTTACAATTTAAAGAGAATAGCAAACGTGTGCGATATATTCAGCCCTCAAAAAAGGTTGGCAACCATGGCCATCACACTACTCATTGTTAGCATGATATACGTTTACACCATCAAAATTAATGATCACTTAAAGGGTTAGTTCACCCAAAAATGAAAATTCTGTCAGTAATTACTCACCCTCATGTTGTTCCAACTGCGTAAGACCTTCGTTCATCTTCGGAACACAAATTAAGATATTTTTGATGAAATCTGAGCCATGTCTCACTCCTCCATAGGCTGCTATGTGACCGAAACTTGCTGGCCCAGAAAAGTTATTAAAGAGATCGTTAATATAGTCCAAGTGACTCCAGTAGCTCAATCTTAAGTATATCAAGCGACGAGAATACTTTTTGAGCGCAAAAACAAACAAAAATAACGACTTTATTCCACTATTCATTTCCTTCTCTCTGGACCTCTAGTTGGTTCGCGTAGTGTTTTTGCGCAGCGCGTCTGTGTTACACGTCACCACATAGGCTCACTATTGGCCGACGCCGGTCATGTGTGTGATGCGTGATGACGTGCAACACAGACGCGCAGCGCAAAAACACTACGAGGCCCAGAGAGAAGGAAATGAAAAGTGGACAAACTGCTTTGAACTCCCACATACAGTAACAAGTTGCAGACTTAAAATATTTATTATATATATATATTAAGGGATTTTACAGCACTAAATATTTACCTCGGAGTCATGCAGCATTAATCATCTGTAATACTGTTGTGTAACCAGTAGATGGCTGTATAGCACTATATATAAACATATATCCATGGATGTGCATTCCCTAGTTGCTGGATGTTTTCAGTCATAATTACTTGCATGTATTATTTTTTGAATTTGGACATATATTTATTATTAAAGACTATTAAAGATTAAACATTTTTCTCAGAAATGTTCATTTGAAGTGCACTTTTTTTCATTATTATTAGTCAAATATGGACACAGAAAAAGCATTTTGTTACTCATACTAGATACATATAATAGCTTTATCAGTCATCTTCATCACACAAAAGTAATCAGAATAAATACTGCGACCAGGGCGATACTTCAAAATAATTGAGTGTTTACATGTTATGAACAGAGACGTGGTCTGTGGTCAAGTCGTGTCTCTCCTCTTTAAAAAACTCTGCATCGCAAATTAATCAGCAATTGAGAAATTCAGGTTTAAATAGCTTTATTGGCATGGTAAAAAAAGCTTTACATTGCCAAAGTTGAATCAGGCAGTGACTGACAGCGCTCTGGTCCTATGGCATCGGTCATTGACTGATACAGTACAGATACTGTACAGTACTCTAGCCCAATGTTGTTTGGGGTGGCTAAATATGATCTAATCGAAGCAAATATGATCTAATCGAAGACTGTAACCGAATGTAGATAAACAAGTCATGTAGCTGCTAATGATTGGGCTAACAGTTAAATCAAGACAACACAGCTGTATAATGTTATGGGCTCTCACTGAGCTCTAAAATGCCTCTCCACCTGAAAAAAGCTAGTACTGTATTATAAATAGTATTAGTATAGTATTAATGAAAAAAATAAAAAAATCAGACTTACCACGAGTAGGCTAACGTTATCCAGTATCCTCCTGATATAGCGACGATGACTAATGATAAATATCATTCGTCTGTACTATTCCTTCTATAAGAAATCATCTCAACAATATACAGTAGTGTAGCAGCAAATAAATACAGATATAAACTTAATATCACTAAAATGAAATAGAAAGCTGCGATTACAGATGCTCACATCCACACATAAACACACCACTGACGTCTTCACTTCCAGGTCACGAAGCTGTCAATCAAAAACTCAGTAACCAATGAGAACACACTGCTACTAGCCCCGCCCCCACGAGAGAAATGTGTCAGAACGGCGAACGAAAACTCAGGGAGCGTAAACGAAAACTTCAGAAGTGGAAATGAAAACTCTGGAAGTGCATTTCTAAGTTCAGATCAGCGATTGAAATATGAGAAATACTTAGAAAAACATACAGTGTATTAAAAACGAAGTCAAAAAATTTGCCTGCGATTTATTCTTTTTCAGTTTCAGAGATAATTTATTTAGTTTCAATTTATATTTTCATTAGTTTTTTGAAAAGCTACGTTCATTATTATTGGCACAAGAATAACTCCATATATATGGA
Organism: Scardinius erythrophthalmus; assembly: GCF_964197995.2. NCBI lineage: Eukaryota > Metazoa > Chordata > Actinopteri > Cypriniformes > Leuciscidae > Scardinius > Scardinius erythrophthalmus. Next base: position 7,816,899 of record NC_138241.1, on the reverse strand, counting down.
GCTTACAACGCCTAGTTTTACTATGCATATCCTCATCTGCATATCATTTGCATATGATTAATCATCCACGTGATAACATGCTTAACGGTAGTTGGTACAGACATTAGGAAAATAAGAAATACGGATGTGCCGTCACAATACATTAATAAAAATCATTTAGGAGCCTATCCTTTGAATAAATAAATCAAATAGTGTAAAATACATTTCAGATAAAGTTTTTCTCAATATTTTCTTCTAGCCAAATAGTATTTTTAATTGATTTATATTTTTATTGGAAACAGATAGACCTTGTTGTGCATTATTTGCACGAAAATAATTTCTCAGACAATCTGCTATTATCATGATAAGCAATTATCTCTTTAGTTAAAACATTAAAACACAACATGCCAGAGGAAAAGTGTTCAAAAGCATTGCATCCACAACAAATATTTCTATTTATTGAATATAAAAAAATGTTGTAACTTCTCATTAATCATTTCATGTAGTTTATGTGTTTAACTCCATTAATGAGAATGGCATATTTATTCTAAATCCGCTTAATAATATAGAATTCATAGACAATTGGAAAAGTTTTTGGGGCAAACCTGACCTGTTGAAAAGAGATGGTATTCATCCCTCCTGGGATGGTGCTGCTCTTCTCTCTAGTAATTTGGCTCATAGTCTTAGAGCTCAAACATGACAATCTGGGGCTCAGGTCAGGAAGCAGACAGACTGGCTAAACCGACCGTCTGCTAGCGGCCGCGCGTCACCAAGGTCAGATAAATCCCATCACATAGAGCCTCTTTCACCTAAATATCATCATATAGAGACTGTGTCTGTTCCTCGAATTTGGAAATCCAAAAAACGTTTAGACCCATCTAAGGTTAAAAATGTAATTGATGTTCAACAAATAAAAAACAACTATACAGATGAGCAAATGCTAAAGCTTGGGTTGCTGAATATTCGATCGCTTACTTCAAAAGCACTCATTGTTAATGATATGATTACAGACTAATAACCTAGATGTGCTGTGTTTGACAGAAACCTGGCTAAAACCAAACGATTACATTACTTTAAATGAGACCACCCCGCAAGATTACTGTTATAAACATGAGCCTCGTCTGAAATGCAAAGGGGGAGGTGTTGCTGTAATTTAATATTATATATTTAATATTTTCAAAACCACTAAGAAATCAAGTTTTAAATATAATTCTTTTGAAGTGTTAGTGCTTAATGTAAAAATATATAGTATAAATGATAAATCACGTTTGAGATTTGTGCTAGCTACTGTATACAGGCCACCAGAGCACCATAAAGATTTTATCAAATAATTTGCGGACTTTCTATCAGAATTAATATTGACTGCAGATAAAGTACTAATTGTTGGTGATTTTAATATACATCTCGATAATGAAAAAGATGCACTGGGTTTGGCATTTAAAGACATTGTAAACTCAATTGGAGTTAGACAACACGTGTCAGGACCTACTCATCGTCGTAATCATCCTCTAGATCTAATATTATCACACGGAATAGATGTTGATGCCGTTGAAATTCTGCAGCAGAGCGATGACATCTCAGATCATTATCTAGTCTTGTGTAAATTACATTTAGCCAAGGCTGCAAAGCCGACTCCGTGTTTCAAATATGTTAGACCTATCACTTCTGCCACTAAAGATTGCTTTATTAATAATCTTCCTGATCAGTTTCATCATCTCAGCATCCCAGATAGCTTAGAAGAACTTTATATTGCAAAAGAAACTTTTAACTCTCTCTTTTCCAGCACTTTAGACACAGTTGCTCCGTTGCATTTAAAGAAGATTAAAGAAAATAGTCCAACGCCGTGGTACAACGAGCACACTCGGGCCCTTAAGAGAGCAGCCAGAAAAATGGAACGCAACTGGAAGAAAATAAAACTAGAGGTATTTCGCATTTCATGGAAAGAGAGCTCGAATGCATACAGAGAGGCTTTAAAAGCTGCTATATCTGCTTATTTTTCTACCCTATTAGAAGAAAATAAACATAATCCTAGGTATTTATTTGAAACGGTGGCTAAACTAATGAAAAAGAAATCTTCAGCTACTGAAGTTTCCAAGCAACACAGCAGTAATGACTTTATGAACTTCTTTACTTACAAGATTGATAATATCAGAGACAAAATTATAACTATGCAACCATCTACTACAGTATCGCATCAGGCAGTGCATTGTAGTCTCCCTGAGGAAAAATTTTATTCATTCGTTGCTATAGGAGAGGAAGAATTTACTAAACTCGTTAAATCATCTAAATCTACAACATGTATGTTAGACCCTATACCGACTAAGCTACTGACAGAGATGCTTCCAGAGGTCATAGATCCTCTTCTTAATATCATTAATTCGTCTTTGTCTCTAGGATACGTACCAAAAAACTTTAAGCTGGCTATGATTAAACCGCTTGTTAAAAAAACGCAACTTGATCCTACAGAATTAGTCAATTACAGGCCAATCTCGAATCTACCTTTTCTGTCAAAGATATTAGAAAAAGCAGTATCTTCACAACTGTGTTCCTTTCTTGAAAGAAATGATATCTGCGAGGATTTTCAGTCAGGATTTAGACCGTACCATAGTACCGAGACAGCTCTCATTAGAGTCACAAATGATTTGCTCTTATCATCCGATCGTGGTTGTATCTCGCTATTAGTGTTACTCGATCTTAGTGATGCATTTGACACCATTGACCACAACATTCTTTTAAATAGACTAGAAAACTATGTTGGCATTAGTGGAATTGCACTTGCATGGTTTAAATCATACTTATCTGACCGTTATCAGTTTGTAGCAGTAAATGAAGAGATGTCTTATCGATCACAAGTTCAGTATGGCGTACTACAAGGCTCAGTACTAGGACCGCTGCTGTTGACTCTGTACATGCTACCATTAGGAGATATCATTAGGAAACATGGAATTAGCTTTCACTGTTATGCCGATGATTCTCAGCTCTATATTTCTTCAAAACCTAACGAAACTTACCAATTCACAACATTAACGGAATGCATAGCTGATATAAAAAAATTGGATGACTTGTAATTTCCTACTTCTAAATTCTGAAAAAACAGAGATTCTAATTATTGGACAAAAAACGTCCTCACGTACTAACCTAGAATACTCTCTAACACTTGATGGCTGCTCTGTCAAGTCTTCGTCGTCGGTTAGGAACCTGGGTGTGCTCTTTGATACCAATCTTTCATTTGAAAGTCACGTGTCTAGTATCTGTAAAACTGCATTTTTCCATCTTAAAAATATATCTAAATTACGCCATATGCTCTCATTGACAAATGCGGAACAATTAGTTCATGCATTCATGATCTCAAGGCTAGATTATTGTAATGCTCTACTGGGTGGTTGCCCGGCACGCTTAATAAACAAACTACAGCTGGTCCAAAACGCAGCAGCTCGAGTTCTTACCAGAACCAGGAAGTATGACCATATTCGCCCAGTTCTGTCAAAACTGCATTGGCCCCCTATTAAACATCGCATCAATTTTAAAATATTGCTGATTACTTACAAAGCACTAAATGGTTTAGCTCCGCAGTACTTGAGCGAGCTCTTAACGCATTATAGTCCCTCACGTCTATTGCGATCTCAAAATTCCAGCCAGTTAATAATACCTAGAATATCAAAATCGACTGCTGGCGGTAGATCCTTCTCCTATTTAGCACCAAAACTTTGGAACAGTCTTCCTACCATTGTCCGGGAAGCAGACACACTCTGTCAGTTCAAAGCTAGATTAAAGACACATCTCTTTGACCTAGCATTCACATAATACATTATAGACTTCTATAATTCAATGTTAGGCTGCATAGATTAGGTCAGCTGGAACCGGGAACACTTCCCATAAATCCTGATGTACTCGTTACATCATGAGAAGAATGGCATCTACGCTAATTTTAGTGTCTTTGTTTATCCCGAGGTTTTCCCGCAGCCTGCCGGATTCAGGCCGTATCCAGATCTGACGAAGGACCTTCGCCTGGACCCGATGCCAACTAGTCTCTCCCTATGGAGGATCCCTTTACCACTCTACAGATAAAGCATCGTCGGAAAACTCAATTCGCGTATCTACCCCGAATTGATAAAATAAAATTCTGTATCAAAAGTATAAGGAAACATCAGTACTTTGTTTAGGCTTGGTTTGTAGGGAATTACAAACCTGCGCACATATATTCAAACGCACATAACTATAGAACCAATTCTTAATGCGCATGTGAACGCCATCAGCATTTCTCACAGGTTCGCGTTTAAAGTTTGTGCAGAGAGAATGGTGTCGTCTTAGCGGCCCCTAATTTAATAACAAATGATCATTGCGACGGAAGCGAATCAATCAAAACTAACTTTAGCTGGAAAATAACTTTATTAAAGAACCGCTGTAAAGCCTAAACAATCTTACCTTAAATTATACGTTTATCTCTGTAAAGCTGCTTTAAAACAATCTACATTGTTAAAAGCGCTATATAAATGAAGATGACTTGACTTGACTTAAATGTTTATATCAGAAGAAAAACATAGTTTAAATCATTCTTTTATTTATTTAAACTGTTATTGTGAACATGCACTGTATTTATGATTAGGACTCGTAATGAAGATTTAGGTTACGGTTTTACTTCATCTGCCGTTAGATTCACGGCCCGCTGGCGCGTAGCCTACATTTAAGAAGGAATGGATATTTGCTTCAAGTGATAGGCTTGGTGAGTGAAATTATATTTGTATTATCTTAATGTATACAGGTATGTATAATTTTCTTTAGATTTTCTGTCTAAAAGTAACCAAAAAGACATTTAAATCCAGCTCACCATCGGTGTCGCCAAACTGCTCCATCTCCAAAAAATTTGTACGTATGGGTCAGAGTTTGCGTGCAGGTGCGCAAATGTTCCTGTCGGAAACGTTATATAACGCAACGGTTATAAATGAGGCCCCTGGTCTATACAATCTATAATCAGTGATTACCAAAACAGCTTGGTTACCAACATTCTTCAAAATAATTGTGTTTTGGGTGAACTATCCCATTAACTTTGACTTGGAGGCTCTTAATTGCAAAAACATTATAAGAAAATAACTGAGGATAGACGTGCTTATAGACGAGTGTGTGGGAGCCTTTGAAGTGCAATCTTCCCCACTGGAAGTTAAGAGACCCTCTTTTGCTTCCATCTAGTCTTCTGTTACAGCTATGACAACATGATTGGAGCCAAATTTCATCCATGTCTGCATGTCTTACAACCTGCATGAGTGTATAAAGCAATACAGGTAATAACTGCTTGCAGTTGCAGTTTCTTGGTGGTCTGTTTAGCTCAAGCTGTTACAAGACAATTTGCAAAAACAGTTACACAGAATCGTAATTATGGATAAACAATAAGAAAATGTCAATTGTTGTTTGTATAATAGCATGTTAATGTCACGGTTTGGTTCAGATGATGAAAAAGGTTCAAACAGGTTTCTACAAACAAAAGGTTCTTTAATAAAACAAACGCAGGTAATCCAAATGCAAGAAGGCAAAGTAGCAGAGTGTCTACACACAAACAGTACCAGACGACAACAACTGAATGAAAAGGAGGAACTTAAATACATGGTGGTAATGAGACAATGACAAACAGCTGAGATGATTAATGAGTGTCCATGACAACTAACGATTGGTGGGAAACTAGGAACAATGGAAACATAAGAAACAGGTGACTGATGAATGCAAACTAAATGTCCATGAAAACAAAACTAAACACACAGATCGTGACAGTTATGTAATATTGATATTGATATAACTATATATGAAGATAATTATAACATAATTAATAGATTAATCTTATGTTTTCCACATATTTAATTCTTTATATATATATATATATATATATATATATATATATATATATATATATATATATATATATATATATATATTTTTTTTTTTTTAATAAAGAATTAAATATATATATATATATTAAATAAAGAATTAAAAAAAAAGATGTGGCTTTAATTTATTTAATTTTATTTAATAATTAGGTTAAAAGTAGATAATGTATATGGCATGATGTATTATATACAATTTCTGTACTATATGCATCAGAATAAAAAAAAAAAATATATATATATATATATATATATACAAAAATATAATACAGTAGTCAACATTTGAAGTGGATCAAAAAAGTTCATCAAAGTTGTCCTAAGACAAGAACGGGTATTGTTCAAAACTCATGTATAACTTTAATGAAAGGTTTTGATCCACTTCAGATGTTGACTACTGTGGAATATATATATGTAAATGTATTATAAAGAAACTTGACAAACAACACTGTAATGAAAAAGTAATTGTATATTAAGCAGTAACACTGCACCGATGCTCATAAAACCCCTATCCATTCTCAATCACTTCCGGTGGGCATACTGTCCCGTCGGCTCATCTGTAGCTTCATAAATCCAGTCTGGTTTATAGCTTTTTTCAAATAATTGCGGAAGACAGAGCTAGAGAAGCAATAGATGACTGGGTCCAGAACACTGTTTAGGTAGGTAAAGGCTATGGACATAGAGAACAACTGACTGGTGAGATTATAAGCCTCACAGTACTTATCTCCAAGCTTTTTAAAATAGAGTGCTGTCAATCCTGTTCCAATGCTAGGGAAGAAACAGAGGACAAAAACCCCAACGATTACTAGCACAGTTCGAATAGCCCTTTGCCCTCTCTTGTCCTTGTCAATCTGGCGTGACCGTAGGATACATGCAATACGCACAGAGCAGAAGACCAGAAGTATTAGAGGCACAAAGAACTCTAAAATAAACACTGCATAATGCAGGTGGATGCCTAGTGGTGTTTTCTCATAGTTACTGAAGCTCCTACAAAGAGAAACGTTATTTTCCACACTCAGAAGATTGTTGGCCAGCAAAGGGATCCTTAGAGATATCACAACACCCCAGATGAGGCAGGCAACCCCAGCTGCTTGTTTTGTGCTTATGTGATTCATTTTGTGATGTGGATGGACCACTTTGAAGTAGCGGTCAACAGCCACGGCGGTCATGAAGGCAATGCTGGCCGAACGATTGACTGACAGCATAAATAGGTTGGCCCGACACCATGCGTCTCCAAATATCCACTCCTCGCCACGTATGAAGTTGTCAATACGGAAGGGCAGACTTACGAGAAGCAGAAAGTCAGACAAAACAAGGTTGAAGAGGAACATGACGTTGGCCCTTAAAGACTTAAGGTTTTTGCTGAAGACTGATAGTGCCAAAAGATTCCCAGGTAGGCCGAGTAACAGCTCGATGATGAGTAGAGGAGGAAGGAAGGATGCCACCAGGTCCTGAGTTGACCTACCACAGTGATGTGCAGTGGCGTTGGGTGTCATGGTAGTTCAACAGTCAGAGTTGCTGTGTAGTTTCTGTAAATACAGTTGGCAGTTTAACACAATTCTCCAACAGAAATACAGTTATACAGAATACAACATTCTGCTGTCACCTCAGGAACACATTTCTAATTGGATAAAATGATGGTATTACAACTAACTTGTTACAACACTCTCACGCTCCCCTAGTAGCAGTTTAAAACTTGTTGCAACAATGGAGGATGTTTGTGGTATACAAGGAAGTGTGTCTTCCTGCTTAGTGAAAAAATGCTGAAGCAGTTTCATAAACTAGAAGTTAGAAGTACTGTTGCATGAGCACCCACAACTTACACCAAAGTGATCATGCAATTTTAAGCCTTTAAATCATGCATGGCATCCACAAAAGTTGACAGATTTTTAACAGACAATTTATCCATTTAAGAACGGACGTTTAAACCATTATGCGTGATTTACTTTTATCCTTATGCATTATTCTATGGCACTGTCAGGTTTTCAAGCCCCATTTTTTACATAGTAAATACATTTAACTTAACATTTAAAAAATTTAAATATTTGAGTCTAACTTCTAAGCAAATATTGTTTTGACTTACCAGAGTTCGCTACAGATTAGTTTTCTGATTCAGACTCACATGCAAGCACAGAGTATAAATAAGGTTGTCTCAGCTCAAGTTCAATGTTCTCATTTGAGGGTAATGACCGCCCAGAGCTTGTCTTTAAGCAAGCTTCCTCTTGTCATAGTGACATCAAAATGGAAGAGTGAAGTTTAACTGATACTGATATTTCTGTGCGTAGAGTGTGGCTGCATGCTGCAGTAAACACACAATGATGGCATTAATAAAAACAATCTGTCTTTAATGAATAAATCCAAAATGGAACACTCAGGAGATCACAAGGATAAATACAGCATAGTATAATAATATAAACCAAAACAAGACTGAATACTGAACAGAGGAAACTAAGGGCTTAAATACACAGAACTATAATGAACAAATCTAGAAACAACTAATGGGATCAGGGAAAATGAACCCTAAACAGTGAAAATATACAACCAAACATTACCCTGAATCTCTTTCTTTCTTTCTTTCTTTCTTTCTTTCTTTCTTTCTTTCTTTCTTTCTTTCTTTCTTTCTTTCTTTCTTTCTTTCTTTCTTTCTTTCTTTCTTTCTTTCTTTCTTTCTTTCTTTCTTTCTTTAAACCTGCTAAGAAAATTATGAAATGTTAAACTCTTTACTGGAATTACAAAACAGCTGTACTAAAACTTTACCATATAAATCATGTTTTATTTTGTCCTATACTTGCAGGAAACAGCAATCATTTGTTTCCATTGTGAAAAATGATTACAGTTTTCAAATAGATTTCATGAACTCTCCCCCCAGATCCTCCCCAAACTCATGGCATTGGTTGAGCCAAAGTTGCTTTGTTGTGCTGGTCAAGATGTTCAAACAGAGATGTTTTGCTACAGAGCCACAGTCTTTACACCTTTTACACACTTTGATGGTATGACTGTGGTTACTTTCCAATCACTTATAATTTGTATCTTTTCTTTCTGTGTGCGCGCACATTTACAGTGATCCCCATTAATCAGTCATTTGACTTTTTTATTACAAATTAAAGAAAAGCAAACATGAGAAATCTTTTTTTTTTTTTTTGCCATGGCAGCTTTTCTTTGTTGCTTTTCTTGGCATGAACGAGAGCTATTATTTAGCATGATGTTTCTAGAAGTGCGTCACAGTGTAGCTTTAGTAAGTTCAGTGATGGTAAATTTTTGTTGTAAAAAAGTTATTAATTTAGTTAATTTATATATATAGCCGCTCTGGAGAAAACTGTGATGTCATCGTCCAGCTCAGTTCAGTTCTCATATAATGGTGTCATTGCAGATCAATAATATAGTTGAATGTTAAATTAAATGTCCCCAACTAAGCAAGCCAAAAGCCAAAGGCGACAAAGGCGAAAAAAGGTGACAGTGGCAAGGAACCAAAACTGTGGCACTATGGGGAAATTTCCAAACATTCTCCCCAAAAATGCTGAAGCCTGACTGATTTCATCTGAATAGCCATTGTCGCTTGCGCACCCGCTTTATAACTCGGCGCCAGGTTGGATTTACTGTATATGGATTTGTCAACTCTAAACCTACTCTGAAACTCAGAGTTTGTTCAACTAGCTTTATGCAACAGGCCTCTGGAATATTTGCTATAATGATTATATTTACATATCTTGAATAAATATTTTTTTCCTTCCATCATGCTTTGCAAATTGAAGTAATGTTTTGTCAGTTTCAGAGGTAAACAAGGTCAGGGTTCACTGTAAGAAAAAAAAAAAAAAAAAATCAGTATAAAAACAGAAAAGGTACTAGTAATTTTCTGCCAGGATATAGTTTATAGACATTTCCTTTGCCCTAGAACCCAACACAATGCAAAACATGGTTAAAACTCCTAATCAATGTGGAAAATTCCTTCATATTAACAGTTCATTGGGCCCTAGTTCTCTTACGAGAGGTTCTCTCGTACTTGAGTAATATCTTACGCTAGGGGAAACCTCTTTTCCACGAGATACTGAAGCCAAAAATTATCCTTAATTTCGCAATAATGTAAAACGCATTGCAGCAGCATGCAGACATGGGCGAGACAGCTCGCGCGCCCATTGGCTGCTTTGCGGCAACTGCACCAGCCTATCGAGAGAGGCCCCTCATGACGTCAGAACCAATGAGGGCGCTTCGCGCCCAATACGTCATGTCCCGCCAAAAGAGGGTGGGGCTCGGCTATAAATATAGCCTCGAGAGGCTGGTTTGACCAGTTTTCATCTCTTCAGCGGAGCTCACGCATCGCTGGATCCAGAGAGGAAGCCGCGCCTTCTGGAATAAGCACTCAGAGGGATTAGCGCCACATCTGAAGCTGCTGGACGACAACTCGCCGCCTTCAGTCGCCGTTCCTGCTCACGCTTTCCGGCGTATATATCCTTTACTGCTGTGTGTGTTCGCCACCGCGACACACATTTTTCTCTAAAAGAGCACGAGCGTCTTTGTCAAGATGCCTCGTTCATCCTGTGGCTCATGCCGAGCTCCACTCAGCGACGGGGACCACCATGTCATCTGTGTTTTCTGCCTGGGTGAGGATCACGCAGCTCTCGCGCTCGCTGACGGCGGCTGCCCTCACTGCGAGTTAATGCCTATGGTGACTCTGCGGACTCGCCTGGCATTTTTCTCCGAGACTGCACCTTCGCCCGCTGTGTTGCCGCGCCGTAAAAAGCGCCGCGCTCAGCGGGTCCCGGAACCTCCTCCATCCCGCGAAAGCTCGCCGGTGCGCCCGCCAGCTTCGCCGCCTGCTTCACCCAAATCTCCCACTGCCGGTCAGCGGCCGCTGTCTGCCGCCGCGTCCGCCATAGGGGACTACGAGGAAGCTGAATGTGTAGAGGACGACAGTTGCTCTCTCCTAGCGTCGGGCAGTGAGGACTGGTCGAGCTCTGCGGACCTCGCGCCGTCTTCTCACCGGCCCCCTGGGAAAAGAGCCAGCATTGAAGCGGAGCTTATGCGTCTGCTCGAGCAGGCCGTCGAGAGCCTCGGCCTTGAGTGGTCGACGCCCCAGCAGCCTGCACACAACCGCCTGGACGGCTGTTTTCTGCAAAGGGACCGTGCTTCACAGCCTTCAAGACCAGCGCCATTTCTTCCTGAGCTTCACGAAGAGGTCGCTAAGTCTTGGAACGCTCCCTTTTCAGCCAGAGTGCGTGCTCCCGTGTCTGCAGCATTCTCCGTAGTCGACGGTGCTAAAGACAAAGGGTACCACTCTCTTCCCCCCGTCGAGAAAGCGGTAGCCGCCCATCTTTGCCCGCCCTCCGCTGGACGGCGTGCTAAGACGGCGCTGCCATCTAAAGCCTGCCGCACCACGTCAGCTTTGCACGGTCGCGCTTACACCGCCGCCGGGCAGGCTGTCTCGCCGCTTCATTCTATGGCCATACTCCAGATCTTCCAGGCCAACCTTCTCCGCAAAATGGACGAGGAAGGACCGGAAGCTGTGAGTCTGTCGGATTTGAGGAGCGCGACGGATCCGCCCTGCACAGGCCATTGGGCGGAACATGGCCTCTATTACCGTGGCTGAGAGGCACCTGTGGCTTACGCTCTCGGAGATGTCGGACTCGGAGCGCTCTGCGTTTCTCGACGCCCCCGTCTCCCCCGCTGGCCTCTTCGGATCTTCTGTCAAGGATTTCGCAGACAGATTCGCTGAGGTTCAGAAGACATCGCAGGCCATGAAACACTTCCTGCCCAAGCGCTCAAGCTCCGCAGCAAGTTGCCCTAAACAGCCGCCTGCTCGCAGCTTCCAGCCGCAACCATCAGCTGCCGCCACTCCACAGCGCGGTCAGGCCCGGAATCAGAGACCGCGCTCTCGCTCCACCGGCCGCCGCGCGGGCCCCGGCCGAAGATTGTGGTAAAGCCCAAGGCCTCTAAGTCTTCCTAGCCAGCTTAAGGAAGCGACGGTGTTCAAGTCCCGCTGCGGCCGGATTTCCACCTAAAATTTTCGCTCGTTCAGTTCCAGTAATTGCGACTGTTCCAGTGTATTCTGCAGTAAACAAGTCGGCAACACAGCCCGCTTGCCTGCACACAAACGCCGTTTTTACGGCGACCCAGATAAATCCAATAAAGAGTGTATTTTCTGGTATTCCGGCCACGGCCGATGGTGTTATGAGTGTAGTAAAAATGCCCACTGCCCAGTGCCCATTCCTACACACAAACACGGCCCGCCACACACGGCCCGCACAAATAAAATCGACTCATGTCGATTGTGCAACAAATGTAGTGATTGTGCCCACGTCCCAGTGCCCGCAAACACTACACACCACATGTCTCACGGTTTCTGTAAAAACGAAACCAACACACATACAGTCTGCACAAACAGACGGCGTTCTCAGCGTTTTGCATGGGCCCGATGTCCCGCGCCCTCATTCGCTCACAGACATAATAAACCCCACGGGGTTCGCCCCGCTCGCTCTCTCTCAGCACACCGCTGTAGGAGAGCTGAGCGCGGGCAGGCTGCCCGCTGTGATCAGCGTGCCCCCAGTCTCACACGCTGCAAGCGCGGCGCTCATGTTACATCACATCGGTGCTCTCTGCTCGCCACTAGGTCGCGATCAGAGCCCAGATATCATTCTACCCCTAGCCACTCACGCGAAAGCGTGGGCAGAGCTTCCCGGGGTATCAGAATGGGTGCTGAACGTTATAGAAAGAGGCTATTCGCTACAGTTCGGTCGACGCCCGCAACGCCAAGCGGCGCGAATCGAAACTACGGTGAAAGAGGAAGCAGCACACCTGCTTCGAGCCGAAATAGCGAAGTTACTGAGCAAAGGGGCTATAGAACCCTTATCACAGGCTCAGAGCGAAGGGGGCATGTACAGCAGATATTTTCTGGTACCCAAAAAAGATGGGGGTCTCAGACCCATTCTAGATCTAAGACAACTAAACAAAGCACTTCTGAAACGGCGGTTCAGAATGCTCACGACCAGGAAAATCCTCTCGCAAATTTGCCAAGGGGACTGGTTCATGTCGATAGATCTGAAAGACGCTTATTTTCAAATACAAATAGCGTCACGTCACAGGCGATTTTTGAGATTCGCCTTCGAGGGCCAGGCATATCAGTACGCAGTCCTGCCGCTTGGCCTATCCCTGGCACCTTGCGCATTCACGATGTGCATGGATGCAGCGCTCGTACCCCTCAAGCTCCGAGGCATACGAGTGCTGAATTATTTGGACGATTGGCTGGTTCTAGCTCAATCACAGTCAGAGCTCATAGAACACAGGACCATATTACTCGATCACCTCGAGAATTTAGGTCTCAAAGTCAATAGGGCGAAGAGTTCGCTGTCTCCCAGTCAGAAAATATCCTTTCTGGGTACAGAACTGGACTCGCTGTCTATGACAGCACAAGTGTCACCGCAGCGCAGGCTGAGTATCCAGCGCATGACAGAAACTTTTCGCCATGGCACGTTAGTCCCGCTCAAAAAGTTTCAGAAAATGCTGGGTCTCATGGCTTCAGCATCTTCAGTGCTTCAGCTGGGTCTGCTTCGCATGCGCCCGCTGCAGTACTGGTTAAAGCCGCGCGTTACGCGCAGAGCGTGGACCTCCGGTCTCTTGCGCCTCAAGGTCGATCAGAAATGCATCGCAGCTCTGAAACCTTGGACAGTGACCGATTGGTACCGATCAGGTGTAAGCCTGGGGACTTCCTCGAGTGTGAAGGTAGTGTCTACGGACGCCTCAACCTCGGGATGGGGAACGCTGCTAGAGGGCAGACCGTTCTTCGGCCAATGGTCAGAACGGGAGAAGCTTCTACACATAAACTGCCTGGAAATGATGGCAGTCGACAACGCGCTGAGGCGCTTCCTCCCAGACCTCCCTCGGTTCCCGTTTGGGACCTTTCCACGGTTCTGGAAGCCATGAAGGGTGCCCCATTCGAGCCGATACAATCAATAGACCTAAAACACTTGTCTCTCAAGACAGTGTTTCTTCTGGCTCTCGCTTCAGTGAAGCGCATAGGGGACTTGCAAGCGCTCTCAGTGAGCGCGACGTGTATGGAGTTTGGACCTAATGACTCGAGAGTCATACTCAAACAAAGCACGGATATGTTCCAAAATCCCTCAATACATCGTTTAGGGCACAGGTGATCTCCCTGTCGGCCCTGCCGGTATCTGAAGAGGAAGGGGACGCAGGCTTCCTTTGCCCGGTCAGGGCGTTAAGAGCCTATGTGTCTCGCGCATCCGTTTTCAGACAGACGGAGCAGCTCTTTGTTTTGTTCAGTGGACGTTCTAAGGGACTAGCCGCGTCAAAACAGAGTTTATCCAGATGGATAGTTGATGCTATAGCGCTAGCTTATACATCTAAGGGCTTGCAATGCCCGTTAGGTGTCAAAGCGCACTCCACGAGAGGCATGGCCTCGTCGTGGGCTTGGTCTAGTGGGATTGCCTTGCAAGATATCTGTATGGCGGAAGGCTGGGCCTCCCCGTCTACATTTATAAGGTTTTATAACCTCGAGGTCCCCGCTTTACAAGCTAAGTTGCTCTCGGTTTAAACTTTCAATATTGCCTGCCCGATGCTATTGGCCAAGGATGCTGAAACTACTAGAGCGTCGATCACTGATCGTCTGTATACTTCTGTGGGCAGTGCGTAAGTCCCACATATTTATCAGTCCAGGCCGAGTTCGCCCTGGCTGTGTGGAACACTTGATATAATCTGCTCTTATTAGAGCTCTATATTACAGGAATGATGCTATTCTAGCCCCTCTTCCCGGATTCTCTGTGAGTCCCGTGTGATTTGGCACTGTATGAGCCCCGGGCACCTGCCCTTGGGACTTTAGTGTTGTATCTCAAGCACGCACGGCGTTTTACACTGTGTTCCCCTAGCGTAAGATATTACACAAGTACGAGAGAACCTCTCGTAAGAGAACGTACTCGGTTACTAACGTAACCTCGGTTCTCTCTAGAGAGGGAACGAGTACTTGCGTATCTTGCCGTGCATGCATCACGCTCTGGTTCGCTTCGGCGATGAAAAACTGGTCAAACCAGCCTCTCGAGGCTATATTTATAGCCGAGCCCCACCCTCTTTTGGCGGGACATGACGTATTGGGCGCGAAGCGCCCTCATTGGTTCTGACGTCATGAGGGGCCTCTCTCGATAGGCTGGTGCAGTTGCCGCAGAGCAGCCAATGGGCGCGCGAGCTGTCTCGCCCATGTCTGCATGCTGCTGCAATGCGTTTTACATTATTGCAAAATTAAGGATAATTTTTGGCTTCAGTATCTCGTGGAAAAGAGGTTTTCCCCTAGCGTAAGATATTACGCAAGTACTCGTTCCCTCTCTAGAGAGAACCGAGGTTACGTTAGTAACCGAGTACGTTTTACAGACTTTTTAGAGTTGTTGTTTCTACTTGCAGACATCATTATTACAGAGCAGATTTTACTCTTAAAGTCAGCCTGCATGTAACACTGACATACAAGACCTACTTTTATTTTTATTCAGCACTTATTGAATCAGGGAAAAGGTGGTTTCTTACAATCTTACAGTTTTTGTTGTTGTTGTGGAGCTACAGTTTGGCATTACACTGCCTCAACTTTGTGTGGACTTCTTGAATTTAGTCAAATCCTAAAAATCATTCCTCATGATTTACCAGAGTTGACAACTGACATATGCATATGCTGATTCTATCTCACGAAGATGTAAGCAGAGATTGTGAAAACAACTGCTCAGAAGCTTCCTCTGTCTCAAATCATGATGAAAATAATGCAATTATAACGGAGTTGAAAATGCACTTTGCTAATTCTAATTTCCCATTTATGTTTAATTTAATTTTAACCATATTTTAATTATCATTCAATGATTTGTTGGGTATTTGTGAATTTTATCTTATTGAGTTGAATTTATTTATCATATTGCTATTGTTTCCTGCGGAGATGTCGTTGCTGCACTGCGCCTCTATTGTACCTCCTAAGTTGCCGTAGTTTCCGTCTCCTCCTAACAACAGTGTCTGTGTTGTTGAGGTAGGTTGCGTGTGAACTGCTGCACTATTTTTTTTTTCTTTGGAAATGGTGTTGTGAGCCTTCAATATTTATTTCCTCAAAGTTAATACGATATTAACTAGCTGTTTTGTGGCATTTTTACAGTTAAATATAAGTTTTAACGATGCTTTGTTCAACTCTTTTTTTCTTTTCGCGCCATTTTCACGCTGTTTCTGTGCAATGTAAATAACGGAGGCTCTGCAGTCCATGTGGAGTGTGTAAATTCTGTTATTCAATGTTTAAGAGCTGAAGCCAATTAATATGATATTGTCTTCTGCAGGTATGTGTATCTTTGTTAGACGTTATTCTCTTTTTGTTATCTGTGCAGTCACCCAAACCCACGTACTGTTTAATTTTGCTTACTGAAACTGTTAGAGAGTATAAAAACATTGTTCCTCATGTTTTTCGCATATATTGCTATAATTCAAGCAGGGTTTTCCCCAGTCTATTCTAATTGTTCCTTTGGCTAGCAATGTGCATATTAAGAGTTGAATGAGATACTGTACTGTGATTTTTGTGTATGTATGGTAGAAAATGACATCACCTCCAGACAACAGTGTCTTGTGTTGTTGAGGAGCAGAGGTGCAGATAGACAGTAGACAGTAGACCAGAAGCCAATTAATGTGATATTGTCTTCTGCAGAGCAAATAAATCTTAGAAAACCGGTCAGCTGGAGTTGTCTGTCTTCATACCCTGTCCACATCCGTTACACAATATCCATAATGCAAGGGAATGTGTACATGCATTAAAGTCTTACCCAATCCTGACACATTCTGAGATACCCTCACATTGACCAATTTGAACAAGTTTTCTTTCTTTCAGATATGCAATAATGTTCAAAGTATAAGGAAGCACTCTTGCTGCTCAGTGTAAATTGGTTCACCAACAATGTTAGACAAACTAAAGCAACAGCTTCACAAACTAATTGCATGAGAATTTGCAACTTGGTATAATTCCATCTATTCTAACAGTTATGTTAAAGTATGTCCTAAGAATAAGAATCATTTGTTTTAGTCAACCAGTATTTCTGAGTAAACTATGTAAAGCCAAACTCTTGAAAGTAATCCCCCCCCCCCTCCTAAAAAGGCCCTATTTTTCAACATATAAATGCATTTAACTTAACTCTTAAATACAACATTACTATGGAGTTAATATTGTGCCATAATTAAACAAACAAATCCAGCATTTTGTAAACAAAATCGATCTGCTTTGCAAGGGAAAACTCGACTCGCAAACAAACTCGATCTGCTTTGCAAAGGAAAACTCGACTCGCAAACAAACAGAAAGCAATGTGCAAGTACAAAGGTCAATTTGAGCTTAAATGCAGTGGAGTAACAAATATGTATTGTGTTTTACAAATATAAATAAATGAGGCTAGATAATATCTATTGCATACAATAGATAAAATCTAGATTTTACTAGATTCGGTAAAATCTAGTGCATACAAATGCATATCTGTCTGTTATGATTGTGAGACAGTTGGCTTTTTATGTGATCTCTCGGCTCGATTTTCTCACAAATGTGTCCAGGCAGATTTTCTCACAAATGCAGTTGAGCAACTTTCTCTTCTAAAACAGTAGATGGAGCTAAACTAGGGGATTCATTTAGCGCTATTCTCCCGGGAGAAGCACTGATTTGAAACTTGCCTTTGCCAGAGCTGAGGAAAAATGACCGGTGAACAGGTGTGTTTCCACTTAAAACAAAGATTCATAAATCAACCACAGAGGAATTTTCCCACTTGGAAATTCCACCCTTCTCACTGGTCAAGCAAACCCGGAGAGGTGGGGCCTTTCTCAGGCTTTATTAGAGACAAATTCACAGTGACCCTCCTCTCTCTTCTTCTGGCTGTCTACTGCTGCTTCTTTGGGTTTTCTTCTGAGTTGGATTGAAGAAAATACAGTCTGACTCCTTTGGGAGAGTGAAAGGATAGCAGGCGGGGCTATCCTATCAGAGGGGCTATCAGAAACCAATCCAGCTGCACATGCAAATGAGCACACTTAAAACAAAGATTCATAAATCAACCACAGAGGAATTTTCCCACTTGGAAATTCCACCCTTCTCACTGGTCAAGCAAACCCGGAGAGGTGGGGCCTTTCTCAGGCTTTATTAGAGACAAATTCACAGTGACCCTCCTCTCTCTTCTTCTGGCTGTCTACTGCTGCTTCTTTGGGTTGATGTCTGTGGGGACCCAAAGGCCCCGGCAGGCCATGACCCCCGCCTGCTATCCTTTCACTCTCCCAAAGGAGTCAGACTGTATTTTCTTCAATCCAACTCAGAAGAAAACTTGCAACCTTACCATCACTGAATGGGCAACGATCCACTTTCTTGGCCTTCTCGGTACGTTCAGGGTGCCGTGCTGAACTGCGTGGCCTCAGCAGGCCCCAGGGCAGCAGGCCTCGACTCACAGCCAGCCATGTGCTCATTCAGGATTGAGAGGACTCTCACAACCACAACAGAATCAAGAACAACCTCAGGAGTTGGGACAATGTCTTCTTTCAATGCAGAAGAAGTCCATCGCAACTCCCACCATTTGTTCTTTAGTTAATAAAACTAGTTATTTAGTTAATAAAACTTGTGCACAATACGTATTTGGTTCTGATTCTCTGCTTGCAACAAAGTTTACTTTACGATTTAGATTTTGACTACAGGCTCTTAGTACTGTACAGTAAGAAAAGATATTTCCCTTCCCCGGAATTGAATATTTCTTATAATTAATAAACAATTAACACTGAGTGTTTACAAGACGAACAGGTGTGTTGATTGTAATATTAATTTTACTACAGTAAGTTAATTATATTAACTGATCCAAATATTCATAATCAATTATAACCAGTTATTATTGATTATTAATATTTCATAGAGCTAATTAATTACATCTTTTTGTAGTCTTTTGGAAGGCCAAAATAAAGGTTTTAAGCTGTTCCTCGCTGTTTGTTTGTGTGTATTCAAACTGTGTATTCAAGTCATTTTGACCCATAACATAATGATGAAACTTATGTTGAACTTGTTGAAACTTTTTTTCAACATAATAGTTAATTATTTTAGGAGGTGTGAACTGAAGAGGTGGCGGTTTCAGCTTCTCCATTTCATCATGTCTTTTCAGTGATTCTGATTAAGTATTCATCAGTTTTAATCCTTTCATGACTTAATGTTTTTAGTCTGTAAGATATGTTAATACATTGAATTAGGTCATTTCTGTATCTTCATGGGTATGCATGAACACAAATAAAAAGTATTGATCAATTTGATGCATGCATAAATACAAGCACTAAAAGGCACAGATAATATAAGAAAGGCTTGGACTGGCTGGTACTGAGGCCTACTGTCAGAATGAGAGTCGTAGATCCAAGTGCAAGCAAGCAGTTTATTGAAGACAGGTAGAAACAGGGATAATACTCAAAACACCACGTATAGCAGGCGGGCGACCAGGATACAAATTCTCAGGAGAGGATGAGTGATATGAATAAACCCAGCACGGATGCCAAACAGAAATGGATGAGGAGAACTCCAAACGATCTCCAGAAGTCTGGAAACACAGACGAGATCGAGGAAATAACTCCGTAAGGAAACTCAGGCACCGGAACTGGGTAAGAGAGCACAAACAAGAGTGACAAACCGACACCAAGCAATAATCACTCCCGCTAGATATAGGCAGCTAACAACAGAAGTAACTAGCTGCAGCTGCGGGCTGATTAAGTGATCAGCTGGTTACTAAGCAACAAACAAGCACTACACACTCAGACCCCACACCCACAACAACCAACAGATACACAAAATGATCACATGGATCGATGAACCGTGACACCTACAAGGTGTTTTAAGGTTGCCACAGTTCCTCAGGCAACATGTGGTTTATAACAAGTGGTTTATGCTGACATGTTTATACAAATAAGAAAGTACAAAGTGACACAATATATGCATAACCAAATATTCTTAAACTCAAAACAATAGTGGGACGCTTAAATCATTGGTAATGATAGTCATGTTAAAGAAAATAGCATGCTGATGTCTTTACACTCAATCACGTTTATTTAATTAACAATTTGAACCAAGTATGATACACAGAACTAAACACAGAATCATTGCATCAACATAGACCTCCTGATATGGCCTAACTGTTAAAAGTGGTAAGCTTAAATGCCAGTCCAAGTTGTACTTTTGTTCTTTGTGCCTTTTAGTACCTGGATTTGTACAAACAGTTTACCTGTTTATTTCTTTGTTAATGCTGAAACTGTAGGGACACAGATGTTTTTTACAAGTCTGGTTTTGATGTGTGCTTCTGCCTTGAGTAAAATAAACACACTGTCCATACCTTCTGGTTAAAGTCGGATATGCCAATCCATTTGGCATTGCAAACAACAAAACAAAAAGAAAAGAGAAATACTCCAAACTTAACTTCTACTTTCTGCTAACAAACAAATTTGTTAGCAGAATATTTGATTCAAGATAAACTGCTACGGGCACGAGCACAGTCTGCATGATATGCTGCACAGCATGCTCGACACGGCAAAAAGTTTGTTTGACCTTCCATTGTGCTACCTGTAACTATTAAAACAAAAACTCAATATAATGGCTCTAACAGAAACATTTTTATGTTTAAAATTATATTTGAGGAATATTCTAAGGAATGCAGGCCTAATAAGGAGGACAGAGTATACTCCCATTGACACTGTGAATGCCGCTATTACACATGAACTGACAGGCTCAGGTCAGCTTTTGGGTAAGAGAGCTCTGTGGCAGACATTGCGACAGAAGTATTTCCTGACAGTTAAAAGGGATGATGTAATGCATACAATTCGCAGACTGTATCCATCTGGAGTTCAGCTTCGCCATAGGCACAGATTTGTCCAAAGAGGATACATTACAGCAGGACCAAACCAAGTGTGGCATGTTGATGGGCATGATAAGCTCAAACCATTTGGTGTTGCCATCAATGGCTGTATTGATGGGTTTTCTAGGAAAGTGATGTGGCTCAGCAGTGGCAGCTCTAATAACGACCCTGGGATAATTGCTTAATATTACATGCGTATGTGTATCAGAATTTGGACTTCCAGCACGCCTCCGTGCATACGACTGTGGGACAGAAAATGGCAGTATGGTAGCCATTCACTGTGTATTAAGAGCACAGCATACAGATGATTTTGCAGGAGCCCATAAGATGATCATAAGATGATTATATAATCGCCACCTAGTAGCCATTTTCACTATTGCAGTTTGTTATTTTTCTGTACATAAGCGGTGTTGATTTATTAGATCGGCAACAGTTCAACGTGCAGCATCGATTTCAATTCGATGCACAAACAGTCTTTGCCTTGGAGAAAGATATGCCTGTAAGTTTATTTACTATTTGTAAATGATCTTTAAAAGTGTTATGTGGTAACATAATATTACCTCTTGAAAATAAGTTTGTGATCGATATGAAAATGTAAGGAAGTTTTCTATTACTTGTATACGCACGTGCAGATTGTAGTGCACGTGTTTATATTTATATCAAACGAATTAATGTACAAGTTGTAATTTAATTTCTTGTTTATTGTATTTCAGTTTTACAAGAGAAAAAGGATCACACAAGTAAACATTCTGGAAAGGATAAACTGCTTCATGTGTGTTTGTTAGCTAGCTGTCTAGTTTCTTCTAAGTGACGCAGTTGCAAGGACAGCATAGTAAAAAGGCATCAACGCATCGGGAAAGATTAAGGGCCTGTCCCAATACCTCCCCTTACCCTAGATTTCTGCCCTAACCCTTGTTTTTGCGCGTTCTCGTGTAGGGGTAGGGTGTCCCAATACTCTAAAGAGCAAGGGGGAGTGCTGTTCTCCCCTTAAAATCAACCCTCAAAACATAGTGCGGTCCGATGCAGACTTAAAATGAAGTGGAAGATGAAATAACCCAGGATACCTTGCGGACTCATCAAGCCGGTAATTTTTTTAAACAAGATGGCGGACACCGCTGGAAAGGAACAATTAAATTGTAATTATATCTTCGCAAATAAGCATGTTAAAATTTTTAAATATGTTGGAATATGTTAGTTTAATGCACATACAATCGACTGTTAAGTTTTGAACACTAATGTTAGAAAATATTTCACGAAGCTATCTATCTGACGATGTTCATGATATCTGCCGAGTGCTTCGAGAGAGTCTGCCCATCAAATATACATCTTATCTGGGTAGTTAATTTTATTTTAGATTTTGGCTTCCAAGGATTATAAAAAGAAGATGTGAGGTAAAACTATTAAAAACCAGCCGCGTTCGTCTAGTGCTTCATCTTTTTCTTCACAGCGCGCTGTCACTTCTCCCTAACGTTAAACCCAAACAGCACTAAACACAATCAGTGATTGCTGTAAAATGCAGTGTCAGCTGATTCTGACGTGTTTGATTTGTAAAAAGAGCTATAATAAGCACAATAATCCACGCAGAGACGTTGATCCTGTTCCCATGGCGGCGCGCGTTCGGAAACGGACTGCAACTAACGTTAGACAAGCAAACTATAATTTGGGTTTCATGTGCGTGTCTAAACGATCAAATACAGACAAAAATATGGCTAAATGACCGGTTTGGAGATTCACTTTAACACAGTGTATGTCTTAAATGGGAGTTAGTTGTGGAATAGTTGGGAGAAAATGTGTATTATTAGATCTGCATTCGGTCTTAAAGTGGCAGCGTCTAATAAACCTGCAAATGATTACACCTTAATGTGAATAAAACAACTAAAGGCAAAGAGAAAATTACTCCCAGCTCTTGAATGAATAACTTCAGCTTTAATTAGCATTAGTCTATTTATAATAAACTATGCTGTGTTATTTTACATTTGATTACTTTATTAGATTTCTAGCATATTATTATGGATACTTATATCCTGATCATATCTGGGATAGTTATATATAATTTGCATATAGTGGTGTCCCATTTCATAGGGAAAGATCTTCAACTCCACTTCCCCTCGTTGAGGGGACTTTACTTTCGAGGGCACTCAAAACCAAGTGGAAGTTTTAAGGGGGGAGAAATGGGACAGGGCCTAACAAGAGCTGTATTTACCATCATATGCTGCACAATTCTGTGATCAAAAAGTGAAAGATTGCACTTTGCATGGAAGCAAGATAGATCCAGATAAGGATGCTGAAAAGGCCCAGCAAGCTTCTGAGAGGCGATCTCAAGTATCTGGCTCCAGATATTCTTCACGCTCGAGTAGATCATCTGCCAGTTCAGCAGCTATTCGTGCTAGAGCAAAAGCCGAAGCAGCACGCGCAGAGGTGTCTTATGCTGAAAAAGAGGCAACAATTATGAAAGAGAAAGCAGAATTGGAAGCAGCAGGACGCAAAGCAGAATTAGAAGCTAATTTGCATGTGCTACAAAAACAAAGGGCAGCGGTTGCAGCCTCGGCCGAAGCAGCAGTTTATGAAGCCGCAGTCGAACCGGAGGATCCACTTCAGGACTTCTCAGAATTAGCAATTCAAGATTCAGCACAAAGAACCAGTGAGTATGTGGAGAATCATTCTCTGACTGAAGATAAGTTGGAACAGGTTCACATGCAATCTACGTCTCATGCATCACAGCAGTTTCAAGATTCTACATGTCCACAGTTCACTCCAAGAGCTCATAGTTTTATTCCTCTCCCACAAAGTAACACAGTCGATGTCTCAACACCAAAAGTAAGCATAAGAGACAGCGGAGACTACAGTGCTCCACAGCATCCCACATGCTATGCAAAGTCTCATGAATCCTCTTGCAGAGACTATCCAATGAGACCTTTAGAGACTACTGACCTAACGAAACATCTGATACGACGAGAGTTAGTGAGTACTGGGTTACTGACATTCGATGACTGCCTGTCACGGAATTGATGAATGTGAGACGAGGATTCAAATGCAGAGGAAATTTATTAACCGGCAGACAAGGTACAAACTCAAAAACTCAGATTGCAAAACGGGAAGGAAACACCAGGAACAAGCAACTAGGACAAACAAACCAGCACAGGACTTCTTCTTCTTCTTTTATTTTTATCTGGCGGTTGACAACTTGTTGTTGTATTACCGCCACCTCTGGACTGGAGTATACCCACAACTTACATTTTCTCTATACTTTTTAAATTCTTTTTAAAAGCCCTGTATTTTTTAAAAAAGAAAACAATATTTGACACATCTTATCAGAACTTCTATGTAAAATATTTCTATAATTAAATATAATTTCATTGGCTTCTACTTGCTCAATAAACCTTTCCCTCTCATTCTTATATTTCTGACAATAAAACAATACATGCTCTACAGTTTCTGGGTTATTTCCAAGACAATACTCACAGATACCATCAGCATGCTTTTTCATTAAAAATAATGTACTGTTAAGTCTGGTGTGCCCAATCCTCAGCCTGGACAACACCACTTCTTCATGTCTAGTTCTACCTGACACTGCATTCTTATTTAGGCCTACTTTAGACTGTAAGTTAAAAAGATGTCTCCCACTTGATTCATTTTCCCAACAGCGCTGCCATATTTCAAAAGTTCTTGTTTTAATAATACTTTTAACTTCTGCTTTACTGAGCTTTATGTCAACATCAATGATATCTTTATCAGCTGCTTTTTTGGCCCATACATCAGCCAGCTCATTCCCCTCCACCCCTATGTGTGCTGGAACCCATAAGAAGGAAAACATTTTACCCGCCTTTTTCAATCCATTCGCTAACTGCAATATTTCAAGCAGAATGTCTTTCCTGGACCCTGAATGGGAATTCTTGATACTTAAAATAGCAGAACTGGAGTCAGAAGCTATGACAGATTGCCTATTCCCCGCATTACTTTCTACCCATACCAGGGCAAACCATATAGCTACAAGCTCTGCTGTATATACTGCCAAATCATCACTTAGCCTATTTCCTACAGCCAAACCCAGCTCAGGCACCACATGAGCCACTCCCACCCTTTTATCTGATCTTTTAGATGCATCTGTAAAAATAATCCTGTCATTTCTGTAGTTTTCTGTTATATATCTATTAACCATCCCCTTTTCCACTCCACCTACCTGCTTTTCCTCCAGAAGCCCTAAGTCCACTTTTAATTCCTCAAAAGTCCACGGGGGAACTGTAGAGTATGGTACTGTCATACAGATATTAAGAGCACTTAAACCCATACACTCAACTTTTTGTTCAATACCCCACCCAAAGCTTTTTACTCTTTTATTTAATCGCTCTTGACAATTTCTTAGGGTTATGTGAGCAATATGATCCTCTCTATGACCTTTAAGATTAGCCCAGTACACTAGGGCCAGCTGATCTCTTCTTAAATTCAAGGGCATTTCCCCCACCTCCACTTGGATGGCTGCCACCGGAGAGGACTTGACTGCTCCACTGCAAATTCTCAAGGCTTGGTTTTGCATTACATCAAGTTTATATAACATTGACTTGGAGGCTGACCCATATGCTACACTCCCATAATCGAATACGGACCTCATTAAACCAGTGTAAATTGTTCTCAAAGCTGCACCAGACGCACCCCACTCAACCCCACACAAGCACCTCATCACATTTAGAATTTTCTTACATTTCTCAACCATCTTCTGGATATGGAAGGCCCATGTCAACTTCTTGTCAAACCATACACCCAAGTACTTAAAAACCTCTACTCTTTCCAGCTCTTTTCCTGCCAAGCTAATCTTAAATTCAGGTCTTATACTCCCCCTAGAAAAGAACATAACTTTTGTTTTCTCTGCTGATATCCTAAATCCCCATTGAACTGCCCATTTCTGAACTTCATTTACTGCTCTCTGAATTTTCTTAACTATGAATTCCACATTCCTCCCTTTCTTCCACATGGCACCATCATCAGCAAACAAAGCTACTCCGTCAGGCCCCTTCACATTTTTAAAGATCTGATCTATTATTATATCAAACAATATAGGACTAACAATACTCCCCTGCGGAGTACCATTCTCAACTATATATTCATTACTTAATTCTCCGTTTATTTTAACCCTTAGCCTTCTTTCATCCAAAAAAGCTTTTATCCACTGGAGCATTCTGCCACCAATCCCCATCTGCTGCAACCTAATCAACAATCCGTTCGTCCACAACATGTCGTACGCTTTTTCAATATCGAAGAATACTACCACCACTGCTTCTCTATTTACTTGAGCTCTTCTTATACCATCTTCCAAACATACTATTGGGTCCATTGTACCTCTACCTCTTCTGAAACCACTCTGGTAGCTCTGCAATAACCCCTTTGACTCAACCCAATAATTTAACCTATCATTTACCATTTTCTCCATAGTCTTACCCACCTGCGAAGTTAAAGCTATAGGCCTGTAACTACTTGGATTATGAGGATCCTTACCAGGTTTCCTAATTGGCACAATTATAGACTCTTTCCACTCCTTAGGTATCCTTCCCTCCATCCATATCTTGTTAAATAACAGCAACAGCTTATCTTTCCCTATTCCACTCAAATTATCCAACATATCATAACATATTGTGTCTCTCCCTGGCGCAGATTTTCTTAATTTTCTCAGGGCAATATTTAGTTCTAGTCTAGTAAAAAATTCATTAATTCTACCTTCATCCTCATTCACAATCCCTTCCACATTCGAATATCTTAACAATGTCTCTCTCCTTCCTTCCTTTTCCTCCAAACTGAGGTTATCAGAACTATGCACCCTAGCTAATGTTTTAGCAATCACTTCCGCTTTATCTTTACTCGTCACCACTATATCCTCTCCATCTATAAGCATGGGGTACCCATAACTTCTATCTATTCCTTTCATTTTTTTGATCATACCCCAAATCCTCTCTATAGGAGTAGTACGACCCACAGCATTACAAAACCTCCACCAATATTCCTTTTTTGCCTTCTTAACAGTTCTTCTCACCAAAGCTTGAGTTCTCTTATACTCAATCAAGCATTGAAAATTATGTGACTTCTTCAATTTCCTAAAAATTCTATTCCTTTCTTTTACTGCCTCCTGACACTCTTTTGACCACCAAGGTACTATCCTATTTAAAGGCCTGGGCTCCGCCTTAGGAATAGTTGCCCCTGCTGCATCCACTATACTTGAACTAATTGCCCCACATAGCTCTTCCACACTCATACTTCCTTCAATAGTTGACATCCACTCATCACTGACTTCTCTAAACTTCCCCCAATCAGCTTTTCCTAGTATCCATCTCCCGCCTCTCCTTTCCCCGTCTTTTTCCAATTCCACCCCTACCTGCACTCTGATGGGGTAATGGTCACTCCCAATTGTCGTCTTCTTAAATACTTCCCACCCACACTTATCAGCTATATTTCTAGAAACTATTGTCAAATCAATTGCTGACTCTGTACCTCTAGAAACGTCTAGTCTAGTGGTAGAACCATCATTAAGACAAACTAAACCCTCTTCCTCAATAAACTCTTCTACGACAGTCCCATTACTATCATCCCTATCACCCCACAGTGTACTATGTGCATTAAAATCCCCGCACCATATTACCTTTCCAGTCAGATCTTTCCATATTCCTTCAAGCTGTCCCCTTTCCAATTGTCTACATGGATTATATAAATTAATAATCAAGATTCTACCAGTATTTGACCATACTTCAACTATAATATACTCCAAATCCTCTCCTTTCCTTACTTCTCTAAACTGGAGACCCCTCTGAATGAATGTAACTACCCCACCTCCTTTACCATTGTCTCTGTCTCTTCTTACTGATATATACCCCTTTATCCCAAAATCTAACCTTGGGATCAACCATGATTCTTGTATACATAATACATTTGGTTTCACCTCAAGATCTTCTACATACTTTTTGAACTCTTGCCCATTAGAAATCAAACTCCTTGCATTCCATTGGATTATATTCAATACCATTAAGACTATCCTTAGCATGACTGACTTTGAGATGACTCCTCAACATCATTAGCTTCTGAATCCTTAAGACAATCAACAACAAACCCCCACTCCACCCTTTGCACATTCAAGAACTTTTTGGCTGATTTAACTATGATCCTAATCCTATCTGTTCTACTACTTGTTTGAGCAGCTCCATTAACAACATCTGCCATGAAAAGCACAAAGTCCAATTTCTTTACTATCAGTGTGTCTTCTTGAATTTTTTTACATGCTATACACTCTCCTTCCATTTTGCTATTAACCTTCTTTGCCTCTGGAACTAGTTTAGGGACTTGCTTTACTGCCTCCGCATAGGACATTCCTTGTTCTGCTTTCATCCTCTGAATTTCTCTCATGCGTTTATACACCTCACATCCTCCATATGCTGCACTATGGTCGCCACCACAATTGCAACATTTTTGAGTTGCCCCTTCTTCGCATTCACCGTACTTATGTTCTCCTCCACACTTACTACACCTAATCTTCCCTTTGCATACAGCAGCCACATGCCCATACCTTTGGCAGTTGAAACATCTCAATGGAGGTGGGATGTATACCCTAACATTATAGCTCATAAACCCAATATACACCTTATCTGGGAGTTGTTTTTCATCAAACGTTAGCAATATTGACAGACTATCGCTCAACACACCATCCTTTTTCATTTTCAACCGTTTCGCTTCTTTTACTTTCACATTTTTTATGTTTCCCAACAACTCATCAATTGAATCTTTAACTGGAATCCCAGTAATAACTCCTCTAATCAGTTCATTGTCACTGGCTATAACCCCTCTCACTCCTTGGCCATTCATCTTTCTTATTTTAACTGCTTTCTTCTGTTGTTCCTCATCAGTACATTCTACCAACAATGATCCATTTCTCAATTTTTTCACATTCAATACTTCCCCTATCTCCTTATGTACACATTTCGTTAACTGTACAGGACTCCAATCAGAAAAGGAACCTCCCTCCTTTATAAAGGATATAAATACCTTATATACCATCTTCCTTTCAGAGATATCCATATCCTCATCACCTTGTTTACTAAATTTCTTTTTCTTGCGTTTTGGCCTACCTTCCTCTTCATACCCACGCTCAGATTCATCCATTCCCCACTGCTTACTCCGTCCCAGCACAGGACTACAAACACAGGGAGGCTAAATAGGGGAACAAACAAAGGAGGGTAACGAGAAGGGCAGGTGGGACAAATTAACCAATAATCAGATAACAAGATGGGAGGGGCTAGACAATAGACAGGAGAGCACATGGCACAAGGAAATAACATGACAGCCATGTGCTCACAACAGACCAAACAACACAAACACATGACAAACCGGGAGTGTCACAGCTCTGTCACAAACCAAGAGAAAACCCAGAACAAGGGTGACAGAACTGTGACACTGCCCAGAAAATTATTGGGCATGGAAGACATCATTCCGGAGTGTGATAAGAGACCTCAATTTAACCACCAGAGAGGAGTTAGACCTGCTCATAAAGTGGCTCGGGCCAGAATCATCACAAAAGGTCAAAAGAATCAGGTCAGTACAGGTTCATAATGCAGCACTAGGTGTTCAGATGACATGGCAGAGAATGGAGGAATGCTATGGTAGCACTGAGGTAATTGAGGATGCTCTGTTAAAGAAACTGGAGAATTTTCCTAAAATCTCTATTAAAGACAATGTAAAGTTAAAAGAGCTTGGAGACCTTTTGTTAAAAATGGATGTAGCAAAGTCAGGAGGCCACTTAACAGGACTGGCTTATCTAGACACTGCTAGTGGAGTTAAATCAATCATCGAAAAGCTGCCATACAGTTTGCAAGATAAGTGGATTGCACAAGGCTCCAAGTACAAGGAAGATTACCGTTTTTCCTTTCCACCATTCAGTTTCTTCACCAGATTCATTGTTAATCAAGCGAAGATCAAGAATGATCCAAGTTTTTCATTCTCAATGAGTAGTAACCAAACTTCTGCATCTGCAGCAATCTGCAGCAAGGTACAGCAACCGATCATCTGTATCAGTCAGAAAGACAGACGTGTTAACTGTGCATACACCCTTTCAAAGGAAAAACCTTGAAAAGAAATCGATTGAACCAGACAGTCAGTGTCCAATCCACAATAAACCTCATCCATTGGCAAAGTGTTGTGAGTTCAGGAGTGGACACATATATAATCACAAAAAGTACCTAAAAGAAAATGACATTTGTTTTAGATGTTGTTTATCTACTCAGCATGTTGCCAAAAGCCCTATTCGCACGGGATTAGTATTATCTGGGGACCTCGTGTGATTTAGAAATGACCCCCCCACGTCTGAATTTCATGTAGCGCATTCGC
Source organism: Scardinius erythrophthalmus (assembly GCF_964197995.2). Lineage (NCBI taxonomy): Eukaryota > Metazoa > Chordata > Actinopteri > Cypriniformes > Leuciscidae > Scardinius > Scardinius erythrophthalmus. Next base: position 7,786,841 of record NC_138241.1, on the reverse strand, counting down.
ACGGGATAACCGAGGCCTGTGATTTTACTCGAATTTACTGACTTATCTCCCGGATATGATGTCAATAGGCTTGCTTGGAAATGACTTGTCGTTATTATAGGTCTAGCTGTATGAGTTATCATAAACAGAAGAATGTTCCTCGCCGCATGCTGCTATGCAGTGGCGTAACTTTAAAAAGTGGGTGGGACGGGGGACGGGGGATGGGGGACGGGGGGATTTATGAATGCTAAATCATAAATCGATGTAGGCCTATGTACAATAACATTACGATGTCCAGCAATTGATTTAAATGGTGCATTGGGTTTAATTTGTTGTTTAATGAGAATTTTCACATGAATAAATACATAAATCCGTTAGATAAAAAGTGTGGGCTATTAAAATGGTCTAGTGGTAGAACTTTTGCCAAGCGTGTCAGAGGTTCTGGGTTCTAATCCACACTCGTATAGGTTTTTTTTTTCTTATTTTTTCGTTTTCATACGTTTGTATGCATTTTGTTTTGTAATTTCACCAGAACGAATAGAGAGTCTCCACAACGGATTGAAGCGCATGTACGAGTGAAGACTGTGCGCGAGCCACAAGAGAATACAGTATCCGCGCCACTGATCGCAGCGGCAACGAGCACTTTGATCACTTGATTTCAGAAACAACACATTTCAGCGCTAGATCGCCCCTTACAAACGAACTAAATGAATGCTCTGCTAGTTAACTGGAGATGTTTTATTTATTTGTATTGGTACATTAGTGCAGCGAGATGTTTCAAAAATGGTGGGGACATATCCCACCTGCAAATTACGCCTATGTATGTCATTCATCTCCATCTCATCATGGTTTTCAACTTTCTCTTTCTGATAATTGTATAGTTGTATCGTATCATGGTGTATAGCGATATGACCCAGCGCCCAAAATACTATCAGAACACTCCAACACAGCCTCCATTCTTCACGAAAAATGGATAAAAAAGCGCACAGGAAACAAAAACCTTGAAAAAATTATATACACCCTGTTAAATCACAGAGATGCCGATTCGCACGGGACTAATATTATCACAGGACCTCGGTGTTCGCTGAAATATGGCAGGTCATTTGTGGAGGAATTTTTACTTTACAAATTACAGACATGGCCGATTCGCACGGGATTAAGATCACAGACAACCTCCGCAATTATTACAAATTACTAGAGGTCGCCAGGTAATACTAATCCCGTGCGAATAGTTCTAAAGACTGTAAAGTCAACATAAAGTGCAAAGAATGCAACAGTGAGAAGCATACCACAGCACTGCATCTGGGTCCAGCTCCCTGGGTTACAGAACCGCCTGTGGGAGAGAGCCAGCATGGCGGGGAGAAAGAAGAGGCTACTTCGACAGACATTGTATCCAAGTGTACAGAAATCTGTAGAAACATGACAAAGCCCAGATCGTGTTCTAAAATCTGCTTGGTGACAGTATATCCTTGTAACAAACCTGAAAATGTTGTGAGGATGTATGCAGTAAGATGATCAAAGTAATCGATCATTAGCCAAATCAAAGTTTTTTGATGTTTTCGGCATCACAGGAGAATAATTCTCATATACCCTAAAAACATGCTCGGGAACTATGGAGAAAAAAGGACGCAGAGCATCTGACTTCACAGTTCAATCCATCGATGGGAAAACTCAGGTAGAACTTCTGTCACTCATTGAATGTGATACTGTATGATGCTTGATGACCGATCTGAAATTCCAACACCTGATGTCATGCAGTACTTCCCTCATCTGAAATCTGTATCAGATAAGATTCCAGAACATGATCCTGATGCACCAATCCTTCTGCTGTTGGGAAGAGATATCTTAAGTGTTCATAAAGCATGTGAGCAAATCAATCAACTTTATATCTCGCAATTCTGAGAAATAAAGTCAGAATTGCGAGATGTAAACTCGCAATTGTGAGATAAAAAGTCGCAATTATCTTTTAAAATGTTTTATTCTGTGGCTTAAAAAAAGCTTCTATACCTCCTGGCCTCTTCCTCCAATCCATCCTCCCTGACGCGTTACGGTAGGGCCGGCCCAGCTATCGGTAGGCGCCAGGCCTGGAGTGGGTAATCGGGAGAATCGGGAGAATTCCCGGTGGGCCGCTTCACTTTTGGGCCGGTCGAGGAATTTTTTTTTTTTTTTTTTTTTTTTTTCACATTTCAATGTCACGTTAGTTACATAGGCTACACACGTTTCACATTCTGACACCGCAGCGCGCAGCCTCTGCATGGGTTGTACCATGTGAGGGAGTTCTCCCCTCCCCTCCTATAGAGTTGGTTGGGTCCATAGTCCGTCTTTTCCAAAACGTTTCCTCAGGAAGGCTACCGCGGCAACGCCGGCGCCTTATAATTTATTACAGCTGGGAAACTGACTTGCATAATGAGCTTTTTTTTTCACCTTAGCCTTTGTAGTTTTTAATGTGAAAATTTCCCAGTGTCACAGGAAGTCATTCGAGAGTTTGAAGACATTCTAACACTGCAGCGCAGTCTTTCTGGTGACGGTAATCTCCAAGTTCATTTTGCAGACTTAGAGAGACAGAGTGGGCTGTCTCCACCACTCAACTACTGTAGATAAATGATGTTGAAAATTACATAACACTCAAAAATATGTCTGGACTCTAAAATCATTAGTTTCTGATTCTTTGATATGATTATTTGTGTTACACATGCACATGTTACCAATGCCATTACAGTTAAGTATTCTCATAATCTACTGGGTAGCTTGATCTGCTATTTGCAAAGAACATTCATGCTTCCAGGAGGGTATTGATTCTGGAGATCCTGTAAACAGCCTTCACATACTTTAAAGCACAGTATTTGTTATATAATCCCTATTTTACTCATCTAGACAGTATAGTGTAACTTATTAACTGCTGATTGGGTAGATAGTTGTGCAGAAGTCAGATTTTTTTTTTTTAAGATTTTATTTTATTTTGTAACTGTTATTTCTAAATGAAGTACATGCAACAGCTTTATACATTTTAAACAACTTTATTTGTTCGCTGCATGTTTACACCAGTGTTTTTCTGAACGTCAGTGATTGAAGCTCTGTGTATAACATAAAATCTTAAGTTTTGTGCCAAGAACATGCCATGCATTTATGCTCTAAAAAAAAAAGTTTTGGTCCTTGATGAAAAACGGCTCCGTTACGACTGTAACCTCGGTTCCCTGAAGAGGGAACGAGCGTAGCGTCGAGATTGACGCTATGGGGAACGCTTTGCGTGATGATGTCTTGAAGCACATGTAAAATCAGTCCAATGGCGTGGCGGAACGTCAGACGTGGGTGACGTCACGTACCAGGAAGCTATAAAGCCTGCTCGAAAACAGAGATCGCCAGCTTCGTAAAGTCTGAAGTAGTCGCTGACAGGCATGAAGGAGATATGGCAAGGTGACGCAACGCTCGTTCCCTCTTCTGGGAACCGAGATTACAGTCGTAACCGAGGCGTTCCCTTTCAAGGGAACTTGTGTTGCATCGAGACTGACGCTATGGGGAACGTCTATACCAACGCCACCATAGCTACAAATGTCTGTCCTGTGTGAAATCGAGTGAGCAGCACTAGGATGACAAAACCTGAGACCCTGGTGTAGAGTCTAGGTCCAAAGAGTAAAATCTGACGAAGGTGTGCGGTGAGGACCAGCCTGCCGCATCACAAACGTCCTGTAAGGAAACTCCTGATATAAGGGCCTTGGAGGCCGCCATACTCCTTGTAGAGTGGGACCGGACAGTCATAGGAGAAGGCTGTCCGGCCGCCTCATTAGCAAGTGAGATAGCCTCAACCACCCACTTGCTCATTCTTTGCTTAGATGCAGGGGACCCCTTGCTTGGGGACCCAAAACACACAAATAGTTGGTCAGATTTACGCCACAGGGCAGCTCTGTGGACATAAGCATCTAATGCCCGTACCGGGCAAAGCAAATTACTTCTTTCCTGGTCCGCATTCTGAAAAGGAGGAGGACAAAAGGCCTGCAGAATAATAGGTCTGACCACATTAGTGGGGACCTTGGGGATATAACCCGGTCTAGGGTGAAGAAACACTTTGACCATACCAGGTGCAAACTCCAGGCATGAGGGAGCAACCGACAACGCCTGTAAATCCCCTATTCTCTTAAGAGAAGAAACTGCGAGGAGGAACAGAGCTTTCAACGTGAGAAACTTAATCGGAACATCCTCTATAGCTTCGAAAGGGGCCAGGGAGAGGCCTTGGAGAGCAACGGCCAAATCCCATGTGGGCACCCTGGAACGAGCTGCAGGCCTCAGCCTCAACGTGCCACAGAGGAAACGGGATACCAAGGGGTCCTTCCCCACAGACATTCCACCCAAAGGAATGTGGAAGGCACCCATGGCCGCCACATAAACCTTTAACCTGTTAACCGTTGCCAGTGCGCGGGCGCACTGAAGCGTTTTTTTTTTATATATAGTTCAAAGTTACTATTAGATTTAATGTAATACCTTGACAAACTATACATCATTAAAAAGATATAAGACTCAAGTTTCAGTATTTGACCACTATTGTATTCTGAGAAACTTATAGCGACAGTTATTTCTTAATTTGTGTCAGGAGTTATGAAATGAAAAAATGAGTCGATACCTTTAATATGAATTATGCGCGTCAGCCGCTTTCATTCATAAAAAACTCTGTGCTGTCGTCATGACAGCGATACACAAAACAACGTCCTTCAGGGCTTTTAGCTCAAAAATGTGCAGATTTGGAGAAATATTGATAGATTCTCATAGATTTACATCAGATTTCTATAGACAGGAATAATATTTATTGAATTTATACCCAAATGCGTCGATGTAATCATTATGAGCGTTTGGATACTCTGATACTGTGTTTTCAATTCATACCAATAGCCTGAGGGCGCTATTATGCACAATAATAGTCCATATATGGAACATGAAGAAGAGCCATGATCATGTGACATTCCAGGACGTCACTTATACACACAAAGCTAACAAGAGATCGCTGTAACATGCAGATACAGACGTTTTGAAGACAGTAAACATGTTTGCTATGATATTTGAGTTACCTGTGTTTTTCAAGCCATGCCAGGTATTTCCATAATAATAGATTATATTTATAATGTAATGCTAATCTATATAGACTGTCATTGTGCAGAATACCATACAATAGTATATTTTAGTGTATATTTTTAGTATATAGTATATATAATAGTATATATTTTTATAAATACTCACTTGCGTTATAAAAGTAAGTTTGGAGCACAAACATGGTTTTAATCTCATAAATTGTCGTGTATTGATGGTGTGCTAAGCTAACATGCTAGCTAGCCCTAGGTGCACCTGCCACCTAGAAGTTTCAAGAAATGCATTTGATACAGTTTAAAATGTGAGGTGAACTTTGAGAAAAGAAATTAGGGACTGAAACCCTATGAATAGCCTGTGAATAGCCAGTCGTTAGTAGCTATAATGCAGACAAAAGAAATGCATATTTAGAACCATAACCAGGCTGGAGAGGTGTGAATGTGTGCAGAAAAAACACATGAATTTCACGTGTTATCACATGTTTTCCACATGTGATTACATGTGACCTCATGTGATCACATGTGTTCTCATGTGAACAACATGTCACCACATGTGAACAGTGTCACCACATGTGAACAACGTTTCACCACATGTGAACAACATGTCACCACATGTGAATGTCACCACATGTGAACATAATGGAGCATGTGGCACATGTGGAAAACACATGTTCATTTTTAACATGTGAATCATCCCAGCTAACAATGACCTGGCGGTCCACCAGCGTTTTTTGGGCGGCACAAAGTCAGCGGTTTGACACGGTCGGACCTCCGGCGGCACACCATCGGCAACCCGACCAATCTGAACTGCCAACTGCCCGGTCGGTCTGCCAGCGTTTTTTGGGTGGCACGCCACCAGCGGTTTTCCGCGGCTGGGCCACCGTCGGCACACCAGTGGCAAGTCGATAGTCGGTCCATGTGTTTCTGAGCGCTTACAGGACATCTTTAATTTATAAATGTAGGATATATTTGTTTTAATTTATTTTTAGCGCAATTTTCCACCGGACAAAATTGCGATTGTTAACTCATGATTTCTGTTCTGTCTGTGCGCACCAATCTTGGACTTCTATCTACTCCTCAACCAGACCACCTAGAGACTTCGGGTTTTCGGCATTATGTTAAGGAAGGTCTAATCTCGGGAACGCACAAAAAAAAAAATCCAGGAAAAGATTTTGGATTTCCTGGAAATTCCAGAAAAAATTCTGTTTTTTGCAAATTTCTCGGCAACCATAATAGCTATCGAGTTGAAACAAATTGCAATCGATAGCTTATAAAATTTAAAATAATATTGGAAAAAAAGAATTGATCAAAAATCTTTCCTTTATGCTTCAAAAATTAATTAAAACTTTATATGAAGGGAAATAAGAAAAATATTACCTTTTCACCTATAAAACTATTGTTGTATATTTGGAGAAATATTGATTAATTATCATATGTTACTAAAATATTTCGCCAATACAGAATACAATTCCTATTCATTTTCCACTGAATTATACCATCTGAATAGCTCAAACAGCGCACTCTCCCCTACCTGATTTGCTTCAGATCTGACCTCTGAGAAATATGATTCGGCTGCACGGCTGTCAATCATCACACGTGATTCAACGTGACCTCTTCTGCATGACGCATCCTGTGTAAACTTCCTGATTCTGGACAGCCTTGATAAACAAAGCGAAAGTGACATTTCTTCACCGAAACTAGTTCTAATAAATGCACGATTTAATTATGTGTGTTTTGGGTGTTATTTTCGTGCGATTTGGGGTATTTTTTATATTTTATCTTTCATTTACTATCTCTTAGTGTTGTGATCCCATGACGTGAGAAAATTGCGCTAAAACACTCACTGAGTTTTTATTACTTGTTTACATTTAAAAAGAATCCGAAAGCACAGAATAAAAAAAAATGGTGAAACTGACCTAATAGCTGTAGCAATATCAAAAGCAAAGTGTTGGTGGTATAAAAAATACTGCCTATGAGCATTTTTAGCACGCGTTCAAATGGAATATGGGGCTTGAGTGTTCGTAAAAACAACAATAAAAAAATGTGAAATTATAAAAAAGCCACAATTGTCCCACTAATACTATCACGTGCAGTAGTGGTAATTTGCACCTATGAATGGGTCATAGAACTTCAAAATGAGTTTTAAATTCATGATTGAATAATGAGATTTTTATTCAAGTAAGGTTCTTATTCTAGATGTTTATGTTTGTAAATGCTGTGACTTTGATGCGTTTTAATGTGCGTGCGCGTGAACACTCGAGCCGCCTTCAAGTTCAAACCATAGACTGTAAAAAAATATGGACGTAGTGTCCGTGACGTCACCCGTAGGTTTCTGAAGAGCATTTTTGAAGCCTAAAGTGGGCGGAGCCGGCCGTCGCCATCTTGGCCTTGCGTCACTCCCGGATAACAGAAAATGGGCAAAGAGGCGGGGGGGCGTGAGTGGAGCTGAGGAGCCTGGCCGCCTGGCTATCTGAAATCACCTAGCTCGACGTGATCGAGTTAGCTGATGATGTAAAGCCAATTAAACGTTCCTATTTTTGCCCTTCGAAATATTATAATAGTTAAAAGACATGGCTACAAGTGAGACTGTGTATTACTTTGAGAGTATTTGTGTGTGACAGTGATTTATGTGCATACATGTCCGTCACTCTTTCATGGTCCGTCAGCGCGGCATTGCTCAAGTTCGTAGAGAGCTTATTCAGTCCATTTTAAATTCTGATTTTGGCCGCCTCTCAAATGGGTTAAACCGTTAAACATAGATATATTGCCTTTGAAGTGCAAGTAAATGCGCTAGAAAATCCGCGCTCATACATGTGCATTTATTGCACGGACGGAGAAAGCGCCGACGCCTGCATGATTTCATCTAACGGTACATAAGCATATTATAATCCATCTGTTCCGTGAGAGCAGAACGAACGAGCATTTATTGACGTTTTAAATTTGAAAACCCCAAAAAGCAACAAAATTGTCAGACATCCATTAGTGCATGTTCACGGAGGAAAACAACTGAAATACAGCGCTGGTTGTTCTCTCGAACGATAACGACGGAATCCAAAGACGTGGGCTTTGTACCCAAGTATTAAATTGTATGAAATAATCCCGAAAAAAAGCACAAACACTGCAGAGATGGCAAGTTCAGCAGCTAACATTTGCTGAGGTGAAGTGACGGCTAGTAACAGCAGACAAACGGCTAGCACTGACAGCGGCAATCCATCTGTCACTCAAGTGCCACTGGCCACACCCTTAAATTTAAATATTAATCAACTAAACGGACGAGTTATAAAATAATTCACCCCCCTCACAGTTGTTATGAAGGGCAAAATTAGCTGTATAGACCAAAGCCACATAGAAATCCAGGCTGTAAACATATTTTTTTCTGCTGTAAAGTTGGTAATTTTAACATGAGGGAGATACAGATTTGACTCACTTCTGCAGCCAGGCCAAGCGGCCAGTCAATGAATTGCAGTTTAACTCACTTCCGTGTTGGTTTCAAGAGAGAGATGGGGAGGTTGCCGCTTGGTTCAAACACTGGAGCGGAGATGAGTTGCCATGGAAACGGCACGGGACCGCACTAACGTTACTGCAACTGTAAGCAAAACTCCGTCTCTCGCTGTTGTTTTCACTGCTTTCAGGTGAGTTTAGCCTCTAAAATCACACAAATAATACACACAACTGTTCTTGACACTTATCTTACTTGTAATTGACACGCTTCTGTTGAATATTTACTTTATAGAAATGGTTTAGTGTCTTCGAAAAAATCCGTTAGCATCTCAACCGTTTTCAGAAGAGGTAGGCTAACAGTTAACTTTATAGCTTGAGCTTTTGTTTATGAAAGTTTGGGGCTTTAATCACATCTTATGTGTAGATGAGAGGTTTTGATAGTTTTGTAAAGATTTTGCTTGGACGTGAGCTAATTTATTTAATGTAAACGTACTGTTAATCGGTGACGTCATTTACATGGAGTGCTTAAAAATTGCTGAAACAAATAGGCCTATTGATAAAAATTGTTCTGTGATTTCAGCAGCAACACAAATAATCCCTCTACAACAGAGGAAAGCTCCAAAATGTCAACATTTCTGAAGAAAGCTGCTGCCAGAGAAGTGGGAAACACCGGTAAGGTGAGGAAGCTCATTAAATAACAGAAGGAAATTGGTTGCAACTCCGGTTTCATCACAAATTTAAGGAAACAGGCCTAACTAATATAGTTATGTTAAATTATTTTATAAGCGTCAAATTATTATTATTATTTTGTGATCAATTGTACTTTTATTTTTTGTGATCAATTATACTTTTATTTCTCCATCAGGGTGTGGCCAAAGTGATGCTCTGTCGTCATTGCAAGTTTTCTGACAAAAAGCCAGTTAATTCTCCTACAGCAGTGGTTCTCAATTCCAGTCCTCGTGACCCACTGCTCTGCACATTTTGTATGTCTCCCTTATTTAACACACCTGAACCAGATCATCAGCTCATTAGGAGAGACTCCATGAACTGAACTGAGTGTGTCAGATAAGAGAGACAAAATGTGCAGAGTAGTGGGTCATGAGGACTGGAATTGAGAACCACTGTCCTACAGCAATATCTACTGAAACACTGGCACGTGACCAGAACACTTCACTGCATTTACATACATTCAAAACCAAAGGTGCGTTAAAGACTCATCTGGCAAGATTTCACTCTGAAAAAAAAAGCAAGAGAGTTTTCTACATTCAGTTGTTCAGTTTGTGAGTTCAGTGACATCTGTGAGGAAAAGACATAGTTTAGCCATCTAAAGCAACATGAGACTGTAACATGCCCTTTTGCAAACTGTACATTTGAAACAAATATATTATCAACTTTTAAAACGCACAAAAATCGCAAACATAGTAGACAAACTCCACAGGATTTAAAAGGATCTGTTTTAATGCATTGCGAACAATTTGTAACTGAAGAGGGGAGTATTTGGCAAAAGTGTATTTTTCATACATATGTCACCAAATAGGCAGTACATGGTGAGAGAAAACAAAATTCACAATTCATTAGTTGTCTCTATCTGAGCAACAGATAACAGATATATTTTCATAATTACAAGATTCTAGAAAGTTCTTCAGCACTTCAAGTAGCTTTATCTATTTTCTTTCTCTTGTATACCTCTCCTCTTTCTACACTGATAGAGAGACTACAAAAATTATGTAAAGGAGCTTGAGGAGAGGCTGAAAAACCAAGAAAAGGAGATAAGGAGTTTGCGAAAATTAAACTTTCAAATGCAAGAGGGTAAGCATTTCAGTTTTACAGTTCCACCTGTACTGCATTTTGCACAAAAAAAAAATTCTCCTTGTGAGTTTTGTGATCAAAATTAATAAGAAGGGTAATTTCAAGAAATGTGCACCCAAAAATTCACCCTCAAGTTGTTACAAACCTGTATGAGTTTCTTTCTTCTGTTAAACAAAAAAGAGATTTGGAAAAGCTTGAGGGTGAGTAAGTGATGACAAAATTTTGATGTTTGGGTGAACAATTTTAATTTGATCATTCATACATGTATCGCCTTTTGCTTTGTTTCACACTGACCACTCACTGACATAAACATCTTTATCCTCATGGAAATAATATACAACTTTAATTAAAGGTACACTATGGCTGCGTTTACACTCGTGTCTCACCTCCCTCAGTGCTACCGCGACAAAGCACGTCGTACGCGACAAATGACGTCAGAAAAGTGTCAGTACATTATAATCGGTTTTGTCTATTACTATACCGATACCGAATCGCCCTCGTTTGTATCGCGATGCATCGTTGAAACGATTAATTTCGACACCCCTAATGTCACGTTGTCACTTCACTGTAGTGTCAGCTGCTGCAGTGTGCCAAAATCAAAATCGTTGGCACTTTAAATCGTTGACGCTTTAAATTCTGTTTCAGTATTTTATATTTTGTTCCTGGAGTTCATAAAGTTTGTGAGGTGTTTTGCGCTAAAAATGTCCAATGTTTGTAAATGTGATCATTTTCTAATCTCACCTCTTAAATGTGTAAATATCAAGAATATTTTGATTATCCATTTCATGACTCCTTTAGCACACAAAAATGTACTTTTTCACGTCTCCAATTTAAAAAGTCTCCAATTTTTCATTACTCTAATGAAAATAATACTTTTGCACTTTTTGATGAATCATCGACATATTTTTTACACAGTATAGATTATTGGATTATTTAGGCCCTCTTTGGCATTCCAAACTTGTTTTCAAATTTCAATGTTATCAATCTCATTTCTTACAGACCATGTCAAAAAGACACATCGGAGGCACTGAGATCAAGGTCTGCATGGCACAAAAGTTAAAAGATCTGAGGAGACGAGCAGAAAGGTAATCTTCAGATGATCCAACATCAGTCTATTCCTCAGTCTATTTTGTGATCTATTCACAAATTGTCAATAGTGCTTTTTATAAAAAAGACGCATCACTCTTATACAGTTGTTTAAGCCAAGATGAAAACGATATTGCTGTTCGCCAGCATTTTTTGTTTCCATAGCATATGTACTCGTCAGTACTTATAATGTACTGACGAGTGAATCTGACTGCAGTAGATGTGAAAGATATGTATAAAAATGATGTTATTTAAGCCAGCGCAAATACCTGTGTTTACATCCTGTTTTCAGTTGAAGTCCAAAGTAATCGATTGTCGAGTTCACGCGCGTGATCATAGGTAACTAAACCCTATGCGTGTGAACTCGACAATCGATTACTATGGGCTTCGACCGAAAACAGGAAGAAAATACAGGTATGTGCGCTGGCTGAAATAACATATTTTTTATTAATATCTTTCACATCTACTGCAGTCAGATTCACCCGTGTTCACTCAGAAGGAATCACTCACATTTTCTGTGCACTTGTAATGACACATCAAGGATGTTAAGAGGCTAAAAGCAGGTTTAGTACTTGCCCCATTGAAGTCAACAGGGTGCAAATTTTAAAAATAGAATAACTCGGTGTAGGCAACACCGATTTTTGTCGTTGTTCTCTGTATTGACAGCACTCCAAATGTACAAAAAAATGACCGATTGAATTGACCGGAGTTCTCCTTTTACCCTCCCTTCCAACTGTTAGCCTGCTATGAGCAGAGATGGAGAGGAGGAGCGCTAAAGCAAAAACCCTGCCCTCTGTTCAATATTCCGTTTCATTTGGAAACGTGTCACAACACTGAAATAAAGTCGGTTGGGAATAAGAGCACGTTTACATCCATGTTCTTAATGCGATTATGAACTCATTATGAACTTATTGAACCAACTCATTAAGATCTTCAGAAATGCTTGATAATTGGGCACAGGATTGGGTATTGCTAAGATACCGATGACACTAACTCCATTTTAAGGTTTTAATCCAAAGGAAACTTTAAAGACCTTATACGTTTTTTTGTTTTTTTTTATTGCTCTTTTATAGCATTTCAACTTACATGCCAAGGAACCTTGGCTGGCATGCCGTTAAAACACCAACCAACCTACAAAGATACTAATAAATGTGTAATCCTTAGAACCTTCTAGAGGGCATGCTGTAGGATCTGCTTGTTTATATATTTGGCTACAGCCAATATACATAGACCAGTCATCACTTGACATTAACAGATACAATCCTGAAATCAAGAAAGAAAAGAAAGAAAATTTTAGTTTATCAGGATAGACTGATAGTGTTTGCACTGCCCTAATCTTTGATTGTTTTTCTATCCCAAAACAGGATGCCTGCTGAAGGAGACAGAGGACTGAGACAACACACGTTCACAAACACACAATACACACACACACGCCCTTATACATCATCGTTTTAGAGGCTTTTTTTTATGTATAATTTTCATTTGGTTTTGCTTTGTTTTAAACATTAAATTTGTATTGCATATTTTGAAATGAAATAAAAGCTCAATTTGAATTATTTGTTTTAATGTTGGGAAACATGGCTATAGGCCCTACAAAAGAACATGGTAGGCCTACTGTTTTCTGTGGTATATTGCTTAATAATTTTACATGGGTTTCACATGAAGTTGCAGGTTTACAAGGGGTGTAGGTTTAACATAGATTGTTGATGGGTTTCAAATGTTATTCCACGGGTCTCGCATGGGAATTTTACGTTTCACATGTGATTATAGGTTTCACATGTGATCTCATAGGTTTCACATGTGATCTCATGGATTTCACATGTGATTATAGGTTTCACATGTGATCTCATAGGTTTCACATGTGATCTCATGGGTTTCACATGTGATTATAGGTTTCACATGTGATCTCATGGGTTTCACATGTGATTTCATGGGTTTCACATGTGATCTCATGGGTTTCACATGTGATCTCATGGGTTTCACATGTGATTATAGGTTTCACATGTAATCTCATGGGTTTCACATGTGATCTCATGGGTTTCACATGTGATCTCATGGGTTTCACATGTGATTATAGGTTTCACATGTGATTATAGGTTTCACATGGAAATTTTACGTTTCACATGTGATCACATGGGTCTCACATGGGTTTCACATGTGATCACATGGGTTTCACATGTAATCACGTGTAAATGTTCCAAAAGCACACATTTCCCATGTGCAAAACACGTTTCACATGTGATCCACATATTTCACATGTGCAAATCACGTTTTTACATGTTAAATTTCACATGTGCAAAATCACATGTGCAAAACACATGTGATCCACATATTTCACATGTGCAAATCACATGTTTTTACATGTTAAATTTCACATGTGCAAAATCACACGTGCATGTGGTCACATGTGACCACATGAGTTTATGCACATGTGAAGTTCATGTGTTTTTTCTGTAAGGGGGGGGGGAGACTGAGACTGAATGGGGCTCGTCTGCACCACAAAACAATAGAGACAATATACAGGATAGATGCTTAGAAGATGACAATAAACATCAGTTGCATTTTAGAGTCAAATCAAAATAAAGTAATTTGACATGGTCTTGAAAAACATTTAACTAAATACAGAGTTTTAGACTTATCATCTTCAGATTTTAAACATAAAATGTTTAGACGTGTGGCTTTAGCTGTAGTGCATTTCTAGATTGCTACAGTGCCAACTTCAATTTTATTTTCATGAGGATGTTTCATAAAAAATAATTTCTAATAACTTTACAAAATTTTGAAGCTATTTATAACATTTTTTTTTCATTATGACAATAATTAATTCTACATTTACAATAAACTGCCAGGTGTCAGCTTTCAAATGAGATCATACTTGTGCTTTTAGTACAAAGGGTTCATGAACTGTATCTGTTTCAGTTTGGGTATGTCATTTCTGGGGATTTTTCAAAAGTGGGGTTGCAGCTTAACAGGTTAAAGTGGACGGGGTTAGACCTGCAGTGAACCGGTCCTGCAGGAACTCCAGCACTGTACCAACTGGGCAGTAAACTGGGTCCAACCGACAGTCACTACACCAAGAAGTGAAAACTCTCCACTTCAGGGCATAAAGTTTCCTCGTGGAGGGAGCTCTGGAATGTAGAATGGTCTCTACAGCCTCAGTTGAGAGACCTGACTCTATGAGCTGGGCCCCCTCAGAGGCCAAGCCCACAGCTTCCACAGTTCTGATCGGGGATGAATTATCGAGCCCTCCGCTTGGGACAGAAGGTCCCTCCTGACGGGTAGCTCCAGGGGAGGCCCGTCGAGGAGAGACACGAGATCGGGGAACCATACTCTGCCCGGCCAGCGCAGGGCTACAAGAAGTAGGTGAATCCGGTCCCTGCAAACTCTCTCCAGAACTCCCGGGAGCAGAGCGATTGGGGGAAAAGCATATAGACGTAGCCTCGGCCACGTCTGTACCATAGCGTCCAGTCCCAGAGGAGCTGGATGCGTGAGAACCAAAGTGGACAGTGAGACGTCTCTCGAGACGCAAACAGATCCACTTGTGCTCGGCCAAACACCCTCCATATCTGCGTGCCAGCTTGCATAATGGGCGTGAGCGCAAACCCCCTTGATGATTTATGTAGGCGACTAACGATGTGTTGTCTGTGTGAACTAAAACATGGTGTCCCCTGAGATCTGTGAGAAAATGCTTGAGAGCTAGAAATACAGCCAACATCTCCAGGCGGTTGATATGCCATTTCACGAGTTCACACTTACAAATAAGTCAGATAGAATAAATGCGTATTTGGCGTGCTGTCCGAGGAGAGGGCTCCGGGCTCGGTATTCTGCCCGAACCCAGAGTACTCCCCCCGTATTCCTGGCTGTGAAAGAACAAGCCAAGAGTGAAAACTGTCAAGGAAGTTAGATGAGTTGACAGAGTGAATATATATATGCTTCCTCTCATGCTGATAAGGTAGACATGGTAATTGTTTGATGAGTTGATTGATTACTTGATTATTTGAACGTGCTCCTCCCGAACTTTGTTAATAAAACATCATGAAAGATGATGGAAATGATCTTCTAAATCTGCCAAACCAGCGTCCACTGCCTCACGGAAACTTGTCTCACGATTAAGTGCACTTTCAACTGACTGTTTAAAATCATGTTAATTTGTCTGTACTTTAGCACTAAGGGCCAATAAATCCACTTTGAGTTTGTCAATCTCAGTTTGCATTGTTTGAACAACATTTCCATTCAACACACAGCTTTCATCATCATCATCATCCGATTTTCTACGGGGTTATTATTGTTGCAATATTCCAAATAAATAGATACATATTCACTAATAAATGTAAAGAGATTCACAAAAATGTATCGAATTCACAAATAAATAGATTCATATTCACTAATAAATGTAAATAGTTTCACAAAAAATGATCAAATTCACAAATAAATAAAATGAGATTTGCAAATAAATAAAATATTTACAAATGTTTTATTATTTTACAAACACAACTCTGCCTGACATTTATTTGTGAACCGCTTTCTGTGCATTTGTAAATCGCTGCACACATTTGTGAATCGGTTCCTGTGCATTTGTGAATCCCCTCAAGCATTTGTGGATTTTGAAACACTTCTAGCGTCGACGTGCAGACAAATCCACAAATAAGTAGACTCCACCCACTGTGTACTCAAGCCAATCAGATAACGGCCACATCGAGCTGGCCAAGCGTAGCACGTTCTCGCTTCAACCAATCACGTTTGGCTTTACACTCGGGGCAGGAACTGATTCTTGCATCCTTGAAAGGAGCAGTAGTAATGCTGAACTGTTTGTGTGGTAAAAACACTCTGTTTTCAAAAGATTGTTGGAGTTTAAGGCCTCTTTATATTTCCATCAGGATACACTCAGGGAATTATGATAATCAGAGATCCCGAGCATCATGAACAGTCTCTACACCGACAAGAGGTGCGACACAGCACGTCAAAAGCAAATAGGCACTATCTATTCACTGCTGCTGTAGCATTTTCAAATAGCCTAATGTAAATATAGCATGTTTTAAAATGTTAACACATATTCCCTATGTGACGTCTGCTTAGCTGCAAAAATGTCTGCATAATCGTACTCTTAACGACTCTGATCGTAGCCTACTTATTGACTAGTGCTGGTTACTTGAAAAATCATATTTTGTGATAGTGTCCTGGACGCGGGGCATTCATTGATGGTAAACGGATGCCCGCACTTATTCTGATGTAGCGGCTACTCCATGCAATTAGGACAAATGTTTTGCACATTCGGTTTGCCCAGTGTAGATAGCCTCGCACGGGGTAGACACGATGCAAGAAATTACAGAACATACGATATTGCCTTTTAAAGCACAATCACGGTGACAAATAGCAATAGGACATAAATAAATGTAATGTAGAATACCAAATATGAGCCCAAATGACCACCCAATATGTAACAGTACGAGCCTCAGCATCAGCGTGTAGTAGGCTACTGGGGTCGATGCTGCAAATAAAAATCCTGCAATGCAAATTAAAAACTTGTGTAGCTATTTATGGGTTGAACCCAATTATTCATTAGTCAGCTACTTGATGCTTTTCTGTTCTATCTTGAATAACGTGACGTGTCCATAACGCGTTGTTCCCATAACAGAGATGTAAAGTGCTGTTTCTCTGGCTTTTTTCAAGGCTCATAAAAATTGTGGCTTGGCTTGACAAGCAGTCTAAGGCGGCGTTCACATATCGCGCCTAAAACGCATAGAAAACGCTAGGCGCGCCACGCTCTCCTTTTTCCAAAGCGCTCGAGTGGTTGCGCTCCGGAGGCGTCTGTCGTTGCTAAGCTTGGTTCTTGTCACGTGACCTGCGGTGCGCTTGCGGCATTCTGAAAAGTTGAGATGTTTTTATCTCGATGCGACGCGGACGCGCTTGGAAAAAACGAGCGCGTCGCTTCCATTATGAGCGCGCATACTTGGAAAAAACGAGCGCGTCGCACCGCGTCGCTTCCATTATGAGCGCGCATACTGCGCTTACATTTGAAATAACGAACTTGCACGCGCAAAAGATGCGATATGTGAACAGGCCCTAATGGTGTAATTCTAACAAAATCCAAATTTTAAACATATTTTATGGGTCTTTACACGTACACTTCCTATTTGAGCAAATGCAGATGAATGATGAATGAGCAGTTATTTCAGAGTAAGATCACCCAGTGTAAAGCCAAACTGATTGGTTGAAGCGAGAATGTGCTACGATTGGCTAGCTCAATGTGGCCGTTATCTGATTGGCTTGAGTAGGCGGTGGGTGGAGTTCACTTATTTGTGAATTTGTCTGCACGTTGACACTAGAAGTGTTTAAAAATCCACAGATGCGTGAGAGGATTTACAAATGCACAGGAACTGATTCACAAATGTGTGCAGCGATTTACAAATGCACAGGAACCGATTCACAAATAAATGCCAGGCAGAGTTGTGTTTGTTATAAAACATTTGTAAATATTTTATTTATTTGCAAATCTCATTTTATTTATTTGTGTATTTTATAATTTTTTTGTGAAACTCTTTACATTTATTTGTGGATCTTAATCTATTTATTTGTGAATTCGATACATTTTTGTGAATCTCTTTACATTTATTTGTGAATATTAATCTATTTATTTGGAATATTGCAACAATAATAACCCCATAATTTTCCCTCATCATCGGAAATTTCCCCTGTAGGATTACGTCTAGTTACGAATGGACCTGCAGTGAAATCTGCCACTTGTGTCTCATTCGAACCCCTTCTCGATCCCGATACATTATAATCAGGGTTATCTGTTTTTACAATCTGCGTATGGGTGTCATCATCATTTACATTCTGAATAATTCTCTCATCATTCACATTTGTATCTCCCTCCATAATTATGGACATACCAGAAAACAATATATCACAATGAAACAGTACGGCCCCGTACGGGCCACCACTATGTAACACTCCGCTGCTATTTAAACAACTGAGTGCCCACTAGTCAAGTCAAGTCATCTTCATTTATATAGCGCTTTTAACAATGTAGATTGTTTCAAAGCAGCTTTACAGAGATAAGCGTATAATTTAAGGTAACAGAGATTGTTTTGGCTTTATAGCAGAGTTAAGTTATTTCCATCTAAAGTTAGTTTTAATTGATTTGCTTCTGTCGCAATGATCATTTGTTATTAAATTAGGGGCCGCTAAGACGACACCATTCTCTCTACACAGACTTTAAACGTGAACCTGTGAGAAACGCTGATGGCGTTCACATGCGCATTTAGAATGGGTTCTATAGTTATGTGCGTTTGAATATACGCAGGTTTGGAATTCCCTACAAGCCAAGCCTAAACAAAATACTTGTCTTTCCTTATAAATTTTGATAAGGAATTATATTTTATTTGTTGCTTTGGGGTAGGGCCGCGAGACGAATTTTCCCGACAACGCCTTATCTGTATAGTGGTAGAGGGATCCTCCATAGGGAGAGACTAGTTGGCACTTCAGCACTGCGTTGTCATCGGTCCAGGCGAAGGTCCTTCGTCAGATCTGGATACGGCCTGGATCCGGCAGGCTGCAGGAAAACCTCGGGATAAACACAGACACTAAAATTAGCGTAGATGCCATTCTTCTCATGATGTAACGAGTACATCAGGATTTTTGGGAAGTGTTCCCGGTTCCGGCTGACCTACTATATGCAGCCTAACATTAAATTATAGAAGTCTATAATGTATTATGTGAATGCTAGGTCAAAGAGATGTGTCTTTAATCTGGCTTTGAACTGACAGAGTGTGTCTGCTTCCCGGACAATGGTAGGAAGACTGTTCCAGAGTTTTGGTGCTAAATAGGAAAAGGATCTACCGCCAGCAGTCGATTTTGATATTCTAGGTATTATCAACTGGCCGGAATTTTGAGATCGTAATAGACGTGAAGGACTATAATGCGTTAAGAGCTCGCTCAAGTACTGCGGAGCTAAACCATTCAGTGCTTTGTAAGTAATCAGCAATATTTTAAAATTGATGCGATGTTTAATAGGGAGCCAATGCAGTTTTGACAGAACTGGGCTAATATGGTCATACTTCCTGGTTCTGGTAAGAACTCGAGCTGCTGCGTTTTGAACCAGCTGTAGTTTGTTTATTAAGCGTGCAGGGCAACCACCCAGCAGAGCATTACAATAATCTAGCCTTGAGGTCATGAACGCATGAACCAATTGTTCCGCTATAAATTGGAACACTTGTTCCCATTGTCTAGTCCACATACAAATCACAGATTCACAAGAGATCACAAATATCACAAAGAGATTAGTTTAGCAAACAACCTCAGTGTATTAACAGCTTCACAGAACATAAATAACAAACCCATATATCACATAGATAATACAGACAGCTTTGATTACGTGTGTGTGTGTGTATGTACACCGCGTACACATACACACCGTCAGGTTTGTGAATAAGAAGACGCTTCTCCTGAAGACATACCGGCATACCGGTTCCTTTTATGGCCAAACTCATAGTCATTTCCTGTTTACCGGGTGAAACCCACGTGATGAGAAGTCACACGCAGATCTAGCGTGAACAATAATGAGGTTCCCAATACACAATAGTAGAGGCATACAGAGGAAAGCCGACAAGGTAATACATAAAGTGACACAACATACTTAGTTATATGGCACTAACCTTATTTAAAGGTCCCGTTCTTTGTGATCCCATGTTTCAAACTTTAGTTAGTGTGTAATGTTGCTGTTAGAGCATAAATAATATCTGTAAAATTATAAAGCTCAAAGTACAATGCCAAGCGAGATATTTTATTTAACAGAAGTCGCCTACATCGAACGGCCCGTTTGGACTACATCCCTCTACTTCCTTCTTTAATGACGTCACTAGAACCGTTTTTTGACTAACCTCCGCCCACAGGAATGCTCCCTCAACTCTACCAAAATTCGTTTATGTACTTGCGCACTTCTTATAACTTACTGTGTTTACTCAGCTCTTACGGTGATTTTCAGAAGTAAAACTGACGCTTCATCTTTTGTGTGATGTACAATAAACTTTATTAAACTCATCAGTATATGTTTGATCATCATTCAGACAGCAGACTTGTAGGCTATTAATAAATAATGGATACATACAAGCAGATGACAAATACGTTATAATAACCGTAATTAAACTACTAAACTATACCTGTTTCATCTCTATACAGCACTCTGACTCTGTAGGCATTATTGTCCGACTCGAAATGAACACCGTTACTGCGAGTTTCTGATATTATCATCATTCTGTGAGATGAAATTGTCCTGACAGACTGAGTGCGAGCTCATTAAGCTCCTCCCCCTGGGTCGTCCAGCAGCAGCTTATTTGCATTTAAAGGGCACACACTAAAACAGCGCGTTTTTCTGTGCCCCAAAAAATGACAATTTAAACATGCTGTAAAAAATGATCTGTTGGGTATTTTGAGCTGAAACTTCACATACACACTCTGGGGACATCCATGACTTATTTTACATCTTGTGAAAAGGGGCATAATACGGGATCTTTAAAAACTTCCCTTTTATGTGGCCACGCAAATGCTATTATGGGTGGTTGCCCTGCACGCTTAATAAACAAATTACAGCTGGTCCAAAACGTAGCAGCTAGAACCATCTTACCAGAACCAGGAAGTATGACGATATTAGCCCAGTTCTGTCAACACTGCACTGGCTCCCTATTAAACATCGTATACATTTTAAAATATTGCTGATTACTTACAAAGTGTCACGGTTCATGAATTCACTGTCTCTCTCTCGTCTAACGTGCTGTTATTTGTGTGTGTGTGTGTGTCTGTGGGCGTGGTCACTATCATCAGTGATCATTAGCGCCAGCTGGTTTCAATTGTATGTCCCTTTATAAGCTCAATAACTGGTGTCTCATGTTGTCAGATCGTTGTGGTTTTCCTGGTGTGTTTCCCGTGCTTGTTCCTGTGTTCCCCGTGCCGTTTGGATCTTCCTGTCTTCGTCGTGTCTTCCTGGATTTCTGCACTCTTCACGGATTCATCTAGCACTTCACGAGGGATTACCTATGGATGGGGAAATGAAGCCTCATGAATCACTGAGGCTTTCCCCTGACTGTTCCGGGAAAAGATTCAAAGCTTCGAGAGTGTCGAGAACAGCGCCGAGAACAGCGCCATCTGGTGCTTATTTAAAATAAAGCAGCCACAAGCCTGTGTTAGAAGCTCTGGCAGATGAAGCAACCACAACACACTCCATAGTTTCAATGTTATGTGTACAAATAAAAGCCTTACATGTTTGTGTTTGATTTGTTCATTAAATAAATTAATTTTCCCATTAAAGTGTGACAATAAAATATAGTAGCTTATATGATTCAATAAGATTTAATGTAGGCCTACTCTCTCTCTCTCTCTCTCTCTCTCTCTCTCTCTCTCTCTCTCTCTCTCTCTCTCTCTCTCTCTCTCTCTCTCTCTCTCTCTCTCTCTCTCTCTCTACACACACACACACACACACACACAATGAATAAGGACATTGTCTGATAGGATCATCTGTTATTAAATGTCAATAATTGTAAATATCAACCAGACCGACTGAGGCAACAATGACTCGTTAAATACGATCTGAAGTTCGAGCCTTCTGACACCCAAAGCGAAACGCGCACGTGACTGGACAGAAAGTGAGGCTTCGTTTGTCATCGATCACGTGACTCTAGCAAACCAATACACGCCTCGATACGGGGCTTCACTACAAATTGTGTCGCTTATGTGATACGCGCATCGAAGCTTCAGTGTCATATGTAACATCACTAGGATTACCACAGGATCATTGCACCAGCACCTGTTGCCCACCGAGGTCCCTGCATCACCTCACCATCAGCGTTTGTGTCCGCCCACCTGTCCCGCTGAGTTGGTGATCATCTGTGTGCTGTGTTTCTGACCATCTGTGTGTTTTCAATAAAGAGCGTTGTTGCATATACATCCTGTCTGTCATCCGTTACAGAAAGCACTAAATGGTTTAGCTCCACAGTACTTGAGCGAGCTCTTAACACATTATAGTCCTTCACGTCTATTGCAATCTCAAAATTCCGGCCAGTTGATAATACCTAGAATATCAAAATCAACTGCTGGCGGTAGATCCTTTTCCTATTTAGCACCAAAACTTTGGAACAGTCTTCCTAACATTGTGTGAAGCAGACACACTCTGTCAGTTCAAATCTAGACTAAAAACACATCTCTTTGACCTAGCATACACATAACACATTATAGACTTTTATAATTCAATGTTAGGCTGCATAGATTAGGTCAGCCGGAACCAGGAACACTTCCCATAAATCCTGATGTACTCGTTACATCATAAGAAGAATGGCGTTTACGCTAATATTAGTATCTCTGTTTATCCCGAGGTTTACCACAGTCCGCTGGATCCAGGCTGTATCCAGATCTGACGAAGGACCTGCGCTTGCACGCGACGACAGCGCAATCCTGAAATGTCAACTAGGCTCTTCCCTGTGAAGGCCTCCCTCCCCTCCCTTTACCTGTCTACAGATAAAGCGTTGTTGGGATAATTCCGGAAGCGATAAAATTCTGTATTTTTAATTTTAAGGCCAGACAAGTAGCATGTTGAGGGTTGATTGGGAAGGACTACACGCCTGCGCACATATATTCAAACGCACATACCTATAGACTGAACTCGTAATACGCATGTGCACGCCATCGGCATTCTCACTGGTTCGCGTTTTTGAAGTTTGCGCAGAAAGAACTTAAGAGTTTTCTGTTAAAACTGTGTCGTGTTAGTTGCCCCTAAGTTAATAACTAATGATCGTTGCGACGGAAGTGAATCAATCAAACTAACTTTAGCTGGACAATAACTTTATTCTAGAGCTGCTATAAAGCCAAAACACTTTACTTTAATTTCCTATTATCAATGTAAAGCTGCTTTGGAACAATCTACATTGTTAAAAGCGCTATATAAATGAAGATGACTTGACTTGATTTGACAAATGGACTATTATTGTAAACTGTTACCATTTCATATAAACCCAAACAGTCATGCTTAAAGATGGCCATCTTTAAATATCTACAGGCCATAGCACTGAAATTAGACATGTATTATTTATACTTTCACACGTTATTTGCTTCTATTTTAGAATACTTGATGATTATCTAATAAAAATATGTGTTACAGTGACGATAAAAAAAGAACTAAACTCAAATGCATTTCTGATTTGTTTATATTTCTGTCGGCTGCATGACGATACAGTTTGCTTCCTCATGTCTCTAGTTTTAAATATGCAACTTCGCTGGATAATGAATGCATAAAACCGAACAAATGGATATAAACTAAAGCAAATAGATGGTACCAATCATGACATTAAACATTTGGCTCAGACTTGCGTGTGTTTTTGTCACATTGTTTTAACCGCTTGAGATAGGCTACTAATGTTAGATTCTTCGTCAAATATACTGCTGTTCTCCACTAATACAGCATCTAGTCAACAAACAAATTGCTTTACAATGATATGAAAACATGTAAAGTAGTGTACTGTATGACATACTATTTTGTTGTCTGTTTTAAATCCTTTTGTGAAGAGTCCCGCTCTGTGCAGTCTCATGTCACGTGTCAATACAAACTGCATGAGGCATCAGTGAAAGTTCTTATTTCACCTCTAGAGGTATTATACTGTATAATGACAGCACACTTTTCTCAGCCACTCCAGCAATGGACACAACCCGGAAAATGAAATCAACCATGAAATCAATCATTGTGAGAGCACACCCCGGAGGCCTGATTATCTTAGTACACCTGGGGAATACCTACTTCTATATTCAAATAGCCAGCCCTCATCATGAGTGTTTGTAAGGTTGCTTCATAGGAACATCGTGCTGCTTCACAGTCCCTACGAATAAGCAAAGATTTCTGTGTACATTTATGTAATGTGTGATTGTGGCTCTCTCACCTCTAAAATGAGTGAAGTTTGCGTGCTGAATGATCTGGATGATTGACTGATCATGTTTCATTCATGGAGTGTGTTTAACCATCACAGACTCCTGCTTATCAACCACCCAAAATCTCCTTCTTAGGAAGTGGAGTTCAGCTTTATTTTCATACGGGCCCACCTTTGACAGGGGCACTCCCAGCCTGTAATTTATTCTCCGCCTGAGTTCGAGCCGAGAGTTTTCTGCCTTTGAGAGTTCTCAGGAAACACTCGGGCTGATTGCTGTGGCCTTGGCAGTGTGCCAACTGGGACTGCTTGATGTTCTTGCCCAGCACAGGCGGTACCCCTGGAAAAGTCCTTTTAAGTGTGTTTATAGGAGTTGTGAAGTAGTTGGCGATCCCGACGTGGCCGCTGCACTATTGCGATTTAGGCATTGTATTGGACTTATTGCTATATATAGGACTTATTCCTGTGACATGTAAGGGTTCCTGCCCCATCTTGGACATAGGACAGACTGAATTGTGCACTATCGAAGCATTCATTTACTGACCATATTGAAACAGACCCTCGCACATAAGTGGCCAAGAGACCAAGTGGCCATAAGAGGCCAAGAGATTATGTCAGTGGTCTTGAAATAAGTCTACTTTCATAGGCATTTGCTTATCTCAGTAACGTGGTGTAGAAGGCCTGGTGGTGTAGAAGGAAATGCACCAATTCTGCGATGCTGAGAAGAGAAGAGAAGAGGAGAACAGTTTTGGACTCGAGAGAGTTCAGACAGCCCATGCTCACTCAACTGTTGAGTTGTCATCACATCAGACGGTGGGGGAGGGGTGCATTGTTTTAATTGAGTAAACTTACACAATTTCTCATGAGTGTGTTAAATATATTAATAATATTGATTTGAATTAAGTAATATTTTTGTTTCTAGAAACAGTGTAATTCTCCATTCTCAAATATTTTGATATAATATATTATCAAATATATTAAGTGTATTATAAATAAATAATTGGTTTGTCAAATACTAAATTCTTTTAGTGAAAAAAATAAATAAACATAACTGTAAATTTTAGATAAAATTATCTGTTGGATTTTTAGTCAATTATTTTGGTATGTTTAACTCAAACAATCAAGTAAATGATATTCAGAGATTTTATTAAGTTAATAAAGTTAAATATTACTGTAATATTTACTAAGCCACAGAATTATTTTTTAGAGTGTAGGCATGACTACAGTCTATTTTTTCCCTGGTTAAATACAGTATGTATATACAAAATGCCTCATACATAATATCGATCAATCAGTGTTTTTCGGCCTGAAATCTCGAAATATCCGAATGCATGCGTTTTTTTTTTCCTATTTACATGGTCATAGAACACATCCGATCTGTGTCACATATAAGCAAAAAATCTATAGAGGTAGTATACTTAATGCCCCCGCCCTTTAGACTCTTTATTTCTGTACAACCAGAGTGGGGATGTCACTGATATCGCTGGCTTAATATTTAGCCATTGTGCACTCAGGACTAGAGACCTTAGGGAGTAACAGGAAATGGTATAGACACAGAAGCTGCTGAGTTCTGTTAAGTTGGACAAATTTGAGATGGAGTCTATAAAGTTACTGGTGAGAAGGCAGGGCCCTAAGAGTGATGGTAAGTTTTAGGTTGTTTATTGTTTCCAAGTCATTTTTAGTAGACATGTGGCAAGCATGCATGCATAGCTGATAACAGAATGGATGATAGTGCTTCTCTTGTGATGATTTGTAATGGCAGAATAACATTCTCTATTTAACTGTCCTAGTTCCCATACAATCCACCAAAATAACAAGTTAAACACATTTCATGACAGATAGGCTAGAAATATCATTGGGTTAGTAAAATGCCATTGGATAGCCAAAAGGTCTATTCACACCAAATGTGAAATGAAAATGTGGAACAAATCACTATTCTGTGTTGAGGAAGCATTATATTTTTATTTGACTTAATGCGTAAATGAACCATAGCAACCTTGGATAATCATATTTGGAGATTATTAATAAATAGGGATGTGCACGATCAGTACTCGAGTAATATTATTGTAAAGTGGTTTATCCATGTGTTGGCTTTCCTGTTCTAACTATTGGACACTCTATGTTCTCTGGTTGTGCACTGTCTGCTGTCTGGTCGTAACTTATGATAAAGTCAAAGACTGATGAAAAATGTTGCTGTAATTCCAGTGTTTTTTTATGTGTTTCCAGTGATTATTATTATTTTTTTTTTTTTTAGAAATGTACAAACAAAGATAATCTACAAATTAAAATCCCCACAAGTTTAAGGTTCCACTTGCACAGCGAAAGCAAAAATCCCAGAATACCTGAATGATTTCCTTAAACAAAGCACCTGCAATGTCAATGATGTATTGCTATGTTCTTCTGTTATCTAACCTTATGAAGATTTAAAACAGGGTTATCCCTCTGGCAATGAATTAAATAATATTCACAATCAAATCAGAATTTTGCAACCTGTACTGTTGTTATTCTCTGTCATTTTGTTCTGAAGAACACAATGATGATCATTGATACACTACAAACATTAATTCAATATTATTTATAGGTCATAAAGCTTCATAAACATGCATGTTCTTAACAGATTCAAAGAACACAGAATAAGATGTTACTATCCTTTGTGCAAGCATTTCCAAGAGTTCGTGAACAGAGAGCCTGATGAAATTTGGGGAGCGCATCGTCAGTAGTGTACCTTTGGTTCATAGGGTGTTTCGGCCTTTCACACTATACACCCTCCCCACAGGCGGCCAGCGACAGGGTGATCAATCCTACGCTTGCGTCCCATACCCAATTAGTCATAGGAGTTGCCTTGTTGTTGATAGCCAACATCCCATGGGACTATGCATGGCAGGGGCGTCCTCCTCCCTGAGTCAAGCATTGTTGACCGCATACCTCCTGACCCTCTCACTTCGGGGCCCAGCTGGGGTCTTTCCTCTTCATCCAGAGCCACTGACTGCTGCCTTCTGCCACCTCCGATACATCTCTGATTGCCGAACGCTGGCTCTGGCCCTTAATTCCCAGGTCTCTAAGCAGTCTGGTTGTAGATGTTGCCACAAAACCTCTGCAGCCCACCTCCACTGGTCGGACTTCTGTGTTCCAGCCATGATGCCGTGCTTCGGCAGCTAGATCGGCATAGCGCAGATGTTTTCGCTCATAAGCCTCATCTACCGAGTCCTCCCAGGGTACTGTGAGCTCAATAATGATTAATTAGGGGCACTTTTGACTACTTGACATTTTGAAAAATGAAACTTCTGTAAACTTTACTGGATTTATGTTAAAACATACCACATAAAGATTGGACTATGGCCTTGATTAGCCTTTGATTTCTGAAAGTTGGTGTAAAGTGTGATGAGTAGACATTTAATGTGTGAGATGGTAATTACATTTTGTTGTCATTTTTTTTCTTGAAAAAAAAAAAACTTGCTATGTGTAATATATGACACATAATAAAGCTATTCTCAGATCAATGTCATAATATTAATACATTTTCTAGTTTTAAAGATTCCGGCACTTTTAAATTTAAATACAAATATATTTATACAACAAAATTTCAACATTTACAACTATTATTTTCTTTTTACATACAGTGGAAAAAGTACAGTTGCAATCACAATGATTCAAGCCCCTGGAGACTGTGATAATTGACAAATGTAAGCTTTTGTCACATCTTGTTTTGGTTCATGTTTCATGTCAGTCATGTTTCATGTCTTGTCATGTGATTCCCAGTTATAGTCATGTGATCCTGCGATGTGTTCCCTTGTCTTGTGTTATGTTCTGATTGGTTAATTGTCTTGATTGTGCACAGTTGTCCCTTGTCTTGTCATTAGTCCTTGTATATTTAAGCCCTCCTGTTTGCCTTGGAACTTTATCAAGTATTGTTTTCCTGCAACCACTGGTGGAAAGTGCTATGTCTATGTTCATGGTTTTGAGTTTCATGCCATGCCTTTGTTTTATGTTTGATCTTGTTTTTGGATATTAAATAAACTGCACTTGGGCTCTGCAACTTGCCTCCAGTGGACTCCAGAATTTTTAACATTTTTAGTAGCATTAAATTGTAATGCTTTTGAGTTATAGGATTTTTTTTGTAATACAGCTATGTCCTAATTATTCAACCCCTATTCAACGCTGCTGTTTTTAAGTCACTTAGTTGTATGGTATAGTACAAAATTGTGTTAAAACACAATTAAGCCTTTGGAAGCTCTAACAAAACTGAATTAGCTTGATTTAAGCAATCTATTGTATAAAGTGCTATATAAACGTGACGTGACTACTGGAGTGACGAATTGCAGAGCTTGTGCAAACATATCAACCTAACATATTTTATGACGTGACAAAAACAAACATCAGAAGCAAATTAACACATTTGCACTTTGTCAAAATGCTCTCATGGAACATGCACAGAATGAAAGCTAAAAGATCATTATCTATCCCTCGTGCCATTTTGGTGAGCAAATGTGTGCTTCTTATCGCAGTTATTATCTCCACTATGGTTTAACACTTCAAGTTTATTTCATATCAGAAAGTATTTCCTCTGAACAAGCATTTTACACCTCAACTACAGAGTGCAGTTGATCTTAGAGTTTAGTTTTAAAGAATTAAGCAGGTGGTTGATTCTACATGACTGCCTACTGTATATGCAAAAAGATGCATTTAAAAACAATATATAAAAAAGTACATCTGGGTCATTTACTAATTTGCATGAGTATTAAAATTACCTTGTACCAAATATCACTCATAGCCAAGTGAGTTTTGCTATCAACATAAGCATAAGCAGCTGAATTCTTTTTGCGATTAACAAGGAAAATGGCACTTCATGACAAAAAGGTTGCCGACCTCTCACCCCTGCTCTGAGCATATAATAGTATGTCATTAACAAATATTAATATTATTACAATTATTATATTTTTAAATAGATTTAAGTCTTTTTATTAAAGCTGCACTACGCAGGATTTTTTCCAAAAAAAATAAAGTATAGTTTCGTAGAAAAATTACTCCTCTCAGTCATTGCTAATGATCCACAACAAGTTTGTCTACAGAGACATTGTCCTTTCCCTGTATTTTCTTATTCCATTCTTCTTTTGCTGTGTTCGGGATGTTTTTGGGCTGCAACCTTTGGCCAGTGGGTGTTTTGTCTGTGTCTGTATACTGTGTCAGATTAATACTCTGTAAAAAACTGTGGTGATTTTAAAGGTAAATGTACAAATGCTACAGTGAACAATTAAAGGGGTGGTATAATGCCCTTTTCACAAGATGTAAAATAAGTCTCTGATGTCCCCAGAGTGTGTATATGAAGTTTAAGCTCAAAATACCCCACATATATTTTTATATAGCATGTTAAAATTGTCACTTTTTGAGGGTGAGCAAAAACGTACCGTTTTTGTGTCTGTCCCTTTAAATGCAAATTAGCTGCTGCTCCCAGCACAGGGGTGGAGCTACAACAGTTTGTGTCCTTTTACCTCACACAGACATGCACTGAAAATTTCAAAAACTTTTAGCCTTTTATGTTCGGAGTCAGACAAAGATGGAGAGACTCAAGAAGAAGTGACAACGTAGAATGGAACAGGACATTTCTGAATGGTTAGTTGATGAATTTGTGTACCTTATGTGTAGTTATCTTCTAGCCATTGATTAGCATATTCTGTCATGATAATCTATAAATCATGTTCCCGGGGGAGGGGTTTATATAAATTTTCGGGTTAGTGATGTCACTAACCCGGGAGGAATGTCCTGTAGTCCCTACCAGCCGTTTGTTGTAGTCCTTAAAAAGCAATTTCTTTTAAAGAAAAAAAATCTCCCTTTGCTTTGATCTTTTTTTTTCATAATCTATAAAATAATGTACTGCAATGTGTCAAAAACATCATACAGCTCATGAAACATTCACAGATCATTGAAAATGGCACTTAATTTTTTACAGCATATTATTACAATTAAAATGAGCCCAAAATTAACATAATCTATTGCTTTTATGACAAGATATTCTTAATGGAGAAAAAAATGCCCAAGAGGGGGTGTCAAAGACTGTACAAAAAGGCTATCTCTTTTCCAAATGCTGTAATTTTTTATTCCTTTATCCAAATTTTTTTTTTTTTTTTTTTTATCCAGATGCAGCTAACATGTAGGGGGACTTCACTAAACAAGAATTTTCCTCCTACCTTATTTCCTTCCTGAGTTATTCCATGACAAATAAGAAAGATATGCAAAATCATAATAAAAAATTATATATATATATTTGTCTTTTATCAGCCGTTTCTCGGCAGGACAATGTCCAAATGTAATCTAATTTATATTTTCAAAAAATTTAAAAAGAGTTCTTTCAAATGATATCTACCTTTTCCTTTTGACTCTCCTTGCTACAGTTTTGGAGTTATGATTATATAGTTTTTATATAGTTTGGAGCATAATTTGTTGTGTGTTTGTGTGTGTGTGTGTGTGTGGGGGGGGGGGGGGGTGTCATATTTGCACTCTTGATGTTTTAGAGTGTCACCCCTTCATTGCTGTACACTTTTTTTCAGCACAGTGGCTGATCTGCAGCTTGTACCACCAAAAGTTTCTCTGAGTTTTCCTATTTTTTCGTATTTCCCATTCATTTCCTATGTCACCCGTTTTTGACCGGGAGGAAGCTAAGTGTGACTATTTTTTTTACGACCCTTTAACATATCAGAATCATCTCCTTGATTTTTTTGGGAAAAAGTCACCAAGTTTCACCCCCATCCGATGAAGCAAACAAATTAAACATTTCGAAACGTTCAAGTTTTCGGTCGTTTTCGGACGAAGAAGCCCATAAATTTTCCATACTATATGAATAGGGGTAATAGGCCGAACCGTACATTTAAAGTAATTAATAATTAAAAATACCTTTAAATTTACAGTTTTTGAACGTGAAAAAGAACAAGTCGCTGTATAATTTACCGTGAGAAACCATAAATTGACATTCCCTGAATTCCCTGCGTGACACTTCACATTTGATATATTTTCGTTGAAGTAACTGTTTTTTCTTAGTTTGTCTTACTTTTCCAATCAGTTATGTTACATTTAATGTTGGTACATTGATTTTGATTGCATTTTATCTATGTCATGTGTGTTACCATGATGTCAAGTCAAGTCAAGTCACCTTCATTTATATAGCGCTTTTAACAACATGGACTGTTTCAAAGCAGCTTTACAGTGATAATAGGAAATTAAAGTAACAGAGATCGTTTTGGCTTTACAGCAGCTCTAGAATAAAGTTATTGTCCAGCTAAAGTTAGTTTTGATCGATTCACTTCTGTTGCAAAGATCATTAGTTATTAACTTAGGGGCCACTTACACAACACCGTTCTAACAGAAAACCCTTAACTCGCTCCGGCCCACTCATTTGCAGAATTATTTATTGCTTCCGAGTAGCCATGTGAACCGGAACTAGTTTGACAACGTTTTATCTGTACAGAGGTAAAGGGAAGGAGAAGGGGCCTTCACAGGGGAGAGACTAGTTGACACTTCTGGACTGCGTTGTCGTCGTGTCCAGGAGCAGGTCCTTCATCAGATCTGGATCCGGCGGACTGCGGTAAACCTCGGGATAAACAGAGAGACTAATATTAGCATAGACGCCATTCTTCTTATGATGTAAAAAGTACATCAGGATTTATGGGGAGTGTTCCCGGTTCCGGCTGACCTAATCTATGCAGCCTAACATTCAATTATAGAAGTTTATAATGTGTTATGTGTATGCTAGGTCAAAGAGGTGTGTTTTTAGTCTAGATTTGAACTGACAGAGTGTGTCTGCTTCCCAGACAATGTTAGGAAGACTGTTCCAGAGTTTTGGTTCCAAATAGGAAAATGATCTACCACCAGCAGTTGATTTTGATATTCTAGGTATTATCAACTGGCCGGAATTTTGAGATTGCAATAGACGTGAAGGACTATAATGTGTTAAGAGCTTGCTCAAATACTGGGGAGCTAAACCATTTAGTGCTTTGTAAGTAATCAGCAATATTTAAAAATGTATACAATGTTTAATAGTATACAATGCAGTGTTGATAGAACCGGGCTAATATGGTCATACTTCCTGGTTCTAGTAAGAACTCTAGCTGCTGCGTTTTGGACCAGCTGTAGTTTATTTATTAATAAGCGTGCAGGGCAACCACCCATAAAAGTATTACAATAATCTAGCCTTGATGTCATGAACGCATGAACTAATTTTTCCGCATTTGTCATTGAGAACATATGACGTAATTTAGATATATTTTTAAGATGGAAGAATGCGGTTTTACAGATACTAGAAACGTGACTTTCAAATGAAAGATTGGTATCAAAGAGCACACCCAGGTTCCTAACCAACAATGAAGGTTTGACAGAGCAGCCATCAAGTGTTAGAAAGTATTCTAGGTTATTACATGAGGAAGGTTTTTGTCCAAAAATTTGAATCTCTGTTTTTTCAGAGTTAAGTAGTAGGAAATTACTAGTCATCCAGTTTTATATCAGCTATGCATTCTGTTAATTTTGTGAATTGGTAAGTTTCGTCAGGGCGTGAAGAATTATAGAGCTGAGTATCAACAGCATAACAGTGAAAACTAATTCCATGCTTCCTAATGATATCTCCCAAGGGTGGCATGTACAGAGTGAACAGCAATGGTCCTAGTACTGAGCCTTGTGGTACTCCATACTGAACTTGTGATCGTTAAGACATCTCTTCATTTACTGCTACAAACTGATAACAGTCAGATAAGTATGATTTAAACCATGCTAATGCAATTCCACTAATGCCAACATAATTTTTGAGTCTATGTTGTGAGAATTTTTTTGAGAATGTTGTGGTCAATAGTATCAAATGCAGCACTAAGATCAAGTAACACTAATAGAGAGATACAACCACGATCGGATGATAAGAGCAAATCATTTGTGACTCTAATGAGAGCTGTCTCAGTAGGCTACTATAGTACAGTCTAAATCCTGACTGGAAATCCTTGCAGATACCATTTCTTTCTAAAAAGTAACATAGTTGTGAGGATACTGGCTTTTCCTTTGACAGAAAAGGTAGATTCGAGATTGGCCTGTAATTGACTGTAATTCGAAAAGTCTGTAGGATCAAGTTGCGTTTTTATAACAAGCGGTTTAATCATAGCCAGTTTAAAAGTTTTAGGTACATATCCTAATGACAAAGATTAATTAATTATATTAAGAGGATCTATGACCTCTGGAAGCATCTCTTTCAATAGCTTAGTCGGAATAGGGTCTAAGATACATGTTGTCGATTTAGATGATTTAACGATTTTAGAAAATTCTTCCTCTCCTATAGCAATGAAAGAATTGATTTTTTCCTCAGGGAAACTACAATGCATGGTCTGATGCTATACTGTAGTAGATGGTTGCATAGTTATAATTTTCTCCCTGATATTATCAATCTTGTAAGTAAAGAAGTGCATAAAGTCATTACTGCTGTGCTGCTTGGAAATGTCTGGGGTTGAAGCTTTATTTTTTGTTTAAGCTACACTGTGTAATTTTTTAAGTTGATTCTTAGCAAAAAACACTTTGTTCTTTCAAAATTATATGTGCTCATTAATGTGTAATTACTTCTACCAACTAATCAAGTATTCTCGTGAGCGTAGAATCTGCCATTTAGAATACATATGAGCGAGTTGCTCGAATGGCGGAAGCCATGTTGCGCCTCCATCTTGAAAATACATTAGCCAAAGAGGGACATACCTGGAAATTCAAGCTTCGCCCTTCGTGTTTTTACACTCAGTGGCACCGTGACGAATGCGAGGGGGAGATTACTCGCGACTGCCGGCAGATTTGAAATAATACGGCCACCGTAGGAGTTAAAACGCCCTCGGAATGGGAGGGGCTAGAAAGTAATATTCAGTTGGTAGTCATATACAATTTCACCGCTAGATGGGAGAAAATCCTACACAGTATTGCTTTAATTTAGCCACTGTTTCAAATAAATACCTAGGGTTTTGTTTATTTTCTTCTAATAGGGTTGAAAAATAAGCAGATCTAGCTGTTTTTAAGGCCTCTCTGTACACAATTGTGCTCTCTTTCCATGAAATGCGAAAAAATTCCAGTTGCGCTCCATTTTTATCATGATGGTGTTTAATGTTTGTGTGAATGACTGTGCATCTTCTACATAATTAGTATTGACCTTCTCAGCTTGTGGAAAAGCTGCTTGTGATGAGCTTAGACTCATCATGCGACTCTCATCACCACCATGTTTGGTGGTTGTCAGTATATTATAAAGGTACATAACAGATATTAGTTCTTCAATAGATAGTTCATATCAGTTAATGAAATATGGTATTTTACTGTAAATAAAAAGGGACAATTTGTAAGATTTTTGGCTTACACTTTATTTTAAGGTGTCATTGTTACAGTGTAATTACATATTTAAGTACTGAGTAATATTAAGCAACTACATGTACTTACTATAGGGTTAGGGTAGGATTAAGATTTGGTTGAGGGTTAGTTGCATGTAATTATGCATAATTTACTGTTTTTATTATGGAGTACATCATGTAACATATGTAACAAGGACACGGTAAAATAAAGTGTTTTTGATTTTTGTATTAAAATATCCAAAAACCACTTGCACAGTGTTATATATTTCGTTCAATTGTGTACTTATCCTAAATATTTCCAAGAATTTGTAAATTCAGAGAAATTCATAATTGTAAAAAGTGTCCGTCACTTCTCGCCTGTCAGTGGCGTAAAATCTGTGTGGTTTCTGCTTGTACTGCCATAGTAACCATGGCAACAGACATGGACAACTGCGTAACATCTAGCGGTATGCTGTTGTTGTTTCGCTCTAAAACATTACGGACCATGGCAAGCAGACCTTGTGACAAAAGGAGAAATAAAACGAGGATCAATATCGGTGTGCCGTTTTTGAGATGCAGAGAACTTCACGACAGACTTCGACTTGGGAGTCGAAGAGCGGCTCTTGCATGTGCTTTATTAGACAGGTGAACAAATGTACATAAAACGAATCAATGTTATATAG
This sequence comes from Scardinius erythrophthalmus, assembly GCF_964197995.2. Classification (NCBI taxonomy): domain Eukaryota; kingdom Metazoa; phylum Chordata; class Actinopteri; order Cypriniformes; family Leuciscidae; genus Scardinius; species Scardinius erythrophthalmus. The sequence continues at coordinate 7,751,541 of NC_138241.1, read as the reverse complement.
CTCAACATAATGAAATGTTAGAATATGATCAGTATGATATTCTAATGTTACTGCTAGTATCCATAGCCAACAAACTAACAAATAGAATAACATTATAACTTTCAACACACTCAAATGCAGTTTAGTATGATAGTGTAGACCAAGTGAAACAGCGCTGCGTTACCTCACAATTTTAATTTGCCAAATAAACTGACCTGTATGAGTAGTAATTCAGCACTTGCAGGTAGTTCGATAGCATGAACTGTTCTCATTCCTTTATATCCCCCGGGACTCGCGTGTGGTAAATAAAGGCCTTCTGAAGCAAAGCGATGAGTTTGTGTAAGAAAAATATCAATATTTAAAACTTTATAAGGTAAAATAACAAGCTACCGACCACACAAACATACAGATTCCACTAAAATCTAAAGCACAACTTTAGAAGGCCTTTATTAACCCCCTGGTGCCGTGTGGAGTTCTTTTATAATGGATGGATGCACTTTTTTTAGCTTCAAACTGATGGTTGCAATCCACTGCCATTATAAAGTTGAAGTGCAGGGTGTTTATTAATATAACTATGATTGTATTCGTCTTAAAGAAGAAAGTCGTATACACCAAGGATGGCTTGAGGTTAAGTAAATCATGGGGTTATTTTCACTTTAAAGTGAACTACTCCTTTAAGTTAAATCTATAAAATCTAAAATGTGTCTACTGTATTTTTTACGGTAAATTTCTGGGAACCACAGCTGAATGTTTTTTACCGATAATTTAACTGAATTTTTCAAAAGTTCTTATGATGACCAGGGCAGTGGTTCTCAAACTTTTTCAGCATTAGGACCCCTTTGTGTAGGGTGCATCACTTTACAATTTTAATTAAAGCAAAAGCATATTAAATTATACAATGCTGGAACATCAATTATGTTGGTTGGTAACGTTATTTCCCTTTCGTGGTCACTCCGAGTTACGTCGGATGACGACGATTGGGGTTTCGCCTAGAAGCCTATCACCTTCGAGTATATAAAACGAGCCAATGGCAATGAAATGCCATGGGTCTGCGGAATTTGCATAGCGTAACTCCGCCCGCCGCAGGGGGTATATAAGGAAGTACGCTGGCACAATGCAGACATGTTTTCGCTTCGGAGCCGAGAACTTCTCCACTCCTGCAAGCCAAATATTCTGAGTTAGTCTTCTCTTACCTTCGAGACGAGCGAACTCTCCGGTGTTGGTGTGACGGCGATTTCAGCGAGTGCTCACTACCCTGCTGATCTGTTCAGTGATCTGACAGTTAGTGTGTTTTCTCCCTGTTCGCTTCAGCATCCGCGGAGTTTATCCTCTCACAAAAAGAGCATTGCACGTGGCACGTCTTTTTAAAGATGCCTCGCCCGTGCACTTCTGGTTGCGGTCGCGAGATATTTTTCTCTGATGGGCACGATCTCTGCTTGGCGTGTTTGGGCGTTGATCACGCTAAAGCAGCGTTCGTGGATGACTCATGTTCCCACTGCGGGAATATGACCATCTCCATGCTGCGGTCGAGACTCAATGAACTCACCAGAGCGAGAGTCCCCCTACCCACACCCCGATCTACTGGCTCCAAGAGGGCTAGTACTTCGGCTGGTGGCCGGGGTGACCTGAGGGTGACTGTGTGGGACATACCGCCGACACGTCCACGGTCCACACACCCCTCTTCAGCATCGGTACCCGCGAGTGTACAAACTGAGACCGCTGGTCCCTCTTCGGAGCCCCAGCGCGTCTCGTTTGGAGCTCCAGAGGAAGATACCATGTCGATCGCGGCATCACAAGGTGGGCGCGAGTCCTCGGCTGTGTTGCCGCCCTCGGGCGTGCCAGCATTGTCCGAGTCTGATCCCGAGCTGACCGCCATGCTTTCCCGGGCAGCCGCGGCCATTGGTGTTGAGTGGTCCCCGCCACCTGATCCAGTGCGCTCGCGGCTGGATGATTGGTTTTTGGGAGCGGCCGCTGACACCCGTCGCCGCCCAACCCCAATACCATTCTTCCCGGAAGTGCATGAGGAAGTCACGCGGTCCTGGAAGGCTCCCATGTCTTCCCGCGATCGTTCGTCGGCTTTCTCCGCCTTTCCTCCCCTCGATAGAGCTGATGCTTGTGGGTACACTGGGATTCCCACGGTTGAACGTTCTGTCGCGATGCAGCTGTGTCCGGCAAGCGCTTCATCACGTGGTGATCCAAAGCACCCGTCCAAAGCCTGTAGATTCTCGTCTACTATGGTGGCGAAGTTTTACAGAGCGGCGGGACAGGCAGCTGCTTCTCTGCATGCCATGGCCATCTTGCAGGTTTACCAGGCCAAGATGCTCCGTGACATGCACGAGGGTAGGACAGACCCAGGGCTCTTTGATGAGCTGCGCGCCGCCACCGACCTCGCTCTCCGGGCGACGAAGGTGACCGCGCGCTCCCTGGGTTTGGTCATGTCCACAGCTGTGGTCCAGGAGAGACATCTTTGGCTGAACCTGGCTGATATGCGTGAGCCCGAGCGGACTCGTCTGCTTGACGCTCCCATATCCCAGGCCGGCCTTTTCGGCGGTGCAGTCGAGGATTTTGCCCAACAGTTCTTGACTGCCCAGAAGCAGACTGAGGCGATCAAGCACATTCTGCCCCGGCGTGCTGTTGCTGCTAGGCCACCGGTACAGAATCCTCAGCCTGCTCGCCGCCGAGGGCGCCCTCCTACGGCTCCCGCCCCTCCCGCACGGCCCCAGCAGCAGCCTTCGTCTGGGCCGCGTCGTGGAGGAAGCCGCAGGAAGGCGCCACAGCCCTCTCCAGCCCCGCTGCCCGCTAAACGCCAGGCCAAGCGGCGCTCCTGAGACGGGCAGCTCAGGATTGGCTTTCCTTTCTGTCCAGGAGGTGGTAGCAGGGCCAGAATCTTTTGTTCTCCACTCCCCGCTGCTCGTCCCACGACGGGCAGCACCCTAATGTGGTTAAAGACAGAATCGAATTCCCCAATCCTGAGCCCACAGAGCCCGAGGGCCACAGTGCGCGCCACCCTCGGGTCCCGCCACTGCCGCCCTCCTCTGTCCCAGAGGTGCGGGATGACAGCACGCGCCGCCCACGGGCCACGCTCCTCTCATCCCCCTCTGTCGCCAGACCCCTGCCAGAGCACGCCCCCGTGGGACGCGCGCCCTCCCCTGGCCTCCTCTGGCAGGACGCGGTTAATGTCCGTGCCCCTGCACAGGGCCGCTATGCCACCCTCGCTGGTGCCGGTCATTCCGCCTCGCTGCCCCACCGACGGTACGTCTGTGGTTCGTATGACCCCGCTGGTGCACTTTCTGGAGGCCTGGCTAGAGCTTCCCAGACTGTCCCGCTGGGTCGCGAGAACCATCAGGCTCGGCTACGCGATTCAGTTCGCGCGATCTCCTCCCCGCTTCAGGGGAGTCCGCTTCACTATGGTCGGTGGCAATGCCCCTGTCATGAGAGCGGAGGTCGCCACCCTGCTGGCGAAGTGTGCGATCGAGATTGTCCCTCCAGCCGAAATGAAGTCCGGCTTCTACAGCCCTTACTTCATTGTACCCAAGAAGTCCGGTGGGTTACGGCCAATCCTCGACCTGCACGTCTTGAACCGCTCCCTTCACAGGCTGCCGTTCAAGATGCTAACGACCAAACACATCCTCCAGTGTGTGCGGCCGCAGGATTGGTTTGCAGCGATCGACCTGAAGGACGCCTACTTCCATGTCTCCATTTTACCTCGACACAGACCGTTTCTACGGTTTGCTTTCGAGGGGCAGGCATACCAGTACGTGGTTCTCCCTTTCGGGCTAGCCCTGTCTCCTCGCGTCTTTACGAAGGTCGTCGAGGCAGCCCTTGTTCCCCTCCGGGAACACGGGGTTCGCATCCTGAACTATCTCGACGACTGGCTAATCCTAGCTCACTCTCGAGACCAGGTTTGCGAACACAGGGACCTAGTGCTCCGGCACCTAGCTCGTCTGGGCCTTCGGGTCAACTGGGAGAAGAGCAAACTCTGCCCCGTGCAGAGGATCTCTTTTCTCGGTATGGAGATCGACTCGGTCGCCATGTGCGCGCAGCTTACGAGCGAGCGCGCGCAGTCACTGCTGACTTGTCTTCACCAATTCGAGGGCAAGAGTGCGGTTCCACTGAAACTATTTCAGAGGCTCCTGGGGCATATGGCATCCGTAGCCGCAGTAACGCCGCTGGGATTGCTTCATATGAGACCGCTTCAGCTTTGGCTTCGCGATCGAGTCCCGAGGTGGGCATGGCAACACGGCACGCTCCAAGTCCCAGTGACTCCAGCCTGCCGTCAGACCTTCACCCCGTGGACGAACCTCAATTTTCTACGGGCCGGAGTGCCCTTAGAACGAGTTTCCCGGCATGTTGTTGTATCAACAGATGCCTCCACCACGGGCTGGGGCGCCATGTGCAATGGTCATGCTGCCGCGGGCTCCTGGACAGGACCCCAGCGCCTTTGGCATGTCAATTGCCTCGAGTTGCTGGCTGTACGTCTCGCCCTGCACCGCTTCCATGCGTTGCTCAGGGGTCAGCACGTACTAGTCCGATCAGACAATACCGCAACAGTAGCGTACATCAACCATCAAGGTGGTCTACGCTCCCGCCGTATGTCGCAACTCGCTCGCCACTTCCTCATATGGAGTCAGAAGCATCTGAGGTCGCTTCGAGCCATTTATATCCCGGGACCCCTGAACCAGGTGGCCGACGAGCTGTCTCGAGTTCGGCCTCTCGCTGGAGAATGGCGACTCCATCCCCAGACGGTCCAGCTGATTTGGGATCAGTTCGGCGACGCACAGGTAGACCTGTTTGCCTCCCACGACTCGTCCCATTGCGACCTGTTTTATTCCCTGACCGAGGGCACGCTCGGCACGGATGCACTGGCGCACAGCTGGCCGCGGGGCCTACGCAAGTATGCGTTTCCCCCAGTTAGCCTCCTTGCGCAGACCTTGCGCAAGATCAGGGAGGACGAGGAGCAGGTCATTTTGGTTGCCCCGTATTGGCACAACCGGACCTGGTTCTCCGAACTAGTACTCCTCGCGACAGCACCTCCCTGGCCAATTCCTCTGAGGAAGGACCTCCTTTCTCAGGGACGGGGCACCTTATGGCACCCTCGTCCCGATCTTTGGAACCTCCACGTGTGGCTACTGGACGGGACGAGGCAGGTTTGAGTACCCTACCACCTGCGGTGGTGGCTACCATCACTTCCGCTAGAGCATCGTCCACGAGACATGCCTATGCGTTGAAGTGGAACCTCTTCGTCAACTGGTGTTCTTCTAAACATCAAGAACCCACGAAATGCCCGATCAGTGTCGTGCTTTCCTTCCTGCAAGAAGGGTTGGAGCGAAGGCTGTCTCCCTCCACCCTGAAAGTGTATGTTGCCGCCATTGTCGCACATCACGAAGCAGTCGATGGTAAGTCTTTGGGGAAGCACGATCTGATCGTCAGGTTCCTGAGGGGAGCGAGGAGACTAAATCCTCCTCGTCCTCCCCTCGTACCCTCTTGGGACCTCTCAGTGGTTCTAACTGCCCTGCAGAGTGCTCCATTTGAGCCTTTGCAATCAGTGGAGCTTAAGTTCCTGTCAATGAAGACAGCGCTCCTGGTTGCATTGGCCTCCATCAAGAGGGTAGGGGACCTGCAGGCATTTTCGGTTGACAAAGCGTGCCTGGAATTCGGGCCGGCTGACTCTCACGTGATCCTGAGACCCCGGCTTGGATATGTGCCCAAGGTTCCTACCACACCCTTTCGAGACCAGGTAGTGAATCTGCAAGCGCTGCCCTTGGAGGAGGCAGACCCAGCCTTGGCACTGCTCTGTCCAGTACGCGCCCTCCGTGCTTACGTAGACAGAACGCGGTGTTTCAGGACCTCAGACCAGCTCTTTGTCTGTCATGGTGGGAAGCTGAAGGGAAAGGCTCTCTCAAAGCAAAGGTTATCCCACTGGATAGTGGATACCATTGCTTTGGCATACCAGCAGCAAGGTCGTCCGTGCCCCCTTGGTGTGAAAGCCCACTCCACACGTAGTGTGGCTTCCTCTTGGGCTCTAGCGCATGGCGCCTCGCTAACAGACATTTGTAGAGCTGCAGGCTGGGCGACACCCAACACATTCGCGAGATTCTATAATCTCCGAGTAGAGCCAGTTTCTTCTCAAGTACTCGCTTCAACCAGCCGGTGCTAGATTCTGCTCAGGTGTCTTCGCTTGCTCGCCATTCCTCTCCACGGACGGGATACGTGCGATCATCTTCTCAGGTGAGTCTGATAAGCTCTGAGTTCCTCCAGCACTGGTTACGTCATCGCCTGAGTTATGCCAATTTCCATAACACAGCTTTTGCGCTTGACTAGATGCCTCCATGTGCATGGTTCCCCCTCTGGGCGACCCCCACATGTGTATTCCACTGTAAGTCTCCTTGTGAGCGTGTGTCTTTCCCTTGGCAAGCCACCTTGCCACCCCTGGGGTTTAAAATTCCACCTGCGGCTAGACACCCCAGTGATTTTCCATATGCAGCCCTCTGGGTCATATGTGTATTCTAGTCCCCCCCATCAATGGCTGGGCATATTGCATATTTCTCTCTGGAGATATGCTTCCCAGTGTACTTTGGTATCCCTGTGTTAAGTAGGACTCCTTCGTTCGTGCTAGTCTCACAACAGGGAGCTCAGACTTACGCAGGGCACTGGAAGACAGCCGAGGTGGCGTGATTAGACTGGAACCCCAATCGTCGTCATCTGACCTAACTCGGAGTGACCACGAAAGGGAACGTCTCGGTTACGGATGTAACCCTCGTTCCCTGAGTGGGAACGGAGACGTTACGTCTTCCTGCCACTTCCGCTGTACTGCTGAAAAACGCCTGGGGCCAGTCTCGGCTCCTCAGCGAAGACATGTCTGCATTGTGCCAGCGTACTTCCTTATATACCCCCTGCGGCGGGCGGAGTTACGCTATGCAAATTCCGCAGACCCATGGCATTTCATTGCCATTGGCTCGTTTTATATACTCGAAGGTGATAGGCTTCTAGGCGAAACCCCAATCGTCGTCATCCGACGTAACGTCTCCGTTCCCACTCAGGGAACGAGGGTTACATCCGTAACCGAGACGTTCTATCATGTTTGGAAAAGTGCAACAAAACAACGGTGACAGCCAACCATCGACGGTTATGCAGAAATGATCCCTTTAATGTGATTCAAACTTTAACTAATGTAAGAGACAATTTTAAAATGTTAAAATTAGTAGATGTTAAAATTAACAATGAACAATACTTTTAGTAACCTTAGTTAATGTTACAAGTGGTCTCTTATTGTAAAGTTTTACCATTTCATATAAACCCAAACAGGCATGCTTAAAGATGGCCATCTTTGCACACAAAGGCATAGCATTGAAATTAGACACATATGTATATTATATGTATACTTTCACACGTTATTTGCTTTTATTTTAGAACACTTGATGTTTATCTAATCAAAATATGTTACAGTGACGAAAAAAAAAAAAACTGAAGTCGAATGCATTTCTAATTTATGTTTCTGTCTGCTGCATGAGGAGTTTGCTTTCTCATGTCACTAGATTTAAATATGCCACTTCGCTGGATAAGGAATGCATAAAAGCATCCAGCTGGATATAAACTAATGCAAAAGTAATTAATTTGTAGACTAGATGCCGCATTAATGCTGTCGAGGCTCAGAGGATGCTAACGCTAGTACCTCAAGTGGTTAAAACAATGGTTTGTTACCATCGTGACATGAAACATTTGGGTCAGACTTGCGTGTGTTTTTGTCACATTGTTTTAACCACTTGAGGTACTAGCATTAGCGTCCTCTCAGCCTCGACAGCATTAATGCGGCATCTAGTCTACAAATTAATTACTTTATACTGATATGAACACATGTACTGTAGTGTACTGTATAACATACCATTTTGTTTTCTATGTTTTAAATCCGTTTTTGAAGTGTCCCACTCTGTGCTGCACGCAACCTCATGAGTCAAACTGGGCTACCAGGCATCAGTGATAGTTTTTGTTTTGCCTCTAGAGGCCGCTCTCCTAATGTATAATGACAGCAGACCCTTCCCAGCCACTCCAGCAACGGATGCAATCCGGAAAATGAAATCAGCTACTTGTTTGCACATGCTTGCATGCAGTTTGTATTTTTCCAAATTTATTTTGTAGTAAGTAAAAAATATGCTTTGTGGAAATGTATTGTAATGTATTGAAGTAAAAGTGTACATTTTATTTAGGAAATGTAGTGGATTAAAAGTAAAAGTTGACAGTCAGAAGTATAAAAACTCAAGTAAAGTACAGATTCTCCCAAAAAATATTCAAGTACTGTAACAAAGTATTATTACTTTGTTACATTACACCACAGTGAAATGATAATTGCTGCAGTCTATTTAAAATTTGAATTAATAAAAAAAAAAAAAATGGATTGAATGAATGATTCAATGATTCACTCATATAGACTTCAATTGTTACATTACTGGTCAAATGAGCATTTTTGAACCAATCTCTTGAATAAATGGTTAAATGAAAAAACATTTTTAACAGTCACTTGTTGCCACCTACTGGTGTAACAATGTAATTGTTACAATCTTCAGGCTATTTGAAGCATCTAGTTACTTTCAAAAGGATTTAGGCCTACTTTATTTTGACCGCTACCGTTGACATCAGTGTTTATATCCGAAATATAAATGTAACGCAGTTCGTTGTTTTGGGAAGAATGAGGCAGGAACCGGCGAACATTCAAATACTTTAATAATAAAATAAACAAATACAAAATGAAAGTAAAGACGGCAGCCCCTCACGGACGACTGCTGTCACATATAACAAAACACAACATAAAATCCAGGCCTGGTCTCTCTCGATCTCCACTGTCATCGCTCCACCTTTTATGCTTCCGCTCCTCCGTGAGAGATACGAGACCGGTGTGTCGCGCAGGTGTCGCTCATCATCAATCACACCACTGGCCTTGCGCCATTCTCTCACGACCCTTGGCCTTGTCCTGTTCGCCACAATAAACTTTTATCCAATTATATTATATCAAATAATTAGAATGTTTGTTAGACAATGTTGAAAATATTTTTTTTACACATTTTGCCTATACTAGGTTAAATACAAATAATAATAATAATAAACTAGAATACTGCTATATTATTTAACTGGAATATTTAATTTGACATAAATAAGCTGAAAAAAAAAAGACCTGAAATGCCATATGGGACTCAAATCGGTGAATCTGTTCCCTAAGAACCTTCCAAACGAAGTGATTCACTAGGACCGTTTAGATCAGGGGTGCCCAAACTCAGTCCTGGAGGGCCACTGTCCTGCAGAGTTTAGCTCTAGCCTGCCTCAACACACCTACCTGGAAGTTTCTAGAATGCCTAATAAGACCTTGATTATCTGGTTCAGGTGTGTTTATTTGGGGTTGGTGCTAAACTCTGCAGGACAGTGGCCCTCCAGGAGCAGGATTGGACATCCCTGGTTTAGATGAACCGATTTGCTAGAATGAACCAGATTTTCCAAAGCTACACATGAAAGAGTACCATTTTAGATGAACCGATTCAATAGAATAAATCGGATTTAACAGCGCTATATACAAGATAGAGCTGACAGTGTGGTTTACCTCCCCTCGCTCGTCAGTATGCCTATTCAAATGTGACATAAAAACAGAGATTGCCGCGCTGCACAGCTAATCGTTGGGAAAAGTAGCTCTTTCCTGGAAAAGCTTGTTTTGAAAGCAGAGCTCTTCTCAAAGTTTTAAGTGTTTGGTGTGTCACCATCATAGTGGAGTTTGGGAAGGATACACTGAAATTTCTAATCTAACTTCATTTTGTAGAAATTGTTTACTCACAGATGACTATGTTGTTGTTACCTTAGAATAAACAATCACTGTAAAAATAAAACAAAGCGGCACAGTATTATCAGCTCAAATCATCCGCTGCATAGCCGATGTTGTGACTCTGGAAAGCTCATCGAGCCGGCGCGAAATAAAAACATGATGTTATATGTATTTTTAATAATAGGCTACACTTTACAAATTATATATACACATCTTATGATTATTTTGCAGTTTCGTTTTATTTCCAAACCATTGGTAGTATATTCTGGCACCTTTGATTGGGTGGGCCAGCCATCAATTTGGGTGGGCCAGAGCCACCCTGGCCCTTATGTGGCCTCGCCACTGGTACATCTACTTGTGCTAACAATAGACTTTTGTTCTGTTGCAGACACTGATGCCACAGACGTCTCTGAGCAGATCACATCCTCCCCCCTCTCCCCCTTCGCCCGACTGTACATTTATGCCCTACATGGTTGCCTCTGTGAGGTGGCATTCACAGCATCCTGGGATTGGTACTACACCCATGACCACAGACTAGCAGGCCACACAAGCCTTTGGGCGCTCCTTATATACAGCTCTGCCATCTTCTACATGGAAGGTCTAAGTGTGACACTGCAGAAGAAACACTGCCCACTACCAGTCAGGTTGACTGTCTACACTCTCTTCATCTATCTATGGGAGTTCAGCTGGGGGTATCTGCTTAGGCTTTTCGGAGCATGTCCTTGGGACTACTCAGAATTTAGGTATAACTTCATAGGCCTGGTGACACTTGAATATGCTGTTCCTTGGGCGTTGGCGGCGCTTGTAGCTGAAAAGCACGTTATTAGGAACACTCTGAAGATGAGGCTATAAACTGACTGTATAAAAAAAAAGTACCCACTGTACACATAAACTGTTGAACAGAAACCTTTTACAAATCTTTGATTTTGTATTGGGATAAAGTGTTTAGCAGGCCTGTAAATCCTACAATGCTTACAGAGTGCAACAGTCGGGTTCCGGAAGCAAAAATCACATTTATTCTCGCAGTTCGCATTATTTCAACTTATTTTTTAAATAATTTTTAACAGCAGAATTCTTTCTTCAAAGAAATCTCCACTAATCAGAGAACTGAAATAAGGTAATTGTAGCAAAAGATCTCTTTAGTGCCCACCCACTCACATAAAGCAGTGTGAAAGACACTATGTACACTCAGCTTAACCATTTGTATATGCATATTTTGCAATGCAATATGTTATTTATATATACACTATCAACATATTTTAATTAATAGTTTTATATTTATGGTATTTTATATTTAATTATGTAATTTGCAATGCTTGGGATGCATGTAGATTTTACCCTCTTTTTTAAATATTTTTTTGCTTCAAATCAAAGTTTGAAGTGTTATTTTGTGGCTGTTTGGTTTGGTTCATGGCTTAAAACTCTTTAATGAAGACTTTTTTTTTAAATACACTGTTTTGAGAACTCTATTGCACACACACACACACACACACACACACACACACACACACAAATATATATATATATATATATATGTATATTCATTTCATGAATGTAAGCATTTGATAAGACTGAAGACTTGGCTGCAATGTAATTAGGTTGAGCTGTGTCCTGTATAGCAAAATAGCCCAAAAGGGAAATATATATATACAGTATATACCTAATATACCTAATTACATTGCAGCCAATCAGTCTTATCAAATGCTTACATTCATGAAATTTATATTGGATTGATAGAATAGGAAATATTACGCAGTTGGTATTTTTAGGTCCATAGGTGTTGGAAAATGAAAATTAAATGAAATGAAAGAATAATACGGATTATGATGGAGACTTAATTACAAAAATTATATTCAAGAAACTTTTTGAGAGTTTATTATTGACTTGCACCTTTGCACGTATAGAGTGTTTAAATTGATTAGAGGATTTGAGAGATGTTTCTTAAGATTTTTATTATTATTTAAGGCTTAATACAAGGAATGTATGTTTATTTGTCTAATGTCTGAATATGATGACTGATTGTGAATATAATACTGTGGTGGATACATAAGTGTTTACAATAAAAGCTGTACATTGGAAAGAATATGAAGTTTTAAAGGTCATACATTTTGCCCTAAACAAGTGATCTAACTTCTTTATGTGTCTCAGAAAGGTCTCTTCCTGTCTGGGTCTTGGGCAACATACAAAGCAACACAATCCTGTGACCGTTTCCACTGATACCTAAAGAAGCCCACACACAAACACAGTGGTGTTAATCAAACAGTTGTTATCATTCACACTGACATAAATACTTGTTGATTTGGTTTCTTTTCACTGAAATTTCCCATCCCTTGCAAACAATTCTTTCACTTAAAGAGGTCATGAAATGGAGAATCTTGATATTTACACATAAGAGGATACGCTAGAATAAAAATTGTCTCAGGTTACGTCTGTGACCCTAGCTCCCTTAGAAGGGAATGATACGCTGCGTCGATGACGCTTTGGGCACGCCTCCACGTGATTGCGTCTGAAGTATGAATGTCCAGTGGCGTAACGGGTGGGTGATCTCACAACCAGAAAAGAATAAAAGCACATCCGGAATGACCGCCGTTAGCTTCCATTAGCCGAAGCAAGTCGATCACAGGGATGAAGGAAGTATGGCAGGGCGACGTAGCGTCTCGTTCTCTTCTCAGGGAACTAGGGTTACAGTCGTAACCTGAGACGTTCCCTATCGAGGGAACTCACGCTGCGTCGATGGCGCTTTGGGAACGATAATATCCAAACGCCGTACTTACAAGTGCCTGTCTGTGTGAAACTGTGGCACAACTAAGACATAAGGACCTGAGTACCTCGGGCAGTGTCCAGGTCCAGGCTATAAAACCTCATGAATGTGATCGGGGAAGACCAACACGCCGCATCACAAACCTCTTGAAGGGATACACCCGAAATTAAGGCCTTGGAGGCCGCCATACTCCTGGTTGAATGAGCTCTGACAGCCAAAGGTGAAGGCTGACCAGAGACCACATAAGTAAGAGAGATAGCCTCGACTATCCACGTGCTGACTGTCTGCTTAAAAGCAGGAATACTTTTCTTAGGTGATCCAAAACAGACAAACAGCTGATCCGATATCCTCCACAGGGAAGCTCTGTGGACATATGTATCCAGCGCTCTTCCTGGACAGAGGAGGTTCAGCTTTTCCTGGTCCTGATCTCTGAAAGGAGGAGGGCAGAAGGCTTGCAAAACGATAGGATGCAATGCGAACTCAGGGCATGTGGCGGATACCGATAAGTCCTGAAGATCTCCTACTCATTTTAAGAAAAGAAATAGCTAGAAGGAAGACTGCTTTTTACATCAGAAACTTTTCTGAAACAGTTTCAAGGGGCTCGCAGGTCAGGCAGGTCCCAAGCAGGAACCCTGGTTCGAATTGCAGGCCTCAGCCTCAAAGTACCATGAAGGAAACAAGTTATTAGAGGGTTCCTCCCAAAAGATGCCTTATCCACAGGGCCATGGTAAGCCGCTATGGCAGCCACATAAACCTTTAAGGTAGAAGGGGATAGCCCTGCCGAAAAGCAATCTTGTAGAAACTCAAGCACTAAACCAACCTCAGCCCCTGTCTTGACAGGATGTCTGGTCCAATGTTTTGGTACCCCGGTATGTATACTGCTCTCAGAGAGAGAATCTTCCCTAGGGACCACAGGAGGATCCGGTGGGCCAGTTTGCATAGTGGACGTGAACGCAGACCCTCTCGTGATTTATATAAGAGACCACCGACGTGTTGTCTGAACGGACCTCCACATAATGGTCTCTTAGGTTTGGGAGGAATTGCCCCAATGCCACGAAGACAGTCATCATCTCCAGGCAGTTTATGTGCCTCTAAAGATGATGACTCCTCCATAAACCCTGAGCTATGCGGCCTTCCATTACCGCTCCTAATCCTGTGAGAGAGGCGTCTGTCATGAGAGTGACTTGATAATGAACTCCTAACACACTGGGACAGGAACCAAGGTTTTCCTCCATATAACCAAGGCGTGGAGACACGCCGCGTGGTCTTGATCACACAAAGTGGGTTCCCCCTCGGGGAAAACCCTTTGGTCCTGAGCCACTACTGCATGTGTCTCATGTAGCCAAAAGGAATCACGTTTGACGCAGCTGCCATCAGACCCAACAGTCTCTGAAACTGCTCGCCCACGACGTTCCCTCTCGCCATCGGACTAGTTGACATACGTGCTTCAGACGCAATCGCGTGGAGGTCAAGTCAAGTCATCTTCATTTATATAGTGCTTTTAACAATGTAGATTGTTTCAAAGCAGCTTTACAGAGATAAGCGTATAATTTAAGGTAACAGAGATTGTTTTGGCTTTATAGCAGAGTTAAGTTATTTTCCATCTAAAGTTAGTTTTGATTGATTTGCTTCCGTCGCAACGATCATTTGTTCGGGGCCGCTAAGACGACACCATTCCCTCTACACAGACTTTAAACGCGAACCTGTGAGAAATGCTGATGGCGTTCACATGCGCATTTAGAATGGGTTCTATAGTTATGTGCGTTTGAAAATACGCAGGTTTGGAATTCCCTACAAACCAAGCCTAAACAAAGTACTTGTCTTTCCTTATAAATTTTGATAAAGAATTTTATTTTATTTTGTTGCTTTGGGGTAGGAACGCAAAACACATTTTCCCGACAACGCCTTATCTGTATAGTGGTAGAGGGATCCTCCTTAGGGAGAGACTAGTTGGCACTTCAGCACTGCGTTGTCATCGGTCCAGGCGAAGGTCCTTCGTCAGATCTGGATACGGAGGTGTTCACAAATCATCGAAGCAATGCGAGTTCCCTCGAAAGGGAACTTACTGCAAGTTTCAGAACTCAAAACTAACTCTCCAGGTATGGAATCCATTTTCTACCCTTCTGAATACCAGGATTTGAAATCGGGAGAATCATGATGAGAATCACTATTCTCCTCGATGCCCCTAAAAATGTGTCACTGTCGTATGTAACCAAGGAGGTATTCTGAGCAACTCATGTTAGTCCAATCACAAGAGTGATACTGCTGTTGGATAAAGATGTTGAGTAAAATGGAATTCCAAAGTTGGCATAATAATAAATAACTATAAATAAATAAATAAATGTACAATGAAATGTAAAAAAAAAATAAAAAAAAATAAATGAGTATTTATACTCAAAGTATTTTTTCATTGATTTATTTCCACATTTATTTATGTATATTTGTATTTATGTCTACATTTATTTATTTCCACATTTATTTATTTCTACATTTGTGTCCTTACATAGCAATCGAGCTCAGAGTGGCAGTGCTGAAGCTTTGAGGCCACAGTGACACTTTGTGGTATGACCAAACAATACGCAAGAGGTTTGTGGACGTGACTTTACAGGTCACGCAGGAAATAAATGACTTAGAGATGGGCAATATGGCCAAAATCTTATATCACGGTTTATGTCCGTTAATATCACACTAACTATAGGTTTACCATACATAGGCCTACTCTTTATTCCGGACATGGCCGTAAAACATCAGCTGGTTGGGATTTCTCAAATGTCTGGGCACACATGAACAGAATACTCTGATAACAGACACTTTGACACGGAAGCGTGTCAATTATCCACTATTAACCACATTTTATGCCATGCATTGTAGATCCGTACACAGAAGCAAACTGCATTTTTTTTTTTTTTTACATTTTAGCAACATAACAGACAGAAAAGAGAAAGAAAAAAAACAATACTAATAATAAAAATAATAAAAATAAAATACAGCAAATTAAATCAAGTCAGTCCATGGTCACAGATCACGGTTCATCCTTTGTGAATGTTATGTAAACATGCCAAACCCTGTTATGACATGGTAGTGTCAGAGGTCCATAAGCGGTTTCCATATCCTCCCTTATTTTTTAGGGCGTATGTGCGTTGTTCCAGTCTTAAAGTTTTATTCAGGATTTGTTTAAACAGATTAAATGATGGGGGTCTTTGTTGATTCCAATTGAGCAAGATGCATTTCTTTGCTATATAGGACATTATGATAATCCTTTTACTGCATGTGGTGTCCAGTGTCTTGTCCAATTCCGTACCAAAGAGGTACCGTGTTGGTGTAATGTCCAGTGGGGTTTTCGCAATCTTAACAATTAGATCATGTACCGCCTTCCAGAAATGTTTTAATTTCCTGCATTCCCAAAAAACATGCATAATTGACCTTTTACACGTTTTACAATGATGACATCTGGGGGATGAGTTAGGGAACATTTTACTTAAGCGGAGGGGAGTAAGGTATATCCTGTGCATGAATTTATAATTTTGTTCGATTATTTTATTACAGGACAGTGAGGAAAAAAAATTCTGACATATCGTGTCCCACTGATCTTCACCAAAAGCACGCCCCATATCCTTCTGCCATATGTTCCTAAGTGAGGTCAAGGAAAAGCTGTAATGGTCCAACAAAGCACTATAAATTTCAGAGATTTTTCCTTTTAATGATGTTGATTTTACCAAAATCTCCTCAAGATTTTTTAGCCCCAAAGACAGGCGTTTTCCCCCTGTTAGGGTGTTTATTAGATGGCGAATTTGTAAGTATTTATAAAAGTTCTGTTTCGGAATTTCATATTCTGACATTAAAACAGCAAAGGACTTGAGTGTATCCCTGTCAAACAATTGTTGGAATTGATGAACACCATTTCCTCTACACTTGAACAAGGAACCACCAATAGGTGGTGGCAGATCTGGGTTTAAGGATGAGGGGGAAAGCCTTGAGATTTTGCCAAAATTCCCGCAGAACTTATTTATATCTTGCCAAGCCCGAAGAGTGTTGTAAACAACATATGTTTTTGTTATTTGATGTATTGCATTTACTATATGTTGTTAATGAATGGTAGCAAGGTTGTAGAAATAGGAGTACAAAGTTCTTCTTCTATGTCTATCCAGTGTGCATTATTACGTCTTTGCACCCAGCTAATCAGGCCCTTTGTCTGGGCGGCCCAATAGTACATCTGTAAGTCTGGTAATGCCAGTCCCCCTTTCTCTCTAGATTTTGTTAAAGTTTTAAAAGCTATTCTTGGTAAGGAATTTTTCCAGATGAAAGAGGTTAACATTTTGTTTATAGATTTAAAGAATGTTTTATTCAAGTAACAGGGCAGTGACTGAAATAAGTAGCTAAAACGGGGCAAACGTTCATTTTAATTACATTAATTCGTCCGAGAAATGAGATGGGGAGCATTTTCCAATGCTCTAATTCCTCCTTAATCTTTTTAAGCAATGGAACATAATTTATGAGGTAAAGATCCTTGAGTTTTAGAGCCACATTCACCCCAAGATATTTGAAGCTGCTTTGGGCCCAGGTGAAAGGTGAGATTGCCCTGAGTCTATTAGAAACTGACAAGTTAATTAATAATGCATTGGATTTTGTCAATTTGTCATATTTTATAGCCTGATATTGTTCCAAATTTAGTGATAAGGTCTTATACTGCTGGGATTGATCGCTCGGGGCTGGTTAAGTATAGGATTATGTCATCCGCATATAGTGAAATTTTGTTCTGTGTTTTCCCGATATTGATACCAGCAATCTCTTCATTAGCCCGTATGGCTTATGCGAGTGGTTCAATTGCAAAGTTAAATAAAAATGGAGATAGAGGGCACCCCTGCTAGCAGCCTCTAAACAAATCAAATTTTTCAGTGAGGGTACCATTTATACATATTTGGGCTTGTGGGTTGCTATACATAGTTCTGACCCACCCAATACATTTTTCACCAAGATGAGAGATGATCCTGTGGTAAAAAAATAAATCTAATCGGGAGTATGATTTGTGTCTAGCCGAATAGAAAGTGTAGTCTTTCCTTGTAGGATTAAGTTCTCTCCAAACATCGACCAGGCCTACATCAGCCGAGGCTAACCTCAGAGTCTTAGAAGCATTTGGGTTAGACAGTGTGGTTGAGGATTAAGTTACTATCCATATGACAATTAAAATCTCCAGCAACTAAGTCTGTATTATATCCCACTGGAACAGGTAACACCCTCAAGTTGACCGGCAAGTAACAGCTATCCGTCAACAACGCACATCTTGTTTAGAAAAAGGCGCTATCTCTCTGCAGGAGAACAGGCAAGAAAAGAGTTCAAGCTTAGCTTTCTTTGGTGGTACTTCACTCTACTTAACAGCAAGCATGTAGGTAAAAAAAATAAAAAAATGAAAAAAAAAAAAATATCCAAAATAAAATAGAATAAAATAAAATAAAGATAAAGCAGAAGTTTTGCACTGTCTGTTTGATAGAAACCAGTGTGTGCCTGCTGTGAATTGTTCATATTTCCCACTGTTGTAGAGTCACCTGGCTTAAGTGTTCACCATCAGGCCCGGTGGTGAGCCTGTCTCCTGCACATAAGTTAATGCACTCACCCCTCTCCATGTATGGAGAACGATTCGATTCAAACCTGGTCATGTGTAGGCTATTTGGCAGAGATTTTGCGGTAGAATTCCTCAGCCTCTTGTGGGGAGGAAAACAACTGGATTTTCCCGTTGTGTAGCACTCTTAGCCTGCACGGTTGGAGGTGAAATCCTCGGAAGGTCCCCATGTCAACAAACAGCTTTTTTACAGCGTTGAACTCCCGTCTTCGTCGGATCGTCTCCGCTGAGAAATCCTGGACGAATGCGAGTTTTGATCCGTCGTGTGTAATGTCCCATTTTCTTGTAGAGCGTAGGACGAATTCTTTATCCTGATAGTTGAGAAAGCGAAGGAGGACGGCTCGGTTCTGCTGAGGCCAGGGGACGGTAGGCTCTTTCCAGTATGAATACTCTGTCGGGTTCGCTGCCCAGCCACTGGGGTAGCATATCGGTTATAAAGTCCAAAAGAGGACACTTACCCTCAGCTCCCTCCTTAAGCCCAAACAGCCGGATATTTTTCCTCCTCCCACGGTTTTCCAGGTCCTTGGTCTTTTCCTCCAGGTATGTGAGCCGCTTTGTTGCTTTAACCAGAGCCCTCTCGGCCTTGTCCAACGTGTCCTCTGTAGCGGCTATGCTGGCTTCAGCCTCCTCGATTCGTTGTTCATTCGCTGTTACATCTCGTTTAATTTCACCTAAATTATTCTCCATGACCGAGACAGAGTTCGTCAGCTCCCCCAGTTGGTTGTTTATTCCGTCCAGCTTTGAGCTGAACTCGGAGTGGAGTGATTTAAGCTCAGTTAGCATGTCGGCTACACTAGCCATGCTATTACCTTCGACACTCTCGACCGGAGATGATGTTTTCGCGCTTCGTGAGCTTTTTTTTCGAGCGTTCGAGAAGATGTCACACTCCTTTGCTACCGGGGGTTTAGGCATTATTTGTATTATGTAGTTGACCAGGCAAAGGTCTGGGGCTGTTTCATGTGCGAGGTTGTAGGGAGCCGTCACGCTATGCTGCCATCTTGTTCGGGCTCTCTAGCGCCCCCCTATACTGCATTTTTAATGTATCTTCCAAAGCCAATGTTGACAACAACAGAAACAAACTTTTCCATAAAGAGGTGATATTTCCGCTATAAACTGATTTCTTGGGGCATTTTTGAAAACCTTATCAAATAGTAGGCTATATGCATTTTCATGTAGCCTATAAATTCTTAATTTTAACTGATCAATTCAGTTAATAAGGCACTACTGCGAAATTTGGAGAAAAGCATTTATTTTATAATGTGATTTACCCCCCACTTTCAATTCTTTTACTTCAATGAAAGGTTCGATTTTTGTGAATTTTTTGAATGAAGGATCAAAAGGACAAACAATGCAGATTTATTTTTTTACAGCCATTTTTGATCATATTTACCAGGGGTGCCATTAATTCTGACCACAACTGTACATACAGTTAGGGTGATATTAAATGACTTAAACTGTGATATAAGATTTTGGCCATATTGCCCATCTCGAAGTCATTCATTCCCTGTGTGACTTGCAAAGGCTTACGTTTAGTTTGGTCACACCAAAAGGTGTCACTGTGGCCTCAAAGCTTCAGCACTGCCACACTAAGCTCAATTGCTATGTCTGAGGTAAAACACGCCCAACTCATTACCATACGGACAAAGAAATGTATAAATAAATAAATGTAGACAAATGCAAAGACACATAAATAAATGTGGAAATAAAAAAATGAAAAAAAAAATGAATACAATTATACATAAATAAGTAAATAAATATTTAAAGAAATGTATAAATAAATAAATCAGTATTTAAACTTTTATCTACGTATATATTTATGTATTATTATTTTTTTATTTATTTTTTCTTCATATATTTATTTATGCATTTATTTATTATTGGGTCAACTTTGGAGTAAGACCATCAAACTCAGTCATTGTTCATTCAGCTTGGAGTACGTCAGAAATTGAACGAGGCATCAGTTTACTGTCGAGTGCATCCAGTGTTGACAGCATCACAGATTATAATGGTTCTATTGTCTTTTGGCATGGATATGATGCAATCACAGCAGTCGGCATTTACTTCCGTTTCTGCTAAGGTAACGCCCCTTTTCCAGAGAGTGTAAATAAGGATGGAAAATTATATATATTTTTTACAAATAATGGACCGCTTTTGGTGCAAAATCTGGAACTGCATTTCATGACCTCTTTTACACACACCAGTAACACAAATGCTCATCACACTTACTCGGTCTCTCCAAAAATAAGAAGACAATCCCCTGCAGACAGGATGTACTCCTTGCCATTCATGAAGACATTGGAGGACCCCTCCTAAATAAAACACAATCCAGAGTAGGAAAAGATAAGGAAAGTATAAAGCTAAAATATATATAAAACAGAGGGAACATAAAGATTAAACAAAAAAAACGTAATGAAGAAATTCTGTAACAATATAAAGAATAGATGTTACCAGCTGCCAAATCCAGCCATCAGTTCGTCTTCTAGAGGATTCAGAAATCCCAGGACCAAAGAGTAGCGTCTAACAGAGAGAAAATCTAAGTCAGCATATGCATCACTGCCATTGCTTGATTCTCGACCAAACCTTTATATTGTTAATTTCACGTTGCATCTTAAAGACTCTCTTGATGAAGGATTGCAGAACCGAGGAAAAAACTTTTATTTTAAATTCAAAACCAAGAAACTCAGGAAAACCCAGGCAGACCAGCATCAAACAGACTATATAGCTTTTAACCTAGACTAATAAGAGAACCAATAACTAACTCAGGGGCTGTTTACATGACACCGTTTTCAACTAAAAACATAATAAATGTTATGCGTTTTGGCTGTTCATTTACATGACAATGGCGTTTTGGGTGCCTGAAAAGTACAAGTACACTTTCAAAGTGCAAGTTTTTGAAAACGGTCTCCGTGTAAACAGCAAAAACGTGAATCTCTGAAGACGAAGACGTCAAGTCTATAGTGTTTAATCGCCATCTAATGGCCTGGCAGCAGAATACAGCGTTTTTAGTCGTTTTCGTGGATCCGTGTGAATTGCGATCGTTTTAACAATGGTGTCACCTGTACACTGACAACTCAAAGGAAATACTTCTCCATTTTAAGCATATCATTGTAAACGTACCCTACAACTGAGGGCTTATATGCACAGCAAACAAAGGGTAACTAAAGTGAGGAACACCTGAACTGAATACTCAAATCAATCCGTAACTATGGTGACAGACAGACAGACAGGGAACGGAGGATGACTGAAACAAACTAGAAAACTAATTTAGGGTCTGTTTGACACTGTTTGAAACACGACACTGTTTTCAACTAAAAACATAAAACTTTTTTTCCATTTTAAGCATATCGTTGTCGTGTAAACGTACCCTAAGAAACACAGACATGAACAGAACAGAAAAACAGATCAAAAACAAACTCAAAACGTGCCAGCTATACGTTACTATAATAGAGATAGTAAACGGTAGAGTCATCCTGTAACGAACGAAACTGTGTATTTACATGCATCACATTATTGTGCGCTGTGCCCTTTAAGAGACTGATCACGTCATTCATGACGTGCTCTGTGCGTTATGATGTTATTGAGTTCTGAGTGTGAGATAAGAACCACAGTAGATGATAAGCGTGCTCTACCTTCTTGTTGTACTTTTGTTTATTAGGGATTAGACTATTATTAATGTGACATCGCTAGCTTTTATCTAAATCGTTATCGCTTGCACAACACTATATCGCTAGCCTGTTAACCTGCCTTCCGTTTTTGCCGTCTCATGTGCACTCGCACCTTTTACAAGTCCATCAAACAACTGTGGTAAGTAGGATCAGTCAACAAACACAGTGAATAATGTCTTCTCCTGTTATTGTCACTTGCACTTTGTGTCACATGTATAGCATAGCCTTCTCTGTCAGCACAGAGGGCTTTTCATGTGATAAATGCAGGGAGATAGTTAGGCTGATGGAGAAGATTTCAGAACTAGAGACACACATCCAAACTTTAATCGAGGATAGTAAGAATGTAAGGTCATTGGATACTGCTTTGGATACGACTAGCTTAGTGAACTCTGTACATTGTTCAGTTACGGCTGTAGAGCCCGTGCAGCAAGGCAACTGGGTGACCGTGAGACGCTGTAGTCGCGGGACAAAACACTGCCCCTTCGTTCTGATTATAATAACAAATAGATTCTCCCCACTCAGTGAAACACCCACTGAGAATCCTGCTAAAAAGTGCCCTAGTTAGTGGTGATTCTATTACACGGAACGTGAAAATAGAGACACCAGCCACCATAGTCACGTTTGCCGGGAGCCAGAGCGCCTGACATCAAAGTAAATTTAAAAGTACTGGCTAATGCTAATTGTAAATTCTCTAAGATTATTATTCACGTCGGCAATAATGACGTTCGACTTCGCCAGTCAGAGATCACTAAAATTAACATTAAAGAGGTGTGTGAACTCGCAAGTACGATGCCATGCACTGTAATTTGCTCTGGCCCCCTTCCTGTTCGCCAGAGTGATGAGATACTTAGTAGACTGTCCTCACTCAATGGCTGGCTGTCTAAGTGGTGTCCGCAAAATAATATAGGGTTCATAGACTATTGGAAAGGTTTTTGGGGCAGACCTGACCTGTTGAAAAGAGATAGTATTCATCCCTCCTGGGATGGTGCTGCTCTTCTCTCTAGTAATATGGCACATAGTCTTAGAGCTCAAACATGAATTAGGGCTCAGGTCAGGAAGCAGACAGACTGGCTAAACCGACCATCTGCTACCTTACTCACGTCACTGAGGTCAGATAAATCTCATCACATAAGCCCCTTTCACACAGCGCGATGATCCCTGCAAATTGCCAGAACGCCTTCTGTGTGAACACAAACACGATCCGGGATTGATGCCGGCATCGATGCCGGGTTGGGGACCTAGTAACATTGCCGTGTTCAGTTTTGGAACGCGCGCTGTGTGAACAAAAGCCGTAATAATGCCGTGTTGTAGTGATGACGCTGAAGCCGGGATCGTTCGCCAGCTGTGAAACGGTACGTAATGCGCAAGTTTATGATCGAATCAGAGAAAAAAATGCACAAGCGTGGTTTCTCGAGAGAGAAATCGCAGCTCATAAGCAAACTTAAGACGCTGCAGAGACATTACAAGTCACATCGATGTCACATGTCTTTACAGGATTTTTACGGGTTGTGTGTGAACGCACTCTCTGATTCCGGAAAATCACTGGCAGTGTGAATGAACCAAAATCAAACAAACCCGGATCAAATCCCGGGTCACTTTATCCGTGTATTTTCCCGAATCTCTGTGTGAAAGGGGCTATAGAGACTCTTTCACCTAGATATCATCATATAGAGACTGTGTCTGTTCCCCCAAACTCATTTAAGGGTAAAAAATTGTATCGATTTTCAACAAATAAAAAATAGATATAATACAGATGAACAAATGATAAAGCTTGGGTTGCTGAATATTCAATCCCTTACTTCAAAAGCACTAAAAGCACTAATTGTTGGTGATTTTAATATACATATAGATAACGTAAAAGTCGCATTGGGATTGGCATTTAGAGACATTCTGAACTCTACTGGAGTTAGACAAAACGTGTCAGGACCCACTCATTGTCATAATCATACTTTAGATCTAAAATTGTCTAGGGCTGGACCCGAATATTCGAATATTCGTTCGGTGGGTTGGTATTGGATTTGAAAATTTGACATTCGAATAATCGTTTTTTTGGGGGGTTTTTTTGCACACCTGGGATCCCCCACGAAACGGTTCTCATTCGCGCTTGAATAAGGCCGGCGACACACTGGCTGCGTGGCATGAGCGTCTCAACTGCGTGGCGTGTCCGTTTTTATTTCGGCTCCCATGTTAACAGGTTGGAGTTTGCACACTGCCTGCATGAGACACGCGTCTCAGGTGCGGCTCGAGCCACGCGGAAAACGCGTGCATGCTAGAAATAGAACCGACAAGTGTTCCAGCAACGGGAGTGTTCTCTGGCTATAGAGCGCAGAACAGCGGAGTTTGTATGAACCGAAGTGCATGCCTAAGCTTGTGTTTTGGGTTAAGCTGCGTTGCTTTGACATTGTGGAAAATAGAATAATAGAAAAAAAAATGTATTAGTCTTTTTACCCGTTATTATCAATCTAAATTAATCTCGTTTTTAATTTAACTTAATTACATTTTTCTTAATTTAAATTTTGTTTTTTCTTTATTTAAATTTTGTTTTTCTTTATTTAAATCTACCCTTTACTGTATCAGTAATTTGTTAGTCAGAAAAATATTAGACTACCTTAAAAGTATTGCTTAATTTAACAGACCTGTGTGTGTGCGCTTTATATCACTAGTGCAATGTCCGTTCTCGGAGCATATAAGCCCTGCCCGAGTGAGGCGCGCCGCTTCCCGCTCACGCTGTTCTGTAGTTTACGAAAAGTTTATTAATTCTGAATGTGTCCGCATGTCCATATTGCACCAAATGCGACACTGCACTCCCTTGTGAAGTCGATTGGATGAACGGTTCTCGAAATAATCAAAATGCAAACAGACATACAGACACATAGAGAATACTGCCTTTATTAGAGAGAAGAATATGTTCAGCACCCTCTCTCCGAAGCTTCGAATATTCGATGTTCATTACTACCGAAGCTTCAAAGCTCAAAAAATGGTATTCGGACCAGCCCTAATATTGTCACATGGAATCAATGTTAATGCCAATGAAATTTTGCAGCAGAGCGATGACATCTCAGATCATTATCTAGTCTCGTGTATACTCCATTTAGCCAAGGTTAAAAAGCCGACTAGGCTAAAATATTCCTGATCAGTTTCATCTCCTCAGCATCCCAGATAGCTAAGAAGAACTCGATATTGCGACTTTTGACTCTCTCTTTTCCAGCACTTTAGACAGTCACAGAGGAGGCTCCCGTACTGCCTCCTCCGCACTACCGGAGGGATCCGTCTCCTGAATATTAACCATCTCGTTTTGAACTCCATTTCCCATAATGCCTCTCACCTAGGACTGATTGCGCAACACACCTGCACCTCATTTACACACACATATAAGCCACTTCCACACACCACATCTCTGCGAAGTCTTGATTTGCCCTGGCTGTCACTACTGAGCATTATTCCCCGTGTTTGCTTCTTGTATTATTGACCTTGGACTGTTTCACCATTTCCTGATTGTTTCTCTGCCTGGCCTGACTTGGATTGTTTATTGGACTCTGGTTATTGCTGCCTGCCCTGACCTCTGCCTGTTATACGGATGTTCTCTGTGATTCCTCCATTGGTCTGTCTGCTGTTGTTGACCCTGCCTGTACGACTATTCTTAATAAAGCTGCAAATGGATCCTACTGAGTCTGGTGCCTTGTTACAGAAGACTTCGCCAAAACCCGATCCAGCAGCGGTTATGCAACTGTCCACAGAATTGTCAGCTCAAGCTTCACAACTCACGTTGCATCACCACCAGCTTAACCATCTGACGACGCTTACTGAGGAGCTTGTCAAGAATCTACAAGGTCTCCGTGCATTAGCGGCTAATGCTCCCTCTGTGCAACCTCAAGAAGTTTCTCCACCCACCGTGAGTACTCCAGTTAACCCTCGACTAGCCTTTCCTGAAAAATTCGACGGCACCTCAACAAAATGCAAAGGTTTCCTGCTTCAATGCACACTCTTCATCGATCAACAACCATCACTTTACTCCGCTGATTCCAGCCGAATTGCATTTGTATGTTCACTCTTCTGTCAGATACCATCAAGCATGTTCAGAACTGCACCAATTGTCACACCTCCAAATCACTCCGAAAATTACCTGCTGGTCTCCTAAACCCACTTCCCATACCTCAATGTCCCTGGTCTCATATCGCCATCGACTTCACCGACCTACCCAATTCCCAAGGATACACCACCATACTCACCATCATGGATCGATTCTCCAAGGCCTGCCGATTAATCCCTCTAACCAAACTTCCCACTGCATTCGAAACAGCAGAGCTCCTTTGCAACCAAGTGTTCAGATTTTATGGCTTACCTGTTTACACACACTGACTGTCACTACTGAGCGTTATTCCCCGTGTTTGCTTCTTGCCTGTACGACTATTCTTAATAAAGCTGCAAATGGATCCTACTGAGTCTGGTGCCTCGTTACAGACACAGTTGCTCCTTTGCGCTTAAATAAGATTAAAGAAAATAGTCCAGTGCCGTGGTACAGCACACTCGGGCCCTTAAGCGAGCAGCCAGAAAAATGGAGCACAACTGGAAGAATACAAAACAGTAGACATTTTTCCGAATTTCGTGGTGAGAGAGCACGATTGCGTACAGAAAAATCTTAAAAACTGCTAGATCTGCTTATTTTTCGACTCTCTTAGAAGAATACAAACACAACCCTAGGTATTTATTTGACACAGTGACTAAATTAACAAGAAATAAAGCTCCTACTTCTGAGGTTTCCAAAGAGCATAGCAGAAATGACTTTATAAATTTACTTACAAGATTGA
The DNA here is from genome assembly GCF_964197995.2 of Scardinius erythrophthalmus. NCBI lineage: Eukaryota > Metazoa > Chordata > Actinopteri > Cypriniformes > Leuciscidae > Scardinius > Scardinius erythrophthalmus. The sequence continues at coordinate 7,724,909 of NC_138241.1, read as the reverse complement.
TAATATTAGAGAGAAAATTATAACTATGCAACCATCTACTACATTATCACATCAGGCAGTGCATTGTAGTGTCCCTGAGGAAAAAATCCATTCATTTGTTGCAATAGGAGAGGAAGAATTGTCTAAACTCGTTAAATCATCTAAATCATCAACATGTATGTTAGACCCTATACTGACTAAGCTACTGAAAGAAATGCTTCCAGAGGTCATAGATCATCTTCTTAATATCATTAATTCATTTTTGTCACTAGGATATGTACCGAAAACTTTTAAGCTGGCTATTATTGAACCTTTTATTAAAAAAAACCTAACTTGATCGTACAGAATTAGTCAATTACAGGCCGATCTCAAATCTACCCTTTTTGTCAAAGATACTAGAAAATCAGTATCCTCACAACAATGTTCCTTTTTAGAAAGAAATGGTATCTGCGAGGATTTCCAGTCAGGATTTAGACCGTACCATAGTACTGAGATTGCTCTCATTAGAGTTACAAATAATTTGCTCTTATCATCTTATCATAAGAAGATGATCTATGACCTCTGGAAGCATTGCTTTCAGTAGCTTAGTCAGTATAGGGTCTAACATACATGTTGATGATGTTGATGATGCACGTCATCCAAATCATTTCGCTAGATAAGACCCTATTCCTCTGCTGGGATCGTGCAGAGCCCTTTGAAGCACTTTGAAACTGCACTGATTTGGACTTCAACAATTTGGTTACCGATGAAGTCCATTGTGTGGAGAAAAATCCTGAAATGTTTTTCTCAAAAAACTTAATTTCTTTTCCACTGAAGAAAGAAAGACATGAACATCTTGGATTGCATTGGGGTGAGTAAATTATTAGGAAATCTTCATTTTGAGGTGAACTAATCCTTTAAATTTAACATTTAATTTAATATTCAACAATAAAATTGATCTGCCTGCATTGACACTATTATACAAGAACTGAACTGAGCTGGACGATGATATCACGGTTTACTTCAAAGTGGCTATATATATATAAATGAACTTGAATAACTTTTTTAAAACAAAAATGAAACATCATTGAACTTACTTAAGCTGGACTGTGACGCTATTTTCTTCTGGAAAGAAACTTTTTTGCATTATTTTCCTGTTATCTCTGTAAAGCTGCTTTGAAACAATCTGTATTGTAAAAAGCGCTATATAAATAAATGTGAATTGACTTGACTTGACTCTACCTTATGCTTATGTCGATAACTTTCTGATGAGAAATTGCTCATAGTCAGACCTCTGATTAATGATTAGGATCTCATCTGACTGACTCCTGCAGGAAGTAGGACTGATTGGTTTAGCTAGCCGCCTTCTCACCTCAGTCTCAAACTTTGCTCCAAACATATCAACCGGCTGACCATAGGCCAAGGCAGGCTTCTGCTTTTCCACCCACTCACTGAAGCAGAACGGTGTCATCACATCCATAGTGTTAAGTGGGTATGGGGCTGGCTTGATGGGTTCAGCTGCAAAAATTAAACAGTTACTGGATAAACCAAATTATTAAGTACAAGAAATAAGTTACCACAGTGTATAACGGCTACTTGATATTAACAATATGGCACCAACATCACTTAAAGTGTTAGATCACCCCCAAAAATAAAATTGTGTCAATAATACACTGAATAGTTCACCCACATGTCATTCCAATGAGACCTTCGTTTATCTTCGGAACACAAATGAAGATATTTTGATTAAATCCGAGAGCTTTCTGACCCCCAGCCCATAGACTGCACCACTTTCAAGGACCAGAAAGGTAGTAAAGACATCGTTAAAATAGTCCATGTGACTAGAGACCTGCGTGGGACGGATTTTTCCAGCGCAAAATCCCGCGGGTAAACGTATAAGTAGTTTTTTTTTTTTAAATACATTGCATATTCTACATCTTTTAGTGCACTTGACACTTTCGACTGACTTGCCGTAAACGTCTGGGAAGTTCGGCCTTTCAAAACGGTGCACACATGACACTTCAGACCTGAAGTTCCAGACTTGTGAGTATTTTGCTGCATTTGTCACAGCTCGCAAAAGGAAGGTGCTTTCCATCGCTGTCGCATACTAAAACATTTCCAAATATCAGATTTTCCTTTGTTTGGTTTTGTAGTTTTGCATGTTCCTTTCTTTAATAACGAACTAATATCTGTAACACTAAACAATCCACCTGAGTAATGCGGTGCAAGGCTTGGCTGTTCCGCGCCTATGAACCACGCGAGAGTTAGCTTCCGACCTTGCGCCTGTAAATCGTTTTTATTTTAGTTATCCTTGTGTCACCGGGTGATTAAAGAGAGAAAAAAAAAAAATGAGCAGCAGGTGTGGAGTGGGGGCACAAGGAGATGTGAGGCGCGCAGCACGTGGGCGGCCCGGCCGCGGCGGGAGGCCGCGGGAAAGAGAAAAAGGAGAGGAGGACATGACGCGAGAGGACATGTGAGGCATGCGGCACGTGAACGGCTGCGACCGTGGATGCGGAGGTAGGCTGAGAGAGAGAGAGCGAGGAAGAGAGAGAGAGACAGAGAAGACTTCGGCTGGACTGCGGGTGCAAGCCTTAGCTGCACTGTGAGTCTGTTGAGTTGCAGTTTTATTGTGGAAATGAGCACGAGTGAAATCTTACAGTGTGTGGTGGATATGTGAGTGTGGGAATTGTTTCTGCTGTTCACTCGCAGTCACAGCTGTTCATTAACCTCTCCTTTATCTGAGCCTTGTGAAGTTACAGCTGCATTGGGGAAATGCCATTATCCTCCACTCTCTGTCTGAGGCTAGTGAAGAGCCTGCTAATACTGGAAGAGCCTGCTAATGCTGGAAGAGCCAGCTAATGCTGTGAGTTACACGTATTTATTCCTCTCTCTGTCTGAGTCCAGTGAAGAGCCGGCTAATGCTGTGAGTTAAACGTATCCTCCACTCTCTGTCTGAGGCTAGTGAAGAGCCTGCTAATGCTGTGAGTTACACGTATCTATTCCTCTCTCTGCCTGAGTCCAGTGAAGAGCCGGCTAATGCTGTGCCGAGATACGCGAAGAGAACGCTGAAGAAGAGAACGCGGAAGCTGTGAATTATGTTCATTCCTCTCTCTGTCTGAAGGTGCTGAGAAACGCGAAGAGCTCGCTGAAGAAGAGAACGCGGAAGCTGTGAATTATGTTCATTCCTCTCTCTGTCCGAAGGTGCTGAGAAACGCGAAGAGAACGCTGAAGAGAACGCGGAAGCTGTGAATTATGTTCATTCCTCTCTCTGTCCGAAGGTGCTGAGATACGCGAAGAGCTCGCTGAAGAAGAGAATGCGGAAGCTGTGAATTATGTTCATTCCTTTCTCTGTCTGAAGGTGCTGAGAAACGCGAAGAGCTCACTGAAGAAGAGAACGCGGAAGCTGTGAATTATGTTCATTCCTCTCTCTGTCCGAAGGTGCTGAGAAACGCGAAGAGAACGCTGAAGAGAACGCGGAAGCTGTGAATTATGTTCATTCCTCTCTCTGTCCGAAGGTGCTGAGATACGCGAAGAGCTCGCTGAAGAAGAGAATGCGGAAGCTGTGAATTATGTTCATTCCTCTCTCTGTCTGAAGGTGCTGAGAAACGCGAAGAGAACGCTGAAGAGAACGCGGAAGCTGTGAATTATGTTCATTCCTCTCTCTGTCTGAAGGTGCTGAGATACATGAAGAGAATGCTGAAGAGACTTTTTAAGATTGTTTTTATTATTTAATAAAGAGCATATTTATTTTTAATCCTGTGTCCGCCTTTTCCCTTCGTGTCCACGGTCAGCTCCTCAGGGGCGGCACTCAAGCGAAGGGGTGGGCGGCCCGCTGGCGCTCCACCCCGACCTGTGACACTTGGTGCTTGTGCATTAGATAAATAACGGTTTATTTGTTTCTAGTTATTTTATTTTGTTAGATATTTCCCGCAAATAATTTTATTTTCCCGCAACCCGCACACAATAATATCTTGCCGCCCACACCCGCATTCACCCATCAAATATTATCCCGTGCCGCACTCGGTTGCGCTGGGTCCCGCGGTAGTCCCGCGGGAGTGCAGGTCTCTACATGTGACTACAGTGGTTCAACCTTAATTTTATGAAGCGACAAGAATACTTTCTGTGCGCAAAAACAAACAAAAATAACAACTTTATTCAACAATTTCTTCTCTTCCAAGTGAGTCTCTGACACTGTTCACGTGAGCACCACAACGAATGTCAATACTGAGCCAGCATTCTGACGTAGAACCTGGAAGTGCTGCACTGTGTTTGCAATGAGAACAGCGTCAGAGACTGACACGGAAGAGAAGAAAGATGAATGAAGGTCTTACAGGTTTGGAATGACATAAGGCTGAGTAATTGACAGAACTTTCATTTTTGGGTGAACTAACCCTTTAATATTACACAAAACCTTCAGAAATAGAGAAGAACAAGTCATCAGGAGACCCCTGAACAACAGCACTATACAATAATGGCATGTTAAATGTAAAGGTATTTCACAACAAACAGTAAGGGGAACTACTCTATTTACCTGGATCAGGTTTTCCTGTTTTATGCTGTTTGGAATCCATAAACCTGATATATACAAAAGCAAGTCATTATTTGTGCTTACATCCATATGCACATGAAAAAACTGAGAGGACAACTGAGAGACTCCATTGACTTTATTTATTTTTTATTTATTCTTTATATTATTTGTTAGAATTTATTTTGTTTTTAAGTAATTATAAGGTATTTAGGCAAGGTATATTTGCAATATGTGTGTATATTTTCTTTAACTAAGGAACAGAATATTGAAGTTTCACATTCTTTTATTACATACTACTACGAAGAATGAAAACAGAACTTCTGCTCCAGCAACCAGTGCTCTTTTGGCTTCAAGCCCTCCTGCCCCATATATGCTGAGCTGTTTGGAGGTAACGGAGCACGCTACCGCCAGGCTCGAGTTGCCATGGCAGCGCGGGATGGAAGAGGCCGCTCGGGGAAGGCTGGACGAGCCGTTTCTTTCTGGCCACAATCCACCAGCTCCTGTGAGCCTTCCATTCCTTCCCGATCTGCATTCTGAGATTGAGAAGGTATGGAAGAACCCGTACTCTGCCTGCATCCATCGATGTCAGTATGCCAACTATGCAAATATCGAGGCAATGTGCGAGCATGGGTGTGAGTCAATGCCTCCCATTGAAGAGATGTTTGCAAGCTATCTCTCGCTGAGTGAGACATCAATGCAGAAAGCTCCGGCCTTGCCATCTAAGCCACTTAAGACTACATCACGCACAAATGGCAGGGCATATGTGGCAGCGGGTCAGGCTGGTGCTGCACTGCACACAATAGCAATGTATATCAAGCCGACCTGCTGAGAGACTTGGACCAGGGTCCGGTGGCCACGGAGAGACACCTGTGGGTGAACTTGGTGAGCATCAAGGAGAACGAGAAGGCCTTTCTTCTCGATGCCCCAGTTTCACCATTAGAATTGTTTGGCATATCCGTCGAGGCAGTGGTCGGGAAATTCAGAGAGGTGAAGGCGTGTTCAGTTACCTTTAGATCTTGTATACCACGCCGGTCCCAGTCAGGGGGCCCTGGCCCGTCTCAGTCTGAGGACCGAAGGTGGGGCCAGAGTGCTGCTGCTTGTGCGCCTCCTCATGCAATGAGAAGCAGGACCTCACAGGGAAGTGATCCAGTTCAGATGCGAACAGCGTCCTGGAACCAGCAGAGGCAAATAACATCGCCTCCTTCCCCTTTTGAGGGTTATTACAGCTAGCCTCTTCGTCTTCCTTCCCCCTCCTCACGCAACATCAGGCCCTAGAAAGGGCTGGAATGATGTCTGACGGTCCAGCTTGGGCTTTTTGTTAGCAAGCACGCCTTTCAACATAATAACAGAAGCGTGGTAGGCCTCTTCTTAATATGAAAGTTCACATGTCTGCGGCTTCCGCTCTCCAAATAACAGCTGTGAGCTTTGTTAGATCTCCTCCCAGTAGTGAGAATCGTTTTACAGAAATCTCAGTTCCCTGTAGCTCCATAGTTTTATTGTGGGAGAGTTGTTGGCATTCTTTAGCCTCCTCCAGCTAGCCTTTAGGAGGTAGAGCATAGTTAGGCCAATTCCTTTAAAAAAATAATTAAAAAAAGGGCTAGTCGGCCTCCGTTCCCTCAAGCCCCTATATTACTTGTGAAGCTGTTACAGGGCCTCTGTTGCTACTTTGTCCTAGTTATTTACAATAGCACATCTAGCATAGCGGTAGCTGGAGACGTGGGCCTTTCTGGTTCAAGCCCCCTCTGCTAGATTAAAATAGGAAGTATATCCTTCTTGGCTTCCTCTCAATTTGAGAGTCATTCTTTGCTTTACAGTGCTTCCGTCATCAGTCACGCTGAGGCGTTCCCCAATAGTGTCTCAGGACGCAGTGTCTCGTTCCCTGCTCTCAGGGAACCAGGGTTACAGTAGTAATCCGAGATGTTTTTCATATAATTTAAACAAATAATTTTGCCATTTTAGTAGATGCAGATACTGTTATAAATATAAGTTATATATATTAATATATAGTTAAATATAAGTTATATCTTTTTTTTACATTTTTTTATTTTATTATATATATAAAAAGAGAGAGAAACACTGGTGACTTACTCTTTGATGATGGGAACTAGTTGGGTTCCAAGGTTCTCACAGTAGAACCAACGTTCAAACAAGACATCTGTACTATTAACCACAAAGTACCTAGAGTAAAGTAAAAGGAAACCAAATATCACACACATATTTTATCTTTTATTCCATGATCTAGCATCCATTAGTATCATGGTTCAGATAAGGTCACAGGAGAATGGAAGACGTAATATGGAATGGATGTGACTGGGAGTAGTATCCCATGGTACCTGAGGCCATCTGTCTCTGATCGAAGCCTCCTCCTCTCCACCACCAGCCCTACTGTGTTTGCCTGTCTGTGAGGGGAGTGGGGAATCCGTGCTGGAAGCAGGAACATCTGAATACAGCAGCAATAAGCAGGCTTTTGAGCATATACTGTAAAATGTCTTTATAGACTAAATTGGCTTTTGTTACATGAATTCAGCCTGTCAGACAATAACAATAACAGAGCCATTTAAGAGGCAGCTCACACAGACAAATCTGGATTATTCTCACCTCTCCTTCTCGAATATGTACTTCTTTATGCTTGCCGTTCTCTATCACTTTCAAAACCATGTCACCCCTCACCTGGTAAAAGAGCTGAGACACAATGACAAGTGAAACAGGAATATCAGTGTTCTGTGAACTGTGGATAACAAATCTTTTAGCCTCATATGCCTTTATTTGAAATAAAGGGGTAAAGTACACTCTTATCATGTCTGTAATATCTAGAGAAAATACAGCCATGGCTCAGCTGGATAGTTTGCGCTGACCTCTGGTGATCAAAATGAAAACATTAACTAAAGAACAGAGTTCTGACTTCTGCTCACTAAACTATGTCATTTTTTGAAAGGGACTCAGCAAGAGACAGTTCTATTAAATTCCTGCTATGGTTTGATTTGAAAGCTGGCCACTGTAAAGGTGCTGTAAAAAAATTGCCATTGAGGAAATTTCTCTACTTCTTGAAAGATACTAAGGAATTATTTGCCATTTACACATTTAAATCTTTTCACTTAGCAGATGCTTTTATTCAAAGTGACTTACAAATGAGAAATCCATTAGATATTTATCCTACGAAACATAAGACATGCTGCAATTTAAGTTTCAAAATTGCTCAGAGAAGTAGACCAGAGCTGAGATAAAAGATGAAAGGAAGGTTTAAGACATTGGTGAAATAATGAGTTACATTTTTCTATAGAAATAGTTGAGATAGGATTGTCTTGAGATTTGTCAAAAAAAAAATAAAAAAAAAATAAAAATAATAATATACAAGTCAGGTGCTCTTTTTGCCACCCTAAAAACTAGCCAATCGGAAATGTTTGTAAATCATTTTGTGTGTTAGGAAGTGCTGACATAAGGTTGGCTAACATGTCTTTGAAGGGCGGGGCTTTGGAGAGGTGATGAGTGGGTGAAGATAGAAAAATAGTTAAAGATTAATTTTTTTATAATCGCTTTAAACAAAATTCCTATAATCGCTCACAGCACCAACATAATATTACACATAGGGATTTAATATTGCACTTAATACGCCTTAATGTTATTATAAGCTGGTTGTTACAGTATGTACTTAACTTTATAGTGACGTTACCTAAAACTTGCAAATAAATAAAAATTATAAATAATAAATAAGTTAAAATCAAATCAAATGGTAAAATCAAGAAAGACAATACAGTGTGAGTGACACTAAAATATATTAGGTACAAACATGCTCTTAAAAGCAGGTAATTGCATCTTCACATAGACTATTGTCCCCATTAAAAAAAAAATGCAAAGTTTACTTGGAAAACTATTCCAGTTTGGAATAGTATTAGTAGAATGCAATGTAGTGCACGTTTGTGCTGTAAATCCTGACTAGCAACAATTAACGTGGAGAGCAATCAAGCTTCAAAGCAATTGTAGAAGATCTGCAAAAATAGCACTATCAATATTCAGATCATCTTTAGTTATGAGTTTTGCCCCCTTGTCCATTTTCTCTTCTGAGTCTCAAGCACTAACCTTTTGTAAATCTCATGGCTAATTCTGTTCTTATCAACTGTTAGCATTCTCGGTGCAGTCTGATTCCCAAAATGCAGATCATTTGATCAAGAGAAAATCAAGTCAGCTAGTCTTGTCATGTCATGTAAATTTGTAATTTAATTGGTAGTACATGTAGCACCTTACCTCTTCCCCTTCCTCAATGTGATAATCCTTTCTCATGTTTGGACCACCAACATACATTATATTCAACTGATAAAAAAACCTAGAGAACCATGTAAAGATAGGGGTTATTGTTTGTAAATGTGATTTAAAAACATATTTTTTTGTTTGTTGATCAAAGATCATTTCAACTTACATTAATTTGTTGCAAACAGGTGGTGAAAATGAACTTTCATTCTCAGCAATCCACTTGTCAATGTTTACATGAAGAGATTGGTTGGTCATTTTTCTCTCTAATTTGGGAATACAGCGAGATGCTTGAATTAATCTGTCCGGTTAGGCAGCAACTGAGCAGTGGATCACTACATAAAAGAATTTATGACTTTGAGTTAATTAGTAATAGGGGTGGTGTTCATGTATGCAGTATGTGACTGTGAGGTTGAAATCCATGTTTACACAGCAGTAACCATTCAGTGTGGACAATGCAGCATAAACCTGGATTTCAAAATAGAGACCATTGTTTTACAGGTTTTTATGTGATATAAATTATTTACATTTGCATTTAAATGACTCACCATTAGACATTGAAGACCTGATATGTGAATAAATAAAGTTTTGATTTTGAGCCAAAGATCAATAAACCAAATAGCGCTGTCAATAGATACATTTTTTGAATCGCGATTAATCGCACACTTATCGTGAAACTAAGCATACACTATTTATCTTGATTAAAATATTCATTTTGTCATCATTGCTATCCAACAAAGTAAACCATCAGACTGAAGGGTGATTCTCACAAAATTGTATTTTGCAAGTTTTTTCAAGGTACATTTTTGAAACGGACTGATATATAGGCCTCATTGATCTGAGTTTATAGTCCAATTATCCAGTAAGCAAATGCATTCAAACAATCAGTCCAAAACACCTCTAATGAAAAGAAAGTCCACCGCTGTATGGACAGATTATACGCAAACCACGTTTCTAGGCTGGATAAAGCAAATCAGATTCTCGCTGTAAAGTTTTGGTGGGTGTGAATTGTAATCAAGGTAAAGAGTCGTACAGTAAGCACGTGCTACTCCGTTATTATTGCTGCATTATTTTTGTGCTGTCATTTGATGAATCGATTCTACTGATTTTTTTTTCTACTCGATTAATCACAATTTTTTCTGTGATTAATCGTGATTAATCGCAATTAATTTATCTTACTATTTATCTTTATCTAATATAGGTTCACTGTAAATGATTTCTGTTGTTTTCACAGTAATACTGTATTCTCAACAATTCCCTACTGTATGACGTTTTCGTCTAGGATTTCCTGATACTTCAGTGAATCCATCTTGCCTTCCATATGGCGCAGGTTTCCAGTGCCAGAGGATGCAAAGCAGCCCCAGAGCATCACCGAGCCACCACCATGCTTAACTGTATGCAGACTGTTCTTTTCGGCATATGCTTCATTCTTCTTCCTCCAGACATAACGTTGATCCATAGGGCCAGAAAGTTCTAGTTTTGTTTCATCGCTCTACAGAACAGAATCCCAAAACTTCAGTGGCTTATTTATATGATTTTGAGGGACTTTTCTTGTGCTTTTGGGTCAGTAGTGGTGTATGCCTTGGAGTTCTGGCATGGAAACCTCCTGAAGTGAAGCGACGTGTTCGTGTAAGAAAAATATCAATATTTAAAACTTTATCGACTAAAATAACTAGCTTCCGGCAGACGGCCATTCGCATTGTTTTACGCCAAAAGAGTAACACTTGACCTGATGCACAACGTACTGACGAACACAGTTGCCCAGCCATGTTTGTTTGAACCGCGAGAGGCGTCAATTGCCGTCATTACGTTGTGCGTCAAGTTCAAGGGTTACTCTTTTGGCGTAAATCGATGTGTACGGCTGTCTGCCGGAACCTAGTTATTTTAGTCCATAAAGTTTTAAATATGGATATTTTTCTTACATGAATGCATCCCTTCACTTCAGAAGGCCTTTATTAACCCCTGGAGACACGTGGAGCACTTTAATCATGAATAGATGTGCTTTGATGGACCTCCAAAGACATATAGCCATTCACTGCATTATAAAGCTTGGAAGAGCCAGGACATTTTTTTATATAACACCGATTGTTTACGTCTGAAAGAAGAATGTCATATACACCTAGGATGACTTCAGGGTGAGTAAATCATGGGCTAATTACAATTTTTGGGTGAACTATCCCTTTAACTTTGAACTGGTGTCTCTAGGAACATTTAGTGCCTTCGCTATCTTTTTGTATCCTGTTCCTTGTTTGAGAAGGCTGATGATATCTTCTCTTAACTTTTTGGACGACCATTCTTTTGACTTAGTCATATTTCTAACATGCAGTCAAACATGTCACACTCAACAAACCTAGCCTGTTCAGATATTCCATGCGTTCTAGCTCAGGCACACCTGATGCAACTAAACAAGGGCATGTGACAACATCTGTTTTGCAGATTTGTGCTGTTGTGAGGGATTCTATTCAGGTGGTTGACTAATTTTGAGACTGCAGAAGTCATTAAAATTAGCATTTTCAGTTGAATTTGGAGAAACCACTTGAAACATTTGTTGTGTTGAGCTATTTGAATTACTTTTGTTTGATCTGTTCATTGCAAACAGCTTAAAGTCTGTAAATTTTCCCAATAAACCTGATTTGCAATGGGGGTTGAATAATTTCGATAACATCTGTATATTTGTACATATACAGTAGCTCCAAGAAGAACATCATGTGTTGTCATCTTGAAATTATAGTAATTACAACATGCGTGCATGCAACTCCAACCCTAATCAAGCACACCTGAACCAACAAGTGATTTTAAAGGTTATATGTCCAATCAAAAAAACTAATTTTGGTGCAAATTCATATTGTCACATGGTAAAAGCTAGCTAAAGCTCTGCTGGATGCAAAAAAAAAAAAAAAAGCTAGCTAAAGCTCTGCTGGATGCAAAACCATGAACAAAACTACAAAAGGAAACAAAGAAAAAACAACAAAAAACAACAACAAATAAACAAAAACAAACAATTAGTTTTTTTTTTTTTTTTGCAAATGTTAGTGGGTCTGCAGAAATATGAAAGGAGTTTTTAATTTGCACTTTTTGTTTGGACCATCAGACAAAAAACAAACAATCAATCAAACAAGCACATTTTTAATGTCTGGGCATTTCTGTGAATGTTTCAAGCAACTGAATCCATGGGGTTGCAGTCATGATGATGATGCAGTGGCACAACTCCTTAATTAGTTCACGACAGAGCCTTAAAGCTACACTGTGTAGGATTTACTCCCATCTAGCGGTGAAATTGTATACTGTATGACTACCAACTGAATATTACTTTCTAGCTCCTCCCATTCCGAAGGCGTTTTAACTCCTACGGTGGCCGTATTATTTCAAATCTCCCTCTCGCATTCATCACGGTGCCACTGCGTGTAAAAACGTGAAAGGCGAAGCTTGTATGTCCCTCTTTGTCTAATGTATTTTCAAGATGGATGCGCAACATGGCTTCCGCCATTCGAGCGACTCGCTCGAATGTATTCTAAATGGCAGATTATACACTTACGAGAATACTTAATTAGTTGGTTGAAGTGATTACACATTAATGAGAACGTATCATTTTGAAATAACGTGTTTTTTGCTAAAAATCAACTTAAAATATTACACAGTGTAGCTTTAATGAGCTGTTTAAAAATGTCCTTGCCATTAGAATGTAATAAAAAAAATGGCTCATGAACCATATATAAAAAGGTGGAAGTGAAACCGGGTGTCTTCCTCATTAACATTACATAACCTCTTGTTTCCTCATAGAAGCTATGTTGTATTGTCCAGCCAACTGTATTTGAATTAATGAAACAAAACAAAAATGACATGTGGTAGCATTTATGAATACCATACCACATTATTAATGCATCATTCAAAGTCGAAAATATAAAATCTATTTCTGTGTTAGGTGTTCATGAAAAGGATTGTGAAATGAAAAGGAAAGCAATGATCTATTTCCTACAGTAGTTATATCATTTCCACTTAAACTCTTATACCATTCTAAGGGTATACCCTTATTCAATAAGCAAAAAGTTTATCAAAAATTGCAATTGTGACTACAGGAGTGTCAGAATTATCTGTTTGAATTATGAAAAACTAAAAAAAAACAACTTACCAAACTGAGGGTGAAGTGGTAGCTTTGCATACAAAAAGGAAGTGATATGACCTTAGTTCTGTCTGATGCATGAATTCCTCATTTGCAGGGAATGCATTAGAGATCACGTTGTCAGTCATCTTTTATATCAAATCCTTTCTAAGGCAATAACTTAAACCAGAAATGAAGGGCTTTGAAGAGCCAAGTCAAAGTACAGATTTTATATAAGATGTGAGGAGACTTTCAGCAGAGAGGCCCTCAAACAGCTGAAAAGTGTTAAACACAAGAAGAGATTTCTGCCAAGAGCAACACAATCAACAAAAGATTCATAGCAGAATCTTTTTTTATTATGATTTTTTTAATTAGTGTAAACTTTGAACAAATATTGGGTAACATTTTAACTATGTACTTACTATTAAGAATAATATTTGTTAGGTACAATGTACTTATTGTGTTCATATTGTATTGCAAAACACTTTTGCAGCAATTGTGTGATACGGGTAAGGTTATGGCCAGGTTTTGTGGCATATGGTCAGGTGTAAGGGATGGTTAAGGTGTAAAGGAAGAATCAACAGTGTAATAGATTTAATAACAAATGAATTACAGTTGTAGTAATTACATATTCAATTCAATTCAATTCAATTCAATTCAAAAACGTTATTGTCTATCCCCACAGGGTTAGAAAATTGTCTTTAGACAAAGGCTCAACAAACAATACAATAACAACACATAACATCAATTTTTAAAACCAAAACCTACACAATTCTTATGAAAAACATAAGACTCATCTTAAGATCCCATTTAAAATACCAATAGAGATTGGAATAAAAGTCTTCCTTAATTTGGCCTTTTTCACCAAACTTTATACCGTCTGCCAGAAGGAAGTAACTGACATGTGCTATGCAGGGGATTAGAAGAATCTGTCACAATAACAGAGGCTTTCCTTTTTACTGCCACCATGTAAAGATCCGTAAGCTATTCTTGTTTTTCCCCCAATTATTTTACTAGCCAAATTTATAATCTTTAAGAGTCTGTTTTTACTCTTAAAGCTCCAGTCCGTAACTCTTTAACTGGGTTAAAAATTATCCAAAGTAAATTTTTAAGCAGGTACATAACCAGCCAGTGTTCAAAACTATCTGCTTGCCTTAGCTCGATTTAAAACGGTAAGCTTGTAATAATGTTTTTAATTCAAGTGGTACTGGTGGATTTCGGTGGGAAATTCGAGCATGTCTTTACGTCAAAACTCCCACGTGGGGGAAAAAAACAGAACAAATACTAACAAGGCAAAAACACTAGGAACAAGAAACAGGAACTTAGACAAACGAACCAGCACCGGACTGAAAACACAAAGGAGGCTATAAAGGAAACATACACAAGGGTAACGAGACAACAGGTGAGGAATGTTAATTACTAAACAGATAACGAGAAGGGAGGAGCTAACAATTAGACAGAAAGCACATGGCACAGGAATAATCAGGAGCCATGTGCTCACATGAAACTAGACTAATAAAACACGTGACAGACAGGAAATGTCATAGCTCTGTCACCACACAGAACTAGTAACCAAAGGCAGAAGTGACAGAACCATGACATTAGGTGTAGATTATATATAATAGGTGTAGAACACAGATTCAACTAGTGATTTATATATTAGAATGTCCTTTTCAGTATCAAAACTCCTCAGTTTCCTTAACAAGCCTAGACGTTGGTAAGCCTTCTTAAAAACACTATCTGCATGCTTATCAAATGTAAACTTGTGATCAATTTCTGTACCTAGATATTTAAAAGATCCTACCAGCTAAACTTCCTTTCCATTAATTGACAAAGGCTCAAAAAATATACTTGCATTATTAGGCCCACAGCACATTTCTTTAGTTTTACTACAACCCCAAATCAGAAAAAGTTGGGACACTGTACAAATTGTGAATAAAAACAGAATGCAATGATGTGGAAGTTTCAAATTTCAATATTTTATTCAAAATACAACATAGATGACATATCAAATGTTTAAACTGAGAAAATTTATCATTTTAAGGGAAAAATAAGTTGATTTTAAATTTCATGGCATCAACACATCTCAAACAAGTAATAAAAACTCGGTGAGTGTTTTAGCGCAATTTTCTCACCTCATGGGATCACAACACTAAGAGATAGTAAATATTTTTTCCTGGATTTTTTTTGTGCGTTCCCGAGATTAGACTTCCTTAACATAATGCTGAAAACCCGAAGTCTCTAGGTGGTCTGGTTGAGGAGTAGATAGAAGTGCAAGATTGGTGCGCACAGACGGACAGAACAGAAATCATGAGTTAACAAGCGCAATTTTGTCCGGTGCAAAATTGCGCTAAAAAGTTCGGACAAGGCCATGTTTACCACTGTGTGGCATCCCCTCTTCTTTTTATAACAGTCTGCAAACGTCTGGAGACTGAGGAGACAAGTTGCTTGTAGCGACTGGGCTATTTGAATCATTCATTCGTTTGATTCTGAATTAACAAATTCGGACTCTCTGTGTTTTCTAAGCACATTCCTTCTTGCTGTCCCACTCTGAACCCCCGAAGGTAAATCAGTTGTGTTGGCTCCGGCTAGTCGGCGACAACTGGACTTTTACGACACTTATTGCACCTTGGGGGATAAGTTCTGCATTCCAAACCCCCCCCCCCCCCTTCCCCTCTCTGGACCACAGAGAGATAACGAAACTTGAAACTTTCTACACACACACACACAAACATCCTCCTATAGAAATATAGTTTTAATGTATGTAACTCAGATTTGGGTTTGATCTTCCTGTATGCATGTTTTATTAATTCGTTTGACCATATAATTATGATTTTCTAGAGGTGTGGTTTTGAAATGTATTCTTTAATCAATAGTGTTTTAGTTAGAGAGGGTTCACTAACATTCTCTGGCAATCCCTTCCCCCCTGTGTGGAACTGTGTTTTAGTACCTAACGGAATGTTAGCCAGCCAGGAATCTCACTGAGATCCTGGCAGAAGAGCAGAATTAGGTGTTCATCCTAGATATTTTATATGTATAACCATTGAAGAAATATGTAAGCCTGAATGTAATTTCTCTTTTTCATGATTGTTCTTCTCTGTGATGGGTTTTTGTATTCTTGTAAACCGTAAAGGAATAATGTTTCAGATGTGCACCCTGTTGCAATCATAGATATGCCATGTGGATCTTTCTAAAGTCCAATCTTCAATGCCCACTTATCAATGTACATCACATGTTGGGTTCATTTTATTCCTAGGTTGTTAGTTTAACTTTTAAGCTTATTTTTACAGAATAATAATCTATCTCGACGTGTACCTTCAAAACATATCTAATTCGGTATCCACGTAAAGCTCTCCTTGTACTGGAACCAAATGTATGCATCAGGATCTGGTAAAACGTATGATACTATTTTTACCCTCGTTAGAGTATAACTGATCACATAATAACGCTGCCATAAAACATGCAAATTAAACTGGGAACTAAGACAAAGAAACTTTTTCCCGCTCGAGATACTCTGAGATGATTGGTTCACGTACGTGGAGCAGGCGTGAGGCCATCCTCTCCATAAGAGACAGACACAGAACTTTCGCGAGAGCACTTTTACGAACCCGCCTCGCCAGCGAGAAGATCCATATGGCTCCCGTTCAGGGAGCATTCATTCACCGTCCTCGTGAATGAATTTCTCTTTTATTCTCTTTTATTTCTTTAGTTTTCCTATTCGCCTCTGCTCATTCACGAGCTGAATGAACTTAGCCTGAATCATTCCCGGCAACTTCACCTCAAAGAAAGACTCTTTGAAGCTCCCGCGCTCGCACGCGCGCCAGAAGACACAGCACGCGCACACCTCCCCTCAGACGACTCATGCTGCTTGAAAGACACGCAGAACCCTGCCTTCCTCCCTCATACACAGAGAACCATGTGCCATGCAAGTATCGATTATTGAATTGAACTTACAATGTGATTTCTTTGTTGTCTCTTACGGGTTACTGTCTGTGATTTTGCCATGCTGAGGTCATCTCGGTGATCTCTCTCATCCTGAACTTTAGTTTCACTTTCTCCCTTCCTCTCCCTCTCTCATCTGTTATCCGTTTAGTCTTGTATTTTGTTTATGTGTCCTGTACATACATATTTACTCGTGTAAATTGTAGAACTTGTATTCCTTAGTTCGATGTAGTATTAGTCTGATTATTAAATTCCATATGTCCTTGACTGACTCTGTTTTAATTGCCCATGTTACTTAGTCCCTGAAATGTTCGATCTTAGCTATATGCTTTATCTTGGTAGGCTACGATTTAAGTAACCTAATTTTAGTCTACAAACACCGAGAGTGTCTTTTCAAGGCCTGGAAAAGATACTCTTTCTCGTGTTTGTAAGAAGGATAATTTTCCTTGAGAGTTAAGTTAATCTTACGTATGTTTGCTGGACAAACAGATTGTTTGATAACTAAATTAATTCCATTAAAGTTATCCCATAACTTCGAGCTGAAATAAGAACAATTGATGTATTAATGACGAACCATAACCCGTTATGGTAATCGTTCATATATCAATCTAGTTCAGCTGCGATAAATTAATTTAACTGTAACATACAAAATATTAATCATATCCATGATTAATTATTAAAATTCCCTATAGATCATTTGAGCTAATATTAATATTAATGTACAACCCATTGTTGCTACAGTTGTGGTGGAGAACGCGACGCATTTCAAACTTTGTTTATGGGAAATATTCAGTTTCAGTCTGTTTATATGGTTATTAATAATTTTTGCGCATTATGAAATTATGAATTTGTGAGTTAAGTCGCTAACGCGAACTCACTCCTAACTGTCGAAGGCAAAAAGCCGAAGTCAGTAGGCCTAACGTACATTTTAACAAGTTGCTAAAATATGCCTAGACGATTTTAGCACTGTTAAATGCTACGTACACTGCAATATTTAATATTACAAATGTCCTGTTAAGAGATGAAGAAATATCTCTGCAGTTGATACATTTCTAATATTTGTTTTAAATCGCTGTGAACGAAGAATTCTCACGTGCGTACTACCGGTATTAATAAATATGTTTCTAAAGCGAGATTCCTTTTTAAACATTTAGGCCTTGCAATGCATGCATGCTATCGTTATTGAATTCGTGGTTAGTCCAGTGATATTCAACAAAACGATAAACTCCTGGTTAACATTGACCTAGCTAATCAATCGAAAACCTAAATACACAAATCATAAGTGCTATTTTGATAAATGTGTAATATGGGAGTCTAGCAACAGACGGAAAATTCCTGTTGCCCACATTTGAGTATTTGCGGCGAAGAAACCCCGCCATACTTTCTTGTGCAGTATTAATAGCACCCAAAGGTCCGCCGAGACCTCTGTCCTATTTGTGAGTGTTGCAGAAATCAGCGCGTGACGCGAGCTGAAAAGCTCTTAGCGTTTGAATCACATTGAAGTTGTGTAATTCCATTTACTAAACGCCAGAGGGCGTAAGTGGTTAGCGGCCTCAAATTACCCCTTTGCCCCCCTGATTTCCGCCTGCATGAGCGCAACAACGCCATCTCGTGGCCAGTTATCAGATAACGCTCTCTTTACGGCTGAATTCATTTCCCTGTGAATTAATGTTTAAACTCTAAATAACTATTCGCATTTATAGCTTTGCTCGTGCAATTATTATTTTGTGTTAGACAGTTTTCCTGCTTTTGGACTGATACATTTACTCTGAGTTTGGTTCAAACAAGATTTGGATTAAAACTCAGATTAAATCTCAGCCATTCCCTTAGAGGAAACAACGGCACCTAGTGGCCGCCTCCCGCTAGGTCGGTCCACTCAGCTCTTTTTTCTCTCTTTACAAATCCTGTCGGGAATTGTTTACTTCCACTTTTCTCTTTTGATTATCTTAATAATTATTGATGAGACTTCACTGTTACCATTAATTATTATGGGATATTATTCTGAGTTTTCCTTTTACATGTTCTTTACATGCTCATTCAAATTTGATTTAAACTAGTTTGAATTTTAAATTTAAATTGAGTTGTGTATTCACCCACTGATATCCACTTGGAGGAAACAGCACCATCATGTGGCCTTGTGGATACTAAGTCGGCATCACTATTTTCCTCCTTTCACTCTTTTATATCGGCTTTCTCTCCTGATTATTTTTATAAATAGGACTGATACTTTAGTGTATCTGGATTATTATAAGATATTCTGATTTTTACATTTCCTTACATGCTTATTTTAAATTTTAATTTAAACAAGTTTTGAATTTTTGATTTGAATTAAGTTTTCTGTTTGCCAGGTTGAGCACAGAGAGGGAGCACGCCCCATTGTGGTGAAAACCCACTACTGCGGCCTGCCTCTTCTCCTGGGTTCATCCTGTCATTTCATTTTGATTTTATTTTATTTTTTTTATTTTTTCTATCATTTTATTTCTACTGTTATTCTTTTCCTTCTCTCTTTTGGGTTAGGTCATTTTGATAAGTGACGTTATCATAATCTCCTTTTGTTATAATTATTTAGTAAAACCTTTGACTCTTATTGCCACATAAATAATTAATCCATTTGGTTTAAACAAACTAGTCTTAATTCACTTTAAGTTTCACTTGTTTATCCTTTTGTGTATTTATAGGTGGCATTCACTAGAGCACTGTGGTGAGTTGCAGTCATCTCGGGTTGGTTTCCGCGAGTGAGGTCATCTGTCCAACGCTACCTGGCACTGGCCGTGTGTCTCGGACTCTTCCGAATCTCGTACCTCCGGTTGTGGCACGCCACCCCGACATCAGCAATTTGGCCCGCCAAAAGGTTAAGTCAACGTCAGCGACACACAAGGCAATTTTGAGACAATCACTCGAACTGGGGTCTGCTGAAAGGACCACTCCGAAAGGAGAGTTCCGAGGAAAACTCAATCTTTCCGTGCCGTCTGATGATTGACACCTTGGCGTTGCCACTTTGTGTTTAAAGTCGCAAGTGGTTTGAGTGGGCACACCGTGGTACCGAGAGACGAGGTTGCCCGGGAGCACTGCGGTCAAGTGTTGGAGAACCGTCGGAGAGGTTGACCGAGCCACTGGTTTCCACCTGAGTGGCCTCAATTCACCGCAGGTAAACTAAATTTAGTAAAACCCATTCCACTTACTATAAGCCACAGAATATTAGATATCCCCCTGTGTACATTCTAGATGTTTGGCCCACCTTTCTCTCTTCTCTAAGCCATACCATCTTCCTAGGTTTCCTGCCCCGATAGCCCCCACTCACCTGTTGGTCTATCTTAAACCCTAGCAGTGGTAATAGCTTAGGTCTCTTTATCCTCTTGAACACGTACTGTGTTACTATTCTGTTTATTTTAATTTCAGACCTAGTCATCACTAGTGTTTTGTTGTACCTCAGTCTTTTCTATCCTTTGTTCGGTTGTGATTTGTTTCTTTCATTTTCACCCAGAGACAAGTAACCTATGAGAGCCACCAAGGAAGCTAGATAATAGGGCGACAAACCAAGCAGCCGGTGTCATCACGTGACCCGCGAGGCTACTGCCTGTCAAATCTCTAGTTCGGGTCTTTCGACCCAAGTCAATTGGCTCCGCTAACTGTCTAACTGTGCATCAGTTAGCCCAAAATTCTCATAAACGGCATAGGCCTTATGAGTATAGCTAATCAACCTTAGAACGAACTTGCATTGGTCTCTTTGTGTGTGTGCTGTGTTTTCTCTCGCCTACAGTGAAGCCAATATGTCCCGTGCATCCAGTCCCGCGGTCCGTCGGGAGCACTTAGCGACATGGCTGGAAGCGACAACGAGCACCTTGCTGCCCAAGGAAGCCAGTGACCTGCAGCATCTGAACCAAACGCAGCTGGATACTGAGCTGGACCAGCTGATGGCACAGGATCCTAGCCCGAGTTACACCCACAAAGAACTCGCCAGGATCACCGGGACCCTAGCTCACCTCCTCGTCGCCCAGGCACGGCTCAGCGAACGGAGCAACATCGACCTGGAGCAGCAAGCCGCAACGCTAAAGCTTCAAGCGGATGAGGCCTGGAAGGACCAGGCCCGTACCCAGAGTCGTCTAGATCAGCTCCTCCTCGAGACCCAGAACCAGCGCGAGAAAGAGGACGCCACAGATCCAGAACTACAGAAAGAAGTAGAAAGACTTCGAAATGCCCTGCAAGATCTGCGCCTCGACACAGACCAAAGAGAACAGTTGGAGAGAGAAACCAGAAAAGAACTCGACGAAAAACTCCAACAAAGTGACGCTCTCCTAGAGAGAGCCGAGACTGAACTAAAAGAAGCAGAAGCAAAAGCCAGGGCCTGTGAAAAACATTTGCAAACGGCCCGAGCTAAAATCGGCGAGCTTACTCTGCAGAGAGACGAGCTCCAAGATGAACTTGACACTGTTCATGCAGAACTGAGACATTCTTACAGACTGCAGAGTGGCTGGAACGGTGAAACGCACATCACAGAGTTTCCCCTGACCAGCTGGTCCGCACCTTTCAGCCAAGAACCCAGAGCTGAAAAGGGAGATGTAAGCCCACGGCTCAAGACATCACCAGCCAGCTTTCAAGAACACCTGTCAGCAGCAAAAGGGGGAGGACCCCTTCAGACAAGCCCCGACAGAGAGTGGAACCACTCTCGACACGACACTGGTAAGCTCAAGCCTGAGCTCACATCACATAACCACACTGCAGCCACGTCTGAAACAGCAGAGATCCTAAGGGTGCTGAAAGAGCTTCTTCACCAGAAACGTCGCAAGAAAGACAAGAAGGATGAGCCAGACATCTTATGCCTAAGCATAAGAACTGAAACCAAACCGTCTGACCGCCATCTGACTGAGCCAAGCACCCCGAACACTGCTTGTCATCCACAGACCACAGAGCTAACTGTCACATCACAAGGTGACAGCATCACCAAAGCTCCACAGCTGACAGCTGCACACCCTGAACGAGACGACACACTTCCTCACACCAAGCACCAAAATACCAAGGTACCAGGAAACACTGTTCTGTCTAACTGCCTCCACAGCAAGCCACACGAGACCGGTCCTAACCACCCATCGACGGTCACACCTGCCATGCCAACTTTCCTGGGCAACCTGATCAAAAAGGGGGTGGTCCGAAAACTCCACCTGAACATCACTTTGGAAAAGGAAGTGTGCATGGAAGCCTTGATCGACACAGGATCAAATCTTACAATGATTTCAGCTGAACTTTTCAAGAGACTCCAATTTGAAGCTAAGAGACAAGATCAAACTCTTACACCTCAAACTTGTGAACTGAACGTACAGTCATACAGTCAACATGACATCCGGCTCGAACAGGTAGCCCACATTCACCTGACGATTGGTCCTTTGAGTCTAGTCCATCCCGTGTTCATCTCAAAAATGGACACTTTTCCGTTCCTCATCGGCAGAGACCTTCTAGATCGTTTTGAACCGTTACTGGACTTGAAACAGCTCAAAGTCTGGGCTCAAGTACGAGAACTTTGCCCCCTCCAGTCACAGCCAGACGGTCAGGTCACAAAGGTCACAGAGTTCATAGGAACTCCCACAGCCAGCCAAAAAGACACAGACTCAGCACCAACTGAAGGTTCGAATCCGCTACCCTGCACCTTACAGCCCACCAAAGACTTTGACATTTGCTGCCTCAATGTCATGACTGACCTGCAGCGACATGACCTCATTCAAGCCATTGCCAAGCCTGGTGCATTAAACAACAAGCTGTGGTCACTTTCAACCCACCCACCCACCCTAGAGGTTGAAAAGCTTACGCACAGCATAAGAACTTTACAAGCTCAACTGCCTACTTCAGAGCCGCTTACGCTGGCTCCGCTATTTGAAAAGACAACCATAATGGACATGCGGGCTTTTGTCAGCTACATAAAGACTTTCCTTATCCACCCTCACACGCCGTCTGACCTCACTAACAACCAGTGCCTCAGACCACTGCATGACACCACGCACATGCTGCGTGTACAGAACAACATTATGAGCTGTGCACCGATTGACATCACTATGCCAAGGCATGTAATGCCACGGCGCACAAAGGGGGATAAACTGCTAATGTTCGTCTATAACGCATCATGTGCTGCACACCGCAACACCAGAGACACTGACGAGACACTGAAGCAAGCGACAAGCCAACAGCAAGATGTGGCAAAACATGGGCCAAGGCGAACTAAACCCAGTCGCCGCCCACGAAGTAAAAAGACTGCCCTGTCTAACCAAAGACAACCCTCGCTGGTTTCTTCCTCCCCTTTCTCTCTCTCTCTCCCTGTTGTCTGTACCAGGTTGCTGCTGTGGTTCGCCATGCTGTACTGTCAGCCAACCAGAGGACAGCTGCCACCGAGGGAACGACCGAGATCCCAGATCACTGACGGCAGGACCTACACCCAGCAAGTGCATGTTCGACTCATCCAGCCCCGCCCGGTCTACAGAGCACACTACCCCAGCTCCGTAGCCCAATACATCTGGACAAGTGTCCGACGGACAGAGGACTCCCTCTCTCACGCCGAGGCCAAGGTCGAACACATGCTCAACCAACTGGAGAAAGTGACTGTCGCACAATCGGGACTCCTAAGCACCAACCACCACTCCAGACGGCTCCTGGGAGTGTTGCTCCGAGTCGTAGCTGCTGCCAGAACTCTGTTTAACATTGGTATGTCCAGTGTAAATGCAGCGAACCAGACCGCGAACTCCATGAAGCCGCTGTTTACTGTCTTACAGAGTGACTTTGTCCAGACTCAGCTGGTTACAGCGCTAACGACAGACATGCTGTGGGAGGTTAACTCTTCCAGTAACAGCCTAGCCACAGCCGTAATCCTACCGCACCTGATACCCTCAAGCCTCGTGCTCACTGTGCGGGTTTCCGCCATCAACACGCCAGCTGACTTTCTACAAAAACACCTGGCCTACTCTCTGGGTAGCACCATCTCACTCTGCGTCGATCCCGAGCAGAGAGAAGTGGGCTTTCTCCTAAATCCGCCTATCATCGAGTTAAGCCAAGTCTACAGACTTACAGACATTTGCAAGGTCAGGTTTTGGGAACGCAACACCCACATCAAGATACGCACTCCAGACGTGGTGGCCTACCACAACAGCGACATACAACCGTACTCAGCCCCAAACCTGCACCTGTGCACTATGACCAAAGACATTCATTATCTCTGCCCTGCCGAAGCTAAGCCTCACACACAAGTGACAGAGACGCAAGCAGAGATTGTAGGTGAAAGGTGGTCTGCTAACACACCTGTGCGCACAGCCACTGTCACTCACGACCAGCATGACACAACCAGCCGTGTCAACATGCTCAACCAGAATACGGGACTTCAAGTACCGAAAGGTGTCATCCTACACCTTGATGGCCTAACATGGTACCAGCTTCCCAGCAAAGAGTACCAGACAGCACTGAAACTCCCATCCTCCAAGAACTTCAACTTCACCTTGAATCCAGGACTGGAACTCTGGATTGAGAAAAGGGGGTCCCAACTCACCGACCCTGCTCCTGTCAATACAGCCCTCCGAGCACTGTCTCGACGACCTGTTCTGAACACTTCATCTGCGGTCCAAGCCGGGACTGTAGCGACTGGGCTATTTGAATCATTCATTCGTTTGATTCTGAATTAACAAATTCGGACTCTCTGTGTTTTCTAAGCACATTCCTTCTTGCTGTCCCACTCTGAACCCCCGAAGGTAAATCAGTTGTGTTGGCTCCGGCTAGTCGGCGACAACTGGACTTTTACGACACTAATTGCACCTTGGAGGATAAGTTCTGCATTCCAAACGATTTCTTTCGTTTTCCTATTCGCCTCTGCTCATTCACGAGCTGAATGAACTTAGCCTGAATCATTCCCGGCAACTTCACCTCAAAGAAAGACTCTTTGAAGCTCCCGCGCTCGCACGCGCGCCGGAAGACACAGCACGCGCACACCTCCCCTCAGACGACTCACGCTGCTTGAAAGACACGCAGAACCCTGCCTTCCTCCCTCATACACAGAGAACCATGTGCCATGCAAGTATCGATTATTGAATTGAACTTACAATGTGATTTCTTTGTTGTCTCTTACGGGTTACTGTCTGTGATTTTGCCATGCTGAGGTCATCTCGGTGATCTCTCTCATCCTGAACTTTAGTTTCACTTTCTCCCTTCCTCTCCCTCTCTCATCTGTTATCCGTTTAGTCTTGTATTTTGTTTACGTGTCCTGTACATACATATTTACTCGTGTAAATTGTAGAACTTGTATTCCTTAGTTCGATGTAGTATTAGTCTGATTATTAAATTCCATATGTCCTTGACTGACTGTTTTAATTGCCCATGTTACTTAGTCCCTGAAATGTTCGATCTTAGCTATATGCTTTATCTTGGTAGGCTACGATTTAAGTAACCTAATTTTAGTCTACAAACACCGAGAGTGTCTTTTCAAGGCCTGGAAAAGATACTCTTTCTCGTGTTTGTAAGAAGGATAATTTTCCTTGAGAGTTAAGTTAATCTTACGTATGTTTGCTGGACAAACAGATTGTTTGATAACTAAATTAATTCCATTAAAGTTATCCCATAACTTCGAGCTGAAATAAGAACAATTGATGTATTAATGACGAACCATAACCCGTTATGGTAATCGTTCATATATCAATCTAGTTCAGCTGCGATAAATTAATTTAACTGTAACATACAAAATATTAATCATATCCATGATTAATTATTAAAATTCCCTATAGATCATTTGAGCTAATATTAATATTAATGTACAACCCATTGTTGCTACATGCTCAAGTTTAGGAATAGGAATGATGTCCCATTCTTGTCTAATACAGGCTTCTAGTTGCTCAACTGTCTTAGGTCTTCTTTGCTGCATCTTCCTCTTTATGATGCGCAAAATGTTTTCTATGGGTGAAAGATCTGGACTGCAGGCTGGCCATTTCAGTACCCAGATCCTTCTTCTACGCAGCCATGATATTGTAATTGATGCAGTATGTGGTCTGGCATTGTCATGTTGGAAAGTGCAAGGTCTTCCCTGAAAGAGACGACGTCTGGATGGGAGCATATGTTGTTCTAGAACTTGGATATACCTTTCAGCATTGATGGTGCCTTTCCAGATGTGTAAGCTGCCCATGCCACACGCACTCATGCAACCCCATACCATCAGAGATGCATGCTTCTGAACTGAGCGCTGATAACAACTTGGGTTGTCCTTGTCCTCTTTAGTCTGGATGACATGGCGTCCCAGTTTTCCAAAAAGAACTTCAAATTTTGATTCGTCTGACCACAGAACAGTTTTCCACTTTGCCACAGTCCATTTTAAATGAGCCTTGGCCCAGAGAAAACGCCTGCGCTTCTGGATCCTGTTTAGATATGGCTTCTTTTTTGACCTATAGAGTTTTAGCTGGCAACGGCGAGTGGCACGGTGGATTGTTTTCACCGACAATGTTTTCTGGAAGTATTCCTGAGCCCATGTTGTGATTTCCATTACAGTAGCATTCCTGTATGTGATGCAGTGCCGTCTAAGGGCCCGAAGATCACGGGCATCCAGTATGGTTTTCCGGCTTGACCCTTACGCACAGAGATTGTTCCAGATTCTCTGAATCTTTGGATGATATTATGCACTGTAGATGATGATAACTTCAAACTCTTTGCAATTTTTCTCTGAGAAACTCCTTTATGATATTGCTCCACTATTTTTCACCGCAGCATTGGGGGAATTGGTGATCCTCTGCCCATCTTGACTTCTGAGAGACACTGCCACTCTGAGAGGCTCTTTTTATACCCAATCATGTTGCCAATTGACCTAATAAGTTGCAAATTGGTCCTCCAGCTGTTCCTTATATGTACATTTAACTTTTCCGGCCTCTTATTGCTACCTGTCCCAACTTTTTTGGAATGTGTACACTGTAAAAAGAATACTGTGAAATTTACAGCAACTTGCTGGCAGCAATTAGCAAGTAAGTTGCTGTAGTTCATTTCACAGTATGCTTACTGTAAACGTATTTGCAGTAACTTTAAAAATACTGTAAACTTTTTTACAGTAATAATCACAGTACTGTGTTTCATCACCTCACATATCTTACTACTGTAATAGGGATTACTGCATTAATTTTGTGTACTGTAAAATGAAGACACTGTTTTTATCACAAAAATGCCGTTTATTGACAACTTTTCACACTTTAAATTTCAAAATTCATAAAATAAATAGCAAAAAAAAACACATTTTTTTTTCAATAGGTAAACATTTTTCTGTTAACATTTCATTTTGTTTTGTATACAACAACACTTTTCTGAACATAAAAATCAATCCTGTTCAAATGTATTAAAATGTTTGGTTAAAATTAGAGTGTATAAAAGACAAAATAAATTATTTAAAAACAGCAGGATTTCAAACAGTAGAATTTAGTCCCTTAATGTTGTTTTTCTCCCAGAACTGTATTTTCCTTCAAAAACGGGGCCTGAACTAGTCAACGTCCTGGGCTGGAGTCTTCTACCCTGCAGTGGAAGAAATTAATTATTAATTGAAAAGTTTATAAGCAAGACAGATGGGTTGATGACAATATATATAAAAGTTTGATTAGATCATTTGATTTAGTCAATCAACATGTAATACAATGTCCACTTCAACCAAAACTCTTAAAACACACATTTACATATATATTAGGGCTTGGAGAGAAAAATAGATTAACCTAGCTATCGTGTAGATTCTACAATCTTTTTTTATTTTTTTTTATTCCAGAATCGATATCAATTCAAATTCAATTGCTTTAATTTTGTCCTTGCTTGTAGATGAGGTTGACAGAAGTTAGCCACTTTCGTTCCAAGAGAGGATGAAATTTGTCGTTATCTATGAGTGTTTAAGTCGCGTAATATCCAGAATGGACGCATATAAGAAACATGAGACTGAACGCACTGAAAAGCCTTTGCACTGCTCATATGCTGAGAATGAGATTAGACAAAAGAGCTGCACGATTCATCTTCAAAGACTGTGATCTCGGTCATCGAGACCTTTCAATTCGTCTGTCGTATTAAACTTTGACAAAATCATATCGCAACATTCAAATTTGTGTTGGCGCTGCCGTTGACCCAGAGAGAGAAACGTTAGTCATGAAACAGCTTCACAAACAGTTTTTTAAATAAATATTTAAAATTGAATATATTTTTTAATAATTGTTAAACATCAAACTTTTATTTTAACTCACCGTGCAAATGGTAGAAAAGTTAATAATAAAAATAAAAGTTTGATGTTTAACAATTACACAACAGTCCATATAAACCCAAATAAACACTTTGAGAATTATTTTACTAGTCGGGTAGGTGGTTAAAAAATGACTACTCAAATATTTGTTCCCATTCCTAGTCAAAAATATATCAACAACAAATAAGTGCTTACCTCTGGATAAATTCTAATGTATAATATTTATTTAAAAGACTGTTTGTGAAGCTGTTTCATGACTAACGTTTCTCTCTCTGGGTCAACGGCAGCGCCAACACAGATTTGAATGTTGTGATATGATTTTGTCAAAGTTTAATAGACAGACGAATTGAAAGGTCTCGATGACCGAGATCACAGTTTTTGAAGATGAATCGTGCAGCTCTATTGTCTAATCTCTCTCTCAGCATATGAGCAGTGCAAAGGCTTTTTAGTGCGTTCAGTCTCATGTCTCTTATACGCGTCCATTCTGGATATTACGCCACTTAAACACTTTGGACACTTTGGAATCTAAGTGCAAGATGACGAAAAACTTTGTTCACACACAGTGAATCGATACAAATATACTTAACACTTAATATACTTATACACTTAAAATTGGGATCTATTGTGTATGTCTAGTGCTGGGATCTTACCGAGCATGATGAGCCTAGGAGTGCTTGGCAGGGAAATCTGGGCCTCAACGTCTGCTTGGGTGGAAGTTTCCTGTAACAAGTCAAGTCAAGTCATCTTCATTTATATAGCGCTTTTAACAATGTAGATTGTCTCAAAGCAGCTTTACAGAGATAAGCGTATAATTTAAGGTAACAGAGATTGTTTCGGCTTTACAGCAGAGTTAAGTTATTTCCATCTAAAGTTAGTTTTAATTGATTTGGTTCCGTCGCAATGATCATTTGTTAGGGGGCCGCTAAGACGACACCATTCTCTCTACACAGACTTTAAACGCGAACCTGTGAGAAACGCTGATGGCGGTCACATGCGCATTTAGAATGGGTTCTATAGTTATGTGCGTTTGAATATACGCAGGTTTGGAAATCCCTACAAGCCAAGCCTAAACAAAATACTTGTTTTTCCTTATAAATTTTGATAAGGAATTTTATTTGTTGCTTTGGGGTAGGACCGCGAGACGAATTTTCCCAACAACGCCTTATCTGTAGAGTGGTAGTGGGATCCTCCATAGGGAGAGACTAGTTGGCACTTCAGCACTGCGTTGTCATCGGTCCAGGTGAAGGTCCTTCGTCAGATCTGGATACGGCCTGGATCCGGCAGGCTGCAGGAAAAACCTTGGGATAAACACAGACACTAAAATTAGCGTAGATGCCATTCTTCTCATGATGTAACGAGTACATCAGGATTTTTGGGAAGTGTTCCCGGTTCCGGCTGACCTAGTCTATGCAGCATAACATTAAATTATAGAAGTCTATAATGTATTATGTGAAAGCTAGGTCAAAGAGATGTGTCTTTAATCTGGCTTTGAACTGACAGAGTGTGTCTGCTTCCCGGACAATGGTAGGAAGACTGTTCCAGAGTTTTGGTGCTAAATAGGAAAAGGATCTACCGCCAGCAGTCGATTTTGATATTCTAGGTATAATCAACTGGCCGGAATTTTGAGATCGTAATAGACGTGACGGACTATAATGCGATAAGAGCTCGCTCAAGTACTGCGGAGCTAAACCATTCAGTGCTTTGTAAGTAATCAGCAATATTTTAAAATTTATGCGATGTTTAATAGGGAGCCAATGCAGTTTTGACAGAACTGGGCTAATATGGTCATACCTCCTGGTTCTGGTAAGAACTCGAGCTGCTGCGTTTTGAACCAGCTGTAGTTTGTTTATTAAGCGTGCAGGGCAACCACCTAGTAGAGCATTACAATAATCTAGCCTTGAGGTCATGAACGCATGAACTAATTGTTCCGCATTTGTCAATGAGAGCATATGACGTAATTTAGATATATTTTTAAGATGGAAAAATGCAGTTTTACAGATACTAGACACGTGACTTTCAAATGAAAGATTGGTATCAAAGAGCACACCCAGGTTCCTAACCGACGACGAAGACTTAACAGAGCAGCCATCAAGTGTTAGACAGTATTCTAGGTTATTACGTGAGGAAGTTTTTTGTCCAATAATTAGAAACTCTGTTTTTTCAGAATTTAGAAGTAGGAAATTACAAGTCATCCAATTTTTTATATCCGCTATGCATTCCGTTAATTTTGTGAATTGATAAGTTTCGTTAGGTTTTGAAGAAATATAGAGCTGAGTATCATCGGCATAACAGTGAAAGCTAATGCCATGTTTCCTAATGATATCTCCTAAGGGTAGCATGTACAGAGTGAACAGCAGCGGTCCTAGTACTGAGCCTTGTGGTACGCCATACTGAACTTGTGATCGATGAGACATCTCATCATTTACTGCTACAAACTGATAACGGTCAGATAAGTATGATTTAAACCATGCTAGTGCATTTCCCGTAATGCCAACATAATGTTCTAATCTATTTAAAAGTACGTTGTGGTCGATGGTGTCAAATGCAGCGCTAAGATCGAGTAACACTAATAGAGAGATACAACCACGATCGGATGATAAGAGCAAATCATTTGTGACTCTAACGAGAGCTGTTTCGGTACTATGGTACGGTCTAAATCCGGACTGGAAATCCTCGCAGATATCATTTCTTTCAAGAAAGGAACACAGTTGTGAGGATACTGCCTTTTCTAATATCTTTGACAGAAAAGGTAGATTCGAGATCGGCCTGTAATTGACTAATTCTGAAGGATCAAGTTGCGTTTTTTTAACAAGCGGTTTAATCAAAGCCAGCTTAAAGTTTTTTGGTACGTATCCTAGAGACAAAGACGAATTAATGATATTAAGAAGAGGATCTATGACCTCTGGAAGTATGTCTTTCAGTAGCTTAGTCGGTATAGGGTCTAACATACATGTTGTAGATTTAGATGATTTAATGAGTTTAGTAAATTCTTCCTCTCCTATAGCAACGAATGAATCAAATTTTTCCTCAGGGAGACTACAATGCACTGCCTGATGCGATACTGTAGTAGACGGTTGCATAGTTATAATTTTGTCCCTGATATTATCAATCTTATAAGTGAAGAAGTTCATAAAGTCATTACTGCTGTGTTGCTTGGAAACTTCGGTGCTTGAAGCTTTATTTTTCGTTAGTTTAGCCACCGTTTCAAATAAATACCTAGGATTATGTTTATTTTCTTCTAATAGGGTTGAAAAATAAGCAGATCTAGCTTTTAAAGCCTCTCTGTAAGTAATTGAGCTCTCTTTCCATGAAATGCGAAATACCTCTAGTTTTGTTTTCTTCCAGTTGCGCTCCATTTTTCTGGCTGCTCTCTTAAGGGCCCGAGTGTGCTCGTTGTACCACGGCGTTGGACTATTTTCTTTAATCTTCTTTAAGCGCAACGGAGCAACTGTGTCTAAAGTGCTGGAAAAGAGAGAGTTAAACGTTTCTGTTGTAATATCTAGTTCTTCTAAGCTATCTGAGATGCTGAGATGATGAAACTGATTAGGAAGATTATTAATAAAGCAATCTTTAGTAGCAGAAGTGATAGGTCTCACATATTTGAAACACGGAGTCGGCTTTGCAGCCTTGGCTAAATGCAAATTACACGAGACTAGATAATGATCTGAGATGTCATCGCTCTGCTGCAGAATTTCAACGGCATCCACATCTATTCCGTGTGATAATATTAGATCTAGAGTATGATTACGACGATGAGTAGGTCCTGACACGTGTTGTCTAACTCCAATTGAATTTACAATGTCTTTAAATGCCAATCCCAATGCATCTTTTTCATTATTGATGTGTATATTAAAATCACCAACAATTAGTACTTTATCTGCAGTCAATATTAATTCTGATAGAAAGTCCGCAAATTCTTTGATAAAGTCTGTATGGTGCCCTGGTGGCCTGTATACAGTAGCCAGCACAAATCTCAAACGTGATTTATCGTTTACACTATATATTTTTACATTAAGCACCAATGCTTCAAAAGAATTATATTTAAAACTTGATTTCTTAGTGGTTTTGAAACTATTACTATAGATTACAGCAACACCACCCCCTTTGCGTTTCAGACGAGGCTCATGTTTATAACAGTAATCTTGCGGGGTTGATTCATTTAAAGTAATGTAATCGTTTGGTTTTAGCCAGGTTTCTGTCAAACACAGCACATCTAGGTTATTATCTGAAATCATATCGTTAACAACGAGTGCTTTTGAAGTAAGCGATCGAATATTCAGCAACCCAAGCTTTAGCATTTGCTCATCTGTATTATAGCTGTTTTTTATTTGTTGAACATCAATTAAATTTTTAACCTTAGTTGGGTTTAAACGTTTTTTGGATTTCCAAATTCGGGGAACAGACACAGTCTCTATATGATGATAGCTAGGTGAAAGAGGCTCTATGTGATGGGATTTATCTGACCTTGGTGACGCGAGGCCGCTAGCAGACGGTCGGTTTAGCCAGTCTGTCTGCTTCCTGACCTGAGCCCCAGATTGTCATGTTTGAGCTCTAAGACTATGAGCCATATTACTAGAGAGAAGAGCAGCACCATCCCAGGAGGGATGAATACCATCTCTTTTCAACAGGTCAGGTTTGCCCCAAAAACTTTTCCAATTGTCTATGAATTCTATATTATTAAGCGGACACCACCGAGACAGCCAACCGTTAAGCGAACATAATCTACTAACTATCTCATCACTCCTGCGAACAGGAAGGGGGCCAGAGCAAATTACAGTCCTTGACATCGTACTTGCAAGTTCACACACCTCTTTAATATTAATTTTGGTGATCTCCGACTGGCGTAGTCGAACATCATTAGTGCCGACATGAATAATGATCTTAGAGAATTTACGATTAGCATTAGCCAGCACTTTTAAATTTGCTTTGATGTCAGGCGCTCTGGCTCCCGGCAAACATGTGACTATGGTGGTTGGTGTCTCTATTTTCACGTTCCGTGTAATAGAATCTCCAATAACTAGGGCACAATCATTCTCAGTGGGTGTTTCACTGAGCGGGGCAAATCGATTTGTTATGGTAATCGGAACGGAAGAGTGGTTTTTAGATCCGCGACTAGAGCGATCCCTCACTGTCACCCATTTGCCCGGCTGCACGGGCTCTACTTCAGCCAGAACCGCGTCATGTAAAGAGTTCTCTATTCTATGCGCATCCAAAACATCTAAAGCACTAGCACTCTTACTATCCTCAATTAAAGTTTGGATGCGTGTTTCTAATTCTGAAATCTTCTCTGTCAACCTAACTGTCTCCTTACATTTATCACATATAAATCCTATATTGTCGACAGAGAAGCCTATACTAAACATGTGACATGAAGTGCAAGTGACAATAACAGGACAAGACATTACTCACCGTGTTTGTTGAGTGATTCTTACTCACCTGAGCTTTTTATGAACTCAAAGGCGCGGACGCGCGAGAGAAAAATAAATAAATAAAATAGCTGAGCGCACGGGTGGGGCGTTAACAGGCTAGCGAATTACTAGCGTTTTGTGCTAGTAGTACTAATTACAAAAGCTAGCGATGTCAGGTTAATCTGAGATGTTGGGTAAAATGTAGTAGTATAAACAACTAGAAATGGTAGTAAAATGATGGTTCAAAACAAAGAAATATATGGCTAAGACGGAGCTTATCGCACCGAATCAAACAAACACACTCACAGCAGGCAGCGAGGCAGACAGGAGCAATCGATCCAAACACAAAATAAACAGAAAAAAAAAACCTTTTAAAAATCACAAGTATAATAAATGGTAAATAAATGAACTAGTAAGATCTCGAAAAATCTTAATACAGTGCGAGTATATTATTATGCTTCCACAAGTCATGAATAAAACTTTCGAATCGGCCCGCTTAAATGTCTGATTCTTCAGGCGGCAACGTTAGCATTAGCAAGCATGAAAAAAAAAAACGAGTGAGATTATTCAAACGGCAACCGCGCCAACACATAAATTACATCAAATACACAATTACAAATTAATTTTATTCAACAATGCTACACGTTACTCTTTAATCAAATTTAAGACGTTATAAATGTAATGTTGCCAGATAAGACAAATCTTAATACAGTATAGGCCTATGCTCCCACATGTGAAGGACATTTGAAGGAATGGCACTTTAAATTAGGTTATCAACAATCTCGTTTCTGCAGTTTGACCTGCGATTAAGTTCAGAAAAATCATGATCCTATGAAAAATGTGTTAAGTCTTACCTCTACCTGCGTTTTCTGTCGAGTCGGCTGGCTTCACTGCTTCGGCACGCGGTGTCGTCCGCGGTGACAGTTGACGTGCTCAGGCAAGAGAAAAATCCAAGTGTAAGGGGATCAAATTTCCAGCTAGCGCACATACACAGTTCCAATTAAATTGTTATTCATTATGACGTTATCGAATGTTGCCAGATTAGAAAATTTATCGAAATTATGTGCAAATATATATAGATATATTTATTTTTAATTTTTTATAAAATGCACACAAGACACGAGTTTACTAGGAAGTGCGCCGCTCGTTTACTTGGTGCACTCTTAAAGTTGAACAAATAGGTAACTTTACAAGAGTAAACTGTGGAAATAAATCAGCAGTTACCTTTCTGAAGTTAAAATTCCGATAAAAGTGTGGAATCTCGTAGCTTTTCAGCTTACCATGGCAAAGAAATTGCTGTATTGTGATTCACAGAAAAAATATTTTTACTGTAGAATTTACCCGCCATTGAAAATTGACCATGATGCTTTGCAGATCTACAGTAACATGCTGTATACAGGTTCTACAGTAAGCATTTGCTCATTTTACAGTAATAATGCTGTGAAAACTACAGAAATTTGTTACAGTGTAGCTCTCATGAAATCCAAAATGAGCCAATATTTGGCATGACATTTCAAAATGTCCCACTTTCAACATTTGAAATGTTATCTATATGTAGCAGGGTGGAATAACTCCACCTATTGGGAGATCGTGCGCATGCCTGTGGCTTATTCACGGGTTTCACGTGACGTCACACAGCGGTGTTGCCGCCATTTGTAGGACCAAATCCAAACATGCCGTCTATCTGCTGTGCTGTAAGCTGCGATAACAGCAAATCTCAAAGAAATGAGAAATTAACGTTTTATAATATCCCTAAAAACCCGGAGCGTCGTCAGAGATGGATCGCTGCTATAAAGAGGGATCACTGGACACCTACAGAACACTCCAGACTCTGCAGTGAGCACTTTATTTCAGGTAAATAATGGCTAGGTTAGCATTAGCTGTTCTAACATTAGCACTAGTTCCTTACCAATCAGCCTTTGCAGACAAATTGAATTCGTTAATGTGTAGCTAGCTAACATTTCCAGACAAAATAGGTCATCTGTGTCTCTGCTAACCTTAAGTTAACTATATCCACTGTTAGACTGTTAGTAACTAATTCTGAGTAGGTAACGTTAATTGGTGTCTCATCTTCTACCACTGCAGGCAAAAAAAGTGAAAATCCTCTGAACCCCGATTATGTGCCAAGTATTTTTGGCTACCTGTCACCTGAGCAACGACAAAGAAGAAGATTATGTTGAAAGGATGCTGATGTAAATAAGTGGTGAAACTTATTAATCAAAACACTTTTGTAAATATATACACGTCAAATAACTACACGTTTTCTTCTGCACTCCACACATTTCCATGTCTTCGGTACCCTGCTTAATTTAAGGCAAGACTTGTGAAAGTGCTTCCGCGTACATTGTCCAGATGTGCAGGTGATGTCATCTGTGTCACAAGGTTTACCACAGTAGCATCCCATTTCAGATGGCTGTTCAGTGGTTGTAGTGTGTGTGGGAGTATGGCGTAGAGCTGTATACCATTTTCCCAGCAGCTCTGGTAGTACTCTAGTCTTGATGAATTCAACCACTTTGAGGTAAGCATTGTGGAAGAAAACAGGATCATACTTGATCCGCTGGATGAAAAACTCCTGCGGTGTCCATACAATAAAGTCACAGTAACTCACCATGGAAACATGCATCTGAACTTGCACTTGATACATGAACTTGTGGTCAGTCTTAAGCTCCATTGTCCCATCCTCTCCTATGCATAGACAGAATGATGAATCTCTGCAGCTTTCGTTGAGTGAACGGTCCCTGCTGTTGAATGGGCATTTTATCTCAAGGACGCCGTCACCATGGCAAGTGCATGTTACCATGCCGTCGGGTGATGCTCCAATCCAGGGTAGGTCTGGGTTGATGATGAATCCAGATGCTTTAACCTGAAATGTATGCACAATATATAGATAAACAGTAAATAAATATTGATAGGCTGTACTTGTATTAATTGTTGACAGACCTGGAAGTCTCCATGGTGATCTTGCATCATAGATGTATAGTGTGCCCTTGCTCTTTCCTCATTCACTTGACCCCATCTGACAAAAATTTAAATACAAACTGTTTATTAAAATGTATTTGTCAGAATGACATTTACTGCCTATCAACATTTACCTTAAAGGTAAGTATCCCTCATGTTGTTTCAAAGCTGTATGAATTTCTTTCTGCTGCTGAACAGAAAGGAAGATATTTAGAAGAATATCAGTAACCAGACAGTTTTTGGGTCCCATTGACTTCCATAGTATATTTTTTTCCTACTATGGAAGTCAATGGGACCCAAAAACTGTCTGGTTACTGATATTCTTCTAAAAATCTTCCTTTCTGTTCAGCAGAAGAAAGAAATTCATACAGGTTTGAAACAACATGAGGGTGAGTATATATGATGACAAAATTTTC
This sequence comes from Scardinius erythrophthalmus, assembly GCF_964197995.2. Classification (NCBI taxonomy): domain Eukaryota; kingdom Metazoa; phylum Chordata; class Actinopteri; order Cypriniformes; family Leuciscidae; genus Scardinius; species Scardinius erythrophthalmus. The sequence continues at coordinate 7,688,146 of NC_138241.1, read as the reverse complement.
ATTTTAAAAGTGAACTTCTTTAAGGTGTTGCACTCTGACCGCAAAACTGTCATAAATACCTTTATGCTTCTAATTTGCTTGTAAACTGCTTCTCCTCATTTACTTGTATTGAATGGCTAAAGAGAGTACATAATGGCAAGTAACCATGTTTAAAGGACAACTCCAGTGAAAAATTAACCTTGGGGTAATTAACACATGGTTACCGAGTCGATCGTTCCCTGGGGTGCGTTTTCATGATAATCGAATGTAAAGAGTTTTATTTATAAAAACAGATTAGCTCATAACACTAGTATATGGGGCAGAGAGTAAGTAAAACTAGTCGAGCCACGAACACCGTGCTACGTTAGATTTCACAAACGTAATTCCTATCGACCATCTCACGTAGCAGGGCGTTCGTGGCTCCACTAGTCGAGTTGTCCTTTAATTGTGCTTCATTCTATTTACCTTGTTGCCTCAGTGGAAAACTGAGAAGAGCGTGGATAGCAAATTCTTTTGATCAAGGATACCGGTCTGTTTGCTTTGGCTGCCTCGTAGAATACTGACCCTGTGACTCTCCCTGCCCTTTGATCAAACCATACCCTACTGTTACTCTGCTCCCTGGTCTCCTCCTCAACTACCAAACACTGGAGAAAGGTTTGTTAGTTATTTAGTCAATTATCTAGATAGTCATGAATTTAAACTGCACAGGTAGAAATATTAGTAGTAATTAGTTGGTAACGTTTTTATACTTGCCTGTTGCTGTGTCAGATGTAGGTTATCAAAGACCTTGGCACTCTCAACCAGTAGCGTGGGCAAGTCCATCTCCAGCCAGGTGCTTGAATATATGTTTGACAGAGGAGTGGGCAAGTCCAGCTGCATCACCTTTGGCGTGTACCTGCAGTGGTGGAAGATGTATTCAGATATTTGACTTGAAAAGGTGACAGTCATAATTTACTCACCCTCAAGTTGTTCCAACCTTTTATACATTTCTTTCCTCTGCTGAACACAAAAGATGATATTTTAAATAATGCTGGTAACCAGACGGTTGACGGTAGCTACTGACTTCCATAGTATTTTTCTTCCTACTATAAAAAGTCAATGAGTGCCATCATCTGTTTGATTACAAACATTCTTTAAAATACATTTTTGTGTGCATATGCAAGATGTTGTAAGCATGATATTGTAAATCAATTTATACAGGTTCGAAACAACTTGAGGGTGAGTAAATGATGACAGAATTTTGAGTGAACTATCCCTTGAAAAAATACCATAGTAAAACATGTTGTGTCAAGTAAAACTGAGACAAAACGCAGGTATATACTTCATAAAAGTATCATATGCATTATGTTATTGGATGCACTTAGTTATATTTCAACACGGTGTACCTGTGGGAGTGGCCCTCGATGACAGAAAGAATGGCACTTTTCTTTGGCTTTGTCTCTTGCATTTCACTGTGATGAAGCATCTCAAAAAACACCCTGCACTCTTCATCTGATGGTGTGATGTCAGGAAAACCAGGGCCTTGAACATGACGGGGCTCTTGTTTATGACAGAAATTGATGTTACGGATCTCTGCATATTGGACACCTCGAACAGACTCCATACTTGGCTGGGCCCATGCACAGGGCTTCTGGGTGCAAGCCTGCCCATTATTGACATCAACAGAAGCCAAAACACAATACATTAGAGCTGCTGCATGAGAGCAAACCTCTCCTAAACCAGCCTTACAGGTACAATGAGCCATGAGAACAGTCCCATCTTCCTGTACTGTTATCCAGGGGTGTGTTGGTGTTACACTGAGGCTTTGTGAATGCTTCACCTGGAAACTTAATAAAAGTAAAATTACTTTTAATTTCACATTATTATTGCATATTACAGGTTAGCTAGCTAAATTAAAACATGTAGTTTACAAGTGGAACACGTATAACGTCATTCTAGACAGCTATCTTCTTCTTCTTCTTTTTCTTTCGGCTGCTCCCATTAGGGGTCGCCACAGCGGATCATCCGTCTCCATACCACCTTGTCCTCTACATCTGCCTCTTTTACACCAACTACCTGCATGTCTTCCCTCACCACATCCATGAACCTCCTCCTTGGTCTTCCTCTTTTCCTCCTTCCTGGTGGCTCCATCCTCAGCATTCTCCTACCAATATAATTCATGTCCCTCCTCTGCACATGTCCAAACCATCTCAATCTCGCCTCCCTCACCTTGTCACCAAAACGTCCAACATGCGCTGTCCCTCTAATAAACTCATTTCTAATCTTGTCCATCCTCGTCACTCCCAACGAAAACCTTAACATCTTCAGCTCTGCTACCTCCAGCTCCGCCTCCTGCCTTTTACTCAATGCCACTGTCTCTAACCCATACAACATCGCAGGTCTCACCACAGTCCTATAAACTTTTCCTTTCATTCTTGCAGATACTTTACTATCACAAATCACTCCTGTCACTCTTCTCCACCCACTCCACCCTGCCTGCACTCTTTTCTTCACTTCCCTAACACACTCTCCATTACTTTGCACTGTTGACCCCAGGTACCTGAACTCCTCCACCTTCTTCACCTCTTCACCCTGTAACCGCACCACTCCACTGCCCTCCCTCTCATTTACGCACATGTACTCTGTCTTACTCCTACTGACTTTCATTCCCCTCCTCTCCAGCACGTACCTCCACCTCTCCAGGCTCTTCTCAACCTGCTCACTACTCTCACCACAAATCACAATATCATCCGCAAACATCATAGTCCAGGGAGACTCTTGTCTGACCTCGTCCGTCAACCTGTCCATCACCACTGCAAACAGGAAAGGGCTCAGGGCCGATCCTTGATGCAGTCCAACCTTCACCTTGAACCAGTCTGTCGTTCCTACTGCACACTTCACTGCAGTCACACTGTCCTCATACATGTCCTGCACCACCCTCACATACTTCTCTGACACACCTGACTTCCTCATACAATACCACAACTCCTCTCTTGGCACTCTGTCGTACGCTTTCTCTAGATCCACAAATACACAATGCAGCTCCTTCTGTCCTTCTCTATACTTCTCCATCAACGTTCTCAAAGCAAATATGGCATCTGTGGTGCTCTTCCTCGGCATGAAACCATACTGTTGCTCACAGATGGTCACCTCTTCTCTCAGCCTGGCTTCCACTACTCTTTCCCATAACTTCATGGTGTGACTGATCAACTTAATTCCCCTGTAGTTACTGCAGTTCTGCACATCTCCCTTATGCTTAAAGATCGGTACCAGCACACTCCTTCTCCATTCCTCAGGCATCCTCTCACCTTCCAAAATCTTGTTAAACAATCTGGTTAAAAACTCCACTGCCATCTCTCCTAAACATCTCCATGCTTCTACCGGTATGTCATCTGGTCCAACTGACTTTCCACTCTTCATCCTCTTAATTGCTGCTCTCACTTCCTCCTTACTAATCCTATCCACTTCCTGCTTTACTAACACCACATCATCCAACCTTCTCTCTCTCTCATTTTCCTCGTTCATCAGCTGCTCAAAATACTCCCTCCATCTTCTCAACAAACTCTCCTCACTAGTCAACACATTTCCATCTCCATCCTTTATTGCTCTAACTTGCAACACATCCTTCCCAGCTCGATCTCTCTGCCTGGTCAATCGGTACAAATCCTTTTCTCCTTCCTTAGTGTTCAACCTCTCATACAGCTCCTCGTATGCCTTTTCCTTGGCTTTCGCCACATCCCTCTTTACCTGTTGCCGCATCTCCTTGTACTCCTGCCTACTTTTCTCATCACCCTGTCGATCCCACTTCTGTTTTGCTAACCTCTTTCCCCTTATGCTCCCCTGCACTTCCTCATTCCACCACCACGTCTCCTTGTCTTCCTTTCTATTTCCAGATGTCACACCAAGTACCTTTCTAGCTGCCTCCCTCATCACTCCTGCGGAAGTTTCCCAATCATCCAGCACCTCTTCACCACCACCTAGCCTCTGTCTGACCTCTTCCCTGAACCTCACACTACAGTCTTCCTCCTTCAGTTTCCACCATCTTATTCTTCTTTCAGTCCTTACTTTCCTCCTCTTCTTCTTCGTCTCTAAAACCATCCTACAGACCACCATCCGATGCTGTCTAGCTACACTGTCCCCTGCCAACACCTTACAGTCTCCAATCTCCTTCAGGTTGCATCTCCTACATAGAACATAGTCCACCTGTGTGCACCTTCCTCCACTCTTATAGGTCACCCTATGATCCTCCTTCTTCTTAAAATACGTATTCACCACTGCCATTTCCATCCTTTTAGCAAAATCTACCACCATCTGCCCTTCCACATTTCTCTCCTTTAGGCCATACCTACCCATAACCTTCTCATCACCTCTGTTCCCCTCACCTACATGTCCATTAAAGTCTGCCCCAATCACCAATCGTTCATTTCTAGGTACACCATCTACCACTTCATCTAATTCACTCCAGAATCTTTCCTTCTCCTCCATCTCACAGCCGACTTGTGGAGCATAGGCACTGATGACATTTATCATCATCCCTTCAACTTCCACCTTCACGATCATCACCCTATCAGAAACTCTCTTCACCTCCACTACACTCTTACTGTACTCTTCCTTCATAATCACCCCTACACCATTTCTCTTTCCATCCACACCATGATAGAACAGTTTAAACCCACCTCCAATGTTTCTGGCCTTACTCCCTTTCCACTTGGTCTCCTGAACACACAACATATCTACCCTTCTCCTCTCCATCATATCAGCTAACTCTCTCCCTTTACCAGTCATAGTGCCAACATTTAAAGTACCAACCCGAACCTCCACTCTCCTACACATCTCCTTTCCCCGTCGCCTCTGTAGACGTCTTCCTCCTCTCCTCCTCCTCCTTCGGCCGACAGTAGCCCAATTTCCACCGGTACCCTGTTGGCTAACGATACCTGAGGCGGTCGTTGTTAACCCGGGCCTCGACCGATCCGGTATGAAATTCTTATTCGTGACCCGCATATTTGATTTGGCACATGTTTTACGCTGGATGCCCTTCCTAACGCAACCCTCCCCATTTATCCGGGCTTGGGACCGGCACTAAGAGTGCACTGGCTTGTGCCTCCCTAATGGCTGGGTTATTCTAGACAGCTATCTATTTTTACATTACTAAACTTAGTTATATGTATGGCTGGATGATGTTGTTGTTACCTGCTTCAGTATGCTAAACTACTGCTCACTGTTTCTGCCTTAAATTAATACATTGTTTAAATTAATAGATTATTCTAACTGCGTGATTTTTAAACATTTCTGAAATGCATAACTTGGACCCTCTAAATTGTAATGTAACGTTAGACCCATGCATTTTCTGTAAAGCTGCTTTGAAACGATATTGCGAAAAGCGCTTTACAAATAAATGAGAATTGAAAATAAAGGTGTCCAAACCTCATTAATAATACAGGAGATGTGCTTTACCGACATTATTAGCAATTCAGTTCAGCGATTACTCGTGTAACGTTAATATCACTCACCCGTCCTGTTATCAAGAACATTTTCTTCATCTCCAGATGATAGATTTTGGGATCATTAACCCATCCCGAAGTGAAGTAGAGGTAGGCTTCAGTGCTTTTAAATGCCTTGAGAGCTTCGCCGGTGTATGGAGAGGGATTGTGGACGAGGTAGATATAAATATCAGCACACGTCAAATCTGGCAAGTTTTTACAAGACTTTAGTGGAGTCAGCAGTTCGCTTGGCAGTAAATAAGGATCTATACCTAAAGTATCTATTTTATTTAAATACCGTTGCTTTTCGTCTGTAGTGAGGTGTGCTATTTTAGTGTGCGACATCTTTCCAATCACACCAGGGAGAGGCTAGGTCCTAAAGATGGCGGCCACAACAAAAAAGTCACGTGACTGAAACCCATGAATTGGCTGCCCTTGTATGTAGTATAAAAGTGCGTTTTGGCGACCGGATATGCGTCTTGGTATTGCCGTCATGTCATCTGTTGCCGTCGACGGTTAAGACTGTGTCCTTGTCTTCCGTCTGCTGTGCGCTCGCGGTCTACTTATCATAGGTATGTTCAGCCTCCTTATAAACAAGTATTGATCGTGTTTCGCTGTTATCTGTTCTATTTTCAGTAAATATTTATAGCATGTTATTTACAGCGGTATGTTTCAGATCGAGCGGCTGCATTCCCGCATAGTGTGCGAGTCAGTGCGACCATGAATGGTTTGTTTACGATGACTGTTCGGATCGAGCGGCTGCATTCCCGCATAGTGTGCGACCATGAATGGTTTGTTTACGATGACCATCCTGCGGTATGTATAATTATAGCTTTGTTGTTTAGTAATCTGTTATTTTCTTTTACATATTCTTGTTATGCTCTGCAGATTTGAGGGTCCTCCCCGTCTACTCAATGGGATTGAGCGTCAATATTAACTCGTGAAGCGCCTAATTGTGACTACGTTGCTGTTTTGCCTCTACGTTTAGTTTATAGTAACTGTGCACGTTGTTGCGGTGTCGTGACGCGTCGGGGCTGGTGCGGCTTGCTGGCTGGTCTGTCTTCACCAGCTGCCACCTGCTTGATCTTCTGATTGTGCATCAGTATATTGAGTTTGTTTATGAATGTTTATTGTTTTTCATACTTCATTCTGGGCATTGTAATTTATAACTGCTGAGTCTGAGTGAAGTGTGTGCTTTTAATTTGTCTTTGCTTCCTTGTTTTTGTTTGCTGTGTTATACTTGTATTGTCTTTTATAAGTTTGTTGGTTTTTTATTCATTTTCTGTGCAGGAGTCGGGGGTATCTGGAGTGAGGAGGCTAGCTGTTAGCGTATGGTGTGTGGTGATTACACCTAGTGCCGTGTGTTTTCTTGCATCCAATCCTCACGTGTGTGTGCGGGCGTGTGTTTGGGTTACTGGGGTTCTTCTAATTGAGGCAGCTAGCCCGTGTCTCCAGGTACCTCTGCTGCTGGTCAACTAACTCAATTTAAATAGAAGTTTGTGGTTGTTGTGTCTGGTACATATTGTGCACGTTACTTTAAAATTGATTCTAAGAATCTTGCTGTGTTTTAAATATTTATATTTAAAACAATCACCAATCGTTCATTTCTAGGTACACCATCTACCACTTCATCTAATTCACTCCAGAATCTTTCCTTCTCCTCCATCTCACAGCCGACTTGTGGAGCATAGGCACTGATGACATTTATCATCATCCCTTCAACTTCCACCTTCACGATCATCACCCTATCAGAAACTCTCTTCACCTCCACTACACTCTTACTGTACTCTTCCTTCATAATCACCCCTACACCATTTCTCTTTCCATCCACACCATGATAGAACAGTTTAAACCCACCTCCAATGTTTCTGGCCTTACTCCCTTTCCACTTGGTCTCCTGAACACACAACATATCTACCCTTCTCCTCTCCATCATATCAGCTAACTCTCTCCCTTTACCAGTCATAGTGCCAACATTTAAAGTACCAACCCGAACCTCCACTCTCCTACACATCTCCTTTCCCCGTCGCCTCTGTAGACGTCTTCCTCCTCTCCTCCTCCTCCTTCGGCCGACAGTAGCCCAATTTCCACCGGTACCCTGTTGGCTAACGATACCTGAGGCGGTCGTTGTTAACCCGGGCCTCGACCGATCCGGTATGAAATTCTTATTCGTGACCCGCATATTTGATTTGGCACATGTTTTACGCTGGATGCCCTTCCTAACGCAACCCTCCCCATTTATCCGGGCTTGGGACCGGCACTAAGAGTGCACTGGCTTGTGCCTCCCTAATGGCTGGGTTATTCTAGACAGCTATCTATTTTTACATTACTAAACTTAGTTATATGTATGGCTGGATGATGTTGTTGTTACCTGCTTCAGTATGCTAAACTACTGCTCACTGTTTCTGCCTTAAATTAATACATTGTTTAAATTAAATTGCTTCACCTGCTTGATCTTCTGATTGTGCATCAGTATATTGAGTTTGTTTATGAATGTTTATTGTTTTTCATACTTCATTCTGGGCATTGTAATTTATAACTGCTGAGTCTGAGTGAAGTGTGTGCTTTTAATTTGTCTTTGCTTCCTTGTTTTTGTTTGCTGTGTTATACTTGTATTGTCTTTTATAAGTTTGTTGGTTTTGTATTCATTTTCTGTGCAGGAGTCGGGGGTATCTGGAGTGAGGAGGCTAGCTGTTAGCGTATGGTGTGTGGTGATTACACCTAGTGCCGTGTGTTTTCTTGCATCCAATCCTCACGTGTGTGTGCGGGCGTGTGTTTGGGTTACTGGGGTTCTTCTAATTGAGGCAGCTAGCCCGTGTCTCCAGGTACCTCTGCTGCTGGTCAACTAACTCAATTTAAATAGAAGTTTGTGGTTGTTGTGTCTGGTACATATTGTGCACGTTACTGTAAAATTGATTCTAAGAATCTTGCTGTGTTTTAAATATTTATATTTTCAATGTAGATGAAAATAAAAGTGTGTTCTTTTTTCAATATGACCCACGTCTCCTCAACCATCCTTTGATCAACGAACCAGTGCGCCCTTAGGGCTGTTAGTCCTCAGTATTCTGGGGTGGCGTAGTCGACAATTATCACCATAAGGTAGATTATTTATTGAGAGCCAATTCCGCTTCCTGCCACATATATTCTATTGTGAATAAAATATAAGTTTATGAGATTTGTAAATTATTCCATTCCTTTTTTACTCAATTTGTACAGTGTCCCAACTTTTTCTGATTTGGGGTTGTAGTATTAAGCTGCAAAGAACTCTCCTCCATCCAGGTTGTAAAGAAATTAACAAAATTTAAATGATTATTCAATGATTGAGTATCCTTCATCCGACCAATACCATGTTGTCTGCGTATTTTATAAGCATCAAATTGTCCTTATCACACGTCATCTCATTTGTATAAATAGAAAAAAAAATTGGGGATAAAACACATCCCTGTGGGAGACCAGTGCAGTGTGTGATTTTTAGCGGCATCTAGTGGTGAGGTTACAAATTGCAACCATCAAAAGTTACAGTGCCCGACAGGAAAAGATGTCATCATCTGAGACAGCGAGTAGCCAGTTAAGCAATGAGGTTTCTTTACGAAGAGGTTTCCCTCAACGTAAAGTTTGTTGCCCATCTGTTATTCACAGCAATACAAAGCCCCCCCCACCAACATTTTTCTTCGTTTTAAGAGCATCTCGATCAAATCGGATCCAGAAAAAACATCTGGTAAAACCATCCATATGAACATCCGTTATTTCCTGGGTGAACCACGTCTCAGTAAAACAAAAGAGGCTTGTGTGACGATAATCCCCATCATATCTGATCAACCAGACAGCTCATCAATTTTAATTCCTTAGCATTCTAACATTTGATAAAATGATGGTAAAGGCAATATAATACCTCTTCTCCGTAGACTTTTGAGAAATCCTCCTCTCAAACCTCTTTTCCTCCGTTTCCCGTTGATCTTTTTCCGACTGAAGCCAACCAAGAGACACCTCGGAACATTTTTCAAAAGTGTTGAATCGGTAGTTGGCATAAAAACAAACGGGCTTAAATCCAGCAGTAGTCCCCGGGAATAAACTAAGTTTTTCGCAGTTAACGTGCATGCTCCAATCGGCCTTGTCGGCGTTGTCCAAATAGCCAAGACTGGTTACAAAATGGACACCCAAAGAGCCAGAATTGCCCAAAAGTTAACAGATGGTTTATGATGCATAATAGGTACGTGAATAAATTTAAAACTACGAAAATAGTTATTACAAAACAGAACAAAACAAACAAATATAGAGCTTGTGTCACAAGTCGCACGAGCAGCGTTCCAAAGTATTCAAAGGAAGTGTCATATTAAGTGGCTTTAAGTATGTACTTACATTGAAATTAATAATTTGATACAGTGGACTTATTGTGTACATAGCCTACATGTTTTTACATTGTATTTATATTTTGAAAATACCTGCATGTAATTACAGCTGTAATTAATGCATGTAATTACATTTGTAATTACACTGACCCTTCCCTTACACCTTAACCCACCCTTAAACCTACCCCCATACCTATCACACCTCAATAGCAGCAAAAGTGTTTTACAATACAACATGAACACAATAATTTTTGTACTTATTTTACTTAAATCCACTTAATATAAAGTGGGACCCAGTTTTTTTTTTTTTATTAAATATAAGTAAAATGTAAAAACATGTATGGTCACAACAAGTGCATTATATTAATTGATTAATTTAAATGTAATATATAGTAAATTCGTTATGCCACGTGGTAGACAAAGGCACAGATATGATGATGAATGCTCATAAGGCTTTAATATAAACCTTAGGCTATCTAAACACAAGGGTAACATCCATGTATGTACTGACGAGAGCGGACAAACTGAACTGAATATTTAAAGATGGCCATCTGTAAGCATGACTATATATAAAATAACACTTTACAATAAGATTCCATTTGTAACAATAACTAAGGTTAATAAAAGTATTGTTCATTGTTAATTTAACTTAATTAATTGAATTAAGTTAATTGAACTAAGTTTTTGAATTAAGTTAATTGAAAAATGTAAAACATTTTTTAGTTCACAGTGCATTAACTAATGTTAACAAACAACTTCTGATTTTAATCATGTTATTGTATATTGTTCATTCATGTTAACTACAGTAGTTCATGAATGTTAACAAATGAAACCTTATTGTATGTTACCATTTTTTTTTTACTTACCTTAAACATTTTGACAGTTTTTATTAATTTAAAGAAAACAAAATGGAAGAAACAGAGTTAAAACTGAAACTTTCTTGAAGCTCAAACAGTGTTTAGAACCATTTTAATATGTTTTTGCTCCTTGAATATTTTGCATTTACTTGTAATTTTACTTTCAATACTTGTTTAATATATATAAAAATACTTTTCATACTTAGGTACAATACAAATCACATACTTTAAAACTTTTACTCAATTAATATTCTAAACATTGACTTGAACTTCTAATAAAGTCATTTTCTGGTAAGATATCTATACTTTTACTCAAGTGTGGATTTCAGGTACTTCGTCCACCACTGCTCAGGGCACCCAGGGTCTATGCTAACAGAGCAGAGGGTCAGCAGTCATGGGCATTCATGCAGTCATGGGCCTAGGCATTTTGTGACAACACAAAAGGTAGAATCTGCAAACAGATTGTTCTGAGACACTGCTTATGATTTATGGGGATTTAAAAAAAAAAAAAAAAGGAGTGGGTGGATTTTTATCATTATAGAGTGCTTGTTGCCGACACACATTTATGTTCAAATTTATGTGCATTTTGCATAATAGGTCCCCTTTACATAAAAAAGGGGAGATACCTGACTACTAACAGGGGTTGCTTCTTAATACTTAAAATTTGATTAAAATAAAAATATGACTTTAAAATGCTCCACACAAACAGTTTAGACAGTATGACACAAAATCTGATCATTAAAAAAAAAACTTTTTTAACTTGAATTATTTTTTTATTTTATTTTTTTTATTTTTTTTTGCAGAAGGAATATTCACATGCTGCTTTAATCCAGGAAGGAAGGGGGGCTAACTGAGCATGAGTAATATGAATATCATCTCTCTAGCTCATTCCTGACTGGAGAAATATGCTATGTTGCAACCATACCTGCTCTCCCCTATTCAAGGTGTAAACATATTAGGCCATATTAAAATATTAGGAAGGGATGTGACCTGATGCATGTGTTTTGATTAAATGCTTTATAATTTATGTATAGGCCTAGGCCTAAGGGTGACCCTGGGTTAAAACTGTTTGTCATTTTCTACTTATAGGCCTTCGTCATATCATTTTATAACATATACCAATACAATATTGTTAATACATTAATTATAACATTATTATTGCTTTTAGAATCATTACTACTTTTCAATTAGATACAGCACTGTAAACACTGGCGAGAAACAATTCACAGGAAGAAAGTGACCTATAGAGGAGGGAGTCATATTGTAATCATTACAATTGTTCTGAGTAAGTGGCAAGTGGACTGAACACAACACAGACAACAGGTCACCATTCACCTACAGTTTTGCAGAACTGAATTACTGGCCGTATAATATAAGTTTTGGTAAGTGAGGACATTGTATTGCTAACTCTGCTGGGACCGTAACAGAGCAACTCATTCACTGTTGTTTGGTAGTAGGCTACGTTGGTAACAGACAGATTTTTATCACTGAAGCAAAAGCATTATCTATTAAAAATTGTGAAATTGAAGAAATGCAGCTTGATTTAGGCCTATATTTTAATAGTGCTTTCTTATAATAATGTTATCTCATCGTGCTTCGAAAAGGCCACTGCTGTTAGCTGTCTTGCTATAGCATCTGCAATAGTACAAAATGCTGCTGTTAGTCTCTGATAATATCACGATACTAGCATTCAACAGAAATAATTTAATTCTTCACAAAACGTTCACAAAATCGATGACATTTTTAACTGCCGTTTACAATACTAAATCCATATAGCCTACACATCTACACACTTCAGTATGCTGTTTCTAACTTTCACAGCAAGTTAAAACACATGAAAAACAACGCTCAGTGATTCTACATTCTACATTCTGATTCTACATCAGAATATAATTATTGCATAAACATATCGCAATGAAATAAATATTATGTATGAATGGCATATATGTTTGTCATGATATATCTGATTGCAGCCAATGTGAGCGACGCTCCAGTGGCGCAATCGGTTAGCGCGCGGTACTTATACAGCAGTACGTTGCAGAGCAATGCCGAGGTTGTGAGTTCGAGCCTCACCTGGAGCAATGTTTTTGTAATTTTGCTAATATTAACTTTATGATCAGCAGTCTAGCAGTAATTATTGGCGGAATAATAGCCCGTTTTGGAAAAAATAAAACGTAGTTTATGGGGAGTTAACAGTTTTACAATTTAAACTGCTTAAGTTAATTATTTTCATGTGTATTTATTTGCCGTTTACGTTTTTTAATACAATATAAATAAATGATTCCAATGTTTTTCTGTGTAACCTGTTAATCTGATATTTTAATTTGTGAAATATGTTTATACATTTTATAGATTGTATTCTGATTTCAGGATTTCAATTGAATTGGTAGCAGTACCTCAGTCTAACAGCAGATCGCAGTCTAAGATAATCTAAAAGGCCTTTTACTTCTCGTTAACATGAAGCACTTACACGGGCCCGTCAGCTGGTGGCAGTGTAGTTCATTTCCCTCTTATTTACTTTTTTTTGGATGTTGAAATAAGATTTCATTTTACAGATCCACTGTCCACACATTTTACTAAATGTGGATTGTTTTAAAAAGTTTTTTTTTTTTCAACTTTTATTAACATTTTATTTGATTCTGTTCTGTTTTATTTTATTCACGTTTGAAGCACAGATCACTTTCAGATCACTTTGACTTGACAGACTTTTGAAAATTAAAAGTTTTGAAAAGTTTGAAAATTAAGAATTTTCACTCATTACAACCCCAAATAAGTATACTTTATTGTATTTGAAATAAATTCCCTTTTTCAATAGTATTGCAAATATACTAACAATAATTTTACTCTATAAATATATTAAAAGTATATTAGTATCATGCTTTTACCTATTTTCACAATACAACTTTTAACAAACTTTAAAATAATTGTACTTTAGTATATTTTCTAAAAATATATTTTCTAAAATATACTTTAAGTGAAAATTCTTTTTTTTGTGTGTGTATTTATTTGCACTTTATTAAAAATATATTTTAGGTATATTTTAACTGTGTGCTGGAAATGATCATTGTAACAATGCATTGAAAGTATACTTTCAAAATACATTATAGCTACAATAATATTTTGTACAAAGTATAGCTAAGTTTTATTTGTCTAATAATGTACATTTGTTATTGAAGACAAAGTATGCAATTTGTAGTATTTGGAATAAGCCAAAGGTATTAATGATCCTATACTTTTTACTCAACTATATCACACCACGATAGCCTCACGGGCAAGTGTCCCGATGTGTGCTTTTGGAGAACCGAGTTCGAGTCCCGGCTTGTGGATCTTTTCTGATCCTGTCCCTCCTCTCACTTCCTGTCTAGCTACTGTCCTATCCTAACAAAAGGTGAAAAAAACAAATATATATATATATTTTTAATAAAAAAAAAAATATATATATATATATATAAATACACTTATGGTATATTGCTTGTATGTTTCGAAGACACTCATAATGAATTTGTAATGTACTTATAACACAAATAAAGTACACTTTAATATCACTAATCAAGCTAGTAATTAGCCCCCTACCACAGGCATATACTTAAAGTGCAGTATACTAAGTATACTTGAAGTTGGTCCAATTTAGTACACAAAAGTACCCTAAATAGACTTAAAGTTATGCTTTACTACAATTTAATTACAACTAAAATATACTTAGTACAAAATTAGTTGTTTCAAAATAGCACACTTCAAGTTAACTAATCATTAACACACTTGTCAAGTCAAGTCAAGTCATCTTCATTTATATAGCGCTTCTAACAATGTAGATTGTTCCAAAGCGGCTTTACATTGATAATAGGAAAATAAATAAACAGAGATTGTTTTGGCTTTATAGCAGCTCTAGAATAAAGTTGTTGTCCAGCTAAAGTTAGTTTTGAATTTAGGTGTGCACGTGTATTACGCCTATAGGATCAGCTATAGTAGTGATGTTACATTCGTGAACAAATCGTTCTTTTTGAACGAATCTTTTAGGTGAACGAATCGTTCTCGTTCACGTAATCCATTGACTCATATTTCTCGTTCAATGAAATCCCTCCCTCCACAGCAGTGTGGCGCTATTGGCAGCTCATGCGCAGCTCAGTGAACCGGGTAGCTCTATTGACTTTTTCAATCTGTCAAAGAATGACTAAACCTCAAGGCAATAGCCTTCGAGTATGAGATGTGACAAAGCATGTGATTTGTTGAATGTAGTGAACGAATACGCCCGTCACTGACTGTGACCGAGTTGCTTTTTGAGTCTGAACGAGAGCGAGAGAAGCTCTTCTCGTTCGTGAACGAGTTGAACGAACTGGGACATGTCGTTCGTGAACGAAAAGAACCAGTTGTTTGAACGATAATGATGGGAAATAGATAGAGCTAGGCTTGTGTAAATGGCATATTTGCATCAAAGAAAGAAATTTACAATTTACCATTGTAATGAAAACAGTTTAATAACGCAAGCTGATGGTTAAATGTAACAAATTAACATTGTCATTTTTTACTTGGTTTGAGCTAAGTGGGCGAGGGGCACTTGACATTTACTTGATTTAAATTTACACTACTCTTTACCTGCTTTCTTATGTTTTATTTTTGTGTTTTATACTTAGTTTTGTGGTATTTTGCACTTTGAACAATTTACTTGACTACTGTACAGTGCTGGAAGCAGTGTTTTGTGTTCATGTTCTTGTTCATTTATCAAATTCATTACGTTTTATTAATGTCATGCATTTCTCTAAAAACTGTAAAACAAACAAACAAAAAATATGTCAGTATTGGTTAGGTCTCATTTGCGTAACGTCAGCAAATAGCATTTCAGTTTGAGCTGTGAAGGGGTAAATGTAAATGGTTGGATGAATTTACTGAACGAATACGCCCATCACTGAACGAGATCGCTGTTTTGAGTCTGAACGAGAGAGAGATCTCAATGAACTGGTACATTTCGTTCGTGAATGAAATGAATGAGAGTACCAGGTAGATCGGTCATTTAGCATGTGATTCAATCTCATTCAGCAATCAGCAAGTCAAGTCAAGTCATCTTCATTTATATAGCGCTTTTAACAATGTAGATTGTTTCAAAGCAGCTTTACAGAGATAAACGTATAATTTAAGGTAACAGAGATTGTTTTGGCTTTATAGCGGTTCTTTAATAAAGTTATTTTCCAGCTAAATTTAGTTTTGATTGATTTGCTTCCGTCGCAACGATCATTTGTTATTAAATTAGGGGCCGCTAAGCCGACACGATTCTCTCTACACAGACTTTGAACGCGAACCTGTGATAAATGCGTATGGCGTTCACATGCGCATTAAGAATTGGTTCTATAATTATGTGCATTTGAATATATGTGCGCAGGTTTGTAATTCCCTACAAACCAAGCCTAAACAAAGTACTGGTCTTTCCTTATAAATTTTGATACAGAATTTTATTTTATTTTGTCACTTCGGGGTAGGTACGCAAAACGAATTTTCACAACAACGCTTTATCTGTAGAGTGGTAAAGGGATCCTCCATAGGGAGAGACTAGTTGGCACTTCAGCACTGCGTTGTCATCGGGTCCAGGCAAAGGTGCTTCGTCAGATCTGGATAAGGCCTGGATCCGGCAGGCTGCGGGAAAACCTTGGGATAAACAAAGACACTAAAATTAGTGTAGATGCCATTCTTCTTATGATGTAACGAGTACATCAGGATTTATGGGAAGTGTTCCCGGTTCCGGCTGACCTAATCTATTCAGCCTAACATTGAATTATAGAAGTCTATAATGTATTATGTGAATGCTAGGTCAAAGAGATGTGTATTTAATCTAGCTTTGAACTGACAGAGTGTGTCTGCTTCCCGGACAATGTTAGGAAGACTGTTCCAAAGTTTTGGTGCTAAATAGGAAAAGGATGTACCGCCAGCAGTTGATTTTGATATTCTAGGTATTATTAACTGGCCGGAATTTTTAGATCGCAATAGACGTGAAGGACTATAATGCATTAAGAGCTCGCTCAAGTACTGGGGAGCTAAACCATTTAGTGCTTTGTAAGTAATCAGCAATATTTTAAAATTTATGCGATGTTTAATAGGGAGCCAGTACAGTGTTGACAGAACAGGGCTAATATGGTCATACTTCCTGGTTCTGGAAGAACTCGAGCTGCTGCATTTGGACCAGCTGTAGTTTCTTTATTAAGCGTGCAGGGCAACCACCCAGTAGAGCATTACAATACTAAATGTATTACAATTAGATATATTTTTAAGATGGAAAAATGCGGTTTTACAGATACTAGACACGTGACTTTCAAATGAAAGATTGGTATCAAAGAGCACACCCAGGTTCCTAACCGACAACGAAGACTTGACAGAGCAGCCATCACTGAAATTGTCACTGAACGAATCAGTGAACGAATCTGAACGAATCATTTTGGTGAACGAACTGAAAATGAACGATTCTCTGGAAAGAATCAAAAATTCCACCACTTGTCTATAGGTATGTGTGTTTGAATATATGTGTGCAGGCGTGTAGTCCTTCCCTACAAACCAACCCTCAACAAACTGCTTGTCTGGCCTTAAAATTTATAATACAGAATTTTTATCACTTCCGCGTAGCCACGCAAACCGGAATTATCCCGACAACGCTTTATCTGTAGAGAGGTAAAGGGAGGGGAGGAATTTTGAGATTGCAATAGACGTGAAGGACTATAGTGCGTTAAGAGCTCGCTCAAGTACTGCGGAGCTAAACCATTTAGTGCTTTGTTAAGTAATCAGCAATATTTTTAAATTTATACAATGTTTAATAGGGAGCCAATGCAGTGTTGACAGAACAGGGCTAAAATGGTCATACTTCCTGGTTCTGGAAGAACTAGAGCTGCTGCATTTGGACCAGCTGTAATTTGTTTAATAAGCGTGCAGGGCAACCACCCATAAGAGCATTACAATACTCTAGCCTTGATGTCATGAATGCATTAACTAATTGTTCCGCATTTGTCAATGAGAGCATATGACGTAATTTAGATATATTTTTAAGATGAAAAAATGCAGTTTTACAGATACTAGACACGTGACTTTCAAATGAAAGATTGGTATCAAAGAGCACCCCGGTTCCAAACTGACGACGAAGACTTGACAGAGCAGCCATCAAGTGTTAGACAGTATTCTTCGAGGTTATTACGTGAGGACGTTTTTTTTGTCCAATAATTAGAATCTCTTTTTTTCCGAATTAAGTAGTAGGAAATTACTAGTCATCCATTTTTTTTTATTCAGCTATGCATTTCGTTAATTTTGTGAATTGGTAAGTTTCGTCAGGGCGTGAAGAAATATAGAGCTGAGTATCATCAGCATTAACAGTGAAAACTAATTCCATGCTTCCTAATGATATCTCCCAAGGGTGGCATGTACAGAGTGAAAAGCAATGGTCCTAGTATTGAGCTGTGTGGTACGCCATACTGAACTTGTGATTGATGAGACATCTCTTCATTTACTGCTACAAACTGATAACGGTCAGATAAGTATGATTTAAAACATGCTAATGCAATTCCACTAATGCCAACATAATTTTCGAGTCTATTTAAAAGAATGTTGTGGTCAATAGTATCAAATGCAGCACCAAGATTGAGTAACACTAATAGCGAGATACAACCACGATCGGATGATAAGAGCAAATTATTTCTAACTCTAATGAGAGCTGTCTCAGTACTATGGTATGGTCTAAATCCTGACTGAAAATCCTCGCAAATATCATTTCTTTCTAAAAAGGAACATAGTTGTGAGGATACCGCCTTTTCTAGTATCTTTGACAAAAAGGGTAGATTCGAGATCGGCCTGTAATTGACTAATTCTGTACAATCAAGTTGCAGTTTTTTAATAAGCGGTTTAATCATAGCCAGCTTAAAAGTTTTTGGTACGTATCCTAAGGACAAAGATGAATTAATGATATTAAGGACTGGCAGCTGAATTTTAAATTTAAACTATTAACCTCAAGCTTTAAACAATTTTTAACTTGTATAATGCATATCTTAATTTACCTAACAAAAAATAATTTGACGGTTGTTAATCTTTATTTATTTAATATATAACTTTCAAATTTGCATGTAAAAAATGTCATAAAACAATGTACTTTCATTTATTAATTTTAACAATGTACTATTATTTTTGTAATGACACGTCTACAGGATGAAGATCCATCTGCAGTTTTATTGAAAATCAGAGTTACGCAGTAAAGGTGCAGTCTACAGCAATGACAGTAGCGAGGACGAGACAACAGCATAAACAGAAATGGGCAGTAGTCCGGGCAGGCAGCAAACGTACAAAGTCCAAAGGCAAGCAGAGTTCAGGGCAGGTAGCAAACAAATAATAAAAATAATTCATTACAGTATATAATGTATATATGGATAATTAGGTGGCCATGATGGACAGAGGCCACTGGGCAAATTTTTTGAGACTTTTTTTGGGATTTTTTGTGACCACAGAGAGTCAGGACCTCGGTTTAACGTCTCATCCGAAGGACGGTGCTCTCTAACAGTACAGTGTCCCCGTCACTATACTGGGGTGTTAGGACCCACAGAGTTCCCTTTCGTTCGGGATCTCCTACGTCTCGTCGGAGGAGTTTCCAACGAATTGGGATCACGCTAGGGAGACCAATTGCCTTCGAGTGAATTAAAACACCTACGCGTCGTTCTGTGCTCTAGATGCGCGGTCGAGATTCGTGTGCCTCAACGAGGTGGAGTCCCTTTGCTTTTTCCCCGATCTTGTTTCTCTTCTGATGTCCCAGAAAAGGGCTACTTTGGCTAATAGCATTGGTGATCTGAGGATTACAGTAAGAGTACCACTCACTCCTCTAGCGCATCGCAAACATGCTGAGACTGCGTTCGTGGGTGGTTTATGCTCTCTCATGAGAGCATGACCACGGCGGCACGTTGCTCGTCTTGCCTTTTTCATGAAGGCTTGAGCGCTCAGCGTGCTGTGTGTCAGCGATGGCCACCTTCACTGTCTTGCATGCCCGGCAGCTTCAGATGGCATTCTGGTCCTTCTCATGAGGGACCAGGTATTTCATTCGGGGCTCCAGGGGAGGATCGGATGTCGATCGCTACATCGGAGAGAGGGCTGTTATACTCTGGAAATTAAGTTGATGCTGAGTTCCCACTATAATGGTGTGTGTGCGCATGCTGAATCAGATTCAGACTTGACAGCCACACTTTCCCAGGCTACTCTGGGGGCGCTGTGCGACGCTTAAATGCCTTGCCCGCGCCTGCCCGGATGTGTGTGAAAAACTTTGGCAGTATGGAAGCATTTTGGCGCCAATATGGCAAAATCTGCAGAAAAGTTTTTCCTCTCTCACTACCCTTGGTGGTGAGGCGGCTTTGTTAATTGCAGACTGCCTCAGTGCACAAGGGTAGTTCAAAAATAAAAAATAAATAAAAAATCAGCCCGCTCGGAGTTCATCTACCCCCCCCCCCCCCAGCAAGAGGGAGGGAAGCGACTCTGAGACGGGCGACCCAGAGGATGTGACGTCTGCTCTTCAGGAGTGCGTGTCGGCACCACTCCTTCCCCCTTTCCCCAGACTCTGTGCAAGATCAGGGAGGACGAGGAGCAGGTCCTGGAGCAGAAATCATACTCCTCGCGACAGCCCATCCTTGGCCGAATCCTCTGAGGAAAGACCTTCTCTCTCAGAGACGGGGCACTCTATGGCACCCGCGTCCAGACCTCTGGAAACTCCATGTCTGGTAAAAGAAAAAAAAAAAAAGAGAGAATGGACGGGACACGGATGTTCTAGGTGGCCTACCACAGGCTGTGGTAGACACCATGACTTCTGCTAGAGCCCCCTCTACGAGGCGCCTCTATGCATTGAAGTGGAACCTATTCGTCGGTTGGTGTTCTTCCCGCCGGGAAGACCCCCGAATTTGCCCGATCAGTGTCGTGCTTTCCTTCCTGCAAGATGGGTTGGAGCGAAGGCTGTCTCTCTCCACCCTCAAAGTGTATGTTGCCGCGATAGCCGCAGATCACGATGCAGTAGAAGGTAAGTCTTTGGGAAAGCACGACCTGGTCATCAGGTTCCTCAGGGGTGCTAGAAGATTGACTCCTCCTCGTAATTAGCACCCCGTGCCCTCTTGGGATCTGACTTTAGTGCTCAGAGCACTCCAGAATTCTGCATTTGAGCCCTTGCATGCAGTTGATTTAAATATCTTGTCAATGAAGACAGCTCTCCTGCTCGCTTTGGCGTCCATCAAGAGGGTAGGGGACCTGCAGGCATTTTCGGTCGACGAATCGTGCCTAGAGTTCACGCCGGACTTCTCTCACGTTGTTCTGAGACCCCGGCCCGGATATGTGCCCAAGGTTCCTACCACTCCTTTTAGAGATCAGGTAGTGAACCTGCAAGCGCTGGCCCCGGAGGAGGCAGACCCAGCCCTGGCTTTGCTCTGTCCTGTTCGCGCTCTGCGCTGCTACATTGACAGAACTCAAAGCTTTAGGACCTCATACCAGCTCTTTGTCTGTTACGGAGGCCAGCAGAAGGGGAAGGCTGTCTCCAAGCAGAGGTTAGCCCGCTGGCTAGTGGATGCTATCGTCCGGGCTTATGATTCCCAGGACGTGCCTTGTCCACCTAGGTTGAGGGCACACTCTACTAGGAGTGTTGCCTCTTCCTGGGCTTTGGCTCAAGGCGCCTCACTGACAGATATCTGTAGAGCTGCGGTCTGGGCGACACCTAACACGTTCGCTAGGTTTTATAGCCTTCGTGTAGAACCTGTTTCCTCCCGTGTACTCGCTTCGGCCAGTAGCGCGAGGAATTAGGTTAGTGTCGGCTTGCTGTGCCATTCTCGCCCCAGGGGCCACCCTAGGGGCCTACCCTACGGGCTAGTGCACATGTGTATTCCTAGTGCCTCCCTTCGGGCAGGTTTTGGGCTCCGCAGCATTCCCTTTTACATCATGGGCACGCTTTCCCAGTGTTATCCAATGTCCACTGAGCGGGTCTTGCGGAACAGCAGTGTGACCTCTTCCCAGCTAAGCTTCCGCACATAAGAGATAAGTTTCAAGAAACTGCTGGCTGAAGCTTAGGTAGGGCGCTGGAAGGGGCCAGCACCATGGCGTTTTATTAGGGATCCCAATTCGTTGGAAACTCCTCCGACGAGACGTAGGAGTTCCCGAACGAAAGGGAACGTCTCGGTTATGTATGGTAACCCTCGTTCCCTGAGTAGGGAACGGAGACGTCTCGTCCCGTCACCATGCTGCTGTACCTTCGCGGAGGACTGGACACCGTTCGGCTCCTCAGCGAAAAGCATTTGTGTATGCGCTTGCTTCCACCTTTATACCCGCACTGGTAGGCAGGCCGCGGAATGCAAATCTTGCATGCCAATGTTCATTGGCCCGTTTTAATTCACTCGAAGGCAATTGGTCTCCCTAGCGTGATCCCAATTCGTTGGAAACTCCTCCAACGAGACGTCTCCGTTCCCTACTCAGGGAACGAGGGTTACCATACGTAACCGAGACGTTTTCCCAGGAGGTCTCCCATCCAATTACTTACCAGGCTTGGATGGGAGACTGCCTGCTTAGCTTCTGTGGGCAACCAGTCGTGGGCTACAGGGTGATATGGCTGCCGGCCAATCCAAACGGAATCCAAATGGCAGGCAAGGGTCAAGGCAGGTGGCAAAGAATCAAATACGAGTAACAGTCCAATTCAAACCTCATTTGTAACAATTTTGAACTCATTTTTTATTTACAAAATAATTTTATTTTTAAATGGCCAATTAAAGGGTTAGTTCACCAAAAATAAAAATTCTGTCATTAATTACTCATGTCATTTCAAACCTGTAAGACCTTCGTTCATATTTGGAACACAAATAAAAAAATATTTTTTGATGAAATCCAAGAGCTTTCTGTCCATCCATTTGGAGTGACGCAATTTACACATTCAAGATTCACATTCAACGATAGGAAAGACATGATTAATATATTACAATATGTTGAATAATACATACGGAATTTACACTTTTCATATATTGAAAAATATGTGATAATATATTTACTAATAAATAGTATAATAATATGTATGTAATTTTATATTCAGCAATACAATTCATAATATATAGATGTATATGTGATCAGATATGGTACTGCATGTGTAATATATTGCAGATATATTTACTCATGCAACATAAACACCCATATTTAGAGAAATATATAATGTAATATATTTCTTTTTTATTTTTATTATTTACATTATACATGTAAGGGTGGATTTCCTGCAGGGGTTCAGCCTGTAAGACTGCCGAATGACTAAAGAAACGTTGTCAGCAAGATGGTAGAAAACTGTACATTTCTTGTCTATTACCACCCACTGCTACTTACACCAACGACGTAAACAAGCAGTTACAATAGCTTAATATGTGGGAGAGTGTTGCTATAGTGAGTGACAATATTGTATTGCAATAGGTAGCAATTCAAAGTCAATAACAAATCAAAACTAGTTAGCACATCCTTTGTAATTGAAAAGTTTTAATGACAAAATATAGTTCCCTTTCGTCCTGGGAACTCCGACGTGTCGTCAGGGGAGTTCCCTGACGAATTGGGATCCCAATTCGTCAAATAATTACAACTTCCCCCATTGTACTAAAGGTGTGACAATTCATATACCCCTGAAGTACACACATCTTGGCCTACAGGCCTTGATCACTATCAGCCCCTCTGTGCCTTTGGGAACTCCAAATGGTCCTTGTGGTAGAAAGAGTGGGTGGAAAACAGTAAAGCAAATGTCTTTGTTGATTTCAAATATCTTGGATTATTTTCAAACCTACACAAATGTTTCATATTTTCAAGCTAGTTAACAAAAGTACAAGCACACCTACATGTACTAAAGTATTTAATCAAGAGACTATCACTATGCTGAGGAATGCACAGCCATTACTTTTAAAATTTAGTAATCATAGTCTTAATGGCCTTTGGCCAGTTGTCAACCAAACCAAAAACTCACACATACCAGAAAAACTTTTAAATTCCAAAATAATAGAACATGAAACACAAACAGATCTCCCTTCTATATTAATATTGAGCAAAACACATTAAATAACACTTCATTTTAACTACAGCTAAAGTTCTCCGTTAACAGTCAGAAGCAAAGCATGCTGGGAACTAGAAATCTGTTGTAACTCATTCCGTGAATGTGTGTGTGTGTGTATATATATATATATATATATATATATATATATATACATATGTGTGTGTGTGTGTGTGTGTGTGTGTGAACATTTGAAACACGAAACACGTTTATGAAACACGATCATGAAGTCGACATGAGAAAACTCCATAAAGAGGCATAACGGGCCGAGCACACAAGACACCTCGGAGCTACGCTCCATCTGCCACCAGAAACGGATCGGAAGTGAGAGTGAGAGGCCGCGGATGTCAAACAAGGCGTCTTTAAAGCAGTTGCCCCCACCCACCATCAACAATCGGCGGGACGTCACGTGACCTATAGAGGAAACAGAAACAACCGCACAAAGCAGCACAAACACTGTTCCCATTAGGCTTGACAGCATAACACCCCCACCCTTAAAGAAAATAAATTGGGGTTTAAATCAACAACTAATAAATATTTACAAATAAACATTTACAAACCCACATTCAGCAATGGCTCCAGAAACCTGCTAAACTAAACAGAAAAGGAAAAAAAAATAAGGTGCAACAAGTAAGTTTTTTTTTTTTTTTTTTACTATACCACAATTTATTTACCATACTTTCCTATCAAGCACGAGACAATGCATCGGCAACTACATTGTCACGTCCTCGGATGTGCCTGATCTCCAAGTTACAACCTTGTAGAATCAAGCTCCACCGCATTAAGCGCTGGTTAGAATTGCGCATGCGATCAAGAAAAACCAAAGGGTTGTGGTCTGTATGGACATGCAGCAAACCCACCTCCCACATAGACCTCAAAGTGCTGATAGGCAAGCACAAGAGCAAGAGCTTCCTTTTCTATGGTCGAATAAGCACGCTGATAACAGACTCATGATGGCTGAGCGCCAAATTCGAACGGCACCTTCTTCGTTAAAAGCTAACGTATGTAAAATTGGCAATTTCATTGTTACCTATTTAGTATTTTTGTATGAGAGCTGCTTTCTGTATTGTTTAGTTTTCACATCAGTACACTGTGTAAACCGATCTGTTATACGTACGTTATACTGCAATATGTGCAATTTCAGTCACAAAAAGTTACATTTTGACTGTGCTCTCTGCAGATGGTCATTCACTTTTTTTGTATAAGCTGTTTTTGATTGTAGTATACAGCAAACATTTCAAGTCATAACTCTTTATTATTTAGTTGTGTATAAGAGTGGCTTTGTATGTTACTAATTGAAGCTACAGTAAGTTGTTCAAAAATGTTCATTTTGTCTTCTTAATGATTAAATTGGACAATTTTCTTCTAGAAAGACAAGGTGTTCAGGTGGAGAAAAAACTTTTTCTTTACCTTGACATGTTTCGACTGCAACCTGCAGTCTTCTTCCACCTGAACACCTTGTCTTTCTAGAAGAAAATTGTCCAATTTCTACAGTATGTTGGTTCTGATCTACTTCCTAAAGGAAATAAGCCTTTCATTTATTTGTTATTGTTTAGTTCAACTTGATAAGTCACAACACAATGTGATGTATTCATTTCTGTGTTCTACAGAACATAAGCTACATACAAATAATTCTGAAGTTATAACTACACGACACAGAAAGTGCTTTGAGTTGTTGTTACTCAATAAAAGAGTTAAGTAATTCAGCAGCTGACTTTTTTTAATACTGCAATCACTTTGTAGTGTATTTTCGTTTACTGTTGTGAAATGGAAAATCAATAATCGCTAATCGAGAATCGTTAATAATCGAAAATCGACTGTAATCGAATCGGGACTTCAATAATCGTAATCGAATCGAATCGGGAAATCAGACAGATTAACCACCCCTAGTAGTAACCTACCATGCCAAGAAAGCAACGGAGTTCGCGGCGGGTGGTTGGAGGAGGATAATTCACAATCGCCTCAACTTTAGACTGGACAGGGCGCACCTGCCCACGGCCAACCACTTTACCCAGATATACCACAGTGGCCTGGCCAAACTCACATTTAGCTAAATTGATGGTTAAATTAACTCCTGATAGTCTGCGAAACACAGTAGAAAGATGGGCCACATGCGAAGGCCAGGTGTCACTATAGATGACCAAATCATCTAAATAGGCCTCTCAATTAGGCACACCTTCAAGAACGCCGTTGATAAGCCTTTGAAAAGTGGCGGGAGCGTTACGAAGGCCGAAGGCCATGGCGGTATACTGTAGGAAGTGATCGGGTGTCACAAAGGCTGAGATCTCTAAGGCACGGAGTATCAGCGGAACTTGCCAGTAACCCTTCAATAGGTCAATTTTACTGACAAATACAGCTGAGCCCAAACGATCAACACAATCGTCAATACGCGGTAATGGGTAGCTGTCAGGTTTTGTAACGGCGTTCACCCTCCTAAAATCCGTGCAAAAACGCATGGAACCATCACTTTTTGGAACCAATAAACAGGGCGAACTCCATGGGCTATTACTAGACTCTGCAATGCCGTTTTTCAGCATAAACTTCACCTCATTTTGAAACAACAACCTTTTGTGTGGATTTACACGATAAGGATGTTGTTTAATTGGACATGTAGCGCCCACATCAATGTCATGTTCAATTGCCGTGGTCCGATGAGGCACATCAGGAAACAAATTCTCATGTTTCTTAATCAGAGAGATTAAATCATTACGTTCTAAGGTGGATAAACTAGACAAAAATAGATCTAGATCATTAAGAACCTCAGAATTCTTCATTCTCCCTTCAATAACCTCCTTCGAGGGAGTATGACCCTCATCTTCAAATAAAGGACTAGTCACAGTACCCTGTTGTACCGACGGAGACGTGCTTTCAACTTGTGCCGCAACTGCCAGTGAAGAAACAACTTGAGCACCACACTTCTTAGACAGCGCCACTTTTGTTGCGCAAGCATTATTTCTGACAGTTGAAGTGCAAAGCGACTTGAGTTCCGAAATTGAACCTTCTCCACGATCACAAAACAACTTCAAACGATTAATGTGACAGCGTGGTCTTTCTCCTTCGATCTGGAGTGGAGATGACATAGTTTAAATCACTCACTCGTCGTTCGACACGATAAGGACGACTGAGCCTACTACGCATATTGGACACATAATCCGTCAAACTGGGACACTCTTTAGTGCCACGTTTCAAGCCACGACTCTTTCAACAGCTTTAAAGGTCCACGAACCGTGTGCCCGAAAACCAGCTCCGACGGGCTAAAACCCAAACTCTCTTGTACTACCTTGAGCACAGCAAAAAGAGCAAACGGAACACCTTCATCCCAATCACGCTGGAACTCGAGGCAGAAACACTTGAGCATACTTTTCAAAGTTTGATGGAACCTCTCAAGTGCACCTTGGGTCTGTGGACGATACGGGCTAGATGTAGCATGGTGGACCGCGAGCTGACGCATAGCTTGTGCAAACCCACGGGACATAAAATTAGTACCGCGGTCAGTCTGAATAGTTTTTGGAAGGCCAAAAAGAGAGAAAAAACCCATCAGGGCTTTAATGATGACAGGAGCTGTGATCTTACGGAGCGGAATAGCTTCTGGAAAACGAGTCAAGCTGCACATTATGGTGAGTAACCATTGATTCCCAGTCTTTGTTCGAGACAATGGGCCAACACAGTCCACTATAACGTTTTCAAAAGGCTCAGACGTAACCGGAATCGGCTGTAAAGGCGCAGGTGGAATCACCTGGTTAGGTTTACCAGTGACCTGACACAGGTGACATGTTCGACAATATCTCACAACATCTTTCTTAATACCTGGCCAAAAAAAATGGCATAAAATTCTGTCAGTAGTCTTATTTACGCCGAGATGACCCGCGAAGTGACGGTCATGAGCTAAACTCAAAACTTTATCACGAAACGAAACTGGGACAACAATTTGAAAAAGAACTCTCCACTCATCTTGCGCTGAGGCCATAAGAGGTCTCCACTTGCGCATCAAGACACCATCTCGTAAAAAATAGCCATGCAGTGAATGCTCAATATCTTCTTCAGACATAGCTTCCGAAAAAAAAGAAGACAGAGACGGGTCATTTTCCTGTTCCTTAATAAGCTGCTCTCGACTCATAGAAAAATTAGGAACATCAGAAGAAAACGACAGTGAAACAGAATTCCCAGATAAGTCACTATCGCTTGAGAGTGAAGGTCGAGCAATAAAAGTATGACTAAGATCAAGTTGATCCTCAATTCCATTCTCTTTTTCGTTTCTCGCCATAGTACGAGTAACCACACTAGAAGAAAAAACCTCAGGGAAGTTTGACAGGTCATCAGTACATATTTTTGGGGATGCATGAGACACTATGGGGCAAGGCAAGACTTTTCCACCACACAAATCGTTACCAAGTAGCACCGCTACATTTTCAATAGGCAAGGAGGGGCGTCCACAATAACCTTGCCAGTAACTAAGTCAGACTTAAGAGAAATCTCATGCAAAGGGACGTTAACATAACCCATTTAGAATCCACGTACAAGAATACTATCACCAGTAAAAGTCTTATCACTAAAAGGCAACACATCTTGTAAAATAAAGCTCTGTGAGGCGCCAGTATCACGCAGAATTTTTACCGGAATTTTTAAGCGCTCACTAGACTCACCGGGCAAAGAAACAAAGCCATCCATTATAAAAGGTGCAAAACTGTGATTGCCAGTATTGGAGTCGTCCCTACTCACAGGCATGTTTGAAACACACAAACCCACTTCTGATCTATAAGCCGGTTGACTCGCTGCCTTATTTTTACGCTTTAAAGAATAACAGTCGGCCAGAACATGACCACGTTTCTTACAATAGGCGCAGGTCGGAACTGTAGCGTTAGATACTGGCGGACGCCAGTCGGGAGAGCAAGCAGAAACAGGCACGGTTTCTCTAAAAATCTTAGACACATTTGGATGACTAGAAACGTTTTGTGAAAATTTAGAATTAGAAGGAACACGCTTATGTGTGAGCACATACTCGTCAGCAAGCACGGCTGCACGAGCAGAAGTCAGATT
Source organism: Scardinius erythrophthalmus (assembly GCF_964197995.2). Taxonomy (NCBI): domain Eukaryota; kingdom Metazoa; phylum Chordata; class Actinopteri; order Cypriniformes; family Leuciscidae; genus Scardinius; species Scardinius erythrophthalmus. The sequence continues at coordinate 7,659,423 of NC_138241.1, read as the reverse complement.
CTGATGCTCACTAACATGGGTAGCAACTGTCTGAGGAAGACCGTTTTTAAAATCTTCAAGAATCATCAAATCACGAAGAGATTGGAATGTTGTTACTTCTTGAGAACTAAGCCATCGATCAAATAGCATTTCTTTTTCTCTAACATACTCGACATACGTGAGAGCTTCAGGTTTATGATAACTACGAAACTTTTGTCGATAAGCCTCTGGCACAAGAGCATAGATGCGTAAAACAGCATGTTTGACTTTTTAGTAATCTGCTGCTTCTTTAAGAGTTAATGAGGAATAAGCTTCCTGTGCTTTCCCAGTGAAAACACATTGCACATTGCAAATTTCTTTGGGCCATTTAAAAGTCAACGCTACGCGCTCGAAATGTGCAAAAAACTTATCAACTTCGCCCTCATTAAAAGGTGGAACGAGTTATGTCAAATTGATCTGGCTTGAATGAAACACCAGCTTCACGGGCCTTCAGCTCAAGTTCTTTAATTCGTAATGCCTGCACAAATTCAAGATCTTTCAATCACAATTCGTGATCTCTTTTTTCTCGTTCTCGTGCTGTCTGTCTATCAGCCTCCAATCTAGTTTTTTCGCTTTCCCATTCAATTTCCTTTTCTCTTGTCAAGTCAAGTCATCTTCATTTATATAGCGCTTTTAACAATGTAGATTGTTTCAAAGCAGCTTTACAGAGATAAGCGTATAATTTAAGGTAACAGAGATTGTTTTGGCTTTATAGCAGAGTTAAGTTATTTCCATCTAAAGTTAGTTTTAATTGATTTGCTTCTGTCGCAATGATCATTTGTTATTAAATTAGGGGCCGCTAAGACGACACCATTCTCTCTACACAGACTTTAAACGCGAACCTGTGAGAAACGCTGATGGCGTTCACATGTGCATTTAGAATGGGTTCTATAGTTATGTGCGTTTGAATATATGCAGACTGTAAACGTTTCAATTCTAGTGCTGCTTTACTAGGTGAAGGTGAAGGGTCAGTAGAAGACGTTTACCCTGATCAGGCGACGTAGATACATCAGGAGACACTTTCCCAAACACTCCAAGTTCTCGCAAATCTTCAATAAGCTTATCCTGAAGCTCAGCCTTGGAAGGACTACAACTCACCTCAAGCTTATAGTGGCCAGCGATTCTAACAAGGTCATCACGCGTTACAGTTAACAAAATATCCTGTGAAGGAGCAAGAATAAACGCGTCTAAATCAAACATTGCGAGTGACACAAAATTCCCTAAATAAGTGAAAAGTCAAGGAAATGCACAACAACAACTAAAAAAAAAAATCACCGAAAATCTAACGGCACAAAAAGAGCAAAGGGCGATCACAACAAACTAATGCGCACTCACAGTGTGCAGTGTGACCACCACGGAAAAAGATTTTCACAAAGGGAAAATCTGACTCACACATGTCTACCGGAGAAATAACACTTGCCTTCCTCCCGTTTGAAAACAAAAGACAATGTTCGCCGTGAGTCTTCCGGGTCCTCTGATTGCTACCCTAACTAATCCTAAACTAAAGAACATGTGAAAACCCATCACCAATTACCACCAGCTCTAAATAAAGTTATAAACTAAATCTAACAGACGTGCATTCCACTCCGGGAACGTGCTTATGAAACACGATCATGAAGTCGACATGAGAAACTCCATAAAGAGGCATAACGGGCCGAGCACACGAGACACCTCAGAGCTATGCTCCGTCTGCCACCAGAAATGGATCGAAAGTGAGAGTGAGAGGCCGCGGATGTCAAACAAGGCGTCTTTAAAGCAGTTGCCCCCACCCACAATCAGCAATCGGTGGGACGTCACGTGACCTATAGAGGAAACAGAAACAACCGCACAAAGCAGCACAAACACTGTTCCCATTAGGCTTGACAGCGTAACAATATGTTTTGGCCAAGTAAAATTAAACAAAGTTAAACAATGAAAATGGATGTCAGGCCATTGATGCAGAGAACTTGTAAAAACGTGGAAAAAACTGTAAAATAACTGTAAAATACACAACAAACACAGGCTGTTGGTAGAAATCAAGCGTGCCACAAGCCCTGAAAAGTGAAGCCAAAACGTCTCGATCGCCCCCCGGTGACTGGTCCTAAGATAGGTCATAAGCCCCGCCTCCCTGTGTTATTCAACGGGACGTGAGACCAACTAAACAATTAAATTACACTTCAAATATCTTTTTTCCAAAGGTGGTTTCTGTCATTTACTGTAGTTTTTATCACGCTGATGTAAGTTCAAGTGTCTGTTTAAAAAATAAGTTGGTTTTTAGTTAGTTACGTGATGCTATAAAAACGGTGGTGTAGCGAAGTAGTCACTGAAGCACCAACTGACATTTTTTTAGGGATCTTCTTTTTTTACAGTCTATGGTAGAAATACATAACACCTTACCTCAACAACATTTTTTATTCAACAATGTATTTTTAAGGCAGGCACTCTTGCACTGCAGGTATCAGCTCCAATGTTCATCAACAGCCTCTGAATCACCTCACAAGTGTATCTGAAGTGTTAAACTATACTTTGTCACGAAATAGAGTTGTAGAAAATAAATAGCAAATGTTCGTCTTTGAAACTACCTACATATTTGAAAATTCCGTTGGCTAATTACAGGGCCTAACGTTAAAGGAATAGTTCACTTTAAAATTAAAATTCTGTCATCATATTGCCCTCATGTTGTTTCAAACCTGTATGAATTTCTTTCTTCTGCTGAACAGAAAGGAAGATATTTAGAAGAATATCAGTAACCAGACAGTTTCTGGGTCCCATTGACTTCCATAGGATATTTTTTTCCTACTATGGAAGTCAATGGGACCTTCAAAGAAATTCATACAGGTTTGAAACAACATGAGGGTGAGTATATGATGACAGAATTTTCATTTTAAAGTGAACTACTCCTTTAACCCAACTGATGGAAATAAATAACTGAACTTGTAACAGTTTTGTTACAAAGCACAATATTATGGTGAAATTAGATCTCATGTCTCATTAAAACCGAATTATTGTTGTATAAGTATAGCAAGCATCATAGAAAAAAGGCTAACAAACGTAAGAGTTATACCCACCAATTAACATTAGCCCTTCATTCATGACATGGATACCGTAATCATACAGAGATAACATAGTTGCATACCTCGTTTCTCCTCTTCTTCTTTTTTTTTTTTCTTCTGAATTGGGCACCTGATGGCTTTGACCTTTTCCTGTCCATCTCTGTTTATTTGGCACTCGGCAATCAACAGATTTCCCATCCCCCCAACACGTCACTCACAACCTGAAATCAAGACTAAACCAATTCACCTTGGTGACCACATAATCGTTTTGTATAACCTATTTTTATTAGCCATTTCACATAATTCAGAAAAACACAAATTTGCAGGAACTATAGGCCTGTATTTATAATATTATGAATGAAATGTGCGTTATTTGGAAGAAAGTCGAGGTGTGACTGACTTTAGCCCACTATTTCCATTAGAGTATTGCTCTATACAGTGTTTTTTTTTTTTTTTTTACTACTCGTGCCGCCCCCCATGTGTCATGAAAAAATGCCACACAGGGCAGCTGCCAAAAACCGCTACTGCCTCCCCCCCAAAGAAAAAAAAAGTTTACTGATTAGAACTTCATTAGAAGTTTATTTAGTTAGTTAGTCATGGATTTAATCACAAACATCTTTATTTGTGTTCCGAAGAAGAATGAAGGTCTTACAGTTTTGGAACGACATGACGGTGTAACTTTCATTTTGGATGAACTATCCCTTTAGACTGAGAGAATTAGGTCAAATACTATTCACTGTGAATAAATGGAGGCATTTTGCATATTCGTAGATCTGTACACTAAATGAAGCAAGGGTATAAAAAGTTACAACCAAGCTACAATACTAAAAAGGCCTGAAGAAATTGATTTCACAGGGAAAAAAAAACTTTCAATATGTCATTTTGATTATCAAAGATAAAACAGTTTTAAGGGATACAATTATTGACTAGAAGGTGACTAAGTAGTTCTAATTGATTTTAAATTCTTCTGCATTAACAAATGGGATATCAACTTTTTCTTCAATATTTTGCAGCACTAATAAAAATTATGCAGGACAAGAAAAATTGCAAGAAAGGAAATGCCCATAATTTACGAAAAAAGTACAGTAGAAATATATGTACTTACATTTTTATCTAGGCTGTCCATTATGGTCCTCATGCAATGTCAGCACAGCGCTTTGAACGGTACAGACCAAGAGTACTTCACAAGTCCTGAAAAGTGAAGCCAAAGATCGCACCCACTTGGTTGGTCCCAGTATAGGCCATAAACCCCCGCCCTCCCCATGAAGTCTAATGAGACACGATGGAAACAAAACAATCAAATTACACTTCAAATAAAATTTTTTCCAAAGATGTTTTCTGTAATTTTAGGTATTTTTTATCACGCCGATGTAAGTTTAAGTGTTTTTTTAAATAAGTTTGGTATTAGTTAGTTATTTGATGCTATAAAAAAACGGGAAACTGATGTCATGATTGACAGCTTCTCTAAATTAAGTAGTCACTGAGGCACCAACAGACTTTTTTGGGGGATGTTCAGGAGTAGATTGGAGCTTCAACTTTAACTCTATATTAAATAAATACGTGTCTATGTCCTGCATGTTCTACTTGTCCATAACTGTTTATTTCACACCGACATAATGAGTTGCTCTGCAGTAAACTTTGCACTAACTGTTTCTGCGGGAGTGAGGGCGGGACCTTGATATTGCGACTTCACTTCACGCTCCTTACTGCGCAGACTCGGGTCCTGCGTTTACTACAGCACAGAATCAGGTCCCAAATCAGCACAAGATGTCAACGCCATATTAGGACTTTGGTGGCTTCACTTTTCACCAATGGAGGAGAGCGAAGGGGAGTCGTCCATCTTTTTTTACAGTCTATGGCACAGACATAGCAGTTTTGGTAGATACTGGTCAAGACCTTCATGAAAGGAAGGTCCAGCGACATTAGCCTGTTGAATTCTGCACTAATCTAAAGTTATTACATTAATTGATACAAAAATAACAGCAACACTGCAAAAAAGTATATCTACATATTCATCTAAACACCATTTTCAGCAGTGTGGGACAAAAAAGAACCCCGGAGGATTCTGATAAACCTGCCGCACTACTCACACAGTTTTACATTTAATTACATTATATTTGTCAGCTCGTTGTTATCGTACTCACATGTCAACACTGCTTTCCCTGTATGGTGATTAGACACAGTGATTTTGGTGCAAAGAACTTGAACACAAGAGTGAACATGAAAGTGCGTTATTTTTCATGTCACGAATTTCCTGCTCTGTATTTTGGCATTCATCTGTTTCTTTCCCTCAGCTCTGGGTGTCACAGTGTCTGGTTTGTGTATCCCTGGTGTCCACTAGAGGTCCTCTTCCCCACGGTGTCATACTATTCATGAACTGCATTCACCACAATCCTTGTCTGTACCAATCACTATTCATTGCACTCAGCTGTTCCCCGTCATCATTGTACCCAGCTGTTCCCTGTTATTCATTGTTAGTTCTTTATTATATATGCCCTGCCTGTCTAGTGTTTGTTACAGATTCCTTGTCTATTATCACGCCACTTCTGTTCCCTGTGTTTCCTGTTTGTGTTCTTGTTTTTGGATGGATTTATGATGACGACTAATTGCCTGGACTGGATTTATGCTTACGGAATTCCCCAATAAATATTATTACTGCACTTGGATCTTCCCTTTTTCCGTTCCTTCGAGTGTGGATCGTGACACTGGGCTTCTTGTCCTCAGCTCTGAGCTTCTTGTCCACAGCTTGGGGTTTCTTGTCCTCAGCTCTGGGCTTCTTGTCCTCAGCTTGGGGTTTCTTGTCCTCAGCTCTGGGCTTCTTGTCTTCCACTTGGGCTTTCTTGTCCTTACCTCTGGGCTTCTTGTCTTCAGCTTGGGGTTTCTTGTCCTTAGCTCTGGGCTTCCTTGTCCTCAGCTTGGGGTTTCTTGTCCTTATCTCTGGGCTTCTTGTCTTCAGCTTAGGGTTTCTTGTCCTCAGCTCTGGGCTTCTACCCACATAGCACCATTGTGACGGCCCAGATCCGGCCCGCATCTGGTACATGTGGAATCTGGCCCATATGCAGTGTGGAATGACGGCCCTTTGGTGGCCCACTCCCGTTTGCCAGATCTGGGCTGCAAGCAGGCCATAGCAATGCCACATGTCAGCCAAGAGGAAAGAAATAAACCAGAACTGGAACTTATCTGAGACACAAAATCTCTGTATATTAAATATGGAGTCATCTCAGCCTTAACAAGCAGAATCACTGAAGGAAAGAAGGGAACAGAAAAAGAGATGAGCAGAAACAAAACAACTACAACTGACTTCCAGCCATAGCCTCAGATGAAATCAACTGAAGATAAAAGAAGACATTACATTTCTGAAGATCTCAGCAGAGGAGGATTAAACAACTCCACAAACAACATTACCAGTTTCACTTATTACTTACCAGATTGACTTTATTTCTGTCAGACGTCTACAGAAGTTGATATTGAGAATTAACAGGGGTTTAACTCTAATGTGTTTCATTTGATGTCACCATACTGGTGATTAGTGATTCCATTTGTTGGGCTCTTAACTCTTATTATAGCTTTTGTCTTTTTTTGGCTGCTGTGACAGTGTGTAACACAGTGTAAACACATTTGCAGCAGCAGCAAAAAAAAGCTAACAAATAGTAAAGCTTGGACTATTCATAACTTTTCTTTTTAAAAAGTGGTTTGTAATGACATAAATATAAAGCAAGATGGGATCAAACAGAGCAGCATTGAACAGTAATGTCAGATTCGAAAGAATGAAATACTGTGACTCATTTTTTTCTATACTGTACATTTTTAAGCATGTATTGCATATTGATCATTTATGGTCTTCCTTCTAGCTCTAATGCAGACTGAATAAAGGCTTTTTTGGGTGTGGCACATCAAAGATTCTGATAAGAATATCAGATTTCAAGCACAAATGTATACATTTCTTTGACCTTGGTTCGTAATGGCAACCAAAACATCTGTTCCCTTTCGTTGTCACTCCGAGTTATGTCGGATGACGACGAATGGGGTTTCGCTTAGAAATCCTATCATCTTCGAGTATATAAAACGAGCCAATGGCAAAGAAATGCCATGGGTCTGCGGAATTTGCATAGCGTAACTCCGCCCCACCCTGGGAGTATATAAGGAAGTACACTGGCAACATGCAGATATGTTTTCGCTTCGGAGCCAAGTTGATGTACTTCACTCCACAGCCAATCCTGAGATTCATCTCTTCATTTCTCTTCGAGACGAGCCTCTCTCCAAGTGTTGGTGTGACAGCGAGTTCCAGCGAGTGCACATTCCCTGCTTATCTGTGCAGTGATTTGCCAGTGTTTGTGTGTTCTCTCCCTGGTCGCTTCAGCGGAGAAATCTCCTTTCTAAAAGAGCTTGCACGCGGCATGTCTTTTTAAAGATGCCTCGCCCGTGCACTTCTGGTTGCGGTCTTCTCGTTTCTGACTCTGATGGGCACAATTGCTGTCTTGTGTGTCTGGGTATTGAGCACGCTAAGGCAGCGTTTGTGGATGAGTCATGTTGTCATGAGTCACCCGCCAAAGGGTACACTGGGGTTCCCCAGGTTGAACGCTCTGTTGCGATGCAACTGTGTCCTCAGAGTGCTTCTTCCCGTGGCGACCCAAAGCACCCCTCCAAAGCCTGTAGGTTCTCTTCCACGCTTGTGGCGAAGGCCTATAGAGCTGCGGGACTGGCGGCCTCCTCACTGCATGCCATGGCGACACTCCAGGTCTACCAGGCCCAGATGTTGCGTGACATGCACGAGGGGAGGACTGACCCAGGGCTCTTTGATGAGCTGCGTGCCGCCACCGACCTTGCTCTCCGAGCGACGAAGGTGACCGCACGCTCCCTGGGTCAGGTGATGTCCACTTGCGTGGTCCAGGAGAGACATCTGTGGCTCAACCTGGCTGATATGCGTGAGGCCGAGCGGACCCGGTTCCTTGACACTCCCATATCCCAGGCTGGCCTCTTCGGCGGGGCGGTTGAGGACCTTACCCAGCAGTTCTCGACCGCCCAGAAGCAGACTGAGGCTCTCAGACACGTCCTGCCCCGATGGCCAGCTGCTGCCTCCACCCAGCCGTCGGCACAGGTGCCTCAGTCTGCTCGCCGCCGAGGGCGCCTTTCTACGGCTCCAGCCCCTCCCGCACGGCCCCAGCAGCAGCCTCCATCCGGGTCGCGTCATGGAGGACGTCGTAGGAAGGCGCCACAGCCCTCTCCCACCCCGTGCCCCGCTAAACGCCAGGCCAAGCGGCGCTCCTGAGACGGGCTGCTCAGAGATGGCGTTGAGTTCTTTCCAGGAGACGGTAGCAGGGCCGCTCCTTCCCCCGGTGGAGGGCCGGGGGAGAATCCTTGGTTTTCCCCACCCCGCTGCTCGTCCCACGACGAGCAGCACCCTTTTGTGGTTAAAGAAAGAACTCACTTCCCCATCTCTGAGCACACAAAGTGTCCGGATGACAGTGCGCGCCGCTCACGAGCCTCGCCACTCTCGTCCCCCTCTGTCGCCAGTTCCCTGCCAGAGCATGCCCCAGTGGGACCTGGTCCTCCCCTGGCCTCCTCTGGCAGGACGCGGCTAATGACTGTGCCGCTATGCCACCCACGCCTGGGCCGGTCATTCCGCCTCGCTGCACCACCGAGGGTACGTCTGTGGTCCGTATGACCCTGCTGGTACAGTTCCTGGAAGCCTGGTTAGAGCTTCCCAGGCTGTCCCGCTGGGTCGCGAGGACCATCAGGCTCGGCTACGCGATTCAGTTCGCGCGGTCTCCTCCCCGCTTCAGGGGAGTCCGCTTCACTATGGTCGGTGGCAATGCCCCGGTTATGAGAGCGGAGGTCGCTACCTTACTGGCGAAGGGTGCGATCGAGACTGTCCCTCCAGCCGAAATGAGGTCCGGGTTTTACAGCCCTTACTTCATTGTACCGAAGAAATCCGGTGGGTTACGGCCAATCCACGACTTGCGCGTCTTGAACTGCTCCCTTCACAGGATGCCGTTCAAGATGCTCACGGCCACGCGCATTTTCGAGTGCATACGGCCGCAGGATTGGTTTGCAGCGATCGACCTGAAGGACGCCTACTTTCATGTCTCCATTCTTCCTCGACACAGACCGTTTCTACGGTTTGCTTTCGAGGGGCAGGCATACCAGTACGCGGTTCCATTTCGGGCTAGCCCTGTCTCCTCGCGTCTTTACGAAGGCCGTCGAGGCAGCCCTTGTTCCCTTTCGGGAACACGGGGTTCGCATCCTGAACTATCTCGACGACTGGCTGATCCTAGCTCACTCTCGAGACCAGGTTTGCGAACACAGGGACCTTGTGCTCCGGCACCTAGCTCGTCTGGGCCTTCGGGTCAACTGGGAGAAGAGCAAACTCTGCCCCGTGCAGAGGATCTCTTTTCTCGGTATGGAAATCGACTCGGTCGCCATGTGCGCGCAGCTTACGAGCGAGCGCGCGCAATCACTGCTGACTTGCCTTCGTCAGTTCGGGGGCAAGAGTGTGGTCCCACTGAAACTATTTCAGAGGCTCCTGGGGCATATGGCATCCGCAGCGGCTGTCACGCCGCTCGGGTTGCTTCATATGAGACCACTTCGGCTTTGGCTTCGCGATCGAGTCCCGAGGTGGGCATGGCACCACGGCACGCTCCGAGTTCCAGTGACTCCGACCTGCCATCAGACCTTCACCCCGTGGTCGAACCTCAGTTTTCTTCGAGCCGGAGTGCCCTTGGAACGAGTGTCCAGGCATGTTGTTGTGTCAACAGATGCCTCCACCACGGGCTGGGGTGCCATGTGCAATGGACATGCTGCAGCGGGCTCCTGGACAGGACCCCAGCGCCTTTGGCATGTCAATTGCCTCGAGTTGTTGGCTGTACGTCTTGCCCTGCACCGCTTCCATGCGTTGCTCAGGGGTCAACACGTACTAGTCCGATCGGACAATACCGCGACTGTAGCGTACATCAACCGTCAAGGTGGTCTGCGCTCCCGCCGTATGTCACAACTCGCCCGCGACCTCCTCATATGGAGTCAGAAGCATCTGAGGTCGCTTCGTGCCATTTATATCCCGGGAGACCTGAACCAGGTGGCCGACGAGCTGTCTCGGCTTCGGCCTCTCGCTGGAGATTGGCGACTCCATCCCCAGACGGTTCAGCTGATTTAGGATCAGTTCGGGGACGCACAGGTAGACCTGTTTGCCTCCCACGACTCATCCCACTGTGACCTGTATTATTCCCTGACCGAGGGCACGCTCGGCACGGATGCACTGGCGCACAGCTGGCCGCGGGGCCTCCGCAAGTATGCGTTTCCCCCAGTGAGCCTTCTTGCGCAGACCTTGCGCAAGATCAGGGAGGACGAGGAGCAGGTAATTTTGGTTGCCCCGTATTGGCCCAACCGCACCTGGTTCTCAGAACTAGTACTCCTCGCGACAGCACCTCCCTGGCCAATTCCTCTGAGGAAGGACCTGCTTTCTCAGGGACGGCGCACCTTATGGCACCCTCGTCCCGATCTTTCGAACCTCCACGTGTGGCTCCTGGACGGGATGAGGCAGGTTTGAGTACCCTACCACCAGCGGTGGTGGCAACCATCACTTCCGCTAGAGCATTGTCCATGAGACATGCCTATGCGTTGAAGTGGAACCTCTTCATCAACTGGTGTTCTTCTAAAAATCTAGAACCCACGAAATGCCCCATCAGTGTCGTGCTTTCCTTCCTGCAAGAAGGGTTGGAGCGAAGGCTGTCTCCCTCCACCCTGAAAGTGTATGTTGCCGCCATTGCCGCACATCACGACGCAGTTGATGGTAAGTCCTTAGGAAAGCACGACCTGATCGTCAGGTTCCTGAGGGGAGCCAGGAGACTGAATCCTCCTCGTCCTCCCCTCGTACCCTCTTGGGACCTCTCAGTGGTTTTAACTGCCCTGCAGAGTGCTACCTTTGAGCCTCTGCAATCAGTGGAGCTTAAGTTCCTGTCAATGAAGACAGCGCTCCTGGTTGCATTGGCCTCCATCAAGAGGGTAGGGGACCTGCAGGCATTTTCGGTTGACGAAGCGTGCCTGGAATTCGGACCAGCTAACTCTCACGTGATCCTGATCAAATACCCTCCTGGTTTTGATGGTGTCCATCAGCAGGGTCAGAAATTCACGAGTAGGCCCCCTGCTGTCCAAAGCCTCTTCAGTCAGCCCTACATCATCTGTGAATTTCACCATCAAGCTGCAGGTGGGGTCAAATGAGGAATGCCTGAAACCTCTTAAGGCACCATCCCAGACATTTGCCCGGTTAATGCTAAATCTGCTACAGGATGTTTTTTTTTAGATTAATTTACAGATTTGACACTACATCTGCAGCTGTTAGCCCATCATGTCCATCACTGTAAAATAAGCAAACAGTCTGTGAAAAGCAAGAAATATTAACACTGCCTCTTCTTAGTTTTGTTGATTATTTAAACCATGACTTTTCAGGTTTTTAGGATAACACTCTCTTAAAATATTTAAACATGTTTAGTAGGGGTGTAACGATTCGTTTTAACAACGATTCGATTCGTATCGCGATTCGTGGTTGTCGATATGATTCAAGGACGATCTTGGATCATTTAGAACGATACGATCCAAAACGATTCAGTGACTTGAAAGCGATTCTTGTAAGGGAATCAGGTATCAATTAATTATGGATATAAACAAACAAGTAAACAACAATTAATGTCAAATGCATTCACATTTTATTTGAATAAAGTAGGACTGTGTGATTATGACAAAAATCATAATTGTCGATTATTCCCTTGAAATTGTAATTGTGATTATTAATTTTGATTATCACAATGATGTTTTGAATAGTTTGGCCATGGGACCCACATTTCCCCCATGGTCATCAAGCCGTGACCCACCTTTTTAGGAATTATATAGGCCTATTATAATACATTTGTTTACACAAAAAATGTTGACACACAAGTTCTGTCCCCCTTTACTTAATTTACCCCTTTACTTTTGCGCTTTAGTGAAGTGATACAGCGTGCGCCGGCGCATTTGCGCGTGCAATTAAAGAGTGCACGATGACAGGACATGAAATTTCGTTTTTCTGAGGTGAGAGACTTTATTTCGTTACAAGTTATGAAAATAATGATAGAATAATGACACGGACATATAGCCTGACAACATCATCTGACCGCAGATACTGAATCTGGACAACACGTTTTTTTTTTTTTTTTCTAATTTAAAACGTAATGACGTTGCATGCTTGTACATAGTTTATTTTGTGCTTTATATATAGTGAAGCGCTATAGGCCTACAGCGCACTCCACCGCATTTGCGCGTGCAATTGAAGAGTGCGTGCTACTGCAGCCTAGCGGCTGAGAGGACAGGAAAGTCCGTTTTTCTGAGGTGAGACCCTTTGCGCTGCTTGTTGTCTTTGCGCTGCTGCTGGCGCGTCACGCATGGCGATGACGTCACAGATAGGCAGACTGAATAGAGTAACGTTTAACGCCTTTATCATTAAAAGTGGTAAGAAAAAACATCCATATAAAGTCTGACGTGCTTAAATCCAATGCGTTATTTCCTAGTATCGATACAATCGATTCATTACCTTTTAAAACGATGTTAGATCGATATATGTCGTCCGGAAGGCCAACTTGCCGAGCACAGATCGATGTAGTTGGATCAGGAATATAAATCGATACATCGATGTAGTTGATGAATCGTTACACCCCTAATGTTTAGTGATAACATTGATAGAACATTATCCCCTAACATTTTTATAAAGTTTTAGCCGGAAGTTTCCCAGCAGACACAGGACTGAACCTCTTAAAAGAGGTTTAGATGTCGAAGTTTGTTTGAAAGTAATAGTCTGGTTTGGTCACCATTGTGGAGGTCAGTGATTGCTTTAGTTAGGCTCTTTGGCCTTTACTATTTGTTGTTAGGTTTTCTCTGGCTGCTTAAGTGTTTGTTGCAGCAAGAGAAAAATGTAATTGAGCATGAGGTGATATCTTCACTGTAATTAAACCAACAAGCTTCACTATTAGGTTTCTCTCTCTCTCTCTCTCTCTCTCGCTCTCTCGCTCTCTCTCTCTCTCTCTCTCTCTCTCTCTCTCTCTCTCTCATTGGTTAATTCATTCTAATTCATTAAAATAAATATTACAGGGCTACTTTATTTCACTTCAGAATTCTAGATCTGAGCTGTAGTTAAAGTAAAATGATTTCTAGACTATATATCTGTTCCGTCAGATTTTGCGCTGCAAAATGGGTGGGAATTAATGTAAACACAGATATTAATAACACACATGAAGGTCTAGAGGAGATCAGCTGATCAGAGCACTACATGATGATTATATCGTTATCATCATCATCATCATCATTTTCTCTTACTGTTCTTGTCGTAACAAACAGTTACAACAACCAGAGGAAAACTAACATTAAAACATCAAGAGTCAAACTGCCGAACTAAAGCTAACACTGAAACCAAACTATTATCTTCAAGAAATCATCAACACCTAAACCTCTGTTAATCCAATAAGGACTTTTGTACACATTTGACAGAAGTAAATCTGGTTTGTAATAAGTGAAGCTGGAAATGCTGTTTAAGGAGTTTAATGACATTGGAGCCTGACTTCAAACAAATGTTTAGACGTCAACCCAATTTTCAATTTCAACCAAATTTTGACATCTGAGCAATGTTGGAGTCCATGTCCAATAACAATTCTAGCTGGGGTGACCTCACATTGTGGCCATAATTTGAGCAAACAGTGAGTGCACTGTGAGGTTACACTTGTAGCTCACAGTGACCTCACATTGTGATCATATGGAGAGATCACTGTGAGATCAAAGTGTTGACTGACAGAGATGTACAGTAATAGTTAGTTATTAGTTAGTTAGGAGCAGAAGTGTGCATGTTTATGTGTGTGTGCTCAAGGACACAAAATACTGTGGTTCTACTGTGGTTCTCCTCCTAGAAGCTTAAAAATAAATCAGCCATCTTGACTTTACTGGAGTTCAAGGACATGAAAAGGCGTACAGCTTGCTCCTGCGAGGCCTTGAGAATAATCTTGGAAAATTTGGGAAAGTAACAACTTGCATCAATCATGAAGATTAGAACCTAACTTCGGTGGGAAATAACAGAGGCAATCAGCTCATCAGATTTTTTATACTCCTTTGGATACTGATACATCATTAAACCCACATACACTTTAAAAAGTTTAACTATATGATTTACAAAAAAATTTTGGTGAAATATTTTTACACTCAAAAAAATTGAGTAAATTTAAAGCTGTGAAATCAATGAAATATACTGTATGAATTGAGTAAATGCAAGTAAAAAATAAAATAAATCTGAGTAACTGCATCTGGTACATTAACAAATAAAATTGAGTAGAAATAATTTAACTTTTAAACATTTAAAAAACAATATTTATGAGTAATATTACCTGTTTTTATTTATGAGTAATATTAACTTTTTTTATTTCCTCTAAACCTTTGTAAAATAGTATTCCATACAACCACCAGTCAACATGACATTGGCCTTTATTATAGATGAGTACAGCAATAGAGCATATTTTACACTGTTTTAACATGTAATATTGCCTAAATTAAAACTCATTTAACAAACATTTTAGAATTAAAATGAAACATTTAAACATTCAGGTAGCCTAATTCAAGTGTAATCAACCAGTCTGTTGTCCAATTTCCAGCGGATCAGCGCTGGTTCTCGTGACGGAGATGGACTTGCGCTCTGCGATCCTGCGTTTCACTCATAGCCGAAAGATACTGAGAGTGACTGACTCCATAACCTGCCAATAAACAAACAGTGCACAGTTCTGGGGGCATTGTTTTAATTGAGTAAACTTACTAAATTTCTAAAGAGTGTGTTAAATATATTAATAATATTGATTTGAATTAAGTAATATTTTTGTTTCTTGAAACAGATCAGTTTAATTCTCCATTCTCAAATATTTTGATAGAAATTTCACAAATATATTAAGTGTAATATAAATAAATATTTGGTTAGTCAAATACCAAATTGTTTTAGTGAAAAAAACTTTAATGTAACTGTACATTTTAGATAAAATTAACTGTTGGATTTTTAGTCAATTATTTTGGTATGTTTAACTCAAACAATCAAGTAAACGATATTCAGAGATTTTATAAAGTTAATAAAGTTAAATATTACTGTAATATTTACTAAGACACAGAATTATTTTTTAGAGTGTAACAACACTGTGACAGCCCAGATCCGGCCCACATCTGGCACATGTGGAATACTGATCTGGTCCACATGCAGTGTGGAATGACGGCCCCTTTGGTGGCCCACCCCTGTTTGCCAGATCTGGGCCACAAGCAGGCCATAGCAATGCTACGTGTCAGCCAAGAGCAAAGAAATAAACCAGAACTAGACCTTATACAAGCCACAAAATCTGTGTATATGAAATATTAAGTCATCTAAGCCTTAATAAGCCTGTTAACAAGCAGAATCACTAAAGGAAGGAAGATCGAAAAAGAGACGAGTAGAAACACATGAACTACAACTGACTTCTGACACAGCCTGAAATCAACTGAAGATAAAAGACAATAAATCTCTGAAGATCTCAGCAGAGGAGGATTAAACAACTCCACAAACAACATTACCAGCTTCACTTATTACTAACCAGATTGACTTTATTTCATATGTCTACAAAATGTATTAAGAATTAACAGGGGTTTAACTCTAATGTGTTTAATTTGAAGTCACCATAACAGTGATTAGTGTTTCCATTAATTGGGCTCTTAACTTGAGATCAGGTGATGATGTTAATAACTTTTTATCATTTTAAAATCATCATGAAATAATCTAGTGATGTAATTTAAATCTAATCAAATCTAGCAATTATGTTGTGCCATTAATATATTTACGTTACATCCCTGTGTTACTGCAGAATCAGATCCAGCAGTATTATAAAAAATCAGTAAGAAGATTTTAACAAACATGAGCACAAAAAGATAATATATGATGACACGCACAGATATCAACAATCAGCACATGAATCTCAACAATGGTGACAATCCAAAGTACCTTACTGCAATGCATGCTGGGTACCAGCATAGTACAACACTCCCAGCATGCATTGCAGCGTGAATAAATTATGCAGCTGAATTGTCCTATTATTTTGTTTAATTCTAAATATTTGCTTTTATTTTTTGCTGTTGATTTAGTAACTTTTATGTGATGTTCAGAGTTGATCTGATTATCTGAATATTTTGTTGATTGTCACCATTGTTGAGATTCATGTTGTTCATGTTCATGCATGAAAGGAAAGGAAATTGAGAGGAGTAGATGATGGCTTGAATGAAGCTGTTTAACCCATGTTCTTCAGATCTTGATTTGGGTTATTTCGCCTGCTCGTTTACATGGTTCCTAGTCTGAGAGAGCGAGAAAAGCGAGAGAGAGCTTTGTTTTTGGGTCTAAGGTTTTTAAAGGAGCCCTGGTATCCCAGTAGTAGTAAAGGGTAATGTCTGGTCCTTCCCCTGAAGAATGAACAGTTAGCTACAAGTATACTACAATACTAATTTGTTCTATAGCGCGGTGCCTCCAATTAACAAACATATATTCTCAGGGGTTTGAGAATAAAACAAACAGGTTGAGCATAAGAAAGTGTAAGATTAATAAGGGAATTAAGATTAATATAACTCAAAGGGGATTGAATTACAGGGAATAAGAACCGAATTATTATGCAAATTATTCAGAATTAATATTTAACACTTTATCAACTATTCGTCCACCGATAAGTTGAGATTAGGGTATTTTATCAATTCTGGAAAGAATATTATCCCGTGGCCTACGGTAATAATATCATAAAGTTATGATAACTGATTAATATGAGCAAGGTAGCAAAATCTACAGTTTAAGGCAGTAACTTGTAAGCACACAGCACAAGACGCTTGTATGTAAAATCAACCAAGACTTTATTGAACTACTCTGAAACATACAAACTAAACTAACACGAAAACACACAAACATTCATTCAAACAGTGACAGAGAGTGATGTTATTAACGGAGGGTGAATGGAGTCCCAAATGTCTAGCGTTAGACACTATTTCTTGACCGCAGCCTGAGAGAATCAAACTACTAGCACTGTAATCTTAGTTCGTTTTCTTAATAAGATTTGCACCAGTTCACTTCAGCCAGAATTAGGAGAATTGTGTACTTGCGTTTAGATGCTCCTGAGCGCGTGCGTTCCCTGTGACGAAGTTGCTGGAGAGGGAATCTCTTCGGCGCTGATTGGCTGGCAGTCGGTCGATGATGCGTTCTGAGGGACAGCACCACTGATCTATATAGAATGACTGGATAGCTCATGACGTCATAAACAGTGAAGCCACCGCGCCGCCATATTGGTATTCCCTAGTGAGCTCACGCGTTCTATTGAATCAATAGGAAATTTTATGATTTAACTGAGAAAACATTGCCTAAGGAGACACAGTTTTAAAATCTAAAGTCTCCCTGTATATTCTCACAACGCAAACATCCTAAGCATTTAAATGGATTTGTTTAAAGTCGGGAATTTTTTCCTGCTTATTAAAAAACGGCAATTTCTTTACAAAAGGAATAAAAAGCTGTACGAGAACACTAGTCAGAATTCACTGAAGAGCTATCATCACAGGTAAGAAAAACAGTTAGATAATATTAATTAAATAGTGAATGCTACAGACCTATATTTTTGTGAATTGGTGAATATTCAGGTGAATATTGTTTCGTGACCACGAATTAATAATACCTCAGCACGTTATCTTGTGGCCACGTTGTAATTCGTTAAATCAAAATGAGGGAGGGAATTAGTTCAACGTGTCCACGATTTATTAAAACGAGGGGACAAATAAGTCATCGTAACAACGAATTATTTAGGTGGACAGGGCGCATAAGAACAAGCAGAGAGAGAGCCCCGGCCGCGCGCGCGCGCGCACTCTCACCGCCTTCAAACAACACGAGCGCTCTATGTTCTCTCTCTCTCGCGCATATCAACATAAGTTGACACAATAGTAAAAGGTCGGAAGACCGAATGTGTTTTATAGATTAGTAGTTTGTTCATATAAAGTGTTTGATTAGCAAGTACATGTTAAGGTAATAAAATTGTATGGGTTAATGTAACGTTAACGGTAAACGGAGTCTGCACAAAGCTCTTTTGAAGTCAAATGGTGTCGCTCTTGGACACTTACCGTAATTGTGATTATTGCTGCCCTGAGGTTTCTTATAGGCTACTGTTGATTGTTTTATCGTTGTTTTTTGAAGAAGCAGCAGCATTACTCTTGCCTCGGAGAAAACAACACGGGCATAGCGACAATTTTGCATATAAATTATTACTTAAAGGGCTTGAATTACAACCTTTGGGTAGTTTTTCTACATCCTTTTGTGAACGTCGTTTTACACTTGTTTACTGCACAGCGGGGCATCTTAAAAGTGCCATCGGAGCTACCGATCTCTGTATAACGGGCGCTGGAGCCCTCTGCTGGTAGGGAATCGTAAGATGGCCGCTCGAACACTTCCGGTGGCTTCACTGCCTAGTGGCAGTTTAGAACGTCATGAGCTATCCAGTCATTATATAGATCAGTGGACAGCACTCGATGGTGAGTGGTTGGTTGGCTTTGCCGGGTGGCGCTTCGTTCGCGGGATTTCCTGGATTGCGGGTTGCTATGCAACGGAGTTTCCTCTGAGTCTGGAGCGACTCTGAGAGGGGTTTCTTTGACGAAGTTCAACGAAGGATCTTACGGAAGAGTTGATGAGTTTTGCGTGAGCTCTTGGTGGTTTGAAGAGTATGTAAGCATACACGCTGGACGATGGAAAGGTCAGCAAGAGCAAAAGTCACTGCAAAAGCGAGGCACAAGGCAGGCAAAAAGCAAGGCAAAAAGCAACTCATAGCTGCTTGTCATTGGGTTATAAGCGTGTCCATCTGACCCGTCCTTCCTAGTGCGACAGCCAATCAGATATTGTCTTGGGCGGGACCTACGCCCCGTTCTCCGGTTCTTGCATGTAATTAGCGTAAAGTCCACATGATCACGTGTGCCCAAACTCCTGAGAGTTTAGTTAAACGCTTTAATAAGTAAACTTAATAGTTTAAATATGGTGCATCCTACACACATCTACTTTATATCAACATTCTAGAAATCATTTACCCATCAAGTAGGTACCAAAATACATATACTTCCCATAGTGGAGGTGGAACTAAATAAGGATTTCGCTGTGATAAGTGTTTAACACACAAAATTAACTTCAGTAATATACAGCATACATACTACAGAGAATACACATGTATGAGGCAACTTCTGGTGATTAGTTCCTATAACTGAGGTAGAAAACCTTACAAATAGGCTGTAACGAAAGTTAAACACACAGAAAGAACTCCACAGGTTACATAAAATATACATGATACTTAAGATATATGTGAGGTAAATACTGGTGATCAATTCAGCTTATTGGAAGCAATTTTGAGATCGTTGTTTGTATTAAACCACAAGTGGGTTAATTTCAGTCTATTGGTTTTGGAGACAAAAGTCTCTGGAATTTACAACTGCAGAAAGGGGGGTGTCCCCTGGTTTAGGGTTTGTGGTGATTCTGGGCCATAAGAATGCTTTAGCATCCTTCGTTTCCTGATAAGGCTGTGGATTTATGCATTGGGGTCACCACAGGGTTCTTGGCCATTTGGTCTTAAGTTTGTGGAACAAAGAGGAATCTTTTCCTGCTGTCCTGGCATCGCTGGTTTGAGATTAGACACACACAACAAGGGAAAGGGGGGTGACATCTCCTTTAGCCATCTCGGCACCATGACTGTGTTTTATGACTTACTAATGATTCACTGGGGAATCGTTCCGAACTGTGGAATGGTGTGTTGGGTTAATATGAAATGGACCGTTCAAGGATAATCCTACAAAGTTATAATAAACCCTGGGGTTTATTGAATAATCCCAAAACAAAACAAACAAACAAAATAAAAATAAAAATAAAACAAAAACAAAGACAAATAAATAAATGACAGGAATATGAAACTACTAAATAATTGGCTTACACAGTGATGGAATCTTAACTGGTTCAGGGAAACCCAAAATACAGTTATCACATTTATATAGTGCAACCCTTTAACTGATCCAAAATCAGTACTACAGAAACTTAAAATAGTCAGACCCAAAAAAAAAAACAAAAAAACAGTTAGCTCAAATACTCTTATTAACAACAATTAATACTTATTTGAACATATAGGACTGGTTTACTCGTTTAAACCCAAAATAACTCAAATTTCCTTCTTAAAACAGATTTTAAACACTCAATACCTCAATAATAAAAATGAGAACCCACACACTTAGTCTCTAAACCAGTACATGTACAATTTCCATGAACCGTTGGTGCACTTTTCCTCCAAACGATGAGATTCAACAGAGCTCAGTCCAAATGTAAGTTACTCACTCATCTGCATGTGCATGAACATGAAGGCTATAATGCGCGATGGCGGTCCAAGGTCCCGAATATCTTCAAACCGAAAAAAAATAAGAAGGTAGCAATCTCAAATCAACGATGCCCAATGAATCAGTCCTCCAGTAGGCCGTGGGTGAATTTCCGCCAGGAGCTCCAACCGAGTCCTCCACTCTCCCTCGAGATTTCGGATCCAGTCTTCTCCTCACCGCTCGAAATTTCGTAACGAATCGTAAACAAAACTGTTCATCAACTCAGTTCAGACAGCAGAGAAGAATTAGTCTCTGTCCAAGAGTCAGCTTGCTCAATTTTACTCATCCAACAACAAATTATCACGCACTTCTCTCCTTCACCGAACTCCCCCCTCTCTCAAAAAGGGAATTTCCCCCACACCCCCGCAGCACAAACTCTCAATGGTTAAGAACAGACGAATACAATTTCAACATGTTTACAGAACTTAAAGGTTCACTCTTGTTACAAAGCTTACATTGGCAAAACCTTTAAACAAACATTTTTTTAGAAGAAAAAAAATACTAAAGGAAAAAAATACTACAAACATAAAACTCACTATTTTGCCAGTGCTTTTTATTTTTATTTTCTTTATAGCCCTGAATTTTCAAAAAGGCTACATGTTCCAGTGATGTTCTATTACTAAACCTTGAAAGGAAAAGATATCACCTATGGGGTCAAAGCCTGTTCCCCAATGGTATCTGCTGAAGCCTTTGCTGGAGGCATATATACCCCTCGGGTCCCAGCAAGTTTTCACCAAGGTGGTAGGACCCAGCGATCCATTGCACCACTTTGCATACCTTGTTTATTTCTGTAGCCTGCCATCCAGATAGTAAATATGCACTTGCTTTTTGCAATTCATCCATTGGGTTATTATGGAATCAAACTAATCAAGAGTTCTAGACTTTGACGGGTTCTTCTTATTTGCTTTCATGTTGCTTTTCACATGATTGCTGTATGAGATTTTTATAGACAACTATGCCTAGGGCCTTGAAGTTCTATCACACCACATGTAGCCACTTATATGTTTTCTCACTTGGCATATGTAACTCTTTAGGTATTTACAACACCACTGTTCACTATATGATTAAAGTGTGAAAATTAATTGTAAGAAAAAGTTTATATTAGTTCAAGTTTGCTCTGTGTGGATGTATTGTTCTGTTCCAGTGATGTTCTATTACTAAACCTTGAAGGGAAAATATATCACCTATGGGGTCAAAGCCTGTTCCCCTATGGTATCTGCTGAAGCCTTTGCAAGATACATATATACCCCTCGGGTCCCAGCAAGTTTTCACCAAGGTGGTAGGACCCAGCAATCCATTTTGCCCCTTTGCATACCTTGTTTATTCGTGTAGCCTGCCCTCCAGATAATAAATATGCACTTGCTTTGCAATTCATCCATTGGGTTATTATGGAATCAAACTAATCAAGAGTTCTAGACTTTGACGGGTTCTTCTTATTTGTTTTCATGTTTCTGTTCTCATGATTGCTGTATGAGATTTTTATAGACAACTATGCCTAGGGACTTGAAGTTCTATCACACCACATGTAGCCACTTATATGTTTTCTTACTTGGCATATGTAACTCTTTAGGTATTTACAACACCACTGGTCACTATATGATTAAAGTGTGAAAATTAATTGTAAGAAAAAGTTTATATTCGTTCAAGTTAATTCTGTGTGGATGTATTGTTCTGTTCCAGTGATGTTCTATGACTAAACCTTGAAGGGAAAAGGTATAAAGTTTTTGGGGCAAACCTGACCTGTTGAAAAGAGATGGTATTCATCCCTCCTGGGATGGTGCTGCTCTTCTCTCTAGTAATATGGCTCATAGTCTTAGAGCTCAAACATGACAATCTGGGGCTCAGGTCAGGAAGCAGACAGACTGGCTAAACCGACTGTCTGCTAGCGGCCTCACGTCACCAAGGTCAGATAAATCCCATCACATAGAGCCTCTTTCACCTAGATATCATCATATAGAGACTGTGTCTGTTCCCCGAACTTGGAAATCCAAAAAAACGTTTAAACACATCTAAGGTTAAAAATTTAATTGATGTTCAACAAATAAAAAACAGCTATAATACAGATGAGCAAATGCTAACGCTTGGGTTGCTGAATATTCGATCGCTTACTTCAAAAGCACTTGTTGTTAATGATATGATTTCAGATAATAACCTAGATGTGCTGTGTTTGACAGAAACCTGGCTAAAACCAAACGATTACATTACTTTAAATGAGTCCACCCCGCAAGATTACTGTTATAAACATGAGCCTCGTCTGAAACGCAAAGGGGGTGGTGTTGCTGTAATTTATAATAATATTTTCAAAACCACTAAGAAATCAAGTTTTAAATATAATTCTTTTGAAGCATTGGTGCTTAATGTAAAAATATATAGTATAAACGATAAATCACGCTTGAGATTTATGCTGGCTACTGTATACAGGCCACCAGGGCACCATACAGACTTTATCAAAGAATTTGCGGACTTTCTATCAGAATTAATATTGACTGCAGATAAAGTACTAATTGTTGGTGATTTTAATATACACATCGATAATGAAAACGATGCATTGGGATTGGCATTTAAAGACATTGTAAACTCAATTGGAGTTAGACAACACGTGTCAGGACCTACTCATCGTCGTAATCATACTCTAGATCTAATATTATCACACGGAATAGATGTTGATGGCGTTGAAATTCTGCAGCAGAGCGATGACATCTCAGATTATAATCTAGTCTCGTGTAAACTACATTTAACCAAGGCTGCAAAGCTGACTCCGTGTTTCAAATATGTTAGAACTATCACTCCTGCAACTAAAGATTGCTTTATTAATAATCTTCCTGATCAGTTTCATCATCTCAGCATCCTAGATAGCTTAGAAGAACTTGATTTTGCAACAGAAACTTTTAACTCTCTCTTTTCCAGCACTTTAGACACAGTTGCTCCGTTGCGCTTAAAGAAGATTAAAGAAAATAGTCCAATGCCGTGGTACAACGAGCACACTCGGGCCCTTAAGAGAGCAGCCAGAAAAATGGAACGCAACTGGAAGAAAACAAAACTAGAGGTATTTCGCATTTCATGGAAAGAGAGCTCGATTACTTACAGAGAGGCTTTAAAAGCTGCTAGATCTGCTTATTTTTCAACCCTATTAGAAGAAAATAAACATAATCCTAGGTATTTATTTGAAACGGTGGCTAAACTAACGAAAAATAAAGCTTCAAGCACTGAAGTTTCCAATCAACACAGCAGTAATGATTTTATGAACTTCTTCACTTATAAAATTGATAATATCAGCGACAAAATTATAACTATGCAACCGTCTACTACAGTATCGCATCAGGCAGTGCATTTTAGTCTCCCTGAGAAATTTTTTATTCATTCGTTGCTATAGGAGAGGAAGAATTTACTAAACTCATTAAATCATCTAAATCGACAACATGTATGTTAGACCCTATACCGACTAAGCTACTGAAAGAGATGCTTCCAGAGGTCATAGATCCTCTTCTTAATATCATTAATTCGTATTTGTCTCTAGGATACGTACCAAAAAACTTTAAGCCGGCTATGATTAAACCGCTTGTTAAAAAAACGCAACTTGATCCTACAGAATTAGTCAATTACAGGCCGATCTCGAATCTACCTTTTCTGTCAAAGATATTAGAAAAGGCAGTATCCTCACAACTGTGTTCCTTTCTTGAAAGAAATTATATCTGCAAGGATTTCCAGTCCGGATTTAGACCGTACCATAGTACCGAGACGGCACTCGTTAGAGTCACAAATGATTTGCTCTTATCATCCGATCATGGTTGTATCTCTCTATTAGTGTTACTCGATCTTAGTGCTGCATTTGACACTATTGACCACAACGTTCTTTTAAATAGACTCGAACATTATGTTGGCATTAGTGGAAACGCACTAGCATGGTTTAAATCATACTTATCTGACCATTATCAGTTTGTAGCAGTAAATGAAGAGATGTCTCATCGATCACAAGTTCAGTATGGCGTACCACAAGGCTCAGTACTAGGACCGCTGCTGTTCACTCTGTACATGCTACCATTAGGAGATATCATTAGGAAACATGGAATTAGCTTCCACTGTTATGCTGACGATACTCAGCTGTATATTTCTTCAAAACCTAACGAAACTTATCAATTCACAAAATTAACGGAATGCATAGCTGATATAGCCTGATTTGGAGATGGCGCCGCTGTGTTTGGCTTGTCACCTGCTCCTCTGTTTTTTCAGATTTGTTTTTGCTACCGTCTCGTCGTTTATTGTTTATGATCGCACTACGCTGCTGGAATTACATATTACAACTAATCGCCTCCTAAATGCCCAGTCCTTTAAACCACCACCGCCACTGTTGACATCAATTCCTCCTTTCCTGAGACGCCCTGTCTGCCTGTTACCAGGCAGTAAGCGCCGCAAAAGACGCGGTCGGAGAGGCGGGTTACATGTCAGGCTGAGGACTCACCTGGATTCTCCGTCGCTGAGGAGTGGAGATCGATCGGGACCTGGCAGTGCTAGAGGATCGCGGGAGTGCTACCGATGGCTTCGGCCGGTTGGCTTCGACACTGGCGTTCCATATCCATGTCACCGCCGTGTAAAAACATCCACCCGGAGCTGTGTCCAAGGAAATCTACGTCCTATTCCACGTGTGACATCGCCGCCTGTCAACTTGACCACGTTTCGCATGGCATTATGTAACACCAGATCGCTCAATAACAAAACATTTGTCCTCAATGATGTCATCTCCTCTCACAATCTGGATTTGTTTTTCCTCACTGAAACCTGGCTTCCCCCAGGTGACGTCAGTGCCTTCTCGGAACTCCTCCCCTCTGGCTATCTTTACCTAAACACCCCGAGGCAAACGGGTAGGGGCGGGGGGATAGCTACCACGTATAGACAGTCCTTGAAGTGCCGCCAGCTGTCCACTAGAGGGTATTCCAGCTTTGAGCTACAAGCATTTGTGCTCACATTGCCCTGTCCTATTTTATGTGCAGTAATTTATAGGCCGCCTAAATTAAATAGAGATTTTTTAAACGAGTTTTCAGAGTTTCTGACAGAGTTTCTGGCAAAGTTTGACAATATTTTAATCTGTGGTGATTTTAACATTCATGTTTGTTGCCCCTCTGATAAACCTGCTAATGATTTTAAGGCACTTTTAGATTCATTGGATTTGACCCAGTCCATATCCTGTCCCACTCATAGGTTAGGTCACACTCTTGATCTTATCATCTCTCGCGGGGTGACAGTGTCAACTTGTGAGGTGCTGGATTTTCCCATCTCTGACCACTCTCTCATACGGTTTGATATCTGTGCTGCTCCGCCTGCACCCACGTCCACTGCCCCCCATCGTCGTCGCATCTTTACCTCATCTACAGTTGATGATTTTGTTGCTGCCTTCTCTGTTTCTGATCTCGCTTCTACTGCTGCATTGGCATCGCCTCTATGTCCTGACCTTTTCCTCTCCTCCTTCCACACCATCTGCTCCCAGATTATGGACTCTGTTGCGCCTTACAAGGTAAAGATGACCAAAGGTCCATTGGACCCCTGGCTAAATGATACAACTTGGGCCCTCAGGCGTAAGTGTAGACAGGCTGAGCGAAAATGGAAGAAGGATGGACTGCAGGTGTCACTGGAGATGTTTAGAGACAGTCTTGCCACTTATCAGAGAGCTGTGAAGGAAGCTAAAGGACAGTATCTTTCCAATCTCATCCATAGAAACAGCCACCGCCCTGGAATTCTGTTTAGCACTGTTAATTCTGTCATAAATCCGGTGTCTGTTGTTGTTTTGAATGATGTATCTGAAAATACATGCAATGCATTCAGACAATACTTTTTGGACAAGGTTTTGTCTGTTAGACATACCATTACACAAGCCCCTGGTGTTGCCATGTCCTCCAGAGCAGCGCAATGTGTGCTGGAGAACTTTGAGGAAGTTACTCTTGCGGACCTCAAAAAAGCTGTCCATGAGTTGAAGCCTACCACTTGCCCTCTTGATGCTGTTCCTGCCAGGATTTTGAAGGAGGCTATTGACACCATAGGTCCCTTCCTTGTCTCCTTCATAAACAGCTGTCTTAGTTTGGGAACTGTTCCCACTGCTCTCAAACACGCCATTGTCAGACCGCTGCTTAAGAAACCCAACCTTGATCCATCCATACTGTCCAACTTCCGCCCTATATCTCACCTGTCATTTTTGTCTAAGTTGATGGAGAAGCTTGTTTTCTCCCAGCTTCAGTCTCACCTCCAACTGCACGTCATTGCAGATAAATTTCAGTCTGGTTTCAGGTCTAGACACAGCACTGAATCAGCGTTACTGAGGGTCAATAATGACATTCTAGGAGCCCTGGACAGTAAAAGCTCTGTGGTTTTGGTGTTACTGGACCTGACCGCTGCATTTAACACCGTGGATCATACAGAACTTTCTCAGTAATGCTTAATGACTTTTCCTCCTCAGCTGCCCCCCTGTCATCCGGTGTGCCACAAGGATCCATTCTCGGTCCTATTCTGTTTTCACTTTATATGCTGCCACTTGGTCAACTCATCTCCAATCACAACGTTCAATTTCATTTCTATGCAGACGATCTCCAGATCTACCTTCCTGTGATTCTGAGCAATCGTTCTGCGCTGGACCCTCTTCATAACTGCCTTCAGGACATCAAACAGTGGCTTTCGCAGAATTTCCTTCATCTGAATGAAGGAAAGACTGAGTACATCCTATTCAGCCCGGACTCACCCAATAGTTCTCTCAGTTTTGGTCCTCTAACACCGCAGTTTGCACCCACTGTGCGTAACCTGGGTGTTATTTTTGACAAATGCTTGCAGTATGACAAACAGATAAGTGCAGTTCTGAGGGCGAGCTTTTACCAGCTAAGGCTCCTCAGTAAGGTAAAACCATTCTTGTCAAGAGCTGACCTTGAAAAAGCCATTCATGCCTTCATCAGCTCAAGGATAGACTACTGTAATGCCCTCTACACTGGACTTAATCAATCATCCCTCAATCGGCTTCAACTGGTACAAAACGCGGCAGCACGCCTTCTTTGCAACACCTCCAAACGCTCACACATCACCCCAGTCCTCCGCTCGCTCCACTGGCTCCCGGTGCGGTTTAGGGTGGAGTATAAGAGCCTGCTGTTTGTGTTCAAGGCCATTAATGGTCTGGCACCGGCCTACCTTGCTGAATTAGTAACGGTCTACCAACCTGCCAGAACTCTGCGCTCCTCTGAACACACCTCTCTGGTCACTCCCAAGTTTAAATATAAAAAGTTTGGAGGCCGGTCATTTGCCGTCCAGGGCCCAAAGCTGTGGAACGCTCTTCCGCAATACCTACGAAGCATTACCGTGTTGAGTGTTTTCAAATCCCAGTTGAAAACACACCTATTCAGACAAGCTTCCAACACGTAGCTTCCTATTTGACTGTTATTTTATGCACATTTATGTTTTTATTTATTGTTGTCTATTGTTGGTTTTACTGGAAAGCGCCTTGTGCACCTTCTGGCTGTTGTTAGGCGCTCTACAAATAAAATTTGATTTGATTTGATATAAAAAAATGGATGACTCGTAATTTCCTACTTCTAAATTCTGAAAAAACAGAGATTCTAATTATTGGACAAAAAACGTCCTCACGTAATAACCTAGAATACTGTCTAACACTTGATGGCTGCTCTGTTATGTCTTCGTCGTCGGTTAGGAACCTGGGTGTGCTCTTTGATACCAATCTTTCATTTGAAAGTCACGTGTCTAGTATCTGTAAAACTGCATTTTTCCATCTTAAAAATATATCTAAATTACGTCATATGCTCTCATTGACAAATGTGGAACAATTAGTTCATGCGTTCATGACCTCAAGGCTAGATTATTGTAATGCTCTACTGGGTGGTTGCCCTGCACGCTTAATAAACAAACTACAGCTGGTCCAAAACGCAGCAGCTCGGGTTCTTACCAGAACCAGGAAGTATGACCATATTAGCCCGGTTCTGTCAACACTGCATTGGCTGCCTATTACACATTGCATAAATTTTAAAATATTGCTGATTACTTACAAAGCACTAAATGGTTTAGCTCCGCAGTACTTCAGCGAGCTCTTAACGCATTATAGTCCTTCACGTCTATTGCGATCTCAAAATTCCGGCCAGTTAATAATACCTAGAATATCAAAATCGACTGCTGGCAGTAGATCCTTCTCCTATTTAGCACCAAAACTTTGGAACAGTCTTCCTAACATTGTCCGGGAAGCAGACACACTCTGTCAGTTCAAAGCCAGATTAAAGACACATCTCGTTGACCTAGCATTCACATAATACATTATATACTTCTATAATTCAATGTTAGGCTGCATAGATTAGGTCAGCCGGAACCGGGAACACTTCCCATAAATCCTGATGTACTCGTTACATCATGAGAAGAATGGCATCTATGCTAATTTTAGTGTCTGTGTTTATCCCGGGGGTTTCCCTCAGCCTGCCGGATCCAGGCCGTATCCAGATCTGACGAAGGACCTTCGCCTAGACCCGATGACAACGCAGTGCTGAAGTGCCAACTAGTCTCTCCCTATGGAGGATCCCTTTACCACTCTACAGATAAGGCGTTGTCGGGAAAATTCGTTTCGCGTTCCTACCCCGAAGTGACAAAATAAAATAAAATTCTTTATCAAAATTTATAAGGAAAGACAAGTACTTTGTTTAGGCTTGGCTTGTAGTGAATTCCAAACCTGCGTACATATATTCAAACGCACATAACTATAGAACCAATTCTAAATGCGCATGTGAACGCCATCAGCGTTTCTCACAGGTTCGCGTTTAAAGTCTGTGTAGAGAGAATGGTGTCGTCTTAGCGGCCCCTAATTTAATTACAAATGATCGTTGCGACGGAAGCAAATCAATCAAAACTAACTTTAGCTGGAAAATAACTTTATTAAAGAACTGCTATAAAGCCAAAACAATCTCTGTTACCTTAAATTATACGCTTATCTCTGTAAAGCTGTTTTGAAACAATCTACATTGTTAAAAGCGCTATATAAATGAAGATGACTTGACTTGACATGTAGCCACTTATATGTTTTCTTACTTGGCATATGTAACTCTTTAGGTATTTACAACGATTAAAGTGTGAAAATGAATTGTAAGAAAACGTTTATATTAGTTCAAGTTTGCTCTGTGTGGATGTATTGTTCTGTTCCAGTGATGTTCTATGACTAAACCTTGAAGGCAAAATATATCACCTATGGGGTCAAAGCCTGTTCCCCAATGGTATATGCTGAAGCATTTGCTGGAGGATATATACGCCTCGGGTCCCAGCAAGTTTTCACCAAGGTGGTAGGACCCAGCGATCCATTGCACCACTTTGCATACCTTGTTTATTCGTGTAGCCTGCCATCCAGATAGTAAATATGCACTTGCTTTTTGCAATTCATCCATTGGGTTATTATGGAATCAAACTAATCAAGAGTTCTAGACTTTGACGGGTTTTTCTTATTTGCTTTCATGTTGCTTTTCACATGATTGCTGTATGAGATTTTTATAGACAACTATGCCTAGGGTCTTGAAGTTCTATCACACAACATGTAGCCACTTATATGTTTTCTTACTTGGATATGTAACTCTGTAGATATTGACAACACCACTGGTCACTATATGATTAAAGTGTGAAAACGAATCGTAAGAAGAAGTTTATATTAGTTCAAGTTTGCTCTGTGTGGATGTATTGTTCTGTTCCTGTGATGTTCAATTACTAAACCTTTAAGGGAAAAGATATCACCTATGGGGTCAAAGCCTGTTCCCCTATGGTATCTGCTGAAGCCTCTGCAAGAGACATATATACCCCTCGGGTCCCAGCAAGTTTTCACCAAGGTGGTAGGACCCAGCGATCCATTTCGCCCCTTTGCATACCTTGTTTATTCGTGTAGCCTGCCCTCCAGATAATAAATATGCACTTGCTTTGCAATTCATCCATTGGGTTATTATGGAATCAAACTAATCAAGAGTTCTAGACTTTGACAGGTTCTTCTTATTTGTTTCATGTTGCTGTTGTCATGATTGCTGTATGAGATTTATATAGACAACTATGCCTAGGGCCTTGAAGTTCTATCACACCACATGTGGTCACTTACATGTATGCTTACTTGGCATATGTAATTCTTTAGGTATTTACAACACCAATGTTCACTATATGATAAAAGTGAGAAAATTAATCGTAAGAAGAAGTTTATATTAGTTCAAGTTTGCTCTCTGTGTATGTATTGTTCTGTTCCAGTGATGATCTTTGACTACATCTGAAGGGAAAAGATATCACCTATGGGGCCAAAGCCTGTTCCCCAATGGTATCTGCTGAAGCTTTTGCAAGAGGCATATATACCCCTCGGGTCCCAGCAAGTTTTCACCAAGGTGGTAGGACCCAGCGATCCATTTTGCCCCTTTGCATACCTTGTTTATTCGTGTAGCCAGCCCTCCAGATAATCAATACGCACTTGCTTAGCATTTTTTCCATTGGGTTATTATGGAATCAAACTAATCAAGAGTTCTAGACTTTGACAGGTTCTTCTTATTTGCTTTCATGTTACTATAGACAAATATGCCTAGGGTCTTGAAGTTCTATCACACCACATGTAGTCACTTACATGTATGCTTACTTAGCAATGTAACTCTTTAGGTATTTACAACACCACTGGTCACTGTATGATAAAAGTGTGAAAATTAATCGTAAGAAGAAGTTTATATTAGTTCAAGTTTGCTCTGTGTGGATGTATTGTTCTGTTCCAGTGATGTTCTTTGACTAAAAGCTGCAGTCGGCAAGTCTGGCAGATTGGATCGACTTAGCCAAATTTTGAATGTTTACAACTCTCATGCCCCTCCCCCACTACCAGCGAGCACCCTCCCATAGAGTTCGTGTTCGTCAGTGGGTGTGTACCTGATTTTCTGTGAACGCGCGCGTCTCTTCAGCATCGATCAACACCATGGACTCGGAGGTAGGCTGCTCTGGCTAATATACCCATAGATAGCAATAACCGAGGAATTGGAAGCTTGTTAGTAGATTTTCTCTCCGCCATCACGCTTCGTACAATCTTCAGGCGAACTTCAGGCGTGTCGTGTGCATGTGATATTGTTACGTGCGCGAGCCGCGAGGGAGAGGGGATCTGTGGCGTGTGCACGACCTGTGATTGACAGTCAGATCTCACACCCCCCTGCGCTGATTGGACCCGATGATCCGGGAGCGGTGGATTTTTGCAAAACAAATAACACGCTCCAGGTGGAGTTAGAAGCTCGTTTTTTTTTCTAAAACCACCTTATTTATGTTGTTCTGTCGGATTATAGTGTCGATTTCACTGAATATGATCAAAAAAATGTTGCCGACGGCAGCTTAAATCTGAAGGGAAAAGATACCACCTATGGGGTCAAAGCCTGTTCCCCAATGGTATCTGCTGAAGCTTTTGCAAGAGGCATATATACCCCTCGGGTCCCAGCAAGTTTTCACCAAGGTGTTAGGAACCAGCGATTCATTTCGCCCCTTTGCATACCTTGTTTATTCGTGTAGCCTGCCTTCCAGATAATCAATATGCACTTGCTTAGCATTTTTTCCATTGGGTTATTATGGAATCAAACTAATCAAGAGTTCTAGACTTTGACAAGTTCTTCTTATTTGCTTCCATGCTACTATAGACAACTATGCCTAGGGTCTTGAAGTTCTATCACACCACATGTAGTCACTTACATGTATGCTTACTTGGCATATGTAACTCTTTAGGTATTTACAACACCACTGGTCACTGCATGATAAAATTGTGAAAATGAATCGTAAGAAGTTTATATTAGTTAAAGTTTGCTCTGTGTGGATGTATTGTTCTGTTCCAGTGATGCTCTGTGACTAAATCTGAAGGGAAAAGATATCACCTATGGGGTCAAAGCCTGTTCCCCAATGGTATCTGCTTAAGCTTTTGCAAGAGGCTTATATACCCCTCGGGTCCCAGCAAGTTTTCACCAAGGTGGTAGGACCCAGCGATACATTTCGCCACTTTGCTTATCTTGTTTATTCGTGTAGCCAGCCCTCCAGATAATCAATATGCACTTGCTTAGCATTTTTTCCATTGGGTTATTATGGAATCAAACTAATCAAGAGTTCTAGACTTTGACAGGTTCTTCTTATTTGCTTTCATGTTACTATAGACAACTATGCCGAGGGTTTTGAAGTTCTATCACACCACATGTAGTCACTTACATGTATGCTTACTTGCCATATGTAATTCTTTAGGTATTTACAACACCATTGTTCACTATATGAGAAAAGTGAGAAAATTAATCGTAAGAAGAAGTTTATATTAGTTCAAGTTTGCTCTCTGTGTATGTATTGTTCTGTTCCAGTGATGTTCTTTGACTACATCTGAAGGGAAAAATATATCACCTATGGGGTCAAAGCCTGTTCCCCAATGGTATCTGCAGAAGCTTTTGCAAGAGGCATATATAACCCTTGGGTCCCAGCAAGTTTTCACCAAGGTGGTAGTACCCAGCGATCCAATTCGCCCCTTTGCATACCTTGTTTATTCGTGTAGCCAGCCCTCCAGATAATTAATATGCATTTGCTTAGCATTTTTTCCATTGGGTTATTATGGAATCAAACTAATCAAGAGTTCTAGACTTTGACAGGTTCTTCTTATTTGCTTTCATGTTACTATAGACAACTATGCCTAGGGTTTTGAAGTTCTATCACACCACATGTAGTCACTTACATGTATGCTTACTTGGCATATGTAATTCTTTAGGTATTTACAACACCAATGTTCACTATATGATAAAAGTGTGAAAATTAATCGTAATAAGGAGTTTATATTAGTTCAAGTTTGCCCTGTGTGGATGTATTGTTCTGTTCCAGTGATGTTCTTTGACTAAATCTGAAGGGAAAAGATATCACCTATGGGGTCAAAGCCTGTTCCCCAATGGTATCTGTTGAAGCTTTTGCAAGAGGCATATATAACCCTTGTGTCCCAGCAAGTTTTCACCAAGGTGGTAGGACCCAGCGATTCATTTCGCCCCTTTGCATACCTTGTTTATTCGTGTAGCCTGCCTTCCAGATAATCAATATGCACTTGCTTAGCATTTTTTCTATTCGGTTATTATGGAATCAAACTAATCAAGAGTTCTAGACTTTGACAGGTTCTTCTTATTTGCTTTCATGTTACTATAGACCAGCCTTTCTCAAACTTTTTTCAGTCAGGGTACCTTTCAAAAGTGCATAAAATCTCAAGGCACCCCAGTGTAAAATATAATTTAAAAACACTGCATAACCCAAATGTAAATGCAAATGTCCTGTTTAGACAGGACAGTAATGAACAGAGCATAATACAATAATAATAACAACTTTATAGCAACTTTATAGCACCTTTACCTCTTAACCGTTGCCAGTGCGCGGGCGCACTGAAGCGTTTTTTTTTATATATAGTTCAAAGTTACTATCAGATTTAATGTTATACCTTGACAAACTATACATCATTAAAAAAATATAAGACTCAAGTTTCAGTATTTGACCACTATTGTATTCTGAGAAACTTATAGCGACAGTTATTTCTTAATTTGTGTCAGGAGTTATGAAATGAAAAAATGAGTCGATACCTTTAATATGAATTTTGCGCGTCAGCCGTTTTCATTCATAAAAAACTCCCATGCTGTTGTCATGACAGCGATACACAAAACAACGTCCTTCAGGGCTTTAGCTCAAAAATGTGCAGATTTGGAGAAATATTGATATATTCTCATAGGTTTACATCAGATTCTATTGATAGGAATAATATTTATTGAATTTATATCTAAATGCGTCGATGTAATCCTTATGAGCGCTTTGTACTCTATATACTGTGTTTTCAATTCATACCAATAGCCTGAGGGCGCTATTATGCACAATAATAGTCCATATATGGAACATGAAGAAGAGCCATGATCATGTGACATTCCAGGACGTCACAGATACACACAAATCTACAGAGATCGCGCTGTTACATGCACATTAAGATGTTTTGAAGATAATAAACATGATTGCAATGATATTTGAGTTACCTGTGTTTTTCAAGCCATGCCAGGTATTTTCATAATAATAGATTATATTTATAATGT
The DNA here is from genome assembly GCF_964197995.2 of Scardinius erythrophthalmus. NCBI lineage: Eukaryota > Metazoa > Chordata > Actinopteri > Cypriniformes > Leuciscidae > Scardinius > Scardinius erythrophthalmus. The sequence goes on along the minus strand of NC_138241.1, from coordinate 7,624,859 downwards.
AATGCTAATCTATATAGACTAATCATTGTGCAGAATACTATCAAATAGTATATTTTCTGTCTGATTTTTTTATCTGATGCCAAATTAGATCACAGAAGATTATTGAAAACATTTTATTTGCGTTATAAAGTACGTTTGGAGCACAAACATGGTTTTAATCTCTAAATTGTCATGTATTGATGGTGTGCTAAGCTAACATGCTATAGCTCTAGGTGCTTCTATCTTGAAAAACATTTAACTAAATACAGAGTTTTAGACTTATCTTCATATTTTAAATATAATATGGTCACACATATGGCTTTAGCTGTAGTGCATTTCTAGATTGTGTAGCGTTTACGACTCTGGGTAAATTTGAATTAGCTCAAGAATATGGGGAATTCTGGGAATATTAATATTTATGACTCATGGTCATAATTCATAAGTCGCATGTACATTTATTTTATCAATTATCGAGATTACCTTGTTCTATAACTGGTCTGACCAACATTTAATTCGTCCAGCGAAACAAATGTAAAATCATTACAGTTAAGAAGAGGTATTCATCCTGGTATATATATCCTGGCCACGGACATCAAACTTTCTCGAAGTTATTAATTAAAACTACTGAATGTAGTCTAATATCGAGCTTGTAGCTTAGATCTTTTAGATTCATTGACTTATAAGGTAGGCTTTATACAGAGACAGTGAAAAGTATTCCATGGATTTTAATAAATGTAAAACTAGAGATTATATGAGCTACAAATATAACGTACGTAAAAATGCAAACAATAAACAAACAAACATATAACCAAACAATAACATAAGTGATCAGAATGAAACGAAATGAAAGAAAGAAAGAGAAGAGAAGAGGAGAGGAAGATGGGTAACTTAATTCACAGTCCTAAGAGATAGACACCAGGAAAACAGCTTTTATCAACTCAATATACTTGCAGAATTCTGTGCTCTTTCAGTGCGATGCTGTAAAAGAGGGGCGCGTGTCCGGCTGGTTTGCGTCTGGCTTCGTCTTCTGGGTCGTTTCGCAAGACGATGTAAAGGCTCACTTGAATTTACGTTACCGGAAAATAAGATTCATCTCCCGGGATGGGAGAGGTTTAAAGTCTTTGTTGCAAGGGACGCAGCTACGACTCGGACATGTGCTCGCTCGATAGAGAAGACTAAGGCCTTCTTCAGATGATCCTTGGAGAAGCGCTGCGCCGGGGAGAGGAGGAAGGGTGAGAGGTCAGGGATGAGAGCGACCGGAGAAGAGAAGAGGGTCGATGAGAGAAGAGAGAGAAGAGTGGGGGTCTCGTCCTTTTAACAGACATCTGTTTTACGCCCTGTTTTGTGACAGAGCGAATCAAAACTACTGATATGTAGCGGGAAGATGTCTTCTTTGTGTGAAGAAAAACACGCCCCCTTGTATCATATGTCTTCTGAGCGAAATAATTAATATTTCCTCTTAAGATTATACATACAGAATAATACATCTTACGATAATATTATGTGCGGGACTGGTTGAATTAAAACAGGACGGTCAGACAGATACCAAGAATTACAGGTAGATATTGGACACACATAACATTACGTTCATATGCATCATTACACACAAATAAAGCTTGATTAAACACACAATAAAATTGTCAGTGTTTCCGTTATGGCAAACGACGACACTTTGAGAAACATAGGAATACATATCCACCTTCAGTGGCTTGTTATGTGGGGGGAATATCTGTTTCAAAGTCCAGAGTGTGTGTTCTGGAATGTCTTACGAACGTAAAGTTTTATGGTCTGAGGTAGGGTTACCACAAGACACTATTGAGGACCTTCTTTCAGTGAACATTTAGAATTAAAGATTTTTCTCTTAGCAACCCACACCTCTATTATAAAGCAAAGCTAATCACACACATTCATATCGGAAGGTATACACTCAAGAGCCATATTTCTACATGAAATTGTACTCAAAGGAGGTTTTGTGTGTGTGTGTGTGTGTGTGTGTGTGTGTGTGTGTGTGTGGGTCATGAGGTTGTAAAGTCACAGGGAGTCCATGCTGAAATGGGGGGTTTTACAAGGGATTGTCCAGAACAGGGTTCCTTTTGTGACTAAAATGTTCCTCTGGGAACAACAGATTGCAATTTTGACATGTCCAAGCAGACTTAGCGACGCCGTGGACAGACCTGTTGTCTGAAAAGACAACGGAGGATGTGTTTGGAGACAAGGAATTACTAATTGGAACAGCATGTGACCGCATGTCAGGCATTGTCGCTACAATTGCTACAGTGCCAACTTCAATTTTATTTTCATGAAGATGTTTCATAAAAATAAATTTCTAATAACTTTACAAAACTTTGAAGCTATTAATAACAATTTTTGTCATTATGACAATAATTAATTCTACGTTTACAATAAACTGCCAGGTGTCAGCTTTCAAATGAGATCATACTTGTGCTTTTAGTACAAAGGGTTCATGAACTGTATCTGTTTCAGTTTGGGTATGTCATTTCTGGGGATTTTTCAAAAGTAGGGTTGCAGCTTAACAGGTTAAAAACACAGGTTTGCAAAGTAATTCACAAAATAATTAATCAGTGACACAAATGCAATAAAACCGTAAGAGGTGGACCGCCCAATACAAGAACCCACCAACAAATCCAGACCAGGAGATGCAGGATGCAGTTAAAATAAAATAAAAAGGGGCAGACATGACAAAAATAAATAAAATCAGATACAATACAATAAGAAAAAGATGCATGTTAAAAAATGCACCAGAGATAAGCAGGAATGTTTTTCCATATAGTCCTTGTTCTCTTACGAGAGGTTCTCTCGTATTGCGTAAGTTGCTTACGCATCGGGAAAGTCTTCTTTCTTCGAGATCTGAAGCCAAAAATTATCCTTAATTTTGTATTCATTGTCAACGCAGTGCGGCAGCCGGCAGACCTAGGCAGGCTGTATAAGCGTGCTCATTGGCTGCTCGGCGGCAACTGCTTAAGCCTATCAGTGAGCACTCTGAAACGTGGCCTCCAATGAGGGCGCTTTGCGCCCTCCACACCCTTCTAACCGTCAGAATGGGTGTGGCCAGCGTGTATATAGCCAGTGCTCACAGGCTAAATATCTGATTTTCTTGTCTTCAGCGAAGCTCTTCGCATCGCTGGATCTTGAGAGCCGCCGCCGTTGAAACCAGCGACCAGCAAGCCTAGGACAGCGCCTGAAGAAGCCGGCCGCCTTCGCCGCCTTCAGCCAATCGTGCCTGCTACGCTATCCGGCGACATATCCTTTTATTACTGCTGTGTGTGCTCGCCCTGCGACACACACTATCTCTCTCTGTTCTAAAAGAGCACGAGGCGTTTTTGTCAAAACGCCTCGTTTTTCCTGCAGCTCGTGCCACGCCCCGCTCAGCAACGGAGACCGCCACCTCTTCTGCGCTCTCTGCCTGGGCCGCGAGCACGCCGCCACCGCACTCTCTACGGGCGGCTGCCCCGAGTGCTAAGAACTTTCAATGTCGACCCTGCGGGCTCGACTTGAAGTTTTCGACCAAGCTGTCTAACCAAAAGCTAATGTGTTCTCCCCTGTGGCTCAGTGGCAGAATCTTAGGCTTTTGCGCTAGAGACCCGGGTTCGATCCCGGCTCTCGCGGCAGATAAAAATTTATGCTGTTCGCTTCTCCAAGCTCGCGGCCAGTTTTTGTTACATACAGAAAGCCAACCCGCACTTCCCCTTGTCAGGCCGCGCAGATTGCGCCGTTCACAAGGGATGACAGAGCGGACGGTCACGAGCAACGTTCAGCGCGCGCGCCTCACTCCCCGGCGAAAAGAGGAGAGAGAGTGTTTTCGTCCCGCTGTGGCCGGACAAACGCCAATTCTCAAACATTTCTCAGTCCCCTCTTAAGTTCAGGCGGCTGGAAATATTACTATTGCAGTAAACGAGCCTGTTTTTAATACACGCACGACTGCAAACAAACATGAGGTCGTACTATTATATGCTCGCGCTAACTGAAAGCTAATACAGTTCTTCCAACTCAATCCTCCCTTTTCAAGATTCTCAGTTGTCACACGATAAATTTCTTCTCCTGTTGTTTTGTTTGGCAGCGGTTTGCAAAATAAAAAATTCTCTCTAATACGGTCCCCATCCACAAACCGAACATTTGCCAAGAGCTGAGCGTGCCCACTCACGTCCGTTGACTCATCAAGTTGTAAAGAAAAATGTCCACTTGTCTTGATTTTCCCCAAAACGACATCTTCAATGTCCACAGACATGTCATTGATTCGCCTCCCTATTGTACAATCCGACAGCGGGACCTTTGAAATTTCTTTTGCAGATTGAGGCCCTAGCATTTTGTTCACTATTGCTGTACATGCTGGCATAATTACAGTTTCTGCAATAGTGTGAGGCGTCTTTGTTTTAGCTACTATTTCATCTACAAGGTAGCTAGCTTCCAGTGCCTTCTCCGAGACTTTAGCGGATTTAATCATCATTTGTTCTTGACGGCTTTGTTGACTTTTCATTCCAACAAAATATTCAGGATCCTTGTCAGCAAGTGATGGATGATTGGTGGTCAGGTGTCTTTTAAGTTTGCTCGGAACCATCCCTTGGTTTGACAGTTTCATACCACATATTAGACACAAAGGGAGAGGGCATGTTGCATCCCCAGTACTGATAAAGCCAAATTTTAGGTAATTGTCGTCTTTTTTTAGCCTTGTCTACCTTTGCGACCTTTGGTGCCGACTCAGAGCTGGTGGAGGAAGTTGTAGGCTGAGGCTCCATTTCACAGTAAAAACTGTGAAATTGACACAGCAATATCTGATATTCCGATTGTCAAATATATACAAGTGGAAGTGTTTTGTTTTTTGAACACCATTATAACGATCGCGTTAGTTGAGCTGTATGCGCGATGGGAGCCGCCATGTTAGTTTGTGCCGCAGACGCAGTTCAGAGAATCGGATCTGTTGGATTTACAACAAGTGAATTCATCCACTTCTCCCGAAATACATAAAAGTAAGTGGCAGGTGAACTGGGAGAAGAATAGAGTAAACTTTAAAGTTACTTACACAATGTGTATCTGATATGAATAAAACTAATTATAATGGAAAGGATTATTATTGCCTCTTCCTTTGACATCAGTGTGTATTTTACAAACTCTAAATGTATTGTTTTTTTAGTACTTATGTCTGAAACCTAAAACAAACATTATGTGGATGAAAACACTGAAAAGTTTTGATATATGACAGCTGAGCGCACCTGTCTCTGGCTCAGCTCCAGCCAACGGGCAAAAGCACATTTGAATTTAGCAGTTGATCACGTCATGCAATGAACGTTCTAATCACACCGGTGTGATCGTACGCTCCAGGGACCAGCCTAGACTGATCACTCCGGTGTGATTGTACGTGCGAAAGGGTTAAAAAGAAGAAGAATGTATTTATGTAAATTCAAATATATTTATATATGAAATATCAGATTATTTTTTTTTTTAGCCTACGTAATTTTTTGGCGGCACACCTGACACAGTCAGGGGGCACCCCAGTGTGCTGCGGCACCCACTTTGAGAAAGGCTGGTCTATAGTAACATGAAAGCAAATAAGAAGAACCTGTCAAAGTCTAGAACTCTTGATTAGTTTGATTCCATAATAACCCAATGGAAAAAATGCTAAGCAAGTGCATATTGATTCTGGAAGGCAGGCTACACGAATAAACAAGGTATGCGAAGGGGCGAAATGGATCGCTGGGTCCTACCACCTTGGTGAAAACTTGCTGGGATCCGAGGGGTATATATGCCTGTTGCAAAAGCTTGGGCAGATACCATTGGGGAACAGGCTTTGACCCCATAGGTGATATCTTTTCCCTTCAGATGTAGTCAAAGAACATCACTGGAACAGAACAATACATACACAGAGAGCAAACTTGAACTAATATAAACTTCTTCTTACGATTAATTTTCTCACTTTTCTCATATAGTGAACACTGGTGTTGTAAATACCTAAAGAATTACATATGCCAAGTAAGCATACATGTAAGTGACTACATGTGGTGTGATAGAACTTCTATATTTTATTATAAAATAAAATATTATTTTATAATAAAATATTATATATTATAAATATTTTACTATAAAAACCTTGCGAGAACCCAGGCTCAGTCGGGGGCCAGTCCTCCTCTGGCCAATGAGCAAACAGTGTATGATTATGGCAGCATTACAGGTCAGAAGTCAGACTGGATCAGAACATTCAGAATATTATCCAGTTCCATCTGGTTGGAAGTCGGAGTCAGCTCGCTGGTATGGAGACGAGTTTGTTGAGGATCAGTGCCGATGGATGTCGTGTCGATGAGGCCTTCACAGGGCTGATGAGGCTGGCACTTCAGGGATGCGTCGTGGATGGGTCCAGGCACAGGTTCACCATCTGATCTTAACTGATTTGAATAATAGAAATTCTATATGAATGCCAGGTAAAAGAGATGCGTTTTTAGTCTAGATTTAAACTGACAGAGTGTGTCTGCTTCCCGGACAATGTTAGGAAGACTGTTCCAAAGTTTAGGTGCTAAATAGGAGAATGATCTACTGCCAGCAGTCGATTTTGATATTCTAGGTATTATCAACTGGCCAGAATTTTGATATTGCAGTAGACGTGAAGGACTATAATGCGTTAAGAGCTCGCTCAAGTACTGCCCATACAGAAAAAAAATATATTGAAATATATTTTAAAGTGTCAAAAATATATGTGGCATATATTCCAAATACATTGAAATATATTTGCATTGTTGTTCACTTATATGTTCACTTAGATGTTAAGTGTGAAATATATTTACATTTATAACATGTAATGTAAAATATATGACAAAATATATGGTCATAAAATGTTTAGCTTGCTAAAGAAGGGTCGAAAATGTATTTTGATCATAGTAATTCCTCTACCTTTTCCCCTATACACAACTGTAGGCTACCATATTTCACTACTGTGATAACCCGAGTAATTAAAGATGCACGCAGACATTGCTGTTTATCGTCTTTACTAAACTCAGCAGAAAGTACAGAAAGCGGCTTGCAAAACGGCAACAACACATTCAAAACATCCGGTGTGCAACAGCTTAACCAGGACCGGGGGGGAGCAAAATAACAAACAAAGGTTCCGGGTTCCACCCCGGCCTACACAGCAAATAGTCCCTCTGCAACACTTCTCCCTCTTAAAGTGCAAACATAAAACATTAATACACGCACTGTAAGATAAGTGCCTCTCTACCAGGAGAAACATTGGTAACAATATGAACATCAAATTTTTGTTAAACAAACAACACTCTTTTATATGGTATACTTAATGTTTGTATATCTGTAGCTCAACATGTCAGTCTGTTTGGAGGCCTGTGTTGTCTCTTAGATCTCCTAAGCTCAGGAATGGTGTCCTCCGAACTGGAGGCAGGCTCTGGTCCCCCCGGTAGGCTCTGAGCAGGGTCAGCCGTAGCTGCCTGCTCCGACAATTCATCAGGTGCCTCCTCTGAGGGCTCAGACAGACCCTCATGTGACATTTCCACGTGCCGTGGAGCTACTGGCACGGCCTCTGCAGAGCCGCCCACACTGTCTTTGCATGAAACCCCGTGAGAACTCTTCCCTCCCCCATCATGGCGGACCCGCAAGTGATCTTGGTGCCTGCGCACCTGCCTACCATCACATAATTCAACAACAAAAGATACTGGCCCTGTCTGGCGGTGGATAACCCCTGGCAACCAGGGTGAACCTATGGCAAAGTTCTTGACATACACACTGTCCCCTGGGTAAAAATGTCTCTCTTTGGCATGTTGGTCCCTCCTTGCTTTTTGCTCCTCCTGATACCTGGCAACCCTCGCTCTGATGTCTGGCTGGAGGAGGTCCAGATGAGACTTTGGTCTCCTCCCCAGCAACATCTCAGCTGGAGACACTCCAGTAGTTGTGTGTGGAGTAATCCTGTATTGAAACAGGAAGCGTGTGAGCTTGGTTTCCAGAGATTGTCCTGACATCTTCCGCAGCCCCTCTTTGAAAGTCTCCACAGCCCGCTCTGCCAAGCCGTTGGACGCGGGATGATAGGGGGCAGTGCAGACATGGCGAATCCCGTTTCTATCCATAAACTCCTTGAAAACCTCACTGGTGAATGTGGGCCCGTTGTCTGTCACAATTGTGTCTGGCAGCCCATGTGTTGCGAAAATGCTTCTCAGTGTGTCTGTAGTACTAGGTGCAGTAATATTTGACATGATCTGTGCCTCGAGCCACTTGGAGTGCGCGTCCACTAGCACTAAAAACATCCGACCCATAAATGGGCCAGCAAAATCCAGGTGAAGTCTGGACCACGGACAGCCGGGCCACTGCCATGGGTGTAGTGGCGCTGCCGCTGGCATCTTCAGGTTGCTTTGACACTGAGAACATACCTTCACCTTTTCTTCCAAAGCACTGTCCATCCCAGGCCACCACACAAATGATCTGGCGAGACTTTTCATACGGGAAACCCCGGGGTGGGCCTCATGTAGCTCATCCATCACTTGAGCCTGCCCTGGAGGTGGAACAATCACTCTGGAACCCCAGAGGAGACAGCCATCAAGGACACTTAATTCAAGTTTGCGCTTGACGTAAGGTTTGAACCCCTCCTGTTCCACAGTGGCAGGCCACCCCTGCATCACCCACCTCTTCACCTGCGACAACACTGGGTCTCTTTCAGTCCACAGCTTTATTTGCTTTGCTGTCACTGGAGCCTGTGCCAGTCTGTCCATCAGAAAAACAGTCTCTGGGGGAAAACCTGTGTGGTGTGGTGTGTCTGGGAGAGGCAGACGGCTAAAAGCATCAGCATTTGCATTGTCGCTACCCGCCTTGTACTCTATGCTATACTGGTATGCTGACAGGGTTAATGCCCAGCGCTGTATTCTTGCTGAGGCCATGGGTGGAATGCCCTTTGTCTCACTGAACAGACCCATTAGAGGCTTATGGTCTGTGAAGATGGTAAAAGGGCGACCAAACAGGTAGTGGTGGAAACGCTTTACTGCAAAAACAACCGCCAGGCCCTCCTTCTCTAATTGCGAGTACCCCTTTTCTGCTGCAGTAAGAGTACGTGACACATAGCTGATTGGCTTTTCACTTCCATCCTCCATGCGGTGCGAAAGAACTGCCCCCAGCCCATACGGGGAGGCATCACACGATAGAATGACCTCCTTGTCTGGGTCAAAATGTACCAGCAGTCGTGTTGAGTGTAACATTCCTTTTACGTGCTGGAAAGCGTCGTCCTGATCCTGCTGCCATCTCCACACACAGCCTTTGTGCAGCAGCTGGTAGAGTGGGGCCAGCACGGTCGAGAGGTCTGGTAAAAACTTCCCATAATAATTCACTAGACCCAGGAACGACCTGAGCTCTGCAACGTCCTTTGGTGTTGGAGCTTCCTTAATTGCTCTCACTTTGTCTTCGACTGGAGACAAGCCCTGAGCTGAAATCCAATGGCCCAGATATGTGACACTAGGAGCTTGAAAAACACACTTACTGCACTTCAGACGCAGCCCCGCCTCAGACATTCTCTTTAACACCAGTTCAAGGTTTTGCAGGTGTTCCTCTTCTGTTTTACCTGTGACGAGAATGTCATCCAGGTAGACGGCAACCTGGGGAATGTTCTGAAACAGATTGTCCATGGTGCGTTGGAAAATAGCCGGGCTTGAGGCAACGCCAAACACCAGGCGGTTATACTTGAATAGGCCCTTGTGAGTGTTTATAGTCACATATTGCTTAGAGTCTTCATCTAGCAAAAGTTGCTGATATGCGTGACTCATGTCTAGTTTAGTGAATGTTTTTCCACCTGCTAGTGTAGCAAATAGGTCCTCCACTCGCGGTAGGGGGTAGGTGTCGAGCTGTGAGGCCTGATTAATGGTCATTTTGTAATCCCCACATATGCGCACTTCCCCGTCCTCCTTCACCACTGGCACTATTGGGGCTGCCCAGTCAGAAAACTCCACGGGCTCGATCACCCCTGCCCTTTGCAGCCTTTCCAACTCCGCCTCCACCTTAGCTTTCATGGCATATGGTACTGTTCGCGGTTTGAAGAAACGCGGTTGTGCTTTGGGGTCAACACACAGTTTAACTGTGGTCCCTCGGAGGGTACCCAGTTCCTCTTTAAAGACATCAGCATATTTCCCTATGATGTCCTGTACCACAGTGGTATGTTTGATTTCACCCCAGATCTGTCCCCAATTCAGGTGAATTTTCTGGAGGAGATCCCGCCCCAACAAGCTCGGTCCCTCCCCCTCAACCACAAGCAGTGTCACCGCGGCCTGCTGTGCCTGATATACAATGTCCACCTTGATAGCCCCCGCGAGTGGAATGCACTCACCCGTATACGTTCTGAGCCTAATACTTGTCTCTTCCATTGCAGGTGCACCCCCTGAGCTCCACAACCTGTTGAATGTGGTTTGACTGATTACTGAAGCTGAGGCCCCAGTGTCCACTTCCATGTTCAGCTCTTTGCCATTTACCTTAATTGTTGCATATATGGGCTGAGCCCGGGGCTGGCCACGTATATTAAACATGTTGAATGAGCACTGCTCCTCAAAATCCTCACTCTGCAGGTGATGTGTGTTGGGCTTAGGTGCTTTTCCCCATCCTTTTGTCTGTTTATTTTTAGCACCCCTGCACTTTTTTGCAATATGCCCCCTTTTCTGGCAATTATGGCAAACGGCGTCTTTAAAGCCACAGTCATTCGCAAAATGCGGACCCCCACAACGATAACACTCTGTGTGTTTTCCCGAACTACTTTTGCCTTCTTTAGCTACAAAATGGGCAGTATCTGATAGTATCCCTCCGCCTGCATTTTTTATGTCAATCGTGTTGTTTGCCGCCGTCTCCATGGCTAGGGCAATGTCTAAAGCCTTTTTGAAAGTCAGTGTGGCTTCACCCAATAAGCGGCGCTGTATGACGTCATCGTTAATTCCACAGACTAACCTGTCCCGCAACATGTCCTCCAGCACTGCCCTGAACTCACAGTGCTCAGATAGCTGCCTCAGCTCAGCCACGAACTCCGCCACTGTCACTCCTGGCTTGCGTGAATGCGTGTGAAACTTGAAGCGCTGCACAATCACCGAGGGCTTGGGGTTGAGGTGATTTTGCACCATCTCCACAATTTCTTTAAACCTGATCTCTCCCGGTTTCTGCGGCGTTGCAAGATTTCGGATCAATCTGTACGTTTTAGCCCCGCACACACTCAGGAGGATTGATCGTTGTTTCTCCTCATCCACAATGTCATTAGCCAGGAAAAAGTGCTCCAGTCTCTCGACATATTCCACCCAGTCACCATCCTTCTCGGAGAACTCACTGAGCGAGCCGACAGTAGCAGCCATAGCTTTTGTTTAATTATGCGCCAACTTCTTTGCTGCCGAACCGGCTGACTTACTGGGACCTTGGCTTGGTTATTATCGGTTTTAATCCTCGTCGCCAGTGTGATAACCCGAGTAATTAAAGATGCATGCAGACATTGCTGTTTATCGTCTTTACTAAACTCAGCAGAAAGTACAGAAAGCGGCTTGCAAAACGGCAACAACACATTCAAAACATCCGGTGTGCAACAGCTTAACCAGGACCGGGGGGGAGCAAAATAACAAACAAAGGTTCCGGGTTCCACCCCGGCCTACACAGCAAATAGTCCCTCTGCAACAACTACTGTATTATGACACACAACTATAATAAATACTATACTTACATTTAAATGACTGCAATGTAAAATGACAGATAATTGCTTTCCTAGGACTATTAGGCCATGGTGGCACGTACCTAGCACTAAGTGCAATTATTAGATTTATTGTTGTTTTATTGACATCTTTCCTGAAGTCATTTAAATATTGAAAATATGCACAATATTTTTGATGCAAGTATAACAGTGACACTCCAACAGTGAAGTACACTTAAACAATAGATATAACTCAGTGTCTAACACTGCATACACACACTATTAAATAACTGTATTCAATTCTGTAAAAATAGGGAAAAAAACTCTGCATTCTGTGTGTTATTTCCTACATAAAATTGTAATTTTAGGCCAATAAAGTCAGTAAAGGGGTAGCCGTGGCCTACTGGTTAGGGCTTCGGGCTTGTAACCGAAGGGTTGTCGGTTTGATCCCCGACCAGGAAAAATGTGGGCAGGGGAAGTGGTAGAGCACTGCTCTCCCATGCCCACATCCACGGCTGAAGTGGTCTATCTAAAAAAAAGGAGGTTTTTTGCCCAATAATTAGAAACTCTGTTTTTTCAGAATTAAGTAGTAGGAAATTACTAGTCATCCAAATTTTTATATCAGCAATGCATTCCATTAATTTTGTGAATTGGTGCGTTTCGTCGGGGCTCGAAGAAATATAGAGCTGAGTATCATCAGCATAACAGTGAAAACTAATTCCATACTTCCTAATGGTATCTCCCAAGGGTAGCATGTACAGAGGTAACAGCAACGGTCCTAGTACAATAAGCCTTGTGGTACTCCATTAAGACTTTTTCGAATAAATCTGGGATGCTGACGAGATGAAATAGATCAGGAAGATTATTTATAAAGCAATCTTTAGTAGCAGAAGTGATAGCTGTACCATATTTATAACACAGAGTCAGCTTTGCAACTTTGGCTAAATTAAGTATATGACAATGACAATGTGGGGCTCAGGTCAATCCCAATCCCAATGCGTCTTTTTCATTATCTACATGTATATTAAAATCACCAACATTTAGGACTTTATCTGCAGCCAGTACTAACTCTAATAGAAAATCAGCAAATTCTTTAATAAAATATGTATGGTGCCCTGGTGGCCTGTATACAGTAGCCAGCACAAATGTTAAACGAGATTTATCACTTACGCAAGATAACGTTACAGAAAGCACCAAAACTTCAAAAGAATTATATTTGAAACTAGACTTCTGAGTAATACTGAAGATATTGCTATAAATTACAGCAGTACCTACCCCTTTTCCTTTTAAACGAGCCTCGTGTTTATAGCAGTAATCTTGCGGGGTGGACTCATTTAAAGTAATGTAATTGTCTGGTTTTACCCAAGTTTCTGTCAAACACAGCACATCTAGGTTATGGTCTGTAATCATATCATTAACAATAAGTGCTTTTGAAGAAAGGGATTGAATATTCAGCAACCCAAGCTTTATCATTTGTTCATCTGCATTATATTTGTTTTTAATTTGTTGAACATCAATCAAATATTTACCCTTAAATGGGTTTGGGAGTTTTTTGTATTTCCTAGTTCGGGGAACAGACACAGTCTCTATGTGATGATATCTAGGTGAAAGAGTCTCTATGCGATGGGATTTATCTGACCTCAGTGACGTGAGACAGCTAGCAGACGGTCGGTTTAGCCAGTCTGTCTGCTTCTTGACCTGAGCCCCAGATTGTCATGTTTGAGCTCTAAGACTATGTGCCATATTACTAGAGAGAAGAGCAGCATCATCCCAGGAGGGATGAATACCATCTCTTTTCAACAGGTCAGGTCTGCCCCAAAATTTTTCCAATTGTCTATGAACCCTATATTATTTTGCGGACACCACTTAGACAGCCAGCCATTGAGTGAGCACAGTCTACTAAATATCTCATCACTCCGGCGAACAGGAAGGGGACCAGAGCAAATTACAGTGCCTGACATCGTACTTGTGAGTTGACACACCTCTTTAACGTTAATTTTAGTGATCTCCGACTGGCGAAGTCGAACATCATTAGTGCCGACGTGAATAATAATCTTAGAGAATTTACGATTAGCATTAGCCAGCACTTTTAAATTTGCTTTGATGTCAGGCGCTCTGGCTCCCGGCAAACATGTGACTATGGTGGCTGGTGTCTCTATTTTCACGTTCCGTGTAAAAGAATCGCTAATAACTATAGGGCACATTCAGCAGGATTCTCAGTGGGTGTTTCAATGAGTGGGGAGAAGAGCAGTGTTTTGTCCTGCCACTACAGCGTCTCACGGTCACCCAGTTGCCCTGCTGCACGGGCTCTTCAGCCGGAACCGAACAATGTACAGAATTCACTAAGCTAGTCGCATCCAAAGCAGTATCTAAAGCCCTTGCACTCTTACTATCCTCGATTAACCCCCTGGGTTCGGCGGTTGTGCCGGCGTGACCAGCTCGCTTTTTTTCTTATCAGTACAAAAGAGACTCAAAATACTCTGTTGATTTTGATCTTACATATTAGTGTTATACATCATTCAAAACTTCAATGTCTTTTATTTGTATACACTCATAATAAAAACAAAATGTTGTGTTTTTTTGTAAAATAAAGTAAATGAACATGATGCACGTTCTGCCGTCTCTCAATGTGAAGTTCATTCTGAAACAGGACAGAAAATGTCCTGTAACTCAGCGAATGTTTCTAAGTCACACAGACTTGAGACATATGACACATCTTTACAAAGTTGACATCAACCCCACTTAAGGCAATTGAAAAAAAATGCAGCAATTGCTGCTGTTTTGCACAATATCCATTTGCGCCACCTGGCAGTCATTTCGCGAAAGACTTTGAAATGCGACTGGTTTATTTTTGCCGTGGTAGTTTTGCCGCGGTGGCTGGCGCGGCGGTAATAGGCATTCTGGTTGAGTACCATCTGTATGTTAATCCATATATTTTTCTCTAGTGTAGTGTTACTGAAGTGTTCCTTTTTAACGATTTATAGGCCGTCTGCTTTAGGCTATTGTTATTATTATTTTATGCAGCCCTACAAGAATATGCCTACATGGCACAACCAACCTGGTGTTCAATATATATATATATATATATATTAGGGGTGGAATGGTACATGTATTCGTATTGAACCGAAACGGTACGGGCGTCACGGTTCGGTGCATACATTTACACGGAGAATACACTGCATAAAAATAAATAAAATTCACATGCAAATTAATTAATGTAATGCGGAACTACTGTTAGATACGCAGGTTCTTTAGGGACACCTAATCTGTAGCCCTGCCTTAGCTCTGAAGCAGGCTGATGTTGTGCATGTGCATGCCCGTTGCAAATGGCACCCCAGTTGGTGGTGGAGGCATCTGTTGTGACAACAGCATGCCTGGACAATTGTTCTAGGGGCACTCCTGCCCATAGAAATGTAAGATCCGACCAAGGGCTGAATGTTTGGCGACAGCTCAGTGTGATGGCCACATGGAGCATGCAGTGGCACTATGTCCATCTTGGGACTTGGCTGTTTAGCCAGTGCTGAAGCGGTCTCATAAGCATCAATCCGAGTGGCGTGATCGCGGCTGTGGATGCCATGTGCCCCAGGAGCTCTGAAATAGTTTCAGTGGAACCGCTGTCTTCCGCCTGAAAGTTTTCAGGCAATTTAGCACCAACTGTGCACGCTCGTTGGTTAGACGCTCTGTTATACTGACTGAGTCCAACTCCACACAGAGAAAATTTTTCCCAGTTGACCTGAAGACCCTGAGGTGCCTGAGCAACAGGTCCCTGTGTTCACATAACTGATTCTGAGACTGGGCCAGAATGAGCCAGTCGTCGAGATATTTGAGTATGCGAATGTCCACCTTCCTAAGCAGGGCAAGGGCAGCCTCCACGACCTTGGTAAAGACGCGAGGAGACAGGAGCTGTGTCCCAATTCAGGGGCTGCATCCTCCGAAGGCCACATTTGAAGGCCGATTGCATCACAGTGGCACGACGAAGGCTGTCCCAAGTCGAAGGATCCTTCTACTGCAGCCTACCATCAGTGTTGCCAAGTCCGAGGTTTTCCCGCAGAATTGGGCTACTTTTAAGTTGTTGCCGTGGGTAAACTTTTTTTCCGTTGGTTGATTTCCACCCCCGTAAGTACGATTTTGGTGCTCCAACACCCCCAAAACATCCCTCAGACGTACAATCCACTGGAGAATTCAGCCGTGCGATGGAGAAGAGCCGATGGGCTTTTTGGGCTACTTTTGTTGCACAGACCTGGCAACCCTCCTACCGTTCTTTTTTTCCCCCGGCCGCGAAGGATAGAACGAGGAACCAGCACCAGCCAAGAGACACGAAACCAAGAGGAGGAGCTGATCAATATATTTTGGGAGGACATGAAGTTTCAGAGAGACAGGGCAGGGAAAGAATGGGCAGATTGTTTTCTCTTCTTGATTGGTAAAGAAATAAACTTTTGGTTATGTGAATTAAAATTAGTAAATTAAACAATCGTATACATATTTCTTTTTGTAAGTTACAATTTGCAAATGAAACAAAAAAATAATAATTCGATGCATTGTTTATTTTTGTAATGCAAGTTATAACTTGTAAATGTAATACAGAATTTATCCTGTACATTTATTTTTGTCATGTCAATTAATTTGTACATTTGATAAAAATTTGATAAATTGTTCTATACATTTTTACTTTTTACAACTATTTACAGTTACATTTAAGATAAGAAATACAAAAGAAAAATTTAAATTAACAGTATACATAAAACAGATTGGAAGAAAACATTTTTCTGTAGACTTTTATTGAGCTGAGCAGGTGTCACATGCCTGTCCTGTCTTGTGCTGCACATGGGTGTTTTTGTTGTTTTGTGCCATGTGCTCTCCTGTCTATTGTCTAGCCCCTCCCATCTTGTTATCTGATTATTGGTTAATTTGTCCCACCTGTCTTTCTCGTTACCCTCCTTTGTTTGTTCCCCTATTTAGCCTCCCTGTGTTTGTAGTCCTGTGCTGGTTCGTTGTTCAAGTTACCTGTTCCTGGTGTTTCCTTCCCGCTTGCTATCTGAGTTTTGTACCTTGTCTGCAAGTTACTAATAAATGTCACGTCACGTCTGCCGAGCCTGTGTCTTCAGACAAGATGGCCACCACAGAGATTGTTCACGTCACGTCTGCCGAGCCTGTGTCTTCGGACAAGATGGCCGCCGCCGAGACTGTTCACGTCACGTCTGCCGAGCCTGTGTCTTCGGACAAGATGGCCGCCGCCGAGCTTGTTCACGTCACGTCTGCCGAGCCTGTGTCTTTGGAGAGGATGACCGCCGCCGAGCCGGTGGTGTCTGTTCCTGAGCCGGTGGTGTCTGTGCCAGTTCCTGAGCCGGTGTCTGTGCCAGTTCCTGAGCCGGTGTCTGTGCCAGTTCCTGAGCCGGTGCCCGTTCCAGTTCCTGAGCCGGTGCCCGTTCCAGTTCCAGTTCCAGTTCCTGAGCCGGTGTCCGTTCCAGTTCCTGAGCCGGTGTCCGTTCCAGTTCCTGAGCCGGTGTCCGTTCCAGTTCCTGAGCCGGTGTCCGTTCCAGTTCCTGAGCCGGTGTCCGTTCCAGTTCCTGAGCCGGTGTCCGTTCCTGTTCCTGAGCCGGTGTCCGTTCCAGTTCCAGGTAGTTCAGTTCCAGTTCCTGAGCCGGTGCCCGTTCCAGTTCCTGAGCCGGTGCCCGTTCCAGTTCCTGAGCCGGTGCCTGTTCCAGTTCCTGAGCCGGTGCCTGTTCCAGTTCCTGAGCCGGTGCCCGTTCCAATTCCTGAGCCGGTGCCCGTTCCAGTTCCTGAGCCGGTGTCTGTTCCAGTTCCTGAGCCGGTGTCCGTTCCAGTTCCAGTTAGTTCAGTTCCAGTTCCTGAGCCGGGGTCCGTTCCAGTTCCAGTTAGTTCAGTTCCAGTTCCTGAGCCGGGGTCCGTTCCAGTTCCTGAGCCGGTGTCGCCGGTGTCCGTTCCAGTTCCTGAGCCGGTGTCCGTTCCAGTTCCTGAGCCGGTGTCCGTTCCAGTTCCTGAGCCGGTGCCCGTTCCAGTTCCTGAGCCGGTGTCTGTTCCAGTTCCTGAGCCGGTGTCCGTTCCAGTTCCAGTTAGTTCAGTTCCAGTTCCTGAGCCGGGGTCCGTTCCAGTTCCAGTTAGTTTAGTTCCAGTTCCTGAGCCGGGGTCCGTTCCAGTTCCTGAGCCGGTGTCCGTTCCAGTTCCTGAGCCGGTGTCCATTCCAGTTCCTGAGCCGGTGTCCGTTCCAGTTCCTGAGCCGGTGTCCGTTCTAGTTCCTGAGCCGGTGTCCGTTCCAGTTACTGAACTGGAACGGACAGTTTAGTAACTGGTTCAGTAACTGGTTCAGTAATCTGGTTTTCCAGTTCCAGTTCTTGAGCCGGGGTGAAGTTCGGTGAGAACTTCCAGTTCAGTTCCAGTTCCTGAGCCGGGGTCCGTTCCAGTTCCAGTTCCAGTTCCTGAGCCGGGGTCCGTTCCAGTTCCAGTTCCAGTTCCTGAGCCGGGGTCCGTTCCCGTTCCAGTTCCAGTTCCTGAGCCGGGGTCCGTTCCAGTTCAGTTCCTGAGCCGGGGTCCGTTCCAGTTCCTGACCTGTGGCCGCCCGAGGGGTCGTCTCCGCCGTGGCCGTCCGAGGGAAAGTTTCCGCCCTGGCCTCCCGAACCCTGTGGGCCGCTCTGGCGTCCCAAATGTTTTGTTTCCCCCGTCCCGTCCTGGTCTGTCCCTCCCGTCCCGCCCTGTTCTGTCCCTCCCGTCCCGCTCTGGTCTTATGGAGCATCTGGTAGCCGCTCCGTAGGGAGGGGGTAATGTCACATGCCTGTCCTGTCTTGTGCTGCACATGGGTGTTTTTGTTTTGTGCCATGTGCTCTCCTGTCTATTGTCTAGCCCCTCCCATCTTGTTATCTGATTATTGGTTAATTTGTCCCACCTGTCTTTCTCGTTACCCTCCTTTGTTTGTTCCCCTATTTAGCCTCCCTGTGTTTGTAGTCCTTTGCTGGTGTTTTTGAGTTTTTTACCTTGTCTGCAAGTTACTAATAAATTTCCTCTGCATTTGAATCCTCGTCTCACGTTCAACTATTCCGTGACAGCAGGAGCTCCTGGCCTCTGCCGGTGGGACATCATCTGGGATGAGTGCATATTTCCACTGTCCACCAACAGGTTTGTGGGGCTGACTCAGGCGTAGGCTGCCATGTCACTGAGATGTTCTCAGAAAGAGGGAAGTATAAAAGAAATTAACTCACATACTCCAATCAAACCATAAAATATTTTAACAAGCAAAACCGTTCTATGAGCTAAACTCTGCAGGGCAGCAGCCCTCCAGGACCGAACGTTGCCTATCCCTGATCTATAAGACATATTTTTAGTGTTTCTATTATATGCTGTTCATATTTTTTTTAAACAATATCTAATATCAAAATCTAATATCCATGTGTAAAAAGTCAGTTTTTCATAAAAAGTAAATGGTATACCTTAATCCAGAGTAAATTTATGTCATTATATTCCACCACTGGTTATTTGGAAAATGAAACTAACAAAATGTTTTGTCATATTAACAAATTGTTGCTTACTGTGTCCCGGGAGTTGTTCAATGGGACGGTCTGGTTTTGTCGCCTAGCAACTGTGACAGCCGCTGTGACGAGCGCCAGTAACATTTGTACTCGACTTTATATATACAACTTTATATATATATATATATATATATATATATATGTTATAACTGATTCAAAACAAAACAAAAAAAACATCTAAAAATGTTCACCATGGTCAATTTATGTACATTTTTATCATTAGATACATTAGATTACTCTACTAAATTGAAACACAATACTTACATTTAAAAGTGTAATCTGGCAATTTGTCTCTAGTGCGCAATGAATTCTGGGGTAGGCAAAGCTGCAAAGAATCCTTTTGATGTATCCTGGGATTATTCACGGGAAAAGAAGGACGCATTTGCAGGCCGCATTTTGAAGGTGAAGGCACGTGAAGATGCATTTCTGCATAAACATCTGAAACGGATGCTTGTGAAATGCCAGATTCAACACACGCAAATCCAAGATTGGCAGTACGCCCTTGAAATGCGAACTCCCACCCGTGGCAAATGAGGGTGTGACTGAGAGTGAGGAAGCAGAGCGTCTCTCACTGTCAGCACAGACCCAGTATGGCCTAGAGGCTGAGGAAATTGCTCTTTTATTGAGAATGTGGGTACATGACCAGCGGTGGGACAGAAATAAAATGAAACTGTAGATTCTCTACCCAGCCCTCCTCCGGGGGAAGGAGTGGTGCCTTTACCATCTCCTGATTCAGAGCAGCTCATCCATCTCTGGGCTAATTAAAATAGCTATCTTTGCATAAATTTACTCTTATTTTGTAGAGGTGAATGGAAAAGAGCGATTGCTGTGCAGCTGCTCGGCTCCGAAGCAAAATATGAATGAAGTGAGTAATGCTAGTCCTATTTATACCCGTATATCCGGGTAGGTGTGATTTGGCGTGCAAATCTACCTGGCCAATATTTATTGGCTCGTTTTATTAATACTTGGAGGTGATTGGGATCCCAGGCGAGACCCCATGATGTCAGTCCGATGTAATGTCAAACGTGGCTGACTGAATGGGAACAACATACGGACAGAATTGTAATTTTTGGGTGAATTATTCCATTAAGGCCTTCAGTCAACAATCATTTTGAGATTGTTGTCTTATGACTTCACTAGTTAGCGTGTATTCAGCTTGATGTGCCTAGCTATCGTCAAAGAAATTCACTTTTAGTGAAATGCGGGGTTAGCACCGCTGCTTTGGAGCGATGGAAAGGTGATGGAAAACACGACAATTGGAGTGAAGAAATGGCCGTTTCATTCTAACCTTTATATTTCAAAAAGTTCACTCAGAAAAAACTTGATATTACTGTCAGCAATGCGTAATATGAGGGTGCGCAATGCTAGAGCTATTATGTAAACAGGTCACGTGGTGCGTTGCAAATAAGGACTTTGACCCGGGGTTTAGGAATGTGCAGTGTGAAACTGAAGCTTATGAATACCCAGGATTAACTGTTAACCCCTGGGTATAGTATGATCAGTGTGAAACGTGAATAAACATAACCCAAGATTCCGTTTACCCGGGGTTTAGGATGACCCGGGGTTAACTATTTCAAGCGTGAAAAGCCCTATTCTTTACTACTATTTTCCACATTTTAGTGTAATAGAAAAGTAATCAAAACTATAAATGAATAAATAGAACTAAGCCGGACACTTGTTGGCTGATTTTACTTTGTTATCTGTTCCATCTTATCTAACTAACTGAATTAAAATATTTCTGTAGCAAAGGAATTCATATGGTTTGTTCGTCTACAAAAATCATTTCAAGCTTTTAAGCATAAACATTTTAGATAAAATTATTTTTAAGATCATGAGAAATATAAATCCAGGCATACAACTCCATACCTTTGACTGGTAGTTTAAATGTGTTTGTTTTGCATTTACATTTCCAAATCCAATTTTGTTAAAACATTTGTCAAATCAAGAGACATGCGACATGAATTAATGGGATCTGGTTACTTGTGGGATACAGTATTCCATTCATGTGCTCAGAATATTCAAAGTAATTATAGAAATTTTAGCTTCTACACAAAATTATGTTTTATTAACAAAGTTCGGGAGGAGCAGGTTCAGATAATTAACCAAATTATGCACAGCTGGAGATTAATCAGTAATCAACTCAATGACAGAGTATAAATTCACAGCAGACCTATCTCTGTTCATTGAAAGTTTGTCAGCATCCCTCCTCCACCCCATCTCCTCACTTCCAGTTCCATTTACACTTACCAACTGGGGGGAGTACTCTGGGTTCGGGCCTAACTCCGAGCTCGGAGCCCTCCCCCCTGACAGCACGCCAAATACGCATAAACTTATTGTACTAATTATATGTAGATGTGAACTCGTGAATAGTGGGAGCAGTACGCTGTTTTAAACTTTCCCTGTGTGTGATGAATGCATAACGGAAATAATGGGAAAAGAATAGAGGAAGTTGTGGGAAGAACCCCGACTCTGTGGGATCACCTCCCCTCTCTCTAATCACTACTCGTGACCTCACCAGTGCTGTTGTTGGCTCTAAATAAATGGTCGGGGTCGGGGCCTGGACCCAAGGGGAACGGCCCCTGCCATGAGTGATGGAGCGGAGCCTGACCCACGGGCTGTTTACACTAGCACACCAAACATTCTTCACCCTCATTTGTGCCAACTTCCATTCACCTTCTTCGGTGCAGAAGGATAGATTAATCAGGATAAGAGACTTTTATTTACCCTCACTGGGCTGAGCAGGACAAATTACTTTTGAAAGTCAGACTCGGCTGTGAGCCCGGTCCCTGCCGCAGAGCCTAAGGGTCCTCGAGCATCTACATCCACCCCTCAGCCCCCTCTCATTTTCTTACGTTTTTTCACTCTCTTTCACAGGTGTTTTGCATTAAGAGGAAATTACGGCATGCTGAAGGCACACGTACAGGTTTTTGATCTGAGACTTAAGCTTGCGCTCATATATGCAGCTCCATGGATTCTGAAATGATCTTTTAAGATACTGTTCCATTTGCCAAACAATATCGTTTTGATGTCTTAAAGGGACAGAACTGTCATATTCTGTCATCATTTACTCACCCCCATGTTGTTCCAAAGCCCGTATGACTTTCTTTCTTCTGTGGAACATAAAAGAAGATGCGTACAGTACTTTCATCATTCATCCATGTGAGTTTACGTCATAAAATAAATAAAGGAAAAAAGGTCATGCTACTAGGCTACTATATGCAGTGGAAGTAGCCTAGCTTGAAGCCTGAAAACTGAACAATTGAACCTCAAACCAAAAAGATTTTGCAAGCAAAAAGAGATAGGGACAGTACCAGTAATAAAGCTTGAATCAACATAGTTTGCATAGTATCGCATTTAACCAGTTACAATTTTTTTTAAACTATTTACCTGTAACTAGCCCCGCCTAGTTAGTCTTAGTAGTCTTTCTTCCCTTTGACGCATATCCGAGTGTAACATCTTTTAGAACAAGACAATTTTTAGGGTGGGACTCCATTTAGTCCATTAGGAATTGATTAGATCGTTGTGGTTTGCTATTGCTACGATCTCATGTGAGTGACAGGTTGTCCAAGCCCTCGGTGAGAAGAGGGATGCGTCCGAAAGCTTAGGTAGCTGACGTGTTGCCTTGCTGCCCTATCAGGCAATGACTTTGCAGGCAGTGTTTGTGCATAAAGGTACCTCACGAAACTGATTTCGGACAGACTTCTAACTGTGCGTTCACACCGGACGCGAATAGCGCGTCAAATTCGTGCCTGCCGCATCTTGACCACTTTGTGTTAATTCGCGCGTCAAGAGCGAAATTGACGCGCGTAAAACAAAAGTTTGAAGCGAAATTAACGTGCGTCAGAGGCGAAATCCGGAGGCGAAAGTTTTGAAACCCGTTGGCGGCCATATTTTTTTAGATGTTTATCGTGCATTAGCATTAGCATTAATCGAGAGAGTCACTGCTCGTATATGCTCTGGAGAGCAGAAACAGCTGCGTAGGGGACATCGTCGCTGTACTCGGGTCCACCAGACCCTCCAGAGGGTTTCAGGAGTTTCACAATTTGCTCCAGGAGCTAGGTTTGGTGGACCTAACGGTGAGAACGCTGACGAGGACAGCGTAGGCCGTATAAGGCCTCGGCCTCGAGTGGTCGCTGCCTGACGAGCCCGCGCTGTACAGCTCGGCACAAGGTTCACCCTCGCCCGCACCCACCTAATCTGTCATTTACTTTTGTTTTGATAATAAATGGAGCCAGCCTCCAAAAGTGAAACCTGTCCTGTAATTTTTTGTTTTTTGTTTTTATACACTAAATTGTGTTTGTTGTCTTTACATTAGATTAATGTTTCATATAATCTAGAATAGATATGGAATAAATAGCATTCAATACAAAATGAGTATCTCTCATATATTGAAATCGATTTTTTATGTGAAAGATTTGCTTTTTTGTGCATTTTAGTCATATTACAAAATAATTTATTTAAACATAAAATAACATTATAAACTGTCACTTCACCACGTGACAGCAGCAAGCAGACTCCTGATTGGTTAACGCGGCGCGAATTGACGCAGAAGTTCAGATTTTTCAACTCGGGCGGCAGACGCAGAAAAAAAAGACGGCAGAATGCACAAAAAGCACTAATAAAATCATTTGCGCTTAACGCGCCAGACACTCAATTTGCGCCATTCGCGCGAATGAGGCATATTCGCGTCTACCTGTGCCGCGCTCTACGCCTCACTCGCGCCGCAGGATTTTTTTACGCGCGTAACGCGTCTTTGCATTGACTTAACATTGAAATCACTCGCGCCTGACGCGCTATTCGCGTCTGGTGTGAACGCACCATAACCCCTCATTTAAGCCCAATTTATACTTCTGCGTCGAACTTACGCCGTAGCTACGTCGTAGGCTGTGTGTAGCGCGCGTACCCTTCGGCGTACCCTGATGTGCACCTCTCCAAAAATGTAACAACGCGTCAACTCTACGCGGACGCAAGCGCTGTGATTGGTCTGCTAGGACCGCTCCCTCTACGCGTGTCAACGTGGACAACGACGCAGAAGTATAAATGAAAACCAACGCGTTGCCTACAGCGTAGAGGCTCCGGCGTAGGTCCGATGCAGAAGTATAAATCAGCCTTTACACTGCACACGCCTGCGGCGCATTATGGCTGCGACAAGGTTTTATTCCGTCCTCCATGCGGTGCCAACTCACACCGGGAGCATATCAGAAGCGGAGCGACTGGATGCGTGAGACCCCGTGATTTGCCTGTCCGACGTGTTTTTCTGATTTGGGGGTTTCTCCTACCAAGGATATATTGCCAATATACGTGCAATACGTTTTGGAGTCTGCACAGGGTGTTTATTTTGAAATTGACAGCGTTTTTTGACTTTTATTTTGTATTTCCGGTGTGACTTGGACGCGCGTCCTCAAAAATAGACTAGGCGCCTATATTTGGCGAAGCGGTGCGGAGAATCCGGAAAGTGGAGTGCCGCTTCTGGGAATCTTCTGAAACGCGGCGCGGCGCGGCCGGTGTAAACACAAGCATTGACTAGAATGGGCGCGATCAGCTCCGGTAGCCGTGTCGCAGCCGTAATGCGCCGCAGACGTGTGCAGTGTATATAAGGGGTAACGGTGCGTGTCCACTGGCACGGTGCGAGCGGAGCGGAGCGAGCGTTTTCAGTTCATTCCTATGGAAGTCGAGCTTCACGCTCGCACAATGCATTTTGGGATTGACAGCGGACCGGAGAAAGCGTTGACGGTGCGTGTCCACTACAGTGGCAAAAGTCTGCTCAGTGCCGCTGGTAACGCTGTAACGTCTCCGCTTTGGGGTGTGTCTGTTGCGAGTGTGTTTAATCAAAGTTTTTTTCAACACAAGGACAGTATAATCATCAGCGATACACGCGATTACATTTAGAAATAGACAAGCTTTGTTTGCAAATGCACCAAGCAAAGATATCCTTTCAATTTTATAAACCCAGCCAATGTAATCACAATGAACACATCCAAAATAAAATATTTAACATACATAACAACTGCAAAGCGTCTAATTTGTAAACAAAATGATTTACGCACTAAATCCAGCATAAACTCCGGCACAATTTGCATATTTTTAAACTCTCAAAACAGACGTCACATCCCGAACCTCACAGCAATTGGCTGCCGACCGCGTTTTTCGCTTGATATTTGCATAAAGTCGGAAACTGCCCAAGCTTTTGACGCTCTCGGTCGCTCTCAACGCTTTCTCCGGTCCGCTGTCAATCCCAAAATGCACTGCGCGAGTGTGAAGCTCGACTTCCATAGGAATGAATTGAAAACGCCAGTGGACATGCACCGTGAAAGCGACCGAGAGCGTCAAAAGGTTGGGCAGTTCTCGACTTTATGCAAATATCAAGCGAAAAACGCGGTCGGCAGCCAATTGCTGTGAGGTTCGGGATGTGACATCTGTTTTGAGAGTTTAAAAATATGCAAATTGTGCCGCAACAGACACACCCCCAAGCGGAGACGTTACAGCATTGCCAGCGGCACTGAGCGGAGTTTTGCCGCTGTAGTGGACACGCACCGTAAGGCAGCATAACAGTTTAATGATCTACAACAGAATAGAGAGAGCTTTAGTGATAACTAAGTGAATATTTAATTACTACAATACTAATTTCTTGCTAGAAATTTTTTTTAGCGTAACTGTCATGGAATGGAATACACAGGATTGTGGGATATCAAAGGGAGCAAGGATTCATCTGCCTTCAAAAATCAATCAGGTGAAAGTATTTTAGTTGAAAGGGTGTGGCACGATCACTGAATTCGGATGTGCCTTGTTGCCTTTCTATCTTTGTATGCTGCCTCTAATTTAGCGCTGCTAAACTTTTGTAACGTTACTTTAAAACAACAATATACTTTTACTTGCTTACTTTTACTTGCGGGTTCAATTCTCAATACTGGTAGGAAAATGTAGGTGGGGAATGAATGAACAGCGCTCTAGAATAGCGGATTTAAAGCATAACTCATGTATTTACCAAAACAATGTTCCTCCAAGTAACTTGTAGTTTTATTTTCCAACCACTAGAGGGCCAAAAGTTATATAGGGTTGCATTCAAATATTTTTGTATTCTGCAGTGCATTTTTTGCACTGAGACTGAGACTGAGTAAATGATGACAGAATGTTCATTTTGGGTGAACTATTCCAGTGTGATATTTCAAACAGACTGTAGCCAACTTCCATGCCTCACAGCCTCGAATTCATTCACACTAAATGAATATAGTTCCCTTTCGTAAAGGGAACTCCTGCTGCATCGATACTCGATATTTTGGGGAATGCCTTCGGCATGAAGCGTCTGAAGTCAACTATGGAACTATTCCAATCTTGATTGGTGCAACGTCACCCGTGACGTCGCATGTGACGGTGATCTGGAAGCTACAAAAGGGTCACAGGAACCAGGAAATGTTAGCTTCTGGTCTTCAGCAAGCGCTCTATGTCATCTTGTCTGTTCTATTTGGTGTTGTTTGTCCCGTGAAAAGAGTATTATTTATGGCAAAAAAAAAAAAAAAAAAAAGAGAAGCTATTCAGGCAGTGTGCGTCCCCTTGCCCACGTTATTTAAGCGAGGATGACACACACACGCTTTGTGTAGTTTGTCTGGGAGTGGAGCATGCATGGGCGGTGCTCGAGGGCACTGTCTGTGCAAACTGTTTTCAATGAAAAAGCTCCGCTCCCGTTTGAGCTTGTTCGATCAATTAGATCAGGCTCGCGTTTCCAGTGCATCAGGTCCCGCGTCTGTTGAGGCAGCGCGCCGCTTGTATGCATGTGATTCGCACGTGGGGCTGGCATATGATACTGAGGCTTCTTCCGTCCGTGTTAAAGACACAGCGTTTGATTTATCTGGCTCCGAGGAGTTAGATATTATCTATTAACACTGAATCACGTGGATAGGGGGATTCGCCACCCCATATTCCCGTTAGTGAGGAGTTGCTGGAGGTTGTAATCAGGGCAGTGGTTAAATTAAATGTTAAATGGCCATATAATAAGCAGGAAGCGACTAAGAAAAATAAAATGAATGAGCGCTTCCTGCAGACCCAGTCACAATCTTCGTTTCAGAGCCTTCCCTTTTTCACTGATCTCCATACTGAGGTATCAAGATCGTGGAAAAATCCATTTTCATCTCAATTATTTTTCCCCATGTATATATTTACTCATCCATTAGGGAATCTAATGAAAATGGTTATTAGGTGATGGCTCGGGTTGAGGAATATTTTGCGAAATATTTTCTCCCCGACATTGCGTCACCCCTGATAGCTCAGACACTTCCCTCCAAATCTCGTACATCGAATTTGTTAGGGAAAGCATATATGGCGGTGGTCGAGCTGGTGCATGCCCACACACGATGGGGTTATTACAGGCATACCTGACTGACCTCCTCAAGTAGGTGGATGATAACTGGGAGGTCTCACTCTATATTACTGAATATCGTAGTGTATCTGACTTATCTCTCCGTATTATTAAAGAGACGGCCGTGCTATTGGCCGTTCTATGGCAGCACTAGTCGTCTCAGAGAGACATTTATGGCTTATTCGCTTGTGGATCGGGAAGAAAGATAGGGCTTTCCTTCTCGATGCCCCCCTTTCACCTTCTGGCCTCTTTGGCGACGCGGCAAGAACCGTTGTCGAGAGCCTTCAGGAGGCAGAGCGACAATCAGCTATCCCCAGTTGTCAGTCCAGGTCTCATGGGGTTGCTGCCAGGGGGCAGCCTCATGGGACAGCCGCCAGCTCCTCATATTTTGAGAAGGTTTCCTCTCGTGCCCCCCCGTATAAGGCTTGGGGCCAGAAGAAACATTCTCGCACGAAGCTCTCCATACCAAAGACAGGTCTGAGGACTGTCTCTCGGGCTATGAAGGCTTCAACTAAGAGGTCTTGTCGTAACACGCAGACCCTTATGGGCGTTCCCCCAGGAGAGCGAGTACAGGAGGATCGCCCCCTTATGCAGCCCTTAGGAAATCGATGTTTGCTTCCCGCCGCCGATGGCGCTTCGGGACACATCGGCTTCCAGCGAACACAAATCGCAGTATCTGCCCGAAGACGTTGTGGCACTGTCTAGTTCGGCGCCTCTCAGGAGGTCTGTAGAGAGCATATTTCGGTTAGTTCCTGCCAGTTAGCTGCTTCAGGTCACCAAAGCCATTTGGAAATTTATAGCCGAGGCCAGTCTCGAGGGACTGGTCCCCATAATGGCATATTTAAACACCCCGAGGGGTCTTCAAAATATAGCCTAGGGGGTCCTGCTTATGGTGGAGCTAATATACAAATATTATCTACTAAGGGTGGTTCACATGTCGGCCAGCCCGAGCAGGGTCGGTTTTTGGAACGGGAAGTCTAGTCCCTCTTAACACAGGAAACCTCAAAGTGGGCTCTTCCTTGGTTACGGGAGCCCGGGTTTTACAGCTGGCACTTCATAGTTCCTATGAGGGGGGGGAGTTAGGCCTTATTTTGGATCTCAGGGTACTGGATCAACCTCCGAGGGGGTTCAGATTCAAGTTACCGACTGTCAGTCAGACCAACTCCGAGGACTGGTCTGTCTTGATAGATCCACAAGCTCCTTAACTCCTCTTTCCCTTCTAACCCCATCACAGGAAGTTTCCGAGATCCGCTTTTGGGGGGAAAAGCGCATCAGTTCTGGACTCTTCCAGTCGGCCTAGCCTTATCCCCTCGCACCTTCACTAAATGTATGGACACGGCCCTTGCTCCATTGAGACTTCAGGGGGTCCGTATCTTATAGATGACTGGCTCATTTTGGCTCAGTCAAAAAGAACTAGCAATTCAACATCGAGATGTTGTTTTGCGCCATCTGAGGTGCGTGGGGTTGAGACTCAATGTCAAGAAAAGTTCCTTAACTCCTCTTCAGAGGACTACGTCCCTGGGAGTAGAGTGGGACTTAGTCACAATGCGGGCACAATTGTCTCCTGCTTGTATAAATACTATCTTAAACACAATGAAGAGTATTAGGTTAGGCCAGGTTATCACTGTCAAACACTTTCGAAGAGTTTTGGGTCTTATGGCTGCAGCTTCCACGGTAGTACCCTTTGGTCTGCTCCATATGAGGGCCTTGCAGTGGTGGCTCAGGAACAAGGGATTTTCTCCTCTGGGAAACCCTTTTCGTACGATCAGAGTTACGCGCAGATGCCTTCGTTCTCTTGTCGTATGGAAGAAACCATGGTTCCTGTCTCAGGGCCCGGTTTTCGGAGCACCATGTGAGAGAAAAACTCTGACCACGGATGCGTCCCTCACGGGCTGAGGTGCGGTTATGGAGGGCCGTTACACCCGAGGTACTTGGAAAGACCATCATCTCACATTGTATATTAATCGCTTGGAGATGTTGGCTGTATTTTTTGCCCTGAGGCACTTCCTTGTAGACCTCAGAGGCCATCATGTTCTTGTTAGGACAGACAATATGTCGGTGGTCTCTTATATCAACCGCCAAGGAGGTTTGAGATCTCGCCCTCTTTGTAGACTGGCACATCAAATTCTTCTTTGGTCCCAGGACAAATTTCTCTCTGCCAGATCTATTTATATTCCTGTGGTTTAAAATATGGGAGCAGACATCCTGTCGAGGCAGGGGCCGAGGCCCGGGGAATGGTGGCTCCACCCTGAAGTGGTTGAGCTTATATGGAGAGAGTTTGGCCGGGCGGAGGTTGACCTGTTCGCTTCTCATGAGAACTCTCATTGCCCGCTCTGGTACTCTCTCTCACATCCAGCTCCTTTGGGCTTGGATGCCACGGTACAGATGTGGCTAAGGTCACATCTGTACGCTTTTCCCCCGATCGCTCTGCTCCCTGGGGTTCTAGAAAGGGTCAGGAGGTACGGAGTGAGACTACTCCTTGTAGCTCCGTACTGGCCGGCCCAAATTTGGTTTTCGGACCTTATTAGTCTCTTGGAGAGTCCTCCATGGAAAATTCCTATTAGGAGAGATCTTCTGTCTCCGGCTGATGGTATATTATTTCATCCCCGACCAGAGTTATGGAGACTATGGGTCTGGCCCCTGAGGGGGTCCCACCCATAATTAGGTTGCCCTTTCCACCGAGGTGGTCAGGACATCCATACTATAACCCCACTCTACTAGGAACTAAACAATTAAGTTAGGGAGGGCATTGAACCCAGTTTATTACTGCCCACTGGCTTCAGTACTGGTGTTCCATCCCGCTCTCTAACGGGATCTCCTGTTCATGCTTAGGGCCTCTGTGGCGGCCTCAGTGCCCTCCGCAAGCCTCTAAGGGTGTTCTCGAAAGGACTTTCCCACTGAAACTCCATGTTCCTGTAGATTGGAGGATGAATCCTGTCATCCAGCCTATTGGCATCAGGCTGATGGGTTATCCCTGGCACCCATCATGTCCTGTGGGTGAGGTATACAAATATATATTTGAGATATATAAGTATATATAGGAGAATCTATTGAGTCTGCTTCCTGCTCGTCTTACTCCCTGGAAGAGTGGTGGTGCTGCCCCCTCTTACTTGCTAGCGTGGGAGCCACTCAAAGTTATTTTTGCCCGGTACTGAGGTACTTGTAGGCAATGTTAAGATTCTTCAGGTATTCCATCCTCCATCGCATGTGTCGGATGGTCAAGGTCGTAGCCTTTGAGGTTCCTACATTAGGACTCAGGCTGAGAGGAGTCAGTCCATCTAGTTTATGCATCAAGGGTTAGGAGCTATTCCCTTTATTAAGAGTACAGTTGGTTATCTAAAACCACTCATATTTGAAGTACAAGGTGAGCTTCTGCCTTCACCTCTCATCTAATATTTTCTACTGTCTGGGGCTCCCAGCCATGAGGTCAGTCGAGCCTCCGGCTCCAGACCTCCCCTTCTTGCACCAAATCTTATGACAAGCTAGTTTGGATCTGCCCTCTACTCATTCTATCGTCCGTGAGTGTACCAGATGCTTTATACCAGGGCGTTTTTTCTCTCAGTGTGGCGGCGTGGGTATTCGTTCCCCAAAGTATCGAGTATCGATGCAGCGGGAGTTCCCTTTACGAAAGGGAAAGTCTCGGGTTACGTATTTAACCCTCGTTCCCTGAGTAGGGAACGAGACGCTGCATCCCTTGGCCACACTTTTCGCGCCCCTGAGAACGACTTGCTTTGACCAATTAGAAGCTAACATTTCCTGGTTCCTGTGACCCTTTTGTAGCTTCCGGATCACCGTCACATGCGACGTCACGGGTGACGTTGCACCAATCAAGATTGGAATAGTTCCATAGTTGACTTCAGACGCTTCATGCCGAAGGCATTCCCCAAAGTATCGAGTATCGATGCAGCGTCTCGTTCCCTACTCAGGGAACGAGGGTTACATACGTAACCGAGACGTTTTTATGGTTAATCGCTTTAAAGTAGCTTTTTCTTTTTTTTTGTCATTTATACTTCTCACTCACATCCATTCAAAATTCTGTATGCCAATTTGCTATAGGCCTGTTTAAAATGAAACCTGTGCGAAAGCTGACCAAATGCTTGAGTTTTGAAAATTTGCCAAGCTTTCAAAGTGCTCAGACCTTCCTAAAGGTCCTCCTTCATGATGGATATTGCATGCTGAGGTGGTGTGTAATGGATTTGATCCAAGACAGTGGTTTATTCAGCAGTCTTAGTGGGAGCGGACCGCAGCTGTCGCTACATATATTTCCTGAAGAACGTTTCTGCCTTGTAGCTGAAGGCTGTGAATTCAGATTTCTCCCAAATGGCAGATTATAGGTTTTAAGGAACATCTGTATACACACACTGTAGAGGGAAGTGTGTGTTTTGCATTTGAAAGGGAGATGAGCGAGATCAAGTCGGTCCTCTGACTTCCACCCAGTTAAACGACAGCTGGCTTTAGCAAAGCAGCTGACAAACATTTCTCTTATGGTCATTATGCCTAAACAGTTGCTTTGCACATTTACTTCAGTGCACGTCCCTACACTCCAAGTGACTGTCTGATAAGCGTTTTATATGAAGTTGACGTCATTGGGCTGTTTGATTGCATAGAATCATCTCCAGCTCAGCCTTTCTCAATTTCATTCTATTTGTTGAATGCAACTTACATAAAATGTGATGAGATACACTAACAAAAAGTACTGCAGTGTGCTGTAAAAACCATAAATAATTCAAGTTAATTGGTTAATAGTAAGTTACCTTACCATATATCAAGAACATTATATTTAACAAAATAATACAAAAAGTATT
The DNA here is from genome assembly GCF_964197995.2 of Scardinius erythrophthalmus. NCBI lineage: Eukaryota > Metazoa > Chordata > Actinopteri > Cypriniformes > Leuciscidae > Scardinius > Scardinius erythrophthalmus. The sequence continues at coordinate 7,592,537 of NC_138241.1, read as the reverse complement.
ATATTAAAGTTAATATAAAAAAATACATTTTATATTTTACAAGACAATATAAGTAATTTTACTGTAAAATCTTGTTGTCGTAAATAAAGTGTATGGTTTACCTCATAATTAGGACAGTTTTGATGAAATCATCAAATGAACTTTCACCTTACATTACCACTTGTATTATAATGGCGGTTAACAGATTTAAGAAGTTCAGGTAGTTTGGAATATTAACAGTTTATCAATTAACAGCAAACGGCAGTGTTACTCAAATCAAGGGCTGGATTTTACTGATACATTATGGATTTGTACTGATTTGAAAGGGTATTATCAAACAGCGGATTAAGGTGTGTGTTAATGCCTCTCAAGCTTGACATATGTTTGCATTTATTTATTTAGACAAAGTGATTTAGCTGTTCAGTGGTGTTAGAAGAGTTTGAAGGTTAAGGAAGGTATTCCAGTGTGGCGTTCTGCACTCGTCCTCTCCCCTCCAATGAAATAAACACTTTATAGAATGTCAGGAGAGGCTCTCTTCTCCGTGTGATCTTTGTGTTTTATGGCTGTATGTGGGAAGCTCGTATGCAGTGGGCTCAACATTGATGTGAGTCCACTGTAACTGTGGTTAAGGGTGTAGTAAACCCTGGGCCCTTCACTTTTATGATCTGAATGAAGTAGCTGAAAAACACTGTTGGGAAGAACAGCATGCTCTCGTCCTCCAACCTCTCAAATAGACTGCAAAAACAAAACTGGCTGGATAGATTATAAGGATGGAACTTTCAAGCAGTTTCTAATGCAGAATTAGGATTAATTTCAGTCATTTTTGTGCTTATTTATTTATTTATTTATTTATATATTTATTTATTTATAGCAACAGTTCCTCTTTAAAAATGAATAAGAGAGGAACACAATAATTTCCATTTCATTTGGGTTATATAATAGAATTAAGAAAAACAGAAATACATCAATGTATTTTTAAAATAAGTATTTTGCCTGAAAGAATATACACTATATTAAAAATATACACTATCGTTCAATAAGATTAAAATTATGACATATGAAATATGATTACAATTTAAAATAATTGTTTACTGTTTCAATTGATTTAAAAATGCATTTCATTCCTGTGATCAAAGCTGCATTTTCAGCATCATTACTCCAGTCTTCAGTGTCACACTTCATTCTGATATGCTGGTTTGCTGCTCAAGCAACATTTCTTATCATTTTCAATGTTGAAAACAGTTGTGTAAGATTAAAAATGTCTTCACTGTCACTTTTGATCAATTTAATCCAACCTTGCTGAATAAAAGTATTAATTTCTTTCAAGAAAAAAAATCTTACTGACTTTTGAATGGTATAGTTTTCCTACTATGTGGTTTCACAGTTGTGTTCATATTTTAGTCAACACATCATGTCTGCATCATGAATTAAACATATTATTATAACTGGTGGAGGCATTAATCAGTCAGACTAGACCAATATATATATATATATATATATATATATATATATATATATATATATACATATATATATATATATATATATATACATATATATATATATATATATATATATATATATATATACACTCACCTAAAGGATTATTAGGAACACCTGTTCAATTTCTCATTAATGCAATTATCTAATCAACCAATCACATGGCAGTTGCTTCAATGCATTTAGGGGTGTGGTCCTGGTCAAGACAATCTCCTGAACTCCAAACTGAATGTCAGAATGGGAAAGAAAGGTGATTTAAGCTATTTTGAGCGTGGCATGGTTGTTGGTGCCAGACGGGCCGGTCTGAGTATTTCACAAACTGCTCAGTTACTGGGATTTTCATGCACAACCATTTCTAGGGTTTACAAAGAATGGTGTGAAAAGGGAAAAACATCCGGTATGTGGCAGTCCTGTGGGCGAAAATGCCTTGTTGATGCTAGAGGTCAGAGGAGAATGGGCCGACTGATTCAAGCTGATAGAAGAGCAACTTTGACTGAAATAACCACTCGTTACAACCGAGGTATGCAGCAAAGCATTTGTGAAGCCACAACATGCACAACCCTGAGGCGGATGGGCTACAACAGCAGAAGACCCCACCGGGTACCACTCATCTCCACTACAAATAGGAAAAAGAGACTACAATTTGCACGAGCTCACCAAAATTGGAAAGTTGAAGACTGGAAATATGTTGCCTGGTCTGATGAGTCTCGATTTCTGTTGAGACATTCAGATGGTAGAGTCAGAATTTGGCGTAAACAGAATGAGAACATGGATCCATCATGCCTTGTTACCACTGTGCAGGCTGGTGGTGGTGGTGTAATGGTGTGGGGGATGTTTTCTTGGCACACTTTAGGCCCCTTAGTGCCAATTGGGCATCGTTTAAATGCCACGGCCTACCTGAGCATTGTTTCTGACCATGTCCATCACTTTATGACCACCATGTACCCATCCTCTGATGGCTACTTCCAGCAGGATAATGCACCATGTCACAAAGCTCGAATCATTTCAAATTGGTTTCTTGAACATGACAATGAGTTCACTGTACTAAAATGGCCCCCACAGTCACCAGATTTTAACCCAATAGAGCATCTTTGGGATGTGATGGAATGGGAGCTTCGTGCCCTGGATGTGCATCCCACAAATCTCCATCAACTGCAAGATGCTATCCTATCAATATGGGCCAACATTTCTAAAGAATGCTTTCAGCACCTTGTTGAATCAATGCCACGTAGAATTAAGGCAGTTCTGAAGGTGAAAGGGGGTCAAACACAGTATTAGTATGGTGTTCCTAATAATCCTTTAGGTGAGTGTATATATACACATACATATATATATATATATATATATATATATATATATATATATATATATATATATATATATATATATATATATATATATCCATTATAAAAAAAAAAAAAATAATCCATTTTGTATATAAGCCTAGCCTGGTTAAAACCAGACCCTTCTCAGTTGAAACTGAGTATAGGGTCTGGGGAAGCTATGTATACAAATCATTTCCAAAGGGGCATCACCAACCGACGTAGCTCAAATTCATCTGGGCGCAATTGTATAGTCTTAAAACCAATCAGATCGATGAAGAGGATGCCGTATGCTTCGAGTGTTGTTCTTTGCTCCGGTTTTAACGAAAACGGTAAGTTTAAATCGCTCAAAACAGACGCGATAATTGATTCGTTTATATACTGTCTATGATTCAAACGAGTGATGTTTCACGGCGGCAACCGGCGTCACATGTTGATGCTAAAGGGTGCCCTTTGCGTCGGATATTAAAGAAATTTCAAAAGCGTCAGTAGGCTATTATGACGCCCTAGGATGAGAATGCGTTGCATGTAAATCCCTCCCCAAACGTTTCTGATTGGTGCCGCGATTTCAGCGGCACAGTAATGAGTTTGAATGGGCTCTTCTCCAGACTATCCTGAAGAGAGAATTAAAATTCGCCGGAAGTAGTCTGGGTTTTCCCAGGCTAATATAAGCCTGATGAGAATGAGAATCTCTATCAACTTCTACAGTGTTAAGAAACTACAGCACAAAATGACCACTAGGTGTCGCTCTAAGACAGCTTATTTTTGAACAGATGACCCTGTTGGCTTACAACATGAGAGTGGAATGCTACTCAACCTCTAAAACTGTAAACAAATTAACACAGTTATACGAATCCCAGCAAATAACTACATGAATGCTAGTAACAGTTGAAGCAATCAGATTAATTTGACTGTTTAGTAGAGTTACAACACAAGTGTGTTTTGGGTGTTTGCCCACCCCAAGTGTCTATGATATTCTGTTCTCTAGATATGTCTTGAGTCCCTCCTAACTACGTAAGTTTTTATGATTTTTCTAAAAACCCATTTTATCATCCATAAATGAAAACTGAGTCTCATTACTTAGAAATTTGAAGGACACCTCAAAAAGCCACACGATTTCAAATGTTTATGGTTACGTGCCAAAGTTTTATACTTAAGGTTAGATATCTAACACTAATATGAGCAGTAGTAATAATAATAATAATGCAAGCACCTCTAATAATATAGATAGAAACATATCAAACAATGGCAATGAATGACCAACTATTACATTTCAACTTGTTTAGCTTCTATATGGGTTCTGACAGGTGCTCTTAAACACTTCTATGCCTCCAAGCGTCAATGCCCGTATTTACTTTGAAGACAGTTTTGATGGAATGTTTCCGTGGGGCACACGGCCCAACGAAACCCTTATCTTCAAGCAAACTATGCAGTGAAAGCCCTGCTTCCCTACTGACTGGGCTTGAATAGAGACAAATGATTCCTGCATGTAGGAGGGACTGATGTCTCATGTGGAGTTTTGGAAAAGTTCTCAGTGAGACAGCTGCTGTCTAGACTGTCACCCTGACATCTCACGGTTGTGCCGTAGGGCCAGATCTGTGAAGAGGAGCACTTGACAAGAAGCTTAACTGATCCTTGCGGCCTGTAAGATTATCTGCTCTCCTTTAAACATCCAATGCCTGTGTCATACCTGCTTCTGGAGCAAAAGAAAATGCAAGCAAAGGAGCTCATATGACCAGTGAACCCACTGCACCTGAATGCAGACTCTTTCTCTTTGACACGCACAGTGGAACTGTAATGCAGGCTGACCTGTGCAGGTCCATAGTCACTTTGTGATGGTAAAAGTACATATTTTGTTGCTACCCCAGGTGAAACACGATTTTTAAGTAGTTTCAGTAGTATTGGACTGGTAGTAACATTTAAAATCAAATGAAGGAAGTTATCAGAATAAGTTATCAATTTAATTCAAACATAAAATAAAAAAACTTTTTAAAAGGACAAATTATTAGTCATGATAAATTTATCATTTTTAAATTGAAAAAGAAACCGACATTTTTAACAGTTTATTTAATTATTTAAAAATGCAGTTAAAACAATACAAAAGTAAATATAATTAAAATGATTTTTAAATGCACATTTTAAATTGCATCTTTAAAAACCATTTGCTAGTTGCTTTTCTTTGTCCATTTGCCAAAATGCTTTTTACTGTGTCATTTTGTCAATTGCTTTGCTTTATCCACTTGTCAATAGAGTTAAAAATGCCACATGACTTTTCCGGGCAACAGTCTAATGGAGAACCAATATAGGAGCAATTCTCAATCATGCCTAAAGTCTTAGCTTAGATGGCTGAAGATCCCGCGCAGTCTGCCTCGACCAGACTAAGACCAGAAAATTAGTGTATATTGTTTGATTTTGTAGACAGAGTCACATTGTAATAGAAACAATCATACAGGGCTGAAAATTTACAATATACCAAAAATGTATGAGCTAGTTTAGCTGGTGTTTTTTTCTTAGTGAAAAAAATAAGCACACTTTAGCATACTTTTAAAAAAGAGTTTAGAAATAATACCCTCTTTATTATGATATGCTTTAGTGTGAACTGATTGTAATCCTTTTGAACACTTGCATGTTATTTGCAAATTTTGTACATAGTTTAAATTTATATTAAATGCAATTAGTAGAACTTTAAATTGTACTTCATCACTGGCAAAATTTTGCCAGTTAATAAAACTTGGCTATCTATGCAGTAGAAAGGCGAAACAAATTTGAATCGGCGCTACCTGACTAGAAAAAAAAGAAAGAAAAAAGGGCCTTTTTCCCCCCTTTTGCCAACTAGGTAGGAAAACTTAAACACCCACAATGCACTGGGCATGGTGCCATCTAAGGCTAGTCCCACCAGTCTGCTATGGATACGCTTGACCAGAGTCAATTAAAATGCTGTCATCATTTACTCGCTCTCAAGTTGTTTCAAACCTGTATGAATTTCTTTCTTCTGCGGAACACAAAAGAATATATTTTGAAGAATGACGGTAACCAGACAGTTGATGTACCCCATTTTTTTTCCTACTATGAAAGTCAATGGGGTTCATCAACTGTCTGGTTATTCTTCTAAATATATTCCTTTGTGTTCAGCAGAAGGTTTGGAACAACTTGAGGGCGAGAATATGACAGAATTTTCATTTTTAAGTGAACTATTTCTTTAAAGTCACATCAGAATGTGATGTGCTTTACTTTAAAGCATGACAAATGATTATTAAAACAATGATATGAAATGTTTATAGTAAAACACTTTTTAAGTGTACTTTCTGTTAAGAAACATAGTCATGAAAGTGTATTCTCTTTAAGTACACTTAAGTGGCCTTTTATTTAATTAATATTATATTAAATGCAAGTGCAGTAAAAAAAAAAAAAAAAGGTACTTTGAGGTACTCTACAAGTGCACATTCAGTACAATTAGGTCCTGTCCCAAACGACACCCTAAACACTCGCGGCCTTCCTTCGAGTCTGCACTTTTGTGACGTAACGCCGCTTTGACTGTCGGGAAGAAGTCTGCTGTGGAGCTCACATCAGTGCGGGCTCGGCAAAAGTGCACATCGAGGGCGCATATCGACCGCAAAGGGGGCACTCGCGACCACCCTTTCTTAAAGCTAAAATGACAAATGGGACACCTTACGGTCTCATGGACTTAACGGACACGCACACGCGGCAGCCAATGTAAGTCCACAAGACTGAAAGTGCACATGAAATGTGCCATTTGGTACAGGGCCTTAAGTGCACTTCTTTTTCACAAAGGTTAGCTGGCCAGCAGGTCCTGACAAAAAACCCAAATCAATACAAAACTATCGAAACAGACTAGTGTAAGTTACCACCTCATCCTGGCTAGAAGACTAGCTAACCGAAAACTGTTATTCCAGCAAGAACATATATTGTGGAAAAGAATCAAACTTCCTTTCTCAATTCTGCTGATTCAGGCCCAGACCAGCTGTAATTTAATGAAGTCTAAATGAGGGCTGGCAATGCAACTGTCACATTCTCAACCTCTTTCCTGTTTTTCCTGCACAATGTGCAAAGCTATTTAAAGCAGCTCTGCCAATAGTAGGAAATACCACAGCTGATGTGAGCTGCCTGAGTGGCTAATGGCGATTATGCTTGATTTAAGCCGAATGTGTCATTAACTAATCACGCGGTATTCTCCCAGTTTGAGGTCTGCCAAGTTCTGCCCCTTCAAAGAAGCCCATTATACTTCAAGAGAGAGTAAACAGCCGGTCCCTAAGAACCATGCTCTCTAGAGTTTAAAGAAACATCATCTATCACCCCGCCAGGCACCTGCAGGTGTGACCTTGCTCTCTCAACACAACTGACACTGGAGAGAACGATCTCCCAGGCTGCCCTCTTCAGGCTGATGGTGAGGTCAAATGAAAAGCATGATGGGATATATATTAAGTGGCTTCAGGCGAAGGCGCAATTTGTGACATTCAAGGTTTGGGCCTGGGACATACTGTTGCTCTGCCATGACAGTGGTTGACCTCAGTGAGATGACTGACCATATAAGAAGCCAGATAATGCCAATGGACCCTTTAAAAATATAGAGAGATTGATTAGGTTGGTCAGAAGATGTCAAATTTGCCGTCAATCCTTTGCGGTTGTATAACAAACACCCTTGCAGCAGCGTTAATTTGTTTGTTGGCAGTTACTGAGGTAATATAACACTATATAGGGTTGTAAATGTATATTAAAGTTTTTAAAAATGAAAATATGAAAAACTTTACTAGATTTGTGACGTTGATAACTGTGGAAATGCATCATCATAGTATATGAAAAGGGTTTAAATAAAATGAAAGTGGAGAAATGGCTGCTTACTGCCCTGGTATGTAGTTGGAATGGCCCTGGTAACAATGCCAAGAATGCAATGCATAGGCTATCTGTGTTGCATTACACAGCAAAAAATGCTAGGCCTAAATTGTTTAATTAGTTATTTTAATAAGTGTTTAATAAAAATAAAAATAAAAAACAGTAAAAAATATCTAAAAGTCCTTAAAACAGGTTTGTTTGCTTGAGAAGCAACACTGCATAACTTTATGACTTGTTTTCAGAGAATGTATCTTTAATAAAGTGTTTTTAACTGTTATGAGGTTGTTTTTACTATTTTATATGTTAAAAAGTGAAAAAAATCTGCCAGCACAGTAAGAAAATAGACTCACATTAAAGATAGATTCAATGGAAACAAGTTTTATGCAGCAAAACAAGCCTTATATTATATATACATTTTACACAAACTAAGACAAATATTAGTTATAAGACAGCTAACTGAAATACACTTAAATGGGCTATATGTAGAATTCAAAAACCCTTGTTATTAGCGACACCGGTGGTTGATAAGCGAACTGCGGCCAGCAACTTATTGCTTAGTGACCATTTTATAAAAGCAAAAAGCCTCGTGAAGCCTTGGTTACTGAAGTCGGTACTTTTTTACAACTCTATTGCTGGAATACTTAAACTATTCATGACCATGTTTTCTTTTTGTCTGAATCTCACAAAACTTGTCATGAACATGTCCAGATAAAGTTACCTCAAATTCATAGAAAGAAATATACATTTTTTCTTAAATATGTTTATAAACCATTTGCATTAATTGATCAATGCATTTTTTTGGATTGAGAAAAAAAAAGAAGACAAAAAAGTTAAATTACAAAAAATGTATGACAAATTACCATAATGCAAAAGGAAGAAAATGCAGAGCAAGCTATGTTTTGACAAAACATTACGAAGATAAATATTTTGGGGAATTTACAATGACGAAATTGTGTACAACAAGACTAGGAATGAGTAAGTTGGGTCCATTTTGATTCAATGTTCACTTAAGAGAATTGCGTACATGTTGGCATTCAGGATGGAAAGGTAGTTGCTAACATTCTTGGCTATTCGTAATTTTGTCCCCTTGTCCTTGCGTGCCAGTCATGATAATTTGTGCGGTTGTGTGCAGGTATGAAACAGAATTAAATTTTTGTGAGCTCTGTGAGGTCCAGAGGTGCAGTTGGGTAAACAGTGCTGAACAGCCTGTGCTGTGTCCCTGGGACGGAAGCCAAGGTGACACCAACAAGGCAGCTCAGACACACATACACACACTGTGAGTGAGAACGAACGCTGAATGTGAACTCAATGTGCTAGAATCTACACGTAGGGTTGAGGCACCTGCCCACCCCAGCGGAGGTGTTTCAATACTACCAAGGCCAAATACCTCCCTGCTAATATTGACTCAGATAGTGGAAAGGATATTGATGGGTCTTCTGTGTGTACACAGGAAGAACAGTGGCATTGTATAGGCAGTACCTCTTTATCAGCGGCTGTGTGCAGAGAGCTTATGTAAAGTTGGGTTTCTGATAACGTGCTGTAAACACCACAGCAGATGCACTGTTATGCTATTTGCACAAACGATAAGCCAGCAACCTGAAATAGACTTAGACCTACATGTTGTTGCAGACATTTAGCTTCTCTGAATTTTACAAATAAATCATTGCTGGAATACTTCAACTATTCATCGCCTTTTTATTTTATTTTTGGCTGAATCTCACAAAACTTGTCATCAACATGTTCAGATTTTTACCTCAAAATCATACAATGGAATATAACATTTATTTTGGTAACACTTTATTTTGATAGCTCACATAAACATTCTACTAACTATAAGTAACTTTGCAACTACATGTCAACTAACTCGTTAGAGAATTAGCAGACTGCTAATTAAGCAGTCTGCTTAATATCTGCTAACTCTTTATTTTGATGCTCCCCAACAGACATTATACTCAGTATAAATAACTTTGCAAGTACATGTCAACTTATTCTACTAACCTAAACAATAACAGTCTACTAATACTCTAATGAGAGTTCGTTGACATGTAGTTGCAAAGTAGTTAGACGTAAAGTCTAAAGTAGACTATTGGAATTAAGTGTAACAAAAAAAAAAATTGCAAATATAAAATTATTTTATAAATATTTAGTTTTTGCACATAAAAAAAATACAAACATATATTCAAAAAATGTATGACAAATTACCATAATGCAAAAAGAAATCTCATTAGTTGAAATAATGCAAAAAAAAAACAAACAAAAACAAATAAACAAGCTACAGATTTTTATTACAGCACTTTTACTATTTCTTATTTGGAAATTATATTTCATTATACTGCAATATGAAAAAATAATCATATGTAAATTGTAAGGTATTTGTTATATTGTGTTTTTGATTGATTTAATTAAGAATAATTGTATTTTTTTATTGTAATACAATAATGAGAATCTATTCAGAATCAATAACAAAAAACTCAAAAGTAAACTATTTAGAAACATTAAGCCAATTAATTGTTTTTGCTTATGAAAATAATGTCGCAATTCAAATTATTTTTTTTGTGCCATTTCCTTTGACGACTATAGTGGCACAGATATTACACACGCCACCTTTAGCAACATTTATTTATCTATTTATTTGTTTATTTAATGAGGACAATGTACATTAATGCACATCAAAATAAAAACAAAAAATGTTAACGTGCTGGATTACTGCATCACTGCTACTGACAATAACTGATTCATGAATAACCTCTGAAACATATACTGTCTTCATATGCTGGCTGATAATGATTAGGCATCTGTTACAAAACAGCACCATTTAAACAAAATCTGTAAAACATAGTTCTTCTAACTCTCTTGGAAAACCTTTTGGGAGTTTCTCTCAATGGCTGCAATGCAAAGAACAGAAATTACCAGGGGACCATATTTAGTCATCATGAGGCCAGTGCAGATCTGCACACGCTGAGAAAACAGCCGCTAATAACAAACCAAACAATAGTAGAGATGAAACGACGTGCCAATGCACACTAATCTTGGCAGAATAATTGTGTGAGAGTTGTTTGAGTTGAAAACTGTGCAATTTGAACTCTTTGTCAAACACGCTTGTGTAATTAACAACATCTGTTAAGAGGGAAGGGTAACAGGGTTTGAAAACAAGTGAGCCAGTTTTTTCCCTCTCTCCCTCTCCTCTGTCTTTGAGTGAGTACAATATTTTACTCTCTCATCAATGTATATGAGAAACTTGTCATGTGGGGAAACTCTACTCTCTAAAATAGCCTCTATCAAAAGATGCTTTCAGTGAGGTTTATTCTCTCTACCACCCAACCCGGTATCACTGATTGTGCAAATGTTTTTTTTGTTTTTTTTGTCCAGAGCATGTACAATTTTGGAAAGGTTACAATATGTTATTTCATAAGAGGCTGTGAAATGTGGCTTGCCTTCACTATTTTGTCATAAAGTGCTGAAGACTATTTGAATGCCGCCTCTGCACAGCACTGTTACAAAATATTTGTGACATTTAATGTTGTTTTCTTGGGTCTTTTATATTTAAATTGACTGCTGGTTTGATGGATTTTATATTTTATTTCATATTTGAATATATTTAAAAAAGTTATTCCTGTGATTGCAAATCATAATTTTACTCATTACTACAGTCTTCAGTATCACATGATCCTGCAGAAATCATTCTAATATGCTGATTTGGTGCTCAAGAAACATTTCTTATCATTATCAATGTTGAAAACATGGTGCTGTTTAATATTTTTGGAAGCCGCAGCATTTGTGTAGCATTTATTTGAAATATAAATATTTTGTAACAATGTAAAAGTCTTTGCTGCTACTTTTGATCAATTGGATATGTCACTGCTGAATAAATGTATGAATTTCTTTAAAAAATTAAACATTTCTTTAAAAATTACCACCCTTATGAGTGGCAAATCAGTGGAGTGTCTAAATTTGTATGAAAACATTTATTTTTGCATTTATTGCAGTTTGCATTTTGGATGGTATTCAAAATCACCTTTAGACTTGCAACTAGAATGTTTCATCCTGAAGTGGACAGCAAACATCAAAACACAATAGTGTACTTTAGCTAAGGTGGATAAATGTTTAGTATTTTTGTTATCAGGAATAGAAAAGGATAATTTGTAGGTACTGTACATGATTCAGCCCTTTTTAACTACCACACGCTCTCCAGTGACATAAGCTATGTTATGCAGAGCAGCCTCATTGTCCCACTGGGTAATCTCCTCACAGTTTGCATTCTTCTCATGGATGCTGCAGTGTTTTGTGGTGAGGAGGATCTGTCTTTACAGATTGGTTTTGTTCTAATTTGATGGTCCCAAGGCTGGTTTCACACATGGTTCAAACCCAAGTTCAACTCCACCCTCTCCCCTTGCAGATTTTTTTTTCTGTACACTCTATTATTTGGGGCTAAACCGGAGAACATTTGCGTCATTACACGAGTACCACTGTGGGTATTACGTTAGTTGCAGCCTGTTTTCTGCTGTATTTAGAAAACAACTCGGGAGGAAAACTGTGAACCATACGATTCCACATGTTTTGCGTTTCACTGCTACCCACCAAGTTTAGCATACCATGTTAATGCCAACAACATCCATACTTTCATGTCAAAAAGACTCTGATCCACACCAAACGCTCTAGTGTGAAAGCTTCCAAGAGAATGTGTGGGTTCCTGACATAGCTATAGTGTCTGCTAGACATTTTCTGGCGGTCATCAAAAGGAAAATATTGAAAAAGAGACTGAGAAAAGTATTTTGTTCACTTTATTAATGCCCAAATTTGTAATTTTAATAAGAACAGCAGAAATCAATGAGAAGTACCAATTTCAACTGCTATTCACGAGTTCACACTTACATACAATTTGAGGGGGTAAAGTTTAATGCGTATTTGGTGTGCTCCGAGCTCGGAGTTCGGCCTGAACCCAGAGTACTCCCCCCGTATGTAAGTGTTTAGGACTAGAAGCGTGGAGAAGGGGTGGTGGAGGGATGCTGCAAAACTGTCAATGGATTGAGGTGAGACTGCTGAATGTATATATACCTCTTACCATTGATTGCTGAGTGCTCTCCACTTGTGTTAATTATCTGAACGTGCTCCTCCCGAACTTTGTTAATAAAACATCATTTTGTAAACCTGTGTTTGTGAGAATGAGAGAATATGTACAAGCAGTTTTTTTGCCTATACCCCAAACTGCTTTCCTGAATTCAGTGTGGACAAATCAGTGTCAGCATAAACAATCTTGTCACACAAATCAACTGTTTTATTTAAAAAAATTTATGTACACCCAATTTCTCGATGTTTGTGTCCCTACCAAGAACAGGTGTCCTCTCAGCGCCATTTCCCATCTCATTGTGTTTCCGTTGTGTGGTGAGGTTCCGGCCCATGGAAACAGCTGTTACTTATAGTGAAAGACTACAGTACTTTGAAGGTCACTCTGCTCTTTGTCAGTTTGTGCCTCAAAAACGCCTCGGTTACGACTGTAACCTCGGTTCCCTGAAGAGGGAACGAGCGTTGCGTCGAGTTTGACGCTATGGGAACGCTTTGCGTGATGACGTCTTGAAGCACATGTAAAATCAGTCCAATGGTGTGGCGGAACGTCAGAGGCGGGTGACGTCACGTACCAGGAAGCTATAAAAGCCGGCCCGAAACAGAAAACGAAAGCTTCGTAAAGTCTGAAGTCGTGCTGACAGGCATGAAGGAGATATGGCAAGGTGACGCAACACTCGTTCCCTCTTTAGGGAACCGAGGTTACAGTCGTAACCGAGGCGTTCCCTTTCAAGGGAACTCGCGTTGCGTCGAGTTTGACACTATGGGAACGTCTATACCAACGCCACCATAGCTACAAAAGTCTGTCCTGTGTGAAATCAAGTGAGCTGCACTAGGAAGACAGAACATGAGACCCCGGTGTAGAGTCCAAATCCAAAGAGTAGAACCTGACGAAGGTGTGCGGTGAGGACCAGCCTGCCGCATCACAAACGTCCTGTAAGGAAACTCCTGATATAAGGGCCTTGGAGGCCGCCATACTCCTGGTAGAGTGCGACCGGACAGCCATAGGAGAAGGCTGCCCGGCCGCTTCATAAGCAAGCGAAATAGCCTCAACCACCCACTTGCTCATTCTTTGCTTAGACACTGGAGATCCCTTGTTAGGGGGCCCAAAGCATACAAACAGTTGATCACTTTTACGCCACAGGGCAGCTCTGTGGACATAAGCGTCTAACGCCCGAACTGAGCAAAGCAAATTATTCGCCTCCTGGTCCGCATTTCGAAAGGGAGGAGGACAGAAGGCCTGCAGAACAATAGGTCTAGCCACATTAGTGGGGACCTTGGGGATATAACCCGGTCTCGGATGTAGAAAATCTTTAACCATACCCGGTGCAAACTCTAAGCATGACGGAGCAACCGACAATGCTTGCAGATCCCTTATTATCTTGAGAGAAGAAATAGCCAGAAGGAACAGAGCTTTCAGAGTTAAGAACTTCTCAGGAACCTCCTCAATGGGCTCAAAGGGGGCCAGGGAAAGGCCTTGCAGCGCAATGGACAAATCCCAAGGTGGCACCCTAGAGCGAACTGCAGGCCTCAGCCTCCAAGTGCCACGAAGGAAACGAGATACCAAAGGGTCTTTCCCCACAGACCTCCCACCCAAAGGAATGTGGTAAGCACCTATGGCCGCCACATAAACCTTTAAAGTAGACAGGGTCAGACCTGCCGTGAACCGGTCCTGCAGGAACTCCAGCACTGAACCAATTGGGCACTTAACTGGGTCCAACTGACGGTCACTACACCAAGAAGTGAAAACTCTCCACTTCAGGGCATAAAGTTTCCTCGTGGAGGGAGCTCTGGACTGTAGAATGGTCTCAACAACCTCAGTTGAGAGACCTGACTCTATGAGCTGGGCCCCCTCAGAGGCCAAGCCCACAGGTTCCACAGTTCCGGTCGGGGGTGTAAAATCAAGCCCCCTGCTTGGGACAGAAGGTCCCTCCTGACAGGTAGCTCCAGAGGAGGCCCGTCGAGGAGGGACACAAGGTCGGGAAACCATACTCTGCCCGGCCAGCGCAGGGATATAAGAAGCAGGCAAACCCGGTCCCTGCGAACTCTCTCCAGAACTCCCGGGAGCAGAGCAACTGGGGGAAAGGCGTACAGACGTACCCTCGGCCACGTCTGTACCATAGCATCCAGTCCCAGAGGAGCTGGATGCGTGAGGGAGAACCAAAGTGGACAGTGAGATCAAACAGATCCACTTGAGCTTGGCCAAACTCCCTCCATATCAGCTCCTATATTCTGGACCCCAGGGATGTAAGCTGCCCTGAGAGATAACAGCTTCCCCTGGGACCACAAGAGGATATGGCGTGCCAGATTGCATAATGGGCGCGAGTGCAAACCCACTTGGTGATTGATATAGGCGACTACCGACGTGTTGTCCGTATGCACTAGCACATGGTGTCCCCTGAGATCTGTGATAAAGCTCCTCAGAGCATGGAAGACAGCTAACATCTCTAGGCGATTGATATGCCATGAACGATGATGGTCTTCCCACAGACCTTGAGATGAGCGACCCCCTAGGATCGCTCCCCAGCCCGTGAGGGAAGCATCCGTCGTTAGCAGTTTGCGACGACAAGGAGCTCCCAACACTGGGCCCTGGGACAGGAACCAAGGTTTCTTCCACATAACCAAGGCCTGTAGGCATCGCCGCGTGACCTTGATTGTGCGAAATGGGTTGCCCCTCGGGGAAAACCCCCTGGTCCTGAGCCACCACTGCAGGGGCCTCACGTGCAGTAGTCCAAAAGGTATCACGTTGGAAGCTGCTGCCATGAGACCCAACAGTCTCTGGAACTGTTTGACAGTGAGTAGCTGGCCTAGCTTTACACTTTTCACAACTGCAAGGATGGACTCTATACGTGGCGGTGACAGGCGCGCCTGCATCGACACTGAATCCCAAACCACGCCTAAGAAAGTGGTCCTCTGGAGTGGAGAAAGCACACTCTTCTTTGCGTTCAGCCGTAACCCCAACTCTTTCATATGGGCGAGAACAACATCTCGATGTTGAACCGCCATCTGATCTCATCTAAGCTAAAGTCAACCAATCATCGATGTAGTTCATGATGCGAATACCCTGGAGGCGCAGGGGCGCCAGAGCTGCATCCACGCATTTGGTGAAAGTGCGGGGTGATTTTGCCAGGCCGTATGGAAGAACTCGATATTGGTATGCTTTGCCCCCGAAAGCAAACCTCAGGAACTTCCAATGACACGGACGGATGGAAATATGGAAATATGCGTCCTTGAGGTCTATCGTGACAAACCAGTCCTCGGACCTGATCTGTGGCACGATTTGTCTCAATGTTAACATTTTGAACTTGAGCTGCATGACTGACTCGTTCAGAACTCGAAGATCTAAAATGGGACGCAATCCCCCGTCCTTCTTTGGAACTATGAAGTACCGGCTGTAAAACCCGGTTTCCCTGTTGGAGGGAGGTACATACTCTATGGCCCCTTTCTCTAACAGAGTGTTTACTTCCTGTTCCATAACCAGAACCTGCTCCCGCTCAGCAGCCTCATAGAAAGAACGGCGGGGGAGAAGTTTCTGAAGTGCAGCTGCCTGTTTAGAAGCTTCTTGTGATTTAGCTACAGCACTATTAACTGCATCTCCAAATAACCCCACAGTGGAAACTGGTGCATCCAAAAGAACATGTTTTTCTTTGTCCTTTATATCACTTAGATTGAGCCACAGATGCCTCTCAGTGGCCACCAGGGCTGCCATAGAGCGGCCGATGGATTTAGCCGTCTCCTTGGTGGCCCGGAGAGACAGATCTGTGGCTCTACGTAGTTCAGACACAGTATCGGGACCAATCCCCCCGCCCTCCTCTAAATCACCCAACAATTCAGCCTAGTATGCTTGCATAAGTGACATCGTATGCAGACACGCTGCAGCTTGACCAGCGGCGGCATACGATTTATGAACCAGGGAAGATGTAAATTTTACTGTTTTGGAGGGTAATGCAGGAGCCTTCAGGGAAGATGCCGTTGCTGGAGAGAGATAGCTCGCAAGCGTCTCCTCCACCTTCGGCATCTCCCCATAACCATATTCTTTATAATTGTATATAGTGGAGTAGTGTGATGTTTGTGGACTGTACACTCTGTAAGATACGGGTTTCCCCCACGATCTCGACACCTCAGTGTGGAGATCGGGGAAAAACGGAAGGCTTCTGCGCTGAGGCTGTGCACGAGATGGCAGGAAACGTTCGTCAAGCTTGCTTTTCGAGCGAACGCCCTGCCTATCTTCTGGCCACTCAACAGATAATCTCTCGACAGCTCTTGTAACTACGTCGAGTAATTCCTCAAACGCATGAGACTGAGGTGGTGAATCCTCAGCCTCAGCGTCAATACTAACAACGTCCAACTCCTCAGAGCTGGACAATTGCAGTACTGGTGCCTCCATCGGGGGGGAAGAAACCGCAGCGCGTGCTTCCACACCCTGATGAGAGGCACTGGATCTATCAGAAAGAGGCTGAGATAAGGCAGAGCCCGTCTCAACATCCACTGATAGATCCATTTGCGAACCCCAGGTCTGAGATCGACACCGTGCCTCGGCAGCGGCGGGACCAGAGCCCTGGGGAACGCGATCCTGGTTAAATAATGGCAGGCGGGATCTGAGCGTACGCATTGGAAGCGCGTCGCAATGCTCACAGCCAGCACCCTCGAGTGCCGACTGGGCATGCTCTTCACCCAAACAGACAATACAAAGAGTGTGAGTGTCCCCACCCGTTAAATAACGCGGACAGAACACACACTCTAAACTGCTGCTGCTTACTCGCCATACTGAATATATATATAATAATATAGACAGACAACACCAAATAACAAGGACAGATCACACAGAGCGCAACTGAAGACTCAGAAAGCTTTCGTTTTCTGTTTCGGGCCGGCTTTTATAGCTTCCTGGTACGTGACGTCACCCGCCTCTGATGTTCCGCCACACCATTGGACTGATTTTACATGTGCTTCAAGACGTCATCACGCAAAGCGTTCCCATAGCGTCAAACTCGACGCAACGCGAGTTCCCTTGAAAGGGAACTACCGTATATACCCGAATATAAGACGAGGTTTTTGTCCTAAAAATAGGCTGAAAAATGGGGGGTCGTCTTATATTCGCGATATAGACAAAATCACGGGGGGAAAGGGAGAAAGAACAACTGAATAAATATGAAATAGTGACTGAAACATGACCCATTAAGCCAAATGATTTCGGCTATACTTGCATGTAAAATTAGAGAAGCAACATTGTGTTTAACTGAATTAAAACGCTGCTCCTCTCTGCCGCGCTAGACGCAGAGAGAGAGAGAGAGAGAGAGAGAGAGAGAGAGAGAGAGAGAGAGAGAGAGAGAGAGAGAGAGAGAGAGAGAGAGAGCGCGAGAGAGAGCGAGAGGTGCGCGCGCGCGCGAGATGCAGAGCGAGGTGCGCTAGACGCAGAGAGAGAGAGAGAGAGAGAGAGGTGCGCGTGCGAGACGCAGAGCGCAAGAGAGAGAGATAGAGAAAGGTGCGCGCGCGCTGGAAGAGAGAGAATGAATTATCACGGCAATTTTCAAATAAAATTATTTTCTGTTGAAAACCAGATTTTTTCCACAAAAATCTCTTTTTGTCCCAAAAATAAGTCTGGAAAATGGGGGGGTCGTCTTATATTCAGGGTCGTCTTATAGTCGGGTATATACGGTAAAACCATTCTTACAAAATGACATTGTAGGACATTAGAACGGCTAGACTCTTCCTGCATTGTACCCTTGTGAAAAATAAGTGCACTTATTGAATGTGCATAATAGTATTAAAACCTTAAAAGTATATATTTTAAAACCATATTACAGATAATATAATGTTAATGAAATAAAAGGCCACTTAAGTAAAGGAACCCGCACATTACAAGATAATCGGGCCGATTTTGGGCCCAATTCTCCCCTTTTGACAATCCTACCCTTACAAAAAGAAATTTATTCCAGTGTGATATTAGTATACCTCTTTCTTAGTATAATTCCCGTGGGATTCCTGCAGGATGGGAGTCATCTTTGCTATTAAACACGGGATTTGGACGGTACAGGATAAATGGTTAACGGGAGCAGACGGGAGCGGGAATCAACCAATAGCAAAGACGACAAAAAAAGAAAAAAGTAAATGCACCATTTTGTAGTTTCCTTTTAATACGCCTACAATGTAACACAATTAAAAAATAACTACACGACCCAGCCGTCCCAGAAGCCATCAGTGCTTTTTGTCACGGCTTCCCGCCGGAATTCAAAGAGCAGTGATGGAGGGAGCTAACAGCTGCGGAGAAGTCGATGTGGCAAAAAATGATTTACAGCGCAAAGTAATGACATGTCTATTAAGTTCACAGAACTGGTCGGAAAGTCTGAAATATTAATTAAGTTTATGAGAGTAGAATGTGACGGTGATAGCACGATGTACGCTGCTTGTAGGAAATGCTTAGTCTTAGTCAAGTACGCAAGTGATTCAGGAACGAGCGGTCTGAAGAGGCACACTTGCAAGGCAAATTCGGGAAAGAATCAGCCAAGCATCGCTTCGTTCATCAAGCGAAAATTGCCGTCAGGTGTCAAGTCTCGTCTGACCGACAAAATTGCTCGCATGTGCAGCCAAGATCTCAGACCCTTTGCTGTGGTAGAGGGGAAAGGCTTTACCAACGTAGCATAGGAGCTGCTCGACATTGGAGCCAAATATGGAAGTAACGTGCAGGTGGAAGACATACTGCCATGTGCACGCACAGTTTCCCGTCACGTAGAAGGGGAGTATGAGAAAATAAAACTGCTGGTCATGGAGGAGCTCCGTCAGGTATGTCACTCTGCACTATTTTTATACATAAATTGTACCTCTCACGCAGTAGTCTGTGATCTATAGATTCTAAACCCTATACACCAGATTTTCCTTACAATTTTTAAACGCCATAATATCTCCATATTCTAAACTGGTAATCTTTTTTACATGTAAGATATTTTGTGGCCCATTAAAATATAATTCTTCCTTTCATGCAGACTAGAGACCATGCTGTAACCACAGACCTTTAGACAGAGGAAAGGACCAACACACACTACATCACTGTTACAGTGCATGACATCCTTGACTGGAAGATGGTAAACCGGATTCTGGCCACAAGAGAGATGGAAGGTGTTAAATCCAGTGACCACATCAGAAGGACTGTGGAGAGAATCCTTCAGGTATCTCTCTCCGTGTGTCTGTCTGTCTCTCAAATCAGATCATCTTTATCCACAAGGCATATGTACTTAATATTGCTAATTAATGATAAAATTGGGAAAAGTATGAGAACAGAGTGCAACAGTAACAACAACAAAAAACATGTTTACAAGAAAAATTATACAATAAGAGAAATATATCAATAAATACACCCTTACTGTACTGCACATCAGTTTGTTGCAGGCAGCTGCATGTGCTGCTCTCTGTGTCGGAGGCAGTTTTACTTTTTTGATAGATTAAGGAAAACGTTTCATAAAAATTTCAAACTTTTAATAATAGTTTTCATATTTACATATCTTAGTGTCCTCCTGTGCTGATATGCATTAAGCATATGTGTAAACACTGTATGTTTTGTCCTAATATAGTTATAAACATTTATTGTAAAGTTCTCTGTTCAGTTACAGGACCGTTAGTAATTCTGTTTTTATGCTCTTATTTCTGGGCTTCTTTTTTTTTTTACCTCACACAGGAATTTGGCATCCTGAGCAACGACACCGCTTTTGTAACAGATAATGGCTCAAATGTGGTTGCAGCATTCAAGGATTATGTCCGACTCTCCTGTGCTGGCCATAATATCAACTTAATCTTAAAACATGTATTTGACCACTTGGACGAGGACAACCCAGTGCACAGCAACATCATCAAGCTGTTTAAGGACACAAAGACCCTTGTCACACACTTCAAAAGAGCAGGGTAAAAAGCATACAATTTTATGTCTTCCTGGTAAAGCTGCTTATATAATTTGAAAGAAATTAAAGTGAAATAAATAAAAAGAAGCTACTGTAATTTATACCTGCACAGGTCTTTTTTTTTTTTTTTTTACTCAATTTTAAATAAATCTCTTTTTTTTAAATAAATGTTGTTTTCCCAAAAGAGAGGCCAATGAATTGGAATTTATG
Source organism: Scardinius erythrophthalmus (assembly GCF_964197995.2). NCBI lineage: Eukaryota > Metazoa > Chordata > Actinopteri > Cypriniformes > Leuciscidae > Scardinius > Scardinius erythrophthalmus. The sequence continues at coordinate 7,571,722 of NC_138241.1, read as the reverse complement.
TCACCGTAACATCCATTTTTCTTGTGCAATCTCTTTATATTTTAGGTTGCAAAAAGCACTGGACCAGTCACTGAAGCAATCTGTGGAGACGAGGTGGAATACCAGACTAGCAATGCTCCAATCTGTTAATGATGCTCTGAGATCTGGGAGGCTGCATGACATCCTGCTTCGCCGAAACGAGCTCCGTTACCTCAACAACATAGACTGCGAACTTCTTGAAGACATCATCCAACTCCTGAAACCTTTCGATGAGGCTACCAGGCATGTCTCCACTGATCAGACACCTACCCTTCACCTTGTCCTCCCAACCAAGGCTACTCTACTGAGGGGTTTGTCGATCCAGGATGGAGACAGTGTGATTGTAAAAGAGGTAATACAATACATTTCTGATTTTCATTTAGTTGGTGGTCATTCAAGTAGCAAACATAAGCACAGTGCAATGATGTTGCATGTATCGTCATGCTCCTCCTCCCCTAGCTGAAACGGAAGTTAGCCCAGGCAGTGGAGATGAAATTCAAAGTCCACCTGTACCATAAGGTAGCCACAGCTCTCTCTCCAAGCCTGAGGAGTTTCTTAAGGAAAACTCTCAACGGTCAGGAGTATGAGGAGGTCATCAGCACCCTGACAGCACTCACAGAAACGGCAGGGACAGAGGAGAGAGTGAGAGGCCTTGTGGAGAAAGAGGGTGAAAACACTAGCATCAACAGCATTTGCAGAGCAAATGACAAAATTTATTTTTCATTTATTTATCTGCAATACATGAGTGACACTAAGTTGACACGTTTCCAGTGTCTTCTTGACACTAGTTAAAGCTGTGAAGTATATTTACCTCCCTTCTCTCCGTCTGAGTCCAGTGAAGAGCCTGTTAAAGCTGTGAAGTATATTTACCTCCCTTCTCTCTGTCTGAGTCCAGTGAAGAGCCTGCTAAAGCTGTGAGTCATACGTATCCTCCACTCTCTGCCTGAGTCCAGTGAAGAACCTGCTAAAGCTGTGAGTCATATGCATCCTCCACTCTCTGTCTGAGTCCAGTGAAGAACCTGCTAAAGCTGTGAGCCATACGTATCCTCCACTCTCTGTCTGAGTCCAGTGAAGAGCCTGCTAAAGCTGAGTCATACGTATCCTCCATTCTCTGTCTGAGTCCAGTGAAGAACCTGCTAAAGCTGTGAGTCATACGTACCCTCCACTCTCTGTCTGAGTCCAGTGAAGAGCCTGCTAAAGCTGTGAGTCATATGTATCCTCCACTCTCTGCCTGAGTCCAGTGAAGAACCTGCTAAAGCTGTGAGTCATATGTATCCTCCACTCTCTGTCTGAGTCCAGTGAAGAACCTGCTAAAGCTTGAAGAGCCTGCTAAAGCTGAGAGGTATACGTACCCTCCATTCTCTGTCTGAGTCCAGTGAAGAGCCTGCTACAGCTGTGAGTTATACGTATCCAGTCCGGTGTCCAGGAAAGGAAGACGGAGCCATCTTTCTGAATTCATACCGACCTGCTCTGCTTACCCGTCTATGCTGAAGTCCCGCTGAGCCAGTGAACTGAGTCGAATCTCCACTGCTGTCCTCCAGTCCTGTGTCCAGGAAGACGGAGCTATCTTTCTGAATTCATACCAACCTGCTCTGCTTAGCAGTCTATGCTGAAGTCCCGCTGAGCCGGTGAACCGAGTTGAATCTCCGCTGCTGCTTTCAGTCCTGTGTCCAGGAAGACGGAGCTATCTTACTGAATTCATACCGACCTGCTCTGCTTACCCGTCTATGCTGAAGTCCCGCTGAGCCAGTGAACCGAGTCGAACCTCCGCTGCTGCTTTCAGGAAGACGGAGCTATCTTACTGAATTCATACCGACCTGCTCTGCTTACCCGTCTATGCTGAAGTCCCGCTGAGCCAGTGAACCGAGTTGAACCTCCGCTGCTGCTTTCAGTCCTGTGTCCAGGAAGACAGAGCTATCTTACTGAACTCAAACCAACCTGCTCTGCTTACCCGTCTATGTGGAAGACCCGCTGAGTCAGCGAATCGAGTTAAACCCCCATTGCTGCGTCCAGGCCTGAGTCTGGGGGAAGAAGTCCACGTAGTCACCGGTCCTGACTGACCTGTCGAAGCAAGAGGGGCGATTGGCCCGTTTCTTTTTCATTGACCGCCTTTTAGCTAAATAAATAAACTTGAGATTCATTTTATTCTTGTTGCCCGTCCTCTTTGTGCTGCAGGGTAGCTCCTCAGGGGGGTACAGTAGAAGGAGGGAGTGTCGGTTGGCTGGTAACGCCCCCACAACCCCGGCCTGTGACACATGCTTTGATTGTTATACGGTAGGGGGTAGAACTATCAGTATACCTATAAGTTCACTTGTAGTTGTCAGGAAACAGACTTGCAGAAGTAGTGAATTACAATAAACAAGTTTTATTCAAACAGGTGTATGGTAAGTATATTTGCAGGCAGACAACAACCATGAAGACAATGATAAAGAAGTAGTAGAACACAGGTATGTGGCACCACATGCACCCTACTCACCACTATAGTGTAGGGTACTAAATAAATGAGATGTAACCTCTTACAGGGAGTTGGAGAACTGGAGACTGGAGACAGGCAGGATTGGAGACGAACACGGAAGTAGGTATCTCAGGTTAGGAATATCCACAACTTGGGTGAGTCCTAGTTGAGACCAGACAATGATGGTGTGTGTGGTGCAGGCTTTTGTAGAGGGTGCTGATGAGTGTGATGATTGCTGACAGTAACCCCCCCCCCACCCTCCACAGCCTGCTCCTAAGGGACCCCCAACGTCGAGGTGGTCACCCTCTGCTGCGTAGAGCTGGTCAATTTGGATGGTTCTCATGGAAGGAGGAAAGTAGATCAAGGTTAACCCTCTGGGGACCAAGGTGTTTTTGGGGCCCTTGAGATGTTCTGACATGCCTTGACATTTGTGATTTTTTCAGTTATTTATAAACATGTTAATGGCAAAGGTGTAAATTCACTCTATATAGCACAAACAGGGCTACCATAATATGCGAGCAACTTGTATGTAGATGTTTGTATTTTTAAGAGAATAATGTTTATGCGTGGTTATTGGAAAAAATTTAAATGAAAGTTGCTGAATTAAGACCACAAAACACATATTAAATATGTGTCCACAAGACTTTTGACTAATGGATGTTGTCCCTTTGAGTTCTAGCTTCAAAATTATGTGAAAATAGTCTTGCTTTATCGTTCACAAAAAAAATATACATTGATTTAAATGGTGTAAAACAGGTTTTGCTTGGAAAGCCAATATGCGAGGGGGAGGAGTAGTTTACACCTTAGATTACAATGTCCCACCCACTCTGCATAATGACTCTGCCTAATGAGCCATTCTTTCAGGTGTGACACTGACTGAGCCACAATGCAAGGACAAAAGATATATTAAGAAGAAGACTTATATTGACCATTTAAGATTTTGCTTACATCTCTCTTGTAAATATGTTTTGCTATTTTATTAAAAATGTTACAATTACAACAATAATTACAATTTCAACAATATTTCAAGTGTACTCTTTCTTTGTAAAATAGAAAAAGAAAAAAGATTATAGGCCTACATTTTATCATAATATGTATTCATTAGTTTGAATATAGCCAACATTGGAACATCTAACATCTTAGTCTATGACTTTATTTTTGACAAATATATATATATATATATATATATATATATATATATATATATATATATATATATATATATAATGTTAGATATGAGCAGAAATTGCTAAACAAAAGCTTATTTGATGTGGCAGTATATTCTACAGTAGCCTAAAAACTGTACCCAAATCTAGTCAACAAGTGACTGACTGTAACGTTGTTTTTATGAAATATTAGGGCATATAAATGCTAATTTGCAGTTTAATACGTTGCTTATACAAATACATTTTATTTCAACATATTCCAGTCGATTTTTACTCATCTCAGTAGGCTATAGCAAAGCAGTTTATTCTTTCACACACAGACGCGCGATTTATATTTAGGCTAAACAGTCTTTACTAATATGTACCCTTCATTCATCTCACAGAAAGGCGAGTCATATTATAGAAATGCGATTCATCTTTTTGCGGTTTACATAGGCCTACACTAACGTTATTCCATAACGTTATTCCACACTTGAGAAAAGAAAACAGCCTACCTCACTCCTCAGCGGGATCTGCTCCTCATATCAGGAGATATTGCTCCTCATATCAGCACTGTTCTGAGGAATCTTTTCTCCATAAGGTAGGCTATATTATGCCTCACTCGATTGCGACGCGCTTTGTTTACAGCTGATGTGGGCGTTTCACAGGTCTGAAATAGTTCTCAGAATTTGCGTTTGAATAGCACGCGCTCTCCGGGGAGTGGTCACATTACTGTGAATTAGCTCGTAATGAGCTCGACTGGAGTCGCTCTCTTTTTATACAGATTACAGAAGCTGAGAATATTTGTTTTTTATATAAGTTACTTCATTTAACAGATGCGATCTCAAGCTTTATGCCCGTGGGTCTGTTTGCCTGTTTGACTGAATTTTCGCGGAGTTATAGATCATTTTCGAACGCGTTTCAAATGGGAGTTTACTGACAGAGAGAAGGCTGAAATCGCATCATGTTAATTTTTCTTTATTTGTCAAAAAGCAAAACACTTTATTTTTATTGTGAGTATACAGAAAAAAAATAGAAACTGAACAGGATCGATTGATGTATTACACGAAAATGAAAGATCAAAATTAACAGAGCATTTAGTGTTTATTTTCATTGCTAAAAAAAAAAAAACGAGCAAAACGCACGGGCGCGTTTTTGGTCCCCAGAGGGTTAAGTACCTAATTTCTTGGAACCTAGGAACACTCCTCTGGACAATACAACTCCCAGTCGACGAGGTACTCCAATCAACCACCTCGGCCCCGGGAGTCCAAAAATCTCTTGGACTGAGTAGACTTCCCTGTCTTCTACGATGGCTGGCAGGGAGGGGCTCGTCAGTGGTAACAGGATCTGTGGAGGGAGGAGAGACAGGTGAGTGGTAGGGTTTGAGATGAGAGACATGAAATACAAATCGGATGTCTTTGATGGAGAGCCATACCTTTTGTCTGGGTTGATAAGAAGGTGCTTGGGTCTGCCGGACATCAGCATGGCTCTTGTGTCGTTGAATGGCTCCCTGCAGATGATGATGCGCAGAGTCCCAGACCCTCTTACTCTCTTGGAACCAGTGATTCACAGAAGGAAAGTTGGAAGGTTCCCCAGACCATGGGAACAGAGGCGGTTGGTATCCAAGTACACACTGGAATGGAGAAAGGCTGGTGCTCCTCTGTGACGCAGGGAATTCTGGGTGTTCTCTGCCCATGCTAAAAACTGGCTCCAAATGCATTCTTGTCACATTGACGATAGGAGTTTTTAAAAATCGAAACCAGTGAAAAAGAGAGCCCATTGTGATTGATGTGGGTTAAGGCGTTTGTCTTCCCGGAGTTATTGGAGGTTCTTATGATTAGTCAATACAGTGAAGAGATGTCGTGCTCCCTCAAGCCAGTGTCTCCATTCTTCGAGTGCAAGTTTGATGGCAAGAGGTTCTCGATTTCTGATGTTATATTTTTTCTCCTCTGGGGTTAACTTACAGGAGAAGAAGGCACATGGATGGAGTTTTAAGGTGTCCCCTGCTGCTGGGACAACACTGCTCCTACCCCTGTGGATGAAGCATCAACCTCCACTGTGAATGGCTTGTCAGGGTTAGCGTGAGTCAGGAGCGGAGCACTGCAGAAAGCTTGCTTCAACTGCTCAAAGGACTTTGTGGCATCGGTGGACCAGAACAGAGACTTGGGCTTCACTCAGAGGAAGGAGATTAATGGATTGGTAATTCTACTGAACTGAGAATGAATTGTTGGTAGAAGTTTGCAGAACCCAGGAATCTTTGGAGTTATTTGACTGTTGAAGGACTAGGCCAGTTGCAGATGGTGTGCACCTTCCTCTCGTTCATGGTGATGCCATCTTGACTGATGTTGTAACGGAGGAACTGTGTTTCAGGTTGATGGAACTGGCACTTCTCCGCTTTCAGGAACAGGTTGAATTGACATGGTTTCTTGAGGTCCTCTGTAAAATGGTAATTATGTTCAGCTAGATTTCGAGAGTACACAAGGATGTTGTCAATATAGACCCAAACAAACTTGTGAAGAAACTCTCTGAGTACTTTGTGCATGCAATCTTGGAAGATTGACCAGGTTGACCAGGCCATACGGAATAACGCAGTACACAAGCCTCCGTCCTTCTTTGCCACAAAGAAAAAAACTGGAAGCAGCAGGGGATGTGGATGGATGGATGCAGCCCTGTTGGAGAGCTTCCTGGAGGTACTCATCCATGGTCTTCTGCTCAGGAATGGATAATGGGTACATTCTTCCTCTGGGCACTGGCTCACCTGAAATGAGATCATGGGACAGTCCCATGGCCTGTGCTGTGGAAGGTGGAAAGCTTTCTTGGGGCAGAACACGTCACTGAAGTGGGAATAACTCTCAGGAATCTCTAGTGACTGCTTCTCGAGAGGGCTTTCAATGGATGTGGAGTTCACAGGATCCGGCTGGACGGGGCAGGAGTGTTTCAAAGGCAGTTCTGGGAAACAGGATGGAAAAAAGTCATCTCCCCACTTCAGGACTTCCCTGGTTCTCCTAGAAAGCACAGGATGATTATGAATAAACCACAGTCGCCCTAGTATGATGCACAGGGTAAAGAGAGAAATAGACAATACAAGTAATATACACATGATGTTGACTGAGAAAACAAGCTGCTGCATTGGCAGATATGCACATTTCTGCACAATGATGACATTAGACAGAAGGAGGTAGGAAAAAAACGCCCCCCAAACAGCAGATCTATTGCCAAGCCATGCACTGCTTTTTTAAAAAAAAAAATGGGACTGCATGTTTTACTATCTATGTGTGCCTTGGCTACCTTGCTGACCAGCTTAACACTAGTGACCTAAGGCTATGTGCACCTTGGCTACCTTGCCGGCCTGCTTAACACTAGTGACCTAAGGCTATGTGCGCCTTGGCTACCTTGCTGACCAGCTTAACACAAGTGACCTAAGGCTATGTGTGCCTTGGGTACCTTGCCGACCAGCATAGCACTAGTGACTTAACGCTATGTGTGCCTTGGCTACCTTGTCGACCGGCTTAAAACTAGAAATGCATGCTATGTGTTCTAGTGAACAATAGATATAACGATGCAAGCTGTTAGAGATAGTAACCCAGCAACCACCTGAGCAAGCATCATCAGTAAGTCATTTGATAATTACAGAGATTACAAAACCCTTATAGTCTTATTTGAGAAATGAAAAGCCATTAGGAGTAATAATGAATGACAAGAGCAAGCTCTGACGCTGCATCAACATGTTAAGCATAGCTAATGAAAACATTACCCTTGAAATAAAAGAGCGTATATATTTTTTTGTGCTTATTTTACTTAAACCTTCTCATCCATAGCTTAGACAATGTAGACAACTTAGACAAACAATAGACCATTTGCTGCTTCATAGACACAACTTCATAACGCTCCAACTTATGCCTAGTAAATCACTCCACAAGACTATAAACAGACGCTTTAACTGTATTGATTGATCTTTTAGCGTGACTCGGACAGACAAGCATCTGAATCAACCACACCCATTTTGCATTGCTAATAAAAATGTGTCATTAAAGTAATCCACTAAATCCATGAACGGCATTTAAAGCGCAAATGCTTATATCACTTTAACTGTTTTCATATCCATGCTAACACGTATAAACAGAGATGACATACAATATATAATACTTATTCCAGATGTGTTCTAAAAGCATACTGCAGACTGCTAACAGCAACACTACCGGTATTTGTTTAAATGTTGAGCCGCAGCTCATTGGCTGCTGATGCAACAACCACCAGTCAGCTGTGCTATGTAGATAATGACGTGATCACTATCAAATGAGGTAGACCTATCAGCCTGTGCCATCTAGAGTTTCATGCCAGAACTAGGTAATAAAATGTCATCTGTGTAGAGAGATATTGCTTGTTGGGTACCCTTAATCGAAATGGAACAAATTTGGTCTTGTCTTATTTTTTGTGCTAAAGGTTCGAGGGACAATGCAAATAACATTGGTGAGAGGCAACATTGGCATCCTTGCCTTGTTCTTCTCAAGATAGCAAAAGGTTGGGAGTGTAAGCCATTTGTTGCTATAATTGCTGATGGATTATCATAAATTATTTGGACCATGTTAATAGATTTCTTGTCAAAACCAAATTTATCTAGCACCCTCCATAAATAATCCCAATTTAATGTCAAAAGCTTTGTATGCGTCTAAAGATAAAACTGCACAAGGGGAATTTTTATCTTTACTTTCATTAATTACATGTAGCAACCAACGTAAATTGTCTGCAGCCGAACGATGTGGAATAAAGCCGGATTGATCACTGAATTCATTTGCAGATATATTTTTCAAGACGTAAAGCTAAGACCCTAGCATGACCCACTTGATATTGCTGCAGTTTAGAGGTTTGCCAGCTATGGATTGGGCTTGGTAACTCTTCTCGTTGAAGGTCTTTTGGTGGCAGAGCAGACGGCAGAGGTCCCTGGAGATTAAATTTCCAGCTGACCCAGAGTCAATAAGGGCGGTGACTGAAATAGACACACTAAAGGCAGTAATGAGCACTTTGGAAGTAAGTGGAGTAGAACTAACACATGCGTTTCGGACAAAACTCACCAGAGGACGTGGAGGACGAATAGGGCATGAACTGATCATATGCCCACCCAGGTGAAAATAAAGTGTACTTGAGTGCACTAAAAAAACACTTAAATACAAGAAAGTACATTTGTAGTACATTCCTATTTTTTGTGCTAAAGAAAAGTTTAAAAATTATACACTATAAATACACTAATTAAAAGTATATTTTTACTTAAGTAGTACTTAAGTGTAATTGCAAAAGTATACTAAATAACATTGATATTTTAAATGTATTTTTAGTGCATAAGAAAAAAGATATACTATTGAAAAAATACACAGAAGTGTTTTATTAGTGTATTTCTTACAAGTAAATTTTTAACACATTAAAAATAGTTCATTGTTAGTGCACTTTTAGAAAGCTATTATAAGTTTAAATTAAATTGATTTTACTTAAAATATATTCAAAATATAATAGTCAAAAATTAAATTTTCCCAAAAGTATTATTTAAGTACACTTTATAAAAATAAACTAAATATTACTAATTCTTTAAATTGATTTTAAGTGTATAAGGTCCCAGGTGAAAATAAAGTGTACTTGAGTGCACTAAAAAAACACTTAAATACAAGAAAGTACATTTGTAGTACATTACTATTTTTTGTGCTAAAGAAAAGTTTAAAAATTATACACAATAAATACACTAATTAAAAGTATATTTTTACTTAAGTAGTACTTAAGTGTAATTGCAAAAGTATACTAAATAACATTGATATTTTAAATGTATTTTTAGTGCATAAGAAAAAAGATATACTATTGAAAAAATACACAGAAGTGTTTTATTAGTGTATTTCTTACAAGTAAATTTTTAACACATTAAAAATAGTTCATTGTTAGTGCACTTTTAGAAAGCTATTATAAGTTTAAATTAAATTGATTTTACTTAAAATATATTCAAAATGTAATAGTCAAAAATTAAATTTTCCCAAAAGTAGTATTTAAGTACACTTTATAAAAATAAACTAAATATTACTAATTTTTTAAATTGATTTTAAGTGTATAAGGTACTCCCAGGTGAAAAAGACATAGTATTAAATGTATTAAAAATATACTTGAAATACAAATAGTATAATACATTTGTATTACCAACATGCTTATTTGAAGCCCAGGTGAAAAAAAAGTGCACTAAAATACATTTTATTTAAGTGCACTTAGTACACTTCCATAATACACTTTCATAATGTACTTAAAGTGCTCTATTTTCGACACACTTATTTTGCACTTAATATACTAAAAGCTCATCTTTAGTACTGCTTAATATAAACTTAAAATCATCTTAGTGTACTCAATTGTGCTTTTTTGAGACACACTGAAGATGAATTTAAGTGTATTTTTAATATACTATTTCATATTTTTAAAAAATGTATTTTGTTACCACTTTAAGTATAATTGAAATCATCTTTAAATACAATAATAAACTATTTAAATTATAATAATAATAATATGAAATTATATACAAATTATACTTAGAATGTATTCCTAGATTAAAAAAGTGCACTAAAATACATTATTACACTTCCATAATACACTTCCATAATGTACTTAAAGTGCTCTATTTTCGACACACTTATTTTGCACTTAATATACTAAAAGCTTACCTTTAGTACTGCTTAATATAAACTTAAGATCATCTTAGTGTACTCAATTGTGCTATTTTGAGACACACTGAAGATAAACTGAAGTGTATTTTTAATATACTATTTCATATTTTCAACAAATGTATTTCGTTACCAGTTTTAGTATAATTGAAACCATCTTTAAATACAATAATAAACTATTTGAATTATAATAATAATAATTTGTAATTATATACAAATTATACTTATAATGTATTCCTAGATTTAAAAAAGTGCACTAAAATACATTTTATTACACTTCCATAATGTACTTAAAGTGCTCTATTTTCGACATACTTATTTTGCACTTAATATACTAAAAGCTTACCTTTAGTACTGCTTAATATAAACTTAAGATCATCTTAGTGTACTCAACTGTGCTATTTTGAGACACACTGAAGATGAACTAAAATACGCTTTAACATACTATTTAGGCTTTAATTTATTTTATTTTGTTACCCCTTTTAGTACAATTGAACCCATCTTTATTGCATTTTAAATACACTTAAATTATTTAAAATTTAAGAATATATAATATATACAAATCATATTTATGTATTGCTCACATTTTTTTATATAGTAAATAATTTCAAATATGTTTTAATACTGTGAACAGTACCTTTATAAAACAATTAAATATGTTAATGGTGTATTAAAACACATAAAAAAATTGTATAAAACACACTTTGAAAGCTAGTAAACTTTAATGTATTACCCAGTGTACATCAGTACAGCAGCATATGTAAACTGTAAAAAAAATACATTAACAAAATACAGTGATCTGCAGAGGTATTATAAACAACAACAAAAAAAATAACTTCAATAAACCTAACTAGTCAATAAAGTGCAATCATTAATAGCTGCAAACAGTTACAGTACTGTTACTAATTGGTCTTTGAGTTTGCCTTATTGTTGCATTTCCTTCGAATCAGTGCTCGCACCTCAGACGTGTTGGAAATTGTTTGATCACAGTGTCTGTGAAAGGGGAAAAAGAGGAGTTTATTTTTATATTAAAGCTAGTGCTGGGCGGTTTACCGGTTCATACCGAATACCGGTGTTTATTTTTGTTACGATATTTTTAATATACCGCAATACCGGTGTATGTCGCTTTAATCGGAACGCGGCGCTGCGCGACAGTCTCACCCCTCATTTACAACACACGTCTGCGGCACATTACAGCTGCGACAAGGTTTTATTCCGTCCTCCACACGCGTGCGTCAAAATAGACTAGGCGCCTATATTTAGCGAAGCGGCGCGGAGTGCCGCTTCTGGGAAGCTTCGATCTGAAACACAAGCATTGACTAGAATGGGCACGAGACGTGTGGGGGTGAGAGTGTCTTTTTTTCTCGCGGCGCGCGTGTTTTTATACTGTATTAACGTATCTGAAGTGAACTGACGGTCTTTAGAAAAGTTTGTTTGTTATTACGATTGAATCTTTCTTTATCTTTCCTGATAAAGCAGTGTTTATGAGCGTTGCTGCTTTGTGTACAGCCGTTACCGGGGAAACCACTGTTTCTGCCGCTCCTAAAGCGCGTCCTGCTGGCACCTCTTTGTAAACAGCCTTGCAAACCTGCTGTATTATTAATATTAGTGTGGATTGTTTCTATAATATTCACTCATGACAATAAAATAGGGCATTATAAGTAAATCTACTGCAGTATTTCCTCTCTCACTCAGTAGAAAATGTGGTTAACACCCATCATGCTTAAAAAAAATAAAAAAACCGGTAAAAACCGTGAAACCGGTATAATTTAGAAAAAAAACGTGATGTTGATTTTTGGTCAAACCGCCCAGCACTAATTAAAGCAAAATTAACCTCTGTTAAAAAAGTAACTCTTCCCTTTCAAAAGGGAACTTGCACTGCTTCGATGATGCTATTGGGGAACGATGTTCTCTAGACGCCTCTTTAATACTTCTGAGTCGCACTAGTAGTGTCATAGGCTGTCGCCAGTCAAATTCTATTGCCGTGATTTCAAACACCGGTTCACATGGAGGATGTTCCTCATCAATGCAGTGTCTCATTCCCTGTTCTCAGGGAACAGAGGTCGTAACCTAGACGCTTTTTATTACAACACAGTATGACGTTTTGACATTTCCCTCTGTTGTACATACAAGGTGAAAAAGACATACTGTTAAATGTATTATAAATGCATTAAAGTATATTTGTTTTGTACTAAAAACATACTTAAGTACATATTTATTACATTTAATAGTAAGTCTTTTTCACCTAGTAAAAATGGAATTCTTTAACATAGCATGTAATGCTTAGTTCATATATTTTAACAGTAGACATTTAATATAACATGTTAATTAAGAAAAGGAGTTAATAAAATAGCTCTTGAACAACTGTTAAGTCTACATATGTCACTGTATCACAGCAAAAAAGGGCAATTTAGGCTAACCGTTTAACTGAAAAAGTATACGCAGCCAACAAGAATAATAATTAAAATGTACAACAAATGCTAATCTTGTTTTAGTCAGCCCCCTTTGACTTTGAGAGCAAAAAAAAAAGTTATGTGCAGAAACACAAACTCTCAAACTCTTCAAAGAGTTAAGGAAATTAGAAGTAGTGCAAAATATTGTAAGCCATGACAAGTGACTTGCAGCTGTCCCAAAAAAACAATTAAATAGATTTTTACATGAATGAACACAAATTAAACTAAACAGTGAGCTATTTATTTATGCAAACAGCAACTAAAACTTACCAGTAACTTCTGATAGCAGTATCTTCATCTCTTCGAGATTCGACTTGGAAAAAATAAAAACAACACTAACAGTTACTTTTTCTATTAACGTTAGAAAAAAAATCTAAATACTGTCATGATCACTCATTAGTTGCAAAACATTTAAGAATTCCGTTAATCTTAGAAATAAAAACTGAAATATCGTAGACTAATGAAACCTTCACGTTTGAAAAGGTTAATCGCAAAAAAACTCACCTAATCCATATGAATCGCGTGGTTTCCTCCAAGTCCTCTAAAGAAACACGATCGCTCTAGTTTGAATTTAGACTTCTATCTCTGAATTATTACACCGTGTCCTAACTACACGCGACACGACGCCGAAATATAATCACATTCAATGAACGCACAGCCGTCAGCAAGCTCTGAGTGAGGTGTGAGCTCATAATTACACCAGAACCAATCACAGACGTTCAACAGCTGGAACCAATCAGGATTAGTCACGTGTGTTATTAGCGTTTTTCAAATTCGAACAAGTACAACATATTTTTGGACAACATTTAAACATATTTGGAAAATGTATCTATGATGCATTTAAAATAATATGATGTTGATATCCATGTGGGAATTTCAGTAGTAAAAACATATCATGTAATGGACAACAGCCATTTACAAGTAGCCTACAAACAAGCAAAAGTGAACAACATTCATTTTAAGTGCTTATTGCAATGCTCAATAATAGTTGACAAATGTTTATAATACATTAGAAGTTGGTACAAAAAAATCTAAAATATTAAAATGGTAAAATGATAAATATTACAAATATATTGCAGTAGGCCTAAGTGTTTAAAGTACTTTAAACACATTAAAAGCTTTTTATATTTTAGATTAACCATTTTAATATTTTAGATTTAGCTATGTTCTTACACAAGTTACACAAATGTACTTTAATTAAGAGCAACATAAGTATGTTTTCTTTAAATACACTAAAACTTCACACAAATGGTAGATTGTGTTAGCATATTTCTTAAAAATTTAACTAAGCATATTTATTAACAATGTACTTGTAGTGCTTTTTATTAGAAATATATGAAAAGTATGCCTGTGTTTAGCATATTTATTGAAAGTATAATTAATCATATATTTATTACCAATGTACTTGTAGTGCATTTGTTAGAAATATATTAAAATTATGCTTGTGTTTAGCATAATTATTTAAAGTATAATTAAGCATATATTTATTACCAATGTATTTCTAGTATACTTTTTAGAAATATATTAAAATACAATTCAATGTATTTTTTATGCACTTCAAATAAGCATGTTGGTAATACAAATGTATTATACTATTTGTATTTCAAGTATATTTTTAATACATTTAATACTATGTCTTTTTCACCTGGGAGTACCTTATACACTTAAAATCAATTTAAAGAATTAGTAATATTTAGTTTATTTTTATAAAGTGTACTTAAATACTACTTTTGGGAAAATTTAATTTTTGACTATTACATTTTGAATATATTTTAAGTAAAATCAATTTAATTTAAACTTATAATAGCTTTCTAAAAGTGCACTAACAATGAACTATTTTTAATGTGTTAAAAATTTACTTGTAAGAAATACACTAATAAAACACTTCTGTGTATTTTTTCAATAGTATATCTTTTTTCTTATGCACTAAAAATACATTTAAAATATCAATGTTATTTAGTATACTTTTGCAATTACACTTAAGTACTACTTAAGTAAAAATATACTTTTAATTAGTGTATTTATAGTGTATAATTTTTAAACTTTTCTTTAGCACAAAAAATAGGAATGTACTACAAATGTACTTTCTTGTATTTAAGTGTTTTTTTAGTGCACTCAAGTACACTTTATTTTCACCTGGGAGTGCATAAAAAATACATTGAATTGTATTTTAATATATTTCTAAAAAGTATACTAGAAATACATTGGTAATAAATATATGCTTAATTATACTTGAAATAATTATGCTAAACACAAGCATAATTTTAATATATTTCTAACAAATGCACTACAAGTACATTGGTAATAAATATATGATTAATTATACTTTCAATAAATATGCTAAACACAGGCATACTTTTAATATATTTCTAATAAAAAGCACTACAAGTACATTGTTAATAAATATGCTTAGTTAAATTTTTAAGAAATATGCTAACACAATCTACCATTTGTGTGAAGTTTTAGTGTATTTAAAGAAAACATACTTATGTTGCTCTTAATTAAAGTACATTTGTGTAACTTGTGTAAGAACATAGCTAAATCTAAAATATTAAAATGGTTAATCTAAAATATAAAAAGCTTTTAATGTGTTTAAAGTACTTTAAACACTTAGGCCTACTGCAATATATTTGTAATATTTATCATTTTACCATTTTAATATTTTAGATTTTTTTGTATAATGTACCAACTTCTAATGTATTATAAACATTTGTCAACTATTATTGAGCATTGCAATAAGCACTTAAAATGAATGTTGTTCACTTTTGCTTGTTTGTAGGCTACTTGTAAAGGGCTGTTGTCCATTACATGATATGTTTTTACTACTGAAATTCCCACATGGATATCAACATCATATTATTTTAAATGCATCATAGATACATTTTCCAAATATGTTTAAATGTTGTCCAAAAATATGTTGTACTTGTTTGAATTTGAAAAACGCTAATAACACACGTGACTAATCCTGATTGGTTCCAGCTGTTGAACGTCTGTGATTGGTTCTGGTGTAATTATGAGCTCACACCTCACTCAGAGCTTGCTGACGGCTGTGCGTTCATTGAATGTGATTATATTTCGGCGTCGCGTCGCGTGTAGTTAGGACACGGTGTAATAATTCAGACATAGAAGTCTAAATTCAAACTAGAGCGATCTTGTTTCTTTAGAGGACTTGGAGGAAACCACGCGATTCATATGGATTAGGTGAGTTTTTTTGCGATTAACCTTTTCAAACGTGAAGGTTTCATTAGTCTACGATATCTCAGTTTTTATTTCTAAGATTAACGGAATTCTTAAATGTTTTGCAACTAATGAGTGATCATGACAGTATTTAGATTTTTTTTCTAACGTTAATAGAAAAAGTAACTGTTAGTGTTGTTTTTATTTTTTCCAAGTCGAATCTCGAAGAGATGAAGATACTGCTATCAGAAGTTACTGGTAAGTTTTAGTTGCTGTTTGCATAAATAAATAGCTCACTGTTTAGTTTAATTTGTGTTCATTCATGTAAAAATCTATTTAATTGTTTTTTTGGGACAGCTGCAAGTCACTTGTCATGGCTTACAATATTTTGCACTACTTCTAATTTCCTTAACTCTTTGAAGAGTTTGAGAGTTTGTGTTTCTGCACATAACTTTTTTTTTTTTGCTCTCAAAGTCAAAGGGGGCTGACTAAAACAAGATTAGCATTTGTTGTACATTTTAATTATTATTCTTGTTGGCTGCGTATACTTTTTCAGTTAAACGGTTAGCCTAAATTGCCCTTTTTTGCTGTGATACAGTGACATATGTAGACTTAACAGTTGTTCAAGAGCTATTTTATTAACTCCTTTTCTTAATTAACATGTTATATTAAATGTCTACTGTTAAAATATATGAACTAAGCATTACATGCTATGTTAAAGAATTCCATTTTTACTAGGTGAAAAAGACTTACTATTAAATGTAATAAATATGTACTTAAGTATGTTTTTAGTACAAAACAAATATACTTTAATGCATTTATAATACATTTAACAGTATGTCTTTTTCACCTTGTATGTACAACAGAGGGAAATGTCAAAACGTCATACTGTGTTGTAATAAAAAGCGTCTAGGTTACGACCTCTGTTCCCTGAGAACAGGGAATGAGACACTGCATTGATGATGCTATGGGGAACACCCTCCATGTGAACCGGTGTTTGAAAAGCTGTACAATCTCGGCAATAGAATTTGACTGGCGACAGCCTATGACACGACTAGTGCGACTCAGAAGAATTAAAGAGGCGCCTAGAGAACATTGTTCCCCAATAGCATCATCGAAGCAGTGCAAGTTCCCTTTTGAAAGGGAAGAGTTACTTTTTTAACAGAGGTTAATTTTGCTTTAATATAAAAATAAACTCCTCTTTTTCCCCTTTCACAGACACTGTGATCAAACAATTTCCTACACGTCTGAGGTGCGAGCACTGATTCGAAGGAAATGCAACAATAAGGCAAACTCAAAGACCAATCAGTAACAGTACTGTAACTGTTTGCAGCTATTAATGATTGCACTTTATTGACTAGTTAGGTTTATTGAAGTTATTTTTTTTGTTGTTGTTTATAATACCTCTGCAGATCACTGTATTTTGTTAATGTATTTTTTTTAAAGTTTACATATGCTGCTGTACTGATGTACACTGGGTAATACATTAAAGTTTACTAGCTTTCAAAGTGTGTTTTATACAATTTATTTATGTGTGTTTTAATACACCATTAACATATTTAATTGTTTTATAAAGGTACTGTTCACAGTATTAAAACATATTTGAAATGATTTACTATATAAAAAAAATGTGAGCAATACATAAATATGATTTGTATATATTATATATTCTTAAATTTTAAATAATTTAAGTGTATTTAAAATGCAATAAAGATGGGTTCAATTGTACTAAAAGGGGTAACAAAATAAAATAAATTAAAGCCTAAATAGTATGTTAAAAGCGTATTTTAGTTCATCTTCAGTGTGTCTCAAAATAGCACAATTGAGTACACTAAGATGATCTTAAGTTTATATTAAGCAGTACTAAAGGTAAGCTTTTAGTATATTAAGTGCAAAATAAGTATGTCGAAAATAGAGCACTTTAAGTACATTATGGAAGTGTATTATGGAAGTGTAATAAAATGTATTTTAGTGCACTTTTTTTAATCTAGGAATACATTATAAGTATAATTTGTATATAATTACAAATTATTATTATTATAATTTAAATAGTTTATTATTGTATTTAAAGATGGTTTCAATTATACTAAAACTGGTAACGAAATACATTTGTTGAAAATATGAAATAGTATATTAAAAATACACTTCAGTTTATCTTCAGTGTGTCTCAAAATAGCACAATTGAGTACACTAAGATGATCTTAAGTTTATATTAAGCAGTACTAAAGGTAAGCTTTTAGTATATTAAGTGCAAAATAAGTGTGTCGAAAATAGAGCACTTTAAGTACATTATGGAAGTGTATTATGGAAGTGTAATAAAATGTATTTTAGTGCACTTTTTTAATCTAGGAATACATTCTAAGTATAATTTGTATATAATTTAATATTATTATTATTATAATTTAAATAGTTTATTATTGTATTTAAAGATGATTTCAATTATACTTAAAGTGGTAACAAAATACATTTTTTAAAAATATGAAATAGTATATTAAAAATACACTTAAATTCATCTTCAGTGTGTCTCAAAAAAGCACAATTGAGTACACTAAGATGATTTTAAGTTTATATTAAGCAGTACTAAGGATGAGTTTTTAGTATATTAAGTGCAAAATAAGTGTGTCGAAAATAGAGCACTTTAAGTACATTATGAAAGTGTATTATGGAAGTGTACTAAGTGCACTTAAATAAAATGTATTTTAGTGCACTTTTTTTTCACCTGGGCAGCAGTGCCACAATATAAGCATAATCTCTGGGTCAGCCATCATCATCAGCGAGTGGATTCAACTTGCATAGGTTCTGGTTCTGGATGGCTGGCTTGCTCTGGCTGGCAGTGCAGGGAGGAAAGCTGACCCTGGGTGGTCTCCTGACACATCAGCATACAATGGGAGACACGAATGGCGAGTTGGATGAACTTCTCCAGACCAATAGTGTCATCGTATGCAGCGAGATGTAGTCATAGTGAAGGTGTCAACCCCTGACAAAACGTCGTGATGAGTGCAAGTTAATTCCAGCCACTTGCAGCTGCCAGGGTACGGAAATTAAGGGCATAGTCATGAACAGATGATCTCCCTTGATGCAGATGATAAAGCTGGTCACTTACTGATGAATCGCCAATGGGTTTACCGAACACTTCCCAGAAGTGAGCATCGAAACTGTCAAGGGATTGCATGACCAGTCCAGACTGCTGCCAGGTCATATCAGTACATTGCAATGCTCTTTAGAAATGGGAACTTCGGATCATTTTACTGACTCGGATCTTTGAATCTCATTCATCAAAATGAATTTAATTAATTTCATTAAGTAATTTCGTTTATTTCAGCAGAATTCCCCAAACACATCAAATGTTGATCACATTTAGAATAAGAAAAAAAGAGGCGTTTACCTCACCTCCCGATCTAACATGTTCGTTCATCCCGTGACATCCCCATAAACAGATCTATGTAGTCATACAGAATTGATTAGTTCACCCCTCGAGTCTTCGGGTTCGAGTCCTTCCTTTTTTCACGTAACTGTATGTTGATATTATATGTACAGTATGTATCTTTGCTTCATAAAAGTATTTTTCCCCATCATACGGATAAAGTTTAAAGCATTTCAAACTCTTTATTACCACATTCAATGTTATGGAAAAGAACCATCATAACCATGGCCGTAGCCAGCTATGAGGTCACCGAGGTCCGGACCTCGGTCATTTTTTTATATTCAAAAATAAAATTTCAAGCTCTCTGAATGATTAATTAGCCGTTTAAACCGCGTCATATGTGTGTTTGCAATTTATGTCGCTGCGAGAAGGTAGATCAGTGAACGGGGCTTGAGAGCGTGTTGTGAGCATAGACTGTAAAAAATGCGGCAGAGCGCTTTATGTCACTTTATTATAATTTATAAATAAAGCGCAAAAGAAACTACAAGCATGATGCAACAGCATCGTAGTTGATGTCAATTTGAAAGTCATGAAATGACCAAAAAGTGCCAATAAACTTTTTTTTCTTTTACATTTCCGATAATGGCGCGTATAATTTGCACTAAGTGCCTGTCTTTTTAGCAAAAAAGGCACCCACAACTAAATAGCTACAGTTGCACGGGTCGTTGGGCGTGCGTGAGGTGCTTGAAACTAAGTAGCTTTTGACGCGTTCGACTCGAGTTCGAATCCGCCTTTTGCCGAACTCGCTCTTCTCCCTCTTCTCCCTTTTCCCAATACACATGAGATGTAAAATGTATAGCCTAACATAAAGGTCTCTAGCGTTATATTTTGCCAACGAACTAATATCGAAACCGTGATATGGTTTTGTGCTTTATAAAACAGCACAAGACTTTAAGTATCCTATATAGGCATTATGTTTGTGCTGCGTGATTTAAAGAAAAGTGCGCACTTTGCTCACGCGATCAAAGGGTTTATTTCTTGCAAGTGAAGACATTAGGACAAAAGTATTGTAATTTTCCTATAGTGTAATGTAAAATATACTTTTGAAATATTCATTTTCATTTATTAGGCTATATGGATTTTATGTCATAGGAATAATTATAGAAATCATTATTATATTATTATACTAATTGTTTGGCATACTAAAACACCAGTTATAATGTAATGTAGACTGAAACTCCATATCATAACTAAAAAATATGTTTGAGCCCCCTTTAATGTCCAGGTACAAGTCAATGTTTTTTATTTGTGCACAGTTCATGGGTTGAAGCCCGTTGAAGCTCTTAATTTTGAGCTCTCAAAGAGCACCAGATTGATGCATTTAACCTTAAAATGTACAAAATTTTCTTGCGGGGGAGCATGCCCCCGAACCCCCCTAGAGGGACAGAGGTTTACCCAACATAGTTTTACAAAATCCTATATGGGAAAGATCTATCATTTATGAACTTTACTCCAGCATAGTACAACAAAGTTCCTTTTAAGTCAGTAAACTAAAACTCTTAATGCAAAATTAAAATGTCCTTGGACAAACTATACATTAGGCCTGCCTAAGGGGGGGCCTACAAGACATTGATTGTGCCCAGGGGCCTCTGAATTCTTAATCCGGCCCTGCACCTCACCTCGGACCTCACTAATTTTCAAACCCTGGTTACGGCCTTGATCATAACAGAAATTAAAAAAACTTAATTCATGACACGTTTAAAAAGTTCATAAATATCAAAAAACTTATTTTAAATGTAGTTCATTTTAATTACATTTTAATTATTTGTGTTTTAATCATCTTTTGCCATGCTTTAAAGAAGTACACTTAATTTGATGTGTTGACTAACATACTAAAGCACATGTAAAGTACTTGAAAATAATTTTAACTGGAGTGTGTTATTCAATTTTACATTTACAGATACATTTTATAAATACTAAATTTACACTTAAAGGGATAGTTCATCCAAAAATGAAAATTACCCCATTATTTACTCACCCTCAAGCCTTCCTAGATGTATATGACTTTCTTATGTCAGACAAATACAATCAGAGTTTAATATATATATAAGTCCTGGCTCTTCCAAGCTTTATAATGACAGTGAATGGAGGATGATATATTGAAGCCCAAAAAAGTGCATCCATCTGTCATAAAAGTAATCCATTCTGCTCCATGGGATTAATAAAGGCCTTCTGAAGTGAAGCAATGTATTTGTTTAAGAAAATTTTCCATTTATAACTTTATCAACTAAAATAACTAGCTTCTGGCAGACGGCCTACGCAAGTCGACTTACGCCAAAAGAGTAACACTTGACGATGACGTAGAATGTAGGAGTAGCGTAAGCTTTGACACCTCTCGTGGTTCAAACAAACAGAGCTGGGCAACAAACTCAAGCTTCGCTTACATTTCTCTTTAAAAATTCTTGTTTTAGACTTCTAATTCGCGATCTGTGTTTTGTTTTGCTCTATCCTCTGCGCTTCCGCGTTCGTCAATGCGTAATGTTTCAGGTCAAGTGTTACTCTTTCGCCGTAAATTGATTCATATGGCCCTTTGTCGGAAGCTAGTTATTTTTGTTGATAAAGTTTGAAATATGGATATTTTTCTCACAAAAACGTCAAAAATATTGTATGTTATTATATTGTTATTATATATTGTATATTGGCCTTTATTAACCCCCCCGTAGGCATGTGGAGTACTATTATGAAGGATGGACGCACTTTTTGGGCCTTCAAATTCATATCCTCCATTCACTGCCATTGCCAGTGGACATAAAGCTTGGAAGAGCCAGGACATTTTTTAATTTAACTCTGATTCTATTCGTCTGAAAGAAGAAAGTCTTTGTGTGTCACATGATCCTTCAGAATGATTTATGATTTGCAGCTCAAGACTTTCTGATTATTATCAATGCAACTTTTTTTTTTTTTTGAGGATTCTTTGAGAAATATGCTACATAAAGCTACTCTCAGACATGACCTTGATTTGCAAATTTCAATAGGATTTAAATAAAAGATTGTAATTAATACAGTACTACTTACTTATCTACTTGGCCTCTTAACTTTTTCGGCTTCATATTGTCAGTAGCTAATATTTCGTGGCAGGTAACAATGAGATGTGACGCCTTGCCAAAACAGAGGCTACTTTCGAAATAGAACAGGGCATCAGTTTACTATCAATGATTTGTTGTGTTGCACCACATCCAGTAGGCAGCATCACTGATTATAATGGGTTCTATTTGCTTTTGTCTCGTCGCACCGCTAGTGTCTTGTGTAGACACACTTTCTGTGAATTTAATGTGGATTCATCATCTGCTTTGTTTACCTTGCACTGGCTTGTTCATGAACTTGTCCATGCTTAATGCAGAACCATGCATCTTTCATCTATATTTTTCTATGGCTCCCTGCAATACTTTTGATTTTTTTAATCATGCTATCTAGTGGTCTGGTATTGCATGACAACAACCGCAAACTGACAAACAAACCGCTCAAGCGAGTACTGCGGGTCATTTTGAGGTAATCAAATAGGTAAAATATATATTTTTTTGTGTTCAATTATTTACTTATGTGCCAAGTAGCCGCATAATAAGTGAGGAAATTACGCAGTGGGGTCTTGTATCACCCTGAATATGTTTCTTTTGCATAACAATATGCTGACTGTACACCACTGGTTTAAAGAATAATATTTCCATAATAAGTACTCTTTTTAAAAAAATGTCATTCTTTTTCACAAGGGTATTCCACACAACGTTCTGGTATGGGATTAGTTTAGCATTGGCAGGCACATTTTATTTTGAGATTGGGTCTTATGTGATAAAGCGAAGCATAGCTGACCTATTAGACACTCGTTGCATGGATCTGTGCATGATTTAATGTACATCAATCATGTGGTGGTGGTGGTAGTGATATGTGCGTCTGGGACCACCCACACATTATAAGACTAACAGCTGGACTCCCTTCCAAACACCACCTTCCCCACCTGTAAATCGTTTGTTCCCCTGTTACAAATCTAGATCAAAAATTTACATTGTGACATTATTTTAAAAATTAAGTTTCATAATTATATTGCAAATTCCTATTTATTTGGGTTTATTTGTTTTGGAAATTACTGTACAAAAAAAATACCATACTACAATTATTTATTATATTTAAATTAGTATTAAAAGTGCAACAAATACTACAATGATGTAGCCTGGTTAAAACCAGACCCTTCTCAGTTGAAACTGAGTGTAGGGTCTGGAGAAGCTATGTAGACAAATCATTTCCAAAGGGGCGTCACCAACCGACGTAGCTCAGCTTGATTGACAGGTGATCTGACCAATCATACTTCGCCATCCGCCATTTTGTCCGACAAAGCAGTCAGGAGAGTAGTAACAGGATTTGAACTTGAAAAACGGAGTGTACTGACGCCTTTCCGTGGTTAAAACAACATTCCTTCTTATGTTTGTTCATGTTTATTTGAGGCTATAAATTAACTAGTAGGAAGAGATGATCGGTTCACAAGAACAGCTTTAACTGATGCTCTACAGCGATCTGTCACGGCACATTAAAGAGCAACAAAACGGTATTTATTGTTTAAATTTCTTTTAAAAAATTACCAAATTTGAAAGCTGAGACTTTGTTTAATATGTTTAATATCAAACGTAACCGAAAAGTAGCCTGCTCTGTCCTGTCTGCCAGCGTGTTGTCAGTCTCCTCTCTGCTCCGCAATGTATTTTTCACTGCGTGAGAACCCCTTCAGCGTTGCTGCGCTGTCGTCATCATGTAAATCCCTCCCTCAACGTTTCTGATTGGTGCCACGATTTCAGCAGCACAGTAATGAGTTTGAATGGGCTCTTCTCCAGACTATCCTGAAGAGAGAATTGAAATTCGCCGGAAGTAGTCTGGGTTTTCCCAGGCTAACAATGATGTATAAATACCTTACAATTTACATTTTTACAGTAAGAATGAGTTTTTTTTTTTTCCTATTTAAACTGACTTTGAAAAAAAAGAGTAATTAAATAATTTTCTTGAAGAAAAATAAAATGTTCTATTTCTTTCTATGATGTTGAGGTAAAATTTGACCTGGACATGTTAATGACAAGTTCGTCTAGATTCATAAATAATTCAGGATTTATTATTATTATTATTATAGGTTGCCTTGTTTTAAGGTTGTTTTGAAAGTTTTACTGGAAATTCATACAAAAATACCACAGCACAGGTGTGACGTTTACTTATGAGGAACAAATCTGCTTAGTAATTATAATGTGATATAACACACACACACACACACACACACACACACACACTTACACACACACACAAAACATATTCAAGTTTCTTTGACATTTCACCTGCTCCTTTCAAACCCTGATCAGACACGATATTTACGGTGCTAAGCAGACTATATTGCTCCGGTGGAATAATAGACAGGGGATTGCCAGCTTAGATGACACTTTTTGAAAACATGATCACGTCTTGAGAAGCAGCTCTCTCCTCTTTCCACCCCAAGTCCCAAAGGTCTGTATTGAGGAACACATAAAAACAGGTAATTGAACCGGTCTGGCTGGCATTACGCGACTAGGATTTCGTTTTTCATCCTTTAGGAACCTTGAGATATTAGTTTTAATATCTGTCATGGCTTTATTCGGCAAAGGTCAGCTTCTGTCACAGCCTCCTTATGTGTGTTGATCCACTGCACTGCATTGGCTACTTCACTAATCCTCATAGTACTTGTGCCTCAGGTATCGAGTGTGGAAATGTGTCAACTATGGAAGTAGGTTATAAGCTCAGGGATAAGTCTAATAGCTTCATTTCTCTCTCTCTCTCTCTCTCTCTCTCTCTCTCTCTCTCTCTCTCTCTCTCTCTCTCTCTCTCTCTCTCTCTCTCTCTCTCTCTCTCTCTCTCTCTCTCTCTCTCTCTCTCTCTCTCTCTCTCTCTCTCTCTCTCTCTCTCTCTCTCTCTCTCTCTCTCTCTCTCTCTCTCTCAGCGACTGTATTGTTATCGACCTGGCTTTGCTCCAACACTTCAATTCAAAGAAGTTTGTCTTATTGAATTTCATCCAGAAGAGATATTATAGTCTAAAAAGGTAAAGTTACCCCTAGGCCCTCCCTTGAGTCTATGATAGTCTCTCTGTCCCCTTTTCTGTCTGAGAGAGTCAACAACAGCTATTTGACCGAGACCCGTGGAGACACCTTCTTCAGACGGTTGTTTACATTATCCACTCCCAGGTTACAACCTCTGGAACCCACCGTGGGTCTCAGGTGAGCAGCAGGTGCAGATGCCAGGACAGAGTCGGTGTCTGAGGGTGAATGCAAGGGAAATTCATTCCGTAGAGAATATATTAGTAGTAATGAGCTCCTGTGTTCATTGATAACTCCTGTTGATTCAGGAAGTGAACTGACAATCAGCAGGATTCTCAGAAATCTGTCAAAATAAGAAAAATCTGGGCGCTACAATGATGATAATTGGAATTCTTCAATAATTACACTACCATTTTAGTACTAATGTATTTGAACATGCAAATCAAATAGTACTATTGCGTATAACAAAACATCATTGTTTTATCAAAGACATGAAGACGCAAGCTAAAATGGCATGGCATGGCTGTTAAACATAGGGTTTAGTGTAGGTGGTATGTTATTTTCAAATGCGATAGAGCATGAAACTTTAAGCACCACTCAACAGACATTTCTTTAACAACCTGCTGCAATACTTATAACAACCAGCTAAATAAAACATTGCCAGCTTCACGCTTATCTATTTTGGAAACTAAATGTGCTTTTACAGCCACTTACTGGACTTTTCACAAAAAAAAAAAGAAGTGGGTTTTTTAAAATAGCGTAATATAATTTCACAGAAATGTTGCCACAGGTTCATTTTTACAACGAGCCTGGGTCAGTTACAGTGTATAGTACCTATATAGTAATATAGTTCATTAAAATAAAAGCAGACTGTTTACGGCTGACAAGAAACGTAGCAAGCTGCAGCAGCTTTTAAAAGAGATACAGTTTTTGCTGTCTTTTTTTAGTTTCTAGGCCATTAGCTTAAAAAATACAGCTAAACATATAAATATGAATATTTATAATTGCAAAATAAAAAGCATTAACTTTTAAAGGGGAAGAGAAAATGTTTTCTATATAAAAAAGAAAAGAAAACATTTTACATATAGGTACAAAAGGTACACATAGGTACATAGAGTACTTTTTATTTCCCAACAAATGGTCAGTGAAAGGAGGTGCTTAACCTTCAGAACCTCAGGAGGTTAAACTAAATATTCTATGAGCAGTTTTATTTTTTTAATTCATTTTTTATTAGGTTTCCAATTTTTGCCACCCTGTTTCTAAAAATGAATGTCTAAATAAACTAAATAAAGTAAATTTGTGTGATTTTGGTATTTTCACTAACAAAAGCATTTTTTTTTGCCATTAAAATTGGTAGTTTTTAACTACAATAAATATCAGTTCAATATATAATTTATATTTATTCAATACAATGTCAATACAGTGAAAGTCAAAACCTGTGAGGTGGAACATATGTGGGGGATCACATTTTCATCCTAGTTTTTTTTATTTTATTTTATTAGATTATATGAACTCCTCAAACATGAGATTTGTACCAAAGTCGTTTTTTACCCAAGAATCAGTGATAAAATGGGTGCTGTATTAATCACAATGCAAAATACAGATAATGACTGTCCTCATTAGTACAGTGCAGTGGATCTATGGTGTTGCTCAGCAGATGGAGGTGTTACCCCATCACTGTTATCCTCAGAGGCAAAGGCACTATCAGGTTTCAATCCCAACAGCGGCAGTCCGCTCCTCGTGTCTGAGTGTGCCAATGTAAAGTGGTGTAAACGTTAGTTCTTAAGCTAACACCGCAGAGTGTTTTCAGCTCTTAACATTTCCAGTAAGCAGCTACTGCCACCGCTATTAATAATGCATACAGAAGAAGGAAGTCCTTCAATTTGTCAGCTGTGTCGACCAACAGATGGATCACAGTTACTATAAATGAAGCTAACATGTCTAAAAGCAAACCCTCATATTAAATTAAATACATTGACAAAGGTTAATTGGAGAAGGAAAGGGCATTTATTATTATATGTTGTCACCAGCAATCCGTTTTTGAAAAACCTAGTGAGCTGCATACGACAGATGTAAAGGCTGTTTCAAAAACTATAGGAGAATGATTATGCTTGAGATCAATCCAAGATGGCGGATGAAGTGAGAGAAATGGTGCTAATTAATATAATAGGCTATAAAGTTTAGATATTATCATTTAAAAACACCACAGTTACACTTTATTTTAAGGTGTCCTTACAGTGCAATTATACTTTTAAGTACTGAGTAATATTAATTAACAACATGTAGCCAGTAAGAGCTGTGCGTGTAAACCTCACTCTAGTCTCAAGAGGCATGCTAGCGGCTGCGGTCTTAAGTATACTTGTTAGCTCGCCGCCCTTCCACGCCAGAGACCCGGGTCGAATCCCGCTCAGAGCATGTCGAGTACCAGTTACATATAATTAGGATTAGGATTTGGTCTAGGGTTAGTTGCTTGTAGTTATGCATAATTTACTGTTATTACTACAGTTGTCAGGGTTTTGTCTTGTTTAGTTGTCTTGGTTTCATGTTTTACCATTTCAGTTTTGTCTTTAGCGTGTCCTAGTTAGCCCCCCTAGTTAGCCCTCAGTTTAGTTGTTTAATTGTATAAATTTAATTATATATTGTATTTAATTATATATAGATATATTGTCCTAACCAATCCCTAACCCTAAACATACCCATTGGTAAACCCTCTTGAAATATTTAAACTAATTTGTTTCAACATATGAGCAACTATATTCTGGTTTTAAATTCAGTTTTCTTGGAAAGAAAGACTATTTTTTGTATACTGTATGTGCTAGACTTCAGTTTATTAGCCGCAGCTCAGCGTGGCGCTTCACGTCTGATGTGTGACCCTAAAGTGCAGTAAACAGTAAAACAATTGCTCTACAAACTAGTATGTTTATTAGTACGTTAATAAATTAAAATAATTTGAAAACAAATACCAGTTTACAACACATACCAGCACAATGAACTTTTTTTGCACAGCTAAAAAGTAACTGGAGACTGCTGACACCGACAGCCTTGCACATTCATATGACATAGTAATTCAGTTTTTTAATACCTTACTCCAGTATGACATGAATATGGTGGTCTCTCAGTACCATGGTATCAAAGTACCATCTGATTACTGTACTTTGTTTGAAAGTCGCTGTCTTTCATTTCTCTCTCTTAGTGAATGAGTAGCACACAACCACTATGAATGACACAGTATACAGTAGAAACAGGTGCCATAACAAATCTTAGCTCAGATTCGGAATGGTGGAACGCGTGTGCGTGTCTTCGTGCCATTACAAACAACAAAGAGGAGTCAAAACATTCCGGCACTGCTGTTCAGCCCATGTTTTGGCCACTGCAAAGGATCCTGTGGTGGAAATGTCAGAGGTTGAGTCAGCACAGAGACATGCCGCTGGTCTGCTAAGAGAGAGAGGAAATGTACTGATTGAAGGAGATGAGGGAAGTATATGTGTGGATTTGCCCAGTAAGTTCCAAGTTAACGTTTTTCTCCAAAACAATCCTGACTTGCTTTCTTTGTTGGTCATTACTTAGTCTCACTTTTCAGACCTTTGACTAGTGACAATAAGTCTGGTCCACACTGCAGCTTTGGACCAGAACCACCAACAACCACCCATTTACTGTGTACAGGAAGAGATTGTCTGACTGACATTTAAAAAAAAAAAAAAAAAATCACTGCTTGTTCTGTTTTTAAGTGCCATTTAGGGGTCGTTTTATCTAAAATATGTTGCACAATAATAGACCTACATGAAAAAAGATTTATAATTATAATAATGTTGTGAGTGTAAGACTCTGAATTTGGAAAGAGAACACGTGTAGATATGTGTAGTGTTGTGAAATGTGTAGACATTGTAACCAGATTGTCTGCTGTAGAATATAGAGTTCTGGTTGTGGATATCTAGTTTACGAACCAACATGCGTCTCAGACTAAAGATTTAATCTGGCAAATCAGGTATCTTGCAAACATAATTTTACTTCATTTCCAGACAAAAAGGTTTGTTGCAGTCAAGCAGTCTCATTGCAACTTGCAATTTCACAAGTCCTTGCCAGTTCTGTGTACAGTTGAGCCTGAACCACTAAACCACACCACCTACATGTAACTTTTGCAACGTTTGTCATATTTCTGCAGTTTTTCCAAATAAAACATAATCTTGATTATGAGCCATTATGAGTTGATTAACTGTCCCAATAATTCCATCATTTAACAATGGATATATAAATACACAATTTGGTGTTCTTGAACTACAGGCACAATTATTTATTTGTTAAAACAGATTTTAACGTTTTATTGGTAACAATTTTGATTTTTCCACTTTAGAAATTCTATAAGTAACTTTGCAACTACATGTCAACTACCAGTCATTAGAGTATCAGTAGACCTTCTGCTTAATATCTTCTAACACTTTATTTTGATGCTCCCCCAACAGACTATTACTTTGCAAGTACGTCAACTTATTCTACTTACCCTAACTCTTACCTAACAGTCTACTAGTACACTAAAGCCGGGCTCAGACTACAGGAGTTTTTAATCTCAACCGATTGTGAAATCTGGTTGCATCACTCACATAAGGAGAATCTTCACAGATTTTCTTTTTTTCAAATCTCAAATCTGCACACACTACAAGATTTGAAAATCGTGGCGCATCACGAACTACAAGATATTGTTAAGACTATCATGCCAGATTTAGCACCTCGCATAGTCTCACAGGGAAGTAGATGTAAACAAAATGGATACTGTGTCGCTGCAACTTGCTGTAGATATTATATGAGGAGACATTATAAAGGCAGTCATGTTGTTGACACATTTCCACCAGCCGTTCCTTCATCTCTGTTGTTCACTGAACCTGTACAGCTGGTTGTTGTTTCGCGGTCGCCATTTCAAAAGTTCCATCATTGGCATTTCAAACGTTCCATCATAGTCTCTCATTGGCTATTGTGGAAGTACTGATAATCATAGTGTTAATAATCCCGTGAAACATGTTTGATATTTTCTTTGAAACAATATGTATTGTGAAAAGTACTATACAAATAAATGTGAATTGAATTGAATGTAGTTGCAAAGTTAGTAGAATGTCTAAGGTGGACTATCGAAATAAAGTGTACCATTTTATTTTTTTATATGAAAGATTTACATTAAATCTGCTTTGGAAACATTTTACCATGCTTTCATCGTTTATTTTTTTGCTTTATTTTTTTCTACAGATGTTATTGTTTTACCCTTGTCACTGACAGACCTTCTTAAAATACCTGAACTTATTAACTAATTATTAAACGTCTTAAAATACAGCCTGGTCTCATTGTTAATACGTAGTATTAATACGTAATTTTCAAAGATAATAAACGTCTCGGTTACGTATGTAACCCTCGTTCCCTGAGTAGGGAACGGAGACGTTACGTCGGATGACGACGAATGGGGTTTCGCTTAGAAATCCTATCACCTTCGAGTATATAAAACGAGCCAATGGCAAAGAAATGCCATGGGTCTGCGGAATTTGCATAGCGTAACTCCGCCCCACCCTGGGGGTATATAAGGAAGTGCGCTGGCAACATGCAGATATGTCTTCGCTGAGGAGCGGAGACTGAACTCAGGCGTTCCAGCGGTACAGCGGAAGTGGCAGGGAGACGTAACGTCTCCGTTCCCTACTCAGGGAACGAGGGTTACATACGTAACCGAGACGTTCCCTTTCGTTGTCACTCCGAGTTACGTCGGATGACGACGAATGGGGTTCCCAGTGTAATCACGCCACCTCTCGACTGTCTTCCAGTGCCCTGCGTAAGTCTGAGCTCCCTGTCGTGAGACTAGCATGGACGAAGGAGTCCTACTTAACACAGGAATACCAAGGTACACTGGGAGCATATCCAGTGGAAATATGCAATCATGCCCAACCCGAAGGGGGGGACTTGGAATACACATATGACCCCGAAGGGCTGCATACGGAATAACACTGGGGTGTCCAGCCGCAGGTGGAATATTTCAACCCCAGGGGTGGCAAGGTGGCTTGCCAAGGGAAAGACACATGCTCAAGAGGCTTACAGTGGAATACACATGTGGGGGTCACCCAGAGGGGGAACCATGCACATGGAGGCACCTAGCCAAGCGCGAAAGCTGCCGGTGGCATAACTCTGGCGTTGACGTCGTCAGTGCTGGAGGAGACTCAGGGCTTATTAGGCTCACCTGAGGAAAATATCGCACGTATCCCGTCCGTGGAGAGGAATGGCGAGCAAGCGAAGACACCTGAGCAGAATCTCTTACCGGCTAGTTGAAGCGAGTACATGAGAAGAAACTGGCTCCACTCGGAGATTATAGAATGCGCCCAGCCTGCAGCTCTGCAGATGTCTGTTAGCGAGGCGCCTTGCGCTAGAGCCCAAGAGGATGCCACACTCCGGGTGGAATGGGCCGTCACACCAAGGGGGCATGGTCGACCTTGCTGCTGGTATGCCAAAGCAATGGCGTCCACTATCCAGTGAGACAACCTTTGCTTGGAGAGAGCCTTTCCCTTCAGCTTCCCACCATGACAGACAAAGAGCTGGACTGAGGTCCTGAAACACTGCGTCCTGTCAACGTAAGCACGGAGTGCGCGTACTGGACAGAGCAGTGCCAAGGCTGGGTCTGCCTCCTCAAAAGGCAGCGCTTGCAGGTTCACCACCTGCGAAAGGGTGTGGTGGGAACCTTGGGCATATATCCAGGCCGGGGTCTCAGGATCACGTGAGAGTTAGCCGGTCCGAATTCCAGGCACGCTTCTTCAACCGAAAATTCCTGCAGGTCCCCTACCCTCTTGATGGAGGCCAATGCAACCAGGAGCGCTGTCTTCATTGACAGGAACTTAAGCTCCACTGATTGCAGAGGCTCAAAGGGAGCACTCTGCAGGGCAGTTAAAACCACTGAGAGGTCCCAAGAGGGCACGAGGGGAGGACGAGGAGGATTCAGTCTCCTGGCTCCCCTCAGGAACCTGACGATCAGGTCGTGCTTTCCTAAGGACTTACCATCAACTGCGTCGTGATGTGCGGCAATGGCGGCAACATACACTTTCAGGGTGGAGGGAGACAGCCTACGCTCCAACCCTTCTTGCAGGAAGGAAAGCACGACACTGATGGGGCATTTCGTGGGTTCTAGATTAGAAGAACCCAGTTGACGAAGAGGTTCCACTTCAACGCATAGGCATGTCTCGTGGACAATGCTCTAGCGGAAGTGATGGTAGCCACCACCGCTGGTGGTAGGGTACTCAAACCTGCCTCATCCCGTCCAGGAGCCACACGTGGAGGTTCCAAAGATCAGGACGAGGGTGCCATAAGGTGCCCCGTCCCTGAGAAAGCAGGTCCTTCCTCAGAGGAATTGGCCAGGGAGGTGCTGTCGCGAGGAGTACTAGTTCTGAGAACCAGGTGCGGTTGGGCCAATACGGGGCAACCAAAATTACCTGCTCCTCGTCCTCCCTGATCTTGCGCAAGGTCTGCGCAAGAAGGCTCACTGGGGGAAACGCATACTTGCGGAGGCCCCACGGCCAGCTGTGCACCAGTGCATCTGTGCCGAGCGTGCCCTCGGTCAGGGAATAATACAGGTCGCAGTGGGACGAGTCGTGGGAGGCAAACAGGTCTACCTGTGCGTCCCCGAACTGATCCCAAATCAGCTGAACCGTCTGGGGATGGAGTCGCCAATCTCCAGCGAGAGGCCGAAGCCGAGACAGCTCGTCGGCCGCCTGGTTCAGGTCTCCCGGGATATAAATGGCACGAAGCGACCTCAGAAGCTTCTGACTCCATATGAGGAGGAGGTGGGCGAGTTGTGACATACGGCGGGAGCGCAGACCACCTTGACGGTTGCTGTACGCTACAGTCGCGGTATTGTCCGATCGGACCAGTACGTGTTGCCCCTGAGCAACGCATGGAAGCGGTGCAGGGCAAGACGTACAGCCAACAACTCGAGGCAATTGACATGCCAAAGGCGCTGGGGTCCTGTCCAGGAGCCCGCGGAAGCATGTCCATTGCACATGGCGCCCCAGCCCGTGGTGGAGGCATCTGTTGACACAACAACATGCCTGGACACTCGTTCCAAGGGCACTCCGGCCCGAAGAAAACTGAGGTTCGACCACGGGGTGAAGGTCTGACGGCAGGTCGGAGTCACTGGAACTCTGAGCGTGCCGTGGTGCCATGCCCACCTCGGGACTCGATCGCGAAGCCAAAGCTGAAGTGGTCTCATATGAAGCAACCCGAGCGGCGTGACAGCCGCTGCGGATGCCATATGCCCCAGGAGCCTCTGAACTAGTTTCAGTGGGACCACACTCTTGCCCTCGAACTGACGAAGGCAAGTCAGCAGTGATTGCGCGCGCTCGCTCGTAAGCTGCGCGCACATGGCGACCGAGTCGATCTCCATACCGAGAAAAGAGATCCTCTGCACGGGGCAGAGTTTGCTCTTCTCCCAGTTGACCCGAAGGCCCAGACGAGCTAGGTGCCGGAGCACAAGGTCCCTGTGTTCGCAAACCTGGTCTCGAGAGTGAGCTAGAATCAGCCAGTCGTCGAGATAGTTCAGGATGCGAACCCCGTGTTCCCGAAGGGGAACAAGGGCTGCCTCGACGACCTTCGTAAAGACGCGAGGAGACAGGGCTAGCCCGAAAGGGAGAACCGCGTACTGGTATGCCTGCCCCTCGAAAGCAAACCGTAGAAACAGTCTGTGTCGAGGAAGAATGGAGACATGAAAGTAAGCGTCCTTCAGGTCGATCGCTGCAAACCAATCCTGCGGCCGAATGCACCCGAAAATGCGCTTGGCCGTGAGCATCTTGAACGGCGTCCTGTGAAGGGAGCGGTTCAAGACGCGCAAGTCGAGGATTGGCCATAAGCCACCGGATTTCTTCGGTACAATGAAGTAAGGGCTGTAAAAGCCGGACCTCATTTCGGCTGGAGGGACAGACTCGATCGCACCCTTCGCCAGTAAGGTAGCGACCTCCGCTCTCATAACTGGGGCATTGCCACCGACCATAGTGAAGCGGACTCCCCTGAAGCGGGGAGGAGACCGCGTGAACTGAATCGCGTAGCCGAGCCTGATGGTCCTCGCGACCCAGCGGGACAGCCTGGGAAGCTCTAACCAGGCTTCCAGGAACTGTACAAGCGGGGTCATACGGACCACAGACGTACCCTCGGTGGTGCAGCGAGGCGGAATGACCGGCCCAGGCGTGGGTGGCATAGCGGCCCGGTGCGGGGGCACGGTCATTAGCCGCGTCCTGTCAGAGGAGGCCAGGGGAGGACCAGCGTCCCACTGGGGCGTGCTCTGGCAGGGAACTGGCGACAGAGGGGGACAAGAGTGGCGAGGCTCGTGAGCGACGCGCACTGTCATCCGCGCTCTCTGTGTGCTCAGCGATGGGGAAGTGAGTTCTTTGCTTTAACCACCTTAGGGTGCTGCTCGTCGTGGGACGAGCAGCGGGGTGGGAAAAACCAAGGATTCTCCCCCGGCCCTCCACCGGGGGAAGGAGCAGCCCTGCTACCGTCTCCTGGAAGAACTCAATGCCATTTTAGAGCAGCCCGTCACAGGAGCGCCGCTTGGCCTGGCGTTTAGCGGGGCACAGGGCGGGAGACAGGCGGTGCCACCCTCCTGCGACCTCCTTGTGCTCTGAGCCAGTGAAGGCTCGAGGGGAGGAATCGCAGAGGGGCGGTGTCGGCGGGAAGCAGGCTAAGGAGACCGCACGGACAGATGACCGTCGGTGCAGAAGGTCCTCAGCCTGCTTATAGAGTGATCGAAGACTGTTGGGCGCAATCCTCAATCACACCGCCGACCAGGCTGCCCGTCTCAAGAGTGCTGCTTAGGCTGGCGTGACAGTCTAAGGGGCGGAGACAGGCAGCGCCGCCCTCCTGCGACTTGCTCCTGCTCAGGGCCGGTAAAGACCCGAGGGGAGCAGCCGTACAGAGGGGGCCTTGGCGGGAAGCAGACTAAGGAGACCGCACGGATGGATGACCATCGGTGCAGGACCCGAGTCTACTTCAGGTGGTCGAAGCCACACCGCCAAAGAGCCCAGCCCGGGACATGGGGGAGCTGAGAATATGAACTCTCAGACACCCCCACATCAACCTGGCTAAGCCCATGTCTGGACCACACTAGTGGACATCACCTGACCCAGGATCACGCAGGTACTGATGTCGCCTGAGCGAGGTCAGCAGTGTGCGTGGCGGAACAACCAGGCCGGGCATGGGAGGCATAGCATCCCAGCATAGGGGCGTGGTTAGAGTTTCCGCGTTCTGCCAGGGTTGGCCAGGGAAGGACTAGCGTTCCACTGCGGCAGGTTCTGACAGAACTCCCGGGACAGCACTGCATCGAAGGCGCAGGCGACACACAGCACTGCATGACCGTGCCATGATAGTGACAGGGAACATACAGACCATGATTGCCGTGCGATCGAAAGCAGCGAAGGCGGAGGACACCCGCGGGCCGCGAAAGTCACGTGGACTCTCGCGGAGCGCAGGCGTCCTGATGCACGTCTGGGAGAAGCTTACAGCGCTCGGGGGGAGGGCGGGGCCACTCCAGCCGATGCTTTCAGCTGCCCGGGAAAGCATGGCTGACAGCTCTGGATCGGTCCCGGCAACGATGGCACTCCCGTGGGAGGCAACGCAGTCGAAACTTCATTTCCAGAGGAATCAAGCCCGCCTTGTGATGCTGTGAGTGCATGACACCATCCGCCAGAGCCCCGAATGAAACACTGGGTCCCCGAAAGAAACCAGGCACACACGGAAGCTCCACGGTTTGCGATGTGGAGGGGGGTGTGGCCCGAGGAATTGACTCTTCGGTTGTTGTGCCACACCGAACCCTCAGATCACCCTGGCCACCAGCCAAAGTATCCCTTCTCGAGGAAGAGATAAATTGGGGTGTGGCAGAGGGGACTCTACTCACATGGAGATCATTGAGTCTCGATCTATAAACACCGCGGTGGTCATGTTCCCGCAATGAAAACATGACTCATCAACGAGCGCTGCCGAGCGTGATTTAAGCCCAACACGCAAACGTTTTGTACGTCCCTTGTCAACGAAAGGGAACGTACGTTTTGTACGTTTGGATAGATGCTGAAACGTATGATATGGACGTATCTGCAACAATTAAACGTAACATTATTACGTTTTTTACAGCTACAAAACGTAAAATATTTACGAATCTTTCATATCATTAAGATATCTGTATAATTTACCTTTTACCGTTTTATAGATAAATGGAAGATCCCTTAACCCCACTCCCAAACCTAAACATAACGTTACCCATTTTATACAGAATATAAAAAGGACAAAACGTACAGAGATGTGTAGGGAAATGGCAATTTTATTAACAATATAGCATTAAAAGATTTTTTTTAGCAGCTAATCTTACTCCTACCCCTAAACCTACCCATAACAATTTCTTAAAACTACATAGGCTACAATTATGAAGAAAAATTACAACATACGTGTAATCACAATAATTTATTTATTGCGAAAATGTCAAAACCGGTACCAAAAGTCGTTCACATGACGATGTGTTGCAGTCACAGTCCTCTCTTTCAGTATAATAGTTTTGAATGAGGTACAGAGCAGAATTTATTAATCTGCTTTATTAATCTGCTCTGCTCAGAAGTTATTAATCCATGAAAATGTTAATCCGGCTTAGCTCTGTGTGAAGGCGCGCGCGCTTCTCCATTTCAAATGTAGTTTACCGACTGAAATACGGCATGTCGCAATCTGGGGCGAGAGCCAATAAACGTTTGATATCACTGCTGTAAAACATGTCGTAACGCTTCTTGAGGGCGCAATTTTTGAATTTGAATTCATCACGAGCGCGGAATTTGACAGTTACGGACTGCGCTGCTGTGATAGCCTGTGAAATGGAGATGAAGATCACTCACTGGATAAAGGGCTGAATTTGGATCTCTTTCTTGCAAACGTATGGATTCTAAAGATTTGGATTATAATATCAAGCTAATAAAATTGATGTATTTTGTGAATTTATGTTGGGTTTTGGTGTATTATTGTTCTATTGGAGAAAACGCATTTTGTGTCTCACTCTAAATAAACTAAATATTACAAAATGGTTAAACGATTAAATAAGGTATTTTTAAGGTTTTAAAGTGTATTCTTGTGTAACTGCATGTAGGCTAATCCTCCGAAACGAGTTTGCAGCAGGCACGAAGCGAATGGTTATTTGCCTATTTCTTGAGTAAACTGCATTTAAAAATAATAAATGCGACTGAAAACGTAATTGATAAGGCATTTGAATGCAATAGAGTCAAAACATTAATGCCACGATTTTAATATGCATAAATAAGAATACGTACAAATATGTACGTCGGTACAGTTGTTCATACGTAAATAATTTACGTTTTTGTGCTGTTAATACGTAAATATTTTACGTTTTAGTGCTGTAAATACGTCAGTATTATACGTTTCTGTGTGTATAAAACGTAAGTAAATGTACGTATGGTAGAATTACACTTTACGTAAAAATACACACATATTCTCATGAGATCACGTTGCAAAATACCATGAACTTACTAAACTTTAAAAACTATTATAAAACTTTGATTTAAAGTGTGAAATAACATCAGTGAAGAACTTGAGATGTATTTTGAATCATGAAATAAAAACCAAGGTAAATATTATGCAAAATTAGTATACATACAATGTTGTTGTGAAATTAGATTGAGCAAGACAAAGGAGTAATTTTAATCCAAAAATGCTTGTAAAAATGTTAAACAATTAAACTAGTGAGCAAATATATATGAAACGTGTAAACAGTATTTATTTTATCCACAGAGTCAAAAGTGACCATGTAATACCCAATTACTGGCTAATGGTGACTTTTCACCACAAAACAATACGAAAATGGCTTCTTCTTCTTCTTTAAAAAAAAACAACAACGTAAATTCAACTTTACAAACCTTTGTTTGGGCCACATTAATTATTAAAATGCTCCACAAGATCCTGATTCAACTGGTCAAGGAAGTGTTTGCCATTATTAAATTATTATTAATTATTTTGTCAAAATCATTTTGTAAAGAGAGAGAGAGAGAGAGAGAGAGAGAGAGAGAGAGAGAGAGGAATATACTGCAAAAATGATTCTCTTAGGCCATGTCCACACTAATACGTTTTTGTTTGAAAACGCATGTTTTTCTCTCCGTTATCTTCGTCCACACCGAGATGGTGTTTTTATTAATAAAACAAAGCTTTTTGAAAACGCAGTGGATACATTTGACAATGCCGTTTTTGTGTTGTAGTGTGTGGACTGTGAAGCCGGAGGTGTTTGAAAATGATGGCTTAAGTTTAGTCATGTGACTTATATTGTACCAATAGATATTCATGTTTATACCGGCGGTATTGAGCCTGCTATTCACTTTCACACAGTTGCTACAATATATAAAATTATAATACTATCAAATATTATAAAATATAATACTTTACACACTCTTCATATCACTCTCCTGCAAAGATGACAGAATTTACTCATATATGCTCGACACATCAAAGTATCTGGATTAATGTAGACGTAGCCTTAATTAGAAGTTTATTAATCTAGTTTAGTTTAGATTTCCAATAAAAATATCTGAATATCCTTAAACCAAGAGGCTTGAGAAGTTTTGACAAATTTATTTTTTACTCCATTATGTTCAGTTTTCACAGACTTTTAGTTACCACAGACTTTTAGTTTGTATTTCATCAGTTCCTGTGTTAGTTTGTTTGTAGACTATTCCCGCCACTCGTTTCCATAGTCACCGTCGTTATGAAATTGTTTGTTTCAGCTGTGTTAGATTAGACAATTTCCTTGTTTGAGTCCATCTTTAAAGGCCCCCTGAAATCATAATTTAAGTTTCTTAGCTTTAATTATGAATATGTTAGCATTTAAGGTTATGCATAAGCTGGTGTGTTCCAAAACAATGACAAAACACACATTTAGGAGATATAAGCATTCGAAACTTACAGTCTCCCACTTCTGCTAAAATGGATCACAGATTTTTATGACATCAGACTTCAGCTTCTCATCACATCTTCTGTCCAATCAAATGCTCTCTAGAATCTAACGTATCATCAGCGCTCGGATTCGCTTCCATGGTGCTGTCGAGTACGACTTGCCGTCTGTGAGGTAAACTAAACGCTAATGGCTATTTTAAAAAGGGGGAGGAACCCTTCAATATGTCCCGTCTTAGTTTCCTGTTTTAGTGGAAATTATGTCAATGCATCATACAAAGCTGCGTGTTCCAAGGCGCTTCAGTGGGCCTTTAAGCTGCACCCTTGCCTGCACTCCTCCATTACATTTAGTGTGCTTTGCTTCTGCCTGTTCACCTGCCTAGTGAAATATTATTAAACTTTGTGTTTTGGAACTTAATTCTTCATCTGCCTTGCTGCAAACACACGTGACACCAGAAATATAAGTTTAAAAATTTTATGAGTTTCGTACTTTTTTCTAAAGCATTTATAAAAGCTTGTAAAAATCATTTAGATTTGTACAAAAATCTGACAATGTTTTTTTTTTTTCTTTGCTCTCAAAGGACATTTTGCTCTTTAACTCAAACCAGGCTAGAAGAATATTTTTTTTCGCCCTGGTCCAAAAAGGCAGTTTTAACTGAAAGTCTGGACATGTCGCCATATTAATGTTACCATTTCCCCCATTCTTATTTCTCCTACATGTCTCTGATTCTGCGCACCGGTGGGTTTCCTGTTCCTTACATCACATTATTTATAGCTCCACTTTTCATCTAAAAGTCTGTGTTATTTCCTCAATATTAAACTGTTTAAAAAACACTGTTATTCCATTGGCTGGGAAATTTGGATTCAGAATCCCAATCCAAACACGAACAAGCTAAAGCTTGAACTCTGTTGAGTGATTCTCGTGGATTCTGTATTAATCTGGAACCTCAATCACTCGTCACTCCTAATGTGTACATTAAATCATATTGTTTATATCAGCCCAGCAGAAGAGTGGCCTTTGTTCCACCCTTTGTAATGTTTACATGAAAGCCTACCGAATCATGAAACGTAGTAAATTAAGATAAGATATTATACCGCACAACCAATGATGTATTGTTTATGATGCACATATACGTGGCTTCGGATATAATGAATACACGCACAGACAGTGTATCTATCTTTCAGTAGGCTGGAAGGGTGTTTAATATTCATCTGAGCCTGTCGTTGTTTTGGGAGGGCTACATATGGTGTAATTATGTGGGTAATTTATACCTTCATAAAGCAGTGCCTTCTGGTCCTATGTGAGTAAACTTTAATGTGAAACAGACAGTGGGAGCGCTTCAGCGGTGCTGTGAGAGAGCGTGACTGCTCTAACTGCTCCCCTGAGTGCACTGGAATCCACCTCACACTGCCACTGTCCACTCACACACACACACACACACACACACACACACACACGAAACTGAGGCAGGATTGTATATCTGCACTGTGTTCACCACACTTTACATGGATTATTGTTTGCGATTAGGCCTAGAAACACTGTAAAATGTGAACATGTTGCAGTTGTTACGTTAAAGGTGAAGAGTGTAATTTTTGCGGCGTCAAGCCGAATTTTAAAATGAATGGACCTCATTTATGTAACACGGGCAGAACAAATTTCTGTGAAAAATCAATAATATTCACATTTAAAACCAACCCAGACTCACTGGAAATATGCGACTCTGGATGTGGATATAAAAGTATACACACCTCTGTTAAAAAAGCTAGTTTTTGTGATAAATCAGTTCAGAACTTTTAATCAGCATGCTTAATGTAAAGTCTGCCACTAAAAACCAAAGTGACATATTTCAAGTGTGCACACCCCTGAACTAATAATATATTAAAGCTTGTTTCAGCCACAGAATATAACATTTTAAAAGATAATTACGACTTTTTATCTCACAATTCTGACTTTATAATGCTCAATTGCAACTTTATATCATGCAATTTTGACTTTATATCTCCCAATTGCGTGTTATAAAGTCAGAATTGCGAGATATAAACATGCAATTTTAAGAAAAAGTCAGAAGTGCAAGTTCATTTCTCGCAATTGCGAGTTTATATATCACAATTCTGCCTTTATAACACAATTGCGACATTATATCATGCAATTCTAACTTTTTAACACATTTGCGACATTATATCATACAATTCTGACTTTATAACTAGCAACTGCAACTTTATATCATGCAATTCTGAGAAAAAAAGTCAGAATTTCAAGTTTATTTCTCGCAATTGCGAGTTTATATCTCACAATTCTGCCTTTATAACACACAATTGCAACATTATATCATGCAATTCTAACTTTATAACACACAATTGCGACATTATATCATACAATTCCGACTTTATAACTAGCAATTGTGACTTTATATCATGCAATTCTGAGAAAAAAAAGTCAGAATTGCAAGTTTATTTCTCACAATTGCAAGTTTATATCTCACAATTCTGCCTTTATAACACACAATTGTGACATTATATCATGCAATTCTGCCTTTATAACACACAATTGCGACATTATATCATGCAACTCTGCCTTTATAACACACAATTACGACATTATGTCATGCAATTCTGACTTTATAACACTCAATTGCGACATTATATCATGCAATTCTGACTATATAACACAATTGCGACAGTATATCATGCAATTCTGACTTTATAACTAGCAATTGCGACATTATATCATGCAATTCTGAGACAAAAAGTCAGAATTGCAAGATAAAAAGTTGTAGTTACCTTTTTATTTTATATTCTGTGGCAGAAACAAGCTTCCATACTAATAGTTGAAGCACCCTTTGATTTTATTACAGAACTCGGTGTGTTTGGATAGGACATTTTGGACATCAGCTTGGTACATTTTGACTTAGCAATATTTTCCCACAAAATCATTCCAGATCTGTTAAATTGCAAAGGCATCTTTATTAATCAATAATCTGCCCATAAAATTTGTTGGTGTTTTACTCCCTCTATAATATAGTTCTGCACTTTTTCTGACATGTAGAGTAATGAACCTAGGATATTTAAAACTGGTTGTTTAATGACAGAAATGTGTTTAGCTTGTGTTTCATGAATAAGGCTCAATGATTGTTCCCTTCGGTTTTCATGGTTTGGACAAACAGGTCCATGGACAAACCATGCCATTGGTTGAGGCACATGCTCAAATGATGCACCACACAGTTCCCTTACGAGAACGTTCTCTCGTACTGCGTTGCAAACGCTATGGGAAAACTCCTTTTCTCGAGAATATTGAAGCCTTTATTTTAAAACGCATTTGCTACAGCACAGGCGAGAGCATCAGACCCACGTGAGTGAGCTGATAGGCTGTGCTGTGGGCAACTGCACGAACCAATGGCGGATAGACAGAAGCGCGCGAGCCAATCAGGGCGCTTGGCGCTCTGTCACTGTCAAGCGCGCGAAACTACACGTGACCATAACATATAAATACAGATAGAATCCGCCATTTGACAGATTTAATCTCCTTCAGCTCGACTCACCTCGTCGCTGATTTTCTCCGGTCGTAAGAAGCCCTCGTCGTGGAAAAGCCGCCCAGCGGAACAGCTTCGCATCCCGGCATCTCGCCAGCTGAGCGTTTCCCTGTGGCATCCGACGAAAAATTATATCCTTTTCATTGCATATTTATCTAAAAGAGCAAACCGCTGTTTTCACAGCGCGGCATAATGCCTCTCTCCATCTGTGAGAGCTGCGGGGTCTCCCTGCATGCATCCGACGGACACACCCAGTGTGCGGCCTGCCTCGGCCCTGAGCACGCCGAGGCAGCGCTCATGAAAGGCGGCTGCCAATTCTGCGACGGGATGCCTGTCTCCGTTCTCCGTTCAAGGCTGTCTTCGACGGTGACCGATTCCGCCCACCTTCCGTCTTCGGCGCCCCACGAGCCCCGTAGGAAGAAGCGGCGCGATCAGAGGCGTCCTGAGCTCGGTGAGTTTAGCGAGTGCACGCCGGGCCTTTCTCCTCGTGCCTCGCCCACGCCTTCTTCGCCTGTCCTGTTCTCTCGGAGCGAGCAGCGCCCCTCGTCTGAAGCGGCTGGACTCGTCTCTTTCGGCGCATCTCCGGATGACGTCGATGACGCACTTTCTATGGCGGCATCTGAGAGCGAGGATTGGTCGGGCTCCGCGGACCCCGCCCCCCCCTCTCAGCTAGAGTTTTCTGATACTCGAGCGAGCATTGACGCCGAACTTCTCCGTGTCATGTCTCGCGCTGTTGACGAGTTGGGACTCGATTGGCTTTCTCCAGCTGAGCCCGCCAGAAGCCGCCTCGATGAATGGTACCTGCCGGGGCGCCAGCAGGCCCCTCGTCAGCGCGCCGCTCCATTTATGCCTGAGGTTCACGAAGAGCTCACAAAATGCTGGCGCGCGCCCTTTTCAGCGCGAACGCGCTCATCTGCCTCTTCTACGCTCTCCACTGTTGACGGCACTGAAGAGAAAGGATATGTGTCTCTCCCCCCACTGGAGGAAGCGGTCGCTGCACACTTATGCCCCCCCACTGCAGGTAGTTGGAGGTCTAAGACGGTGCACCCTTCTAAGCCGTGCAGAACTACTTCGGCCATTGCCAGCCGCGCATACGCTGCCGCCGGTCAAGCCGCCTCTGCACTTCACGCCATGGCGACGCTTCAAGCCTTCCAGGCCAAACTTCTCCGTTCCATGGATGAGTCAGGCCCGGACCCAGACACATTTAAAGACCTCAGGAGTGCCACGGATCTGGCACTGAGGGCCACGAAGACCACCGCTCAAGCCCTGGGCCGCAATATGGCCAGCCTAGTGGTAATGGAGCGCCACCTCTGGCTAAACTTAACCGAGATCAGGGACGCGGATAAATCTGCCTTCCTCGACTCGCCCGTCACAGCCTCAGGTCTCTTCGGCCCATCTGTCAGCGGCTTCGCCGATCGCTTCACTGAAGCTCAGAAGGCTTCCAGCGCCATGAGACACTTTCTACCAAAGCGCTCCAGCTCAGTCCAACGGCGCCCCAAGAGCACGCCGCGACCTGAGAAAGTGGTGTCCCAGGTCCTCCAGCCCCGCCCAGCGGCTGAGACCAGTAAGCACATGAAGCCAGCGAAACGGTTCCCGTTCCCTAAGCGCCAGGGCCCGCGGCCGAAGCTGACGCTCGATCACGAGCCCAAGAAGCCGTCCTAACCGGCACAAAGAGGGGTCACTGTCCCGCTGCGGCCGGACCAGCCCCAAAAATCGCTCGACTACTGCTCACGGCTCCCTCTTCAGTTCAGGCGGCTGCAGCAGTTCTAAATGCAGTTCATGGGCCCGTCACATGTCACGCACCCCTGCAAACAAACGCTGTTTTAACAGCGACCCACACAAAG
This sequence comes from Scardinius erythrophthalmus, assembly GCF_964197995.2. Lineage (NCBI taxonomy): Eukaryota > Metazoa > Chordata > Actinopteri > Cypriniformes > Leuciscidae > Scardinius > Scardinius erythrophthalmus. Next base: position 7,527,020 of record NC_138241.1, on the reverse strand, counting down.
CACAAATCGAGCATAATTTCTCACATGCATACATGTCAGTCCGAGCCCCCCACTCTGGGTGTTCCAGATATGATAATGCCTCTAGCTCTGCGGGCTCTAGCTTGGCAAGCTATCCCCGGAGTTTCAGTATGGGTGATGAACATCATAAAGCATGGTTACTCGCTTCAGTTCGCCCGCAGACCACCGCGTTTTCGCGCGGTTATACAAACCACGGTAAGGGGCACATTGAGTCATGTCCTCCGCACCGAAGTGTTAAGTCTGCTGGCGAAAGGGGCCATCGAGAAGATCCCCCCTTCTCTGAGCGAGTCAGGTTTTTACAGCCGATACTTTCTTGTTCCAAAGAAAGACGGCGGCCTGAGACCCATTTTAGATCTCAGACATCTGAACAAGGCTCTCATGTCACGGCCGTTCAGAATGCTCACGACCAGACATATCCTGACGCAGATTCGCCCAGGCGACTGGTTTTTCTCAGTAGATCTGAAAGACGCTTACTTTCACATTCAAGTGAACCCCCACCACAGGCCATTCTTGAGATTCGCCTTCGAGGGGCAGACATACCAGTACACAGTTCTTCCATTTGGACTGGCACTAGCGCCTCGTACATTCACGAAGTGCATGGATGCAGCTCTCTCCCCCCTGAGACAGCGGGGAATGCGCATCCTAAACTACCTCGACGACTGGCTCATACTGACCCAGTCAGAGGCGGAGTCACATACTCACAAAGCCTGGCTCCTCAGCCATCTAGAATGTCTAGGGCTCAGGGTCAATGTTGCAAAGAGTGTTCTGTTGCCCAGCCAACGTATCACGTTCCTGGGAACAGTTCTCGACTCCGTACTTATGAGAGCATGGCCCACACCGGCCCGTGCTCTAACGATTCAGCAGCTCACGGCATCGTTCATAGAGGGCTCTCTTGTACCCCTCAGAACGTTTCAGAGGATCCTTGGCCTGATGGCCTCTGCATCATCAGTACTCCAACTAGGCCTACTGCGTATGCGTCCTCTTCAGCTGTGGCTGGCTCCTCTGGTGCCACCCCACGCCTGGCATTCAGGCCACTTGATTATCAAGGTGGACCAGCGCTGTGTTCAAGCCCTGGCCCCTTGGAAAAACGCCAGCTGGTACCAGCAGGGCGTAAGCATGGGGGTAGTTTCAGAGAGGAGGATGATTTCAACAGACGCCTCCAACTCCGGTTGGGGAGCTCTGTACGAGGGCAGGCCTGCCTCCGGCCTCTGGTCGAGCTCGGAGAAACGCCTACACATAAACTGCCTCGAAATGAGAGCAGTTTTTCTAGCCCTAAAAACATTCCTCCCATACCTGGCGGGACACCACGTGTTGGTACGGACGGACAACATGTCGGTGGTCTCTTACATAAATCGCCAGGGCGGCCTCAGGTCCCGCAACCTGTTTACCATAGCCTCACAGCTCTTGCTATGGGCTCACACCAATCTGCGCTCGCTCAGGGCAGCTCACGTGCCAGGCACGTTGAATACAGGAGCAGACATGCTCTCTCGGGGCAGAGTTCCCCCAGAGGAATGGTCTCTCCACCCTCAGACAGTTCTCCTACTCTGGGAGGTCTTCGGGAAGGCAGAAGTAGATCTTTTCGCCTCAGAAGACAACTGTCAATGCCCAATCTTTTTCTCAAAGAGCAGGGATGCGTTGGCCCACGACTGGCCCAACCTTCCTCTCTATGCGTTCCCCCCGGTCTCGATGCTCCCTCAGGTCATCGAACGGATCAGGAACACGAAAAGCGCAGTGCTATTAGTAGCTCCTCTCTGGCGGACCCAGGTTTGGTTCCCAGAGTTGATGCAGCTGTCTGTAGCAGACCCGTGGCCAATCCCAGTGAGGCGCGACCTCCTGACTCAGGCCAACAGGACAATCTGGCATCCCCGTCCCGACTTATGGGCCCTACATGTATGGCCACTCAACGGGTACCCCAGAACCTCCCAGAGGGCGTCCTGAATACTATAAAGGAAGCTAGAGCTCCGTCTACCAGACGCCTCTATCTCAGTAAATGGTCAGTGTTTTCCAGCTGGTGTTTAGCTCGAGACCTCGACCCATACACTTGTGAAGTACCAAGAGTACTGTCTTTTCTACAGGAGATGTTGGACGCGGGTCGCTCCCCCTCCACTCTCAAAGTGTACGTGGCAGCCATTGCTGCTTTTCACGTATTGGAAGCCGGGGCCTCCTTAGGAAAAAGCGACCTTATAGTTCGCTTCCTCAGGGGCGCCAGGAGGCTTAACCCGCCTCGGCCACCGTCTGTTCCGGCCTGGGACCTCTCCTTGGTCCTGCGGGCTCTTAAGGGACCTCCCTTTGAACCACTTCAGTCAGCTGATCCTAAGTCTCTCTCTCTGAAAACCGCCCTGCTTCTAGCACTGGCGTCAGTAAAGAGAATAGGGGATTTACAGGCGCTGTCTACCAGCGCTTCCTGTCTGGAGTTTGGTCCTAATGACTCCAAGGTCATTCTTAGGCCAAGACATGGATATGTTCCTAAGGTGCTCTCAACTCCGTTCAGAGCCCAGGTTATTTCTCTGTCAGCTCTCCTCTCCTCCGAGGAGGATAGCGATTCTCTCATGCTTTGCCCAGTCAGAGCTTTGAGAATTTATCTGGAGCGTTCGGCCTCTTTCAGACAGTCTGAACAGCTCTTTGTGTGTTTCGGGGGCCGATCCAAGGGCCTCCCGGTCACTAAAACCACACTGTCCAGATGGATAGTTGACGCCATTGCCCTGGCTTACACCTCACTGGGCCTCTCTTGTCCCATAGGTGTTAGAGCTCATTCCACGAGAGGTGTTGCCTCTTCGTGGGCTTGGTCAAGTGGTATTCCCATTGAAGACATTTGTGCGGCGGCCGGCTGGTCCGCTCCGTCCACATTTGTGAGATTCTATAAGCTGGATGTCCCTGCTCTGCAGACATGCGTTCTTTCTGTCTAGACTCTGGCTCTGTGGATCCAGACTAGTTTTGAACCATGGTCACTTGGGTATTCCCATCTATAGCATATGTGCGGCGGCCGGATATCCGCTCCGTCCACATTGTTGAATTATAGCTTTAATGCCCTTGCTTGTAGCTACAGTTCTTCTGTCTAGACACTGGCTCTGTGACCCAGTCTAGTTGATATTGAACACACGGTTTTCACTTTGTGGGCTAAGTGACTGGCTCTGGCCAGATCCGATGAATTATAACTTTAATGTCCCTGCTTTGCAGTTACAGTCTTTTCAGTCTAGACTCTGGCTCTGCTGACCCAGACTAGTTTGATATTAAACACACGGCTATCACCTTGTGGGTTAACCCTCTGAGGTCTGAGCTGTTTTCTGGGCCCTGGAGGTGTTCTGACATGCTCTGACATTTGTGGTTATTTCTGTTACTTGTGACATTTTCATGGCTAAAGTCTAATTACACTGTATTCAGCACAAACTCTGCTACAATAATATATCAGCAGCATGTATGTAAAAGTTTGTAGTTTTGAGATAATGACATTTATGCGTGGTTTGTGAAAATACAAAAATAAATTCTCACTGAAATAAGGTCATGAAACCCATACTGATTATTTCTTCACAAGACTTTTGAAAATTGTATCACGTAGCCTAGAATATTTGCTCCAAAACGATGTGAGAATCACCCTGACTGCTCATTCAGAGAAGACAATATATTGATTTAAAAATTTTACGACGTGTTTTGTGTTAGAAAGCAATATGCGAAGGGGCGGATCACCTCATTAATATGAAAGCTTTCCACACCTGAGAAAGACAAAGAACCTCCCTAATGGCCCTATTAGGAGCTTATCAGGGCCCATCATTCTGACCAACCTTGCACAAAGAATGAGGAGATTTAAAAAAGAATGGCTTTTAAAATTGTTTGGATTTATTTACAACACAACATAATCTAAAGATACACAACAAAAAAGCACTTATTGAAGAAAGAGACCTTTGTGCCATTCCTAAAAACATTGTACATACCTTTCATTTTCTAAGGTGTTTGATTTTCACTTTACCATGTTCGTGTACAGAGACATGTACTGTGAATGTTGAAGTCAGCAGGACTCAGTGGCATCTGGGCCCTGAAAAAAAAAAAAAGTGAACATACTGATATCAAGAGAAAGGCCTGCACGATTTTGGGAATACATTTTAGATTTTTCTTGTTAAAGTTGCTTTTTAAAATTCACAGAATACACACACTCACACAAATGTTTCCAACAATATATAATGAACACCAGGTTTGTTGTGCCTTGTAGGTATAGGCTATGCGCAGTGCTGCATAAAATAATAAAAATATAGCAGCCTATATATATTTTCAAAAAGATTTCAGTAACAACTAAGCTAGAGAAAAATATATTGATTATCATGTTACTTCAAATGTTTCCATTCGTTATGATAATATGAAATGAGATAATAGTAAAAACATGAAGCCGTTTGGAGCGTTTTGCTTTTCCAAAATATGATACATTCAAACGCGATCGCGATCAAAAATATGATACATTAAAACGCGATCGCGATCAAAAATATGATACATTAAAACGCGATTGCGATCAAATATAAAACATTATGGTTAGGCCTACCATATACATAGCCTATCTACGTTTGAGCAGATATCCACAAACACAGTAACAGTAAACACGGGTCTAAATATTATAATATTCACCATATATCTAGCAACAGTTCAACTGCAATGTGAAATTTATGCAACAATAGCAAACTAATATGTAAGAATTTCTTACCTTATCTTTCTTGTCTTCAAATATCGTTCTTCTTCTTCTGATGTAAATCCAATGTAAGCTCAGGCACGTCTTTCAAACTCGACGAAAAGTGAAGTGAAGTGTTTTGTTGTTGAGGTAATGAGGGCGATCGCGTTCCATGTGGAGATTTGCATGTGAATATCTTTTGCGCGAGTGGGCGTGGCCGAATTAAAAATAATTAGGAAGCGTTTGAGAAGCTGGAAATCTTGTTGGTTTTATACAAATTACTTAAACAGAGAATATTTGTTTTCGTTTTGAATCCGATCATTTAAAAGTACACACTTAAATGTTTATAAAGGTGTATGGCTCATAAATGTGTAACAAGTATTCGCTGAGTTTTGTTTCAGTTTATAGACGTGCTCAAGAAAAAAAAGTTCACCGCGACGGAGAGGCAGAACGCACACACTGTTTTTTTTCCTTATTTTACAAAAGCACAATGTTTTGATTTGATTGGAAGTGGACACATACAAAAGTAGAAATACCACAGATTCTTTTTTTATATTTATTTTTTCTGTATGACCATAAATGACGGAGAAATTTAAGTTTAAAGTGCTACAATGTGGAGAAAATCCAGCAAAACGCGCCGGCGCGTTTGTCGACCTCAGAGGGTTAAATGACTGGCTCTGGCCAGTCTTTATTACGGATAATTGATGGGCCCGATGTTCGGTCTCTTTTTATCCTGGCTATTCTGTACTTCCCGGAACTCTGGTGAGTCAGAGCGGCCAAAAGATTAATAGCACGGCGTTTTAAATGGAAACGTTCCCATAGCGTTTGCAACGCAGTACGAGAGAACGTTCTCGTAAGGGAACGTACTGGTAACTTTCGTAACCTCGGTTCCCTTAAAGATAAGGGAACGAGTACTGCGTTGCCTTGCCGTGCTATTTTTCTTATGGCAGGTTTGTCGCTTCAGTCGATTATACCTGTCAAATGGCGGATTCTATCTGTATTTATATGTTATGGTCACGTGTAGTTTCGCGCGCTTGACAGTGACAGAGCGCCAAGCGCCCTGATTGGCTCGCGCGCTTCTGTCTATCCGCCATTGGTTCGTGCAGTTGCCCACAGCACAGCCTATCAGCTCACTCACGTGGGTCTGATGCTCTCGCCTGTGCTGTAGCAAATGCGTTTTAAAATAAAGGCTTCAATATTCTCGAGAAAAGGAGTTTTCCCATAGCGTTTGCAACGCAGTACTCGTTCCCTTATCTCTAAGGGAACGTCTCGGTTACGTATGTAACCCTCGTTCCCTGAGTAGGGAACGGAGACGTTACGTCGGATGACGACGAATGGGGTTTCGCTTAGAAATCCTATCATCTTCGAGTATTAAAACACGAGCCAATGGCAAAGAAATGCCATGGGTCTGCGGAATTTGCATAGCGTACCTCCGCCCCACCCTGGGGGTATATAAGGAAGTCGCTGGCAACATGCAGATATGTCTTCGCTGAGGAGCCGAGACTGAACTCAGGCGTTCCAGCGGTACAGCGGAAGTGGCAGGGAGACGTAACGTCTCCGTTCCCTACTCAGGGAACGAGGGTTACATACGTAACCGAGACGTTCCCTTTCGTTGTCACTCCGAGTTACGTCGGATGACGACGAATGGGGTTCCCGTATAATCACGCCACCTCTCGACTGTCTACCAGTGCCCTGCGTAAGTCTGAGCTCCCTGTCGTGAAACTAGCACGGACGAAGGAGTCCTACTTAACACAGGAATACCAAGGTACACTGGGAAGCATATCCAGTGGAAATATGCAATCATGCCCAACCCGAAGGGGGGGACTTGGAATACACATATGACCCCGAAGGGCTGCATACGGAGTAACACTGGGGTGTCCAGCCGCAGGTGGAATATTTCAACCCCAGGGGTGGCAAGGTGGCTTGCCAAGGGAAAGACACATGCTCAAAGAGGCTTACAGTGGAATACACATGTGGGGGTCGCCCGAAGGGAACCATGCACATGGTGGCACCTAGCCAAGCGCGAAAGCTGCCCGTGGCATAACTCTGGCGTTGACGTCATCAGTGCTGGAGGAGACTCAGGGCTTATGAGGCTCACCTGAGGAAATATCGCACGTATCCCGTCCGTGGAGAGGAATGGCGAGCAAGCGAAGACACCTGAGCAGAATCTAGTACCGGCTAGTTGAAGCGAGTACATGAGAAGAAACTGGCTCTACTCGGAGATTGTAAAATCTCGCAAATGTGTTAGGTGTCGCCCAGCCTGCAGCTCTGCAGATGTCTGTTAGCGAGGCGCCATGCGCTAGAGCCCAAGAGGCTGCCACACTCCGAGTGGAGTGGGCCGTCACACCAAGGGGGCACGGTCGACCTTGCTGCTGGTAAGCCAAAGCAATGGCGTCCACTATCCAGTGAGACAACCTTTGTTTGGAGAGAGCCTTTCCCTTCAGCTTCCCACCATGACAGACAAAGAGCTGGTCTGAGGTCCTGAAACACTGCGTTCTGTCTACGTAAGCACGAAGGGCGCGTACTGGACAGAGCAGTGCCAAGGCTGGGTCTGCCTCCTCCAAGGGCAGCGCTTGCAGGTTCACTACCTGATCTCGAAAGGGTGTGGTAGGAACCTTGGGCACATATCCAAGCCGGGGTCTCAGGATCACGTGAGAGTTAGCCGGCCCGAATTCCAGGCACGCTTCGTCAACCGAAAATGCCTGCAGGTCCCCTACCCTCTTGATGGAGGCCAATGCAACCAGGAGCGCTGTCTTCATTGACAGGAACTTAAGCTCCACTGATTGCAAAGGCTCAAATGGAGCACTCTGCAGGGCAGTCAGAACCACTGAGAGGTCCCAAGAGGGTACGAGGGGAGGGCGAGGAGGATTTAGTCTCCTCGCTCCCCTCAGGTACCTGATGATCAGGTCATGCTTCCCCAGAGACTTACCTTCAACTGCATCGTGATGTGCGGCAATGGCGGCAACATACACTTTCAGGGTGGAGGGAGACAGCCTTCGCTCCAACCCTTCTTGCAGGAAGGAAAGCACGACACTGATCGGGCATTTCGTGGGTTCTTGCTGTTTAGAAGAACACCAGTTGACGAAGAGGTTCCACTTCAACGCATAGGCATGTCTCGTGGACGATGCTCTAGCGGAAGTGATGGTAGCCACCACCGCTGGTGGTAGGGTACTCAAACCTGCCTCGTCCCGTCCAGAAGCCACACGTGGAGGTTCCAAAGACCGGGACGAGGGTGCCAAAGGGTGCCCCGTCCCTGAGAAAGGAGGTCCTTCCTCAGAGGAATTGGTCAGGGAGGTGCTGTCGCAAGGAGTATGAGTTCTGAGAACCAGGTGTGGCTGGGCCAGTATGGGGCAACCAATATAACCTGCTCCTTGTCCTCCCTGATCTTGCGCAGGGTCCGCGCAAGAAGGCTCACTGGGGGAAACGCATACTTGCGTAGGCCCCGCGGCCAGCTGTGCGCCAGTGCATCCGTGCCGAGCGTGCCCTCGGTCAGGGAATAAAACAGGTCGCAATGGGACGAGTCGTGGGAGGCAAACAGGTCTACCTGTGCGTCGCCGAACTGATCCCAAATCAGCTGAACCGTCCGGGGATGGAGTCGCCATTCTCCAGCGAGAGGCTGAACTCGAGACAGCTCGTCGGCCGCCTGGTTCAGGTGTCCCGGGATATAAATGGCTCGAAGCGACCTCAGATGCTTCTGACTCCATATGAGGAGGTGGCGGGCGAGTTGCGACATACGGCGGGAGCGTAGACCACCTTGATGGTTGATGTACGCTACTGTTGCGGTATTGTCTGATCGGATTAGTACGTGCTGACCCCTGAGCAACGCATGGAAACGGTGCAGGGCGAGACGTACAGCCAGCAACTCGAGGCAATTGACATGCCAAAGGCGCTGGGGTCCTGTCCAGGAGCCCGCGGCAGCATGTCCATTGCACATGGCGCCCCAGCCCGTGGTGGAGGCATCTGTTGAGACAACAACATGCCGGGAAACTCGTTCCAGGGGCACTCCGGCCCGTAGAAAGCTGAGGTTCGACCACGGGGTGAAGGTCTGACGGCAGGCCGGAGTCACTGGGACCCGGAGCTTGCCGTGTTGCCATGCCCACCTCGGGACTCGATCGCGAAGCCAAAGCTGAAGCGGTCTCATATGAAGCAATCCGAGCGGCGTTACTGCGGCTGCGGATGCCATATGCCCAGGAGCCTCTGAAAAAGTTTCAGTGGGACCGCACTCTTGCCCTCGAACTGGCGAAGACAAGTCAGCAGTGACTGCGCGCGCTCGCTCGTAAGCTGCGCGCACATGGCGACCGAGTCGATTTCCATACCGAGAAAAGAGATCCTCTGCACTGGGCAGAGTTTGCTCTTCTCCCAGTTGACCCGAAGGCCCAGACGAGCTAGGTGCCGGAGCACAAGATCCCTGTGTTCGCAAACCTGGTCTCGAGAGTGAGCTAGGATCAGCCAGTCGTCGAGATAGTTCAGGATGCGAACCCCGTGTTCCCGGAGGGGAACAAGGGCTGCCTCGACGACCTTCGTAAAGACGCGAGGAGACAGGGCTAGCCCGAAAGGGAGAACCGCGTACTGGTATGCCTGCCCCTCGAAAGCAAACCTAGAAACGGTCTGTGTCGAGGTAAAATGGAGACATGGAAGTAGGCGTCCTTCAGGTCGATCGCTGCAAACCAATCCTGTGGCCGCACACACTCGAAAATGCGTTTGGCCGTGAGCATCTTGAACGGCAGCCTGTGGAGGGAGCGGTTCAGGACGCGCAGGTCCAGGATCGGTCGTAACCCACCCGATTTCTTCGGAACAATGAAGTAAGGGCTGTAGAAGCCGGACCTCATTTCGGCTGGAGGGACAATCTCGATCGCACCCTTCGCCAGTAGGGCGGTGACCTCCGCTCTCATGACAGGGGCATTGCCACCGACCATAGTGAAGCGGACTCCGCTGTAGCGGGGAGGAGATCGCGCGAACTGAATCGCGTAGCCGAGCCTGATGGTTCTCGCGACCCAGCGGGACAGTCTGGGAAGCTCTAGCCAGGCTTCCAGAAAGTGCACCAGCGGGGTCATACGGACCACAGACGTTCCGTCGGGGGTGCAGCGAGGCGGAATGACCGGCCCAGGCGTGGGTGGCATAGCGGCCCAGTGCGGGGGCACGGTCATTAGCCGCGTCCTGCCAGAGGAGGCCAGGGGAGGACCAGCGTCCCACGGGGGCGTGCTCTGGCAGGGGTCTGGCGACAGAGGGGGATGAGAGGAGCGTGGCCCGTGGGCGGCGCGTGCTGTCATCCACAGCCTCTTGGGGCTCAGAGAAAGAGCATAAGTTCTTTTGTAGAGATCTTCACCCAGCCCTCAAGCGGGGGAAGGAGTGGTCCTGCTACCAGCTCCTGAAGAACTGAGCCCTAACTCCAAGCTGCCTGTCTCAGGTTTGTGCTGCTCAGCCAGGTGTTAGCCGGCTAAGGGGCAGAGACAGGCGGTGCCAGCCTCCAGCGACCCCCTTGTGCTCAGGCCAGTGAAGGCTCGAGGGAAGGAGCCGCAAGGAGGCGGCGTCGGCGGGAAGCAGACTAAGCAGACCACACCGACGGATGACCGTCAGTGCAGAAGCCTCAGTCTGCTTGTGGATTGATCGAAGACTGTTGGGCGCAGTCCTCAACCACCCCGCCGACCAGGCTGCCCGCCTCAAGGTGCTGTTTAGACTGGCGTGGCAGTCTAAGGGGCGGAGACGGGCAGCGCCGCCCTCCTGCGGCTTCCTCCTGCTCAGGTCCGTTTGCAGGCCAGAGGGGAGCAGCCGCATGGAGGGGGGCTTGGCGGGAAGCAGACTGAGGAGGCCGCACGGATGGATGACCATCGGTGCCGGACCCGAGTCTGCTTCAGGTGGTCGAAGCCACCCCGCCAAAGAGCTCAGCCTGGGACATGGGGGAGCTGAGAAAAAGAATTCTCAGACCCTGCCACATCAACCTGGCTAGGCCCATGTCTGGACCACATAGTGGACATCACCTGACCCAGGATCACGCAGGTACCGATGTCGCCCGAGAGCGAGGTCAGTAGTGTGCGTGGCGGAACAACCAGGCCGGGCATGGGAGGCACAGCGTCCCAGCATAGGGGCGTGGTTAGAATTTCCGCGTTCTGCCAGGGTTGGCCAGGGAAGGACTAGCGTTCCACTGCGGCCGGTTCGACAGAACTCCCGGGACAGCACTGCATCGAAGGCGCAGGCGACACACAGCACTGCATGACCGTGCCACTATAGTGACAGGGAACATACAGACCATGATCGCCATGCGATCGAAGCAGCGAAGGCGGAGGACACCCGCGGGCCGCGAAAGTCACGTGGAGTTTCGCGCAGCGCAGGCGTCCTGATGCACGTCCGGGAGAAGCTTACAGCGCTCGGGGGGAGGGCGGGGCCACTCCAGCCGATGCTTTCAGCTGCCCGGGAAAGCATGGCTGACAGCTCTGGATCGGTCCCGGCAACGATGGCACTCCCGTGGGAGGCAACGCAGTCGAAACTTCATTTCCAGAGGAATCAAGCCCGCCTTGTGATGCTGTGAGTGCATGGTCTGCGATGTGGAGGGGGGTGTGGCCCGAGGAATTGACTCGTCGGTTGTTGTGCCACACCAAACCCTCAGATCACCCTGGCCACCAGCCAAAGTATCCCTTCTCGAGGAAGAGATAAATTGGGGTGTGGCAGAGGGGACTCTACTCACATGGAGATCATTGAGTCTTGATCTATAAACATCGCGATGGTCATGTTCCCGCAATGAAAACATGACTCATCAACGAGCGCTGCCAAGCGTGATTAAGCCCAACACGCAAAACAGCGCTCGCGACCGTTAGGCAGATGACTGACGCACACACATCCAGAAAATACACGGGCGAACCGTCTTGAAAAAGACGTGCCGCGTGCAGCTCTTTTAGAGAGTGGAAAAGCTCAGCAGAGTGCTGAAGCACCCAGGGAGAAACACACTCACTGTCGGCAGATTACTGCACAAATCAGCAGCAGGAAATGCGATCTCGCTGGAAGCGCCGTCACACCAACACACTGAAGAGCCGCTCGTCTCGAAGAGATTTGAGATGACACTCAAAAGGCTTGTGGAGTGAAGTACTGAACTTGGCTCCGAAGCGAAAACATATCTGCATGTTGCCAGCGACTTCCTTATATACCCCCAGGGTGGGGCGGAGGTACGCTATGCAAATTCCGCAGACCCATGGCATTTCTTTGCCATTGGCTCGTGTTTTAATACTCGAAGATGATAGGATTTCTAAGCGAAACCCCATTCGTCGTCATCCGACGTAACTCGGAGTGACAACGAAAGGGAACCGAGGTTACGAAAGTAACCAGTACGTTTTTGCACTCTTCAGGAAGTTAACTTACAAATGGTTTAGTTATACTGCACACTCTTTACCTTTAATGTGCTATTTATATCTGTGACCTTTAAAAAAATGACTTAATCTATTCCTTTTTTTTCCAGCAATATTATTAATTTTTTTTTAAATTTAAATTAAAACCAGTTATTAGATTTTAACATGTGAAGTATAGGTTACCTAACAAATCCTTTTTTTTTTCATAGCAACATTAGATGTAGTTTTCTGAAAGGTCATTGGATGATCTTACTGCAGTTATAACACATGGGCAATGGATTTTAGTGGACATTTATGGACATAACTAATATTCAACATCTTTCCCTGACAAAACTCTTAACTTAAAGATGAAATGAAAACTCTGTAAGTTTTTGATGAACTATCCATTTAACCCTTTTATATAAATCACCAACAAATATTTAAGTATAAATACATGCAGTTTAAATAATATCTCATTACTTTTTAATTTTTTTATTAAGATTATTTTCATTATAATTAAGCACATTTCCCCCAGCAATTCTCATTACCATTATGAAAAAAACCTCATTCTCATTACCATAATGTAAAAAAGTAATTATATCTAATCTACATCTTATTTATACTTAATTGCCCTAAAGGCTTAATTTCATTCACCTGATTATTAGATGACCAATCCGCTGATTACTATATGCTGTGCCTACCACTGCATGTCACATGCCTGTCCTGTCTTGTGCTGCACATGGGTGTTTTGTTGTTTTGTGCCATGTGCTCTCCTGTCTATTGTCTAGCCCCTCCCATCTTGTTATCTGATTATTGGTTAATTTGTCCCACCTGTCTTTCTCGTTACCCTCCTTTGTTTGTTCCCCTATTTAGCCTCCCTGTGTTTGTAGTCCTGTGCTGGTTCGTTGTCCAAGTTACCTGTTCCTGGTGTTTCCTTCCTGCTTGCTACCGGAGTTTTTGTATCTTGTCTGCCAGTGTCTAATAAATTTCCTCTGCATTTGAATCCTCGTCTCATGTTCAACTATAGGTTGTTTTCACATGACGTCACGCTGCTGCATGGCGAGAGCGCGAAACTCAGATGGAGGGCAGGAAGTGAAATAGCTGAATCTGCTGTGTGAAAAAATGCCAGTGTATTGTGTAGTTTACGGCTGCTCCAATCGTTCTAATCGAGAAAAGGGAAAGGGTTTTTATAGAGTACCTAAGAGTGTCACTCATAAAGGTGAGAAATGTAAAAAGCTCACAGAACAATGCCGTAAAAAGTGGATTTTTTACGCAAGTTACTGGATTTGCCACTGCGACTGTCATGTAAACAGGCAGATCGTGAGGCATTACGTTAGGCAATGTCTCCGCGGTTAAAGCCAATTAGGCAATGTCTCCGCGGTTAAAGCCAATATTTAAACACAATATGCTTCCACCAGTCCTGAGATCTCTTTCACACATAATAACTGAAGCATATGTGCAATGATGGCACTTTTCGTCCTCCTTCGCCTCATAATCATGATGATGTTTGGCGAACTTCGCATATATCGCAGAGCATCCAGCATATTTCGCGTCCGCCCATCTGTGCAAGAGAATTTAACCGTTTAAGCATGCGCGATGTTTCAGATAGTATGGCAAGTGTAAACACATGAATCGGATATGGGTTAACGTTAGAGTTGAAAGAATGTGTAAACGGACGGTCAAAAAAATCGGATAAATGTACAATACGGACACTCCCCAACGGTTTCCTCCATAGACGTATTCTCCATGTTTACTTCCTGCCCTCCATCTGAGATCGCCCCGCCTTCGCGCGTCATAATAATCACGTGACTGAAACCCAGCTATTCCGTGACACTGCATTGTAACTGGTTGCCACAAAATAAAGTTTTAAATGGGTTTAAAAGACAATTCAGACACACTGACAAAATTTGAACTGAATCGAGCTGGATAATGACGCTAACTTTGCAACATTGCCACTATCATTGAACGGAAATGAATCAATATTGAACTGACTTGAGCTAATAATAACACTTTTGTCTTCTGTTGAGTTGCTGTTAGCTGAATTAAACTTGTTTCATGTGCGATGAACTCCATTGACACTGTCATTTAATTAAATTGAAACAACATTGAACTGACTAGAGCTTAATAATGACACTATTATCTTCTGTAGACCTCAGCTGACATTTAATTCATTTCGTAATTGATTGATTATTTAACATTGAAGTCGGCAAGAAACAGAAAATAGTATTTTTTCCCTATTGTGACATATATCTGAGTAAAACTGTTTCTCGAGCAAGAAAAAATGTAGAGCAGGACTTGATTTTGTGCATCATGAGGAATTGATTGGATTGTTGGATCATTGTTATTTGCTATTGGTCGATCACATTTGAGTGACAGGTTCCCCGCCCTCGCGCCAGTAAACGCATCATCAGAGAAAAAAAGAGATGTCGCTGCAAGAGGGAGGGGAAGTTATTTTGATAACAAGGACACATGAAAAAAAAAAAGAAAATAATGATGTGCACCGATAAATCATTTATAATAAATTCTGCAATATTCCATAAAATAAATTAGAATTTTGATTTCATGGTGACTTTAACATCACTCTTATTGTGTTGCTTTGTGTTGTATTGCTGTTCAGTGAGGACAGAAACATCTGAAAACATCTGGTCTGAATACACAGTGTTTGATCTGTTGATCCCTCTTCCATGGACATCATTTTCCATATTATGTACTTAATCCATTTAACAGTGTCAAGATAAATGACTTTCTATGATGATTTGGAGCCGAGCGCACACAAGTGTGTGTGTGTGCGCACTGCAAGGTCATGAACATTTCCTCCACCGTCACGCCTCCAAAGCAAAGTCAAGTAGTGCACACAGTTCACACTGTTGGCTTGTGTGAAGAACCCACTTCTGCTGCTGCTCACTACTGGAAAAATAAAACACAAAACTATACAACCCAACACACATGGGCTTCATCATTTACTGACTCCCAGCACCAGGTCAGGAAAGAAATGCTCTTTCATGGCAAATTCTCCTTCTGTCATAAATCTATAGGAAACAGTGGGCTTTGTTGTGTCTGACACGTAGGAACAGCCAGACGCCACAAATGAAATTACATTTGAGAGCGAAAGAGAGAGAGCATTATTATTATTATGACTGTAAATCAGAATGGATGAATGGAACGTCTTCATGTCCTCACATAAAATTTCCTGTTTTCTGTCTCACATGAGTTCGAGTAGCTACTGTACATTTAGGGAGATTTGTTTCACCAAGCAGTAGTGAATACGTTCAGAGTAACATACTGCTATTCATACTATTTTGACTTTAAATAGTATATATACTAGGCACCTTATGCAGTGTTTGTCAAAATGCGCAGAATAACAGATCTTGCTCATCTTCCATTTTTAGTGTGAATGAACTGAAAGGAATGTTAAATCTTTTTTTTTCAAATTCATTTGTGATTATTATATCTTTCCTGATTCTTATTTGATCAGACTGCCGAATTTTAAGCCTTTATAAACAAAATTTGATAAAATACACTACCGTTCAAAAGTGTGGGGATGGTACGATTTTATTATGTTTTTCAAATATGTATCTCATGCGAAATAACCATGGCTCTATTTATTTGATCAAAACTATTGTAAAATATTTTTAAATTAATTCATTTCTCTGATGGCCAAGAATAATAATAAAAATAATTTATTTCTTTTCAGCAGCCAAGAAATTAGCTGCTAAAGAAATATTTTGTATAATTATAACAGTTGTAAACGGTAATGCTGCTTAATATTTTTGTGTAAAATATATTTAAAAAAACAGTAATGTTTTATAAAAAATATACTTTTAAACTTTTCCACCATTCTTTGATAGAATATTCAAAATAACATTTATACAATAAAATATATATTTTTAGTAACAATGTAAAAGTCTTTACTGTCAATTTTGATCTATTTAATTCATCCTTGCAGAATAAAATGATTATTTTCTTAAGAATAAAAATCATACTGACCTGAAACTTTTGAACGGCAGTCTATTCGATATTTTAAATTAATCATTTTTTTTATCTAATTTAATCATATCTATCAATTCTATCTAATCTAATCTATTAATTAAACATTTCATTTATGAGGTCATGACACAATAATGTAGCAAAATACTGTTAAAAATATGTATGTGATATGAAATGTAAATGTTGCCTAACGCATAATTATAAAAATTACAAACTTACTAATTAACTAATTTCATTATTTTAAAACATACATACATACACTTTTATGTATATGTACATGTACAGTATACTGCTGATTTCATTACTTACATGTTAAGCATGACACCATGAGTTACCATGAAAATGCTGTTATCTGTTAACCATTCAGTACCATGTTATAAATCAAAGTTTCATTGTCCTGCCACAATACTGGAATCTTTCATAGTAGTAACAACATACAGAAATTCTGTGAGAACAGATTGTCACAAAAATCAGGAAGGTGAACCCCATTTGTTCACTTTATTCTGTGTGTTCGAACATCTGCAAAGTCTTCCTGCAGCTGCCGCAGAACAAATGTCTTCTTCTGTGGAGAGCCAGAGGTCTGCTGACCTTCTCTACACCTGCCATGCCTCTCAAGGTGAAGGAGACAAAGAGAGAAATGTTTACTAATCCTACTGGGAAGCTCCTGATTATAGGTTTGGGAGTCTTACATATTGATGTGTATTGAAGTGATTGTAGTCAAATAAAATGTTGGATAATTTCTGATGGTGTAATAATACCAATGTATCCAGTTTATGAGGTGACAGGCAGCATGAGACTAATTAAACACATCAGTTACACGTTTAATGTGCAATATTTGATCTTTTTTCATTTCATTAGAACTGAAAACTTCCTGTTTGTGAGAAATTGAAAAGGAGAGAAAGAAAAATAAAATAGCTCAGCAAATCCATTGAATTCCGACTAAAATCACTTGAGCTTAAATCACATTATAATTACGACTTAGTTAGTAGGGACTTCCCAGGAGGACTTGAAAGCAGCGTAATTACGTCATTATGGTGGGGTTCATGTGCGCTCATCACATAAATACTATAATTCCGATATGACTTCAGGCTGCATGCATGTTGCGATGAGGCTGCGCAATGCCAAAAGTTAGGCTCTCTCTCTTTTCTTTCAGTCCAGATCAAAACCAGATCAGGCCGGCCGGTCTCTCTCCTGCTTTTCATAGTGTCCCACACTACCCAGAAAGAGCCCTTGAAGTGCGGATTGGGAGTCAGCTAACAGATGGATAGAATTTGGAGGCTAAGGTCTGGCCAGGCCAGCTGGTGAGAGCTCACATTTCCACTGGCATGAAAATGTTCTGCTTATATCATCTGCAATCTGAGGAATTGCATTCAGGTGTTGCAAACCAATGTTTTTTTTCTTCTCACAAGGACAGGGAATGCTTTGGCAGCAAAACAAATGCATCCTGAATGCACACACACACACGTGCACGCACACACATACACACACAGATACACACATGCATTGAACATGTGTTGAACAAACCTATAATGCTAAAAATTCAACTTTGATGGGTAACTTGTCCCATACTATTTGTGTTACAGATGTAATGATACAATAAATTATTGTGGGTTTTTTTTTCGAGAAAAGATGTGCTGTTACTTCTCTAAGTGATCAGACTTATAACTGGCTTTTCACACTTGAATAGTTAACCTGGGTTATAAACCCCGGGTAAACCGAGTCCTGGGTTATCTTGCTTTACGTTTCACATCACAATTTACCCGTGGTTAACAATTAATCCTGGGTATTCATTAGATGCTGTTTCACACAGTACATTAATTCGGGTTACAGTAATGTTCTTATTTGGATATTTACAGTCAGTAGCCGCTTTCACACATACAATCTTTACTGGTAATTTACATGGATCATGTGTGAACAGGACCATTTCAAAAGTACCGGTAAATTGGTTCCGGCAATTTACCGGTAAGGGAAGTTGTAATATTACCAGTAAATTACTGGTTATGTGCTCTGTGTGAACGCGGAATGAAGATTACCGGTATTTGCATGTGCAAAGTCAGAACGCGATGACATAAGAAGTCTGCTTTGAGCCAATCATAAAGACTTGTGAAGATGACATTATTACTCAGCGCTGTTTACAGTAAGCTTTTTAATAGTTTTTCTATTTAAATATGTGCTAAATGATCATCTTTGACTGTTGTGCCACGTCTTGCGCTCAAAACCCTTCCTTCTTTTCCATTCATCAGCGCTGCGACTCTACAGTTGGTTACTATTATGCGCGTCTTGTGTTTTTAAGAGCAAAAAGCGTTCTGTGCAAAAATGCCTTCCACTCAGATGTCAAAATGTTTTGTCAAATTGAACAGATAGTGAAACTAAAGCGCTTCTGCTCATGCGGGTGAATGTAGACAACGGCGCAGCGTTTAAAGATAATTTGATTTAGCCTATTTTTAGCTCAACTGAGACTTCAGCGTTTGTAGATTTTTAAAGGAATAGCTCACATAAAAATTAAAGTTCTGTCTTCATTTACTCACCCTCAAGTTGTTTAAAACCTTTATGAATTGCTTTCTTCTGCTGAACACAAACAAAGACATTTTGAAAAATGTCGGTAACCAGACAGTTGATGGACCCCATTGACTTCCATGGTAGGAAAAAACTGTTCATCAACTGTTTGGTTACCGACATTCTTCAAAATGTCTTCTTTTGTGTTTAGAGGAAGAAAGAAATCTTAGGTGTTAATGCCTCTTAGGTGTTGAGGACTAGTGCATCTTTGAGCCTACAGTACATTCAGTGCGAGTAAAATATTTAAGTACAGTTAAAATCAGATACTCTAACACCTTGTTTCACAGGCAAGGCTTAAGCCTATCTCAGACTAAAATGCTGCTTTAATTGAAAGCAGCTTGCACTGACATATCTTAAAATATGTCAGTGCCATTGTTTTGTCTCAAGATGCACACCAGTAAGATTTTTTTAAGACACATTTATAAAAGCTGCTTAAATGTCCAAATTGAACTAAGGCCTAATCCTGGCTTAATCTAAGCCCTTTCGAGACCAAGACAAGACCAAGACCAAGACCAAGACAGAATAAGTCAAGACCAAGACCAAGTCAAGACCAAGACCGAGACCAAGTCGAGACCGAAAAAAAAAAAAAAAAAGACTAGTGTTGAAGCTAAGCTATAACTTGTATGAATTCAAGAACAGCAGCATAGGGTTCAGCCGCAGTTGGCAGAACAATACAGAGACAGTCCATGTCATGTGTGTGACTGTGAGCTCACTGTAAATGTTTTTGCAGACTGGGTGAGATCAAATATGTGAGCAATTATTGCATGACGGCTTTTACTGCACTATTAGAGGATTGAGACTCCCTTAACTTTTGTGTATGTTGAGGACTGACATGACTGGTACTGACTGGTTCATCTGACAAAACATCAAACACCTCCAACACCATCTTGCTCCTCCAACAAGTCTCTAAAGAATGAGAAATATTTAGACTCCAAATTAATCCATTCTGCAACTTTTAAATACATAATTAATTTTTTAAAAACGAAATTATAGGCTTAAGTGCAGGATCCGAAAGTTGGTCGTTTTGTCGCTATGGTTACACACACAACACACACACACCGTTTGGCGGTGCGCTCAAAGTCATCTGTCAGTTGTGCAGTTACCCAAAATCTCCTGAATGAAGATAAAACCCATCATGTCACTGATATGTGTTTTTTAAACCAAGTGATCAAAGTGTTTGTTGCCGCTGCGATCAGTGGCGCGGATACAGTGTTTTCTCGTGTGGCTCGCGCACACACCGCACCGTCATCAATCCGGCGCGCGCTTCAATTCGTTCCGTTGCGGATAATAATGTTGCATTATCGAACGTTGTGTTGTCGTGGATATTGTAGTATTGTATTTCTAAATCCCCCGACCACTATGTCGGTCTGAGACAGCGAGACCTAGACAAGACCGAGAGGTCCGAGACCAAGACAAGACCAAGACCAAAGACCGTCAAGGCCGTGACAAGACCGAGACCACGTAAAAGTGGTCTCGAGACCGGTCTCGAGACCAAGACCGGTCTCGAGACATACATCACTAATGAAGGGCACAGACAGATTTTTTAGCTTCAGACTATGAACCCACGCAGTCTGTGGATACCAAACATGTTTGATATTTTTAGCCAATTTTAGACATATTGTTTTCATTTGTCATGAGTCTCCTAGCAACGAGGTACATGTTTCTATGTGGTTGTTTGTTGCAAGGACTTCAACAACTTTTTAATGTATGATCCTGATCCTCTGTTACCATTTACAAAATTGGCAAGTGTAGTGTTTTAAAATGTGTGTAGTTTTTAAAAGTCATGTAGTACATTCCATACTTTACTTTTTACTTGGTGGACAATAAAACGACTGAAAAATCCCAGATTGATCCCCAATTGTTAAATTATTTTACTGTAACAATCCTGATTTCAAATGGCATTTGCGGCATCCTTAGATGTTTATTGAGACCCCCAGTTAAGAACCAGTGATGTTAATTACATATATATTCAGTGTTGAGTGTTTGATTTTTATGTTAAATGTTTACTTTATTGCAAGTTTATTTAAATTTGTAGCCATACATGCAATATAACAGTTTGGGGAAAATGTTGCAGTTGTCAAATTTTCTGTTTTCATCCAAGCAAAGCTGTCAACCCATTCAGAAATAGGCTATGGGGGAATTAGGCAATTATGCTGTTAGACCGTATATTTTACCTCAGTGCGGCGGTAACACAATGAAATTTTAAAATGCCAGAAACCGTCACGTCTACCGTCAGCTCTTAGTGCTGGATTAGGAGCCTTTACCCTCAGAGCTGCTAAGCCTCGGCTTACCTCAACAATCGCACCAGGCAAGTTGTTGAATTGGTTGTTGGTGAGGTAATGAGGAGCCTGCAGTTTGGGGACATGGACTCCAGGGCAGCACAGCTATGACCCATGGGAGCTCATTATTTACCATGCAGCCAGGCCTGGAGTTCAGCCTCACGACTAAAGACACACTCTAGCTCGTTTACACGTCATCCCTGACCTGTAAATAACCATGAAAGTGAATTAATGTGGTGCCATCGGGATCATGGCTCGAGCATGCGCCGTTAACACAGGAGTGCTCTGTTTTACACAGACTATGGGAACGTATACAGTGAGTGTTGTTGGAGAGCATGTTAGTATGCAGCCTTTCGCTCTCATGGGTCCTGTGCAGGGATTGATTGAGTTATGCTTAAGGGAGGATTGGAGAGACATCGATAGTATGAACTGTTTCCATCTGGAGTACTATTAAAACATGCAGAATGCTGCGACTTTCCATACTCAAACTGAGGAAATCATTATCATTTGTTCTGTAATGTTGCTCTTAAAAGCTGTGCTCATCTTCACTTCCATGGTCAAGTATGCACTCTTCTTGGCCTCTCTGTTGAGTATAACAATTTCTGTTAGAATTTCTATCTACGCATTAACACAATTATATTACAATAAATATTTAAAAATAAACAAGTGCAGTAATATAATTGATGGCACTATCTACTGTTAAATTCTCAGTGAGGAAATACATTACTTCAATTTCTTTGTGGTACAGTACGGAAGCCCTGAACCACAACGTAAAAAAATAAATAAAAGAGATTAAAGTCGAAATGCTTGATTAAAAGTAGAAATGGTTACTTTTATATTCTTTCTTGTAAACTTTTTTTTTTTTCTGTAGAACTATAAGATAAAATTGATCTGTGAACAGAAAGATCTTTTTAACTTATTAAAGATACAGACTAAAAATCAGCAGAAGAAATGTACAGAAAATGTTTAATTTGAGGAGCTTTTCAGTATGTGTGTTCATTGTATGAGTGACCCCTGTCTTGAAATGAAAATCAAATGCCATGGTGGCTTAAAAAGGCATATTATTGGTTTATTCAAAGACTGTTGCCATATGGAAACACTGTACCAGATATGGTTAAAGTTAATTTTATAAGGCACTACTTTCTCCTATTTCTCTGTTTTTAATGTGACAGGGTGGATATGTTTTCTGAACCATATCCATCATAGAATTAACAATTATGAATGTCAAATGAGGGTAAAACCAACTTGGTTCCTCTGAAAACTTAAAATAATGCTCTTCATTATTTTTAAATTAAATAATCAAATAAATAAGACTTTATTTCGATGGTCCACTTTAGACATTCTATTAAACATTAGTAACTTTGCAACTACAACTGGATGTCAACTAGCAGTCATTAGAGTATTAATAGCCTATCTGCTTAATATCTACTTACACTTTATTTCGATGCTCGATGACTATAAGTAACTTTGCATCCACTGTACATGCCAACTTATTCAACTAACTTGAACTCTCACACCTAACCCTAACTTAACAGTCTACTAATACTCTACTGAGAGTAAGTTGACATGCACTGTAGTTGCAAAGTTACTTATAGTTAGAATGTTTAAAGTCGACCACTGCAACAATGTGTAACCATATAAATTTGATTTATTTAGTGTGGATAGAAACAACAACAACAAAAGACTTTATCATGCATGTATAAAAAAAAAAGAAAAAAATAATTGATATGACTGGCGATACAGACATAACTGCATATACAAACAAAAAAAATTCATAAAAATACACCATCATCACATTGTATTTCTTATAGAATATGTTTATAATTATTCTTGAATTATATTTAGGTTTGCAAAAGACTTGAGTAACTAAAGTGCTCATTTGCTTGAAAATTGGTGCTACTTTTAGCTTGTTTGGGTTCTTAGTTGCCGTCCTTGAAGTTATTCTTATTTACTTATTGAGCACGTGACACTGTGACTTGCGGATTGCTGATCGATTGCTCCTGTCTGCCGCGCTGTCTGCTGTGAGTGTGTTTGCTTCGGTGCTGTAAGCTCCGTCTTAGCCTCGTATTTCCTTGTTTTGAACCATCATTTACTACAATTTCTAGTTGTTTATACCACTACTAAATACATCTTACCCAACATCTCAGATTAACCTGACATCGCTAGCTTCCGTTACTACTAGCACAACACGCTAGTAATTCGCTAGCCTGTTAACGCGCCACCCGTGCGCTCAGCTATTTTTATTTATTTATTTTTCTCTCGCGCCTTTGAGTTCATAAAAGCTCAGGTGAGTAAGAATCAGTCAACAAACACGGTGAGTAATGTCTTGTCCTGTTATTTTCACCTGCACTTAATGTCACATGTTTAGCATAGCCTTCTCTGTTGGCAATATAGGATTTATATGTGATAAATGCAAGGAGACAGTTAGGCTGACAGAGAAGATTTCATAACTAGAAACACACATCCAAACTTTAATTGAGGATAGTAGAGTGCTAGAGCTTTAGATACTATTTTGGATGCGCCTAGCATAGTGAACTCTTTACATGATGCGGTTCCAGCTGAATTAGTGCCTGCGCAGCCGGGCAAATGGGTGACAGTGAGGGATCGCTCTAGTCGCGGATCAAAAAACCACTCTTCCGTTCCGATTACCATAACAAATCGATTTGCCCCGCTCAGTGAAACACCCACTGAGAATGATTGTGCCCTAGTTATTGGCGATTCTATTACACGGAACGTGAAAATAGAGACACCAACCACCATAGTCACATGTTTGCCGGGAGTCAGAGTGCCTGACATCAAAGCTAATTTAAAAGTGCTGGCTAATGCTAATCGTAAATTCTCTAAGATCATTATTCATGTCGGCACTAATGATGTTCGACTCCGCCAGTCGGAGATCACCAAAATTAATATTAAAGAGGTGTGTGAACTCACAAGTACTATGTCAAGCACTGTAATTTGCTCTGGCCCCCTTCCTGTTCACAGGAGTGATGAGATAGTCAGTAGATTGTGTTCGCTTAACGGTTGGCTGTCTAAGTGGTGTCCGCCACATAATATAGAATTTATAGACAATTGGAAAAGTTTTTGGGGCAAACCTGACCTGTTGAAAAGAGATGGTATTCATCCCTCCTGGGATGGTGCTGCTCTTCTCTCTAGTAATATGGCACATAATCTTAGAGCTCAAACATGACAATCTGGGGCTCAGGTCAGGAAGCAGGCAGACTGGCTAAACCGACTGTCTGCTAGCGGCCTCACGTCACCAAGGTCAGATAAATCCCATCACATAGAGCCTCTTTCACCTAGCTATCATCATATAGAGACTGTGTCTGTTCCCCGAATTTGGAAATCCAAAAAAACGTTTAAACCCATCTAAGGTTAAAAATTTAATTGATGTTCAACAAATAAAAAACAGCTATATTACAGATGAGCAAATGCTAAAGCTTGGGTTGCTGAATATTTGATCGCTTACTTCAAAAGCACTCATTGTTAATGATATGATTTCAGATAATAACCTAGATGTGCTGTGTTTGACAGAAACCTGGCTAAAACCAAACGATTACATTACTTTAAATGAGTCCACCCCGCAAGATTACTGTTATAAACACGAGCCTCGCCTGAAACGCAAAGGGGGAGGAGTTGCTGTAATCTATAGTAATATTTTCAAAACCACTAAGAAATCAAGTTTTAAATATAATTCTTTTGAAGTGTTAGTACTTAATGTAAAAATATATAGTATAAATGATAAATCACGTTTGCGATTTGTGCTGGCTACTGTATACAGGCCACCAGGGCACCATAAAGATTTTATCAAAGAACTTGCGGACTTTCTATCAGAATTAATATTGACTGCAGATAAAGTACTAATTGTTGGTGATTTTAATATACACATCGATAATGAAAAAGATGCATTGGGATTGGCATTTAAAGACATTGTAAACTCAATTGGAGTTAGACAACACGTGTCAGGACCTACTCATCGTCGTAATCATACTCTAGATCTAATATTATCACATGGAATAGATGTTGATGCCGTTGAAATTCTGCAGCAGAGCGATGACATCTCAGATCATTATCTAGTCTCGTGTAAACTTCATTTAGCCAAGGCTGCAAAGCAGACTCCGTGTTTCAAATATGTTAGACCTATCACTTCTGCCACTAAAGATTGCTTTATTAATAATCTTCCTAATCAGTTTCATCATCTCAGCATCCCAGATAGCTTAGAAGAACTCGATATTGCAACAGAAACTTTTAACTCTCTCTTTTCCAGCACTTTAGACACAGTTGCTCCGTTGCGCTTAAAGAAGATTAAAGAAAATGTCCAACGCCGTGGTACAACGAGCACACTCAGGCCCTTAAGAGAGCAGCCAGAAAAATGGAGCGCAACTGGAAGAAAACAAAACTAGAGGTATTTCGCATTTCATGGAAAGAGAGCTCGATTGCTTACAGAAAGGCCTTAAAAGCTGCTAGATCTGCTTATTTTTCAAACCTATTAGAAGAAAATAAACATAATCCTAGGTATTTATTTGAAACGGTGGCTAAACTAATGAAAAAGAAAGCTTCAAGCACCGAAGTTTCCAAGCAACACAGCAGTAATGACTTTATGAACTTCTTCACTTATAAGATTGATAATATCAGGGAGAAAATTATAACTATGCAACCGTCTACTACAGTATCGCATCAGGCAGTGCATTGTAGTCTCCCGGAGGAAAAATTTGATTCGTTCGTTGCTATAGAAGAGGAAGAATTTACTAAACTCGTTAAATCATCTAAATCTACAACATGTATGTTAGACCCTATACCGACTAAGCTACTGAAAGAAATACTTCCAGAGGTCATAGATCCTCTTCTTAATATCATTAATTCATCTTTGTCTCTAGGATACGTACCAAAAACCTTTAAGCTGGCTATGATTAAACCGCTTGTTAAAAAAACGCAACTTGATCCTACAGAATTAGTCAATTACAGGCCGATCTCGAATCTACCTTTTCTGTCAAAGATATTAGAAAAAGCAGTATCTTCAGAACTGTGTTCCTTTCTTGAAAAAAAATGATATCTGCGAGGATTTCCAGTCAGGATTTAGACCGTACCATAGTACTGAGACTGCTCTCGTTAGAGTCACAAATTATTTGCTCTTATCATCCGATCGTGGTTGTGTCTCTCTATTAGTGTTACTCGATCTTAGTGCTGCATTTGATACTATCGACCACAACATTCTTTTAAATAGACTCGAAAATTATGTTGGCATTAGTGGAATTGCACTAGCATGGTTTAAATCATACTTATCTGACCGTTATCAGTTTGTAGCAGTAAATGAAGAGATGTCTCATCGATCACAAGTTCAGTATGGTGTACCACAAGGCTCAGTACTAGGACCGCTGCTGTTCACTCTGTACATGCTACCATTAGGAGATATCATTAGGAAACATGGCATTAGCTTTCACTGTTATGCCGACAAAACTCAGCAGTATATTTCTTCAAAACCTAACGAAACTTACCAATTCACAAAATTAACGGAATAAATAGCAGATATAAAAAATTGGATGACTCGTAATTTCCTACTTCTAAATTCTGAAAAAACAGAGTTTCTAATTATTGGACAAAAAACTTCCTCACGTAATAACCTAGAATACTGTCTAACACTTGATGGCTGCTCTGTTAAGTCTTCGTCGTCGGTTAGGAACCTGGGTGTGCTCTTTGATACCAATCTTTCATTTGAAAGTCACTTGTCCAGTATCTGTAAAACTGCATTTTTCCATCTTAAAAATATATCTAAATTACGTCATATGCTCTCATTGACAAATGCGGAACAATTAGTTTATAACCACTGTCCACTTTAGTAGCATGCAGCTATATATATCTGAATAATAGGAGGGGCCCACCAACTAAGAATGCATTGCTGCAAAATCTTAATATGTTCCCCAGTGTGTAGCCACAAACAATAAAGACAGGAATTAACTTTTTATACCTTTATATCAATTTAGGAAAAAGAAGAAATAAACAAAACAATGCATTTATATGAAAATGAATTGAAATGAAACCAGTTCAACAAATGAAAGCAGTATCCACACAGATGGTCTGTAAAGAAAGACTTAATAAAAAAAACACAAAAAACAAAAACAAATGACAATTAAAAAAAAACTATCTAATCAGTTCCATTTTGTAGTTGAGTGATTCTTTTAATTAATGGAATCACTATAAAGAAAGTTGAAATAGTCAATTTTTAGGATGATGTCCAAGTCCAAAATAACCTTCAAATGCTCTTCCAGTAATCCAAGGAAATCCACAAAAAAACTCAGCCAGCCCACAGAGTCAAATTCTTGTACTTAGGATATTTGATAATCCACAAGGTAATGCAGTGAGATCAATCCATTGGTTAGAAACCACTTGATGTCCATTAGAGCCCTGCGCGGGACTGTTTTCTTCATCCCGCTCCCGCCCGCGCCCGCCGAATTTCTGACCATTACCGCCCGCTCCCGCAACGTATGTGTTTCACTCCCGCCCGCTCCCGCAATATGTATGTCCACTCCCGCCCGCACCCGCAAAACTCTAAGAATTTATTCCCGCACAATAATAGAGATGCATTGATTTTGTGTTTTCTCCCGTCCCGCAGGAAAAAACACATATTTGTATTGCTATTATTAAAGAGATTCATGGGGTTGTTTGTTTCGTTTCCCTGGGCGGCATAGCCTACTGGACACATACAGGATAATGGAGGAAATCGAGTGTGCTGTTTTTGGATGGTTTTGTTTTCGTTTTTGCTGTTTTTTTTATTCAGGATACTCTGTCTTGCGCGTGCAATGATGACGCAGTGAATAGTGATGCTTCTCTCTGAACAATCAGCAGTCTGCCGTGTTTTCACGTCACATTTTAGTATCGCCTCAGCTTGCCCAGAACCCCGCCGGAGGTGGTACGAAAAAAAGTACCTAGAAGCAGATACAGTTACAACTTTTACACAGTGGAAAACCAAACAAAGGCGAGTCGAGTCGAGCCGAGGCGAGCTGGTACTGTGTAGTGGAAAAGCGCCATTATTGACATCTCCATCATGTTGCAAGGCTACCTCCCGATCCCGCAGTGTTTTTTTTTTAGCCGCCCATTCCCGCCCGCAGCAAAGTTCAAACCGCCCGCTCCCGCGAGATTTGCGTTGGGTCCCGTGGGACCCGGCGGGACTCAATCCCAATGCAGCCCTCTAATGTCCATTTCAGTTGAGCCTTAGCAACTACAGGATTCAACAGTCTCAAAATATAAAGTAACGTATAAAGAGTCCATCTACAAAAAGAAAAGATATCTATCATATATTATATAAATCAAATGAAAACAATTGCACAACATTTATGAGGAACAAAACTTACATGATTGAACTGGAAACAAAGTTTCTCAATCAGGACTCCAATGAGTGTTGCTGGAGGTGCTTGGATAAAACCATGCTTCCCTCTTCCAAACAAACTGACTTCTTCTATACTACTACCCTTTTAAATACAAGAGGTTCTAACGCTCATGCGCCCCCTAGTGGTGAGTGTAAAAAAAATACCAAAGTAACAGCTAATACTGTTACAAGTTCATGCGTTCATGACCTCAAGGCTAGATTATTGTAATGCTCTACTGGGTGGTTGCCCTGCACGCTTAATAAACAAACTACAGCTAGTTCAAAACGCAGCAGCTCGAGTTCTTACCAGAACCAGGAAGTATGACCATATTAGCCCGGTTCTGTCAAAACTGCACTGGCTCCCTATTAAACATCGCATCAATTTTAAAATATTGCTGATCACTTACAAAGCACTAAATGGTTTAGCTCCGCAGTACTTGAGCGAGCTCTTAACGCATTATAGTCCTTCACGTCTATTGCGATCTCAAAATTCCGGCCAGTTGATAATACCTAGAATATCAAAATCGACTGCTGGCGGTAGATCCTTCTCCTATTTAGCACCAAAACTTTGGAACAGCCTTCCTACCATTGTCCGGGAAGCAGACACACTCTGTCAGTTCAAAGCTAGACTAAAAACACATCTCTTTGACCTAGCTTTCACATAATACATTATAGACTTCTATAATTCAATGTTAGGCTGCATAGATTAGGTCAGCTGGAACCGGGAACACTTCCCATAAATCCTGATGTACTCGTTACATCATAAGAAGAATGGCATCTACGCTAATTTTAGTGTCTTTGTTTATCCCGAGGTTTTCCCGCAGCCTGCCGGATCCAGGCCGTATCCAGATCTGATGAAGGACCTTCGCCTGGACCCGATGACAACGCAGTGCTGAAGTGCCAACTAGTCTCTCCCTATGGAGGATCCCTTTACCACTCTACAGATAAAGCGTTGTCGGGAAAATCAATTCGCGTATCTACCCCGAATTGATAATGTTGCATGTCGAAATGAATGAATTCCAAGACGTGCATGATTTGATGGGTTCGTTTAATCTTGTTCACTGCTTACATTAACTCAGCATTGATTCGCAGTCTACCAAAACTCTGCGCGCGTTCACAACACTACTAAAAACTCTCTTCCTCTGTTTCTAGTCCACGCCCGCACCTGTCTTCTGTGGGCGCCCCCTCTCCTATAGGATCGCCATAACATGCCTGCTTGAGCATCACTCAATATAAACCAAGCAGAGATTATGCGTTTGCACAAACATTGACTTAAACATATTTCCATTATTAACCCCATCAAGAATTTAGAATACATATGAACTAAGTGAACAATAAAAATTAAATCAAGACATATAGGGGGGGCACTCTCTCTCTCTAAACATTAACAGTAGCATTACAGGCAATGTTATTATGAGCCCCACACTCTCCCCTCCAAAAATGAATGCTGTCTCAGCATTCCATAGTTCCCAGAGTCTCTGTTTTCAACACAAGAGCAAAGAAGTACATAAGGGAGTCAGTCTCTATACTTGATGCTAAGTAGTCTTGAAACTGTCTTTGCGTGACATCTATCTCCCATTTCATGTCATCTGCTGACGTAGACACCACTGGCCACATGATATCTGAAACATTGCTCCGTCATACGACGGGCCACGCATCAAGTGCTGAAAGGTCGCAACCATTAACATATTCTATGCTCTATACACAGACCCACATATGCTATTTTGACTGTATCATCATATTTTAGCAAACTATGTGCCAATGTCTGTTTACTGGTACTTTATGTGTATTAACTAAAACATAATCCCATTAACTTCTTTTAAATTATGAACTTATGAACTTTATTTTTACTAACTTGTATAGTAACTATGAAATCAAATTACTCTGTGTGTAATAGAAGGCGTGCCTAATGTATCATATGTCAGTGTTTTTGGTGGATGTATTTGTCTGAAAGGATACTTTCTTTGTGGCAGGTGAGTTGCAGCTGGGCTGACGTCATCTGCCTCATCGGATGATGTCTCCTGTCTCCCTTCTACCATCTCATTTTCATCTTCCAATTCATCTGCAGACTTCTCTGAGTTTCTGTCCTCTTCCTCACACATTTCCATGGGCAGTACATGCTCGCATTCTGGCTCTTGGTCCACTTCTCCTTCTGTTGCCCTTAATCGGAACTCATCCTCCTCAATTCTTGGTCGGCGTTTCCTTTCATGTTGTTTCGTCGGCACTGCCGTCAAGCCTTTCCAATCATCCTCGTCCTCAGAATCCTCTTCCGTCTCAGCGTCCATGTGATGTGTGTCCTTTTTCCCCTTTGCCACTGTCCCTTTTCCCCTTGATTGAGTTGTATTCCTGTTCTGCTGGACATCGTCAACAGGTAGGAAGTCGCAAGGCAGCAAAAAGTTTTGGTGTAGGACCCTCGCTTCCCCTGGGCCACGTTCTGGTTTAACCACATAGACTGGGCCGTCTGCATACTTCCTTTCCGTCACAACATGCACTCGATCCTCCCAGTACGACCGGAGTTTCCCCGGACCACCTCTTTCTCCCCGATTTCTCACCAAAACTCTGTTTCCTGGCTGGAGATCTGCTCCATATATCTTCTTGTCGTAGCCTTGTTTTGCTCTCCTCTGCTCTTTCTGAACTGTCCTTGATGCCAATTCATATGCCTCTTTCATGCGATTTCTCCACTTGACAGCATAATCACTATGTGACACTCCACTCTCCCTTGGCTTCAGGCCAAACATTACATCGATGGGCAACCTCGGGTGTCTGCCATACAGAAGGTAGTATGGGGCATAACCTGTCACTTCACTTCGTGTACAGTTATACGCATGGACAACCTTGTTTAGAGAGTTCTTCCAATCGGCCTTGGCTTGACTCGGCAGAGATCTCAGCATTGACAGCAACGTTCTGTTAAATCTTTCCACCTGTCCGTTTCCAGCCGGGTGGTATGGAGTCGTGCGGGAGTGTTGGATATCACAGATTTCCTCCATGTGCTCAAACAACTTGTTTTCAAATTCCCTCCCTTGATCGTGGTGGAGTTTAGTAGGGAATCCATATCTGAGAACAAAGTCGCCATAGATCTTTTCTGCTGCTGTCTTTGCAGACTTATTTTTGCAAGCATACGCTTGGGCGAAGCGTGTAAAATGGTCCATTATCACCAGGATGTATTCGTAGCCACCCTTGCAGCCCTCCAGATGCAGGAAATCCACTGATACCAGTTCGAAAGGGTACGTTGTCACTATATTGACCAATGGTGCTTTTGTCACTTTATTTGGACGCTTGCGTTTCAGACAGCTACACACCTTGGTGACATAATGTTCCACATCGGCCTGCATGTGAGGCCAATAGAACCTGTCCCGGATGAGGCTGAGTGTGCGCTCAACTCCCTGGTGACCCATATCCTCATGAAGCTCCTTAAACACCAACTGGCGGTATTTTCTGGGCAGTACTGTCTGGGTGCGTCCCGCTGATTGTCGACACAGTACTCCTTCCTCATCCACAACTAACCTGTTTCTCTGCCTATACAGGACAGTCAACTCATCACGACGGTCTCGTCCCACCAACTTTGGCCAACGTTCTGCCAGCACGTACTCCCGCACCTTTCCAAGCACTGTATCTTTTTCTTGGGCTCCTCTTAGTTCCTCAGGGGTCACTTTGGTCTCTTGTGTTGCTCCTTGATCCTGCTCTGCCTCAGAGCAAATTGTAGCTAAGGTGATTGGACACATCCAGGGCTCCTCTTCCTCCAGCTTTAGGAGAAGTGAATCTGTGACAGCAGCTATGACTCTTGGACTGGCCTCCTGCGAACAGGTCTGCATGTATCTCTCCATGTCCAAAGGCATCCTCGACAGTCCATCAGCATCCCGGTGTACGCGGCCTGGTCTATACTTGATGGTAAAATTGTAGTCAGCCAACTCTGCTATCCATCGGTGGGTGGTGGCATTAAGCTTGGCCGTGGACAGAACATAAGTCAGCGGGTTGTTGTCCGTATAGACCACAAAGGAGGTTGCGTGATATAGGTATTCACGGAATCGTTCACAAATGGCCCATTTCATCGCCAAGAATTCCAGTTTCCCAGAGTGCAGATGGTAATTCTTCTCTGGAGCTGTTAGAGTCCGTGACCCAAAGCCAATGACCACCAGTTTACCTTTTTGCCTCTGATATAGTACGGCCCCCAGTCCATCTTGTGATGCATCACAATGTAAGATGAAGGGCTGTTCAAAATCAGGGTAGCCTATGATTGGAGGATGAAGCAAGAACTCCAGTAGTTGGTTGAGGACATTCTGATGTTGTTCTGTCCAAGCTATAGGCTGACTGGAATGAAGTTGAGCTGGTTTTCCCCCTTTACCACGACCCTTCTTACCGTTGTCATCTTTACTGCTTGTCCCCTTTCCTGAAGGCGTCCCTGTTGACAATAGCTCATAGAGGGGTCT
This sequence comes from Scardinius erythrophthalmus, assembly GCF_964197995.2. Taxonomy (NCBI): domain Eukaryota; kingdom Metazoa; phylum Chordata; class Actinopteri; order Cypriniformes; family Leuciscidae; genus Scardinius; species Scardinius erythrophthalmus. The sequence continues at coordinate 7,494,426 of NC_138241.1, read as the reverse complement.
GGCAATTTGGGAAAAACTGGGAATGTACGTGCGATAGTATGATAGGAACCCCAGCAGTTGTCTCAGATCTCCGACCGTCTTAGGCTTACGGTCTCTTAGTGCTTGCACGGGTGCAATTTCCTTGGGGTCCATAGTGTATCCCCCTTTAGAGACTATTTTCCCCAGGAACTTTACCTCAGCCCTGAACAATTCACACTTCTTGGCTGTAAGCTTCACTCCATGAGCTTGATAGCGGCGTAACACTTCCTTAACATCACGGAGATGCTCCTCAAATGTCTTACTATGTATGAGGTTATCATCTAAGTATGGAAGGCAGGTGTCATCCCTGAGTCCCACTAAACACTCCTCCATACTACGCTGGAACTCGGCAGGGGCAGAGGACAGCCCAAAGGGGATTCTGACCCATTCATAAAGGCCCCACGGTGTTATGAAAGCTGTGTATGGTCGACTGCCCTCCTCCACAAACCCCTGATGATATGCCTTCCCCTGGTCCAGGACTGAGAACCATGTACTTCCACATAAACTGTTTAGCATGTCCTGTACCCGTGGGATAGGGTGACGGTCTGGGATGGATTTGCGGTTGAGCTCCCGGTAATCTATACAAAGACGTAGACTACCATCTTTCTTTCGGACACAGACGATCGGAGATGCATAGGAGGAGCGAGACTTCTGAATCCATCCTTTATTCAAAAGGTCTTCCACATATTCTTTCACCTCCTTGTGTAGTGGTTTTGGTACGGAGACATACGTACGCTTTACTGGTGTCGTGTCACTCAATCTGATTCTCATTTGGAGTGACGGGATGCACCCCACATCGTTCTCATCCTTTGAAAATGCTGCACACTCCTCCCTCAGCAGCTGTTTAACTTTTCTCTGTTGCTCCGGGGTGAGATGGTCAATTGACACTGGTGGGTCCCACAGTTTTCCATTAGTATCCTGTCCTGTGTTGTCAATCTCATTCAGATCTTTCACCTCACGGATTATCATGTCCTTACCTTCAGCGACCATTACTCCCGCCGCCACCACATCCTCCCCAATGTCCTTCCAGTCTGCCTTCACAGTAGCGGGTTTGGTGTCTGCTGGATAGATGGACCTGACTTGCTGAACTCGTCCTAGTACAGTGCGGGGAGCAAGCATAATGTCCACATTGCTGATGTTGGTAACTGGGATGTGAACTTTAGACAAGTTTCCCTTCTGAAGACTGATTACCATCTTAGTTACATCAAGTCCCTCAGGCCACTGTGGAATAACTTCTGGTTCAAACAAGACTTCCTGCTTTGAAACCAGAGGACCAGCCCTCACTCTACATTTCAACGTTTTTGTCTGTCCGGCAGCAACAACTGTATTAATCCGTCCAACTTTCACTATTCCTTCTTTTCCAACTTGGTCCCCATTCTGCATCATTCTAATCAATACCACAGCTTTTTTGCAGTCACAAGAGAAAGCTTCCTTTACCACTTCTGGAATGATATCAGGGTACTGCTCCATTCCCTTTGTCACCAGCTGCTGAATAACATTATAGCCAATAATTGGAGGCTGCCCCACGCCTTGCTCACTGGAGAGAAGCACGGGTACCAGGAGTTCTGCCTGGGCCCCTCTTTTCGGCCCAAGTTGAAATTTCAACTCCACCCATCCTGAGAAAGGTATATCAGTTTGGTTTGCTGCTCGTCCAATGAGTGTTTCACCTTCATCCAGCAGCTCACTTAGGCTGCGTGTCGCAATGTGGGGAAAGCAAGTATTCTTCCATTCCTCATTGATGATGGTCACCTGCGACCCTGTGTCCCAGAGCGCCTGCACAGGCACGCATTCAAAGAAACAGTCAACCATACATCTAGGACCAATGAGGTTCTCCAATCTTGGGTGTCGTTGGAAAGGTATGTGGTTGGTATAGGTGGTAGCTCTAACATGCTCTGTTTTTCCTCTTTGTTCTAACTCCGCATCCAGCTGTTTAATTCTTTGTCGCAGGAGCTCTTGAGTTTTCTCTTGTGGGTCACAGTAACTCAGAATGGAGGTCGAGCTGTCTGGTCTCATGGAATGAACAGACATTTTTACATCGCTTCTGCCCTCTGCTGGATTCTTTGGTGCTCTACATCCCCGGGCGGCATGACCCACAACTCCACATCTGAAGCAGTGCTCGCATCGGTCCTCTTCACCTTTCTCCTGACAAGCTCTGCATCCCTTTCTGTAGCTGGATCTTCCCTTGACTATACGCTCAGGAGGGTTGTTTTGTCCTTTTCGGAGTTCCACAACTTCCTCTCTCAGGAGTTTCACCATCTCATATAACTCGGATTCTCTCCGCCCCTCCGCTGCAGGTGTTTCTCTGCATTTCCGCCTGACAACATCACTTGACTGTTCCTGAACCAACACTTTGGCGGTCATTTCATCCCGTCTGCATGGATGAGCCTGCATTTCTGGACACAATTGGTGTACTTTTGCCACTTTACTTCCTGTGTTCTTCTTTTGTTTATTCAGTCTCTCTGTTTCATCACCGGCTGCCTCGTTCATTTTGTTTATCAACAGTTCATCTGAAATTTTTGAATCGTCCAGGTATGGCCTCATCTGAAATTTAATATGATCACTGATCAGACCGGTGCCAACCGAGCGTAGAAACTTCTTTTGTATGTGCTCTGTACTGAAATACTCGCCACCTTCTTCACACGTGCGTAACAGCTTTTCTTTTAACTCAATGGCTCTGAAAAGGAAGGCTTGTGGTGATTCATTGGCACTTTGAGTGATGTTCAACAATTTGTAGTACAGGTCGGTAGAACTGTTTTCCTTGAAATGTCCCTTTAATATTGTTTTCAGCTGTGGCAGAGTGAGATCTCTTTTGATTTCCAGCATATTGCGTAAACTCAATCCTGGGCTGATGGCTTTTATTACTGCTTCAATAATTTCTGCTTCACTGTGGCCTCTTCTCAGCCCTTTGTCAACCTGATGCATCAAATTAGTGAAGGACAGTTTATCCTTTTGCTCACTCTCTCCAATCTGTCCGCAGACTTTGAAATCCCTCCTCACCGTGACTTCAGGGGCCATGCCAATGAATGCTGGCTGTTCTAGAGGCTGTTTTTTCCCTTTTTCACTCTCTTTTCCTTTTTTTCCCATTTGATCTCTTATATTTGTATTTCCAATCTGCAGCTCAGAGTGATTTTGCTGTGAATCTGCCTCATTCACTACATCATGCTCAATCTGCGACATTTCCGTCTCAATTTTATTTCTGCCGCCATTTTCGTCAATTTCGTTCTCTCCCTGCGCCTCCATGAGCGAAAACATTGAATACAAATAGTGCTTCGCTACTTCTTCTTCTTCCGTATCAATCGCGGCATCAATCGACTCTGTAATCTTCCTTATAAGTGCGCGCTTAGTAGAGACATTTGCGGTAGAGATTTTGTTACAATCACATACCTCCTTCACTTGGTCGAGCCGCAACAGCCACAGTCTCTCTGTTACACGTTCGGCTAGTGCTTCCAGATCCATCTCGCGCTGACACGCACTCGCTTACTCGGCCGAGAATCTCCGCTCTCCCGCGTGCTCGCGGTGTTCCCTCCGGCTCGCACTTCGTCTCGCACTTATTAGAAATCCCAGCGGGGCCTCCAAGTTTGTTGCATGTCGAAATGAATGAATTCCAAGACGTGCATGATTTGATGGGTTCGTTTAATCTTGTTCACTGCTTACATTAACTCAGCATTGATTCGCAGTCTACCAAAACTCTGCGCGCGTTCACAACACTACTAAAAACTCTCTTCCTCTGTTTCTAGTCCACGCCCGCACCTGTCTTCTGTGGGCGCCCCCTCTCCTATAGGATCGCCATAACATGCCTGCTTGAGCATCACTCAATATAAACCAAGCAGAGATTATGCGTTTGCACAAACATTGACTTAAACATATTTCCATTATTAACCCCATCAAGAATTTAGAATACATATGAACTAAGTGAACAATAAAAATTAAATCAAGACATATAGGGGGGGCACTCTCTCTCTCTAAACATTAACAGTAGCATTACAGGCAATGTTATTATGAGCCCCACAATAAAATAAAATAAAATTCTGTATCAAAAATTATAAGGAAACACCAGTACTTTGTTTAGGCTTGGTTTGTAGGGAATTACAAACCTGCGCACATACAGTATATTCAAACGCACATAACTATAGAACCAATTCTTAATGTGCATGTGAACGCCATCAGCGTTTCTCACAGGTTCACGTTTAAAGTCTATGTAGAGAGAATTGTGTCGTCTTAGCGGCCCCTAATTTAATAACAAATGATTGTTGCGACGGAAGCGAATCAATCATAACTAACCTTAGCTGGAAAATAACTTTACTAAAGAACCGCTATAAAGCCAAAACAATCTCTGTTACCATAAATTATATGTTTATCTCTGTAAAGCTGCTTTGAAACAATCTACATTGTTAAAAGGGCTATATAAATGAAGATGACTTGACTTGACTTGACCGAGAGTGTGGACATTCAGCATCACGAATATGCCAATGCTCCCTGAAACCAAATACTTGCTCCCATAGAGCTCTGATTATGCTGGACTTGCAGACCAGTATGAACTTTTCCGAAAGCAAGGGATTTGATTTTAATCTCTGGACTGATTGTTTTTAGCAGTGGGGGAGTTTGATGGAAAAAAACAAAACAAGAAACAGAAATCTGCAATCAGATACAAAATGACATTTTGTTGCTCCAGCACTAAGTGTGCATACAGCGCCTACCAACCAGTCAAACTCTTTTCCTTCCACAATTTCTCACTGTTTCCTGAATGGCTTTAATTGAGATCACCTAGAGAGGAAACCACGAGTCCCAGTCACTAGCAATTAAAAATCACATTCATATTGTGCTGGCCAGCACATGGGCGTTTTAAAGAGTGTGATTTTCACTGGAGCGGCCCATCTGTTTGTGATTTTTACATTCAGGCCCTTTTTTCATATTTATTTAAATGTGGCCCATCATGAAAGGCTGGTGAATGAAGCAATGTGGTAAAATGGCTTTTTGATCATACAAATAATCAAGCTCTTGGCAGGATTTGCCTTTTTAAATAAATACCCGATTTGCAAAATATTAGCTTTTTTAAAAGTCTGTTTATTGTCCGTATTCCTAGTTCCTAAACCGAGTAAGAAAACACAGAATCAATTATCACTGAATCAAACAGCCGCCTGATTAAATAATGCATCTGACAGAGGCACTGACCACATTTCACAAATAAACTCGACATTTCTGCTAGGAATGCGTGGGAACGTGGGGCTGAATGGACCGGGCCCTGCTGCATTTGGGGCCCAGCGCTGTCACGTAATTACCTTTGATCCGCCAGCCGCTTAATAGCAAACTGTATGTGTATAAATTATCCTATTACTACATCCAAAGAAAGAGGGAAGACTAGAGAGCAAGCAGGCATGGGTAAAAAACATGTAATACAACACTCTCCTGGAGTCATGAAAATAGATTTTATCGCAGTCTCAGAGTCATTTGGTTTTTATTTAGTACCATAATGACGAATATAATCTAAAAGTGGATGCATATGTCATCAGAGAGACATGTCACCAATGAGAAATTTAAAAAGACCATCCCGGGATTACATTTGCGCTAGATGTCAAAGGAGAAGGACCTTCTGGGAGCAATATGTTACGGAGCGTGTCCCGCCGACCTGAATTGTGCTGTAAAATAAGATTGATTCCGAGACTCATGTCCTAATGAACTACGCATGACAAACTCAAGCAAACAGAAACCTGGCCAGTGAGTTTGGCAGCTGTTTTTATGAAAGAGATGCTGATTTTTTTGACTGGTGAGGCACAAACTGGGCTTGAACCAGCAATTGATTCAGATGAAATGGTCCAGGCTGGTCTTTGTACCCAAAACAGAAACTACTTAAGCACAGAGATCTTGAAAATGTAACATTCCATCAGTCTTCCATGTAATTAGGAGGGTCCAATTGTAACAGCTCTTTCCAAATCCTTCCTCCTGTAGCTCATCCATTTAAGACATTTAAAGTGTGACATTTCCGCACCTGTGACCTCGTTTGAAACTTGGTCAATCCAGATAGATCCAGAAATCTCCATCATTGCAGAATATTGCAAACAAGAGAGAGTGTAGTAAAGAGAGTGTATAATAAAATAATTGATTGTAAAATAGATAGTTCTAGCTCTAAAACCTGATTGGATAAGCTGTTGTCAAAATAAAATTGTGCAACCACTTGCTTGGCAAACTTTGATAATGAACTACTTTACCTAATAGAAGAATTTTTATTTTATATATAACTAATATTAATTTATTCAATATTGGTGCCTACATATAATATACCTTATACTGTACATAATTTTAAACTCTTCTTGGCATTGACAGATATTTCCGTAATTTATGAGACATCACTTCCCCGCCACTGACAGAATTTTCCGGCTTTCCATGTTTTCACTTTTATACTGTAGGGGGCGCTATTAGGCATCTTCTGAATGAGTACAGAATCTCCAGATAAAAAGACATGTGAAAACAAAGTAGAAACAAGCGATAGCGTATGTAAGCAGATCCATACAGTTTGTAAAATAGAGTGATCATCAACATTAAACTGCATATAAATCAAAACTGCCTAAAATGTTGACCCAGGATGAGGCATTGGACTGCGCAAACTTTGGGGGTGTTGATGGACTTGATCTACTCCATCTATGTTTTGATCTTCATTCTGAATCCTATCCAGATGTAGTCTTTGACCAAAACATGATTTTCTCAGCTTTTTCCTTAATATGTTGCTTTTTTTATGAAACTTACCCACATTCAAATGTTGATAAAAAAAGAATGTATGAAGCTAGAACATGAACTTTTTTGTTTCGTTTAAAAGCAGAGGATCTGTTCTTTCTTTTGATATATTTCATGTTCAGATATTCAATGTATATATTTTCTACCGAGTGTTCAAAATACTTAGTTTTGTGTTTTTTTTTTTATTGTATAGCTCTCCTAAACATACACTTGTTAATGCTGATGGTGAGGAATTACAGTTGCAACATCTCATGATGAACGCCAAACTGAGTAGCATATCACTGATACATGTCCTGCTCAAGTCATCTTTGCGATGGAGGTTCGGGTTGAGTAACTAGTTCTTCCAATATTTCATCATCGGACTCCGACATGCGCTGTAAGCGGTAGACCGATCACAACAGACTGGGTGATCTGACCAATCAGTTTTTGACATTTGATGCATGTAAACCTGTTGTAGGAGTACTCCAAAACAAATTTAGGAACATTTAAAGTAGCATAGGGGAACTGCCGTCTTTTTGATGTTAAATCTTTAAAGGGACTCTGTGTAGGAATTTCTCCCATCTAGTGGTGAAATTGTATTTTGCATTCAAACGAATAATGCTCTCCAGCGCCTCACTTTTTCAAATGCGCGTTGCATCTTCGGTAGCCGTTATGTACCAAAAAGCTATGACAGGATGTCTTATAATAGCACTTCGAGTTTTTCTTCGGGTGAACAGGTTTGTTATTTAAAACAAACTGAAACTTGAAACAACGAAAAAAAGAATGTTACAGCATGAATTACTGACTGTGAAAAACATTAACTGGTAATTAGTAGTAAAGCCTTCTTTACTTCTGCTGGCTTCAGTCACGTGACGCTGGTTCTGAACGAAAACGCGTTGTGGAAACGCGTTGGCCTAGTACTTTTTGTCCCTCTCTGCTATTATAGTTTTTCAAGATGGCGGAACTACATGGAAGCCTCCGTGGACCTACCCGTCCCATGTATATAAAGATAATAAATTCTTCGTTTACGAGGATTAGTCTGATCATTGGCATAGGTATTTGTACACCATTGAGGGCATATTTATTAATAAAAATATTGATTTTAGATAATAAAATACCTAAAAAGCTACACATAGTCCCTTTAATGATTTTTAATAAAGCATAAGAATAACTTTTATATTGTTAGTAATATTTCAAGAGGAACGTTTACTGAAGCCACTTAGGTTTTCATGATTATCCATACATATTTTTTAAAGAGAAAATCATGTTAAAATGCGAGTATTAAAAATGATACATCATGCTTTTGAAGAACAATTATTATTATTATCTCTCAATCATCATTGTATTGCATTGCATTGATATATTTTGCCCACACAATAAAAAGCAAAAACAAATACAGAGCTTGGCTCATACCACTAAGCATTTAATTATTATCTTATAGACTTAACTATAGAGTGACAACTGATATTTATATGCATTTTATCTAGTCTGCTATACTGTTAGAACATTGATTTACATTTAATCGAAGAATTAAATGTAAAAAAGAATTTAAATGTAAAAAAGAATTTTAATATTTTTTTGTGTGTGCAAATTGCACATTTTTTTCTCATTTTTGGCCTCTGAATAAAACTGAGGTGTTTTTTTCTCCTCGAGTATGAGCTTCATAGTCTCTCTATATCACATTATATGAGCCATAAAGCCTGATGTATCAAATATGATACTATACAATTTGTTTTGTCTAACGGTTTAATAAACTGTTCCAATTAAACGACAAACAACAGACGGGCTTTACAGGGTTAATAGAGCTACTTTAATCAAAATGCAGATACTATTGGACAGAAGTGTGCAGGAGAGATGTAAGAGGGAGTAGGTGTTAGAATGTGGTTCAAGCTCCCAGTTTGTAAGGGGATGCCAGCCTCCCCTCATTAATTACCCTAAGAGTTATTCACAGGGCCGCATGCTTGCTGTGCCATCATCACCTCGATCGCTTCACAATCTGCCACTTACCCCAATAACTGGCTTCCATTAGCACCTGCTCTTTGACGTCATGTTTGATCACGGTGATGGCGCAATGACGGCTGCGTTTCATGGAGGGCACACGTGGCTCTCCGTTCACGGTGCAGCTGTTTCCCAGTATGCGTGGGATATCTTCTGCCTTGTGAGCTTCACCTCCTATAGTATGCGGTGATATAAATAAAAATCCAAAAGAAATAAACAACAGTGGGGGGTCCTTTCGAGGGGGAATAGAAGGTTGGGTGGGAGAAACGGTCAAGGCTAGAGGCCTTGTTTTAATTTAAAGTGCTTTGTGATACGAGAACAACTGAAATTCATCCACAAATGTTTGAAGTATTTGGAGGGTATGGCTGGGCCCGTTGCAGCGGGAGGTTGTTTTTTGGGACTGACCCCAGCAGCTCCAGGAAGATCAGTCAAAGTAAGAGTCGCTCCTGTCATGTGTAAGAAATAAATCAAGCCTTAGACAGGTGGGAGTAGTCAGCAGTGCTATACATTAACTTTCAGGGCTTTGTAAAAGCCTATACTTATTCGCATCAAAGATTATTGTCTTCACTCATTTATTTAATCATTAATCACATCAACTGACCACAGGGGTTCCCCAGGGTTCAGTTCTTGGTCCCCTCCTCTTCTCCATCTACACCACATCACTGGGACACATCATACAGGCACACGGTTTCTCCTACCACTGCTATGCTGATGACACACAGCTCTTCCTCTCATTTCAACCAGATGATCCCACAGTAGCTGCACGGTTCTCAAGCTGTCTGGCGGACATCTCGACATGGATGAAGGAACATCACCTGCAGCTCAACCTGGCAAAGACTGAGCTTCTCGTCCTCCCTGCCAATCTGTCTCTACAGCACGACTTCACTATCCAGCTAGATTCATCATCAATCACCCCATCAAGGTCGGTCAGAAATCTTGGAGTAACGTTTGATGACCAGCTGACCTTCACAGACCACATTTCAAAGACAGCTCGATCATGCAGGTTTGCACTTCACAACATCAGGAAGATCAGGTCTTTCCTTACTGAGCATGCAACACAACTTCTCGTCCAGGCCCTGGTCATCTCTAGGCTTGACTACTGCAATGCTCTTCTGGCTGGACTTCCATCATGTGCAACCAAACCTCTACAGATGATCGAGAACGCTGCAGCTCGTCTTGTCTTCAACGAGCCCAAGAGGGCACACGTCACTCCTCTGTTTATCTCACTGCACTGGCTACCACTTGCTGCTCGCATCAAATTCAAGGCATTGACGCTTGCTTACAGATCTATCACAGGCTCAGCTCCCTCCTACTTTCACTCACTCCTACGAGTCTACATCCCTACCAGAAGCCTACGATCGGTCAATGAGCGACGTCTCGTGGTTCCATCACAGAAAGCCACAAAATCACTTTCCAGAACATTCTCATTCACAATTCCATGCTGGTGGAATGCTCTCCCCACCCTCATCCGGAATGCAGAATCCCTGACAACATTCAAACGACAGCTGAAAACCCATCTCTTCCGTGAGCACCTCACTTATCGGGCTTATGCTACTCTGAATAATGCCTTAACTTCGTATTTTGAGCACTTCTTGCGTTATTTTTGCCTCTGTATGATGACTCGCTTAATTTAGTCCTAATTTGTAAGTCGCTTTGGATAAAAGCGTCTGCTAAATGACTAAATGTAAATGTAAATGTAAATTTAATATACTGTAGTGTAGTGAGCAGGATTAGCTTGTAGTAGTTGCTGAACATTATAGATTTTAATGATCAATTTTTACTTTTTACCTTTGGATGCCCCTAATGTTTGGTTACATCCTTGATTTTATAGGGAATTTTGTTGTTGACAAACAGCATAAAATCTGGTCCACATTGCAGGTTATTTTGGGCAAAAACTGCCCACTTAAATGGGAAGAGACTACCAACCACAGTTAACTTTGCTTATAGGCTATGTTTATGGAAAGTTTTAAACAATAGGCTGTTGTGAAGGAAATTAATTAAAATAAAGGCATGTGAGAATACATATAATGTATGGGAAAATGTCTATAGATAGGGATTAGAAGTTTTGTTTGTGGAAAAGTAGGCCTACTACACAAATGAGTCTTATATTGCCCCAAAGAAGTTTGATTTGTTAAGTATCCCACTTATTACACAACTTCTTCCTAAATAAACAAATAAATAAATCTGAGCTTCAAATCTTCTATAATAGTTTTCTGGTCACCATAAAAGTAAAAATCCTTCAAAAAGAAGAAAAGTCCTGCAAGGCCATATTTAAATCTGTATCTTTCATGAAACATTTTATAGTGGTAATAAACCACTGAGGGGTGAGGGGTGATCATTCATGAATATTTGACTGCTAAATATCGCTATTGACCAATCAGAAGGGTAATCTGTTAAACAGAGTAAAATCCATTGATTAGTTTCTCATCGAAATGCTCATATCAATAAGCACTCATATAAGATCATGTCATGACTTTACTGTATTGTTTCTTAGCAAACTACTACTACTATTATTGCTACTACTTCTACTACAACTACTACTACGGATAATAACAATAATAGAGAAAAATATGTGCCCTTACTTATGGTAAGTGTATAGCCAACCAATCAGATTTGAACTGCTGATTTGAGCATTGCTTGTCAGTTTTGTGTTTCATGTAAAACATGCACCAGATAGGTGACTGAATGGACTGTGGACAGGCTGAGGCTGGGAGTCGATCTCATTTCCTTCACCTTGACCTATTATGATGTAGCCCACACTGAAGTATTACTCACAATGAGGATGACATTTATTAACCATTAGCAACACCAACAAGTGACATTGAGTATGACCCAGCTCTAATACACGCGCTCAACATGCGGATGACCACGTGCTGCTTGGCGAGTATGCTGAGCACGTTGGGGCGCTCTGTGGGGATATTAGGTGTCATGTTGAATATGCGGCCTCCCTAAAGACTTCAGAATCGCAACTATTCCATAGCTATGGTGTCAGATAGCTACTAGGACTTGTGGGAACTTGTTGATGCATAGAAAGACCAGGCCAAGAGTATGTCTCTGGGTACCATCAGCCTCTTCTTTCTTAGAGTAGCCAATGAGGAATCCACACTCTCTTTCCAGGTCATCAGTTTACAGCAGGAATGAAGATTTAGGGAAAGCAGGAAAACCTCCATGATCAGGTTTCCCTCTCTGAGATAGAGTGAGGGGAGTGGAGGAGTCCATGGGTGAACTCAGACACTTTGTCCTTTTCCAGAATTAGGGAAGCGATGAACTCATAATGAGGTGAATTTATAAGTGATGAAGAAGGCAGAAATAATGGCCGTCACTGACAGGAAAGACAACAGTGATCTTAGAATTATTTTTTTTTTTTATTGCTCAAAGTTTGCTCTTTTATACTTAGTGAAGTTCTCAGTTATGTTTCAAGTCAAGTCACCTTTATTTATTTAGTGTTTTTTTTTACAATACAGATTGTTTCAAAGCAGCTTTACAGTGATAACAGGAAAAAAATGGAACAATGCTTGTTTCGGCTGTACAATTAGATCTAGAAGAAAATAGTGTCATAGTCCAGTTAAAAAAAGTTATTAATTTAGTTCCTTTATCTATAGATGCTCTGGACAAAAACAGTGATGTCATCGTCCAGCTCAGTTCAGTTATCATACAATGGTGTAAATGCAGGCAGATCAATAATATTGTTGAATATTAAGTGTCCCCAACTAAGCAAGCCAAAAGCCAAGGCAACAGTGGCAAGAAACCAAAACTCCATTAGTGACAGAAAGGGGGGGGGGGGGAGTTCTTCTCTGGTCAACGGACGAACAGTGTATGATTATGATTCAGGCAGCATTACAGGTCAGAAGTCAGATTGGATCAGAACATTCAGAATATTTTCCAGTTCCATCTGGTTGAAGATCGGAGTCACGCCGGTATGGAGATGGGTTTGTCGAGGATCAGTGCCGATGGCTGTCGTGTCGATGAGGCCTTTACAGGGGAGAGTCTAGTTGACACAATCTCTGCTGACACTTCAGGGATGCGTTGTGGTCGTGTCTAGGTGCAGGTCCACCATCTCATCAGGATACAGCCTGCATTAACTCTTTTTGATGAGAAATGTTTGACTTCATATCTATATCTCTGACTTTCAATTCCAGACTTTGGTATCTTGGCAAATCTGAGCACTGACTGAGACATTGTTGAGATCTTTTCCCAAAAGAAATAAATTCTGGAGAAAACAACAGAGAGATTTCTAAGGCCCTTTTCTCAGGAGGAAAATCAGAGAAACAGAAACTCAAGCAAAATATATCAGTTATCACTGATATAGAACAAATTAAATTAAAATATTAAAGAGATTTTACAACCCCTACAAACTGATATCATGGAATATCTGAGCACAGTTTGAGAATTTGTTGAGATCTCGAACATTAGAAGAGACAAATGTGAGAAAATACTATGGTATGTTTCTCAAGGGAAAACATCTGAGCAGTGGGAGTTGTTAGCAACAATTTCCATTTGGTCTCAGTTTAATCTCATAAGAGAAACAAATGAAATATTAAGGAGATCTCATTTTTTAATACGCTTTAGAGGAGACATATGTGAGATTACCAGGGGCTTAAAATAAAAATCTACCATGAGTTTTATGCAAAGTCTCCATTTGCTGACTAGGCGAAACATTTGAGATGTCAAAGAGATTTTAGTTGTGATTTGTTTCCCTCTGTGGGTTCAGAATGAGACCATGATATCATGTAATGGAGAGTATTTGGTGGTGCTGTGATCTCAAAATCTTTTAAGGATATTTTCATTATACATGTGGCTTTTCTCCTCAGTCAAGCACTTGCAGAAACTCTGCACCTGAGTAGCACCAAAATCAACTCCATCTGTGTGTGAAAACCCTCCAGGGGGGGACTGGGAGTCACTCTGGATTAAGAGGGAGCCAGACTAATGCATAAGTTTAAGGTGTATAAGGAATACATCACCCTCTGCCACTGGGCTGATATTGGAGATTAATCCTAAGGCTCGGACCAGAGCTAAAAATGAGTAATAGTGGAAGAAACTTTCAGGATCAAGTTCCAAGCCAACCAATGATCGGAGAAGAGGGTGGAGGAACTTGGGAGTTGCACTGACCCAAGAGCTGAAACAGCATTGCAGGAGGAAAAATAGTCTGGAAAAATCAACAGCTTGTACGCAATGTCCAAAAGTATCCGATCCAGTTTCATAAGGACTATTATTGTAATCCTTTCAGGAACTTAGAGCTCCAACTTCATTTGTTGAAAAAATAAAGTGATGAAAGCCGACATGAAGCAGGATAATTCTCAGTCCTTCAGTAGCCATTTACAGTATGCCATCATAAAAGCATTACGTTTAGGGTGTGGGCACAGTTCTTTGGGCTGAAAGCAGATTCACTTGACTGCCGATCGAATGAAGAGATGAACCGATAATGTTTCACTCACAGTATTTTATATATGAAACATAATGTATTTAGTGAGTCACCTCAAAAAAAAAAAACAAACAAAAAAAAAAAAACACATACTGTAGGTGTCATTGTAGTGGTAGTGAACTTTTGGATTGTTCGAATTCCTAATTATCCAATTATCAAAAGTGATCACAATAAAGTAGTCTCAGTGAGCAAAAAAATATGTATGTGATGACTTTCTGTTTGCCTGTGCATGTCAGGCTCACATATAGTCACATATATATATATCACTTAGTCCAGGCTAAGTGAGATGTACAGGCCAAGAAGGTTTAGTTTATAAAAAGAAAATCTTAAAGGAACTACTGAAAAGTCTTGCCACTTCTCACTTTTAATACAATAGATGGATCTGTGAACAATTTTTTTTTTTTTTTTTTTTTTCCAAATATACACTAAGAATGCAATTCATTCACAGAAAGGGGGGTCAATATTAAAAGTAGCAGTCCGTATCTGGTGTGGTGACCGGCTGCTTTAAGGACTACATTGCATCTTATCCTCAAGGAATGCACCAGATTGGCAGGTTCTTGCTGTGAGATGTTACACCACTCTTCCACCAAGGCATTGCAAGTTCTCAAACACGTCTTGGGGGGACACTGGTTTGGCACTGTAAGGATGATCAGCTGTCCTTCCTGTCTCCCCGTTGCACTGTCAATGTTACAGAGATTGCAGGTTATTGCTCTGGCCACATCTGCAGTCCTTATGCCTCTGCAGCAGGACAATGGCATGGTCATGACATTGCCATCACCTGGATCAGGGACCATGGGCATCTTTCTGGGCAAAATTTTTCTTTTTTTGTGTGTCTGTAGAAAGAGGCTTTTACACAACACCATTTTCAACTAAAAATGATCAACTTTTTATGCATTTTGGCCGTTAATTTACATGACAACAATGTTTTTGGGGCCTGAATATTGCAAACTTTTGAAAAAGGGTTTCAAATTGCAAGTTTTTGTAAACAATGCCGTTATCATCTCCGTGTAAACTGCAAAAACGTGAATTTGTGAAAACGGTGATGTCACACACATACATATTTTTGACTAGATAGGATTTCTAATTTTGACCGATTGGGATATTACTTATTTATTAATTATTATTATATTCATTGATACCGTTTGGTATAATTTATTTTAACCTTGATGTGACACATCTCTATATCTATCTGTCTTCTTCAGTAATGATTTTTCTTCAGGCCTAATGCTAAAGGTCTAACTATCTCTATCTCTCTCTCTAGCTCATTTGAACTGATGTGGTCTTGCCTCTACTCAGTCAGTCCCTCATATGTCCTTCACTTTAAATGAATCTGAGAGCGCTAAGGCCTCCTACTCTGTAGAGATAAGTGTCTTTAATGAGGGCTCCAGAGTGTCTTTGGACAAATGTTGCTTGTTTAGTGCAGGGTTTGATCTTTAGTCAGAATGCTAATGTTATATGCTCTGCTGTAGCTCTTCACAAGGCAATATCATCTAATGAGCACCTTAGTATGCATGTTACAATGGTATAGCCTCAGAAAGTACAAATAAAGTCGAGTCAGCGGGTTAATTAAAACAGATGAGATGGACCAGTCGAAAGATTTTTTATTTTTTTTTTACAGACTTATCAGTTGTTGTTTTCACATCTACACATCCTCTGGAGGAATGAATTTGAAGTCAGGTGACCTTGACACCCACCCATGACCAGCATGCTATGGTAGGATGCCCTTGAGTGGCTCTGCTGAAAGCGATGCCTGCCGGAAGCCCCTCCATGCTCACTCCCAGTGTCAGGTGTCAGAGGTGAGTGCTGCCTCACAGTAAATGAAGCATACAGAGGAGGTGAAACTACACAGTTCACATCACAATGCTGAGTCATTGACCAATCAGAGCTGAATGTTTAACAATGCCATAGAATACAATGCAATAGGAACAACGTGACACTGCACCGACCCGTCCATGGCATCACAGTTAATGCAGGTCAGTGAGTGATCAATATTGACTTGTGAAAGACACATGCCTCCCAATTTACTGGTGATTGGAAGGTTTGACTTTTAAATATGTGTGATAAAATCAATCCAATTCTAATTTCCCATTTGGAAAAGTGCATTAGAATGGCACTTGAAGTCAGATTTCTAAGGAAAGTTGGAAATAAACAACTCGCAGTGATTATGTCAAGATGTAGCACAAGGGCTTGTGGGAAAAGTATGCACAGATGCATGGAAAATCTGGAAATTACTGAAATATATATAATTAATAAAACTACAACAATAATTATTGAAATGAAAATGTGTATATGAAATGTGTTACATTCTAAACGGAGCACAACTTCTTCCTGATAAGTAAACCAATCCCCCTGGCTTATTGTTTTCAGGGCCTCTTTTATTAATCAGCAAAATAGAGGGTATGTTCTCTCGTAAATTTTGCTACTGGGCAGAAATACATCCATGAAGAAACCCACGCACCCCAGCGCTTACACTATAAAAACCACAGACTGAAACGGTCATGATGGGGTCAGTTCAGCTGGTTCACATTAGGTAGAGCACTAAAATGTTTATATTACCCTTCAAAGGCATCATCATCAGATATAATGTTTCATGTTTGTTGGTTCACGATTGAATAAATTATATAATTCAAAGTCTGGTTACAAGAGTTTAGCCATGACAATACGCTTTGCTTTGATGGAAAGAGCTTTGTGTGAGTTTCATTTGGCTACAATACCTGTGAATTTGCTGTATGTTTACAGTCCATAGAAGGGTTCACAATGTGCTTTTAAGGGCCTTTAAGCAGTCCCATTGTCAGTTGACATCCACAGAGAAAGAGGAATCTGCTGGGAGGAAATCGGGGGAATTCGCTTCGGGATCAGTACCTCGCACAGAAAGTGCTTTACGGCTGTTGCTGGATTTACTCTCAGCCTCTTGATCTCAGCAGTATTGAGAAATGAGCCACAGGCCTTTAAATATGATGCTTCTTCTCCTTATTCAGTCTATAGCACAACACAATCATTCATATACATGGTTGCATATCAAAGCATAACCCCCAATCTTAATCTAAACCTGATTCTTTAGGTAGAGGTGACAGTTTCATTGTTTGGCATCAGCAAAATAGTGCTTTAGCACAGCGAAACATTTCAACTCAAATGAAAAGAAATCTTAACATGCTTAAATTGTGGAGGCTTTTGACAACAGGTCATCATGGTCAAGCAAATGCTCTTACATCTCCACTCCCAGCTTAGTTTATTATTTTCATGGCCACTTTTATGATCAACAAATTAGAGTGTATACCCTCCCGTAAATTCCCCCAGAAATGTATGCGCAAAAAGAATCGCAAGTTGTTTCTGCATGAAGGTGGAACTTCTAAATTCTTCACAAATTCTGTTATAGTTTCGATAAGCTTGAACTTCAGAATCTGGATAAGATATATGCCTCTTGATGCATGTAACGACATTTTACACATAATAAACGTGGTCCCGGCCACATTTAACACGGAGGTATGTCTGTCCTCTGTGGCTTGACAATTCTCTTTACAAGCCTCAAAACCCAGACAATTTATAGACATTTATGAATAGACCATTTCTCCATTCCACCACAAGGTTTTTGAACAAATATTTTGTTGATGACCTTCCAAGCTTGCTTTGCAAACATTTCTGTTTTAATTAGGAATGGGAAATTTAATGAATTAATCAAACCCTGTTCTTTAATGATTCATTTAACAATCCTTGATGGTTCTATTAATTATTAACGATTCTTTACTTTGAGGTTTATTGATTCTTTACTTTGAGGTAGCCTCCTTACTATAGTATGTACTAAATAAAACAATACAAAACAACGTGTTGACAAATGAACAACCAGCCAGTTATAACACAATTTTCAATATTTTGAATTGCATACGATCAGTTAGTCATGAACAGCAACATGAGGGAAAGAGTGAGTCGTTAAATGATTCAATCAAATAATGCATGAACTCAGACGTAACTGTCGGTGGATCTGAATGCGTTGATCTATGAGGGCAGACTTGTTTGGTGAACTTGCACATGGAGGACTAATTCCAGATTGAAATGTGGTGTTACATCTTCTACACACTGGTGTGCTGGAGTTCTACTGTTCTTTGTTCAAAGTGGGGTCTGTTTCCCGATCTCTGAGTGAACTATTATCCCAGTATGGTGCTCAAAAACTCTTCGGTGGATTTACAGAGACTCCTGTTGTCTCCCTGGCGGAATATACAACTGTTGTTCCACATTGGGAATTACACTCCTCCCCAGGGTGCATTCGCAACTCCTATGTGAGGACTTTGAGGCCTTACCAGGACAAAGATCACATCCTGGTCATCTGGTCATCACATCACCGCTCTTCCATTGGGTCAAATGGTAAAAGTCAGAGTATCAATTTGGGAAACATACTCTGCTCAAACACGCACCTCTCAGCTCTCGGCTGTCCTGCTGCCGTAGATGGCCTTAGTGAATGCAAGGTCAATATTGAATTAATTTTCTATTCTAAATGACTTGTTTATATCTTACTCTCTAGACTTTTTATTTGTTACTGAGGTTAAAACAGGGTGACTTCAGGGTGCTTCTTGGCGAGAATGCTCCCTCGGTCTGTGCCTCCTTCAGGTCTCCACCAGCCTCTGGCTATGGAAGTGGAGTTGCAACAATTTTTAGAAACTGCTAAGACAATGCAAAGAGATCAAATATCTTGTTTGACACGATTGATTCTCTTCTAAACCCGACTATGTATATAATATGTGATGCCTCTTCAGAGATTTGTGAAGATTTTTTAAAATGTTTCACTAAAAAAAAATTATGACATCAAAAGCTCTATTGGTTCTTCTAAACGTTTTTAACTTAACATCTTAGAGTCAAGACCACATTTTAACCTAAACATCTAACAATTTAGATGTTTTAGATGTCAACAATTTCTTCACTTCTGTTAGCTGATATAATCTCTACTATGATTTTTTTTGGTTCTAAGTAGGATTCTGGATCATATTTTTAAGGATATTTTTTCTGATATTAGTTATGTGGTAACAGCTATAGTAAACAGCTCTTTAACCAAAGGTGCAATTGTGTAACTTCTGTTGAAGAAACCTAAACTTGATCTGGCAATGTCTGATCTGGCAAATCTCTAAACTGCCTTTCATCGCTAAGCTTCTGGAGAAAATTTTTTCACAGCTTCAGTCTTATTTGAATTCTTTTATGTTCCAATTGGGTTTTAGATCATTATATACATAGCACCGAGTCAGCTCTGTTGAAGGTTACAAATTATATCTTACTTGCTCTAAAATTTAAAATGTTAAAAGATTGCTGATTACTTACAAAGCACTGAATGGTTTAGCTCCCCAGTACTTGAGCGAGCTCTTAACGCATTATAGTCCTTCATGTCTATTGCGATCTCAAAATTTCGGCCAGTTGATAATACCTAGAATATTAAAATCGACTGCTGGCGGTAGATCCTTTTCCTATTTAGCACCTAAACTTTGGAACAGTCTTCCTAACATTGTCCGAGAAGCAGACACACTCTGTCTCTCTTTGACCTAGCATACACATAACACATTATAGACTTCTATAATTCAGTGTAAAGGCCCATTCACACCAAGCACGATAATTATAAAGATAACGATAAAGATAACTATATACGCGTCCACACCAACGACCGATAACGGTCTTTTTATTCTAAGCACGCGCGCGCCCGGATGATCCAGATCCATTTTAAATGCGCGAGACCTTTAAATTAGAATGGATTCTGATTGGCTGTCAGTGTTTTATCGTTTGACAGCTGGAAAAAAAAACGTTCTGAAAGTGATCCCAACGATATCGTTCCTCATATCTTTATCGTTATAGTTGTGGTGTGAACTCTGTTATTCTTTAATATGGAGAACGATTTTTAGAATTATATCTTTATCGTTATCTTTATAGTTATCGTCCTTGGTGTGAACGGGCCTTTAGGCTGCATAGTATAGGTCATCCGGAACCGGGAACACTTCCCATAAATCCTGATGTACTTGTTACATCATAAGAAGGATGACGTCTACGCTAATATTAGTGTCTATGTTTATCCCGAGGTTTACCGCAGTTCGCCGGATCCAGGCTGTATCCAGATCTGATGAAGGACCTGTGCCTGGACACGACGACAACGCAGTCCTGAAGTGTCAACCAGTCTCTCCCCTGTGAAGGCCTCCCTCCCCTCCCTTTACCTCTGTACAGATAAAACGTTGTCGGGATAATTCCGGTTCATGTGGATACATGGAAGCGATAAATATTTCTTTATTAAATTTTTTCAAGGCCAGACAAGTAGTTTGTTGAGGGTTGGTTTGTAAAGAAGGACTACACGTCTGTGCACATATATATTCAAACGCGCATACCTATAGACTAAACACGTGATGCACATGTGCACACATTCAGCGTTCTCACAGGTTCGCATTTTTGAGGTTTGCGCAGTGATAACCTTTTTTTTCCAAAAAAATTCAAAGCTTGGACCTTGGAATCTATTTCAGGGTTTGCGTTCTCGAGCCACCAGACACTGTGAGCACGTTGAGTGTTTTCTGTTAGAACGGTGTCATGTTAGCGGCCCCTATTTAATAACTAATGATCTTTGCAACGGAAGTGAATCAATCAAACTAACTTTAGCTGGACAATAACTTTATCATAGAGATGTTGTAAAGCCAAAACAATCTCTGTTACTGTCATTTCCTATTATCACTGTAAAGCTGCTTTGAAACAATCTATATTGTTAAAAGCTCTATATAAATGAAGGTGACTTGACTTGACTTGACATTTTTAAATCTGCTCTTAAATCATATTTTATTTTATAGCTTTTGGAAACCTGTAATTGTTTTTATTGTGTAGACTTGCTTTGGCACACCGTATAGAAATTTTAATCAATTTATATTGTTTAAATGTCTCTATAAATAAATGTTGTTGTTGTCTTAATTTTTTTTTCCCCGCACACAACCTTTGTAAAGCATTTATTTTGTTAATTCAGTTGATTCAGGAGTGATGCAGCATAGCCACTGGATGTGCAGAAACATGCACATAATCATAAGACTGCATAAGAATGCAATTATCTTCATAAAAATCTGAATTTTTATTTTACATTTTTTTTTTTCTAGTTTTAATATTTAAATTGTTTTGTGTATTCTGCATGTTTGGGTCACAAACTGTTGCCTGTTATCTGCATCAATCCATGTCATTAGTGAGGAAATTGAAACAGAGCGAGAGAGAATGAATTGAATGTCAGAAAAACAGCCTAGTGATGTTGAAGATGGATTCTCCCCTAATCGAAACAATTTGCTTAGTTTCCCAGCTGGGTTTCATGTGCTTTTGATTACTCTCTGCTATTTAGTTCCACAAAATTACATGCTGCTTAATGGGCTTTTAATGGTTATAGGTTTCTCTACTTTTTAATGAGGTTCACCAGTTGGTTGCTAATGCCTTATGGATATTTGGCACGTGTCCAGATAGAGAACTGTTTTAGTCTTTATTCTAGTTTACAACTCACTTTTCTTTGTGGTGTAAAACCTCAACAAGAACTCCAATATATCTTGGGGCTTTAGATGCACTTCACCAATCCGTTTTTAATTTATCGCCTAATCCTTATCCCAGAAGCCAAATAATTCCATCATTAAATGCTTGATCACTAAGCTTCTGGATCTCTTTCTCATTTCAGTCATTGTTTATGTTTGAGTGCCATAACATCAAATTAATGCCTGTTTTTTTTTTTTTTAATGGGGTATTTGAGTTTTTCGCTTGAGATAGAGTCAGTGATTTATTGCAAATCTTCGCAAATACCCCCCACCCCAGAAAAAACTATAAGACAAGGCCCCGTCCCCAAGCAGTGATGTCATGCACACACATTCTTATTGTTGTTGTCTTCAAGAAGTACTAATATGGTGTAATAGTATTGCTGATAAAAGAAGTGAGGCGAATGCATTTTGTGTAAATACATTTATGCATCTCTGTGAGTCATTACTAAACACTGTATAAACGCTGCCCGTTATGTGTACAAAACGCTCTATATTTATCCATAAGATCATTTGTCCATAACAGCATAAGGGAGTCCCCAAAAAAGTTATTGATATATAGTTTTTGGTAATATTTTGAATTTGATTTTATGCTTATATTTTCTGTTTGCACTTTAATTTTACTTAAAGTTTTAATTTTGTTGTGTATTTTGTCAGTTTTTGTCTTTTCAAATGTCTAGGCCTATATAGTTTTTATTGTTGTTATTTTAGTTCTTGAAATGAGAAATGTTGCCTTGTCAAGTATAGCTGAAATCAAATAAGGTTTATTTTATTTTATTTTTATGCAGTTAATGTTTATTTTGTTTCATGTAATGGAGTTTTGTTTTTGTTATTATTATTATTATTATTATTATTATTATTATTATTATTATTAATAATCCTGATCCCCATGACAGTGCAAGAGTAACGGGAAGGAGGAGCAGGAGTGGAGGTGCTGAGCTGACCCTTACCAAACCAGACTAGGGGTTTTGTCATTTAAAGCACTGCTGGAAAAGTAACACGTCTTTTAATAGGAACATAAACAGCTGCTTTCTGATGTGTACCTGTTTATGGGTACCAATTAAATGAAAAGAGCTACACATCTTCTAACTAAGGCCCATGCAGATACCTAGTCTCTCATTGCATAACTTTTGACTGGGCCAGTTTGCAGCTTATTCTTTCCAAGAGCCGCCTACTTAGAAAAAAGGTGACCAACTACAGTTGTTTTACGCTTTCTTTTTATGGACAGATAGGGGAAGGGAAATCCCTAAAGAAATTAGCTGAAAATGTGTGCAGAATTTATGATGGATTTCTGTCCATCCAAATGGAATAAGCAGTGATTATTTAGTGGAATATACAGTTTTTGTTTCCAGACACCTCAACTCCTGGAATTTGCATTGCAGTCTGAAAGCCAGATTGGAGCTTGCAATTTTCTTAAGTGCTTTCCAGTTTTGCGTGCAACATGCATTAGATGTTATAGTGAACGGACTGAGGTGGTTTGTTGATGTTCCGTCTGAGTATGAGATACCTTTCAGCGTATCACACTTAGAAAGTGGTTGATGGTGCAGAATGCTATCATGCAATGCTTCAAATTACTGCAAATATCGATGTTTTGTTACTGACACTGCTGTCTCGGATCTGTATCCTATGACCTTGCTTTAGCTAAAATCATGTCAGGTATTTATTCATTTATTTAATTCATTTTGAAGTCACTGCCATATTTTTCCACGTTTCCAATGGAGGCTATTGATTTTATGGAGAATATTTCACAACAATTATAAATATGAATGTTTAAAACTATAAACGAAATTATAAAATTGAACTAAATAAAACTATAAAAGAAATTCATGTTTCAAATGACAAATTCAATCTAGGATTCAAAGGCATTTGCATAATATAAAAATTCTTTATGTTTGTGTCTGCTTTTCTGTTATACTGCGGTTTTCATTTTTCCACTCATATTTTATGTGGCTCTCCAGAGCTGTGTAGCTGCTTTGAGATTTTGAACAAAGCTCTGCAGGCTTTGTTCAGCTATAAAATTGGATGAAAGCTTGCCTGAAAGCTCTCAAAGGAGACAACAAAGCCATTGCCTCTATATGGAAAACTAGAAAAGCCTGAGTTTGTGGCTCTTGGATAGATTCTTCTACAGCTCTGCTTTCAAGCCTACACCCCATACTTCAATAACAGCACTCCTCGTTGTCATAGGATCCTGAGAATTATTTGCTTAAACAGTTTTAGACTGCAAATATTTGATCATATTTCACACAAATTAGTTGTCTGTCTTTGCAAAAAAAATAGTCATTCTGTCTAAATTCAGTCAAAGCAACCAAATCCCTCCAAAAAGAACCTCCAGGTCCTGTCCAGTCAATCCAATGCCAGGTAATTTACATCTCAAGACACTCAGAAGATGCACATGACTATCTGCGAGGGTTGAGTGATATGTAATACTCTAAATATATTTAATAACTTTGCTGGTAAAATAACTAATACAGTTAAGCAAAATTGTGAATATACTGTATGAATTCCAATGCAAGTTTTCTAATGATCTTGTTGTTAGTCTAGTTAGATATCCAAAAGATAAAAAAAAAAAAAAAAATATATATATATATATATATATATATATATATATATATATATATATATATAATTTTTTATTTTTTTTTTTCATTGAATATCCTTTTGCACAGTTTTAAAAAACATAAAATTGTGGATGTAACACTATAGGTTGCAAGCGGCATTTCATGTTGACTTTAACTTTTGCATGCTATAGCTGTTATACAGGTCTGTCACCTTTCTTGTGGATATTCATTGAAAAAAGGATTAATTTAGTAGGTTAAAAAATTGTGAGACAAAGTATGGATTTGGAATGGGTTAAAAAAAAAAAAATTGTGATGTCAGCCAAAATCTTTCCTGTAGCTCAAACGCTTGCAATGCCAAGGTCATGGGTGCAGGGAAAGCAAGAACTGATAAGAATGTAAATGTGTACCTTCAAATGCAATGTAAGTCACTTTGGATAAAAGCGCCTGCCAAATTCATAAATGTAAATGTAAATGTAAATCGAGTTTGAGAAGCAGAGCAGTTTTTTTTTTATATATATATATATATAAAAAAATATGAAAAAAATAAATAAAATTTTCACTGATGAAATGATGATTCCTTTGATTTAAAAAAAATTCATGGCAGTCAGAAAGTCTGATTCGAGCTTACAATTTTCTCTTTTTGTGTGCTTTCCAGTTATATAAACATTTGTTTTTAAAATATGGAATAATGTTAAGTGATGACATGATCGTTCCTTTGATTTAATTTTTTGTAAAATAAATAAATAAAATAATTTAAAGCAATTTTAGGGCAAATATTTAATGTGCATATATATAATCTAATTTTCTATATATATGTGTGTGTATGTATATATATATGTGTGTATATAAAATAAAAGCTATGTCACACAGTCCTAAATATGAACACTTTCCCTGCCAACGTTTTTGAAAAAAGTTGCCAGTCAGCGCCAGCATTTTTTATCATTATCACAAAAGTTTCATGGTTGGCCCCAGAATATTTTGTTGTATGAATATCTGAACATGCAATATATCAAAATAAAGAACAGACTCGGTGCTTTTAAACAAACAACAAACATTTTATTGTAGCTTCATGCATTTTGAGAAAATCGCGTTTTTGTCAAGATCGGATTCAGAACGATGATCAAAACATAGATGAGTCAACACCCCCAAAGCTCTTTCAATTCTTTCAATGGCGGGGAAGCGTTGTCTCATAAATGACGGAAAATGACCATTCTGCATAATGAAGACAACATTTTTATAAAAGGTTACAGAACAAGCCTTTGTGTCACAGAGTTCAGAGAAGAGTTGAGTACAATGGTATTTTGAGGCCCTGCAAAATAGTTAGACAAAGAGAGCCACATCTGCATGTTTGTGTCGGAGTCCAGATGACCGGGTGGTCAGCCTGTGGGTGCTGGAAGAGCGGTTAGAGAACCAGACTGAGCTTCAGAGGAGAGCGCATGGCTGTGGTTTAGCATGAGGCCCGAGGGTTCGGACGAATCCCTCTCTCTTTCTACAGCTCCTCTGATGTGTTTCTCACATGGGACACTGCTGAAGGGAAAGAGGGAGGTATCATATTACTGTCCCGTGCAGCTGGAAAAGTCCCTCTCTGCAGGTTTCCTCTGGTGAAGTTTATATCCACCTCGTGAGGTAGTTCATTATTAATACGTGAGAGATCCACTCTGTAGGAAAATTGTGGTTAAGTTATTAATGTTGTGAGACGTCGGGTTGAGAGCAGCCAGTGTGTATTTGTTGTTTTCGTTGCCTTGGAGGAGCGTAATACAAACACACATTTCACCCTTTGTGTTTGTCTTCGTCCGTTTCTATCCGTAGATTTGGCTGTGGCTTTAATATGTCTTTCATCTTTAGCGGGAAAAAAACCTTGAGTTACTGCTCAGATTTATGGACCTTGTTAAAGGTTTTTTTTTTTTTTTTTTTTTTTTTTCTGCGTGCTGTGCTGAGCTAAAATTAGCTCAGTGATACCTGAGCTCTTTTTGGCCTTCAACTTCTGATATATTCGGAATGTGCTTGTGTACTCGGCTGCGCACAGTGAATCTGAGCGAGTGTTGTTGCTGCTGCAGAGGGCAGTGTAAGACTTCGGGTCTGTGTGGCAAGAAGGGCAGACACACACACACAGAGAAGCCATGCCAACGGAGCAGTAATAAGACACTGGTGACTGAGGCTGTGGAGACGAGTAGGGATTAAGATTGGAATGATAATGCTTTAGGCTTTTGTGAACCTACACAAATGAGCAAGCTTTGTATCTGTTCCATTGCTATGTTATCTTTTTACATTATGTTCCTGTTCTGCGCAATAAATCAGCTGATCAACAAGCTAATGTTGGACATGAAATGCGATCTCTGGCAATTCCAGCCCACGCAGGTTCCCTGACAGTATGGCTTCAGTGAAGAAGTGTGTGAGCAGAAACATGATCTGAAACGATATATCGGCAAGGTCGATAAATATTGGCTGATATTTGGCATTTTAAGACATTTTGCCTCAACCTTGCCCATTTGGACATTTTTAATATTTAAATAAATAAATCTGTGGTACTTTATAGGTACACCTGTTCAACTGCTCATTAAAGCAAATATCTAATCAGCCAATCACATGGCAGCAACTCAATAGGCATGTAGACACGATCAGTATGATCTGCTGAAGTTCAAACTGAGCATCAGAATGGAGAAGAAAGGTGATTTAAGTGACTGAACGTGGGATGGTTGTTGGTGCCAGGCGGTCTGAGTCTGAGTATTTCAGAAACTGCTGATCTGGGATTTTCAAGCACAAACATATCTAGGGATAACAAAGAATGGTCCGTAAAAGAGAAAGTATCCAGAGAGCAGCAGTTCTGTGGGTGAAAATGCCTTGTTGAAGTCAGAGGTCAGAGGAGAATGACCAGACTGGTTCATCTGATAGAGAGGCAACACTAGGCATATCAAATAAGCACTTGTTACAACCGAGGTCTGCAGAACAGCATCTCTGAACACACAACATTTCGAACCTTGAAGCAGAAGAGCTACAGCAGCAGAACACACACTGGTGTCACTCCTGTCAGATAAGAACAGCAAACTGAGGCAAAAGTTCACACAGGCTCACCAACATTGGATATATGTATATGTATAACCCATACTGGCTGTCTATTAACCAATTACCTGAACTTTAATATTTTATTTGCATTTTGACCCATACACATTGGTCTCATTCTTCAGGGATGATGAATCATAATTTAAGTAGGTTATGACAAAGACAGAGACAGTTATGTAAACAATACAGGGTCCACATGATCCTTTAAGCAAAATAAGCTTAGAAATTCCCCTTTGCGAGTTAAGCTAACAGGGATCTTTCTAGAAACAAATTCTATATTTGGTATTGAAATTAATAGCCAGTATGTGGGCAGACAGCAGTCTGGCTTCGGTCAAGCATAAAGACATAAACAGGAGAGTGGGTGTATAACTGTTTGGAGAAATTTGGAGCTGTACATGTTTTTTATGCCTAATTATTTATTATTTTTATTACCCATCAGGAACACAAGATGTCCTGATCGGCTGCCAAAAAGCTCATCGTACCAAAACAGACTGTGACATTTTGTCTGCGATTTAATGGCGCTCACATTCTGACCCTATAGTGTAAGTAGGGTGACCCAATAACTAAGTGAGTCATAAACTTCTGCGTTGTCAGCCAGTGGGATATGACCCTGTTAAACATCTCAATTTAAAAATCTGGGCCATTAACTGGCCCAAAAATAAAGTGGTTACATGTTAACCCGAGCAGAGTGCCCAAATTTTGCCCTGACTTGGCAGATGGCTCTTCCAAATGTTCTTTCTCTTAATGTCTCTCTATACTCCATTGCCTCTAAAAAACGGTTGACACATGCACATAGGAAAGACAAGTCACATTTTTCAGTTATTTTTAAGATGAAAATGAGAGAAAATAAGACTCTTGCCTATGTTTTCTTCTCCAGAAAAATACCCTTGATAATGCAAAAATAAACAAGTTTGACATTAGCTTGTTGCTAAGCTAACAGCGCAATAATACTTTTTTTATTTAGATTGATCTATTTTCACTTTTTAGCTTATCGAATGTATTATATAAAACCGCTCTACCCTACATTATTTACACCACTCCATTGTGCTTGGTTTTTGCTTTTTGCCTACAATGCAGGCTTTGTCCCAGGACAGGCTGAAAAAAATAATGATAATTTGGTGTAGCCAGACCAAATTATCATTTTTTTAAGGAAAGTTACTTTTAACAGTAATGCATTACAAAATTGCGTTACTCCCTAAAAACTATCTAGTTAATTAGTTACTTTTTAAGGAAAGTAATGTTAAGTTCCATTTCCGTTTCTTTTTCTTTCTTCTCACCTTTCACACCATAAGTGAAATGAATATTCTTCAGGCTGAGGGAAATGTTAAAAAATTCATACATGTACAGTAGATGGTGGAGCTCAAACAAACCTTTCAGCTGTGCTTCCATTCTGCATTCCTGAAGAATGGGATGCACGAGAATAAAGAACACTCTTACTTCAGTAATAAATAAATGAAACACAAATGTGATGTTTAACTAATGTAATTTTTTCTTATTAGTATGGTTGAATTGGATCATTAAAGGTCAGCATTAAAGACTTTTAAAGCATTTAAAGAAGGTTTTGGTTAATAAAGTGAGATTAAATACATAAAGTGTATTTGTTTGATTTTACATTTAATTATTGCAGGTTTGCTTAATCTAAGTTTGGATTATTTTTATTGATTTTGATGAATAGTGATTCTGTTTTTGTGAGATGAGTGAATGGTTATATTTAGTCTAGAAATACGACAACAACCACACAATGCCTCTGCACCTTATACTGCCTTCTATTTACCTGGAAAGAGAGATGTAGGGGCTAGGAATGATGTCACACCCTAGGTGACCATGTTCCAGTAAACAGGTCAGAAAACTAAGATGGACGCATCCAGGCAAACATTTGTTGTGCTTGTTGCACTTTCGGAATATAAACACATAAAAAAGCTGTATTTTGCACAGATAATGCCGAAGTATGTCCACAAATAGAAGTTGGCTAGTACTAAGTGGACCACTGAGTTTATTGAGACACAGACAAACAGAAGTGCTAATAAACTATATTTTACTATTTTACTATATGGTTGATGCGTTGAGCAGCCATATTGGATGCTGAAGTCTGGTCGTTGTGCTTTCCCTAAATTCCCCAGTCGCAAATCCTAGTTGAGGGTGCATTCTAGTTAAAAGCTCCAACTGGGGCCTAGGAATTTTCCTCATCCAAGGACAAATGCACCATTACTCCTGATTTCTCTCAACATGGGGTCAAGAGAGGTGTCATTCAATAAATGTAACTTGCGTTACTTATTTGAAAAAGTAACTCAGATATTTTGTTATAAATGTATATGCGTTACTTTACTCTTCACTAAAAAAAAGATAACTGATTACATAACTTGCGATACTTGCAATGCATTACCCCCACCGCTGCTCTTATCTACTCAAAGTCAGTATGGTCCAGTTTGCAGCTTATTCTTATGCAAGAACAACAGACTTAGACAGAAAGAGTCTGTCTAATCCATTGGTTTTCAAGCTTTTTGACTCTAATTGTCAGACAATATTTAAAGGTTCTATAATGTAATGGTTTTCAGGGTTTACTTTATTTTTCTTCTTCTTTTTTTATTTTTATTTTTTTTATTCATTTTCATCGGCTCCATCTCCAAAATGTCCTCTTGTAATTCCTCTTTATAATTCCCAGAGGCAGCTCACACTTAGCATCAGGAGTGTGGGCGAGCTCCATTCCATGCACTCGTACTCCACGAGTACGCCCACTGGGGACGCATGGTGTTGGCGGCTTACACACCTTGTCAGACTCTCTGTGGGGCTCGGGCTCCGGGCCGATGGGTGGCAGGCTCGGGCTCTCCGTTTCTGGTGGGCTCTGGAATTAGGTCAGTGCAGTGTGTGGGCCGTGGCTCGTGGGCTCTGGGTCCAGAGTGGGGCTGCTGATGTCGTCCTCAGCGGGGCAGATGGTGAACACCGATACGTTATTCAACAGCACCCACTCCGAGAAACGTTCACTGCATTGGACTGCTCGCTGAGGCTGGTGTGGTTAAAAATGCAGAGCAAGTGGTCCGGATTGTTCGTTCCAGTGCCAATGTCCCGAGTGTGGTCCTCCAGTGAGGCAGGAGAAAAAAGAAAAAAATCTGGGTCCGGTATTCTGTGGCTGTAGTGAAGAGCACGACGATCGAGATGCAAGGAAATAGTCTTTAATAATTAATGGGCACAGGAAAACTAGAGACAGATTATACAACAGCAAATAACACAAACAATACTGGAATATGAACTGAGGAATATAAGGGCTTAAATACAAAGACAAGGTAATCAGGGAAAACAGAACAGGTGCATAAATGAGGAACTATGGAAATTAATAGGCAAACCAGAACAGGGAAAAAATAACCAAAACACGATGAAACTATAGACCTAGAACTACTCGTTACATGTCCTAACAATTTATGATTTAAAGTTTGTTTGTAAATTATTTTTCGCTCACAAATAGTGATTTTTACCCTTTAAAAGCTTTTCCATAACATTTTTCATAACTTTTTAAAGTTTTGAAAGTTAAACTTTTTAACTTCCCCCTGTGGTGAAAATCAAGTTGTTAATGTGGTTTATATGTCTATGTGGTGTTTTTAATATGCTTTAAGACAAACCATGTGCAAATTCATAATTTCTGCATCATTGCTGAATATTTTCTCCTTAAAACTGCAGTGAACCAAAGACAGTCTCAAAAACATGGTTTGAATTCGCTGGTGTTTCTGAAGCCTCAAACTACCTTGTAACCAATCACGTCAATGTGTTATCATCAATGAGTGGATCTCTGAGCGGGTGTGAGTGAGTGGAGGCAGGGTTAATTTGCATATTCATTGAACCGCATACTAAATGTGGCAAGGGTGTAGAGTTACAATCAAGCTATTTTAAAGGATGAAGAATTTTTTTAAGGGAAACATTTTTTAAATATGTCATTTTGGTGAACTTTTGTTAAAAAAAGCACACTTCCCTGATATATCAAGGATTTCAAAGATGGTCAGTAAAGGCTGAGGCTGAGACCAGCTCTGTTGTCACACAAAGGTCAAGGTTGCTAATTCTTAGCAGATAAGTAACTCATCATCCATGTAAGAGATTTAGGAGAAAGGTTTAGGAAGCAAGAGGACTGCTGTGTCTTGTTACTTAATTTATGACTTTAATAGAGGAGTGCAGTTTGGTTTTTGATGGAGTAATGGCAGTTGGACTTCTTAACTTTTACAGTAGGGTTCAGGTTACCCAGGCTAAGGGGATAGAGCAATGCCCTCATTCTCAACAACAGTAATATTTCATTTGTGTTTAGAATGAGCCTATTAGAGGTTTGAGAGAAACCCAACTGAACGCAGCACACGTCTCTTTCTCTCTTGCACTCCCATCCGCATTTTGACCCTGTGGTCTCCTTCCAATTTATCACCCTGCAAAAAAATCTGGATCAAGTTCAATAAACAACATGAAATGAAATTATGTCATTTTTATTCATGATCAGGTATTGCACATAAAACAAAGCATACAAATAAAAGAAAGTGAATTAGAGGAAATACAGCACATTAGCCTATAGAAGGGATCTCACTGGCACTGGCACAGATGCCTTCTGATTAGATAAAGGAGCCGGGCCCCTCCCCTCTCTGATTATATATCCTGTTGTTTGATTTGATAACATACATGGCTAATTTCAAACCACACTCTAATCAGATTTCTCTAACCTTGTTATGTGCATTTGTAGATGTGGTGGATTGGCAACCTGGACTAAAACCTAAACCTACAGTAAAAACACTGTACAATGAATATTTCATAACAGAGAACCAATAATTAGACAACTGCATTATAATTTAACGCGGTTGATTGAAATGGGTTTTTGGTGATTCTTTGTCACTTATAGTCAAAGTAGGTCCGGCGTTCCAGTGGTTTTACCACAGGTAAGGGGTGTTGTTACTTATGAAGAGTGGTAAAATAACTGTAACAATCTGTACATCCTCGAGTGGCTTAATGATTTATAGAACAGCTGCAACAGTAATAAAATGAAAGACAATGTTCAATAAGTATTTATAAATTATTATTATTAATTTATAAGTCATTTTTGAATAAAATCATCTGCTAAATTAATAAATATAAATACTTCCACAAAGACAAAGTAATATAGTTCATTAGCATTAAAATAAAATGTGTAGTCAGAGATGTGTGCTTGTCGACATTTACATGGCTTATCCATTAAGAATTTGAGGTGGAACTACCCGTTTCATAAAACCAATTTCATTTCTGTAATTAGTCATAATGTTCAGAACTCACCAAAAC
The DNA here is from genome assembly GCF_964197995.2 of Scardinius erythrophthalmus. NCBI lineage: Eukaryota > Metazoa > Chordata > Actinopteri > Cypriniformes > Leuciscidae > Scardinius > Scardinius erythrophthalmus. The sequence goes on along the minus strand of NC_138241.1, from coordinate 7,461,877 downwards.
TTTTGATTTATTTGATCAAAAATAGAGTAAAAACAGAAATCTTGTAAAATATTATTACAAAAAAAAAAAAAATCTGTTTTAGTATATTTTAAAATGTTTTTTTTTTCCTGTGATCGAAGCTGGATTTCGAGCATCATTACTCCAGTCTTCAGTGTCACATGATCTTTCAGAAATCATTCTAATATACTGATTTGCTGTTCAAGAAACATTTCTTAATGTCATAAACAGTTGTGTTGCTTCATATTTTTGTGGAAACCATAATACATTTTCAAGATTATTTGATGAGCAGAAAGACATCAATTAATTTTAAACAAAAATCTTTTTTAACACTATAAATGTCTTTTGATATAATGACATAACAATTATGATATAATGAATATAATAATATTCAATATAATGCAGCCTTGCTGAATAAAAGTATTAATTTCTATCAAAATGAAATGTTTCTCTCTCTCTCTCTGATATTCAATTGAAAATGTGGTGTTACATACATACCATAAAAGAGTCAGGTAGTACAAGAAGTATAACATTTGATAAAGGTTAAGCCGAACGTTTAAATGTAAAAGCCAAACAAATTTGTGCTTGTTTTTTGTTTAGGATAACACACTGATAAACTGTGTACAATAAGACTAGGACCATGTTCATTAAAAAGTATAAATATTGATTTTGTTGGCATCTACTGGATTTGATAGCTCACCTCGACCATTGGTGATTTTTGAGGAAGGTCCGATGAATTACCCCTCTGTGCGTTCCTCGCTCCTGTCAGACCCGGGGCTAACCTCTGGCGACCTCTGCGCTCTTCAAAGCCCCGCGCCACCAGGTCCCTGCCCTGCCCTTGCCCGTAATTACATGCTCAGAGGCCTGCTTGTCTGCCAGGGGCCTCTGTCTGTGCTCTTAAAGATCTCCACTTCAAAAAGGGCTCATATTCAGAGCTATTAAATCACAACAATGCTGTGCTGCCTGGGTCTGCCCTTTAATCTTACATCCTCCAGACCTGACCACAGCCACTGTGTGCTCCACTGTCATATCGGTGCCATGCGTCTTTCACACTTTGCTTGACAGGTTGACTTAGTTTGGAACTGGAGGCAATCCATCCTAACTTGTTCTTAGACTAGAAGCCTTCCAATGGTGGCACTAATCATGCAATCCACTGTAATCATGATGGCATTTTTAAACTGTAGCAGAATATATATGCAATCATAATTATTCAACCCCTGACCAGAAAGACATTATGCTAAACAATAATCACAGAAGAAATCATAGAAAATGTATGAACACACATTTAAGTGAGGCCGGAAATGTATAAAATTCATAAGTCCTGGAAGGTATTCTGTGGTGCAATACATTAAAGCTGGAATCTTGGAAATATTAGTCAGGGTGGGTGTGTGCGTGATGCATAATGATCGATAAACCAAGAAACTTTAATAAACACTGAGAATGAGAGAACACATCTACTATAAACTTCGGTTCCACTTTTTTTCGATAGTCCACTTTAGACATTCCACTAACTATAAGTAACTTTACAACTACATGTCAACTAACTCTCATTAGAGTATTAGTAGACTGTAGTAAACTTTCAGTAGACGTTTAGGTTATGGTAAGGTGTTAGGGTTCGGGTCAGTAGAATAATTTGATTTGTAGTTGCCAAGTTACTTATTGTCAGTAGAATGTCCATTGGGGGACCAACAACATAAAGTGTTAGCAACACAGTCTATTAATACTCTAATGAGAGTTATTTGACATGTAGCTGCAAAGTTACTTATAGTTAGTAGAATGTCTGAAGTGGACTATCGAAATAAAGTGTTACCTAAACTTCAATGCAGAACACTGAACTGATGAAACAGAGGGTTTATAAACACAGATACAGGCAATCGAAGAAAAAGGGAACAGGTGAAAACTAATTAGAAACCATGGTTCCCTTTCGTGGTCACTCCGAGTTACGTCGGATGACGACGATTGGGGTTTCGCTTAGAAGCCTATCACCTTCGAGTATTAGAAAACGAGCCAATGGCAATGAAATGCCATGGGTCTGCGGAATTTGCATAGCGTAACTCCGCCCGCCGCAGGGGGTATATAAGGAAGTACGCGAGCACAATGCAGACATGCTTTCGCTTCGGAGCCGAGAACTTCTCCACTCCTGTAAGCCAAATATTCTGAGTTAGTCTTCTCTTACCTTCGAGACGAGCGAACTCTCCGGTGTTGGTGTGACGGCGATTTCAGCGAGTGCTCACTACCCTGCTGGTCTGTTCAGTGATCTGACAGTTAGTGTGTTTCTCCCTGTTCGCTTCAGCATCCGCGGAGTTTATCCTCTCACAAAAAGAGCTTGCACGCGGCACGTCTTTTTAAAGATGCCTCGCCCGTGCACTTCTGGTTGCGGTCGCGAGATATTTTTCTCTGATGGGCATGAACACTGCTTAGCGTGTTTGGGCGTTGATCACGCTAAAGCAGCGTTCATGGATGACTCATGTTCTCACTGCGGGAACATGACCATCTCCATGCTGCGGTCGAGACTCAATGAACTCACCAGAGCGAGAGTCCCCCTACCCACACCCCGATCTACTGACTCCGAGAGGGCTAGTACTTCGGCTGGTGGCCGGGGTGACCTGAGGGTGACTGTGTGGGACATACCGCCGACACGTCCGCGGTCCACACACCCCTCTTCAGCAGTGGTTCCCGCGAGTGTACAGACTGAGACCGCTGGTTCCTCTTCGGAGCCCCAGCGCGTCTCGTTTGGAGCTCCAGAGGAAGATACTATGTCGATCGCGGCATCACAAGGTGGGCGCGAGTCCTCGGGAAGTGAGGATTCGGCTGCGTTGCCGCCCTCGGGCGTGTCAGCGTTGCCCGAGTCTGATCCCGAGCTGACCGCCATGCTTTCCCGGGCAGCCGCGGCCATTGGTGTTGAGTGGTCCCCGCCACCTGATCCAGTGCGCTCGCGGCTGGACGATTGGTTTTTGGGAGCGGCCGCTGACACCCGTCGCCGCCCAACCCCAATTCCTTTCTTCCCGGAAGTGCATGAGGAAGTCACGCGGTCCTGGAAGGCTCCCATGTCTTCCCGTGATCGTTCGTCGGCTTTCTCCGCCTTTCCTCCCCTCGATAAAGCTGATGCTTGTGGGTACACTGGGATTCCCACGGTTGAACGTTCTGTCGCGATGCAGCTGTGTCCGGCAAGCGCTTCATCACGTGGTGATCCAAAGCACCCTTCCAAAGCCTGTAGATTCTCGTCTACTATGGTGGCGAAATCTTACAGAGCGGCGGGACAGGCAGCTGCTTCACTGCATGCCATGGCCATCTTACAGGTCTACCAGGCCAAGATGCTCCGTGACATGCACGAGGGTAGGACAGACCCAGGGCTCTTTGATGAGCTGCGCGCCGCCACTGACCTCGCTCTCCGGGCGACGAAAGTGACCGCGCGCTCCCTGGGTTTGGTGATGTCCACAGCTGTGGTCCAGGAGAGACACCTGTGGCTGAACCTGGCCGATATGCGTGAGCCTGAGCGGACTCGTCTGCTCAACGCTCCCATATCCCAGGCCGGCCTTTTCGGCGGTGCAGTCGAGGACTTTGCCCAACAGTTCTCGACTGCTCAGAAGCAGACTGAGGCCATTAAACATATTCTGCCCCGGCGTGCTGTTGCTGCTAAGCCACCGGTTCAGAGTCCTCAGCCTGCTCGCCGCCGAGGGCGCCCTCCTGCGGCTCCCGCCCCTCCCGCACGGCCCCAGCAGCAGTCATCAGGGTCGCGTCGTGGAGGAAGCCGCAGGAAGGCGCCACAGCCCTCTCCAGCCCTGCCGCCCGCTAAACGCCAGGCTAAGCGGCGCTCCTGAGACGGGCAGCTCAGGATTGGCTTTCCTTTCTGTTCAGGAGGTGGTAGCAGGGCCACTCCTTCCCCCGGTGGAGGGCCGGGGGAGAATCTTTTGTTCTCCACTCCCCGCTGCTCGTCCCACGACGGGCAGCACCCTAATGTGGTTAAAGACAGAATCGAAAATCCCAATCCTGAGCCCACAGAGCCCGAGGGCCGCAGTGCGCGCCACCCTCGGGTCCCGCCACTGCCGCCCTCCTCTGTCCCAGAGGTGCGGGATGACAGCACGCGCCGCCCACGGGCCTCGCTCCTCTCATCCCCCTCTGTCGCCAGACCCCTGCCAGAGCACGCCCCCGTGGGACGCGCGCCCTCCCCTGGCCTCCTCTGGCAGGACGCGGTTAATGACCGTGCCCCCGCACAGGGCCGCTATGCCACCCTCGCCGGTGCCGGTCATTCCGCCTCGCTGCCCCACCGACGGTACGTCTGTGGTTCGTATGACCCCGCTGGTGCACTTTCTGGAGGCCTGGCTAGAGCTTCCCAGACTGTCCCGCTGGGTCGCGAGAACCATCAGGCTCGGCTACGCGATTCAGTTCGCGCGATCTCCTCCCCGCTTCAGGGGAGTCCGCTTCACTATGGTCGGTGGCAATGCCCCTGTCATGAGAGCGGAGGTCGCCACCCTGCTGGCGAAGGGTGCGATCGAGATTGTCCCTCCAGCCGAAATGAAGTCCGGCTTCTACAGCCCTTACTTCATCGTACCCAAGAAGTCCGGTGGGTTACGGCCGATCCTCGACCTACGCGTCTTGAACCGCTCCCTTCACAGGCTGCCGTTCAAGATGCTAACGGCCAAACACATCCTCCAGTGTGTGCGGCCGCAGGATTGGTTTGCAGCGATCGACCTGAAGGACGCCTACTTCCATGTCTCCATTTTACCTCGACACAGACCGTTTCTACGGTTTGCTTTCGAGGGACAGGCATACCAGTACGCGGTTCTCCCTTTCGGACTAGCCCTGTCTCCTCGCGTCTTTACGAAGGTCGTCGAGGCAGCCCTTGTTCCCCTCCGGGAACACGGGGTTCGCATCCTGAACTATCTCGACGACTGGCTGATCCTAGCTCACTCTCGAGACCAGGTTTGCGAACACAGGGACCTAGTGCTCCGGCACCTAGTTCGTCTGGGCCTTCGGGTCAACTGGGAGAAGAGCAAACTCTGCCCCGTGCAGAGGATCTCTTTTCTCGGTATGGAGATCGACTCGGTCGCCATGTACGCGCAGCTTACGAGCGAGCGCGCGCAGTCACTGCTGACTTGTCTTCGTCAGTTCGAGGGCAAGAGTGCGGTTCCACTGAAACTTTTTCAGAGGCTCCTGGGGCATATGGCATCCGCAGCCGCAGTAACGCCGCTGGGATTGCTTCATATGAGACCGCTTCAGCTGTGGCTTCGCGATCGAGTCCCGAGGTGGGCATGGCAACACGGCACGCTCCAAGTCCCAGTGACTCCAGCCTGCCGTCAGACCTTCACCCCGTGGGCGAACCTCAATTTTCTACGGGCCGGAGTGCCCTTAGAACGAGTTTCCCGGCATGTTGTTGTATCAACAGATGCCTCCAACACGGGCTGGGGCGCCATGTGCAATGGTCATGCTGCCGCGGGCTCCTGGACAGGACCCCAGCGCCTTTGGCATGTCAATTGCCTCGAGTTGCTGGCTGTACGTCTCGCCCTGCACCGCTTCCGGGCGTTGCTCAGGGGTCAGCACGTACTAGTCCGATCAGACAATACCGCAACAGTAGCGTACATCAACCATCAAGGTGGTCTACGCTCCCGCCGTATGTCGCAACTCGCTCGCCACCTCCTCATATGGAGTCAGAAGCATCTGAGGTCGCTTCGAGCCATTTATATCCCGGGACACCTGAACCAGGCGGCCGACGAGCTGTCTCGAGTTCGGCCTCTCGCTGGAGAATGGCGACTCCATCCCCGGACGGTTCAGCTGATTTGGGATCAGTTCGGCGACGCACAGGTAGACCTGTTTGCCTCCCACGACTCGTCCCACTGCGACCTGTTTTATTCCCTGACCGAGGGCACGCTCGGCACGGATGCACTGGCGCACAGCTGGCCGCGGGGCCTACGCAAATATGCGTTTCCCCCAGTGAGCCTCCTTGCGCAGACCTTGCGCAAGATCAGGGAGGACGAGGAGCAGGTCACTTTGGTTGCCCCGTATTGGCCCAACCGGACCTGGTTCTCCGAACTAGTACTCCTCGCGACAGCACCTCCCTGGCCAATTCCTCTGAGGAAGGACCTCCTTTCTCAGGGACGGGGCACCTTATGGCACCCTCGTCCCGATCTTTGGAACCTCCATGTGTGGCTCCTGGACGGGACGAGGCAGGTTTGAGTACCCTACCACCTGCGGTGGTGGCTACCATCACTTCCGCTAGAGCATCGTCCACGAGACATGCCTATGCGTTGAAGTGGAACCTCTTCGTCAACTGGTGTTCTTCTAAACATCAAGAACCCTCGAAATGCCCCATCAGTGTCGTGCTTTCCTTCCTGCAAGAAGGGTTGGAGCGAAGGCTGTCTCCCTCCACCCTGAAAGTGTATGTGGCCGCCATTGCCGCCCATCACGAAGCAGTCGATGGTAAGTCTCTGGGAAAGCACGACCTGATCGTCAGGTTCCTGAGGGGAGCCAGGAGACTAAATCCTCCTCGTCCTCCCCTCGTTCCCTCTTGGGACCTCTCAGTGGTTCTAACTGCCCTGCAGAGCGCTCCATTTGAGCCTTTGCAATCAGTGGAGCTTAAGTTCCTGTCAATGAAGACAGCGCTCCTGGTTGCATTGGCCTCCATCAAGAGGGTAGGGGACCTGCAGGCATTTTCGGTTGACGAAGCGTGCCTGGAATTCGGGCCGGCTGACTCTCACGTGATCCTGAGACCCCGGCTTGGATATGTGCCCAAGGTTCCTACCACACCCTTTCGAGACCAGGTAGTGAACCTGCAAGCGCTGCCCTTGGAGGAGGCAGACCCAGCCTTGGCACTGCTCTGTCCAGTACGCGCCCTCCGTGCTTATGTAGACAGAACGCGGTGTTTCAGGACCTCAGACCAGCTCTTTGTCTGTCATGGTGGGAAGCTGAAGGGAAAGGCTCTCTCAAAGCAAAGGTTATCACACTGGATAGTGGATACCATTGCGTTGGCATACCAGCAGCAAGGTCGTCCGTGCCCCCTTGGTGTGAAAGCCCACTCCACACGTAGTGTGGCTTCCTCTTGGGCTCTAGCGCATGGCGCCTCGCTAACAGACATTTGTAGAGCTGCAGGCTGGGCGACACCCAACACTTTCGCGAGATTTTATAATCTCCGAGTAGAGCCAGTTTCTTCTCATGTACTCGCTTCAACCAGCCGGTGCTAGATTCTGCTCAGGTGTCTTCGCTTGCTCGCCATTCCCCTCCACGGACGGGATACGTGCGATATTTTCCTCAGGTGAGTCTGATAAGCTCTGAGTTCCTCCAGCACTGCTTATGTCAATGCCTGAGTTATGCCAAAATTCCATACTCAGCTTTTGCGCTTGACTAGGTGCCACCATGTGCATGGTCCCCCCTCTGGGCGACCCCCACATGTGTATTCCGCTGTAAGTCTCTTTGTGAGCGTGTGTCTTTCCCTTGGCAAGCCACCTTGCCACCCCTGGGGTTTAAAATTCCACCTGCGGCTGGACACCTCAGTGATCTTCCATATGCAGCCTCTGGCCATATGTGTATTCTAAGTCCCCCCCATCAATGGCTGGGCATAATTGCATACTTCTCTCTGGAGATATGCTTCCCAGTGTACCTTGGTATCCCTGTGTTAAGTAGGACTCCTTCGTTCGTGCTAGTCTCACAACAGGGAGCTCAGACTTACGCAGGGCACTGGAAGACAGCCGAGGTGGCGTGATTAGACTGGAACCCCAATCGTCGTCATCCGACGTAACTCGGAGTGACCACGAAAGGGAACGTCTCGGTTACGGATGTAACCCTCGTTCCCTGAGTGGGAACGGAGACGTTACGTCTTCCTGCCACTTCCGCTGTACCGCTGAAAAACGCCTGGGGCCAGTCTCGGCTCCTCAGCGAAGGCATGTCTGCATTGTGCTCGCGTACTTCCTTATATACCCCCTGCGGCGGGCGGAGTTACGCTATGCAAATTCCGCAGACCCATGGCATTTCATTGCCATTGGCTCGTTTTCTAATACTCGAAGGTGATAGGCTTCTAAGCGAAACCCCAATCGTCGTCATCCGACGTAACGTCTCCGTTCCCACTCAGGGAACGAGGGTTACATCCGTAACCGAGACGTTACAAACGAGTACTCAGACAAAGAGAGTGACAATGAAACTAAACAGACCAAGATAATGAAACTGTGAACTTGAATGTGACCATATCATTTTACCCATAGACTTTCTAATGTTAAAAAAAAAAAAAAAACTTCTCTGTAGCTCTTTTTTTTTTTTTTGCACTTATTTGCTACTCAACTTCAACTTCAACTACAGCTCAAGCCAGTTAAGTGTTGTGTGTTTTCAAAATGATAAAACGGAATGAATCCTTAACATTGGCTTAACCTAGAAAAAGCATTTTTAAAACATTAAAAGAAATTCTGAGAACATTCAGAAATAACATTTTAATAACTTACTGGGAACGGTAGGAACATAATATGTTTATTAGTTGGTAGTGATTAAAAAACAGCAATGTTGAATTGGGATTGAATAATTATGACATAGATGTATTATGAAGAAAATCCTACAACTCAAATATGTTACATTAAATATTGACATTGCCACTAAAGTGTTTTTAAAAAACAGAGGATCTTCAGAAAAAGCTTACATTGTAAATTTGCCTTTATTACATTAAATATATATCAAAGTATAATAATTATTAAATAAAAGAATTAAAACAGCAGCAATCCATCCCAACTTGTACTCATGCTGGAAGCCTCCTAATGGCGGAACGGAGCTTCCTTGTGATTTTTGAAATACTCTTCTTCAAAGAGCTGAAATGATACATGACATCACAGAGGGAGAGTAAAGGTGCATGTGTGTCAGTGTTGAGAAAAAGAGAGCACTCTTTGTTCATTGTAAAGTCATCCGCGGCGGTTAACACAGACTTGAAGGCTAGTGCCAGCCGAGGCTATGGTGCTGTCCACGAGCACTTTCATTCACTGTGTTCGCTGCTTTGGTGATGATGAATGAGGTTTATGCTTGGACTAATATCTTGACTTTACAGCGTCAAAAGTGTTTTAGTCAGGGGCAGGTGGCCTGGCGTGCCGCTCTGGTCAGCCTCTGGCCAGGCCTTTCTTCAGCTCTAATGGATGAGGTGGTGGATCAGCGGCTCTGCTGAAGTGCTCTGGCACCAGTTCCTCTCCAAACACGCAGATGCGATTTGCCTGACACTGTGTTTTCTTAGAAGGTGCGGCGCAATGGGGTGTATCGAAGAGGAGTGGCCACAACTTACTGGGCTTGTGTTCCCTGAAGTAAATAGGGATTTGGCAGACACCTTTATTCAAAATACAGAGGGTTTAGCTTCTGATTGGTGTGACAGGTCACTCAAAAACACTTCATGTAGAGGCCTCTTTGTGATGGACATCTGAATGGTTAGCTAGCACTAATGTCTGATTGGCAACAATCGCTCTCTTAAATCTCATTGTATTGTTAAAGGTGATTCACTGAGTATTTGTAAACTTTTGAAGTACAACTCTTTTACAAATGCTTAACATGAAAACTATCTGCCAGTAATCATGCTGCCGTTTTTATACTGTAGCAGGGTATGTGATCAAAATGATTAGATCCCCTGATTAGAAAGACATTCTGCTAAGCAAAATGTAATGAAAACACAGCTAAAGCACTTTTAAACTATCATAGAAAAATGATTAACACACATTTGAATGTGAAGTTGATGAGGCCCGGAAGGTTTTTCTGTGGTTCAAAACATTGGAATCTTGGAAATTCCCTTGTAGCCATAAACTTTCTAATGTAACAAAACAACTACTCTGTAGCTTTTGTGAGAGTTTTTTTTTTTTTTTCTTGGCCACATTTGCTACTAAGCTTTAGAACATGATTGGACTATATTTATGCATGTGTAACAGCTCAAGCTAATTAAGTGTTGTTATGGAGTTTCCAAAAGCTTAATTGGGTTTTAACCCAATTTGTACCCTACCATACTAATAAGCGATTTATGTATAAACAGCTATGTTGAATAGGGGTTGAATAATTCGGATTTAGCTGTATTACGAAAAATATATATTTTGTTAATGGTTATATTTAGTTTACATTTATCTGTTATCTGTACATTTATCTGTTTCACTTTAACATATTTTTTAGAGATGATTTGGATAATGATGCAACATCCAAGATATTATTAAGGGAAATGAATTGAAACATTTTCAAAAATTAATTGTTATAGCACAAAATTGAAAATCACTTCAAGAGGGCCTTGTGGGACAAGAAGACCTCCAGGGTACTTATCCCAGCTGTCATCAGAATTTTTCAGAATATAAAAGTATAATTACACTCAATTGGTCTATATTGTTATAATCATTGTATTTATTATCAAATCATAATAATTATTATTAATAAATAAAGAACAGCTGCATGGGCAATTCTAAGGGTCATGACACACAGTCATGTGAAAAAGATAGAACACCCCATGAAAACCTTTTAGCAATATTGAGAGATGGAGGTAATGTAAATAATAATACTAAAATCTAATAAAACTGAAGAAATGTCTCTTTAAAATTATTTGTAAAATTTCCTTAAAGGGGTGGTTCGGGATTTTTGACATCTGACCTCATTTTTAAGTCAGCCTGGTTGTTATTCATCAGTGGAGACATTTAAAAAAAAAAAATTATCCAGTCCTTATATTTGGATAGTTAGCCGATGCTAGGCTAGCGCGAGTCAAGGGTAGATGTTAGCCAGCCATTAAAAAAACGTTTTACCCACTCCACAGTGCACCAAACGCAAATCAATTATAACACTAGACTATCGATGCAAATGTACGTTCAGAGAATAATGTTAGAAATCAAACTTACCTTTCATCTCAATGATCCCAAAGGAACTAGTTTCTCTGCAGCTGCGGAATTTTACTTTGCTCCAGTTAGTAATGCGGCAAAAAGTAAACACAGAAAAGAAGCGCACCGTACATCTGTGTACCGGCTCACTCGGTTGCCTAGGTAATCAATATCACTCCGCTGCTGCTGTAGACAAGGCTTATGATTACAGGGAACAAATTATAACTAATGCAATGTGATGAAAGGTAAGTTTGATTTCTAACATTATTCTCTCAACGGACATTTGCATCGATAGTTTAGTGTTATAATTGATTTGCGTTTGGTGCACTGTGGAGTGGGTAAAACGGTTTTTAATGGCTGGCTAACATCTACCCTTGACTCGCGCTAGCCTAGCATCGGCTAACTATCCAAATATAAGGACTGGATAATTTTTTTTAAAAAATGTCTCCACTGATGAATAACAACCAGGCTGACTTAAAAATGAGGTCCGATGTCAAAAATCCCGAACCACCCCTTTAATAGAAATTAAATATTTGTTGAGGAAAAAGATGGGACACCTCCACATTTATTTACTACTTAAAATGCATAAAATTAGAATCAGGTGTGCCACATCATGTGCAAAAGATTAGAATATCGTTAGAGATGATTGTGGAGGAGCCTGTCTTATTTAAACCTCAGACATTTAGTTTTATTTGGTTTGCTTTTGATTGTGGAAGTGAGTGAAATCACCATGGTGAGATCAAACAGCCTGGTCTCATTGTTAATACGTAGTATTAATACGTAATTTTCAAAGATTGAAAACGTACGTTTTGTACGTTTGGATAGATGCTGAAACGTATGATATGGACGTATCTGCAACAATTAAACATAGCATTATTACGTTTTTTACAGCTACAAAACATAAAATATTTACGAATCTTTCATATCATTAAGATATCTGTATAATTTACCTTTTACCGTTTTATAGATAAATGGAAGATCCCTTAACCCCACTCCCAAACCTAAACATAACGTTACCCATTTTATACAGAATATAAAAAGGACAAAACGTAAAGAGATGTGTAGGGAAATGGCAATTTTATTAACAATATAGCATTAAAAGATTTTTTTTAGCAGCTAATCTTACTCCTACCCCTAAACCTACCCATAACAATTTCTTAAAACTACATAGGCTACAATTATGATGAAAAATTACAACATATGTGTAATCACAATAATTTATTTATTGCGAAAATGTCAAAACCGGTACCAAAAGTCGTTCACATGACGATGTGTTGCAGTCACAGTCCTCTCTTTCAGTATAATAGTTTTGAATGAGGTACAGAGCAGAATTTAAGTTATTAATCCATGAAAATGTTAATCCGGCTTCGCTCTGTGTGAAGGCGCGCGCTTCTCCATTTCAAATGTAGTTTACCGACTGAAATACGGCATGTCGCAATCTGGGGCGAGAGCCAATGAGCGTTTGATATCACTGCCGTAAAACATGTCGTAACGCTTCTTGAGGGCGCAATTTTTGAATTTGAATTCATCACGAGCGCGGAATTTGACAGTTACGGACTGCGCTGCTGTGATAGCCTGTGAAATGGAGATGAAGATCACTCACTGGATAAAGGGCTAAATTTGGATCTCTTTCTTGCAAACGTATGGATTCTAAAGATTTGGATTATAATATCAAGCTAATAAAATTGATGTCTTTTGTGAATTTATGTTGGGTTTTGGTGTATTATTGTTCTATTGGAGAAAACGCATTTTGTGTCTCACTGTAAATAAACTAAATATTACAAAATGGTTAAACGATTAAATAAGGTATTTTTAAGGTTTTAAAGTGTATTGTTGTGTAACTGCATGTAGGCTAATCCTCCGAAACGAGTTTGGAGCAGGCACGAACAGAGCGAATGGTTATTAGCCTATTTCTTGAGTAAACTGCATTTAAAAATAATAAATGCGACTGAAAACGTAATTGATAAGGCATTTGAATGCAATAGAGTCAAAACATTAATGCCACGATTTTAATATGCATAAATAAGAATACGTACAAATATGTACGTCGGTAGAGTTGTTCATACGTAAATAATTTACGTTTTTGTGCTGTTAATACGTAAATATTTTACGTTTTAGTGCTGTAAATACGTCAGTATTATACGTTTCTGTGTGTATAAAACGTAAGTAAATGTACGTATGGTAGAATTACACTTTACGTAAAAATACACACATATTCTCATGAGATCACGTTGGATCAAAAGAGCTCTCTGAGGCCTTCAGAAAGAAAGTTGTAGATGCATATGAGTCTGGGAAGGGATTTTAAAAAATCTCCAAATTATTTGAAATCAGCCATTCCACTCTCCGGAAAATAATTTACAAGTGGAGAACATTTAAAACAACTGCCAACATGCCCAGGTCAGACTGTCCTAGCAAGTTCAGTCTAAGAGCAGACCGCAAGATGCTTAAAGAAGTCTCCAACAATCCTAAAATGTAATCTCGGGACCTACAGGTAACTCTTGACACAGTTGATGTCAAAGTACATGCGTCTACCATAAGAAAGAGACTGCACAAGTTTGATTTGTATGCAAGGAGGAAACCCTTGCTGTCAAAAAAAAAAAAAAAAAAATAGATTATAATTATATATATTATTTTCAATTATATATATATATATATATATATATATATATATATATATATATATATATATATATATATATATATATATATATCAGGGTAAGACTAAAGTTTGCCAGAGAACACCTAGATAAAGACCAGGACTTCTGGAACAATGTGCTATGGACAGATGAATCCAAAGTTGAATTGTTTAGGCCCAGTAGCAGAAGACATGTGTGGCACAAACCAAAGAAAGCATTTGAGCACAAGAACCTCATACCAACTGTGAAGCATGGGGGTGAGAATGTCATGGTTTGGGGCTGCTTTGCTGCAGCAGGGCCTGGCCAACTCACTATCATAGAATCCTCTATGAATTCTTCATTGTATCAGAGGGTACTTGAGGAAAATGTAAGACCATCTGTCCGAAAATTGAAGCTGAAGCGGATGTGGACTATGCAACATGACAATGACCCAAAACATTCCAGTAAATCCACCAAGGAATGGCTCAAAAGAAAGAAATGGAGAGTCCTGGAATGGCCAAGTCAAAGCCCCAGATCTTAATCCTATTGAGATGCTGTGGGGTGATTTGAAACGGGCTGTGCATGCAAGAAACCCCTCTAACATCACACAGCTGAAAAGATTCTGTATGGAGGAGTGGGAAAAACTTTCTCCCAGTCGATGTCAGAAACTTGTTGACAGTTATAGGAAACGTCTTATTGAGGTTATTTCAGTCAAAGGGGGCAATACCAGCCATGTAATGTGTATGTAAGTTTTGGCAAGATAATATCACAATGACATTTATTAATTTATAGACCAGCAAATGAAAGCAAAAATATGAATGATAAAGTTCTTTGGCGTAGGCCCCGTCCATAACTCACATTCGGAGGGTAGCGGACTCTGCATTTCCTGCCTGAAGATGAAGGCAGGGGCGCAGACGACCCCCGGGGAGGTATGGACAGAGACCATCCTGGTGGTGGTGGTGGTGGGGATGGTGGGGCAGAATGTTTGTGTCATCATCTGCAAACTCAAACATGTGTAAGTACCAATCTTTTATATTCCAAGTATTAGATAATGATTGGTTAGACCAAAATGTAATGGGGGACGTAACATTTGAGTCATCCTGGCAGAACTTACGCTAGAGCTTTCATTTCCACACACCTTTTTCTGTTCCGTTGATTAACCTTATATTTAAGACCTACATTCTTTCTGTTCAGTGTTCAGTCTCATCAATGTTTTATGGTTGTGTTCTGTGTTTCACACAGTTATCACAGTTTCTGTGGATATATTATTCAATTAAGTTTATTCACAGAATCTCCTGCGTCGTGCGATTTACTACAACCAAGCCATGACAGAAGACCAAACCAAAACAAGATGAACTTACCGGCCATCCAGATGCTCGGTTTAGAGCAAGGAAAAAAGAATTTCCAGACCTGGCTTGCCTTACCACCTTCCTCGACCGCTTCTTGAGATTATTATTTCGAACAAGCATATGTATATGAGTGGTGTAAGAAACGCCTGTCTGTTGTTGGTCCGGTGAGGATTTCGTCACATTTGTGGAGTGGGTGCTGATGAATAAGCCATCGGCGTCACCAGCCTCACTCCAGACCCAGAGCCCAGCCAGCCGCCTCCCATGCCTTGCATGAAGCAAACGGCAGAGCCCACCACAGACGGAGAGCCAGTGCCTGCCGTAATGCCAGCACCAGAAGCCAAGACTGAGCCAACCATTGCCCTGAAGCCTGAGCCTCAAAAAGAGTCTGACATGGTGTGTGAGCCAGCAATACCGTGCATCACCGTGGGACTGCATGCAGAGTACAAAGGGCGTGGAGGAAAGCCCCGCCCACACTCCCACCGGTGAGAGTGAGCTACAGCTGGTCTCTATATATTTTGAGGAAATGGAAAAGATCTTGGATAGTCTCTAGCTTTGCCTCAGCATAAGGATCTTTTGGCTCCGTCTCCAGCCCATAACTCCAACTCAGCTCGGTGACCAGTCGGCTCCACCATGGCTCCTCCCTCCCTCGGCTCAACTGGGACCATTGCCCTTAAGGATCCACTGGGCTCCCTCGTCCCTCCAGCTCAGCCTTAATCAGACATTGCTCTGCCTACACCATAGACTTTTGGGTCTCAGGCTGCACCTCGACCCTCCACCCCTTCGGCTCTGTCGGGCTCCGCTACCCTCCAGCTCCACCTTGATCCTCAGTCACACCGGCTCCGCCTCAGTCCTCTGACACCCTGCTCCACCTTGCATGCTTGTTGTTGTGGCTCCACCTGGGTCTCCACCTCCATCAGCTTAGTCTCTGTTAGTCGTCCTCCAGGTTTTGTCAGCCAAGTCTCCTCCATGGCTTCTCCCTCCCTCGACTCCGCCATGGGCTATCATCCTGGCTGTGCAGGTTTCCTGCCCTTCGCCTGCTCTGTGTCCTCCTCCAGAGCCAGTCTTTCTTACGGTGTGAGGACACATCTTCAGGGAGGGGGGTGTAATGTAACGTGTATTAACCTGTATAAGTTTTGTTTTTGTTTTGACTGTATTCAGTCCCAATTTTTCCTGCCTGTGTTCCCTAGTTAGTTTCCTTGGTTGTTAATTAGTTTGACCACGCACCTGTTTCTGTTCAGTTGATAACCCTTCCTGTGTATTCAAGCCCTGAGTTCTTTCTGTTCAGTATTCATTCGCATCAATGTTTTATGGTTGTGTTTTCCTGAGTTTTTTCAATGGATATATTATTAAATTCAGTTTATTTGACCAAATCTATATACCTATCCTATATGCCTGACTATTACATCTCTATAGTATATTATGTAAACACCAGGATCCTGCGACAAGGAAAACCTACCAGATCCATGGATTTATTAATTACCTGAGAAAATTAGTATTCAGTCAATATTTAATATAGCAATACACATGTGAAGAGCGCGGGTGTGATGGTTGGTGAGGAGAGGTGTTTTATAGGTATACTTTGGCAGCAGTGGGCTGGGAGACAGGTGGCGGTAGGTTATTTCAATAATAAGTAATAATATCATCAGCTCCCTCTCAGCCCGGCGAAACACATGCTGATGCAGGGTGTCAAGATATCCCAGCATGCTTTGAGGTTTTAAAAATAGCCCCTTCACAGCTGTGTGTTTAGGGAGCTATAGCCAGTCAGTGTCTACATGGACAAAAAAAAGTAATGATGAGTTTTATATTATACAAATTTGTTCATGAAACATTACTTTTTTTCCATCATAAATTTCTTAATACACTGGACAGTATATTAAAATCACTTTAAAGAGGAAAATCAAATTAGGCAAGTTGCTTTTATCACAATATCACAGTTAAGTGAATAATTTTACTACTTAAATTTCATTAGATGTTGCCATTTTATAACATGAAAAAATGGAAAGTTATTTTGACAAGAAATATATATGTTATTATATATAATGACAAGAAATTTAACAGGATTTTTTTTTTCTACTCTTCTTTAATCAAAACACTTAAAACAAAAACACTTGTTTTCAATTTATTGCATTATCCTTTTTTATTTCTTTCCATCCTTCTTTCGTAATATTACACATTTCTTTACATTCTACACAGTATTAGCCATCTGATTTTGTTAAAACATTCAATCCTGCTTGATAAAAGTACAAAATATATATAATATCAACATTTCAAAAGACGGTTAAAAAATATTATAATAACCTGAAATGTAACCACACGTATAAGCTTTCAATCCCTCACTGAGAAATCACTGACTTAATCTTAATTTCCATCCTGATAGGCATCATGTACTTTTTCTTGTCATTTTGTAAATCAAGTTACATTTAATTTAATAGACACAATATAATTCATATATATATATATATATATATATATATATATATATATATATATATATATATATATATATATATATATATATATATATATATATATATATATATATATATATATACTGAATCACTGTTGTTTTGTAACCATGGTAAAATGACTGATGGCGTGTTAGTTTAATCTATCTTTTGTATTTCAGAACCTTTTGCAAAATTTTTCCACTGGGAGGCACCATTAACTTTGTCTACAGCAAAGCTGCTCCATCGTTTTATTATCTGCGTTCATCTGAAGGGTGGTACACACACAGACACACACACACACACACACACACACACACACAAACACAAGCCAACTGGAGATCTGCCCCTCTAGCTGCTCCTGTAGGCAACACACATGCTGAACACAACAAGGGCACATATACATATTCCCTCTCTAGAAACCTCCTGAGGTCCTAATAAATCTTTGTATGTGAAAATTATGCTCTAGGGTTAGAACATTAACTAGTGCTGGTATGTGATTTCGCTAACGTGTATGTACTTACATAACCCCACTTTTTATCGCTTCTTTAAAATATGGAAACCTATTATTTGTATTTATTTATTTATTTATTTATTTATTTTATATTATATTACATTTTTAATACACTGTGTAATACAAATACTTGGACTGTTTTTATAGAAAAGTGAACCTGTGCTTTATTTATTCTCTAAAAAAGAAGGCTGTAATCATTTTGTCTTGTTTTATATTAAATATCTCAACATCCATAAAACAATATGATTTTGTTTAATTTCTGAGTAAAATCTGCATGAGATATTAAGATATATATAAACATACAAATAAGTCCTATATATTTTAACCTATTGACAAATAGTGTTTTCTAGTTTGAAGCATTAATGGTCACTCTTTATAAGGTGCCTTTAACTACAATGTACTTACAATAAACAATAATAAAATAATAGTAATAAAATAAATAATAAATAAATAATTGCAAATAAATAAATAATTGTTAGGTACAATGTATTAATTGCGTTCATGTTGTATTCAAAACACTTGTGCTGCTATTGAGGTGGGATACGGGTAAGTTTAGGGACAGGTTTGTTTTGGTTTAAGGGTGAGTTAAAGTGCATTGAATCAAATGATTAATTTAGATGTTAGTAAATAGTAGTTGAAGACACTTAACATAAATTGGGACCACATAAATTAACAACAATATATTTTCTGACAATATTATATAATTCACAAATTTGCTTTTCATGTAAATGTATTTTGTTTTAGAAAAAAGACAGTCATTTTCAACTGTGACTTGACTGCCCAAATACTTTCTATTATTATTATTAGTAGTAGTAGTAGTAATTGTAGTAGTATTTATACATCATTAAATTGTTTTACTTATGATTTTCTTTTTCTAATTTATATTCTTATCAAATCATTTTTAAATATCACAAAGCATGAAGAACATTACTGACAGATATTTTGTGTTTGAACTGTCTGTTCTTTAAGCGAAGTGATTACAGAAAGATTTACAAGCCTAAAATCTAATACCTAGCTAAACGTGACCTACTTCTCCTCCCTCCAGAATCCATCCCTGTGGCTTTAATCATCTCCGTATCTTTGCTTCATTCCACCCGTTCAGTGGGCTAAACAGTTGGGTGACATCTTACACTTTCCATACATATGTGGAATAATTTAGTGTTTCACTTCAACAAGGAGGACATTTTGTTTAAATCCCCCCCCCCCCCCCCCAAAAAAAAAAATTACAATGGAGCAATTAAAATAAATCTTCACTTGCACTTCCATTAACCTTGGCTGGTTTTGCGTTTCACTGCCAGAGACCCAGCGGATTTGGCCTTTCCATGATTTATGTTGTCTTCCTCCAGAAATCAGAGAGAAAAACACACCCAAAGTTTTTTTTCTTTCTTTTTCTTTTCTTTTTTTCTTTTTGGGGGAGTAGGTGGGGGTTTGGTGGGGGGCATAGATAGAGTCCTCATATGTTTTTTGCTCTAAGGAAAAATAATACATTTTCCACATCTATTAGAGTATGCCATAAATCTCACACACCTAGCAAAAGGCTTCAAGGGAATACGAAAGAGACAAAGGCGGAATGTTATGTTTCATGCTCAGTGTATCTCAGCTGTATATGGAAATATATTTATGTAATGTCAACATATAGAGTAGTGTGTTCTGGAGGAATGTTGAGATGTGATAAAGGAGTTATAGCCGTAGGTCATTGTACAGACTGTAGAAGACATGTTAGGAAGTCACCATAAAACATAACCCAAGACTTTCAATTATAAAAGTTTCCTTTACTTTCCAGGAAAAACACTGAACATGAAGTGCAGGTCAATCGGAGATCACCATTAGCCTTAAAAACTCTGAGATTAAAACAATTACAGTTATTTTATTTGTAATATCAGTGTCATACATGTTCTAAAATGGGATTATATTTGCAAGTGTAGAAGACATGGCATCTAATAATTTCTTTAAAAAACAATAATAATACATTTACACACTTAGCAGGTGGTTTTACCAACTTAAAATACATTTGGATCAATTTGTGTGTTTTCGAGGAATCAAAACCATTATCTTGGGTTATTATTAATAAATATAATAACAATAATAATAATAATAATAAATGGCCGACTGATTCATTAGAAAGTCAAATTTCTTGGAAATATTTCATAGAAATCTTTGAGCAGTTTTGTTTTAAGGACCGTATATTTTAAAATCTATGGAAGTGTGAAAGACATGAAGGAAGCCATTTTGTTGTCTCTTAAAATAATCATTTTGTGGCATGACAAGGTTAGTTCAGGTTTACAGTTTAAAATGTTATGACCTCATGAACACGATGAAAATATAAAACATTTGTAAAACACACGGAAAAGTTGTTTATTTTTGGTAACGCTTTACAATTAGTTTTCATTAGTTAACATTAGGTAACTAGTGAACGTGAACTAAGAATGAACAATACTTCTAAAGCATTTATTAAACCTAGTTAATGTTAATTTCAACATTTACTAATATATTATTAAAATTAGTTAATGCACTGTGAATAAACTATTAATATACCACAACATATATGTGAGTTGATGAATGTTTATTTGAATAAAAGCCTAAATTCAATCTGTTTATCTTACAAAGTGATTGTGTCACTTCATAAAACTTTGGACTAAACCGCTCAATTCATATGGATTAGTTTTCTGATCTCCAAAGTCTTACAGGTTTGGAACAACATGAGGGTGAGTAATTAATGACAGAATTTTCATTTTTGGGTGAACTAACCCTTTAAGATTCATAAATTGAAAGAAAACAAAGCAAAACTACAATGACCAAATATCTGGCATTTATAGTGCTGATGTGGACCAAAAAAAAAGCAAAGTGAATGTTTATGAGATTCATAACAATGCTAAATTAGTTTCCTTTAAACCCTTCACATTGATCTCTAAACAAATATGTTCTTAGTACTTTCGGCTCTGATAACAAGAGGAAATTAGATCATTTGTGCTAGTGGCTATTGACTGAGCTACATGTGTGTGTGTGTGTTTGTGTGACTCTTTCTGCTAGTACACACATTCTTTGTGAGAAATTTGAAACCTACGGCGCTCACTTTAACAGGTCAGTACTTGGTCTATATGGATAAGTGCATGGGCCTGCCTTGCTCTGGGCCAAAGCTCACAAGATCTACCGAATCAAAGAGATAGTTCACACAAAAATGAAGATTTTGTCATTAACAATCTCAAGTCAACCATATGAAAACCAGACTAAAATACCTTAAAAGTAGTCCAACTTCTGAAGCCATACAGTGGCTTTGTGTGACAAGCAGACTAAAATGGAGAAAAAAACCTTAGGAGAACCCAGGCTCAGTTGGGGGGCCAGTTCTCTTCTGGCCAATGAACGAACTGTATATGATTATGATTCAGGCAGCATTTTAGGTCAGAAGTCAGATTGGTTTGAAACAATCAGAATATTATCCAGTTCCATCTGGTTGAAGATCGGAGTCCCGATCAAAACCAAACTCTAGTCAGGCCAATCACATCGTGTATAGAGTCGGTGGGCGGGCTTAACATAATGACGACAGAGCTGTGACGGTTCCGTGTGAATTCCCTGCTACTTGAAAACAAATAATTGCTGCTGCTGCTGGCGAACATTGGTCTTTCGAATCGGCTTTGGCCGTGACTCTGGAGGCTTAAGCTTTTCTTTGAGAAAAGAACAAAGAACGGCACTTAAGTCATTCTTAAAAAAGGAAGATGTGTTCATAGTTTTGCCAACCAGATACGTCCAGATCCTGCCAGTGGTGAGTTCCCAGACCCAACATCTTTATGTGGGTCTGGCTTGCCAGGCTAGGTGACCTCAGTATGAGAGAGAGAAGGAATGGGGGGTCAAGGGAAAGAGATGTAGATTAGGATGATGCTCAGGTGAGACTTGCGTCTCGAATGGAGTCAAGTTAAAATATAGCTGCGAGCAGCGATTACGGGCCCAAGCCGATGGCACCGCAACCCCGGTGCCTTTACCTAAAGGCACCGGGGTGGCGGTACCGCCGGCTTTGGCCCTTCATCGCTGCTCGCAGCTATATTTATATATATATATATACATACACATGGCTATAATGAACAGGCTGCGATGTCAAGATTGCAATGCTGGAATGTGTGTGTGTGTGTGTGTGTGTGTGTGTGTGTGTGTGTGTGTGTGTGTGTGTGTGTGTGTGTGTGTGTGTGTGTGTGTGTGTGTGTGTGTGTGTGTGTGTGTGTGTGTGTGTGTGTGTGTGTTTTTCTATCCCGGTGGGGACTTCAACCTGAATGCACACAGACTCATGGGGACTCGTGTCACAGTGGGGACCTAAATAGAGGTCCCCATGGGTAAACAAGCTTAGAAATCATACACAATGAGTCTTTTTGGAAATGTAAAAATGCAGAAAGTTTTCTGTAATGGGTAGGTTTAGGGGTAGGGTTAGTGTGAGGAGATAGAATATACAGTTTGTAAAGTATAAAAACCATTAAGTCTATGGAGAGTCCCCACAAAGATAGTAAACCGTGTGTGTGTGTGTGTGTGTGTGGCGTGGGCGCGATGGAACAGTGGACACATAAAAACATACGTCATTATACAGGAGCACATTCAAACTGCAAAGTGTTAACTTATATTTGTGTACTGTCGCAATAAGACACAACATTGTGCTTTTGTAAAATAATTTCAAGCAATCCACCCCCCGAAAGGCGCTAATTTTAAAATTAAACTAAAATGCTCATGGCTGCACGGGCATTCATGGTGCGCATCCACGACAAGGAACGAGCAGAACAAAGTGGACGTTTTTCAGTTTATTCCTACTTCCATAGGAATTCATTTGAAACGCCCGCTCAACCGCTCACCCTGTGGTCTGTGTGAGTCCTAATGCCCCAGTGTAGTGACGGGGACACTATACTGCCAAAAGAGCACCGTCCTTCGGATTAGACGTTAAACCGAGGTCCTGACTCTCTGTGGTCATTAAAAATTCCAGGATGTCCTTCGAAAAAGAGTTGGGGTGTAACCCCGGCATCCTGGCCAAATTTGCCCCTTGGCCTCTATCCATCATGGCCTCCTAATCATCCCCATCAGGGCCGGCATAAGCGAACTAAGCGGCTGCTTGGGGCCCCCTCGCCACCAGGGGGCCCCCAAGCGAGTTTTTTTTTTTTTTTTTTTACATATTAATTAAATTAAACAAGTGACATAAATTAATGAATGAATTAATAATTCAAGACAAGAAAATTCTGATTTCATGATCAATATACCTGCCTACAACTGCTGCTGTGTCTGCCAGTGTTTGAGTCATATGCGCATAACCTTGCGTGCATAGAAAATTCGTGCGCAAAGTCACGGTAATGTTAAGCCATTTCACACAAATTTGATTTGATCAATGATTTATCCTTTAAATTTAATGATATTCAGAACAGAACAAGAATAAAAAAAATAACTATAAACAAGCCAAAACGAAATCATTTAAAGCGAAAGTGAAAGCGGATCTCTCTCACTAGAATCAAAATGTTTCAACATTCGCTATGGATTTGGATGGTAAACTATTCTTTATTATAGGCTTATTTGTACTTCACCCACGTTCCAATATCGAGGGAAAAAATCATTCTCTTCACATGCGCAAAAATGTGCTTGAAATCCAATATCGAGGGAAAAAATCATTCTCTTATGCGCAAAAATGTGCTTGGAAACATCACAGTGGAGCGGTGCTTAGGCTACGCAGCGCTGAATGGGACGAATTGTAGGCTACTACTGACTATTTAAAAAGAGCAGTGTAATTTTTATATGTTAGTTTGACTATTTTATTATTATATTTTATTACGGCTATAACGAACAGGCTGCGATGTCAAGATTGCAGTGCTGGAATATGTTGTGTGTGCTGCGCGCGCGCGCGGTGTGTGTGTGTGTGTGTGTGTGTGTGTGTGTGAGGCGCGGGCGCGGGCGCGATCGAACAGTGGAAACATAAACACATACTCCGTCATGTTCATATAAGACATCATTCAAACTGCAAAGGGTTGCAAAACGTTGGAGGATATTTTGCAAATATATTTTTTTAATATGTTTTTTGACAGTTTGTTTTCAGAAGTTTCAAAGAGTTAGTAAAAGAGTAAAGAAAAAATGTAAACATTTTTATTTAAGTATCTATTTTTTATTAAGTAGGCTATTTATTTTGTATTAATACATAACCTCATTGTATTAATTTATAATGTAACATTATAGAGTGGCATTGTGTCAATAATCGTCAAGCACAGGTGACTCCGCGTGGTGGGAGGGGGCCCCCAAATCAAATTCTGCTTAGGGCCCCCAAAAGGCTCGGGCCGGCACTGATCCCCATGTACTGATATACTGATTGGCTTCATCACTGTCTCCTCTCCACCAGTAAGCTGGTGTGTGGTGGGCGTTCTGGCGCAATATGGCTGCCGTCGCATCATCCAAGTGGATGCTGCACATTGGTGGTGGTTGAGGAGATTCCCCCCATCTATGTAAAGCGCTTTGAGGTCTCAGAAAAAGCGCTATATAAATGTAACAAATTATTATTATTATTATCAACCACTATCAATGTCAGTGCGGACGAAAATATTGTACTTTCGTTTTTAAGTTTGCGATTCAAAAGCCCCCAGCGGTGTCACACGTCGATTAACCGGTGGTAAAATATTCTCACCGTCACATACCTAGTATATTTTTATGTAAATACAATAGGCCTACCTGATTTTGAACACAAGAGGGCAGTATAGCCCTATGAATGACTTGACTTTTATGAGACTAAATGGTACAATTACTATTTTTAAACTTATAAATAATTATTAAATTAAAAAAAAGAATAAAATGAGTTTGGTTGTGATATTTGTATACTTTTATAGAAATAAATGGTGTATAATTACATTTTTAGAAGATGAGGCTTTTAGTGTTTAATTTTTGTACATTACTTCAGTCCTTCACTATAGCAAAACCATTTGAGATGTTTAATATCCGTTCACAATTTAGCATCTTTAATGTATTTTCATCATTTTGAAAAAGTTTGGTGTGAAAAAAATAAGCCAGTTTGGAAGAGTAGCTAAAAACTCAGAGTCTGAAATATCCCAAAAATCCACATTCAAACCAAAAATATCTGACTTTCTTTTGCTCTGAGCTAATGACTGTTAATTAGAAAGTTGTCCGGCTCGGTGAGACCAATATATATACTCATGTTTGTAACTGTTGGTAAAACTAACCCCCCCACTTTTGTCAAAAGCATGTTGAAAGTGACACACTTCCTGCTGCCAGTTGGTGGCGCTATAACTTTGACTCACAATAGTTACATCCATCTGATCGGCCTCTTATCACAAACACACTGCTGAAGTTTCATCAAGATCAGTTAATGTATGCAGAAGTTATAACACTTCGTGTCTCTCTTTTCTCGCCATAAATTCATTTCCTCGCCACGGCCAAACCGTTCAAGATATCAAAAATCCGTCCGCAATTTAGCATCCTCAATGCCTTGACTTCACGCTGACCGAGTTTGGAGGCGAATCGATGTATTTCCTAGGAGGAGTACATTAAATTCCACAGCAAGCGTTTCCAAACAACCCTAAATAGCCGACTTCCTGTTGGGCTGGCGTAAAACTTAGAGCACGAAAGTTGTTCGGCCCAATGAGATCTATATGTGTACCGAGTTTCAAATTAATTCATGCAAGTGTGTTTGATATATGGACCAAGTTTTAGAACCCCGTTCAAGGGGGCGCTGTCGAGCCCCCCTGCCACGCCCGGCTACCAGATTCAGCCCCGCCCTGATGGCCGCGGGTTCTGACCTGTGTGCAAAGTTTCAAGAGTTTTCAAGCACGTTTAGGGACCCAAAAGCCCCAGAAACCTTGAAAAACAAATGAAAAAGTAAAATCTCACTCAACTGACAAATCACCCCCACCCCTCACACACTCAGAGACAGAGAGAGAGAGAAAATGCTCCAAAAAAATCACATTCAAACCAAAATATCTGACTTTCTGTTGCTTTGAGCTATTAAGTGTAAATTAGAAAGTTGTCCGGCTCGATGAGAACAATATATATACCGATTTTGGTGATTCTAGGCAAAACTAAGGCCCCATTTTTGACTAAAGGTGGCGCTACTGAGCCATTCCACCACGCCCGTTTTTGAAACTTTGCACATGTCTACAGGCTAATAAGTGTGATGTGTCTGTTGAGTTTCATGCAATTTCAAGTATGTTAAGAGTCTCAAAAGCATCAAAAAAGAATAATAAAGTTTGATGCGTTGCCATGGCAACAGTATCTAAGATATCAATAATCCTTTCACAGGTCTACATCTGCCGTGTGTCTACATTATACACATAAAGTTTGAAGCAAATCGGGTAAAAATAAGAGAGTGATTTCAAAGCATTTTGAAAGTGACACACTTCCTGCTGCCAGTTGGTGGCGCTATAACTTTGACTCACAATAGTCACATCCTTGTGTTCGGCCTCTTACAACGAACACACTGCTGAAGTTTCATCAAGATCAGTTAATGTATGCAGAAGTTATAACACACTTCCTGTGTCCCATTATTCGCCATAAATTCGTTTCCTCGCCACGGCCAAACCGTTCGAGATATCAAAAATCCGTCCGCAATTTATCATCCTCAATGTCTTGACTTCATGCACACCGAGTTTGGAGGCGAATGGATGAATTTCCTAGGAGGAGTATTTCACATTCCATTGTATGCATTTTCCAAACAACGTATAATAACCGACTTCCTGTTGGGCTGGTGTAAAACTTAGAGCACGAAAGTTGTTCGGCCCGATGAGATCTATATGTGTACTGAGTTTCATATTATTACATGCAAGCGTGTTTGATTTATGGACCAATTTTTCCGACATAATTCCAGGGGGCGCTGTCGAGCCCCCGTGCCACGCCCGGGTACCAGCTTCAGTCCGGCCCTGATGGCCGCGGGTTCTGACCCGTGTGCAAAGTTCCAAGAGTTTTCGAGCATGTTAAGGGCCCCAAAAGTGCCCGAGAAGTAGAAAAAAATAATAATAATAATAATAACAAATAATCCTACCGAAAACAATAGGGCCTTCGCCCTTTCAGGGCTTGGGCCCTAAATAAGCTTTACAAAAGTGTCTCTAGCCTTGCGTATTTTTCGTTCCACTGATGTCTCACATTTTAACTGCAAAAACATATTCTGTGTAAAACGGTCCCTTATTGAGGCAATCAAGTGGAGTCAGATATATTGTAAGTATGTGTTCTGAGCATGAATGACCAAGCAAAGTTGTATTTACAAGTAGGAAACTTGGAATTCTAGATGATATGAGTTGCCAAAACGTGACGTTGGAAGGGGCACGTCGATTTGAAACGTTACAGAAAGCAAAGTCTGTAGTTAATTTAAATGATTGATTTTTGCAAGTTTACATGCTTAATTTCAGTCATTTTAAAGGTACAGAAAAGCTTATAGCAAAAATATAAAGTTTTCACAATTAGTTCTCTGCTTTATGAAAACTAATTATTTTTGTATAAATAAGCTATAGTCAAGTCAAGTCAAGTCAAGTATATTTGTATAGCGCTTTTCACAATACAGATTGTATCAAAGCAGCTTCACAGTATTAAATTAAAATAATACAACAAGGTTTGTTTCTAGTGGAATTTATTGATTGATAAAATAAAATTAAATATCCCCAAAATATCCCCAACTGAGCAAGCCAAAGGCAAACAGTGGCAAGGAACCGAAAAACTTCATCAAGTGACCCAATGGTGTCCTAAAACTCCATCAGGTGACCTAATGGAGAAAAAAAACCTTGGGAGAACCCAGGCTCAGTCGGGGGTCAGTTCTCCTCTGGCATTTATGAACTAGAGGCCGGATTGTAGTTTGAACTGTAAGATTAAAAATATTATATGAATGCCTGGCCGAAAAGATGCGTCTTTAATCTAGTTTTAAACTGGGAGAGCGAGTCTGAGCAACGAACAGTATCAGGAAGGCTATTCCAGAGTTTTGGAGCTAAATGTGAAAATGCTCTCCCTCCTTTGGTTGATCTGGATATCCTAGGTATGACCAAAAGCCTCGAATTTATTGATCTTAAAGAGCGCGATGGATTATAGGGCGATAGAAGATCCGTTAAATAGACTGGAGCTAAGCCGTTTAGGGCTTTATAAGTCAGTAGCAATACCTTGTAAATAATACGGAACTTTATAGGTAACCAATGCAGTGATGATAAAATCGGTGTTATATGATCATATTTTCTTGATCTAGTAAGAACTCTAGCAGCTGCATT
This sequence comes from Scardinius erythrophthalmus, assembly GCF_964197995.2. Lineage (NCBI taxonomy): Eukaryota > Metazoa > Chordata > Actinopteri > Cypriniformes > Leuciscidae > Scardinius > Scardinius erythrophthalmus. The sequence continues at coordinate 7,433,960 of NC_138241.1, read as the reverse complement.
TTGGACTAACTGTAGCTTGTTTATTGAGGATGCAGGACAACCAGCTAATAAAGCATTAAAGTAATCTAGTCTCGAGGTCATGAATGCATGAACTAGCTTTTCTGCATCAGAAACTGATAGGATATTACGTAGCTTAGCAATGTTTCTAAGGTGGAAAAAGGCTGTTTTTGTAACATATGAAATATGATTTTCAAAAGACAGGTTACAGTCGAGTATAACACCCAGGTCTTTTACTGTAGAGGATAAAGTAACAGGACATCATACGATGTTAAAGTTGTATTGTAAGAGGTTTTGTGGGCGGTTTTTTGAACCGATAAGTATTACCTCTGTCTTGTCTGGATTTAATAAAAGAAAATTACGCGTCATCCAATCTTTTATATCTTTAACACACTCTGTCAATTTGGATAATTTAGCGTTTTCATCCGGCCGTGATGAAATATAGATTTGAGTGTCATCAGCATAACAATGGAAACTAATTCCATGTTTCCTTATAATATTTCCAAGTGGCATCATATATATTGAGAATAATAGAGGGCCCAACACAGATCCCTGCGGCACTCCATAGTTTACTGAAGTTATGATTGATTTTTCTCCATTTAAATAGACAAAATGGTAGCGGTCTGATAAGTATGATCTGAACCAGCTTAATGCTTGTCCTTGAACACCAGTATAATTTTGTAGTCGATCTAAGAGTATTGTATGATCTATAGTATCGAATGCAGCACTAAGATCAAGTAAAACTAGTATTGAGATACAGCCTTGGTCAGAAGCTAAAAGTAAATCATTTGTGATTTTAACGAGTGCAGTTTCAGTGCTATGGTGCGGCCTGAATCCAGACTGAAACTTTTCATAGATGTCATTTTCTTGCAAGAAAGAGCCCAGTTGAGCGGACACAACTTTTTCTAGTATTTTAGACATAAATGGAAGATTTGAAATGGGTCTATAATTTGCTAGATTATTATGATCTAATTGTGGTTTCTTAATGAGAGGTTTTATAACTGCCAGTTTAAATGTTCTTGGAACATAACCTAAAGATAAGGACGAGTTAATAATATTGAGGAGAGGCTCTTCAACTACAGGTAACACTTCTTTCAATAGTTTAGTTGGTATAGGATCTAATAAACATGTTGTTGTTTTAGATGAAATGATAAGTTTATTTAACTCTTTTTGTTATACAGCTGTAAAGCACTGTAATTGTTCTTGCGGGGTGATAATTGAGGCTGAATAATAAGGTGCGATTGAAGATTGAACGTTTACAATTGTGGTTCTGATGTTTTCTATTTTCTCAGTGAAGAAGTTCATGAAATCATTACTACTAAACTGTAACGGGATATTTTGTTCGGGCGATGTCTGTTTATTTGTTAGTCTTGCCACGGTGTTAAATAAAAACCTTGGATTATTTTGGTTATTTTCTATTAGTTTGCGGAGGTGCTCAGCCCTGGCCGCTTTTAGGGCCTTTTTATAACGTGACATACTGTCTTTCCACGCGATTCTAAAGACCTCTAAATTAGTTTGTTTCCATTTACGCTCTAAATTACGGGTTTCTCTCTTTAGAAAACGCGTAGTATTGTTGTACCATGGTGCTTTAATTTTCTCTCTGACCTTTTTTAATCTAATTGGTGCAACAATATCCAGTGTTCCAGAGAGAATGGAGCTCATAGTGCTAGTTTGTTCTTCTAATTTATCTGTTTGTTTGGGTTCAGGCAGCAGCTGAGACAGATTAGATAAGCAATTTGAGAAATTATCTATGGTGGATGGAAGGATTGTTCTGCCTGGTCGATAACGCGGCGCCGCATGACATATTACAGCAGTACGTAATATGCAAGTTACCATATAATGGTCAGTGACATCATCACTTTGTGGAATGATATCTATATCGGTTGGATCGGTTCCATATGATATAATTAAATCGAGTGTATGATTAAGACGATGAGTTGGTTGACCCCAAAGGAATTTAATAAATCTGTAAACGCAGCCCTCAACGCATCATTTGGATTATCTACGTGTATGTTAAAATCTCCAACAATTAATGCTTTATCGACATTGACCAATAGATCTGAGAGAAAATCTGCAAACTCTTTTAGGAAATCAGCGTAAGGCCCAGACGGTCTATATACGGTAGCCAAGGCTAGAGATAATAGGGATTTTTTTCTAACATCTAAGAGCGTAACATTTAGTACAAGTACTTCAAAGTAACCCGTTACTTCAGTAACCCGTTTTCTGAGTAACATTGAGAATATCTCTATAGATTGTTGCAACACCGCCGCCACGACCAATCAGACGGGGCTTATGCTTATAGGAGTATCCAGATGGAGTAGACTCATTTAGACCGAAATAATCATTTGGTTTAAGCCAGGTTTCAGTAAGGCAAAGTACATCGAAGCTATTATCTGTGACTATTTCATTTACAATAACTGCCTTAGGTGTGAGTGATCTAATGTTTAGAAGACCTAGCTTTAGAAATTGTTTTTGTTTACTAATAGCAGCATTTTATGTTTTAATAACAATTAGATTTTTCCTAGATCCTGCAGTAGATTTATTATTTGATCTCACTAAACGAGGTATAGACACAGTTTCTATGCAATGTTCTACACTAGTATTTATATCAGTTAAATTGGTGCAGCAGAGACTATGATTTGGACTTTTGGTAACTAGTCATCTAACGGTATTTAACATTTTGGAGATGTTATCCGACAGAAGATCCACTCCGAATCTGTTTGGGTGTAAGCCATCGGCACGGAAAAGCCTAGGACGCTCCCAAAACAGATTCCAATTATTTACAAAGAGCAGTTTCTGCTCATTGCACCATGACATTAACCATTCATTTAGCGCGAATAGTCTACTAAACTTTTCATGTCCTAGTCGGTACGTGGGAAGCGGTCCTGACACAATAATCATTGTTTCGGGCGATGTGCTGCGTACCGTATCGATCAGATTCCTGAAGTCTTTCTTCAGAACCTCCGTCTGGCGCAGCCTGATGTCGTTCACTCCCGCGTGCAGGACCACAGTTCCGACGCGCTCGTCACTGTTCAGAATCTCGGGAACGCGAGCGGCGATTTCAGAAACACGAGCACCAGGAAAGCAGTGACTGTGCACCTTACTTTTACCTAATGTAGCGTGTACGTGTCGAACGATGGAATCGCCGATGATCATAGCATCGCGTTCTGTTTCGCGAAGAGGGGAGAAGCGGTTTTGTGTGGATAACTCGAAAACCGGGAGGGTCGGAGAGAGTCTTGGTCTAGACCTGACTCGCGTCTTCCGCTGCAGAACCATCCAGGCTTCGTGGTGGCGTGTTGGAGCCTGAGTGAACGAGACCATGGCTGATCGCGACCTCGGCGCTCGGGACCGATGCTGAGTAACGCACGGAGTAGACGAGGTCGGAATCAGCGGGTTAGTAACGTTAATCTCTGATTTGTGTGGATCGGCACGTGATGTTTCAAGAGCTAACCGCCGGTCTCTTAGCTCGGCTTGTCTCCCTAAAAGGTCGTGGATCTGTTTCTCAACAGCTTCCAGCTCGGACTGCAATGCGTGCAGCTCAAATGTGTCCTCACCTGCACCAAAAGGTAGACTACTTACATCTGATATATTTGCCATTTTAACAGATGGACAGTAAGTTAGCAACGACGCTACCAGTGATGCTATCAGTATAAATACTAATTTATGACTAAACTCTTGGATATAATGCGTCTTTTTAGTGGTACGGGTGTAGAGTAGACGCACGATTGGCGAAAAAAAAAAAGTTTTTTGTAAGTGAGTGTGGAGAAGACGCGCTCAGCCGTGATCCACGGACGTAACCTATAGGAGTATCCAGCGTTGGATCACTAATAGGCTTGAGACTCGTTTGCTCAACAGTCCGCGTTGTAACTATGAGGTTTGAGCAGTAGTGCTTCTCAGGGAGGAAAAGTGGAAAATGTTCGTTGTAAGTGAGTTTAAAGAGAAAATCAAGAATTATAAATCAAATCGATAGAGCTCCAAAGACAACGTGTTCAGACGCAGAGAAATAAATAGAAATAAATAATTTTCATCATTTTGAATTCATATGGTTATTCTGGTTTATTGTTCACAAAATAGTTGTTTTGCTTAGGTTGTTTCCGTGTTATGTTTCTGACTTCAATGTGTGACATGTTGTAGTACCAAATCCGAGGTACGCAACGCTATCTCGTGACCAATTCGTACAAATTCGTACGAGTGAGTACAAGGTGGATATTTTGGGTGGATATTCTAAACCCCAGTGATGGGTAGGTTTAGGGGCGGGGTCAGGGGTAGGTCATTCATATGAATTCATACTAATTAGCCAACTCGTAAAATATGTACGATTTAGCAAAAATCGTACGAATTCATAGGAGTGAGATCGTATGAATTCATACGAATTAGCCACCTCGTAATTCGTATGAATTGTCGTGAGATCGGGTTGGATTATCAGGTGCACTTGAAGGCAGCGCATGACTGTGGAATATGAGAGAAGAATATTTTTGGCAGATAATTCAATTTCAGTCTGTTCCTAACACAAAGCTCGACTCGTATGGATTGCTTTTATGGGGATTGTTTTGTCCTCTTTGATAAATGCCTAAATGCCAATCCACAGTGTTTATCAAGATCATTCAAATTCTTTCATGGGATAAAAACAGGGTTTGGCAAAATTTTTATTTTTTGGTGCAATATTTCTTTATTGTCTCACATTAATGCTATTAATCATCCCCTAATACTAAAGCTCATTTAATCTTATGTGGACGTGTATTTGAGAATAATACTTGCTTCTACTTTAAATGAATACCATTTCAATACAGAGAGGACCTCTGTTGAGCACTGCCAGTTAGTTATGTACTGGCACTGTCTCTTCGGATCAGTGCGGAGAGATTCCAGACATTTTTAATGGATTATACATTAAACAAAGTGAAGATGAGTTACGTTCTCAAACATTAAATGTTCCGCAGTCTCCTCTGTGTGCTGGATGAGCTTTAGAAGTTGTGATGCTCAGATTACACATTCCCCTGCTCATCAGAAAAGAGCATCGAAAGAATGAGGACTTATTTCTCTTTCATGCACGTATGAATGAACAATCAGTGCAGGTCTTCCTCCTCGACTCTTTGTACTGAGGAATCAGATACATCTCAGACAAATAAGAGGAGCCCCCTTAGTCCCCTCTCTTTGGCCTGGTATCCTCCCTCTCGGCCTACAGTCGCTCCATTCTTCTGCGGGCCTGTCTAAAGCACGGTCCTGCCGCAGGCTTCAATGGGCGGCAGTGATGGGGCTGAAGCTCTGCGCTTTAATAAGGCCTGTCTGTCAGCGCTGGATTCCAGCGGTCACACAACCCCACCCTAATCCTGCCAGTCATCTCTTTCCCTCTCTCTCTCATTTCTCAGAAACATGTCTGTTGTTTATGATTTCGCCCTGTCAGTGTAGAAGATCAAGTTCCCAATGGTGAAGGGATCAAGAAAATTTTAGTAGTCTTTGAAACTGCATTTTTAATCATTTTATGTGAGAAAATATATTTTGGCCCTATGATATTTTAAGTACTTTACATACAATATTGCCCAATCATACACAAAACTAATGAAAAAAAAAATACAATATAACAATAACAAAAAATATTATAAGTACTGAATAGTTAAATTGTTTCTACTAAAATTGCACTTCTCACCAAAAACGTGATGATCCACCATGATATTGTTTCTCATTATTTTTTTTTTTTTTTTCAAAAGGATGACAATCACACATGAAGCTGCTGGGCATGGACAAGATTCAATGGACACATTCACATTTACAATTTAGAATATTTGTAAATTCAACATTTAAGTTGTTTTTCAGATGTTTGTATTCAAATGAGATTTTTAAAATAGGATACAACGCTATCCAGATGCACACTTTCATAGGCAATATTAATGGCATGCTTGTTCTGTCTTAGCTTCTTCAACTTTAAATACACGCTGGCATAGCTAAAATACCTTATTAGCGATTGGTTTACAGTAACATAAAGTTATCACTTATAACTCTGGCAACAACCACCCTTTTCCAAACAGTTTTTATTTCATCTGGCCACAATTAGCAGTATGGTACAAGTGGTATATAGTGAGAAAATTATATAAGCCTGAACCTGAAACTCCATGTAAATGATGACATGATAGGAGATTTGACACATCCTTATTCCAAAGTAATCTTCTCAAAATGCAAAAAAGGGCAACTCAAGGTTATGTGTTTGTATTTTTCTGACAGTCACTTGATCTGGCATGGTTTGTTGTGGGTATGTAGGGCCTGCTGTTTCACTACCTGTGTGAAATGCATTATTCCACAACATGTGTCTAAGCCTGTGGACTGAGAGAGTGAACACACAGGTGTGTCATCCCTCTTCAGAATAGGATACATCACTCCTGTGGCCATAACCACAGGAAACTTGTGCTAACTTGGCAAAGAAAAACTAAATGTTCTGACACAGGATGTGAGACAGGCAAATACAGGAATGAATCATCACCCTTTCTCATCCCTGACCTCATCCAGGTATCACAGAGAAGTTGCCTTTAGAGACAGTGGAAGATGGATATGAACCACTTAAATAGTAGAAATTACATCACTTAATATGGCAGCTTAGGAAATGACATCCTGCCTTAAAAGAACCATTTGTCTTATTGGTAAATACAGCGCTTTTTCTTATTTCTCCAGAACAGCTAGACTAACCTGAAAAATTGTGTTTTCCCCTAATTTTAACTCAAGAGGACACATTTATGATTCCAATTTGCTTATCCAACAGTTTTTGAAATGTTAGTCTTTTCACATTCAAGTAGATAGGAATTTCAGGTAACTTGCATCGTCGCATACCTATTTTTAAGACAGGGGCCGTTTACATGACACCGTTTTCAACTAAAAACGTAAAACTTTGTATGCGTTTGGTCATTCCTTTACATGACAACAGCGTTTTGGGTGCCTGAAAACGCAAACGTTTAGAAACGGGTTTCAAAGTGTAAAAAAAATGACAATGACAGAACCTTTAGGAACCCTGTTCAGGGTGCCTGAAATATCATATTGTGTACTCAAGGAAATGCAATATATATGTCAAGTGCCTCAAAATCCTTTCTCTTGTAATCAGGTTACTGGTGGAACTATTGACAGTATTTAGAGTTCTTGCAGGAACTTATGGGTCCCATCTTGTAAGTTCTTTAATAACTAAGGCTGTATTAACACCTGTATTGTTTGGTTCGATTGAATCAAACTCGAGTTCGTTTCCCCCCTTGGTGCAGATCTTTTGGGCTGGTATGAATACAGCAATCGCACTAGGGTGCGGACCAAACAACCAACGAACGGTTTGAACGGTTCGAATTTCTGTCCAATGAATGGATGACCTTAGCACACGTGTGGTTTTGTTTACAAATTTTGGTTCACTTGCAAAAAGGGCACGGTGAAATCGAACCACACCACACCACACCAAACCAAAAAAAAAAAAAAAAAATCAACATTGTATTTGGTCCTTTCCTGGTGTGACTACACCCTAAGATTCTGTGTGGTTCTCCAAAGGTTTCCGCTGGTTTGGCAAATTGAGGGGTCCCAAATAGTGCCAGAATATGGTTTTAATTTTAACAGTGCATGCTGAGGACCACCATCCGAAACACAATGGATGCTGGTGACCAAATGCTGGTATATTCTGCTGGTAGTTTGAGCCACTAGGAGAAACCTCCGATCCTTGTGCCTCAGACCAAAGAGAAACACTTGGCCACCGCCAGACTTCCCCCCTACCAGGTCAACCCCTCTGCACTTCCCCAACCGTGTAATGTACCTGGCAAAACAGCTATCACTGAAGTCTCACTACTCTACCTGGGACAAAGAGGAGGTTTGAGGGCCACACATTCCTGGCTTTGGCACCACAAAGCCTTCAGATCTTTGCTCCCACAAATATGTCACTTCTAGTGTTTCATGTCAGTGGTTTGTGGTGGCAGTACAGTGTGAACATGATTTGGGGTTGGGTAAGTCTGGACTCATGGTGTGACAAAGCACTGTGATTTCACAACCAAGTCCTACCCGTAGGGAAGGATATCTAACAAAGTACATTCCCCTCTATACCTCTGGCACCCCGTCAGTCCTCAGAGTAATTGAAATGCGAGGAAGGCTTGGTGGTTAATTAATGACATTCATTAGGCTGCGTCTAACTGATACCATTACCCTTCACAAACAGAGGGACAGCAAGTATCTTTGCTCCCATAATTCCCTGCATTCCCAGAGTCAACCATACACATGCCTTCCAGTGGAAACGTAGTGTGCCCCCTAAAATAGTTCCACTCCAGATGGACTTTCACTCAGATAAATGCCACTGAATCGGCTGCTTAAAGGTTTGAGGTTAATTTACACCACTGCGTATCATATCAGAGGTTTTAATATGATTTACACAGCACAATGTGCTTAAACTTCTCTCTGTTTTGAAGGCAGGAAAACACAGGACGAGGGAAAAGGGGGAAATTTATTCGGGTCTCGGCTGACCAAGCCGAGCACTTAGTGTTCATTTATCACCACTGTCCACACGGTAGCTGTCACGCATGCATTTAGTGTTGGAATTTACCTTTGCAGTTTTGCATGGAAGTCTATTTGTCATACTCATTAGCACTCTGCATTCATCTCCCTGTGGTCAGTTTAATGTACAGTGTGGTTGTGGCAGCATGTCATTTTGCCTGCATTAGTTATCAGCGTCAGCCCAAAGCCCTATTCTTCACCACAGCCACCAGCACAAGCCATTGCATCAATCTCATGGTTTGAAATGCTGCACATTTTCCAGGCCACAATGGGTTCTGATTTAAGAAATAAGTGAGTGGAAACTTTAATTTTATGATGTCACCCTGTCAGCACATTTCCATTTTAATTAATTTGTAAGCACTTTTTTTAATTACAATTAAGATAAATAAAAGATCAATAATAAAAAATAAAAAAAATGGAAAAGAAAAAGAAAAAGACACCCATCTACAGTGGGCAGACACAAAAAGACTTTCATTGTTTGTTCTCTGTGTTCTTTAGCAGGCTATTGCAATACTTTCTAGTTTACTGACTGAGAAAAGGCTTCAGCTGATTCTGTGAGAGAGTGATCTAAACTACAAACAAAATAATTATTAATTCACAAATGATTGGCATTGCTGGTTGAGTCGACGGAAATACAGAAACTTTTGAAACCCTCCACCTTCCCCAGCTCCACCTGTATAGATCTGCTATGGGTAATTCATGTACGCTATATTGTATACAACATGTCTTACTTGCTCACTGCAGCGTGTCGTGTATGTATTGGCAGTAGCAAGTCCCGTACTTGCTCTGCAGAAGCAGCAACGTAGCAGATCTATTCTGCCAAGACCAAACATACAACATTGTCATACCCGATTGTCAATCACTCCGAGAGTTGTCATGACAGAAAAATACTTAAAAAAGTACTTAAAATTGCACTTAAGTATACTTGACTTATATTGACAGAAAGTATATTTGGCCTGTACTTGTACTTAATCTTTTGATCGAGATATACTTAAAGGTATAATTAAGTATACTTGGCTTGTAGTTGTGTTTACTCTTATGATTGAGTAGCCTATTAACTATCAGTATACCTATAAGTTCACTTGTAGTATAGTTACAAATGTACAGTACAAATGAAAAACTTAGTTGTAAACTAATTGTGTACTCAGTTTACTACTGTTACAGATGCCTGTAAAGTATACTTGCATACACTAAAATGTGGGCCAATTTAGTAGTATTGAAACAGTACACTTACAAGTATACTTCTAGTACATTGATACTTACTACATAAAGTCTTAAAAAAGATATATATACGTGCTAAAATAAGTCAGGCAACACTAGCAGAGCATTCAGTTGAAGGAGATGGAAAACAATGCATTATAGGATCAAGTCTACAAATACAGCTCCACCACACATTTTACAAATGAAGGAAATAACTCACTTTCTGACATGCAGGAGATCACTCATTGTAAACTGAGTTTCGAGCATACAGTGCAGATCAGTTTATACTATCCTAAACTATAGATGGGAAATTGTATTATGTACTTGCTCATAAGAACTTTAACATTTATTTGGTATATTTTTTTTTAACCAAGAATTGCTGTGGACCATGCAAAGAGAACAATTAAGATTTTAGGACTTGTGTCAAGTTCAAGGATCATCCAAGTTTTTCTACAAATTGTGAAAAATGTCATTACAATCTCATGTCATTACGATCACACAATACCAAAAATTAACACTATTGTACAAAATTCAGTTGAAGGCTGATCAAGGTCAATATCAGACCTTTATTCCAAGACATGTTGCAAATAATAAATTCTAGTTGCAAAAATTGTCCTTAATGTTGAAGGTTCCAGACCCCTTCTCTAGTGTTTTGAGAATAAAGGTTCATTCAGTCAGGGTTCAAAGTAAACAAAATAAAGGATTTGATTTAACTGAAACAAGGCTTGATTTGTTTAGCTAAGTATATGTGATGATTTTCATGGAGTGCTCAATTTTAAGTGTTGTCTCTTTCTCACAAACTCTGGACCTTTTAACACCTTCTCAGTAGCGTCAACAGCTGCTGTGCTCTGTGGAACTATGACATGCCTGTGTATGCATGTGAACATGAAGGTTCCACATGTGCCAGAGCGTTTGATTATGCTGTTCCTGTTGGTTTGATCTCCTGTCACTGTCAGGAAGCAGTGTTGATTTTAACAAGTCAGACTTGTAAATCACTGTTGAGATATGGGCTCTACTTCACCCCACACATTCTACCCCCTCTCCCTGTTACTCTTCCTTTCAGACTCTTTCAGCGGATTGGTGGTTTAATACCTGTAGCAAGTAAAAACATGAAAACTCATTCCAAGGAGAGAAGGTAGGACAGAACGAAAGAAAAAAAAAGAGAGAAGGAAAATAGTAATAAGCTCAAAGCCTAGTGTTGCTGTTCAGTGCCTACATAAGCAGTTGGCTTGTAAGGGGGTAAGAGGAGAGGTATGTTTAGCATTTAATGACAGCAGTGACGAGGAACTGTTACCTTCTGGCATATCCCACTCTCAGTATGTACTTTAAAGGTGCTGTATGTACGTTTTTGACTGTACTAAAGCATAAAAATACCATAATATGTTTGCAGATATTTAGGAAACATGCTGAGTTCACATGCTTGTTTCTCTGAAAAACAATGCTACAGCCTGTTATTTTACTTTGAAACGTGTCGGAATGTCTGTTTTTGTTTTGGTCTGTGTGATACCGAACGTTGCCAATTTACCCAATAGTATTTTGCCACCACAGCTTGCCAGTTGGCGGAAAACACAGCATGTTGCAGCCATGGAAGCTAGCGAACAAACTGGGTCAAAGATCACAGATTGTACCTGACCTAAAAAGCCTCCGCACCCATCTAAAAATTGTTATGAATGGGAGAAAATTAAAACACGAAATCAACTCATTATAAATCAATAAATCAACTCATTAGCTTACAGTGTGTAAGTCTTCTCACATTCCATTGTCAATTGCTCTCGTTCCTGTTGTGTGTCTTCAATCTGGCAACCAGTGTGAGCGTCGAGTCTGAGCAGGAGGGAGCAGGGAAAACAACTCTCTCCAATATTTTGAATTTGGACTGCAGTACCCATTTCAACCACTAGCTGTCAATCTCACATACTGCACCTTTAATAAAATAATTGATACTAAAACAAAAATTTGAAATCGCACCAGTCCATTTTTTGCAACGTTTTAACGATTAACAGATCTAGAGAGAGAGCCGCTGTCCTGCAGAGTTTAGCTCCAACCCTAAGAAAAAAAAAAAAAGAGAAAAAAACTGAAGACATTGATTAGCTTGTTCAGGTGTGTTTGATTAGGGTTGGCAAATTTTCTGCTAAATGATAACTGTATGTTGCTTATTGAATGTTACGTGACACTTTCAAAGTCAAATGTCCAGTGCTTGGCTCTAAAAACAATTTAAATTTCCTTCGAAACAGAATGTGAAAGTGGCAGCATTTCATTACCTTGGCTGTCGTAAGTATCACAGCAGTTTGAGATTGAAATGTCAGGTGAGTGGCACTAAAAGGTTAATGCTCTATCACGTTTGAAAATAAAATACCACCTTCACTAAACCCTTCAACCTAAATGATAGTGTTAACAAAAGCAAACATGAGATAAAAATACATTTGCTAAAGCCACCACGCCAATTTAGCTTACAAAAAGTCTTTGAGCTGTTTTATCAAGAGTCATGACTTGCAAAAATATAGGTAGAGTCATGTGGTTCCAATGAGCCTATGTTGAGCTTCTTGGAATTGGCCTTGCCATTGTTTACATACTGTACCACGAAAAACAGACGTGCACTGATCATGTACACTGCACGACATGTGGTGAAATGAAGTTATGGCCGCAAATTAAGAATTTGCTCTCACAATATATATTTTTTGTTTGTTCCCTCATTTCCTCTCATATTGTGTCTGTGTCATATACTTGGACAGCCAGACAAAGACTGTAGCTCGACTATGCCAAAACAATTTTTTATAAACGCTTTGGTTATAACTGTGAGTCCCTTGTCTCTCGTGTCCACTAGAATGTTGCTACAAATGTGTTGCATCACACCTAGAAGTGTTCAATTTTGGTACAGTCTTTGTGACATTAACGCACCAATGATGCATTAAAATGTTGCCTATAGGCAGTTCACTAGGTACAACAGACTGATAGTGTTCACTCGAGACGTGCAGATTTATCTGGTCTAGCCTTGAGAGTGGTGTGTTTTCGGGACAGGTGGAGAAAGGCAGTGAAGAGCAGGCAGCTGCTGAGTGAGTGAGGAGGTCACGTCTGAACTGCTGCCATAACATGAATGTCAGCCATAAATTCTACTGCTGCCGCTCTCATTTCACACTATGGCCCCTTGCATCTCTTCTCCTCACACTTTTTCTCTTCCTGCACAACCCACCGCTGTTTATTTTCAGCCCGCTGCATACTCCAAAGGCCAGTGAAGTAATTATTTCATAAAGTTACACCTCGGCCCCAGCAGATGACTGATCTTGGCTTGCACTTTAAAGGCTGAGGTGTGATCGAATGTGGCCGGCAGGCAGCCAGGAGAGAATAACATGTCTACATCATATTGTATGAACACTCGGCATGGCCAAGCGATGGGTACACCTGCGGGCACTGACACTGAGGCATCCTGCCTCTCAACCAGAATTAATTAATCAGTTATTGTCCAGAAAGGCAACTGCCTATTTTAGCAGCTCTGTCTGCAGTACAAATTATATCCGTATGTAAAAATGTGAAGAATTTCAGGCCACACTGGACCTCACAGCTCAGGCCCTAAGAGCAATGGGTGTGATCACATTTATTCCTTTCGCAGACGCTTTTATCCAAAGCGACTTACAGTTGAGTAGTACAAGAAGTGATTCATCTTAAGAAGGCAATAAACATAAGAAGTGCTAGTAATACAAAGTTTCAGTCATCGTTCAAGATATAGTAGAAACAAGAACAGGGAAAGATTAAGGAATAGTGAAAGCATAGAAGAAGAAATAGAGCATAGAGCATTTTTTTTTTTTTTTTTTTTTTTGCTGGATCCAGTTAAGTGCTCATGGAAGAGATGAGTTTTCAGCTAGTTCTTGAAAACTGAGGGATTAGCCTGTCCGAATGGTGTTGGGAGGATCATTCCACCAGAAAGGAACGGTGAACGAAAATGTCCTTGAGAGTGATTTTGTGGTTCTCTACGATGGAACCACGAGCCGCCGCTCACTTACCAACCGCAGGCTTCTGGAGGGAGTGAGAGATGGAGAGTGAACAGAGAGAGTGGAGGTGGGAGGTTGCAGAGCCTGTGGCTGTTCTGTAGGCAAACACCAATGTCTTGAACTGGAAGCAGTGCATCAAAGCTGGGAACTTGTGATATGCTTGTTGTTTCCTCCATGAAGGCCAGAGCACTGCAGCATCCTTTCCATTTTAGTGCAATTTAGTGGTTGCACATGAAGCCAGCTGCTACACGTTTACGCCTGGTTCCCTTCCAGAGGCCTCTCTCTGCTTTAACACTGCGTTCCATTCAAGGCTGGTTGTGGGATCTCCAACTTCCGACCACAAAGGTTTTGCATTGACTGATGCCTGGAAGATATGGAAACAAAATGGCAATGCTACTGTTAGCTTTGCAGTAGTTTGATTATAAGAAGTTTCCTTGCTACTGAATTGTGCAAGATAAACAATACCTCGCAATACTATCATTTATTTTGCAGTCATACGATTACATTAGCCTAAGGTGGTTTGCTACTCTTATTAGCATAATAGCTAGCTTGGCAGTCTCCCAGCATGACCAGTTGACAAATACACCAAACCTCCGCTTGGTTAAACTAGCTATCTAAACTAGCTTTGGTTGGTTATGTTTTGTTAATAATTTGCTTAAACGTTAATGTTTATCATTAACTGCACATTGATGCTGTTATGTTTGTGTGACATGATGCATATTGGTGAAATGTAATTTTTCCTTCAAAGTTGGACCAACAGATGTTCTAATGCACTTTTCCTAGATGGAAGCTGGAAATTCTGACTTTCCGAGTTAAGTGGAATGTAGCTTGTGCGTACACCATACAGAGCTAGGCTTAGCTTAAAACCACACAACAGCATGAGGCTCTGTTCTGGAAGGATTACTTCCGACCCCACAATGCCATGTATCTGTGATCCCGAGACACGCAAAATTATGAATGCCTCCCATTGGGACTACATCCCATTTCCTACGGGGGAATCATTAGGACAATGTCATTCCAATGGGGCTTTTTAGCTTGGCCACACTCTGGCTCAAATTAGATACGCATACTCGATTTGGTCCTTGAGGAAACATGTCCACTACTGCAACGTCAGCTTGTCACGCATGCATGCACAGATCTTGTGTCATATGCATTTTCAGATAGTTTTTGATGACAGGACTTCCTGTGCCAGAATATTGATCAGTTGCTTGCTTTACAGACCGGTTTCTTCTCACGAACATAACTCAAACTCAGTGGTTTTGTTTCAAGTGAACTACTTCAAGTGAGTCTACATAGGCTGCTATGTACTAAGGTAGCTAATCAAATTTCTACAAAGGCAACAACTCCATGTCTGTGTCTGAAAGCTTAGGTAGCTGACTTGTTGCCATTACTCTATAAGCCAGGCAATGATTTCACAGGCAGGATTTGTGTTCGAAGGTACTTTCCCTAAACTGATTTCGGAACGGGCTTTTGAGGCAGCATAATGATCTAATGCACTACAACAATATAGAGAGAACTTTGGTGATAACCAAGTGAATATTTACATGTTCTAATGTCTGACTAGAAGTGAACTAATTTTATTTTTACACAAATTGACAGACAAACCCGAAGTTTCAGATGGCCTTTTTTTCATGGGCCTTGCACGCACATGATTGTGTGATATCATCAATGCTGCCTTCAAAAAAAAAAAAAAATCAGATGACAGGATGTGATATGATCATTTGATATGGATGTGCCTACTAACTCGCATTAAAGGTTTGGTATTTAGTATTTGAGTATTAATAGACTGGTAGGGTTAGAATTAGTTGACATGTAGTTGCAAAGTTACATATTGTGGGGATCACAATAAAGTGTTAGCAGCTATACAGTCTACTAATACTCTAATGAGAGTTACAGTAGTTGACATGTAGTTGCAAAGTTACCTATAGTGAACATAATGTTTAAAAGGGACCATCAAAATAAAGTGTTACTGCCTTGTTTCCTTCCAACCTCCTTATGGAAACAAATGACGCCCCTCACACAAAGTGCATGCTTTTAAAGGAGTTTACAGTTAGCATGTTGCTAAGCTAACAATGTGACACTCTAATAAGTATAAAAATACATTAATATATTTGGTTAATAGTCTGTTTTACATTATATTGAACGTGCACTAAAACTTTTAATTGATACTTTTTAGTTTTTAATTAATTATATTTAGAATGGTTTAGTCTGCCTTCTTGGATGGAGTGTCACAATGCATTATGGGATTGAATTATCTGCCAACAATAGTCATGCTACCTCCAGAATCTTGCCAAAAGGAGGTTCCTTACCCTTTAGAATAGACTTTGCATCGCGAGAGTGCCTATTATGCCTTAAAATTCTGCCTACATCAACAGCTAACAGAGGTGCTATATATTTTTTTGGCCCCAAAATATGTCCGTGCATTAGCTTTGACCTTATTGTTAACTGCCCCCCCAGCTTCTCTTAGAACACACTGACGTGTGAGAACATGAGTATTTCCAGCAAGGTTAACATCTGAAGGAGTGTGTTTGGGGCTGCCCAGAGGCCTGCTGTTTCCTGCTGATGTACAGCTTGAATGATTTACCGGCTCTCAGATAAAAGACAGTCATAGGCCCAGTGTGTCTTAAATCAAATCTGTGCTCTCTCTCTTTTTCACCACAGTTACTGGCTATGTGCGGCACAGCAGAGCTCACACATGCTCACTAAGAAGGCTCCAGAGGAGCGGGGCCTGCTATGCACACAGATCATAAAAAGACCAAAGACACACAGACGCACTGAGAGCTGTCTCCGTTTTTTCAAGTTATAAATAGAAAAATGCTAATAAACATTTATGGTGTGGTCATAAATTCCCTCCAGTATAAATGGTTGACAATAAGTTCCGTTATCTTCTGCAATGTCATTTCAATGCCCTGTGGAGCTCAACGCATTACTCATATGGCTGCCATGCGATCACTCCCCATGGCAGTCATGCCCTCTCATCTCCACCAATCAGCTGACTGAAGTGGGACAGGCTATGACCCTGTGTGTCCTCTTCATGACTTCCTAAACAGA
Organism: Scardinius erythrophthalmus; assembly: GCF_964197995.2. NCBI lineage: Eukaryota > Metazoa > Chordata > Actinopteri > Cypriniformes > Leuciscidae > Scardinius > Scardinius erythrophthalmus. The sequence continues at coordinate 7,417,233 of NC_138241.1, read as the reverse complement.
CTCATCCATCTGCAATCCCTGGTCTCCAAGCACTTCAAGCAGGCAGATGCAAAACATTATTTTCTATTACTACATGGCTCTTTGGAATTCCCGATTCTGATTGGTCATTGAATTGTATAATTAATTGTTGTCAACTGATTCTTACACGGCTAGTATGCTAATACATGGCTGGTAGTCTCTTCTCACATAATAAAATATGCACAGATTAAAAACACATGAACTGACCAATTTTTGACTTTAAATGAAAGATACTCAATATTAATTTGGAATGTGTGTCATCCAATGAGAATTTTTAGTCATACCTATTCATTTTCTATCAGCCATTTTTGCAGTGCATGCCATGAATAGAGAAAATATCCTCTACATGCTTATTAATATTTTGTAGTAACTTCTTGAATCTGATATCTGCTGAATCACTACAAAATCACTCCTTCAAAACCAGCCCAGAGAGAGTTTAGATTCGATTAGACTGGATTACAGGGAGTCTGCATTTAGCATTATAGCCATGCTGAGGATTCTGATAAGTAGAGTGGATTTTACTTGAATTTTAGTGTACAATGTATACCGTAAGTACATACTGTGATGATTTAAACGTTTCTTAATTAATTCGTTTTTTTTTTTTTTATGCTGTTGGGGAGAGTAAGAATATGCGTTTTGTGTGTATATGTGATTCTGTTTGTGTGTGTCTACGTCTGTGTCGGTGTGTGTCGCTGTAACAATCACAAGCAGTGATGGATTGTGTTATGTTTTTAAAGCTAATTAGCGTCTGGGCCAGTATCTGGCCTCATTAATCTTCTGCCCAGTAAATAACCAAAATTGACAAAATAACTGAGTTTGGCTAATGATGGTGGATGTTGCCTTTGTTTCTAATGATGGTCATTAACCTCTCAATGGCTAAATAATAGCATCTTAATTAATTTGTTTCAAAGGGAAAGTTTTTAGTGCAATTTAATTATATTAATGGACAGCCACAAGGTGCATGGCAAACGGCATCAGAACCTGCCTGCCTACATGCACATGAACGCTCGCATACTCTAGCACGTGTACGGTTGCTTTTGCAGCTGACGCACCTGTCGCCTGCCAAACGGCATTGCAGCTCAGCACTGAACTGTGACGAACACACTTTACTCAACCATGAAGCACAAAACACAATACCTCTTTGCACAAGACTGCACACTCTACACCGCAAATCACAAGCTAAGTCTATGCAAGCCTACAAATGTATTAAAGAAATGGCAGCATTTCTTACAGCAAGCAAACATTTTTAACATACATTTTCTTCCCCAAATCTGTCAGTCAGTGTCTCTGCAGATTGTAAAACATTGCATTAAGATATGCAAATGAAAGTTCTGACATTGAAATACAATGCATAGATTATGCAGTTTAACTGGTGAATGCAGTCAATCAAATATTGCATTATTATGCACCATTCAAAATACAAGTCTTGAGCTATATTCAATCAAAAATCCAGTCACCAAATCTACTTCAAGGGTGCACATGTACAATCTGGTAAATATGTCAATATTACATTTGTCTATTTTTTATTAAAATAATTACATAATAATACATACAAATTGTGAGTAAACTGAGAAATTCAGGGTGCATTATCTCTAATCATTTAAGTATGATTTTAAGTAAAGAAAAGCAATCAAATTGAATAATTGCCAAAGCAAATATGATCAGCAAAGTAAATAGTTCAATTCAAATGAAAGAAATTAATGAAAAAAAAAAAAAAAAAAAAAACACAGAACAAGGAACCAGTACACATAGAGACATAGATAAATAGTCCATAGGGAAGGTAACTTGTGATTGCATATTAATATTTATACATAATATTTATTATAATATTTATAATATAATATAATATTAATACAAAAATAATTATTGTTGTAATATTGTTTTTAACACAAAACAAAAGCACACACATCAATGGCAGATTGTACAAAGTGAGTGCTCGGCCAAAAATATTAATATCTATAATAAAAATGTTGTCTGTCAAATTTCGATATTTATGGAGCAGTGGTGTGTCGACTGTAACATTGTTGTTGTAATATCTAACATATAGAAGATCATTTAAAAAAAGCTGGACCTGTTCTTTACCAGTTAAACTCTAATCCTAGATCAGCACAGAAAAGTCTCATAACTGCTCCTAAATAATGCTGTAGAATGTGGCTGCTAAGTGAAATGAAAGTGCAGATTCAGCATTCTCAGAGCGCTAGGCCTCTGTAATGGCTTCCTCTCTCTGGTCTCGCTCTTAACTGGATAAGAACACAGTAATGAAGTAAATCCTGGAGCAATCAGCCCCAGCCTGAATGCTGCACTGACTCATTCGTCTCCTTCTCTCCCCCAACCACCCGTCTCTCTCCGGATGTAAGCGTGGATTTATCATTCTGCCCTGTGGAGTTAAAGGAAGAGGACTTTGATTTTGTAATGCAATTACACTGTGAGAGGAGAAAGGCCCTCGTCCTGCTGTACGAGTCAATAAGGGAGATGAGTCTGAACTTATAACTCCAAACAGAAGTACAAAATCAATCAGCTGATTGAATAATGGTATTAGGGGCCATACATTTGGCTGTTTTTATGTCAAGACATGAAGGGCATGACCCCGTCGTCAATCCTTTGTGACACCGAACAACCTGCGTCTGACACATAGCTCAGTAGATCAACAGTGTTTTATATTAAATTACCAGCCATGGGTCGGCCAATGAGAATCACTGGATACGTGCTAACCACATTTCACATTTTCCTTATTTTCAATTTGATTCAGTCAATAGCTTTGTTCAATTAAGTTTGAAGTGATTTTTGAGAGACTTCAGACTGTGATATGTTATTTGTCGACTGAACACATTTTTCTCATGTCTCTAAAGGAATGCAGTCTGCAATTAAAAAAAACAACAACACAGCACCATGAGTAAATGGTAACATTATTCAGCCCAGTCTCATTGGTTATACGTAAGTATTCATACCGGTACATACCATTTACAGGTATGAAAATCACCCAGGACACGTCATGTCGCAAAAGGTGATGAAGAATGGGAGAGCCAATGAGGTGCTAAAATGAGAGCACTGATGTAAGTTTATAATATTCAATAACCAAGTGACCACATAATGGTGCTTATCCCTGTTTGAACCTTCATTTAATTAGTCTCTATGTGTGAAAATTGTGTCTTCATATACAGACACTTAGTATCTATGTGTGGACATTTATCTTCTCTATATGGGCATGTAGTTTTATTTATTTATTTTATTTCAAACTATGGTTACACTTTATTTAACTCTTACTCTCGTTAGAGTATTAGTAGACTGTTAGGTTAGGGTTAGGTGTTAGGGTTCAGGTTAGTAGAATATGTCGACATGTAGTTACAAAGGTACTTATAATTAGTAGAATGTCAATGTGTGAACTTTGGCAAGCAGGGCTGTCCGCCTGGGTTCTGGAGGCCACCACTGGAGGCTTAGGTCCTGCTGCCATCCGCCATGATGTAGTTTCCTCCGACGTTGGAGGAGCCATCACAGTCCAGCAGGGGGTGGAGGAGTCTAAAGTGTCCACCGAGGGTTGTCCAGGGCCACCGCCAGGCATTGTGAAGAAGTTCTACTGACTGTTTGAGGACCGAGCGGCAGAGCATTTTGAGAACCGGACCAATACATTTTTTTTCTTTGTCTCTCCTCATCCTTCCGTCTTCTTTTCTCTCTCCTCGTCACCTGCATGCCACACAGAGTCCCACAGAGGAGCTCCGAAAGGATAAAAGGAGTAGTGATGACAGTGAAGGACGAGAGAGGACCAGGCCTGTGACTTTATGTTGTTGTTTTGTTTTTAGTCAGGGGGCCAAAACTGATATTAAAACTTTGTCGGACACTTTTTGGTACAAGTATACAACCTATCCAGTATTAATATTTATCCCCTCAACATGTGTTCTAGCCAGGTTGTCAGCTTAGAAAATGCTTTTTTGTCCATTTTAACACTATATTCTTAAAAGTGGTAAAAGCGGATTTTTTTCCCCAAAGTGCTTCCATTTTCTTCCATGTTACCTATTGTAATTTTGGGCAAATGTGCAATATAATTCAACTTATGTGCAAGCATGATCATTAAAAAATAATAATCAATAAATACCACAAGAGAATCACATCACAAGGGGCACTGTTGTGTCAGCACAGCTGTGATTTGGCAGCAGATTGAGGCAGCAGATCCAGAGAAGATGATCACAGCAGGTGTCAACAGTACAGTCTGAACAAAACTTTATAAAGGAGTGAATCACACAATCACACAACAGATTAACTTGAATCTATTTGTCTACACAAACATTTACCTCAAGATTCTACCATTCTACCATCAAATGTTGCCAGAAACAGGTAAGCTAAACTGTTTTCCAACTAGCTATATACTTACCAGACATACACTCACCTAAAGGATTATTAGGAACACCATACTAATACTGTGTTTGACCCCCTTTCGCCTTCAGAACTGCCTTAATTCTATGTGGCATTGATTCAACAAGGTGCTGAAAGCATTCTTTAGTAAGGGTGTCACGATTCTCCAAATCCTCGATTCGATTACATTTTCGATTCTAAAGTCACGGTTCGATTCGATTCTCGATTTTAAAAAAATAAATTGAAAGCACAAGCTATGCCATTTTAAGACTTTTATGCAATATAATAATATCTGACCTTTGTTCGCAATACCACACACTACATTGTCAAATTTAAAACGTTTATTAACAACATAATGTAACAATAACTTATATCTTCAGTCAATTGGAAACTTAAACAATATAACCTATTACCTGGCTATTATAGTCCCGGGGCTCCCTGGACTCCTCAGAGCAGTCACAGGCGAATAGCACGGCGTTTTAAATTGGGTTCCCACAGCGTTTGCAACGCAGTACGAGAGAACGTTCTCGTAAGGGAACGTAGGCTACTTGGTTACTTGCGTAACCTCGGTTCCCTTAGAGATAAGGGAACGAGTACTGCTTTGCCTTGCCGTGCTATTCGCTCATATCAGGTACTTCGCTTCAGTCGATTTAAACCTTAAATCCTTTGGCGAGTTTTTTTGTGAATTATACTCTCCAGCCACGTCCAAATTGGCGCGCTCGAGGTTGGCAGGGCGCCATGTGCTCCCATTGGACCGTACGCCACTGCTAACTCGCCATAGGTTCGTGCAGTTGCCGCAGCACAGACAATCAGCTCGCTCAGACGATATATGATGCTCTCGCTGTGCAGCTGCAATGTGTTTTAAAATAAAGGCTTCAATATTCTCGAGAAAAGGAGTTTTACCTATTACAGGCAAGCCGAGCTGCCGTGACATGGGGGCGTGGCAGCATCGACAATTCCATTTTTTGATTCGATAATCGAGATTGAGCATTAATTTAGATCGATTTCGATTTAAAATCGAAATCGTGACACCCTTATTCTTTAGAAATGTTGGCCCATATTGATAGGATAGCATCTTGCAGTTGATGGAGATTTGTGGGATGCACATCCAGGGCACGAAGCTCCCGTTCCACCACATCCCAAAGATGCTCTATTGGGTTGAGATCTGGTGACTGTGGGGGCCATTTTAGTACAGTGAACTCATTGTCATGTTCAAGAAACCAATTTGAAATGATTCGAGCTTTGTGACATGGTGCATTATCCTGCTGGAAGTAGCCATCAGAGGATGGGTACATGGTGGTCATAAAGGGAAGGACATGGTCAGAAACAATGCTCAGGTAGGCCGTGGCATTTAAACGATGCCCAATTGGCACTAAGGGGCCTAAAGTGTGCCAAGAAAACATCCCCCACACCATTACACCACCACCACCAGCCTGCACAGTGGTAACAAGGCATGATGGATCCATGTTCTCATTCTGTTTACGCCAAATTCTGACTCTACCATCTGAATGTCTCAACAGAAATCAAGACTCATCAGACCAGGCAACATTTTTCCAGTCTTCAACTGTCCAATTTTGGTGAGCTCGTGCAAATTGTAGCCTCTTTTTCCTATTTGTAGTGGAGATGAGTGATACCCGGTGGGGTCTTCTGCTGTTGTAGCCCATCCGCCTCAAGGTTGTGTGTGTTGTGGCTTCACAAATGCTTTGCTGCATACCTCAGTTGTAACGAGTGGTTATTTCAGTCAAAGTTGCTCTTCTATCAGCTTGAATCAGTCGGCCCATTCTCCTCTGACCTCTAGCATCAACAAGGCATTTTCGCCCACAGGACTGCCGCATACTGGATGTTTTTCCCTTTTCACACCATTCTTTGTAAACCCTAGAAATGGTTGTGCGTGAAAATCCCAGTAACTGAGCAGATTGTGAAATACTCAGACCGGCCCGTCTGGCACCAACAACCATGCCACACTCAAAATTGCTTAAATCACCTTTCTTTCCCATTCTGACATTCAGTTTGGAGTTCAGGAGATTTTCTTGACCAGGACCACACCCCTAAATGCATTGAAGCAACTGCCATGTGATTGGTTGATTAGATAATTGCATTAATGAGAGATTGAACAGGTGTTCCTAATAATCCTTTAGGTGAGTGTATAGCTAGGCTAATTTACTTTCATAATTACTAGCTTACTTACTAATAGGTAAATTAAGTTTTGTGCAGATGTGTAATGGAAATATTGTTTTTAATTTATTTGCTGCACAGCAGCCTATTTTACAGTCTGCTATAGCTAAAAGCGTTAATAAGTTTGTTAGATAGCAAAGCCCTCAGCTTATCTCAGAGGACATTGTAGTGATCCACTCAGAAACCGTAGTGTAGTGAATCAGACTAGTGTAGTGAAAAATATATTTGCCTTCAGATGAGATAACATGGATCCAGAGGGAGCTGTAAGCCTAGCGTCCAAAGAAAAACAAATAGGAAGAGATATTGATTGGGAAAAATGTTTCATTTGTCAAGACAAATATGGAAAATACAGCCAAGATAAAGCCTTGAAGTGGATTGAAGTGATTTTTCAGGAAGTGGTGTCTTTGTGCTCTTTCTGGAGATTATTGTAGTATAATATTGTACAATATTTTTGCAATATAATCGACACACACCATTATTTGCATTGCGCTTAGATTGACCTTGCTTATTCAATCCATTCAGTCTCAAAGGGATGAGACTGACAACCTGAGAGCCAACCTCTGCCAACCTGCGAGCCACTGCTTTGATGGGAAAAACATGCCTTTGCCATACGACTATTACATAGTTATTACTACTAACTAGTTACTAACCCCTAACCCTAAAGAAGTGAGAGAGCAGTTTTGTTAGGATGGAATTAATAACTATAGTGATATGTGAATGTAATATAATTTGTGTTACAACCTGGTATACAAAGTCAAATAGCACCATAGACCATTATCTACAGTTCTAAATTTCCGCCTTGACATTAAAGTATTATAACTTGTGCAGCATTGCACTGTCTCTCCCTACAAGCTTTAAACTTGGCTTGACTCATTCCCATAGATATGGGTACTGATTGATAGAGGTTTTGGGATACTAGGTTATGTTTCCAAGCTGATATTCACTTTGAAAACTGGTTCTCTTTAGGCGGAGATAGTTTTTTTCATGTTCTAGTTCTGTTGTCTCTTACACTGTACAATAAATGTTCATTCTGACACTTCAGCAGACATCCCATGAGTATTGGCTTTCATCTGATACCATTTTTATGAATATGGTCCTTGTGGTTGTGGAGATATTCAACATTTACTGTTGGCATGTCGTGTTGAGCAGGAAACCAAAAAATTGGCTGAAATTGCTTGTACAAGTCACACCAAAAAAAATTCAGCTTGACAACCACCCTAATATCTTACCTATGGGTGTCTTCTAACTAAAAAAATAGGGTGACAGCTTGTACCAAAACATGTCCGCAAAAGTCTTAACGGAAGCCCTTTTCAGAATTGGCCCCCTGACTATTTAGTTTAGGCAGCAGTCATGCGAGAGGGACTGCCACTTTACTTTCTTTTTGTTATTTATTTTGTGATTAAAGTTTTACGTTGAATGTTCACCGGTTCCCGCCTCCTTCTTCCCTGAACTTCAACTTGGACATTTTTGTTTCTATTGCATTAACCGATAGCCTTTGTAGTCTCTATATGGTCTTTTAAATTTTGTGTTTTGGCCGATTATGATGTATTTAGTTCAATAAAACACATTTAATGGATGATGGTGTTGATGATTTACCTTGGATTTGAGCGAGAGTGGGCCTGCAGTGTATTTGAGCATAGGGACTGCAGTCAGCACGGCAAATTAATGTCAATCCACTGTCTCTTCAAGTAGAAAGCCGAAAGCCGCCTTCAAGCGACGCACATACAGCAAACCCAAGCGTTTACTCAGCTGCGCATAATAGCAACAAATTAATGAAAAGCACACGATATTACCCGCATTCTGTTTTCTATCATGCGATGTGCACACTTGTGATGATGTAAAATAACACAAATTCACTAGGGTTCGATAGAATCAAGAGTGTGAAACCAGACCAAAACTTGGGGCACCTGGAACAATCGCAGCAATATTAGTTCTATGTGTGGACATTTGGTCTCCATGGACATTTAGTTGATCCTAGGCTCCATGTGTGAACATTTAGTCTCTATGTGTGAAAATTGGGTCTCTATGCAAAGAAGTTTAGTTTATGTGTGGACATTTAGTCTCTATATGTCGACTTTTAGTTCATCTCAGATTCTATGTATGGACATTTGGTCTCTATGGGAGGATGTTTTGTCATGTAATTCCCATATTCCCATATAATGGTGTCAATGCAGGCAGATCAATAATATTGTTGAATATTAAATTATATGTCCCCAACTAAGCAAGCCAAAAGACAAAGACGACAGTGGCAAGGAACCAAAACTCCATCAGGAGACAGAATGGAGAAAAAAACCTTGGGAGAAACCAGGCTCAGTCGGGGCAGTTCTCCTCTGACCAACGAACGATCAGTGTGTGATTATGATTCAGGCAGCATTACAGGTCAGAAGTCAGATTGGATCGGAACAATCAGAATATTATCAAGTTCCATCTGGTTGAAGATCGGCGTCATCATGCGGGTATTGAGACGAGTTTATCAGTGCTGATAGCTGTTGTGTCGCATCTCAGTCATGTGGGCATTTAGTCTATATAAATGGACTTTTAGTTCATCTCAGTTTCTATGTTTGGACATTTGGTCTCTATGTGAGGATGTTTAGTGCCAGATTTACTAACAGCTTGCAGCATAGCAAACCCTCTTTTGGCATTAAAAAAAAAAACTACTGTCAGGATTTACTAAAGACACACAGTGAAAAATTACAGCTGAAAAGGCGTTGAAAAAGTTATTTTTGCGGCTGCCTTTATTGCATATGCATTTGCAGTTTCCCTTTCAGACGCAACATTTTTGGGAGGAGAGTACTGAAACGAATCACGCAAAGGTTATTTACTAAGGTTTGTGCTTGCCAATTTACTGGTATTTGTGCCATTATTTACCAGCCCAAAAAAAACATTTCTTAAACCAGACATTAATTTGCACTGCTCTTGGTGGATTGTGTTGGTCATTGTGGAAATGATACGGCTGCGTCTGTTCTTTAATTTGTGTGTCGTCAGTACATCATGTGTAGAACTTTCCACTCTCATCTGCATTTTTATGGGATTGCGCTCTCACACTAATTTGCCTTTTTTAGGAAATCCAGCATTTAATCTCTATATATGGACTTTCACCATATCTCTATGCCTTCACCTTAGGCTCAATATGTGGATATTTAGTCTCTATGTGAGGACTTTTAGTCTCTGTTTGGTCAGGTGGTGTGTTTGTATCATAAATAATGCACATTGAAGCATCAGGTGAGCTAACTCATGTTTCAGCATGGTAAATACTGTGGAGCCACTCTTCAGTTCACACACATAAATAGGAGACATTACTAGAAAAAATCCTCAAAAGACTATCACGAGCCTCTCTGTGCCCGTGGCCTGGACAAGGAAGCAGGCAGCGTGGAGCCTTGTCAGGATCTCAGTGCCCCCCCGGCTATCACTTTGTCAATAGAGATGCTGTTCCCATCAAACAAACCTTGCTACTGAGTGAGAAATGTCAATAGTGGAAGGTTCCCAAAGCTACTGAAGGCTAATGAGAGGGTTTAAAGCAGGGCTCATAAAAGACAAGAGCTCAGATACAGAGATAAGGCGTCATAAATGATGCATGATGACTCAATGCGGCACAGGTTAGATATGGTAGCAGTGGGAGTAATGGAACTGAGAAAACTTCAAATGAATGGGTGAGCCAGTTATTAGCACGTCTAATAGTGATGACATCTCAGATTGATAATCCTCTCATAAAAGTGGATGAAAACGTTAGATTCTTTCATTTTAGCAGTGGCATAGATCATCTGGATTGGATGCCAGGTGTATTTTATGTGAAGTGAGTTTAATTCATTGATGTATTTTGTATGTGACAAGATGGTTTCAGAGTAAATTTAACTTCGCGAAATAGGTCTCTTACTAGGATTGCCGTGATGAGGGCTTTCATTTGAAATTCCAATCCAATTATCTGCAGATCTTTAAGGGGTTGGAAAACGTCATTTTTTTTCCACTCAATAATAACGGAAACAGCTCATTATTGAAACAATTTGATGGCAGCTTTTGAACCCTCTCTCCACCAAATTGACTTAATAATTTCCACTCTTTCTTAATAGCTCCCTACATTCTCCACTCCTCTGCTCGGCTTAAGCTTTGATGTCCACATGTTACAATGGAAACACAAGCTTATTCCAAACAGAAAAAAAAAAAAAAAAATTCTTTGCTATTTTCCCTTTTTTTTTTTTTTTTTTTTTTTTTTTACCTTATTGCTCAAGGGCTGGGGCTCATTTTATACTGCTGCACAAATTAACTAGGACTTATTGTTTTCACCCATGCAAAAATAACGTTATCCATAAGTCTCCATGTACTGTAGTCGCATTAGTGGGTTTAGGGTTAGGTAACATTAGGGTCACATTAGCTAATTCCCTAATTATGTGTGTTTGGGAAGGGGGCTTATGCTAAATTGTGAATGATGGCTTTGCTGAGAGCAGAGACACTAAAGCTATCATGACTAATCAAAAAACAAAAAACAGAATTCAGCAGATTTCAAGAGACATGTAAGCTACAGTACAGTATTAAGAAAAACAGGCTTAAAAGCCATTTATTGAAAAAATAAATGACAAATGAGGCCATAGGATAGTCCTGACTGCAAAATCTGATTGGATAAACTGTTTAAAACTGCCATAAAATATACACCGGTGAGACAGACATTAAATTTTAATGCAGCAAACTGTGATTGTTACGGAGCCCCTTAAGGGACGTGGTGGTGGAAAAAATTTGGGATGGGAGAAAAAAATATTTTTCGTTCCCCCGAGAAACTTTGGATTTTGCAAGATCCTTTCGGACTTTCCCTTCCTTGCCGCCTTGCACATAGAGATCAATTTATATTATAAAGCTCGTTTTGTGTAAAAGTGGGTTGTAGCTCGTTGTCTATGTTACTATGATTGTAAATGGGTGTCATTTGTGTTTGAACAACGTTTAGCTCGTGAGTTATTGATCCGGGAAGTTCGAATCTGTGAATATATTGGCAACTTAAAACTTCTTGAGTTAAGCACTGACCATGTCTTTTTATTTGAGTCCAAGTTCAAACACTATGAAACACTCCATTGTTAATGGACGGAGCTGTCTGAAACACTGCCAGCGGGACTTTAAAAAGAAAGTGTTTTTCTGAGCTCTCAACAGTTTTTGCGAAGGAACGCAAATATATTCGCGATGGAACGCAAACCTTTGAATTTTTTTTTCTCCCATCCCAAATTTTGCCCACCACCATGTCCCTTTAGAGGCTCCGTAGATTGTAGAATGAGGGATTCCTGAAAAATGCCAACACCCTATAGCTGTGATGACTGTATTCACAATATAGCTTTGGCCTCTCAAACTGCATTGCTTCATTGAACACTTTAACATTTTATTTGTTGTTCTAAATTTGTAGAAACTGACATATTCAATGCATAGGCATGCATAGGCTGAATGTAGTGTGTGTGTGTGTGTGTGTGTGTGTGTGTGTGTGTGTGTGTGTGTGTGTGTGTGTGTGTGTGTGTGTGTGTGTGTGTGTGTGTGTGTGTGTGTGTGTGAATTGTTACTGGGATGTTGATGAAAGTAATACCTAATTCTAATGAGAAGGATTATTCAGAGGATGTGACATAGTCATCTTCTAGGTCGGATGAGTAATGTCTGCCAATTTAGAGAACCCTCTTTATTCCCCCCCCCCCCCTCTCTCTTCCGTATTTTTATCAGTCAACCCCGGGTTATTTACAAAAAGACATGTCTATCAGTTACAAGGACATGACTTTGCCAAGAGAGAGCTAACAAAGGAGGAAATCAAGCAGTGGCCTCCCCTGAAAAGATGTCTCTCTTTTCCCCTCTCGCCCCTCATCCGAGGCCCAGCTCGCGCTGAATGGCCCTCTTCCTGGCAAGGTGCCTGGCGTGGCCGGCGATAGTAGGCTACATTTATCCTCCCTGATTAGATTAGAAATTATTAATGGAGGGCTGTGAAGCAGAGCAAAGGGTCATTTGGAGTTTAATTCTATTCTCAGATAACTTCATTTTGCCTGATGTGATTGTTATTGCCCGAGTGCTAGATGTTTATAGGAAACAATATCCTCAATAACACATTCAGACATCCTATTTAAAGGGTCAGCCTGGGCAATAAGATAACAACTTCTGGGGAGTCGCATGTCACGGACGATATAAAAAGGTCAGGCTTTGCTCTGATCAGAATAATACTTTAAATTCATAAAAAGTGCATGCGAATATATGTTCTGTTCTTAAACCAAGTGAGGTTACATATTTTAAAGTCGGGAAAAAATAGTCTTTTCTTCCCCATTGTGACGAATTTCTGAGTGGAACGGCTACTCGAACAAGAAAAAATGTAGGACGGGACTTGATTTTGTCCATCAGGAATTGATTGGATCGTTGAATTGTTGTGGTTTGCTATTGCTGTGATCTCATGTGACAGGTTTTCCCGCCCTCGCATCAGTAAACATCTCATCAAGGAAGAGAAGAGATGATGTCACAAGAGGGAAAAGTTATTATGATAAAAAATTAAGGGGGAACATTAATGTTTTCAAAATAATGATGTGCACGGACAAATCATTTATAATAAATGCTGCAATATTCCATTAAAAAACAAGAATGTGATTTCATGGTGACTTTAAACTCTAAAATTCCAAGGCAGCATCTATCTGTCATGTAAAAAGGCAATCCCATAATTCATTGCAGCAAGATCAGTGGAAGAGTGCTTCTCAAACGCAAGGCTGCATCCTAGTGAGGCAGTGTCCTTCATAGTCCAGTCCTTTGGAAGCTTGAAGGCTAGAGTCCTCCTTAGTAGAGGCCTGTGTGGGACTGTTTTCTTAATCACGTTCCTGCTGAATTTCTGACCATTACTGCCCAGTTCCGCAACACATGTGTTCCACTCCCACCCGCACCCGCAAACATTCCGTCACAGCTTGTGGAAATTGTGAAAAAAATTACATTTGGACTATGCTAAACATTCAGAATAGCAAACATAAAACATTGCGCTTAGCTAAACTGACCATAAGATAAAATAATGCTAGCACCACACATGACAAACACATTCAAACAGTTTTTCTTTTATTCAACTAAAATTCTATCAACTGTTCAAACAAAACTATAGTGGAGCCTAAAAACACATTTAAACATATGCGAAACAACACACACATGCCTAAAACATAACATTTAATGGGATAGTTCATCCTAAAATGAAAATTAACTGAATTAAAATTAATTCTTAATTTACTCACCCTGGTGTTGTTTTAATGCTGTATGCCATTCTTTTTTTTATGACCACAAAAGGAGAATAAAAAAAAAGAGTCCCGCTCCTCTAAATAATCACAGTGAATAGCCACCACCATCAACAATATCACAGAATGATCCCATGCGACATGTGCCGTATATTCAAGTGTTCTGGTGATATACAATATGATATGAAATTTAATGTATTATTTTACAAAAATACTGCCCTTGGCCGATGGTCTGTGCTCATCTGCACGTTCATGAGACAGCAACCCAGTTCGCCCAGAAAAAAGAGTTTATTTTTTTCAAAGTTTTCATTCTCAGGCCACCAAAACGCCATTGTCATGTAAATGAACGGCAAGAACGCATTAAAAGTTTTCTTTTTTCAGTTGAAAATGGTGTCGTGCAAGCGGCCCCTACGTTAATAACTAATGATTCCTACAATGTAAAAGAATCAATGCTGCACTTACTTAAACTGGACAATGACTTTCTTCTAGAGCTGCTGTACAGCCAAAACAATCTTTGTTGCATTCATTTCCTGTTTTCACTGTAAAGCTGCTTTGAAACAATCTATATCGTAAAATCGCTATATAAATAATGGTGACATGTTCATGCCCCCATGGTACGAAAATCCTATTAAAACTTAATTTTGGAAGTCTTTCTATGAATGCAATACAGTGAATGACAACCGTCTGTGGTCTCCCAGTTGGCTTACATATTGGCACTTTAGTGTTTAAGTGAATAATTTACACCAAAACAAAAGATAACATGTATGCCTTCACCTCCAAAAACATTATTTTTGCTTTACATTTCATGAACTCAGACAAGCTCAGTGCCAACTAATTTTCCATCAGTTTTTTTTTTTCCTGAATTGGAATGTGTGCAAAGGATTTTGGGTGATTAAAGGACAAGGAACAATTCCTGCCTTCCAAGAATCCCTCAAATTATGACGGCCTTCGGCAGCGCTTGATGACGTAGCAGCCGAGATATGCAGCCTTACTAGGACACAGCCTTCTGTTAGAGAAGCACCCCAAAAATAAATCCAAGATGGTAGATAATGCTCGAGAAATTTTATAAATATAATTCATCCAATACTGAAAAATTATACAGTACTAAAATACTTAATGATGAATAATGAATATGCATGAGGGCAGCAAATCAAAGTAAACATGAACAATGGATGACGCGCATTTATAATGCATCATCAGCACAGAGGAGAAATAAAACTGTCTGTGTATCTGAGAAACGAGAGAATGAGAAACGGAGACAAAGGAAGAAAGAAATAGTCATGGATACAGGACCATCTGGACACGGTTAGCCTGTTCAGATAGCGTTTCAGTGGCGCTGATTTGCAACTCTGTCAGTTAGCTACAGTTACACACCTGTCTCTGGACAAAGGGACTCACCTTTCTACTGGCTTGGCTGGCTTTCCGTCGCTACTGCTGATATCTCAATCACAGGCTAGTGCCAGCCAGCTAATGAAGTGCTCTCCAGAGGTCAGCATTCCTCTGGGTCGGGATAGGATAATCAGTCATTGGCGGTACTCTCAACCACCTCATTTAGAGCATAGGGACCGACTATGTTCGGCAAGACTGAGCAGACCGTGTCTCAGTCCCACCTGATCCATGTAGAAGAGATACTAGCCATCTCGCTTTATTACTAGATGTTATCTTTTTTTTTTCCAGAGAAAGCAACACAGAATGCTGAATCATTTTGATTAGAATAGAAAGACAGCAGCTCACCCCGGGTTTGCATGTAAGATGACCTTTTGTCTAGTAACAGAGTTGACCTTAATTTATCTGAGCTTTAGCGTCATAACATGGGTATCATTGGCGGTTGTTGCTTTTCAAGTGCGGGGAAATACAGATAGCTGTCAGCAATGACAACTTGAAGAGTAGCTACTCAAACTACTACTAAAATGGTAAAATGACAAAAATAATTGACAAGAGTTTAGTTTTTTTTTTTTTTTTTTTTGCTGCAGAACATCCTAGTGAAGCACGGTGTCTGCAAATACTTATTTGCACATAAATAAACATGTCATTACTGCATTTTTCATTAAATTCTAGGCGAAACCATCCTTCCTGTGTTTACATAGAACAATCGCAGGAAAAATAAATTGTTCCCATAATGTTTTGTACAAGATTTGGTGCAAGAGTTGCAGTTGGGGTATCAGGTTATGGCGTCTAGGTTGTAGGCCTGGGCAGTCTGGAATGGAAGGTTAGCGCTGAAGCTTTGGGGGGTGGATGTAGGGACGGACACCCACTGATAAAGTTTCCCATGATGGATTGAGTTGGCTGGAGGCAGCCTGTGGTGCCACATCACATTTAATTGCATGCATCTTTCATGCAGAGGTGCATGTGTGTATATATGTGTGTATATACCTACCTCCCACCTCTTTCTACATTCCCTTTTGTCACCCAATCAGGACTGCTTGGAGTGAAACGCTTCACACCTGTGATTTGTTTTAGCTATAATATTTTTTTTTTTTTTTTTTTGTCAGCTAGTTGTTCAACAGATTTCTGAATGTATAAAATGGAGCGTTTTGTGACCAAATACATCTACATGACCTTGAGAGAGCTATCCCTTAACATTCACAATTATCTCAATGAGAGTTGCTTGATGCAGCCCTGGAAGTAAGCAACCTGCATGCTGTCATCTTTGCTTCATGGCCACTCATTTCTTTTGAATGGACCTTAGTGCGTTTTGTCTGCCTAATATAGTATTTACCAGCAAGTGCAAAAACTGCTAAAGCTATCCAGCCAAAGCCTGAGGGTCTGGTTGTGATGATAACATGTAGAGTGGTTTACATGTATGTGTTTACAGTATAGAGTGGCCAAAAATAAACTAAGCTTATAGTATTATAAAATAGACCTTTTAGGTTTAAATAGCACTATGCAGGCTATCAAAGCCACTTTGATTCTTGTTTTTTATGTACAGAGTATGTGCATGCAGTATTCTCCACAGGGAACTCCAGTGAGGCACATTATGTGGCTCTTTATCGGATCAGGCCAACTGGTTTTCCTGTGGCTTCACACCATTTCAATAGGAGCCTCGGGGTGGCACAGTCATCTTGGATTTGGCAAGCTGTTCCAGTTGTACCTTAGAGATGAAAGTGTTACCAGCCAGCAATTAGAATCTACTGTCAATGCAATGTGAGCCTTATTCTGGCCAATGTTCAATTGCAAAGGAAATTTTAGTGTTAATGGGTAATGACATCCTCGGGGTTACTTGTCTGTTCTGGTTATAAAATGCACGGAGGAGATGAAGGTTGGGATTTCAAGACATAGCAGAGACGTTACGCAAAATATTGTGCAATGTTACATTTTTTGACACAAAATCCAAGCTCTCTCCAATTCAGGGAAATCACCTCTAAGCCAAGTGTAGGTGCCATGAGCTGGGGAACATAATCACAAGGTCGTACGCTCACACACACCCAAACACACATGCTGTCAACACCTTCGCCATGATGGATCCTTCTCATTTTCTGAGCTAGGATCCGATAAAAGTGGCAGCCGAGCTCTGGGGCCTGCCTTTCTCTGATTACACCTCAACGTCCCAGAGCAGATGTAGCTGAGGAAGCCCCTCCTGGGCTGGCTTGCACAACGCTACATTTACCCAACCACTTCTCAGCTGCAACCTCAGCCTTGGGCGCTCCACCATCAAATTTTCATGCGACCATATGGAAGAATATTAGTAATAGAGATTTACTGTCATGGCCGTCCCGCTGGAGAAAATAAGGAAACTGTTACATATTGCTTTGGGTAAATGAGAGGGAGCCAGGCGAGGGAAACGGAGCCCTCCGCCTTTGAGACATCCGATCGGCTCGCTGAGAAGCGAGTGGAGGCACTAAAGAGTGCTTTAAGTGCAACTGAATGGGAAGAGTCCTTGAAACAGCATAGCGCTTTGTTGGTGGGGTCAGGGAAGTGAGTGATGATGTCTTGTCTCGGTGTCTCTTCCGTGTGCGTGACTGCTGCGCACCGTCAACAGGTCCGGCAGGTTGGGGCTGTGATCAGAGCGCCGGCCTAAATTACAGCAGGTTGACAGATAAGGAAGCAGCTCAGCTGAATGCACACAACATCAGAGAGAGGGCGGAGAGGGCGGCATTGTCTACCTCCCTCACCTCACACTCTCAGAGTACGCCTGTCCATCAACATGTGTCATTAAGAGCTATTATTGACTCCTTTAGACACTATTGGCAGGAAAAACAAAAGTTTAAGCAGGTTTTACTTGTGTGTTGCCATAGCACGTTACGCATTCTAGTGATTCAACAGTTTGGGGCGCATAGTAATGGTTTCTTCTTTTGTCTACCTGTTAGTTGGAGCTATCTGCATTAAAGCTCCACAGCTTCTGTGGTTTTTCACGAAAGTTATTTACTTTTCACCACCAATGAGGCACAGCACGAAGTGCCTGTTTCGGTTAGAGAAGTTTTCTTTCATGCTGAAATGGTACCTCTCTACGGGCTCCCCTTTGAACCTGAACGCACCATACTGAATCAACACGGGGGTACAAATGTGAACCAGACTCCAAATTTGGGTTTTAGGATGCAGAGGGTTATGATGGCTGTTGGCCTGCTTCCTGTAAAACCTCATTAACATTTATAAATGCAAAATGAGGGGGGCTGATGGGAGGTGTTTTAAGCTGCATTTTCAGATAGCTGATATCTCTCCTCCCTCCGTATACCGCAACACTGAACACACAACCGCAATATGTCCACTCTCAACAACTTGGTAGATTAGCCATGTGGGCAAGAGGGTCAATTTGCAACCGTACTCTTCTGGAACCAATTAGAAACTGCATCTTTCCCTGGGGCACCCTGGTTGAGTAACTTTACATTAGTTGTTTTATCTTTTGATATGCAGGGCATTATTAGTGGTGAGTCGTTCACAGTGGCTGTGGTTAGATAGTGACAACCGTGGAAACAAGAATTGGCTCAGAGACCATGGGCATGTTGCATTATGCCTACAAACTCACACACACATAGACTTATTCTCCCCTGCTCGTTATACCACAACAATCCCTCTTTTGTCAGGGATGATTGATGATATGTTGGAATTTCATTCATGGAGTTCTGTGTTTTGGAGTTGCTGTGACGACCAGGTATAAACAGGCTCTGCTTGGGTATTGAGTTTCACCTTTGAACACCAAAGAGAAACAACGGCAAGGGCCTTTCAAAGGTTAAACAAACAGTTATTGCTGATATCTCAGTGGACAATGGCTGAATTATCTTTTACAAAATGTTTATTGTTCACACGGACGATCGATCGGAGAATACGCATACCACATCCATGACCTCATCGCAAAATAAACAGTTCCTCTTTTCACAGCCTCTGGATTTGAAAACACCAGAGCCAATCTCAGTTCTGCAGAATTCTCTCTGTCAATTTAACATGTTATTTTAGTGCATTAAAAGGGAATGTAGTGTGTGCCTCAGACTGATGGACAAGCTGGATTGAACAGATGGTGATATGGAAATAAAACAAACTGTATATTGAATTCTAAAGAAAAATTTGTCTTGTTTGCATTTTGTTTTCTGAAAAAAAGGGTGATCAATTCAATTAATAATATAATGTAATAAACATTTATTTATTTATTTATTTATTTATTCATTTTCACCAACAACACATTTAGATCAGGGGTATTCAATTATTTTCAAGATGTTCATGCATTTCCTTCCCAGAAAAGGTCTGGATATTCACAACTTGCATTGTTTCAGTTGCCAGTATGTTTCGTATGGCTATAAAATGAGATCATCAGTTTGCTTGCAGATTAGCTCTGCTGATTATAAAAAGAGCTTTACAGTTTTGTTGTGTTACAACACGTTGATCGCTTCCAGTGTAGATGTGTGTCAGAGCCATGACAATTAATATACCTGTTGGTTTCTTTTCTATGCAGTACAGTATGTTTGTTAATTCATTCATGATAAATTTTTATGGAACCAATCCAGGATCTGGATCTGGGGTGCGTTTCCCGTACAACGACATAATTCGCTGGTTTAACTACCATAGTATGCATCGTTAAAGAAATCAACTAGCTAGTCACGACTGTATCCCGAAACCTATTGTCGCAAAGTGGTCGTTCAACCACGTTAGTTTATGATGTCACGCACGTTGTGGAGTAATAACTTATTTTAATGAATCTGTTTGTGATCGAATTAACGCTAGATGTTTTGCTATAAATTACAGACATGACATCTGAGGACTATTTCTCATTTTTCTCAGTTATTTTGCTTTATTT
Source organism: Scardinius erythrophthalmus (assembly GCF_964197995.2). NCBI lineage: Eukaryota > Metazoa > Chordata > Actinopteri > Cypriniformes > Leuciscidae > Scardinius > Scardinius erythrophthalmus. Next base: position 7,397,256 of record NC_138241.1, on the reverse strand, counting down.
CCAGATCAAGTCATAGACCTTTACTTTGGGGTATCTGCCCTGCGTTAGCTCTTCTTCTCTCTTGAACTTTTCTTTTCAAGTCGTAACTGTGAGCTTAAAACCTCCATTTGAGGCAAAGTAGTGGTTCAGATAAAAGCCGCTTGACGCTATGATTTATTAATGCTACGCTATTAATACTGTGGGGCTTTTGGAATAAGTCTTGTTGACTCTCGGCCTTAGACTGCTGGTATTGGGAGGATTTCCACAAAGAAGACACATCCTGGTCATCCTTCACACTCTCGCACGCACACTCGGTCACTGGGCACCGAAGGCTTATGGGGGATTGTACTGATGGGGCTTTCTGTGATTGAAATCCTCAGTGGATTTCTGCTGTCTCTGCAGGTTTGGTTTATGGCTTCTCACAAGTTTTATAATGTCCCGTCATGCACAAAAGCAAATAAGTAATTTGTGATGGTGGGTATGAATAAAGTTAAAACTGACATACAGTATGTTAAAGGAAACGCATACACATTGGCTCTGTTCCAAAACCTGCCTTGCTCTCTACAGCCCACATATACAGCTGCCTTCTAACACAGCATCATAACTGAAATGGAAGAAATAACAAATCAAATTGGAGATTCAAAGTCATAATTGATATAGAGTTTAGTAGAGATCCAGGCTATGATCATCTGTTTATAATTTTTTTATTATTTTTTTATCAGACCACTATTTTTTTAATCAATATTCTTTGGTAGGCCTATTGAAATAATTATGTTCAAACTGTCTGCCATCTTGGAATTTTTATTTTTATTTAGTTTTTTCACTGAGCTTGTCGATTCTGGGATTACCTTCTCTGCAAAGGGTACATATGATGCTGCCTTAGGATTTGGCCACAAGAACAAATCTTTATGCTGCCTAACTTTTGAAACGAAAGAAAGAAAGAAAGAAAGAAAGAAAGAAAGAAAGAAAGAAAGAAAGAAAGAAAGAAAGAAAGAAAGAAAGAAAGAAAGAAAGAAAGAAAGAAAGAAAGAAAAAGAAAGAAAGAATACTTCCTCTTCCCCAATAACAAATTCAAAATCCATAAAATTTGGGGCTGTATCGTAGGGGCAATTTACTGTAAAGAATTTGAGAATTTAATTTTGTTGTTCATAATAAGCATTAAAGATTCTTGCAGTGACTCTATTTCTAGTAAAGATAAGTTACATTTTAGTTCGGGAATATAGTATTTACATGCAGAATATAGAAATTCACAACATACTTCATGTAAGAGCATAACATGTCTTTCAAAGACAACATAGAATTACCATTTCTTGTGTCAAATAAAACGGAACATCAGACCAGAATTTTGAAGACAGATCACAGTTATTAAACATGATTTTTATACAGTACAAAAAGTGCATTTATTGTCAATGTCCATGAATTGTGATTATGGATTTTTTCCTTGTTTGAAATACAAAATGTATATGGATTTAACCAGGCTTCTTCCCACATAATTTCGGAGATCTGTGCATTCCAAAAATATTTTTTTGTGTGTTTTGACCCTTCTGGAAAAGTCTTTGTGTCTAGAGTGTGTGAATGATGACTCAGTAGATCTCAGTAGATTTTGGAGCATCAGCATGGAGTGGCATCATCTCAGGAATGTAACCTTTTGTTTTAATGGATGGATAAATGATCGAATGGAAAAGTGCACCATTAGGAACTCTTGCCCTCCACAAATAACAAAGACTCGATGCAATATTTATTCATCTCTAGTGATCACTAATGCTGCTTCTATTTATGTGCAGGGCAAAAAATGCAATTAGATTAATACTTGAATTACCGAGAACTCCTGCTAATACACTGTATGGGGATGCCTACTCTAGAAATGATAAATAATATATGAGAATCTTCAGTCTTATATAGAGGCTAAAGATTGGTACACAGTGGATGAGTGATTTACAGTTTTAGCATATTGATTTCCGTTATTTTTGTATAATGTGACTGTACACAAGAATAAACAATTATTTATGTTTATTTACAAATGAGAAGAAATGAGAAGCTTTTAACTCATCATTCCTTTCCTATAGAATATCCCCACCACTTATGCAGCAGCGCAGCAGATATTTGATTTTTACCTCCATTAGCAACCCGGAAAACACATGACGTCGTCTGCAAGCAAAAGTGTGCGTTGTGCTCTCTCTCGTTCTCTCTCTCTCTCTCTCAGCTCAGTCCCTTTCTGCCATTAGTCAGGACGAGATTAATGTATGAAAATGCAGCAGGTCAATGCTTTCCCTCTTTTCCTGCTGCATGAATTATTTACAGCTGCATGGGAACTCCATTATGCATACTGCCCACCACTTTAGACTGCTCCTAACCAGACAACACACACATACACAAAGAGGATCACACACAAAAACAAATACACATGTTCAATACAAAATCTTTTTGTTTTGATTGGTGCATTTTTATTACGAAGATGGTTAATGCTTTGTATGTAGGCCTATATGTAAATGTGGTAATCAGGTATATTACAGTGTTTTAAAGGTGGCACTGTATTGATTTTCCTCTGCTTTGCATATGTTCTAGACCTCTGAAGTCTTATTCTGAAGTATTAATCGAATTTAGCCCAAACTACTGGTCCCCATCTGTTTATGAAGCTGCTTTTATCATTTTTTTCCCATTTGTATTGCATATTACTATAATGTCTGTATGTTTCCCTTATGTCTAGATTTGAATTTACAATAATTTTAGCTAAAACCTTAACACTATTCTTTTGTTACCCTGTCGCACTGATATTTTATACAGGAAATTCAAATTTAGTTATTAATATTATTAGTCAGGGAGGGATGCTTTCTGTATAAACAGCAGAGCCCTTGCATGTACTTGCTTTTGAAATGAAACATGAACAGACACACTAGATGTCACTATTGTAACTTGATGCAGAGCTTGTGTTACACTCAGACCTTGGGACAGAGCAGGGAAATACAGCATGTCAAACAGAGAGAGAGAAGTAAAGAAAAAACACATCATAACTAGAAATGTATTTTGTTTTAATAAAAAAAAAAAAAAAAAAATGAACATCCCTTTATGCAGTTTATTAGTTTTATGAAATATAAATATTATAAAAGACACCAATGTTCATTAACATTACATTTTTATTATTAATATTATTTTACATTCATTTATATTAATAATCAGAAAAAGTTCTTCTGTAGGCTGTTTGCCATGCAGGGAATTAGTTACTATACATCATGGGGTCCGAAATTTACTTTTCCAGTATGGGACAATATTTGCTCCCTGGAATTGGGGTATTTTATTATTATTATTTATTTATTTATTTATTTATTTATTTATTTATTTATTTTTACCTTTGTATGTCAAATACTTAAATTTAACCAGTTAATCAATCACATTTCTAGCTATTACCAAATGGATTTTCAACATCAACAACAGCCGTTTTTACACTGGAAAGGTGGAACAGAAGCTGCGTCTCTTCCGGTTTCCAATTTGTTCATTTTCACAGACTGTTTAATGCTGCTCATGTTCAGGCATTTACACACACACACACACACACACACACACACACACACACACACACACACACACACACACACAAAGCCGATTCGAGGATGAAGCTGCAATATTAAGACAAAATCATTATTTTTGATTGTTGCTCTTGATATCGTAATGATTATTAATGTCGATTCATATAATTTTTTTGTGGGGAAAAAGCAAGTCATATTCTGGCTACAGACGTTTACAAATTAGTTTATTGCTTTTTATGGATAAAAAAATCAAGATTTCATATGGTTATTTATTAGTAGCCTAGCATGAAAAACAAAGCTGTTATTACAAAGCTAGCAAAGAAGTCTTGACTTCAAGCTGTGAGTTATGCACTTTCGCAAAAACTCCTGTTATAATCACTACAAAATGAATCCATTACTTACATCATTTCTACACTTTGTTGTTTAAGATGATGAGAGAATTCGAGAATGAAGATCAAAGACTTTGGGCCCTATTTTAACAATCTAAGCGCATGGTCTAAAGCGCAGGACGCAAGTTCACTTAGGTCACGCCAGAATCCCCTTTTGCTAGTTTAACGACAGGAAAAATAGTCGGCGCGCCCGGTGCATGGTCTAAAAGGGTTGTCTCTATTCTATTAATGAGTAATGAGTGTGTTTTGGTCTTTAAGTGCAATAAACCAATCAGAGTCTCATCTCCCATTCCCTTGAAATGCCAGTTGCGCTTGTGTCATGGCAGATTCGCTATTTACTTGGCGGAATTTGATAATGGAAAGACTCCAGAGCGCAAACGGAACTGCTCGTGCACAAGGTAAAAGTGCTCAAGAAGACCATCTACGGGCCAAGCCGGATTCCACCATATCTTTATGTACACAATATTAATCTTTTACATTGGAAACCATTTTATTTTTAATATTTGGCATGCCTGTGTGCCCTATTTGGTGCCCTGCGTGTTTAAAAAGCAGAGTGTACGTGCGTTGTGGACCCGCCTATAGGCGCACATTACTAACACGTTCTTTAAATAAAAAAATAACAAATAAAAAAAATATTGTGCCATTGACTTTAGAGCAGGTTTCAGTTGGTCAATGGAGCAGTCAGTTCCTCAAAATAGCAACGCGCCAGCAATGCGCCAGAACACACCTCGTTTTCAGACCAGCAGCCCATGGCCGCACTAATGGGCGCAAATGCATTTGCTATTTAAACAACATGGCACATGACTTGAAAATGATAACGGCATCGGGCTCAAACTGTCTAAAAACACTTGCCAGTCTATTGCCCCATGTGTATGATGGGCCCTTTGTGTAGATTCAGAATTCCGCGCGCGCGCACCGAACAACTCCGGCATTCTGACCTCAATACACCTCTGATTGGACATTGCAATTCACAAGCTCAACAGAAACATGTGTGATTGGTTATAATGCTGCGAACCACGCCTGAAAATAAATGTGATGCAACATAATCAAATCAACTGTAAATGTAATACCGCAATCAACACTTTTCATTCATTTCACATTTCACTTTTATCGTGACAATTGCAATAGATCTAGTTTAACTTACCAGGTGCATTTTTTGCTCCTTACCTTGAATTTGAGGGACATTTTTGTTCATTTTGGTTGCATTTTTGCCCCAAACCCCAGACCCTGATATAGTCACGACTCACAGCCACAAGTGTGAGTAGCCTTATAACAGCTTTGAACAGCTTACCCAATCACAACTATCCATTTATATTGATTTAAATTTTTTCATACATTCAGGTGATGACATTTTTAATTAAAATGGAAATTATGGCAATATTTTTTGACAGTTTTGATTGAAAAGCAATGATTAAAATGTTCTTTAAGAGACCGTAAATAGTTATGCGTGCTACATAATTATGATGGAAAGGCTTTCCATTATTAGCTCATGAATAAATATATGCACACCTTTCATGAGACATGAATGTTATTGTAATGGGATAAATTTATATTAAAATAAAATTAATTCAATGCTAATATGACACTCATCACTTTAAATGAAAGAAAAGAACTATTGGAGCTCTCATATAGTCATGAAGAGGAATTTGTGCAAAAGCAAATAATGTAGGCTACCTAATAATTTAAAATAGATTTTCTCATATTCTTCAAGATATGACTTATGTCTGGAAGCAACCATTTCCAAAAAATGGTTATGTGGGTTTGTCTGTAATGTCTTGAAGCAGACTGAACTAAATGGTGGTGGATGAAATATTTTTAAACAGATAATTAGAACAAAGTCCAGTTGTTGAGTTGAAACATCCCAGATTTACTGTCTTGCAAAAGATTTATTTTACTTTCAGTGAAGCAGCAGGTTTAGTGTTGAAAAACAGAACTCCATTTACTGCTTTATTCAATTCACAATTGTACTTAATAAGAATGCTGACATGTCCACGAACCACTGAGATGACCATATGATAATACTGCAGCAAATGTCATATCCTCGATGAAAGCCGTCTCTTTGCTGATTTAGATTCCTGTGTCCTTGAGTCAGTGGCTGCTTGACTTGAATGACAGCGGAGATCAATCTGAGAGCGAATTATGGCCAAAATACGAATACTAGTCTGGTTTGGCAGATAATGACCAAACTATAAAAGACAAAATCATGATAATAAATAATTTCAGTAAGACTATTATATATCTTATTACTTCTTCTGGTTTTATGGCTGATAATAACAGTTAGCAGAAAGACACACACACACACACACACACACACACACACACACACACACACACACACACACACACACACACACACACGCACACACACTCACACACGCACTCACGCAAATCTGAACATTTGCGAAAAAGATTACTATCTGTACTGGATTGTATTACCATCAGTCCCTGGATCAGGAGTTAATTGAAACACATCTCTTCTGTCACCAACTAGAATATTTTTGTCAATAATAAACAATTGACATTTTAAGATGGTTGCCTATACTGATGAAAAAAAGCATAATTTAAAGTAATAAAAATAGAAGACTGAATTGTCCTTGCAGGGTTCACTTTTTTAAAGAATAATGTCTTTAAGACTTTATTTTAATAGTAATTTTGAAAGAATATGATATATATATATAAAAAAAAATAACAGGGTTGACTTAACATTTTAAAAATAATTGTAAGTCTCTTCTGTTCACCAAGGCTGCATTTATTTGATCAAAAGTACAGTAAAAACTGTAATATTTAAAATATCATTACAATTTAAAAGAACTGGGTGTTTTAAAATGTAACTTATTCCTGTGATGTAAAGCTGAATTTTCAGCATCATTACTCCAGTCTTCTATCCCTTCATAATCATGTATTTGAAAGAGAAATCTTTACTCTCACCTTTGATCAACTGAATGCATCTTTGAGCAGTAAATCAGCATATTAGAATGATTTCTGAAGGATCATGTGACACTGAAGACTAGATAATTCATCTTTCCCATCACATGAATAAATTACATTCTAAATTATATAAAAATAGAAAACAGTTTAACAAAATGTAATAACACTTTACAATATTGCAGCCTGTTTCCTTACATGGCATATTGTTAATACCTACTTAAAGGGATACTTCACCGATTAGCATTAAGCTTTGTATCAGTAGAAACCCGGTAGTATTTTCAAATGGCTAGAGACTACAGCCAGTAGTAGGAGCTATAGTTCCACATGTTTTCAACCCGCCCATAGGGGGATAGGGGGATCTCACGATAAAACGCCGTCTTTTCAGTTTCGAGTCAACTAGTAGCCTAGTTGTATCATTTCTTCCGATACTGCCCTCTGTAACCGGTAGGCGTGGCTTAGGAGTGGCCTCGTAGGGCAGCGAAGCAAGTGCATTCTGGGAGTTGTTGTCTTTCATCCACATGAGCCCAAAATACAATTTCTGGCTTTTCTCAGTCTAGAAGGCACCAACTTCTAAAAGAATTTCACATTTCTACTATACATAAATTGTCACATGCCTGTCCTGTCCTGTGCTGCACATGGGTGTTTGTTATGTTGGGCCATGTGATCGTGTCTATTGTCTAGCCCCTCCCAGCTTGTTATTTGATTATTGGTTAATTTATCCCACCTGTTAGTCTCATTACCCTCCTTTGTATTTGTATTACTTTGTACCCTATTTAGCTTCCTTGTGTTTGTAGTCCTGTGCTGGTTCGTTGTCCGTGTTACCTGTTTTTGATGTTCCTGTGCTGTTGGTATATGAGTTCTGAGTTTTTGTATTTTGTCTATGTTTGTTTATTAAATCTTCTCTGCACTTGAATCCTCGTCTTTCGTTCACTCGCCCGTGACAGAACGAACCAGCCAAAATATGTGGATTCAGCAGAACGAGATTTTTCCTCCGGGGGAGAACAAGGGAAACTCCATTTCCCTGTTTGAATATTTTGCCAGGTGTGCTCAGAGATCTTTGGAGGAGGAGAGCACCATGTCTGACGGTGATCAGATCGGAGGAGGTGGTTCGGTGGTTTCGGAGCCGGTGGTCAGGAGACGGAGGAGGAGGAGAAAGGCGCCACTTCAACGTCACGTCACGTCTGCCGATCCAGAGACTGTTCACGTCACGTCTGCGGAGTCTGTATCCCTTGACAAAATGGCCGCCGCCGCGAGTGTTCTCGTCACGCCTGCCGAGCCTGTGTCCTCGGACAAGATGGCCGCCGCCGAGCCTGTTCACGTCCAGTCTGCCCAGTCAGAGACTGTTCAGGTTACATCTGCCCAGCCAGAGATGGTTCAAGCCACGTCTGCCCAGTCGGAGATAGATCGGGAGATGCCCATTCTCATGGCCGGGGGGGCACTGATCGGCTATTTAGAGCGTTTAGCTCGGATCCTGGAGACGCCCTTCAAACCTCCAGTGTCAGTTCCTGAGCCGGAGCCAGTGTCTGTTCCTGAGCCGGAGCCAGTGTCTGTTCCTGAGCCGGAGCCAGTGTCTGTTCCTGAGCCGGAGCCAGTGTCTGTTCCTGAGCCGGAGCCAGTGTCTGTTCCTGAGCCGGAGCCAGTGTCTGTTCCTGAGCCGGAGCCAGTGTCTGTTCCTGAGCCGGAGCCAGTGTCTGTTCCTGAGCCGGAGCCAGTGTCTGTTCCTGAGCCGGAGCCAGTGTCTGTTCCTGAGCCGGAGCCAGTGCCTGTTCCTGAGCCGGAGCCAGTGCCTGTTCCTGAGCCGGAGCCAGTGCCTGTTCCTGAGCCGGAGCCAGTGTCTGTTCCTGAGCCGGAGCCAGTGTCTGTTCCTGAGCCGGAGCCAGTGTCTGTTCCTGAGCCGGAGCCAGTGTCTGTTCCTGAGCCGGAGCCAGTGTCTGTTCCTGAGCCGGAGCCAGTGTCTGTTCCTGAGCCGGAGCCAGTGTCTGTTCCTGAGCCGGAGCCAGTGTCTGTTCCTGAGCCGGAGCCAGTGTCTGTTCCTGAGCCGGAGCCAGTGTCTGTTCCTGAGCCGGTGCCTGTGCTTGTGTCTGTTCCTGAGCCGGTGCCTGTGCTTGTGTCTGTTTCTGAGTCTGTGCCTGTGCTTGTGTCTGTTTCTGTTCCTGAGCCGGAGCCAGTGTCTGTTCCTGAGCCGGAGCCAGTGTCTGTTCCTGAGCCGGAGCCAGTGTCTGTTCCTGAGCCGGAGCCAGTGTCTGTTCCTGAGCCGGAGCCAGTGTCTGTTCCTGAGCCGGAGCCAGTGTCTGTTCCTGAGTCTGTGCCTGTGCTTGTGTCTGTTTCTGTGTCTGTTTCTGAGCCGGTGGTGCCTGTTCCTGAACCGGAGGTCTCTGTTCCTGAGCCCTCAGTGACCGCGACACTGGCCATTATGGCCACAGCCATGTGGTGTGTGTGGGCTACGCACACACTTGGACCGGTGGTGTCTGTTCCTGGGCCGGTGGTGTCTGTTCCTGAGCCGGTGGTGCCAGTTCCAGTTCCCGAGCCGGTGGTGCCAGTTCCAGTGCCCGAGCCGGAGGGGCCAGTTCCAGTGCCCGAGCCGGTGGTGCCAGTTCCAGTTCCTGAGCCGGTGGTGCCAGTTCCAGTGCCAGTTCCAGTAGTGGCAGTTCCAGTGCCTGAGCCGGTGGTTTCAGTTCCTGAGCCGGTGGTACCAGTTCCAGTGCCAGTTCCAGTGGTGCCAGTTCCAGTCCCCGAGCCGGTGGTGCCAGTTCCAGTGCCCGAGCCGGAGGGGCCAGTTCCAGTGCCCGAGCCGGTGGTGCCAGTTCCAGTTCCTGAGCCGGTGGTGCCAGTTCCGGTGCCAGTTCCAGTAGTGGCAGTTCCAGTGCCTGAGCCGGTGGTTCCAGTTCCAGTGCCTGAGCCGGTGGTACCAGTTCCAGTGCCAGTTCCAGTGGTGCCAGTTCCAGTGCCTGAGCCGGTGGTGCCAGTTCCAGTGCCAGTTCCGGTGGTGCCAGTTCCAGTGCCTGAGCCGTTGGTGTCTGTTCCAGTTCCTGCACCGTGGCCGCCCGAGGGGTCTTCACCGCCGTGGCCGCCCGAGGGGTCTTCACCGCCCTGGCCGCCCGAGGGACGGTCTCCGCCCTGGCCGCCCGAGGGAGAGTCTCCGCCCTGGCCGCCCGAGGGAAAGTCTCCGCCCTGGCCGCCCGAGGGAAAGTCTCCACCCTGGCCGCCCGAGGGAGAGTCTCCGCCCTGGCCGCCCGAGGGAAAGTCTCCGCCCTGGCCGCCCGAGGGAAAGTCTCCGCCCTGGCCGCCCGAGGGAGAGTCTCCGCCCTGGCCGCCCGAGGGAGAGTCTCCGCCCTGGCCGCCCGAGGGAAAGTCTCCGCCCTGGCCGCCCGAGGGACGGTCTCCGCCCTGGCCGCCCGGGGGAGAGTCTCCGCCCTGGCCGCCCGAGGGAAAGTCTCCGCCCTGGCCGCCCGAAGGAAAGTCTCCACCCTGGCCGTTTGCACAGCCTGCCCCGTCCTGGTCTCCTGAACCCTGTGGACCACTCTGGTGTCCCAGACATTTTGTTTCCCCTGTCCCGCCCTGGTCTGTCCGTCCCGCCCTGGTCTGTCCCTCCCGTCCCGCCCTGGTCTTGGAGCGTCTGGTAGCCGCTCCGTAGGGAGGGGGTAATGTCACATGCCTGTCCTGTCCTGTGCTGCACATGGGTGTTTGTTATGTTGGGCCATGTGATCGTGTCTATTGTCTAGCCCCTCCCAGCTTGTTATTTGATTATTGGTTAATTTATCCCACCTGTTAGTCTCATTACCCTTCTTTGTTTGTTCCCCTATTTAGCTTCCTTGTGTTTGTAGTCCTGTGCTGGTTCGTTGTCCGTGTTACCTGTTTTTGATGTTCCTGTGCTGTTGGTATATGAGTTCTGAGTTTTTGTATTTTGTCTATGTTTGTTTATTAAATCTTCTCTGCACTTGAATCCTCGTCTTTCGTTCACTCGCCCGTGACATAAATGACCCAAATATCCATTTAAACTTCCAAAATCTGTGTTTTTATTTTAAAATGTACCGATAACCACCACGATAATACATGTGGCACAATTGAAAGCCCTGGTCAATTGTGATGTTAAACCATTTACAGTTTTTCACCATATGGTGAGGAAACTTAACAGTGAACCAATTAACATTTTTACTGTAGATAGATAGATAGATAGATAGATAGATAGATAGATAGATAGATAGATAGATAGATAGATAGATAGATTGATTCATGTGATATTCTGAAAAAGTGAACACTTGAGTTTTAAACAAACTTATAATTCAAGTGTTTACAATGCAGTTGCTCTGAGAGTTTGATTACTCTGGCATTGGGCGCTATTTTTGTCCTTCTATCTGTCAGTTGATCTCAGCATGAGCAGACCTACATTTTGGCGCGTAAGGTGAGTGCTTGTGTGTGTCTTCTTTGTAAGGTTACCGTTGGCAGATTTTTAATCTACATGTACGATGTGCCCTCCCGTGTCTTGTGTCTACTCAGCAGTATGTGGTCGAGTGTGATTTGGAGTGTTGGGCCGCAGCGTATTGATTGGCTGTGCCGGGGTAGGGCGCAGGCGGACGACACACTGGTGACTTTGTTGTAAATGCAGAACGGGTGAGTGGTGGGTGTCAGGCTTAGGGTGCCGACCAATCATCAATCATGTGCTGTCAGGCCTCCCTCTCTCCTCGCAACCCTGCTTTTTGTTTCTGCCTCAATGATCAGTCTTTGTTTAAATTGCGCAGTAAGACTCCCGCCAGACCACGAGAACAACCGCCAAGTTGTTTGCAGGTGCTATCGTTCACAGCTGCCAATTAAAGTCATGTGATTTCCATTACAGCCACAGGGCATGGTAAACATAATGTATTTTAATACATTTATACTATGCATAGAATGGAAAGGTGGGATTTTGTGGTGGTCATGGTAGATAATAATGTTTTTGAGGTTGAAATGCACACATTATGTTAATTCATTATTTACAAAAGCATATGAAGACGGTTCTAAAATGATTTGGTTTGCAGTATAGAGGGCAGTTCACACCAAGAACGATAACAGTAACTATAACTATAAAGTTTTAATAATCAGTCAAATCTAGTGGAATAGGGAACTGTATCATTTGAATCACAGAATTTTTTTTCCAGCTGATAAAATAAAAACATTAAGAGAGAGAAAAAAAATGAAAAAGAAAAAATATACTTTAAAGACCTCGAGCATTTATCCCCGGTTTTACAGATAAGGCTTAAGCCTAGTCCTGGACTAAAATGCATGTTTGAGGTGTTTTAATTGAAAGCAACTTTCACTGATATTTCTTAAAATATGTCAGTTCCATTGTTTTGTCTAAAGATGCACACCAGTAATGTTTTTTTTTTTTTTCTGAGGCATGTTTATAAAAGCTATAAAAGTCCTAATTGAACTAATGCCTAATCCTGGCTTAATCTAAACCCTGTCTGTGAAACCAGGCCTTAAAGCGGCAGATGACATAACTGCAGTGTGCTTATAATAAACAATGTAATCGTCCGTTGTGTGGATGCTAATATAGTTATCGTTATAGTTATCTTTATAGTTTGCGTTCTTGAATCATGCAAGGTGATTTACTAAGGTTTGCGTTAGTCAATTTACTAGTATATGTGCCATTATTTACCGCTCCAAAAAAAGCACGTCTTAAACCTTAGTGGATTGTGTTGGTCATTGTGGAAATGATCCGGCTGCGTCTGTGTTCTTTAATTTGTGTGTCGTCAGTAGATCATGTGTAGAACTTTCCACTCCCATCTGTGCTTTTTTGGAATTGCGTTCTCATGCTAATTTGCCTTGTTTAGTAAATCTGGCCTTTGGTGTGTACAGGCCTTTAGCATGAATTATGCCACATGCTCACCTGAAACAATCAAAAGCTTAAATAATAAACTTCCCAGACAGCAACATAGTGTCGGCCCAGATCCGGGCCACATCTGGTATATGTAAATTTCACGTGTACCAGATGTGGGCCGGCTCTGGGTGAGTTGCTGCAGTTGGGCATGTTGCTGTCTGTGTTGTATCCTACCGCTTTGTCCTAATGGTTATTTTACAATGGATAGTTGCCGTTCTGGATGCTGATTGGTCAATCCTGTATGGTAGCTGTGCTAAAACACACAATATAGTAAAAACTGTGAATATCACTGGACAGCATCAGTAGAGTCAAAGACTAACAGTCTCAAGTGGTCTTGAGTAGTTTTCGAATAAGAACTGATCTTCTATGATCGTGCTTAATTTGCTTAGTAAAATAATGTGTCTTTAATATGTCATTAAGCAGTATATCCTTGACTAGTTACAATAGAGAACTGCTAAAATAAAACAAGAAAGTTGGATTTTTTGGGACAACTCTTGCCATTTGTTCAAAAGGGCCAACCTATTTGATGTATTTTCAAATATGATTATATTCCCTGCTAACACATTTTCGAGTTGGTACATTAAATTGTCGATTTAATAATGCATCGTAAAGTGTTTTACTATCCCTGAATTACACTTTTGCTTCTTGTTGGGAAATGACACGTTGTAAATCAGTGGACCTACTTTTTACATTAGGTGAAAGCAGTCACACTCATTCATATCACAGAAGAATAATACATTTCTTGGCCATTTTTTTCTTCTTTAAAATACCATCTCTTGCAGCATTGTGCAGACTCGCTTTAAGGCTGGTAATTTACAACACTCATTAGAGTGCTGAAAGCACCTCAGTCAATCTGAACTGAGACACCGCAGTCACAAACTACATCCTTACTGCAGTGCCTAGAAAAAAATCAATTACACATTAAACCCAGGTAAAGCTCTAATGTGGTCCTATAGAGTGTGCATGTCTATAAAGCTAAACATAAATTCATGTAGACTCCAGCATATTCCAATGAATATGGTACTTCTTTTCATTTTCAACAATGTTCAGTGAAAGGAGGCGCTTAAACTCAGAAAATCAAACAAAATATTATATATACAGTGCTGGGTAGATTACTTACAAATTGTGGTCCATTACTGATTCCAAATTACATGACAAAAATCATAGTTAGTAATGTAATCCATTACATTACACATTTTAGTCAAATTAATCTGACTACTTTTTGATTACTTTTGACCAAGCTAGTTTATAACATTGAATTGAATATAATAATATTGTACCATATTGATATGATCATATAAAGAGAAAGAAAATATAGTCCATTCTTTGTTATCAACAACATGAATTGCATTAAACAATGAACATTACACTACATGCAATACATGATTAAATGACTCAAAGAGTGATCATTATAATGTTGCAAGTTCACAAAACTAGAAGACTTGAATAGAAGAATGTATGTAAGCAATATGCTTTTTTAGAAAGGAAAATTTAGAACATGAAAAAGAAGAATGAGGGACAATCAATAAATAATGAGAATTGACTGGCATTGTGTGGAGAATATGTAATCATGTAATCAATCTGATCACGAGTATATTAAAATAATCCAATTACAATACTTCATTTTTGGAATCTGATTACGTAATCCAGATTATATGTAATCAGTTACTGTGCAGTACTGTAAATGATTTGAATTATTTTGTTATTGTCTAGCAATAAATGTTAGAATTAGACATTTTACAATGATGTCACTTGTTGGGTCACAACAAAGATAACAAGGTTGAATGTAAAATGTGGGACACTGAAATCACTATCTTAAGGGCCTCAATCTAGTTCACAAAATAAATAAATAAAAATACAACAATTGTGCCTCTAAAGCTTTTAAAAATGTAATGGGACAGTAGGAAAGTGAAACATATTCACAGAAAGTGCCCTTCATGCACATGAGAAATGATCGTACTCTTCTTAGCCTGCTAGTTGTAATGGCAAGAAGTGATTCTAAAAAGTTTCTAACAGAGCCAACGCTTTTATTAGCATCGCAAACTCGTTTGTTTATTTGTAAATGCATACTTGCGTGAGCCTGCAGCTTGTGTAATTGGCCTGGGAACTCCCGCTTTGCCTGTAAGGCCACGTTCAGGTGCAGAGGCTGATCTCCAGTCAGCAGAGCTCGGCCCAGCCCGTCTCCTCTCTGCTCTGCTCCACTGCTGATCTCATCTCCATATATGAGCTGCTTTGCACTTCTTGTGCCTGACACGATTAATTAGCCACATCCAGGTAAGGGAACTTCTGACAAAGTGCCAAGAGCAATAAACATTGATCATAGTCACAGACTTTTTACTGGCTTGCTTGATGGAAGGGGAATGCAGCCTTGCGTGTGTGTGTGAATAATGTGTCCCTGTGCGTTGGGGAACGCTTGTGCGTATGAATATGTCTGTGCGTGAGGATGCACTTATATTCAGGCGCCTCGTGCATGTTTATTTATTTACTGATTGATCGATTGATTGATTGACTCACTGATGGCTTAGGCAAAATAAAACATGATCGAAGAAAAAAAGGGCTGCTTTAAGTGTGTGTGTGTGTGTATAAAATAATGATGCACTTCTATTTAGGGGCCTCATGTATGTTTTTTGTTTATTTATTTTACTGCAACTAGAAGTCCTGGTACCATGATGGTAGTTGAACAAACTCAGGGTTGCAGGATTAGTTTCGAGCTGACAAATCCAAACCAATCCAATCAGGCTTTGTTGGTACTATGATGCTGATCATCAACTTTCTCTGTCAACTCAGGCTTTGATACTGAGTTTAGGTGTGACATCAGTAGCAAACAGCCAATCACATGCCGTGGAACAGTAGCCGTGTTTCCATTACAGATTTGCGCAAAACTTTTGGGATATTTTCTAAATGTCGATAAAAAACTATTGCGAAATGACTGCGTTTTCATTAACCAATATTATGCGACTAAAACGTTATTTTTTTCTCACGCGATAAGTCATTCCAAAAATCATGGCGACGGATGTTGGTAGGTTTACGTAAATCCTAGCCACCGCACTAGCCATTATTTTTAATGGAAGGAGACGTAGGGGTGTTATCCAAGCATTAATGGCAAGGAAAGACCCTTATACTTGGAATGGCTGGTGTTTCTCCCTCATTTCTGCTTCGAGATCTTGATTGTGGCATTTCTTTGAGGTTTAGAATCCAGTATTCCTGTAATTCTTTTGTCTTTTATGAATTTAATAAAGAACTCTGTCTCGTATTCTGTTAAACATACCGCGTCATCTACATCAAGTGACTGTAAATGCAAAAAAAAAAATTCCATTGCAGTTTGGCAAAATATTCCTTTTTTCAAATTGGCTGAAAAACCACCTCATGTGAGCATATTTTTTATTTTTTTGCGACATAGGAGTTTTTGCAAAATTGACGTGTTTCCACTGGGCGTATTTTCAATTCGCAATTTGTAGGGTAATGGAAACGCGGCTAGTGAAACTGCGATTCACTTCTCGCGAGAGAAGCAGCGTGATTCACTTCTCTCTTCTGCAGAATATTACGAGATTGGAAAGTCTTAAGAATTTAAACAAATTTACACCGCAATAAGAGCTGTCCACAGCCATGAAAGAGGAAAAATTGCTATATCAATGCAAGTAAAAGTTGTGAAGTTAATTTTTATAGTTGATATAGGTATCTAGAGGGAATTGAACATTTAAAGGTCCCATTGCATGGATTATTTTATTATTTTTTAATGTTTCCTGGGGTGCCCTTATAACGTTAGTATGTTTTTTCGATCAAAAGTTGTTATAATTTAGAAATAAAAGGCATATTTCCTAGCCTGATTTTAGCCTCTGATTTGAACGCTCTGTTTGAAGGGGCGTGTCTGCTGTGAGACTTCAGTGAAAACACCCTCTGCTGTGATTGGCTGCTGTGAGACTTCAGTGTAAACGCCCACTGCTGTGATTGGCTGACATGCTTGCATATAAAATATTTAGCATTACATGTGAAACTCTCTCGAATACTTTTACAGCTATTATACGTTTTTACTATTACAGCTATTGAGATTAACGAATCGTGAGAAGTTTTTTAAGTATTTAGATCTATTCCCATCACATAAAAGGTTGCAATGATGAATGAGCAGATGACAGCCTGTTGATCGCGTCAATGAAGATCTTATCATTGCAACGCAGTTTCTGCACTCTCACTAATGATTTCACCAATGCAAACATGATGTACGTACAGTAAGAGCTTTGTTGTGCAGTGTAACAGCGTCATTGATTTCATAACGAGTTTTGGCAAGTGTCCAGATAAACTCGTGCTGTGTTAATGACAGCTTGGGCGATTGGAAAGGGATTGTTCTTTGATCGCTTTCTGTATATATATTAATCGCAGTTTAAGTAAGATTATTTTCATCCTACTATGGCTGCGTTCACACTGCAGGGCTTAATGCTCAATTCCGATTTTTTGAAAAAAATCGATTTTTTTGCAAGGCCGTTCACATTTCCAATTAAATGCGACCTTTTGTGATCTCCTGTGTGAACGTGAAATGACCCAGAAGTGACCCGCATGAGCAGAAGAGTACTCAACGGTCAACGACGTCACTTGTTGTTTGCGGAAGTAGCTAAACTTCAACTAGCTGTGATTCACTCACACACACACACAAAACACACGAGTGCGCGCAGCGACCGTTACACAAGAGCCAGACAGCAGCCGCTGACCTATCTAATATCAGCACAAACAAGTTAACATAACGTTAGTCATTGGATATATAATGATGATGGCCGTGGGCTTTTTTTATTTTATTTTTATTAACGGGCTCGTCGAGGTCGACCCGTTCGGCAGATTTACCTCAGCTCGACGAATATGCAGTCCGTTTTCAAACCGACGACTACTTCAACGCAGAATTATGACGTTTGTCGCGTATCAATGACGTGCGGGTCGGATACATGCGACCTGGCCGTTCCGACTGAAGTCGCATTTCAAAAGATCGGATACGTATCGGATTTGGGACCACATACCCAAGTGGCCTGGGTCGCATTTGAAAAGATCGGATCTGTGTCGTTCAGACTGTCATGAAAAGATCAGATACAGGTCGCATAGGGGCAAAAAAATTGGAATTGGGTCGTTTCAACCTGCAGTGTGAACGTAGCCAAAGTTGTTCAATACTGTTTATGCATCAGTAAATCAAGCCAGTGACTAAAATATCAACTTCACAAAGTTTGTCTTAGGCTACGTTCACACTGCTGGCTGAAACGACCCAATTCCGATTTTTTTGCCCCTATGCAACCTGTATCTGATCTTTTCATGACAGTCTGAACGACACAGATCCGATCTTTTCAAATGCGACCCAGGCCACTTGGGTATGTGGTCCCAAATTCGATACGTATCCGATCTTTTGAAATGCGACTTCAGTCGGAACGGCCAGGTCGCATGTATCCGACCCGCACGTCATTGATACGCGACAAACGTCATAATTCTGCGTTGAAGTAGTCGTCGGTTTGAAAACGGACTGCATATTCGTCGAGCTGAGGTAAATCTGCCGAACGGGTCGACCTCGACGAGCCTGTTAATAAAAATAAAAAAATAATAAAAAAAGCCCACGGCCACCATCATTATATATCCAATGACTAACGTTATGTTAACTTGTTTGTGCTGATATTAGATAGGTCAGCGGCTGCTGTCTGGCTCTTGTGTAACGGTTGCTGCGCGTGCTCGTGTGTTTTGTGTGTGTGTGTGTGTGTGTGTGTGTGTGTGAGTGAATCACAGCTAGTTGAAGTTTAGCTACATCTGCAAACAACAAGTGACGTCGTTGACCGTTGAGTACTCTTCTGCGCATGCGGGTCACTTCTGGGTCATTTCACGTTCACACAGGAGATCACAAAAGGTCGCATTTAATTGGAAATGTGAACGGCCTTGCAAAAAAAACTTTTTTTTTTTCAAAAATCGGAATTGAGCATTAAAGGAGAACTCCGGTCAATTTTAACATTGAGCTCATTTTTTTGTACATTTGGAGTGCTGTCAATACAGAGAACAACGACAAAAATCGGTGTTGCCTACACCGAGTTATTCTATTTTTAAAATTTGCACCCTATTGACTTCAATGGGGCAAGTAGTAAGCCTGCTTTTTAGCCTCTTAACAACCTTTAAGTGTCATTACAAGTGCACAGAAAATGTGAGTGATTCCTTCCGAGTGAACACGGGTGAATCTGACTGCAGTAGATGTTAGAGATATTAATAAAAATGAAGTTAATTCAGCCAGCGCTCATACCTCTGTTTACATCCTGTTTTCGGTGGAAGGCCATAGTAATCGACTGTCGAGTTCACGCGCGTGATCATAGGCACTAAACCTATGCGCGTGAACTCGACAATCGATTACTATGGCCTTCCACCGAAAACAGGATGTAAACAGAGGTATGAGCGCTGGCTGAATTAACTTCATTTTTATTAATATCTCTAACATCTACTGCAGTCAGATTCACCCGTGTTCACTCGGAAGGAATCACTCACATTTTCTGTGCACTTGTAATGACACTTAAAGGATGTTAAGAGGCTAAAAAGCAGGCTTACTACTTGCCCCATTGAAGTCAATAGGGTGCACATTTTAAAAATAGAATAACTCGGTGTAGGCAACACCGATTTTTGTCGTTGTTCTCTGTATTGACAGCACTCCAAATGTACAAAAAAATGAGCTCAATGTTAAAATTGACCGGAGTTCTCCTTTAAGCCCTGCAGTGTGAACGCAGCCTTTGAGAGAAAGATTATCTGTCTGAACTTGAACAATTACACATCAGAAATTCACATAACTCACTGGTTCTTCAGAGGCTCGGATGAAGGAACTAAAAAAATACTTTTGTGTTCATTTGTACATCCAAACACTGAGCAACTGCCATGCTTCGCTCGTTTGCAAGCCATGATGTCTCTCGAGGAAAAACCAATATCGCGCTCACACAGCTCATTTTCTCATGGGCAGCCAAATTCTTTTTGCGGGCTAAGAAGAGAAAGGGGAGGTGACCTTTCCCTTTATGACGACATAAAGGGAAGATTCTAGATTCGCCCGTCTGAGCTTTCATTTTCTCAAAAATACCCAGGGCTTGGTTTACACCCATCAAAACGTCTAGCCACTGGGGGACCATAGGCAGGCTAAGGAAACTCATATCAAGGTTAAAAAACCTCATTAAGTAAAATTTTCATGCAGTGGGGCCTTTAAGCTCACATAGTCATTTTTATAGCTTTACCTATTTATTCTAAAGCTTATTTATATTACTTTTATATATTTATATTCATTTAAACTAAGTGTACATCTATAATTACATGGAAAATTGAGAGGCCACACTTTCATTTTAAAATGTTTCTTTTTAATAAACAAAAGTAATTAGATTGTATTACCTAAAATGTGTAATGTAATGTAATATATTATGTTAATACCAACTACAATTTTCAGAATGTAATTTGTATTCAGTAATGGATTACAGTTTGTAAGTAATCCAAAAAGCACTGGCAACTAGCTTGTGTAGTGGCATGAAAGAGGACTAAAATGCATGATGATCATCTATATGTCATATGAATGTGCATTTTAGCTAAATCTAACCTATTTTTTTTTAAAGATATATGTACTTGTTTGTAATATCCATTTACAGTCAGCTTATTTGAATGAGCATGATACCTCTAGCTACATAAACTAGTATGCGTAGGTCATCACGATCATGTCGAAGCACGCAAGTGCGTGTTGTGACTTTATAATAAACCATAGACCTAATTTTAGGGGGATTTTCTTTTCAAGGTCATACTGCTGGCAGGCGGCAGAAAGCATCGAACACAGTCCGCGTCTCTTTTTCCAGAGCTGGACGTCCTGAGAATGCACAGAAAAAAATTGCAAAACCAGAGCATAATGAAGCTGCAAAACAAAAACAGTGTGCCTTGGCCAAAAGGAGAGCAAATACTGAGGGGTGTAATGGAGGCCAGATGAGCTGACAGTAACAAATACCCCCATTAGCTGCCACTGATGGAAGACTGGAGAGGTGGAAGAGCTTTCACACGGAGGTGTTACAGGATGTGTCATGTCCAGGTGGGACATGGGAGTCAAGTGGACCTGAGCGAAAGAGGACCGGAGAGGAAAGCAGAGGAGTGCAGACGGGAAGCCCACGGACCTGAGCTCTGGTGCATTTTCCATGGAGTTTGTGTGTGTGTGTGTGTGTGTGTGTGTGTGTGTGTGTAACGGACAGCTGGGATTTCAATCAGAGACTTCTTTATGCAGTCTTCTAACACATAATGAACTGAAGCACTGCTCAGCATGAGCAAGCCTTAATCACACACACCGCCAGTGTTTTAGCATCATTACGGAACACACACACCACAGCTCACGCAATCAAAACCAAATGTGCATTGGAAAGACACGTCAGAAATGACAATGTGCTGAATGGAAAGTGATTTGTCCAATCCGTTAAAAGTTTATATCAACAATTAGTTCATAATAAGTCAGTTTGATTAAAAGCTGAAGGCCACAGGCCTGCTCAGTTCCTCAGGGGCTGATCTGGTGTATAAAAAAAAATAAAAAATTACCTCACCCTAAACCTGTCAGCACACCATTACAGCCCACGCCGCCATATGATGGCATGCCAAAAAAAAAAAAAAAAAAAAAAATACTGAGGCCATTGTAGCGAGAAGGTGTTGGCAGATGTAGGCTTAAGGAATGCTATTTGTTAGACAGAGTTTGTGCAATGGAGAAATGTTTAAGGGAAATAGGCTTCGGTCTGTGGGTTCTTATCAGTAAGCCTAATAGAGTTAGATAGGGGAATATCTTGATGAGAAATCAGATAAAGACAGAAAGAAAAACATAAACCTCAAAACACTAGCAACCAAAAGCTACAGTCTAGAGAAGCAATGACTCATGCAGGACAGGGAGCCAAAAAGAGGTTTGCAGCCCATCTGCAGGAACATGCACCAAGAATAAACTCTGAAAGTGACACAATGCATGCCCTGTAATCTGTTGTGGAAAAAGTTCAACTGGTGCCAAATATTTGTCATATCCCCAAAAAAATGTTGTTGTTTTTTTTTTTGTTTTTTTTATAAATATGGCGACTGGGGTCTTATCAAATCAGGGGATTCAACATGAATCCATATGACTGGTGTGCACTATATTTAAGTCAACTTAAGTCAAACAATATGTGACAAACTATTATCGGTAACTATATATATATATATATATATATATATATATATATATATATATATATATATATATATATATATATATATTGAGTTTTAGTTTCAGTTGACTAATACTTAAAAACAAATACGTAAAACTATACCAAAAGAAAACCTCTACCCACAAAAAAAGACAAAAAAGTTCAAATTATTAACCAAAACTATAAATAGTATTAGTGATATTAATATATAATTAATAACAAATTATAATTATAATTAACATTATAATTATAATAATTATTATTATAATGTTAATTATAATTAACAAATTAATATATATTAATATATATATTAATTATATATATTATATAATTAATATATAATTAACATCACTAATACTAATTAGTATTAGTGATGTTATTTTTGTACAATGATACAAAAATAACACTGGACAAAATTAAGTATTTAATTAACACTGAAAATATTCCCCTCATCTGAATCTCATTTGATAAATTAAATATTTTATTTTATTTGTGACAAACTAATTCATGATACGTCAATCCGTCACAGCGGGTTTGAAGGCATTGACATTGGACGTCAACACCATGCTCTCTCGCTTGTCATAACAAAACACGATGTGCCAGTTCGAATATGCAGAATGCAGGATGAGAATTAAGAGATGCAGCAGATGCAGAAACTTAGGTCTGTTCTTCTCACACAAAGCTTTAGTGTGGCTTAGAAGACTTTATAGTGCATATGTAACATTGACCACTTTTATGGTAATCGCACGAACATACTTGATTTCTTCATTGGGCTTTCACAAACAAATACCAGCACAGGTTCAGAACTACATGATGCTGAGTAAAAAAGGCCAGCATTTGCATATGTGGGTGAACTGTCCCTTTAAGCTCTGTAATTCCCCCGGCCGTTGAAGTTCTAAGGAATGGTAAACTTGGCAAATGTCATGCTTACTGTGGCTTGATGTTAACATACAGATAACACACTCTGTCAGAGGTTACACTAGCACCTTTTGGCAACTCTTACTGGATGGTTTGACTTGCTCACGTCGCACAAATCTTGTTGTGAAAATGAAGTGTTTAATTGTACTGAACATGCACTTGTAAGGTACTTCAATTCTTTTTAAAGTTTATATTTAAATCAACAACAACAACAACAACAAAAAAGTACTTGCAATAATATAAAATGAATGAAATAAAAGGCCACTTAAGTAAGAGTACACTTTTATGACTGTTTCTTACACACTTATACCATTTTTAAAAGTGCACTTTGCAATAATGCCAAATCAAAAGTTTTATATTAAAGTACATTTTAAAGCATTTAGATTCAAGTTTACTGTAAATGCTTGTGAGGTCATTCGATAAGTTTACTTTTGTTTAGTTTAATTATGAAATTACATATAAAGAAGTTAAGTGGGTCAAAAAAGCAGTCTAAACTGTTTGCATTTAAAATGCATTTAAATTACTATATTTTAATTTAAGTGTGAATAACATGCAATTAAGTGTCTGAAAATATTACATTCACTTCACACACATTATTTTAAAGTATATTATTTCCATAACTGCTAAAGTATACTTCTTTTTCCACAAGAGAAGACTTGGAATATAACATACAAATCATATTGACTACTAATATCTCACAACACTAGCAACCCAAGGTTATATATGCAGAAGCAATGACTCATGTATAATTAGGAACCAAAAAGAGATTTGCAGAATACATTCAGAAAGCAAAGGCAAACGTTAGAAACAAAAACTGTTCACCAATGGCAGGTTTGTCATTTCCTAGAAATGTTTCCAGAAACATACTAGAATAACAGCTATAGGGTCTTTTCAAATGAGTGAATTCAGCATATTCCTTGTGCAATCTGACCGACCTGTCTACGCAGGAATGCTCTCATAATGGAGAAAACATGAGGCTTTCTTTCAGTTTGGAGAAGCCTGTGGAAGGGAGAAGGCTCTGCTTTAGTGTGTGCATTAGCCCGCTCATACCTGGGGGCCAATGAAGAGAGCCCTCAGGTAAGCCTTGTTGAAACAAATCTGAGCTGCTAATGACACGCACTGTGAAAATATTCACAGTTCATTAAGCTTGATGACAACTGAGCCCCCCTGCCACCCCCCCCCCCCCCGCTCCGCTGTTTTGTGTATTAGTCATACCTTTGTGTCGTAATCTGCAACGGACGATGCTGTGACAACAACTAGCGTGGCATAATGGATGGGAAATGGGAATACCATCTAATTGTCTATTGTGTAATGTTTTCTTTACATGTTCAATACCAAAAAGAAAAGCTCACTTGATATGATGATTTTGGCATCACACAAAAATCAAATTTCAGACTTTATTTTTTATCCTCATGTCATTCCAAACCTTTATGCTGTTTGTTTCCTTCTTCTGTGGATCACAAAAGGAAAAATGTAAAGAATGTAATGAGGGATAGTTTATCTATAAACACACAAACACACACACACACACACGAGTACTCTTTCATTTTACCTGCACCCAGATCTCTTTTATTTGTCAGCAAACTTTTGCCATGGAGGAAGAGTACACATATTCCTTTTACTTACTACTGAGACCATAACTATACAGAGCCGGGTAAGAATTAGCGAACATGTCGTTTAAGTCACTTGAAAGATTTGAGCGACAAAAGACTGAAGACTTAAATTTAAATCGACTGATAATCTTCTCAATTTTCATCATATTAGTCCTTATATGGACACTTCATTTGGACCACTTCTGGTCAAAGAACTGTAGTTTTATAGAAAAATAGACTCTTAAATGGTGTATTGTGAAAATAATAATAATAGTAATTTACCCTCATGTCATTCCAAACCCATTAGACATTCATTCATGAAACACAAATGAAGATCTTTTTGATGAAATCTGAGAGC
Organism: Scardinius erythrophthalmus; assembly: GCF_964197995.2. Taxonomy (NCBI): domain Eukaryota; kingdom Metazoa; phylum Chordata; class Actinopteri; order Cypriniformes; family Leuciscidae; genus Scardinius; species Scardinius erythrophthalmus. The sequence continues at coordinate 7,372,541 of NC_138241.1, read as the reverse complement.
TTTCTGTCTCTCCATCGACAGCTATGCAACTGACACTTTGATGCTTCAAAAAGTCCATAAAGAAATCGTAAAACTAATCCATATGAATTGAGTGGTTTAGTCCAAATTTCATGAAGAGACATGATCACTTTATGAACAACTCTCAGATTTCATCAAAAAAGATCTTCATTTGAGTTCCGAAGATGAGCGAAAGTCTTACGGGTTTGGAATGACATGAGGGTGAGTAAAAATCTAACCCTAAAAAAAGGGTTCCAAAAGGTTTTTTTTTTTTTTTTTGTAGCAATGCATAGAAGAACCATTTTGGGTTCCCAAAAGAACATTTTAGCGAAGTTCTTAAAATAACTTTTTTTTTTTTTTTTTATGAAGAACATGTTAATAATAAGAACCTATTCCCACTATAAATAACATTTTGATTAAATGAAAGGTTCTTCATGAAGTTCAAAATGAATGTATAAAATGTAATTACTAATTTTATAGAAAAGCACTGCATAAAGATTCTTCAAAATGTCTCTTTTCGTGTTCCAACAGCATTTTGGCATCACATGAGAGTGAATGACAGAAACACCATTTTTTTTAAGATCCATAATTCCCCACGCTGTCAAAGTTCTATGGAACTTTAAACTTGGTCAGTTTTACCCATACGGTGTCCTAATGTTGTGAACACACAGATAACACTCTGTCAGAGCTTTCGTCGACTCCCTCTGGCTGAATTGACTCTGGTAAGTGGGGGCATGACACTACATTGGGCACTATTGAGTGAAAGGGATTAGGTAGTGTTAGTTTTTGAGAAAGCACAATGGCATCACTGTACATTAAGCTTTAAGACACCATATTAAAATTAGCTCAAGAACATTTTAGTCTCCGGACTCCAATTTACAGTTAGAGTTTCCTTCTTTCTTAGTCTGAGAACCGTTATCTTGTTTCTTCCCAAACCAACAAGTATGCTGAAATGCAAATTGCATCTGGCACCAAGACACAGTAATTTGACGTAATTACTACAGCTTGATACCAGAGTACGCTCTCGCTGCATGGCATGGATCCATCACAATAATCAGTAATTGCTCTCCATTTTTTGACGCAAAAATACAGAAACACCCATTACTCTGTTCCACAGCAGCTTGATAATGCCACATTACAGAAAAATCCTTCACCAACTTCTATATTGTATGAACTCAACACCTGTAGGGCCCAGCATTTTCATCATCTGCTTGGAATAAATTGTAGTCATCATCATAACCATAATCACAGTAATAAAAAAGTCCTCATCCTCTTGCCAAATTACTGTGGCATTTGATTTACAGTAATTGTGCGGGAGAGGGGGGGGGGGGGGGTTACACACCAATACGCTTTGCTGCGCCTCGACCGGCGGAGTACAAACACGCACACACACCTGTGTGGCTTCCACCTGAGAAGGGCCGGATCCCAATGATATGCCGACATTCCCCGAGGCACACAATGACTAACATTGTGACATACAATAAACCAGGTGTGGATGGGCTTTTTTATTATTAGCATAGAAAATGTCATTTTTAAAAGATTACATTTTAAGAGCATTACACATTAAGAAGGTAATTAGTTATGAATGAGGTTTTGACATCTGAACTGTTATTTCTGGATGTAATTATCGATTAAATATGACTGATAGAGACTCAAAGATTGCAGTCAGTCAACATTCAAAATGTTTTATTCGAGACTTTTGGAAGCAACAATACACTATACCTTTTGCTTCTTTGTTTACTTTTTTTAATACTGACACAATTGTGTTTAACAAAAAAATATGTAACAAAGACAAAAAAAAAAAAAAAAAAAAAAAAAGATCTCCAGGATCTTTAGCTTGATTGATGAAAATTCAAGTATTTTTTCCCCATTAACAACAGGTAAAGACTATGATCAGAAGACTAGACCTAATACTGACCAATTGAAAGTGACCTTACATTTGTAACTGCATATAATGAGGCATAATCCGAAGTCTGTTCCTTTTCTTTCACGATTCAGATGACACATGGTTAGAAATGCTTCATCAAATTTTGAAAAAAAAAAAGTGTGAGGACTTGCAGACATCAGCCATAAATTTTACTGACAATACTGGGTTGTAATAACGGAACTGTAATGTGCGAGAAATTGCTTTCTTTTGTAACTCTAGCCATTTAGTTTGGCAGTTAGACAGATATGACACTGCAGTACATTATTCAGAAAAGCATGAGAAATCTTCAAGTAACATTTCCTTCAAAGAGACAAATTAGTGTTCAACTCTAAATTAGTAATGGATTCGGAGGACTGAAATATGATCTCCAGGCTATATGCTTCCCAGCCTTCATTGCTACCATTACAGTGTCATAATCACATAATTTAGTTCTTTACAGGCCAGAACATCCCTGACATTCAGTACAGCACAAGCTTCTCTGTGGTGTCCTATGTCGGGGTTCCATCTTTTTGACTCGCCTGCATCCGTAATCTCCTTCTCGCAATCGCTTCCTGTTTCTTCCTCTCAATCTCGGCAGCTGAACATTTGGCTGTCGTGTGGGATGAAATAAAAACTGCAAAACAACAACAACAAAAAAGTTGGGTTACGGTTCTGTGGAATGTAACTGGGACAAGTAAAACTTTTAAAGCTTGAATTGTAATCTCGGAGTTTCAATGTTTAATTTAGCCCTTATAAACTTACTCTACACCGTTTTTCTATAACAGCAAGTACATTAGAAGACAGTCAGAGCCAATGTGATAGTTAAGGGAACCGTATGTAAGATTGTGGCCAAAACTGGTACTGCAATCACTTTCAAATTACTGTAGAGTGGTGTATCGCTGGTGTATATTGGGTGAACGCTATGCAAAACTTTTCTGGGAGAACGCAACAATATTGAAATAGCCACACTAAATCTTTGTGAGAGAGACACACAAAAACATTTACACTGAAAATATTCACTTCTTTTGTAGCTCTAAAATTTCAGTCACGTTCCCAGAGTCCAGCCAAGTTTATTGTTAAGGAAACCAACGGCACAGGAGTATCTCACAAACATTCAAGAACAGCCATGTTTGAGTATGTGAAAATAAGATTTAAGAGTGATGCCAAGGCCAAAATTAAAAATGCAGCAGCATTTACATTATAACAACATTCTGATGAGTATAATATTGTAATACAATATAGTGAGTCCTAGTTCAGTTATTCATTGTCCATTTTAGTGAAAGAATGTGACTTACACATTCTGACTACCTTGTAACTTAGTTCAACTTTACACTCACTTCTTCTTTAGCATAATTTTGTGCAGATGCAACCTGTAATGTATTGGTTAATCTCATATGTATAGGCCACATATGGGTAGGTTAACTAACCCACAAGCAAGTTTAGTTTACTGGTGGTCAATCATTGTTGTCCCATCTCCAATAATGTCATTGACCTCCCAAAATTACTGACCATGATTAGATTAATTGTAACAATAAGGGTACGCTTACACGACAACGATATGCTTAATACTGAAAAGTTTTTCCTTTGAGTTTTTCGCGTACAGACGACATCATTGTCAAAACGATCAATGGGGATCGTTTTGACAATGATGTCGTCTGTACGCGAGAAACTCAAAGGAAAAACTTTTCAGTTTATAAAAAATCCCACAAGGATCCGAGAAAACGACTAAATATATATAAATAAATAAAAGTTATATTTTATATACATGTATATTTAAATAAATAGCAGTAATTATATATATATATATATATATATATATATATATATATATATATATAACTGCTATTTATTTATTTTATACACATGTATATATATAAAATATATATATACATACAAACACACACACACACAGTATATAGTGTATATGTGCAATGTCAATATCTTGCAGTGTTATTTTTTTTTCTTGTAATTTTCATAAACAGTATGGTTTAATTAAAATGCATTTAATTATCGTTAATATGCATATTTTTCGTTATCTTATCTCGCTGATAAAACAAAAAAATGGTTCATTAACCAACATTTTTAGCAGTTAAAAGACTTGGAATGTAGCCTACCATACTGTAAGAAATTGTAGTCTGCCTCGACCCAGATTCCACTCCTAAATATATTTTAGAATGAGCTCATCCCCAAAATGGCTTAATTATCATAGAGATTAAGGCAGTCAAGTTATATTGTTTCTTGACCATTTGGGTTGATCACATCCTGAGCAAATGGTAGTCAATTGTAGAATGGGAATGGGTGTGGGACACAGAGAACCTTCTCAGACAATGGGGTGTCTCAACTTCATTAACATACAGACCACAGCTGTTACAACAAGGGCAACTTAATTTACATTAAGAGTTGTAAACTGTAACAGGATAAAAGGTTTAAGATTTGGATGTTCTGGGTTCATTCTGACGCCAGTGAACCCAAGGTGCTTTGTGTACCTTGCCACTGCTATGCTGTAATAAACTTCATTTTTGAGATCTTCAACGTCCACATCATTTTTTCTTACAATACATATAATGTACAAATCTATTAGACTACTTTTAAGATAATTTTATGGTCCTTTGGTTTGTGCTTTCGTTGAATTGTAAAAGAGCAATGTGAATATTCTCGAAAAAATGTTCTCATTTTCCACGGAAGAAAGTCATGCGGGTTTGGATCAACATGAGGGTAAGCAAACGATGACAGATTTTTCATTTATGTTTGAACTATTCTTTTAACAGGTTAAGCAAACTTGCCTATTACAGTCATCTCCTGTAGGAGTATTCTATGATGCAATTTCAGAGCTAATGTGCTGCAGGTGCCAGTGCCACAACGTACAAAGCTTACCTTTGTTGGTTAGCGTCATGGAGTCCGACAGATGTCTTTTGAACGTGTAATGGTGGGAGTTAGAAGTATTTCCTACTGTTGTGCTGTGTGGCATAACAGTCTTTGAGGTGTCCATGGATCCGGCAGAACCGGGCCTGGATCCTAAGGCACTTTTCACTTGATTCGATTTGTTTTGTGCATGTCCATAGTGTTGAGCACTATGACTCCCTAATACGGAGCTGGAACTTTTAGTTGCCGGTAACACACCGTAGCCCTGTTTAAATCCAGAGCTGCCACTTGTACATGGTACTGAGTTTGAACGAGCAAATACGCGTGTGGATTTTGTGTGTTCTTGTGGTTGGCCCCTGCTGTTGATGCCCATGTTCTGAGAACAAATGGTGTCAGAAGAGGAAGGTGCTTTAGATGCAAAGCTTCTTGATTTGTCATGTGCAAGATTTTTGTATTTTTCGCTGCGTCTTTGCTGTTCTTGACTGGCCGATAACTTTTCCACATCATCGCAAGCCTGAAAAAGGAGATCATCGTCGTCTTCGTCATTCCACAGACTATCGGAATCAAACAGAGACTTCATGTCCTCCTCTGAAACCCCATCAAACTGAACAGACGAGGACTGACTTGAAACTCCACCATCTTTGGTCGTTCCATCAAGCTCTCCTTGTTTTGTACCCTGGGATGGCTGTGTTGGCTGTTTTTCTTGATTCACAGGTGAAGTCTTTAGCAGCTTCTCAGTAGTGTGATTCTGGACAGAAGCAGGTGGCTTCAACCTAAAAGTGCTTTGATTAGACGTTTTGACATCAGGAAGTGTCTTGGTAAAGGTGCTGCTTTTGCTTGTGCTCTGTTGAGTTTCGAAACAGATGTTTCTGCCATTAGATACAGAGGGATTAACCTTGGCCTCAAAATTACATTTCTTAGAGCAAGACTTGGGCTGAGCAGTGCTCTGTTTCTGAGCTACATTTAAAGACACTGGGTTCTGTGTCATTTCCAACACAAATGTGTCATTCAGAAGGTCATCATTTTCCCAGTCATCATCAAACTTCGCCTCAGTAGCTTTAGGTGCGTCCACAGGAGCATTCTTGATTGCTGCAGAACTTGACCTCTGTCCAGCCTGAGCTCCAGGTTCAGTACTGCTTTCTGGTGTGCAGTTTGCTGATGGCGGGCTCAGTCTCCCACTTACGTGCTGAGTGGGACCATCAAACAGTGCCTGAAGCTCTTCCTCTTCCTGGCAGGCTAGAGATGAGCAGCCAGGTAGTTGTTCTGACGAGACCGGGATGGATGTTGATCTTTCTGTAGTCGCTGTACCATCACTTTGTAGCTTGAGTTTATTTCTTTTTTCTGTGCTCTCCTGTTGTTTCTCTTTGTCCTGACGAGTCATATTCATGTCAAACTGCTTGGCAAGTTTCTTGAGGTCCTCAACATTGCTCTGCCTAAAGGAAAAATATGGGGAATTAATGTAAATCGGAAAAATCAAAAATCTCTGATATTAGTGTGTATGCCAAAACAAACTAAGGGTGCTCTGATTGATTGGGCACAGACTATTATCGGCCGATAATAGCTTTATATAGTTTGTTCGGTATGACGCTCATTAAGAGCTCATAATATGACGCAAAATTCACGAGTCAATTTTTCTATACACAGCTAAAAATACTTCAGTTTGGCAGTTCTACCAGGCGTCTGGGAAGGATAATAGATTTGCAACGTCTTGGCAGAGAGTGGAGACACTGCAGCGACAGCAGCCCTAAAGCAACGACAGCAAGAAACTAGGGCTGTGATATTTTAGCACATTCTTTCCTCCCTAAAAGTACAAACTTGACGTCCAGATCAGCTGGATCAGTGATTGTCGTAAAATACAGCCTACTGTTGCTAAACTGCAGAACATGCTCGATTATAAAAAGAGTTTCTAAAACTGCATTAAGCCACAAAAGTGATACTGTTCCGTTAGCTTTCTGCGCGCGCGCGCTCCAAGACGGAGTGGAACAGGGACAAGAAAAGTGAACTTTGAGCTTCGGGTTCGCCGCCTAAACAGTTAAATACACACAGAAATGTGTCAAAATGCCCGGCTTAGTGATTATTCACTTAAACACTGTCGGGTTATGTCTTATGTGAGCATAACCAGTTGGGAAATAAGTCGCATGTGTAACAGTATTTTGGATCCATGCATTCCATCTTAAAGAGACAGCAGCGTAATATTCCTGCTGCCATTTGTGTCAATGTTAACAACCAAAAGACAGAGAAATTCACTCACTGCTCTTTAGAAGATTTAGTAGGATTAATCTATATTTAATGTATACAGTGGAGACTATGCAATGTTTTACATTTGATTACTTTTTACATTTGACTGTTCTTTTTTATTATTATTATTATTTATTAAACAGGAATGCTATATTTGTTAAGTTCCAAGTTGTTTATAATCACCTCTAAGAGAGGGAATGGAATATATTGCACGTTGCCTGCCGATAAATAATTAGTTTAGGCTTTCTGCGATAGTCAGTGTTACTGGTGTGACACAGTGTTCAGCCGCACCACCAGTTACATCACTTGCCCACCAAGACACCGCCCCACATACTCGTTTTGATTCTTTTATAGTAATCAAAATCATTTAGAGAACAGACACTACAGCTAAAAACTGAACGCGTATGGTCAATTGACCTATGGCTAAGCCACGCCCCCAAATGCGATGAGCCAATCACAGTGCACATAGCTAACCCAATACACTCGGACATTCTCTGCTTCCATGTCCTTTGAAATGCACTGCAGTTAGTCAGTTTTCATTCGTTTTTATATATGTTTTTTCTTGTCATTTTGCTTTTAACCCTCTGAGGTCGACAAACGCGCGGGCGCGTTTTGCTGGATTTTCTCCACATTGTAGCACTATAAACTTAAATTACTCCGTCATTTATGGTCATACAAAAAAAAGAAATATAAAAAAAAGAATCTGTGATATTTCTCCTTTTGTATGTGTCAGTAACACTTACAATCAAATCAAAACATTGTGCTTTTGTAAAATAAAGAAAATAAACAGGGTGTGCGTTCTGCCTCTCCGTCGCGGTGAACTTTTTTTTCTTGAGCACGTCTATAAACTGAAACAAAACTCAGCGAATACTTGTCACACATTTATGAGCCATATACCTTTAGAAACATTTAAGTGTGTACTTTTAAATGATCGGATTCAAAACGAAAACAAATATTCTCTGTTTAAGTAATTTGTATAAAACCAACAAGATGTCCAGCTTCTCAAACGCTTGCTCATTACAGTTAATTTGGCCACGCCCACTCGCGCAAAAGATATTCACATGCAAATCTCCACATGGAACGCAGACTCGCTCATTACCTCAACAACAAAACACTTCACTTCTCGTCGAGTTTGAAAGACGTGCCTGAGCTTACATTGGATTTAGGCTACCTCAGAAGAAGAACAAACGCAATTTGAAGACAAGAAAGATGTAGCCTAAGGTAAGAAATTCTTACATATTAGTTTGTTATTGTTGCATAAATGTCACGTTGCAGTTGAACTGTTGCTAGATATATGGGGAATATTATAATATTTAGACCCGTGTTTACTGTTACTGTGTTTGTGGATATCTGCTCAAACGTAGATATGTATATGGTAACCATAATGTTTTATATTTGAGCGCGATCGCGTTTGAATGTATCATATTTTGGATAGCGATCGCGTTTGAATGTATTATATTTTGCTGCGCGATCGCATTTGAATGTACTGTATCATATTTTGGATGAAAGCAAAACGCACCAAACGGCTTCATGTTTTTATTATTATCTCATTTCATATCATCATAACGGATGGAAACATTTGAAGTAACATGATAATCAATATATTTTTCTCTAGCTTAGTTGTTACTGAAATCTTTTGGAAGATTTATACTGCTATAGGTTATTTATTGTTATTATTATTTTATCCGGCACTGCGCATATACCTTATGCCTACAAGGCACAACAAACCTGGTGTTCATTATATTATATATTGTTGGAAACATTTATGTGTGTGTGTGTGTGTGTGTGTGTGTGTGTGTGTGTGTGTGTGTGTATTCTGTGAATTTTAAAAAGGAATTTTAAAAAGCAATTTTAACCAGAAAAATCTAATATTTATTTCCAAAATCGTGCAGGCCTTTCTCTTGATATCAGTATGTTCACTTTTTTTTTCAGGGCCCAGATGCCACTGAGGACTTCAACATTCACATGAGTCTCTGTACGTGAACACGGTAAAGTGAAAATCTTGGAAATGAAAGGTATGTACAATGTTTTTAGGAATGGCACAAAGGTCTCTGTCTTTGAAGTGCTTTTTTGGCATTTGTTGTGTATCTTTGGATTATGTTGTGTTGTAAATAAATCCAAACAATTTAAAAGCCATTCTTTTTAAATCTCCTCATTTACAGTATTGTGCAAGGTTGCTAAGAATGACAGGGCCTGATAGCTCCTAATAGGGCCGTTAGGGGAGGTTCTTTGTCTTTCTCAGGTGTGAAAAGCTTACATATTAATGAGCTCCCGCATAAGGCTTTTTCACACAAAACACGTTGTAAAATTTTTAAATCAATATATTGTCTTATCTGAATGAGCAGTCAGGGTGATTTTCACATAGTTTTGCAGCAAATATTCTAGGCTACGTCATACAATTTTCAAAAGTCTTGTGAAGAAATAATCAGTATGGGTTTCATGGCCTTATTTCAGTGAGAATTTTTTTTTGTATTTTCACAAACCACGCATAAATGTCATTATCTCAAAACTACAAACTTTTACAAACATGCTGCTGATATATTATTGTAGCAGAGTTTGTGCTGAATACAGTGTAATTAGACTTTAGCCATGAAAATGTCACAAGTAACCAGAAATAACCAGAAATGTCAGAGCATGTCAGAACACCTCCAGGGCCCAGAAAACAGCTCAGTCCTCAGAGGGTTAAACAGCATGTGTGTGTGATTTTGGTTGGGTGACAGTTGTAGGTTACAGTTTGACAAGAGTTTACAGTTTGACAAAAGCACAATGTTGTGTTTTACACAAATATAAGTAGGCTAAACACTTTGCAGTTTTAATGATGTCCTGTATGAACAAAATGGACTGGAGTATGTTTTTATGTTTCCACTGTTCGATCGCGCCCGCGCCTCTCTCTCTCTGACACACACACACACACACACACACACACACACACACACACACACACACACATTCCAGCATTGCAATCTTGACATCGCAGCCTGTTCATTATTCTGCGTTCACACCAAACGCGAATAGGGCGTCAAATTCGCGCGCATCGCGTCTAGTTCGACGCTTGAACATTTTGGATCTATTCACGCGTCCAAAGCGAATAGGACGCGCGTATAAAGCGAGTGTTTGAAGCGAAATAGCACCAAACTATAACGTTTACACTGTGAACTGTAAATCTTTGTCTGGAGCTGAAGCTTATCGACCTTCTCAACAATAAAATTATTAATATAACCCTCCAATGCATAGTTAAGGCCCTTTTGGTGACTTCGAGATGATATACAATCTTTCTGTCTCCAAAAAATCATCAATTGCCTCCTGTGAAATGTCTCCTACTGTGACAGCTGCCATAGCGCCTGTTACCGAATGTTGACTGTTTGTCCGAGTGAGTGGAGGGGGCGTGGCTTAGCCATAGGTCAATTCAGCGTGAGCCGAACAAGACTCGCAGCCCGGATCATCAGCAGGAATCAGATTTCACCTCACTCCGCCTCACTCTTGACTGACAAGACGATGGCGGAAGATTTGGTTTCAAAGCGAAATGTAAAAACGACAATTTAAGCGAGTTTGTCATTGCACTGTTTTGTTGTAACGTTATTTCATTAAGAATAATAATGAACTCACCATTCAAGCAATTTCCGCCCCTGAATTGCTGCTAATTCCAATGTTGAGCTTCCATAGGAATTAATGAAAGCGCTCACTCTGCGCCAGTGGACACACACCGTAAAGGTTTTAAAAGAGAGGTGGAAAAAGAGGGAAAAGTACCATATCCGTACCGGTTGGCCCGGATCGGCACGGAAAGGAACGGTTAAGAAAAGAGAACGGTTTGGCCCGACGGTGGAAAAACGGCTAAAGTGGATTCGCAGCACTGAAAACAGCATCTTCTCTCCATGTTGACAACACAAACCAAACTCTTACAGTCTCAGCTATAATTATGACAACACGATCTTCATGTTTTCTAACCTTATCTCCACTTTTTTTTTTTACTTTTTTCAAAGTCACTGTGAAATGGGAAACCAGTGGTAAAATTGGAAAAGATGGTGAAGACAGTCGCAGCAGTAGTTGCAGCATATCTGACAGGTAATAGAGACATTTTATGCATGATAGTCAAAAAAAGGTTTGCGGCACGTTTTAAGGATTGAGCCTGTTAGTGATTAGAGGACACATACCGTGCTGAGATTCTCCTGACTCTGGGCTGTCTGATCTCTGGAGTGCAGGGTATGGCACTGTCTCCAATCCACTGGAGCACTGAGTCTCTTTCTTTAGACTTCTCAACCTTAAACATAGTATAACTATTAGATTCAAATTACCATTACATACATAATTTCCATTCTATATATATATATATATATATATATATATATATATATATATATATATATATATATATATATATATATATATTCAATACTTACTTTTGGTGCAATCCTATTGACAATTTCTGATATCTCAATGACTTTCGCATCTCCTCCTCCTGTGAATGGTTACAAATATTTAGTACTGATTAAGAAAGCGCCATTTATCTGTTTAAGGTGGTATTATGCACAGTGGCAATCCACTTAAAAATATATCTACAGTTGGGAGTTTATACGACAATATACAAAGATGGAGTAATGCAAACACACAGAGCTGGATGTAAAAAGTAGGGATGTCCCGATCCGATCACGTGATCGGAAATCAGGCCCGATCACGTGGTTTCAGACTCGATCGGAATCGGACGTTACCTCCCGATATGTATATATATATATATGTATATATATTCTCATTATTTTTTAACACATCTATAGTTACGCGGTGGCACAGAGTTATGCTGGTTTCACACTGCACATGTTAGCAGAGCTTAAAGCAGCGCAGGAGCACTGCGTATGGTGAGCAGGAGCAGGACACGCGCGTTTTGCTTTCACACTGGCAGCGTTTGTCATGCGCGGCTGAACCGCGGGTTGTGTACAGACAGAGTAGCCTACTCTATAATGGACAAGTTGGCATTGCTTTATTTCGTTTTCAAATACATTTAAGAGAAAAGACTTGTCAATAAGCTTATTTTATTAACAATTTAATTTAACTTTTGGTTCATCTTTGTTTTTATTGTTCTGGCAATAAGTTTGTTTTTGGACATTTGTTTTCTTTTTAAATTGCTGTTGGTCATTTGATTGACTGTTTAAAACACAATAGATATCATCAATGCACTTTTTGGATAAAACTGCGGTGTATTTTGGCCATGATCAATGCATTGTCACTCAGCGTAAGCGGCGCAGCAAAAATAGACTCGGCGCCGAAATGATCGCGGCACTCGTATTTTTTTCGGCGCCCATGTTCACACAGATTAGAGCATTCTCACCGCACGCAGAGGCGACGCGGCAGCGCGTAGCAGGAGCAGAAGCAGCAGTGCCGCGATCGTTTCGGCGCCGAGTAGGCCTACGCTGAATTAAAGTGACAATGATTTGATCATGGCCAAAATACACCACAGTTTTATCCAAAAAGTGCATTGATGATATCTATTGTGTTTTAAACAGTCAATCAAATGACCAACAGCAATTTAAAAAGAAAACAAATGTCCAAAAAAAGAACTTTTTGCCAGAACAATAAAAACAAAGATGAACCAAAAGTTATATAAATGAAATTATTAATAAAATAAGCTTCTTGACAAGTATTTTCTCTTAAAGGGTTAGTTCACCCAAAAATGAAAATTATGTCATTAATGACTCACCCTCATGTCGTTCCAAGCCCGTAAGACCTCCGTTCATATTCGGAACACAGTTTAAGATATTTTAGATTTAGTCCGAGAGCTTTCTGTTCCTCCATTGAAAGTCAATGGACGGCATACTGTCCATGTCCAGAAAGGCAATACAGACATCATCAAAGTAGTCCATGTGACATCAGTGGCTCAATCTTAAGTTTATCAAGCGACGAGAATACTTTTTGTGCGAAAAAAGTAAACAAAAATAACGACTTTATTCCACTATTCATTTCCTTCTCTCTGGGCCTCGAGCTATTTCACGTAGTGTTTTTGCGCAGCGCGTCTGTGTTGTACGTCACACGTAGGCTCACTATTGGCTGACGCTGGTCATGTGTGATGCGTGTGACGTACAACACAGACGCGCTACACAAAAACACTACGTGAACTTCAGAGAGAAGGAAATGAATAGTGGAATAAAGTCATTATTTTTGTTTACTTTTTGCGCACAAAAAGTATTCTCGTCGCTTGATAAACTTAAGATGGAGCCACTGATGTCACATGGACTACTTTGATGATGTCTGTATTGCCTTTCTGGACATGGACAGTATGCCGTCCATTGACTTTCAATGGAGGAACAGAAAGCTCTCGGACTAAATCTAAAATATCTTAAACTGTGTTCCGAAGATGAACGGAGGTCTTACGGGCTTGGAACGACGATGAGGGTGAGTCAATAATGACATAATTTTCATTTTTGGGGGAACTAACCCTTTAAATGTATTTGAAAACGAAATAAAGCAATGCCAACTTAACTTAACGCATGCAGTGTGAAACCGGCGTATAAGAGTTAGGAGTGCAGTTCCTAAAAACACATTACTGGCTTTGCAAACACTGTGGCACTTTTATTTTTTTATTTGTTTACATGCCTGCCGGGTATTTTAAGTTGAGGTGCTATTTGTTTATATATTAGACTTTTTTTATATTTACTGTTGCACTAAGTCCAAAAGTGAAGAATTTATGTTACTTGATTGTTCAAGCTACCTCACAGAAGTGCTCTGTTTGTTAACAGAGTTGTTGAATGTTAAAATAAGGTAAATTAAATAAAAAATAAGGAACATGCTGGATCTGTTTTTCGCTCTTCTTTATTCTTTTTTTATGTATTATAGAAGTATCGGATCGGGACTCGGTATCGGTAGATACTCAAAATCAAATGACTCGGACTCGGACTTGAGGGCAAAAAAACCTGATCGGGACATCCCTAGTAAAAAGCTTGTAATTTTTCAATTTTGAACTTCAAGTCAGTGTGAACAAAGTAGAACCGATTTTACTTCAGTGTTGTCGTGACATTTTCAAGTGAAACGGAATATTGAATAGAGGGCAGGGTTTTATTTTATTTTCCTCCTCTCTCTATGTATTAACTTGCATGGCTTAATTATACACCACAAGAATAGTAATGTGCACTAACAAAGTAAATAGTGTAAAGTTTACTTTCATGATAACTTTAAGTTTTATGTAATTAATTGAATTGACGAGAAAAAAAAAACAAAAAACACATGCCATTATAAAAGTGTTGCTCATACCACCAACCCCTAATCGTTACACAAGTGATTGAATAAATAAATAAATACCGACTAGTGTAAGTTTCATGATCACACTTGCCATTCAAGTTTTGCGTGGGAGAGTTGGGATCCCAGATGATGTCTTGCGGAGGTTCAGTCTCATTAGGCGAATCTCCGCTGTAACAACCGTTGAATCTGATTCTTGGTCGACGTTTTGGGGTTGTAAAATCTGAGAATTAAGGTAAAAATGTCACCAACGCTATACTTTGTATGGGAAAATTCACGTGGACACTAACAAGTAGCATCATGAGTTTTTGGACATGTACCACTGTAGAATAACTATTCTTTGAAGCACACTGGAGGGCCATGTAAATAACATTATACATAAATATCGCTCAGTCGCACGGTAATAACAGTTAACAGTTAAGTTACACCATGACACTGTAACAGTTAACGTTAGTTACTTCTGTAAGGATAAACAGATGCTTTCCGATGCGTTGTCACGCGATCTGGTGTCTTACAATCTTAACTTTACTTACCTTTGCGACAGCTGTATGAAGTGTGATAAGACGGAGACTGTGACTGTTTGAGTCCGATCATTCGCGTCTTTGTTTTCACTTTCTTCTGGGAAAGTTTGAGAGTTCTGCTCTGATTTTCTCTCGCATCTGATATATGTCGCACACCGATGTTTCTCTTGTCGGTCATGGTTTATTTGAACTAATATGAACAATACCGCTTCAGCAGTCATAACTTGGTTGAAATAGCAACAAAACGTTTGCGATATTTGGTCTAAACACTGAAAGTTTTTGGTTACTCAGGTAAGAGTGCTCTCCTGATCGTCGCCATTTTTCTGTACGTTTACACGAAGACGCGTCTCTGATTGGTTCTTGGCATCTCGCGACATCTCGTGAGACTTTAGCCTACATTCTCAATGCACTTTTTTGTTTTTGATGTCCACAAACAGTTTGACCACGTACCGAATTCAGTACAAAAGTATATTTTAAATATTAAAATAAGTAGGCCTAATAATGAACAATCTATCCTGTAAATGTAACCTGTAAGGTAAGTTAATATAACGTGCATACACTCATTTGGGCTTAGAAATAGTCAAACGGTGTATTATGAATGTGATACCATTCTGAACTAAAAATAATAAGAAAAAAGTAAAATGCAAGGTATTGATGTAGTATCATTGATGTAGGCCTAGTAAAAATGGTGAGTGATGTTTGCTGTAATTAATATATAGGCCAGGCCTACATAACATATCACCAGGGCTGGACTGAGACAAAAAATCGGCCCGGGCATTTTGGCCCAGACCGGCCCACTATATGATCATAAACACCACCCATCTTTGCACGCCCTTGATTATATGCATACCAACTCCTATTCATTAAAACCACTAATGCCATGTAATGAGTGAGTATAGCAACGAGTGAGAGTTAACAGATGAAATAAGTAAAAATTTGACATTTATTAATACAGTTGAACTATACTCCACAGTGGTGAATCCTAAAACAAGCTATAAGCTGCATTTATCACTGAACTAAATAGGCTATTATTAATAATAAAAACAGTAATTGCTAAATAATAAAAAAGTAATTGGTAAAATATGACATTTCTTTAATGAAATATTTTAAATTATTTTGAACTTAAAATAATCAACTGAGAGTCATTTGTTGTAGAATCAGACAACAGAACACTATTTGATTCACATTTACATTTACATTTATTCATTTAGCTGACGCTTTTATCCAAAGCGACTTACAATTGCTATATATGTCAGAGGTCGCACGCCTCTGGAGCAACTAGGGGTTAAGTGTCTTGCTCAGGGACACATTGGTGTCTCACAGTGGATTCGAACCCAGGTCTCTCACACCAAAGGCATGTGTCTTATCCATTGCGCCACTGCATCCATTGCGCCATTGCATCCATTGATTCATTTGCAGTGTTAAACATAATGTCAGTATTTATGAGAAGGGTTCTTTACAATTATTAGTTAAAATGGCATTTCCATCCATTTGGTTGTCCTCAGTAGAGCATTAGCCTACATGCATGTTTGACACACTTCAGACATTGAGATGTTTATCCCTCATCAAGTCATTCAAGTCAGGTCACCTTTATTTATAAAGCCCTTTATACAATACATAATTGTACAGCTTTACATGGATAAACAGAAAATAATGGTGCAAACCGAGTTTATTTCTGCTGTACAGTAGCTCTAAAAAGAAAATAGTGTCATTGGTCAGCTGGGGTCAGTTCGGTGATCTTTCAGTTCTGTTCAGTTCAATGACTGTGTAAAGTTAATCAAATATGCCATCATACTCTCGCTGGTTTCTACACTACCGGAAGTTATAGCCTACTATTTATTTAGAAGCTGGATTATTGTAAAGGACGTTACACTGCTTCTGTTTTGTAAAAATTGCTGTCTGAATTTATAAAAACAGCTGTTCTCTCTCTATACTGTTCTTTATTTAGCTATTCAATAGATAATTTAGTAATTAGATAGATAGATAGATAGATAGATAGATAGATAGATAGATAGATAGATAGATAGATAGATAGATAGATAGATAGATAGATAGATAGATCCTATATCTTGAAGTTTGTATTATTGTGCAATATGTATTTTTGTATTTATAAGTCTTTGCCAATTGAAAGCACTAGATGGTGCCTGTATTCTTTATTAGAGGTGTGTGTGTGTGTGTGTGTGTGTGTGTGTGTGTGTGTGTGTGTGTGTGTGTGTGTGTGTGTGTGTGTGTGTGTGTGTGTGTGTGTGTGTGTGTGTGTGTGTGTGTGTGTGTGTGTGTGTGTAAAATGTTGTGGAGGCTGCACACTGAGTGTGCTGCTGATATAGAAATGCTGTATGGTGCGGTCGGGCTCCCCTGCTGGAGTGGTGTGTGTGAGGGCCAGACGCTGCTGTCAGCACTCACAGCTGACACACACACACACACACACCCCTCAAACCCTACCTGCTGAGAAGAACCACTAGTCAAAATAAAAACCTTTAGTTGAGACATGCTCCTCAGGAATAAATGGACAAGAAAAGGCCTCTATGAAAGCAAGGGACCTTGTAGTAGTAGTGTGTCATGGACAAGTTCTGGTGTTGTATTTGCTTTGATGTTAATGCACTGTAACAAAATGATTTGTCAGATTACGCAGCATGGATGTTCCGGCATTAATATGTGCCTCTGCAATATAAGTGACTGATTTTAAGTGCCTACAACTTTTCTCTTTGTAATAATATAAGGAAACACTAGTGATCCAATATAGTGATCTACTAGAACCAAACCCTACCTTGTAAATTAATCTCAGAAAAATAAGTCCAGATAAAAATTTTTGCATATAAAATAAGGCTTATTTTAGTACCAGTCTGACATAATTTAAGCACACAACAATTAATTACACAACTTTTTTTTTGTAAATCCCATTACTGTACTGTCTCATTTACCTAAATATTTGTAAATACTTTACAAATGAAATAATCTTTTATTAAATAGGCAGCCCATAATGAGAATGCAGTAATACAAATGTATGGAGAAACTAAATGCTAAAAAGTCTTAATGGTTCTAAAACATGGTTTCTTAATGTAAAATATAATAAAAAATAAATAAATAAATAATAATAAGGGGTGAAATATGATCCGAATATGTTCTTGACAGATTTGGTGCAATTCACCCATGTGTTCAAATACAGAAAGCTGTATAAAACTGTTAAAATCATAATTTGTAGTGTGGGTCTAGACATTAAATTAATGTTAATTAAGGGATGATGAGGAATATGCTCTATCATTCTTAGCAAGCATCATTAATTAACAGATTAGAATTGGATCCCCATATGAAGATATATATAGACATGGTTATTGTTCTGTCAAGTGTGCTTTTTGGGTCATATATATAAGCCATCTTCACAAAATCATGAGGCACTGAACAGCGTGTTTAAAAGTCACCATAACACCCTCTGTCACACGAAATGTTAGCATTTCACAGAGCTGGATAGTTAAATAGGAAGTAAAGGGCAAAAACATGTCACTTTCAATCTGAATATGAGGCGTCACGCTGAGTTTCTTGTTTTCTTTTTTTCATTCGCAGTGTTTTCCGTCGCCTTTCCGCCACAAACGGCAAAATGCCAAAGGCCGCAGAGGGAGAGCATTCGGCTCCTGGAGCTTCAGCCGCCCAACCCCTCCGCTCTCCTCCGCTTTTTTATTTATCTGTTCCGCCTTGGTTGTTTAGACCCAATTAAGAGGCTAATTGTGGAGATCAGGGAGGATTGCATTGTTGTAAAAGTACGGAGCGCATGGCTAATTGCCGGAGCAGCTGCCAGTGTTTATGAAAAGCCGGGCGGATCTGCGGTTCTCTCGGAGGAGAGCGAGCTCTCGTCCTCCTTCGGATGTGGTAGAGAGAGCCAGGTGAGCGGAGAGCATTCCGGGGCGGGACAGAACTGAAGCTGCAGAAATAATTACCACCACCGAGGGCTTCTCTTTCTCTAATCTTGGGCTCTCGCTCCCCAAGGCAGGCGAAACCTTGAGGATGACACCAAGCATGTGGCAGAACTCGGCGATATGGAAGGGATCCAGGATACAGATCCTCTGCCAGCTTTTATCTAAATGATCTCACTCTTGTCTGTGCCAGGTGTTTTGGGTGGGAGTATGTGAAATAAGGCACACATCTTTGAGTCACCGCTGAGGCTGTTGTCGAGTGATGCTTTCTCCCATAGCAGATGGGTTTTTCACAAAGTAAACTTTAGGAACGTTGTTCCGCATGGTAGCAGCTTGTTTTGGATGGATGCATACCTTCATGTCGCTTCTCAAAAGCAGAACATGATATAATGGCATGACACCTCTTGAGCCAAGTTTACTCTTTTGACATTGTCATTCTTTTAGCATTACTAAATGCCTTTTAGGTTACACGATATTTTAAGGTGTCCTTGTTACAGTGTAATTATACATTGTACTGAGTAATGTGAATGAACAATATGTACTTACTATAGGGTTAGGGTTAGGGTTGGTTTAGGGTTAGTTGCATGTAATTATGCATAATTACTGATTATACTACAGTAAGTAAATGAAACATAGCAAGGACTTTTACATTGCAACATGTTTTGGCATTATGAAAACTGTGACTTTAGAACATTATTTTGACATTACAGCATTCTTGTATGATTATGACAATCATCTGACACTGGCATTTGTTTAGAATAATGAAAATCGGTTACACTTTATTTTACAGTGTCCTTGTTACATATGTTACATGTAGTACTTACCATAGTAATAACAGTAAATTATGCATAATTACATGCAACTAACCCTCAACCAAATCCTAATCCTACCCTAACCCTATAGTAAGTACATGTAGTTAATTATTATTACTCAGTACTTAAATATATAATTACACTGTAACAATGACACCTTAAAATAAAGTGTAACCTGAAAATCTTTTACTATTGCAACATTTTAGCGTTACAACATTATTTTAAGAATGCGCGATTCTTAACGTTACACTATTTTGTCATTACAACCTTTTTGTGCAGCTTTCTTGGTATTCAATACTTTTTGGTATTTACAGCATTTTGTTCGACATTCTTTGGCATGGAAATATTTGGAATTATGACAGTTTTGACATTATATAATTCTTCTGGCATTATGACATTTATCTGGCAAACAAATCTATGGCATAACAGCATTAAACATTTTGTGAATTGTGACTGTATGTTCTTTTACTATTGCAACATGCTTTCGACATTAACACTTTATTTAAAAGTTTGCACAATTCTTGATGTTACAAAACGTTGTCATTTTCTTTTATCAATTTTTTTTGGTATTACAACAGTCTTTTGACATTACAATATGTTTGACAATATTTTATCATTACAATTGTTTGATTATTGCAACATTCTTGGCATTATACCAACATTTTGGTGTTTATAGTGATATATATATTTATATATCATATATCACCATATATATATGGTGATTTGGTGATTTTGGTGATATATATATATTACATTGTTTACATTATTCATTTGACATTTCAGAATTCTTTTTGACATAACATCAGTAGAAAATCATTAAGGTTAGAAATGGGTGATGCAATTAGACAAAGAGAACTGTGGGTAATTAGACAGTTGTGGAGGTCTTTTAAGTGCAACATTTTAGTGCATGTAGATCAGACGAGAATCTCTGGCGTGGATCTCAGTCGTGCTTTCAGCTCTTCCTGTATCTCTTCTCTTCTGTCCTCCTCTCACAGTGCTTCCACCCTCTCCCCTCCAAGGGAGGCCCAACCTGCCCGGCTGCCCCATCGCTCCTGCTCTCTCATTAATCTGTCCACAGGAACGTCCGGCTGCGCGGCAGCTTGACTGCTCATTTATTCTGTTTAGAATAGCGACGCCGGTGATAAATGTCCCGCAGAGCGCACATGTGCTAAAATATTCATAAATTGGAACTCTTAATTTGTGAAGGTGGAAAACCAATAAATTTCAGGAGTGGTGACAAGTCATGTTATATTTATATGAATATGCAGGCCATGGGTGAGACATTGAGATTAATACACAGTGTGCTTGCTATTAACCAATTCTAATTGCCTCTTTGAGAAATTAGCATGTCGACTGATGTGTGAGGAAACAATAACGTGTTTGATGCTTTGATGTGGTTTCCTACAGAAACAGACCCAAATTTGAGAATTGTCGACAGGCATATTAAAGGAAGGAAATCACAATCCCAAATCTGAAATCAAGCCCCTCTGATTAAAGACAATGTGCACAGATGTTTTACATCACTTCCATTTTCTTTTGTTCTTTGAACAACCCTTTAGGATTATGAAACATTATTATTTTTCAATAAATCCAGCCATTTTTCTCTGTCGAGCAAACAGATGGCAATGAAAGCAGCTCACTTTTAAAGTTACTCTTACTATTGCACATCCTAAAGTCTACATTGTTCTGTTTTGCCAACAAAACTTTTGTCACTATGTGTGGATTCCTTGCAGGTGAGCACAGGGTGGCAGCTGCTTCCTGCAGTGTTTTCCTGCTCAGGTCAGTCTCTCCTGGGGAAGCAATGACAAAAACTAGGCCAGATGGTGCAGGAGAGTGAGGCAGAGTGGGCTGCTCTCAACCCGACCAACTGCACTGCGTTCAAGGTGAGTGAAAACGGTCTCTACAGGAAAGAAAAAAAGCAAAAAATTACATTTCTTTAATATCTCAGTCATTGCTCATAGACAGCATTGTGGTTAAACGACTTAAATAAAACTATTTAATTTAGATCAT
Organism: Scardinius erythrophthalmus; assembly: GCF_964197995.2. Taxonomy (NCBI): domain Eukaryota; kingdom Metazoa; phylum Chordata; class Actinopteri; order Cypriniformes; family Leuciscidae; genus Scardinius; species Scardinius erythrophthalmus. The sequence goes on along the minus strand of NC_138241.1, from coordinate 7,351,066 downwards.
TTTTAGCTTACCTTTTTTTGTGTGTGTGTGCTTACTATTTATTCTGTTCAAGTAATTCTTCCAAAGCAGCATAGTTGTATTGTATGTCAATAATTGCTATGTATTTCTTTGTTTAATTTTATTTTTAGGAGAAACAAAATTGATGCTTGAATGAAGAGCAAACTTTGAGCAATAGACCCTAGTCATCATATATGAATTTTTATCTAAAAGTCTTTAGAATGGCATGCATTGTATAAATGTCCTATTTCAAACATCATTGTCTAAACTGTTCCATGGAGTTTTTGTCACCTAACAGTAAATCAGAACAACATCCACCTACTAACGCCATAGCAATGCCCCAGCAACTGCCTATTAACACTCTAGCAACCAACTAGAAACGACCCTGAACAACATCCACCTACTAACGCCATAGCAATGCCCCAGCAACTGCCTATTAACACTCTAGCAACCACCTAGAAACGACCCTGAACAACATCCACCTACTAACGCCATAGCAATGCCCCAGCAACTGCCTAGTAACACTCTAGCAACCACCTAGAAACGATCCTGAACAACAACCACCTACTAACACCATAGCAATGCCCCAGCAACTGCCTAGTAAAACTCTAGCAGCCACCCCACATCAAACCCAGCACAACTACCTACTAACACCATAGCAATGTCCCAGCAAATAGGCCTAGTAACAGCCTATCAACCACCTAGCAAACGAACCAGAACAACAACCACCTATTAACACCATAACAATGCCTCAGCCACTACCTAGCAACACCAAAGCAACCACCTAGAACACCCCATCAGCTGCATAGCAACTCCTAAGCGACCATCCAAAGCACTTTAACAACCACCTTGCAATGCCCCATGCAAACTGCTAGAATATTATAGTCACCAACTAGTAATGTCTTAGCAACGACTAGGTATAGTGACCTGCTATAAGAATGTATATTATCTAAGACTGAGATCTTGTTTTCTTTCCTTTTTAAAGGGAATAATTTTCTTTCATTGTCTTTATTTTGTTAGAATAATTATATTATTTCAAGCAAACAGCACAGCACAACTTATCTCGAATTTCTCTCTCCTCGTCATCTGTAACTTTCTTGTCTGTTCAGGCTTTGATCTAAAATTGGCCTCTGTAGAAGACTTGTGTACAGTAATTTTCATATGGGCTTTGAACATATTGAAAAGGCTCGTAGCTGCTGTCGCTTTTATCCTCCGAATCCTTTTCCCTGGGAAACGACGAGCATATGGCAAACACCCTCACTGGATTCTCAGACAACGGGAGGGACCGTATTCCGATTCCTGCATCCTGTCATCGGCGAATCCCAGGGTGCTACCCGAACCCACCCTCCCTCGCACATGCACAAACACACCGTCTCCTCTAGACTTTGAAATGCGCTCTGCACTTGTCTGACATCCTTAAACTGGAACACAATGCTCCAATCCCTCTATAATTGTGCCTTATTTTTACCTGAATTAACTTAAATCACCTGCTTTCGACTGTGCTTATTTTGTCAAGTTAAAACAGTTAACATTAATCCCAAGATTATTAACAAACAAATGAAATGTAAGTCATTTTTGGAAAATCCTCTAAAATCTCATTTGCATCCATGTTCAAACTGAAAAATAACACTGAGGTGTCGCACCATGTATTATGTCACTGACAACTCTGTTAGTTCTTGCATGTACCTTTTTGGAGCTTGACAGATGTGGTCGGAACATAAAAGCGCTTAAAATAGAAATACGGATTTAGAATTATGTGAATGTGTAAATAACATATTTTCCTTATTGAGTGAATTAAGTTGTATGTAAGCTGGCTAGACCCCTGAATAGGGGAAAAAAATGGATGATCCTTTTTCATTCATCCTACATACATCCTTGAAGCTTTGTTTGTTAATGCAGGGGAATTAAGGCACAGTAATAATGATCAACATGTCCTTCAATTGATAAATGAGCACACTTGATTTGAGAGCCACTTGACGCCATTGTCACCTGAGAAGGAGTGAGAACGCGTATAAAAGCCATCAGAGCCTCGTAAAATAACAGATTTGACAAACTCAGCATTTGTTGGGAGGCGGTCAATGTAATTTATTGTCTTAATTGGAGTATCTCCTTTTTTTCTCTTGTAATTAATGTCAAGAATGTCTCCTTAATATAGGGCAATCACAGTAATTGGTATTGCTTAAAGAAGGAGAAAGATCAAAGCTTAATTTGCTCAAGTGAGAACACTGAATCGCTGAACTCTTTCAATTTAATTGGCCAACTTGTGTTTACTATTAGTGGTGTTTGCTAAGGCAAATATCACTGTAACTATTGCTCAGGGGCACAAATACCCATTTGTTGATGAGTATACAGCATCTGCACCAATCAATTTAAAGAAAACCCTATTTGAGAGGTGTGCTATTAATTTGCAAAACAATCAAAATTATGGGTTTTGTCAAGAATCCCATAGACTTACAATGACAAGAGACCTGAGCCAGCGGCAAGAATATTTTCATTAATTACATGAATTTACATAAAATACCTCAGCTGAATCAATGCATGAATCATTAATTAGAACAACTGTATATGTTACTTATAAACTCAAATCAATATATTATTAGAAAAATAAATAAATAATAATAATAAATAAATAATGCACAAAGGTATTGGAGCGCATCCTGATTTTGCAGAGTTCCTGTAGATCAACAACATATTTTGTTGATCCTGGAATAACATTCCTGCATGTCTGAAAATTTTATCTGAATCATATCCCTACCCCTAAACCTAACCCTACCCATAAGGTATCCCTAAAATCAGAGGGAAATGATAGTTGAATAACACTGATGTAGAAGCACCTTGTACAAACTAAAAAATGCTGGGTCAATTACAGTATGTACAAACCCAACCGTTGGGTTTAAAAAATTAAACCAATGGTTAGGCTTGTCCATATTTGACCAAAACATGGGTTGAAACAACCCAACATTTTTTAGAGTGTAAGCCTAAATTTGACAAAAACCAACAAAGATGTTGATCCAGGAAAATGTTGTACTTGGTGAAATCAGGTTCTGCAGTCTTGGAAATCACCCAGAATTATGGCAGTGAGTTTTGCACAGGTAAGCACCACTCACATTATCATCAGAAAATTGTGGGTTGTTCCAGAGTTTACATATTATTAAGTTAAGTGTTGTTATGCCATTAATAGCAATACGAACTGATCTAATTAAAACGAACATATCTAATCTAATTTTGAATTAAATTAGAGTGAAGATTGCAATGGTGTCCACACGGACAACATTTGTTTATTGACCGCTTTTTCTGATGTTTTCTACAAGGTGAAACAATTACATCTTCAGTGCAAGCATCATGCATTAAGCATCTCCAAGGATGTGTATCTCGTTCTTTCATCATAAAGAAAATACATGTGGCGCTCAAGCTCAGAAATTTGCAATTACCATAGATTATCACCAACACAGCGGTTTGAAGTAATTATAACAGGTCCCACATCGTCCATATAATCACCTCTCAATTTGAGCCTGTTTAGAGTAGTTTTCTGCAAACATGCATTAAATGGTGCCTGTAGCTCTCCCTTGGAGGCATATCACCGAGCTGGGGAGAACGCTCAGCCAGACTTTTATTACAAATCGCCATGTTGTATGCCATAGTTTCTTTGGATATCATTGTAGGCTTTCAAGCACAGTGGAGGGCAAGATTATGCCAGCTTTTGTTAATTTATTATTGGCAATTAGCTCAAATTAGTTTTAGAGGATTCAATAGGAGACAAAATACAATACTGTAAGAAATCTCAATGAAAGTAATAAGGAACTAAAACATGAATAATAAAAGAAAATCTGTCAGTTTTACCTTAGCATTCAATTCACACACAGTCTTAATCAGCTGTGATGAGCAACATGACATTTTGTTGGTCACTTGGTTTTGATTTCTGTGCTGTCTGGGTACCTCAACCTCCTGTGACATTTCAATGGTCCAAAATCATGATCCACTTAGTGCCCTAAACAAGCAAAATGGTTAAAGGGGTACTTCACCGCTGGCAAAATGGGCTTTCGATAAAACTTAATTGGCAGCCTATACAGTAGAAAAGTAAAAACATTTTCAAAATCGGTGCTACCTGACTATAGAAAAAAGAAAAGAAACGCTTAGTGCAACAGGCATGTTGCTGTTCAAGGCCACTCTCACTGCAGTCTGCTATGGAAAAGCTTGACCAGGCTCCTTGCTTTATAGGAAACACTTCTTAGCAAACTTTTAGTCACAATGGTGTCGACTTGTATTGTTCCTGGGTTCAAGAATTCAAAAAGTAAGCGTTTAGCAGGAGTGAGTTACTTTCGGTTTCCTGTGAAGGATCCAGCGCGTGGCTGTAAAGGCTGCAAAGAATACGGAACAGAATATGGAGAGACGAAACAACGGGAAATCTGAAAAACCTATGTGTTTGTGGTCAACATTTCAAACTGGATGACAACGAACACAGTGTTTTAGGCCAAACGGAGGGGAAAGGCTGACAGAAGCTGCCGTTCCGTCAGTTCCATCCAACCTTGAAGCAAAATGTTGTCGGCTATAATGCTGCTTAAAGAGTCGACATAGTACGATACAATTTTCAATGATAAACCTACCATTTTAATAACTGTTCTTTTATGCTGCCTTCACATGCTATCGGAATTATCATAAATATGCTTTCCTAGTTAAAATTTGTACATGAACGCCCTCTCAAGTATTTTCCACTGGGATGCTGGGAATAATAATTGAATAATTGATCCCCAAGTTCCTGAGTTGCGCGGGCCATAAACTTCAAACATGGCTGAGGGGAGAACAACTGTTGCTGTGACTGCTATTCTTTATTCGTTTTTTTTTTTTTTTTCACAACTGCTACATCGCCTTGTCTTGTCGTTAAAGTAGTGCATATTTACACGTATGAATAATCTGAAGCGTATTTTATGTTTTATACACTGCAAAATAGCCTGTATTTGACTGAAAGTCTAGAATCATCAGCAAGATGATGAGCATGGTGAATGTTTGTCAGTAAATGAAATGCTAAATATCCGTTTGGCTTTAATAAGATTTTCCCAATAAATAGGCAATAATAAACCTGGTGTCCTAAATGAGTCCCTTTCTTTCCGACAACAAAGCGCTTTAATGCGGCGAAGTGGGAAGTAGGAAATTTCAGATAGCACATAAAGGCAGCATTAATAACCCTCTGTTGATCCGACTGCCCGTGGGATACAAAAATGCTTAAGTTTTCACGAAACTGTAATGTTTTTTTTTTTTTATAAAAATGTATTGTTGCTAAATATTAACAGTGATTAATGTAAAGTAAAATTTGACATGATGAAATACTGACTCAATTTTAAAGAATATTTTGTCAAAAAACAATAAGACTAAAACAATAATATGGAGAGAAAAAAAACAAAACAAAAACAAAAAACACTGCCTGTCATTGTGATCATGGCTGGATAGGACAAAAACTCAGAATGACATCGAAGAGAGAGATTTATTCAGTTGTCACTTAACTGCGTCATGTCTGGTTAGGAAATGGTGCAACTCTGTATTAAACATCAAATATATTCGGACTCCCTTTGATTGTGTAACATTTTCACTTTCAGTGTGAACAGACACGTTCCGTTTTGATGGAAACTTGTCACGGCCACATCATGGATGATGATGGAGACGGCCAGTGTTAGTTTTTTTTTTTTTTTTTGTTGTCTATAATTCCACACTTGCTGTTATCTTTCCTCTACCCACTCGAAGCAGCTGTTGAGTTATTTATATCTGAAGCCACTGCAAATAGGCTGGTAATTAGAGGCAGGAGCCCTGTTGAACAGACACTCCAATAGCAGGCGGGCTTTGAGAGGGACATGGCCCACAATGCCCCTCTCTCCCAACCCGCACACCATCCCTCTCAGGGCTGGGAACAAGTGGGAGATAAACCAGAACTTGACTTCACTGAATAATTGAAGCCGTTTTTACAAGGGCAACAGCCCGCTATCTGACCTCATAAAGTGAGTACAAGAGACTATCAGAGCCTTGCAGGAAGAGAGGGAGAGGGATTCAACGCGGCACAAATAACACAATGTTTGCATTTGGTAGACAAGGGACACAATGATGATTGCTTTTTTTTTTGTTTCATGTTATGCTTTAGGGTCATAGTTCTTTTACCACATTATTCTTGGAAAGATTATGTATAATTTATATCATTTGAAAGCATATGCCTTTCTATATTGTCTGTGTGTAAGTTATGAACCATTTTAGAGGCAGAGAATAGATGTAGTTTTCACACAAAGCTTAGTAACTCTAGCATGAGGGAAAAGTCCTGTAGTTTAATGGTTTAGTCTCTTTTTCAAAATAAATAAATAAATACATATTTTGCTGAGGCTGTTTAGGGTAACACCAAAGACTTTATGTAATGAAGGGAGTTTGGTAACACGTAGCATGGTAAAACACACTGAGGTAAGAATTGCCTTGCATGACTAAATAATAAGGTAAATTTAAAATTTGGGCATGTTGTTACATTTTATGTTAGGCAACTTGCCATGCGTTTGAAATAGTGAAAGAACCATGTTATTTATTTTAAGAGCATTTTTACAATGGTCTGATTGGGGGAAAAACATAGGGTCTTTTGAAGTTGTCATTATTTAAAGTAAGTAGTAAATTAAACATTGACTAACAAAATGTTTTTAGTTTTATCTTATGTGAAACTTCTGATTTTATATTATAGTTTAGCTTTTTTATGGCGAAATTAAGTTGTTAAAATTAAATAGTAGCATTTTGGCTTATGTCTAAATAAATATATTAATCAAGTATATGGGAAGGTCTTTATAATAGATCCTCTTTTTACTCTATGAATGTTTTTGTCTTATTGGGTACAAAATATTTTAATATTATTTTTGTGAAAAATATGAATTTGGCTGTAACAAATTACAGTATTTTTAAATGGCAACTGTGACAACAGTGCCCTGGTTTCCTCTAAATTTGGCATTACTATACCATGGTACAGTAAGTTAGCAACATTATTTATTTAGAATAAAACAACATTACAGTCGATTAAATAGGAGACACTCAAAATTGGCTTCTGTAAAACAGTTTCAGTTGCATTTTCCCTCCTCCTCGAAATGATAGAGGAGAGAGGCGGAAAACTACTCCCATTGTGGGACTCTGGCTCCCAGGTGAGCCCTGATGCTTCATGCTAATTTCCAACTTTCAAAGCTTGTAAACTTTATCTAATTATACACAAGAACACACTACTGCGCCCAGGTTTTGGCAGGTTGCGGCTTTAATTTATGAAAAACAAATCTGAAATATGCAGATGTCTTTTGTTTGAAGCAGATGTTTAGTTCTGTTTGCCAGAATTCAATCAGCGGTCTCGTGGGGGTCCTGCATGCGATACATGTCCAAGGGGCTGTTTGAAGTCTGACGGGGACACAGTGACGCGACTCAGTCACTGAAGTTCACCCCGGCCTGCAGTCGCAGCCTGCAGCGGCATTTCGGGTTGCTTTGACATTGCTTTCAAGGAAAAGTTATGGAAATGCAGGCTGATCCAATAACGATGTGATATTTTATCCAGCTGGCTTATTTGTACCAGAGTAAAATGGTGAAGCTCATGTAGTCCTTGAGGCCTCAGATGTAATTCAGATGACCCCTTTTGTCTTCATGTCATTTACAGAGACAAGCTAGTTCTGAGCCTGTCGTAGGATCAGATAGTTTCCATCTTCATATGTGCAGCAAAACTGAGCAGAGAAATGAGGAGAAGTGTCGAGGAAGACGGAAGAAGGATTTATTCCCAATGTAGAGCTTTTTGTGTCTCTGCCACGATGTGTTTACATCAGATGTGTTCCGACAAACACTGTCAGCTGCATTCATTTTTAATTAATGGGGCTCATTAAATGATGGGTTCGAAAAACGCAGCAATTATCATTTATCTTGATATATTATTTACAAGGTCTCATTCTCCTGGATGGGGAGGTAAATGTGTGCCGGGGGAATTCTGGGAGGTTACAGGAGGTTGGAGAACAGGCCGTTGGGATTTTCAGAGAGAGAGAGAAAAAAGGGCAGTGTTTGACTTCTAAGCGGAATACCAAGGACCATTGTTCAGAAGCTTGTTGTTTCGCTCCTTAATGAAGCTACATGAGGATATTAATGAGCAGTCTCTTCTAAACCCAGAGCTCATCAATTATTTACCCTTTCTTTACTCTCATCAGTTTGTTTTATTCGTCTGTTTCTTCCATTTGGCTTCTCCATTCATCTCTTCGACGCGTTTCGTCTCTTCAACAGATGGGTGCCGGTCTGAATTTCCGTCTAGCTTTGGTTGTTCTTTCATCTTGGGCCTTTGAGTGTTACCTAGCCTATTGTCAGCGGGACGGCAGAAAAACAAAAAGCTGGAAACGCAATATGACAGATTCACACTTTTATTGGATGTTCATTGGAAGAGCAAAGCTGGGAATGCAGAGAGATTTATAATGTTGAAGTTTCACTTTTATGTTGGAAATTTTAGTCGTCGTGTCTCTGCTGAGATGAAGATAGAAATCATTACTCAACATCTAAAAATTTTGTCATTATTTTATGTTGTTCCAAACCCGTATTAGTTTCTTTTTACAGTAAAATCTGCTTTACTATGTGCACATAACATTTACACGTAGCTTATTTGAGTCCTTCATCATAGTTTGTATATGTATCTTTAAGGTTTTCTCGTGTTTCTTGTTCATGGACTTTTTTGTGGACTCATATAGTATATGCGACCCTTGACCCTACACTCTTAAATGGAAAGGTTCTTTATTGCATCCATGGAACCTTTCCATTGTACAAAATGTTTTTTTTTTTGTTTTTGTTTTTTTATGGAGCAAACAGTTTCTTCAGATTATATAAAAAAAAAAGAAGGTTATTTTAAGAAATGATCAATGAAAGGTTCTTTGGGGAACCCGAAATGGATCTTTTAAGGCATGCCGCTGTAAAAACACCCTTTTGGAACCTTTATTTTAAGGAGTGTATCCTAAACCTTACCTCTTCTCAACTATATAAAACATTTAATAGGCAGATTAAACCAGATAAATACATTAAATAAACGTGCTTATTCTTCTTGAACCTTAAAGCACTCATAAACAATTGTTTATGTAACAGTGTTGTTAGAAAGCAAAATTGTAACATTTTAGATGCTTTCAATAGATTAATTATGCATGTTTCAGTATCTATGCAAATTTATTTAGTTTATTTTCCTTTCTGCTATAACTAAAAAAAAAAAATTTGCAGTTGTATTTTGTAATATGTTGTGATTGGTCATGTGACGCATGTGATCCAATGGCGCTTGGTTTCAGTGATGTCATCCAAATCCGCCATTTTGTATCTGAACATAAGCACAAATGACTGGAGGATTATCAATGGGTAAAATGTTTCAAACACTCCCCCAGTCTTCTATTGTTTGGAAAAATAGATCGCAATTCGGTTTGGCACTGCTGATGCTGCACTTATTCATAAAAAGGAAAAAGAATTTCAACTTACCGTTTGAATATCTATCTAGTCTATCAAATGAGGGGATCTATGTTTCACAATAAGAGTCAATCTGACGACAGAAGGATCCTTCATCATAGTTTGTATATGTATCTTTAAGGTTTTCTCGTGTTTATTGTTCATGGAACTTTTTTGTGGACTCATATATGCGACCCTTGATGTCAGCCTCATTATATAACAGCTGCACATCAGTCATAACACTGTCATTGCCATGGCATTGCAATTAACTCCCTCAATATTGTCTTCTCTCGCCCCCAGACTTCAGCTATAAGTAGATTTTGTCCCTGTCCCTGCTTTTCCAAACCATGTCTTGGCTTGGAACTTTCCCCCTTTTGTGGATTCATGACAGATGCCTAATTGAATGATGAATGTTCCTTTATTACGCTGTAATTGAAGTGCCACATCTGTGATTGGTTGTGGGGGCTGCGACCCATCTTTGATTGGTCGGGGTTCCATGTGGCTGGCAGCTACGGCCCACTATCCATCTGTCTGCACATCCTCAGACCTTATTCTCACCTCACAGATCCATCGGATGGGTGGGGGCTACTCAGCGAATCATAATAAATTATGCAAACGAGGCCTTCAGCTGACAATAAGAACTCCGAGGTTTTGTTCGGGGGCCTGCTCGTCTCATCTTGACCCAGGCCTGTCTGATGCGGCCCTGTCCTGTTCTCCTACTCTTCTTCTACTCGCCTGCCTGACCTGACAAGCCTGCGATGAAGATTAATGACCCCACCCTGACTGACAGCGGCGGGAATTGAAGGGCAAAGGAGGTCGTTTATCATCCGGTGACAGGTGCCATTCAGTCCCGCAGCCGGCCCGGCTACCGACCACATGCCTTTTCTTTTCTTTTCTGTTTTGTTTCTCCTTTCCTTAATCCCACCCCTCACCCCCAACCCCCGCTCTCCTTCTTCAATGCGAGCTGAAGGCAATGCCTTAATAACTCACCCAGATTTAAAACTCATTCTTTGGAGCGAGCCTGACATGAAAATAAGAAAATCAATCCTGCACGTGTGCCGGGCTGCTACTTGCTGACTCTGAGGCACTCAGCTTTAATTTGGATCGGGAAGCTAAGGGCCAGCGCAGGAAGACATTTACAAAGCATCATCCATTATAATTTACCAATAACGCCAACTTTGGGGATCATTACTGCCCGAGCATTAATGATTCATTCTTTCATCTGCAGAGTTGTTCCCTCTGGGCTCCACTCTTAGCAAGTGAGGAATGCTTCTTGGAAATGCACCTCGTACATATCAGCTCTGTTTGAGCCGACTCTCCTTGTTCAAGATGTCTTGTGCATTACTAGCAGTACATTGGACATAAAGTGGTGACTAGACATGTGCCGATATACTGTAATATGACAACATCACGATTATAAACTTGCACAGTGTTCTAATCATGGGCACTCCAAAATACTGTGAATAAATATTACAAATTAGCCTTTTTAAGAATGCATTTTAAGAATACTTTTCCAACAACTGATTAAAATGTACAACACTGCATGTATGTGAACAAACACAACATGCATGAGAAACATGGCGGAACAAGTGAAGGATACGTGATGGATGGAAAATGCACATTCACTCTCTCACAAGATGGCACTTATGGAAGAGCAGAAATGCAGCCGTTACCCCGGTAATCCCTGTAAACAATGTTATAGCTGTGTCTAACATCTTGTTTCTGAACAGTATTTAAATATTTCAAACAAATATTTGTATTTGCAATGGTGTTCATCACAGCACCAATTTAAAGACTTAATAAGTTGATACTGTTGATATTGTTTTCAGACATAAACATGTTTTACATTTTAATCTGGACTAAACCATCCTGTCCTAGCTGATAGCAAGATGTTGCACAGACTGATGATGAAGAATATCATTCCAAAAACACATTTTAATGATAATCCAAAGGGTACAATAATAACAAAAGGTAGCAGCAAACACTCTTGACACAAACAAGACCAGACACTGAACACAGGAAAAGGAGGAACTTAAGTACTGACACAAACAAGGTAAATTAATGACACTCAGGTGAAAACAACAAATTAATCATGTGGGTAACCAAAGGAGTGGCAGGAAATTCAAACAAAGGAACCCATGTGACTGATGAAAACAAACTAAAAGTCCATGAAAACGAGACTAACAAACACATGACATGTGGTGACACTAGCCTAGACATTGATTGAAAAATTCGTTATTATTGTTGCAACACTTTACAATAAGTCTACATTAGACAATGAAAAAAAAATATCCATGGGTGATTTGTATCAATTCGAATGACCTCATTAATACACTTTCATATGATCTGCTCAAACCTCACTGACAGTTTAGAGATGGGCTTTCATCTACTTCAAAAAAAAGTATATTTCTATACAAATCACATTGTGCTTATTCATACAAAATCACTACCTTGTAATATAGTTATGTTTTCTCATGAGATTGGGCAGGTAATGACATGTTCAATGCACCTTGAAAGCATGTGAGTGTACACATCTCAATCATAAGTTTTAAAAATATGACCTTTTAAAAACTGACCTTGACGTACAGTCCTGAGGGTCTGCAAGGGTTATATTGTTATACATAGGTTATATACATGTTTTTTTACATCACATTTTTTTCAGTCAAGGTGACTGTAGGAACATTTGCGTTCCTACAAATGAGTTTTATTTTTAACGAATTTAGTGTTGATTTTCAATCTTAGTCTTGACGCAGGTGATACACTGATTTTATTTTGGACATGCACTTTTCTCTGGTATCATTTAGACATCCACTATATTTCTCTGTGGGAGTCTTCTCCTGTAGCTTTATCTTCAATATTCCGTCGCGGGCTAATCAATCTCTGACACATTAGCACTGAGCTGAATTAATGAAGTCACTGTTGCATTCTATCATTTAGCTCCAACCAATAAAGCAAAGAGAGTGTGTCTTTACCTGTCCCACAATGCTCCGGCAATTCTGAATTATTTTATGCACAAGGTTTATTAGTTAATGGAGCTTAATAATTCATGAACGATTAATGCAATCTTACCCAGTAATTAGCATTGTGTTTGAGAAATATGGGTATGTATCTTCATTAAGTATCACAGATAGTCTTTTCATCTTAATTACGGCCTCTCGTGGTCATTTTTCACTTTCTTATTATTCTTTTTTTTTTTGTTTCTAGATACACAAATGGCTAGCACTGAGAAATGTGCTCATTACGGATAGCTCAGAATCTGAAGCGAAATGTTATTTGAAGGTGTAAAGAATGACTCTGGAGAACGCTCTGAAACGGGCTCTAGCTGCATGCTTGCAGCAGCACTTAACATGATTAAGAATCAAGCCGCAATTCGTATTTTTGGTCTAATATAAATAAATCGTATAATGAAGCCATAAAAGTGCCTCCATTATTTCAGCAGGGGCACGGGATTAATTATCAGCGAAAGCTCCATTGATTGAAGGATCCTGCCGAGGTATTTAGTGTAAACCTCCAGACTACATTAAAGAGTCTGCGGTCGTCATTGAGATATGTGATCCTTTGCTTCCGGCAGGTATTTAAGTGAAAAAGAGGTTAAAGTTGGGATTGACTTGGCAAATGTTCAGTTTTGCTCTATTAAGTCTAATACTCAAAGCCACATGGAGTTGTGTGTTTGCCGAGGATTAATTAGTTTCTACACAGTAACACAGTTACCAATAGCTTCCCTTACCAAAAAAAATACTGTGGCGTACCGTAGTACAGTGATGGTTCTGGAATGCAATGGAAATTAATTTTAACTTCATTTACCATGTATGAAATACAAATACTATCATGTTATTATTATTATTATTAATAATAATATTTAATTCTGTTAACGATACACATTCAAACAATATTTTGAAATCATCATGATACCATGTGCGTGTATGGCTATACTTGTGAGGGCCAAATGTCCTCATTTATATAGTGAAACAAACAGCGTGTGTGTGTGTGTGGTCCTGGCAAACCCTACATTATAGGGACAAAATGTCCCTACAAAGATGGCAATATCCAAAATCCTTGTCCTTGTGGGGACATGTTTTGGTCCCCATGAGGAAAACAGCTTATAATGCATACTAAGTGATGTTTTTTGAAAAATGCAGAAGGTTTTGTGTGATGGGTAGGTTTAGGGGTAGGGTTAGTGTAAGGGGAGAGAATATACAGTTGCCCATGGAAAGTTGTGGGGACCAAAAGTCAAGTCAAGTCATCTTCATTTATATAGCGCTTTTAACAATGTAGATTGTCTTAAAGCAGCTTTACAGAGATAAGCGTATAATTTAAGGTAACAGAGATTGTTTCGGCTTTACAGCAGAGTTAAGTTATTTCCATCTAAAGTTAGTTTTAATTGATTTGGTTCCGTCGCAATGATCATTTGTTACTAAATTAGGGGCCGCTAAGACGACACCATTCTCTCTACACAGACTTTAAACGCGAACCTGTGAGAAACGCTGATGGCGGTCACATGCGCATTTAGAATGGGTTCTATAGTTATGTGCGTTAGAATATACGCAGGTTTGGAATTCCCTACAAGCCAAGCCTAAACAAAATACTTGTCTTTCCTTATAAATTTTGATAAGGAATTTTATTTTATTTGTTGCTTTGGGGTAGGACCGCGAGACGAATTTTCCCGACAACGCCTTATCTGTAGAGTGGTAGTGGGATCCTCCATAGGGAGAGACTAGTTGGCACTTCAGCACTGCGTTGTCATCGGTCCAGGCGAAGGTCCTTCGTCAGATCTGGATACGGCCTGGATCCGGCAGGCTGCAGGAAAAACCTTGGGATAAACACAGACACTAAAATTAGCGTAGATGCCATTCTTCTCATGATGTAACGAGTACATCAGGATTTTTGGGAAGTGTTCCCGGTTCCGGCTGACCTAATCTATGCAGCATAACATTAAATTATAGAAGTCTATAATGTATTATGTGAAAGCTAGGTCAAAGAGATGTGTCTTTAATCTGGCTTTGAACTGACAGAGTGTGTCTGCTTCCCGGACAATGGTAGGAAGACTGTTCCAGAGTTTTGGTGCTAAATAGGAAAAGGATCTACCGCCAGCAGTGGATTTTGATATTCTAGGTATTAGTAACCAATAATCGCAATAGACGTGACGGACTATAATGCGTTAAGAGCTCGCTCAAGTACTGCGGAGCTAAACCATTCAGTGCTTTGTAAGTAATCAGCAATATTTTAAAATTTATGCGATGTTTAATAGGGAGCCAATGCAGTTTTGACAGAACTGGGCTAATATGGTCATACTTCCTGGTTCTGGTAAGAACTCGAGCTGCTGCGTTTTGAACCAACTGTAGTTTGTTTATTAAGCGTGCAGGGCAACCACCTAGTAGAGCATTACAATAATCTAGCCTTGAGGTCATGAACGCATGAACTAATTGTTCCGCATTTGTCAATGAGAGCATATGACGTAATTTAGATATATTTTTAAGATGGAAAAATGCAGTTTTACAGATACTAGACACGTGACTTTCAAATGAAAGATTGGTATCAAAGAGCACACCCAGGTTCCTAACCGACGACGAAGACTTAACAGAGCAGCCATCGAGTGTTAGACAGTATTCTAGGTTATTACGTGAGGAAGTTTTTTGTCCAATAATTAGAAACTCTGTTTTTTCAGAATTTAGAAGTAGGAAATTACAAGTCATCCAATTTTTTATATCCGCTATGCATTCCGTTAATTTTGTGAATTGATAAGTTTCGTTAGGTTTTGAAGAAATATAGAGCTGAGTATCATCGGCATAACAGTGAAAGCTAATGCCATGTTTCCTAATGATATCTCCTAAGGGTAGCATGTACAGAGTGAACAGCAGCGGTCCTAGTACTGAGCCTTGTGGTACGCCATACTGAACTTGTGATCGATGAGACATCTCATCATTTACTGCTACAAACTGATAACGGTCAGATAAGTATGATTTAAACCATGCTAGTGCAATTCCACTAATGCCAACATAATTTTCGAGTCTATTTAAAAGAACATTGTGGTCGATAGTGTCAAATGCAGCACTAAGATCGAGTAACACTAATAGAGAGATACAACCACGATCGGATGATAAGAGCAAATCATTTGTGACTCTAACGAGAGCTGTTTCGGTACTATGGTACGGTCTAAATCCGGACTGGAAATCCTCGCAGATATCATTTCTTTCAAGAAAGGAACACATTTGTGAGGATACTGCCTTTTCTAATATCTTTGACAGAAAAGGTAGATTCGAGATCGGCCTGTAATTGACTAATTCTGATGGATCAAGTTGCGTTTTTTTAACAAGCGGTTTAATCAAAGCCAGCTTAAAGTTTTTTGGTACGTATCCTAGAGACAAAGACGAATTAATGATATTAAGAAGAGGATCTATGACCTCTGGAAGTATTTCTTTCAGTAGCTTAGTCGGTATAGGGTCTAACATACATGTTGTAGATTTAGATGATTTAATGAGTTTAGTAAATTCTTCCTCTCCTATAGCAACGAATGAATCAAATTTTTCCTCAGGGAGACTACAATGCACTGCCTGATGCGATACTGTAGTAGACGGTTGCATAGTTATAATTTTGTCCCTGATATTATCAATAGGGTTGAAAAATAAGCAGATCTAGCAGCTTTTAAAGCCTCTCTGTAAGTAATTGAGCTCTCTTTCCATGAAATGCGAAATACCTCTAGTTTTGTTTTCTTCCAGTTGCGCTCCATTTTTCTGGCTGCTCTCTTAAGGGCCCGAGTGTGCTCGTTGTACCACTATTTTCTTTAATCTTCTTTAAGCGCAACGGAGCAACTGTGTCTAAAGTGCTGGAAAAGAGAGAGTTAAACGTTTCTGTTGTAATATCTAGTTCTTCTAAGCTATCTGAGATGCTGAGATGTTGAAACTGATTAGGAAGATTATTAATAAAGCAATCTTTAGTAGCAGAAGTGATAGGTCTCACATATTTGAAACACGGAGTCGGCTTTGCAGCCTTGGCTAAATGCAAATTACACGAGACTGTGAGACTGAAAAGCCCCCTGAAATATAGTAATACCAGACATTTTTGACCTTGTGGGGACATTTATTTTTGGTCCCCATGAGGAAAACGGCTTATAAATCATACAAAATTATGTTTTTTGAAAATGTAAAAATGAAGGGAGTTTTCTGTGATGGGTAAGGTTAGGGTTGGTGGATAGAATATACAGTTTGTACAGTATAAAAATCATTATGTCTATATGGAACTTCCCCATAAAACACAGAAATCCAACATTTATGGGTTTTTTGGGTAAACTATTGGTTAAATCAGAAATAGCTCTTTAAGATAACAGTTGCAGGTTAATACGTTTTACAGTGTATTCTTAAGATAACTGTGCCCACCATAAGCTTTGTCCAGTTGTTTATAATTATAAATTACTCTTATATTTTTTTCATACTTCATGGTGAAGCAAATTGAAAGCAAATTTAGCAGTATATGATATAATTGTTGTTTGCAAAAGTTGTCTGCCATTGGACAGACAAGCAGATTAGCCCCACCCTAAACAGATGCCATTGGTCGAGTCAGCATTGCTTCGTCACAGTATTTGACAGGTTTATACAGTTGGAATAGAGTTTTAAGTATTATAGTAAAATAAAAAGAAACGCAAACATTTCCTTCATCTGTTTTGTGCAGTCAGTATAGTCATGGCAGTCACATCTTCACCTTTATCTTCAGCCAGCTCTCTCTTCTCCCCGCCGAGCCTCAAGGGCATGTGTGTGTCATAATAGCCACATCGCTCCTTACGCCGGGATTCATAGGCCCTCTTTTTCCAGTTGTATTATCTTAATTGTCCTGGCAAGTATGTTCGGTGGTTATATTACCAATTTATTGCCCCTCTTGCCACCCCATTAATCCAGCCGTTAAAATACTGTAACCATTGGGTCTGCATAAAGCTGTCCCTGTGTTGCCAGTGGCTGTGTAAATGCCATTGACTGAGTTGGAGAGTTATTTTTTGCTCTTCCTGGTCTGGCTGGTTCTCTGCTTTTGCACAATTGTAGCCATTACTCTAGGCTTGACATTATATCTTCTTGTAGGTTCTGATCTTTTTATTGGCCACTGTCAATATTGAGTGTCATCGGTCCCATAGGACCAAACAATCTCAAACGACATCTTTTATATCGTAGTTGTTTCTACACTGCAGTGAGAGTCAATGGAGACTTTTGCTTAACATGTTCACAACCATTCTGACCCATGATGCCATTCATTCCTTCATTCATTTGCTCGTTTATTCAGCCATTAATGAAACCCATTCATTCATTCATTCATTCATTCATTCATTCATTCATTCATTCATTCATGCATTCATAATGTCATTCATTCATTCATAAAACTCATGTCATTCATTCATTCATTCATTCATTCATTAATTCATTCATAAAACCCATAAAATAATTAATTAATTAATTCATTAATTCATTCATTCATTTGCCCGTTTATTCATCCATTAATGAAACCCATTCATTCATTCATTCATTCATTCATTAATAAAACCCATAATGCCATTCATTAATTCATAAAACTCATAATGTCATTCATTCATTCATTCATTCATAAAACCCATACAATAATTCATTAATTCATTCAATAAACCCATTCATTCATACATTTGTAAAACCCATCATGCCATTCATTCATTCATTCCTTCATTAATTTGCTTGTTTATTCATGCATTAATAAAAATAATTCATTCATTCATTCATTCATTCATTCATTCATTCATTCATTCATAAAACCCATAAAATAATTCATTCATTCATTCATTCATTCCTTCATTCATTTGCTCATTTATTCATCCATTAATGAAACCCATTCATTCATTCATTCATTCATTCATTCATTCTTTCATTCATTCATTCATTCATTCATTCATTCATTCATAAAACCCATATTGCCATTCATTCATAACATGCAATGGTGAAATGTTCACAAAATGATCAGGAATGTGATGAATTAAAAATGTAAATAGGGTCTGTTTTTTATGTTAACTAGCATTCTCTTGTCTCTCTGAGAAATATTTAACCCCTATATTTATGTCCCCTGTATAGAATTTTTGAAGAGTCTGAAATTGTGACTGTTTTTTTTTTTTTTTTTTTGCAATCAAAAGTCAAAGATTTCTCATCAAATTCCACTAATGCTATGCTGTACACATTCATTTACTAGCTCTCTATTCATAAATTCATTGTGTTTCTTTTTTTATTGCAATAAAAGTGATCTGAAAACTCCATTAAGACTTCTGAGCTAAGAAAGAGCAACCTCTCTGCAATAAAATTAGATTTTTATATTAGTTCTCTTTAGTTTGTCACTAACTGCACGCTATGTTTTGTTATGGCTTTCAATGTAATTTAAAAATTAAAATGAGACTTTGTTCACATAAAGAATGTGACATTGAAAAGTTACGCTATTGCAAGTGTCTAGATAAAATATTGTTAGCCATTAATGCATCAATCAGCCAGAAGAAGCAAGCTGCCAAGGCTGGGTGAAATGTAAATGGATCTGTTCTCTCTGGCTCGGTGTGTGTGGCATTAATGGATGTGCGTGCGTGGGTTATGTTCTTCAAAGGAAATGCTTGCAGTTATGTCACATGAAGAAATTAGCGCTGGTGCCATCAGTGCCAGATCTGTGCTAGAGCTCTGTGTAATGCTAACAGGCTAACGGCATGGGGGTGATGTCATATGTCAGAGGTTAAAGGTTTAACACTGATCCTGTTACAGACTTTGGCAGCGAGCCTTTATGTACCACATCTGATCTGATGACTAAGAGAGCACTTGCTAAACGCCTGATCTCCCTCACCTGCTCCTACCAATAAATACTGCTAAATAACAGCTATGATATCATATTTGCTGACATTGTTACCTTTAAGAGGATAAGACATCATTTTCTGTGCACTGCAGCATCATTTAATCACTCAGTTCATGTGATCTAGCCTCTAGAGAGATGGCCATGCGTCAAGAAATACAGTCATTTAAAGATGACAAGGCTCAACAAAGAGTTTCTCATGCTGTAATGACACTATACCGTGGTATGACACAGGTAAAACAGCATTTTTTTTTTCTAATTTCTCTATTTTGTCTTTTAAATTTTACACCACTCATCTTTTAATTAAACTGCAACACAGAATGGTTGAAATAATTGTGAAAAAAAGTAAAATAAATCATGACTGCTCTAAAAATATTATTTACAACTCATGAAATATAGACAGTTCACATACACTACAGGTCAAATGTTTGGAATAATTAAGTTTCTTTTTAAATGTTTTTATTTATTTTTTTGAAAAAAATCTCTTATGCTCACATTTAATCAAAAATAAAACAGTAATATTGATTTATATTACTATAATGTATTATATTGAAATATAATATTGAATGTATTTTAAAATGTCATTTATACCTGTGATTTTCAGCATCATTACTCCAGTCTTCAGTGTCACATGATCCTTCAGAAATCATTCTAATATGCTGATTTGGTGCTCAGTTTTTATTAATTATTATTGGTGCTCAATTATTAATAATGGCTCTTTGGTTCAGTTTTTGTTGCTTTTTGTTTGTGTGTGTGTGTGTGTGTGTGTGTGTGTGTGTGTGTGTGTGTGTGTGTGTGTGTGTGTGTGTGTGTGTGTGTGTGTGTGTGTGTGTGTGTGTGTGCGTGTGCGTGTGTGTGTGTGTGTGTGTTTAAACTGTGATATTTCTTTCCCCCCAGGATTATTTGATGATCAGAAAGAACAGCATTTATTTGAAATATTTTATAACATTATAGACCTTATACTGTCACTTCTGATCAATGTTTGATCAGTCAGTCCAAAGCATTCATTTCTTTGTAGTGGATCATGATTTCAACAAAAATATTAAGTAGCAAAAACTCTTTTCAACGTTGATAATACTAAGAAATGTTTCTTGAGCAGCAAATCAGTATATTAAAATGATTTCTGAAGGATCATGTGACACTGACGCTTTTTCTAAATTACATTTTAAAATATATTCACATAGAAAATAGTTATTTTAAATTGTAGTTATATTTCACTCTTTTACTGTTTTCTTGATCAAATAAATGCAGCCTTGAGCAGAAAATGCTTCTTTCAAAAACATTTAAAAAATCTTATTTATTCCAAACTTTTCACCTATGATCTGATAAAATGTGCACCTTAGATACAAGTGTTTGCCAAATGCATATATGAAAAAATAAAAACCTATATGAAAAATGTTTAATCTAGAAAAAGAGGAATTCCATGTTGTTTACACTATGATTTAAAAAAAAATCTTTATAGAAGAGCTGACCTGTTTAATATTAGACTTATACTTGGCTTATTTTCTTCCATTTCTTCCACTCGATGTTTGTACAGATCCACTTTTTATGTTAATGTAACATTCATTAAATGTAATTGAATTGGAGAGCCAAGAAAAGTGGCATTACCTGCTCTTGAAAATCTAAAGGTCTGTGCGTTCGAGAGGTGCTGTGCTGATTGCCTGAACACTGTCATGGCTGCATTGCCACTACCAGTGAGTGTGAGTGTGTGTGTGCGCTGAGAGAGTGTGTGTGCATGTGTGTTTGGTTTTATCTCCCCATTTTAGCTGCCTCTCATGGAAAGTCTCGCACACAATAATTGCCTGACCTTTACAGCAGTGGCATTGTCTCATTAAGGCTGATGGATAATGATAGCACCTCTGCCGAACGTGAACCTCGCTGATAATGAAACAACAGAGCAGCCCCGCCGCTCCATCTGGGGTCGTCAGATCATCGGCATGTTCCCCGTCCTCTCCTCTCATACGAGCCCCCCCGCACACACACACACACACACGTTCACAGTGCTCGCAGACAAACACCACAGCTCATGCTTTTTTTCAATTCTCATCATTCCCCTCCATCCCAGAATTCAGTGCTGAGATGATCCATGGAGGTTATCAGAGGAGAGCGCTGTTGGCCGCAATGACCACAGCTCCATTCACCGTGTTCCCAGGCTGAAGTAAACAGACAGTGGACACACACTCTCTTTAAAGCAGTGTGCTAGAGGGGCCTGTGCTCTAGGGTTGCCCAGGGCAGATTGGAGGGTCGTGGGGTCAGACGTTTTAGCCCCGGGTGTTACAGAACCAGCAGGGGGTGCTGACACTCTGGGAACTATGTTCTGCTCAATTCTACCTTCTTTTGCTCTTTCCCACTCTCTTCCTCTTTCCCACTCTCCTTCTTTCAATCCTTTCCCATGCCGTGTCTGTCAATGGCCGTATGTTTGAGTAGGGAGAATAAAAATTGAGCTCGCCGAAAGAGATGCGGATAGAGGCTAACGCTAACATCTCTGCACAGAAAATTCACATTCGACAGATATTTCAGATATTTCTTTATATATTTCTGATATAAAAGATAGTTAAAAAATTTTAGACTCGTATTGTGAAAGGCTTGCTATTTACTTGTTTTTCCCCCAAAAAATATGTGTGCAAGGAATAATGCATTGCAAATTAAATTCAGAACGGGTTTTTGAATGGTAATTATGATAATAGACACTAATATACAAATGCAGTGCATACATGAATAAATAAACACAATACATTCACAATGTTATTAATTTTAGTATATTTGCAAAGTGCACACAAATCTGATTTGATTTAGACAAATAGCAAAATGTTTAAACGATTATGACATTGGTTAATTTTATTATATTTGAAATCAACTGCTACGAATACAGTATATAGTATGAGCCAACATATATAATCTAAACAATAGTTTGTTTATAATAAGCACTTTTTTTTATTATTACATGAGTTTAGCATTTTTATAGTTTCTGTATATTGTTATTTGAATTGTAAGAAATAAAATAGTGTAAAACATTCACAAAATGTAAATACATTTATATTTCAAATTACTGCTTCTAAATCTGTTATGGGCCATGTCATAAAAACAATATATTACGTTATTTTGTTTATAATTATGCTTGTGTGAATTTACCATTTGTTAGTTATTTGAATTTTAACACACACATTCGTGAAATCAGATCACAACATTTAAGTAATTGTAATTTTATTGCCTGATTTTAATCTTCTTTTTTTTTTTCCATAGATAAGCATTTTATACAATGTATTATGATAATTTGATTTATTCCAACGACATGCATATGCATTTAAATACAGTACATGAACTGTAAATGGCATGCGTGTATAGTGAAAATGTATTCCAGTGTTGTGTGTGTGAGAGTTTACCGGGCCGTTTGTAAGGATGGCTGGAGTAGATGGGCTCTGTGATTCTGCTGAAGCCTCAGGGCCCCCACCTCGGGGACGGGTCAGAAGTTCAGATCCCTCGTCTGCTGTTCACACAGGAACAGCAGACCCATAACCACACACACACACACACACACACACACACACACACTGGAGCCAACACAGAAATATCATAAATAGAGCTTGCTTTTCAAAATGGTCTCACAGACACAGAGCAGTTAACATAATAATAATAATAATAATAATAATAATAATAATAAGCTCTAGCTCTATTCAATCCCTCACAAATTCACAGTCTATGGATTAACACATAATAATGTTTAAAGCACATTGTGAGCTTAAACCTTTACAAGACAAGTCAAAAATGAAATCTCTTTTGCATCTTGCCTTAGTCTCCTAGATGTCAATAATATATGTATCATTTACATCTGTTTTAATTTCTCCAAAGGTATTTTAGGTCAAGACAAAGGAGATTTTTAAATGAAACATCAATAAATCTCCTGCAAGAGCAACCAATGAACAATTCAATTTTCCTCTAGGTTGACTGTTTTGCAAATGCATCTGTTTGCAAATAGCCACAGTAGTTCACGAGGGCAGTGCAAGTTTAAAGTTTGAATGCACAGTCGACAAAAACCTCTGCTCTCACTGGGTCGTTGGTCTTGTTTGCATTGCAGATCATTTCCAATTTATTTCGACATGTACCGCACGTTCATCATCGCAGGCCTGTCACTGTACTGTTTTTAAATACCTTCATCCCCCAGAGCAATACATGTAAAGCATGTCAAAACGAGTGTATATGTGTTCAGCTTCTCCAGAGATACATCAAGAGGAGGAAATGCCATAAAACAGCCCTTTCAAACAGTTTCATCTGACTCAAACAAGGCACCCACAAAGTGCTTATGGCATAAGTGCTGTCAACAGCAGCAAACAAGCACCCCACTCTTATTTACTCACTGTTTAAGATCATAAAAGGAGGATTCAGATCAATAATACCTCCTTGGTAATCTTCCATTTGATCATTGTGCCAGAAAGTGCCCTTGTTGCCCCTCAACGGCCGTGGTTTCCTATGTAACAAAACATATAAACATTCACTCACAACATTTGCGCTAACGCTAATTGACTGAGGGGCTGCCCGGTTTACCAAACTGTTAAAATCACATTTTTAAGAACAAGTTCATTTGTAACTTCACACACACATGCATTCAGAGACATTTCTCAAATGCTGTGAGGATTTGAAAGGCTTTCGATCATTCCCAGCCCTGTGCAGCAGCCATCTTGTGCTCAGGCGGAGCTCTCCCAAGGGCTGGAATGATCCCAGTGCTACAAGGCTCTCTTTCATGGAGCTGGTCGGCTAGAGAGGAGTACATCCCCTGTGACGGCAAGCTGGCTCCAGCCAGGCGCACAGAGGAGCGGGTGTCAGACCTAAATGTATTTTTCAAACTCAGACGAGACACAAATGGCTTGGTTAGCTTCCCAGTATTTTTTTCTTAACACGTGTCAGTATTGTTTTTGAAACTTTTCATTGTGATGTAGACATAACTGAACACACAACATATATCAGGGGGATACAATTACAGTTCTTGGAGGTCTAGTCTAAATTTTCTTCCTAGTAAAGGTCTGAGGAGTCACACTTAACTGTACAGTATTGTAATATTTTGATGGTTATGTTTCCCACCATTAAAAAAAAATAAAATAAAGAAATGTACAGTTTAAATTCTTCAGAAAAACAAAACAAAAACACTTCCTTGTTTAGGTTTGCATGCTTGAGCTTGTGACAGGGCTATGTATTCGTCTGACCAATAGAAGATAGTGGGAGTGGTTGGAAAACCTGTTTGAAAACTTTATTTTTGCAATTCTGATTTGGTCCATAGTGGAGCAGAAATTACACACAGTAAAGGGATAGTTCACCCAAAATTGAAAATTATGTCATTAATTACTCACTCTCATGTGGTTCCAAAACCGTAAGACTTTCAGCCATCTTCGGAACACAAACATAAAAACATTCATCAACTCACACACCAGTTGCGGTAAACAGAAGCTCAAGCATGTTTGCTTGCTGTGCGAGAACCAATGAGGTTCATTCTCGTGTTATGCAGCACGTTTGTAACGTTTGTTATAAAGCGATTGAGTCTCTTCAGAAAATTTGGCCTAAACTGCTCAATTCAAATGGATTAGTTTTACAATCTCTGTATGAACTTGTTGAAGAGTCAAAGTTTCAGTTGCATAGATGTCAATGGAGAGTACAGAAAGTTCTCAGATTTCATCAAAAAGATCTTCATTTGTGTTCCAAAGATGAATGCAAGTCTTATGGGTTTGGAGTGAAATGAGGGCGAGTAATTAATGACAGAATTTTCATTTTTGGGTGAAATGTCCCTTTAAGATTTTTTTTTGCAGTGGAAGCAAACCTGGGTCTTGTTATAGCTACACCAGTTGTTGCCCTCTGACATGGATTCTTCACTTGGTATTTAGAAGTTTTTGCTGTACTCGTAAACATGAAAATAATGGGTAACGTTGATGCAATAGATTTACATGAAGCATCTTAACGCTTTGGACTCTCAGCGCCAGCTTGAATGTTGTGACCTGTAACTGTTTTTGTCAGTGAACATGAATCTCTTTTGCTGTAGTGTGTGTGGCCTCTGTAGCAATATGGCAAACAGTCTGAACTCTTCTGTTCCTTCACCGAACCTGCAAGCACAAACTTTCCAATTGCTCATCCCTCTGCTAGCGCCATTTAACATCAGCGCCCAGGTTTCACCTTGTACTCATTTGTGCACTGCTGGGAGTCAAGGAAAGCTGCAATCTCCTACAAATGCTCCCTTTTGGAATTGCATAGCAGTGGCATCTAGCCAATGATAGATATGCATAATATTTCATGGGGAGACCCAGCAAATAGAATACCCTGCTGTGCTAAAGAAAACAATGTGTTTCTAAGCACTGAGATATAATCCATCACTGTGCCGTCAGAGAAGAGGAGGCGAGGGAAAAAAAAACACCTACCTGTTTTTCACATCAGAGGAAAAAGAAAAATGACAGGGCCTCACTTCCAGAAATGTCTCTGTGCATTCATGCGTGATCCAAGAGGTCTTCTCAAACCCTAATCAAAGGATTGCTCTGCCTTCAGTACTGAAACGCAAGCTAATTCAAGCCATGGCATCGTTTCAATCAGTCATCGTCCCCTCAAGTGAGAAAGCCAACATTTTGTGGGATTAATTGCGCCCTAATCCAGAGGTAAAGGAAGTCACGCCTGGTCTTCATAGGGTTTTACTGCTGTAAAGACTTTGCTTCATGCTCTTCTTGGTTTGAAGAGGTTTGGACGCAGTAAACCTGAACGTGGGAGTGATGTGGGTGTCAGAATGTAATACATGCTGTAAATTAGATCCTTCATTTCATTCCTGTTTTACTCTTGAGCACTGTCAGACAAAAAAAAAAAATACACCAAAACATGCAAGAAATGACATCAGCTTTGTCATTCACTGCTCAGTGAGGTGCTTCATTGTATGGCCCATCGGCTTTTCAGCCCCATATCTTTCCGAGTTGCCCTTGAGTGCCATTAAAAGCTCTGGCGTGGAGAGCAGCAGTACTGGGGGCCAGGGGAGCAGAGCACGGGCCTGCCAGCAGCTCTGGCCCATGGCCGAATCTCCGACAGAGGCCTGATGGATGTGGTTGAAGGACTGAGGCATGAGTGGGGGTTTGCTGGCCCTGCTGGGGGATAGACAGGTGTTTTGTGAGGACGAGGCCAGGCCGTTGGATCCCTGGATCTACGGTGATGTGTGTGCCATCACCGGCTTTTGGCTCTGTCTCCCAGCCCTGGAAGGAAACCATTCATTTTCTGGCCAGGGACAGCCAGAGGACCTCTCGTTCACACAGGCGCAGTCTGATACCTACATTATGCAAAGTGACTCTCGCACCACTTCGACCTAAGGGAATGGCAAATGACATCAAAGTCATTACTAATGATAACAAATCTATTAATGTTGAATGATAGCCTCATTAAATGGTTCAAATATAAGTCCAAGCTTATGTGTTAATGATATGTTAATGATTCTGCCAATTATTAGAGCTTAATGGCACCTGCGGAAATAACATTACCGACTGGAATCAAACTTCCAGCGTGGTTCTCTGGCACAGTGTGAGACCTCTGCCATGTGATGAAAGCACTCAAGACCAAGCCCTAGAATGTCAGGGGACTCATTACCTGTTAACGTTGAAGGAGGAGATGTTATCACACTTACTGCATGTTCGCAGGAAATTGCTCGGATTATATCCTATGGGGAGCATTGCTTTGCTTTTCTGTACTGAAATCTCTTTCAACAGAACCAGTTTCTTCTTTGCTTTCTAATTGATTTTTAAGCTTTCCAGTTTATTCCATGGAAATCTGCTGCAACGTCTAACTCCTCTTCAGAATTTACTCTCTCTGAATTCTGTGATAAAGATCTAAAACGGATTACCTTTGAACTGACAAAAAGTGCTGAAGGAAAAGTCCACCCAAATATGGAAATTTGGCCATGACTTACTCACACACATGACATTCCATGTGTTATATTCTTTTTTCCCGTGAAACACTTAAGATGTTAGACAAAATGTTGGGGCTTCTGTTTCCCATGCTACAAAACAAAGCACTACATACATGTCATAAAAGTATTTAATACAACTGGTTAGCTGTATTGTAAGTGTTCTGAAGCCATTCGTTACATGTGAGGATTTGACAAATCTGGCAAACAGTTACATAAATTAAGCCCGAAGTATACTTCGGCCGTCCACATTCTATGACGATCCGCACACTGGGCCCTATTTTAACGATCTGAAACGCAAGTATCAAACGCGAAACGCAAGTAACTTTGTGGGCGGATCTCGGGGCGCTGTTGCTATTATACTGGTGGGATAAATGACTCTTGCGCCCGACGCAAATCTAAAATGGGTTGGTCTGAAGTAGCTTCATTATTCATAGGTGTGGTTTGGGCGTAACGTGAAATAAACCAATCAGAGCATCATCTTACATTCCCTTTAAGAGCAGGCGCGTTTGTTCCATGGCGGATTGCTATTATAACGGCGGATTTGCCAGGCGCACAGCAGGAACGGTTCACAGCTGAGGAGACCGACGTTCTCGTCAGGGCCGTAAAACACAGATAAGTGACATTGTATGGGGATGGGAGAAACCAACCCAAATTAGCTTCGGTTAAACAGGTGTATAATAATTTTGGTAAATGTGTAAGCTAGATTTATGCCTATTTTTTCACATCTTCATGGACACAACAATGATTTCCCTCATGTGGAATATTTTTCCTTGTAATTATGTATGGTTTGCAAAAATGGCAACTGCTGCGTCTGTGTGTAGATGAGAGAAGCAAAGTGTATGCGCGTTGTGCACACGCTACATTATGGCCAAGCATGGCCCTTAAAATAGCATCTGAACGCGCCACTGACTTTAGACTAGGTTTTTCCTGGTCAGTGGCGGAATTGTTTTCTGGAACTGCAAATAGCACCAGGGAACGTTTGCGCCGGAACACGCCTCCTCTTTTCGCTGAACCGCCCTCGGGAGCGCAAGTTCATTCCCTAATTTACCGACGTGCGTCTGTGGAGTGAAAAGTCCGCTGTGCGTCGGGTGCAAAATAGGAATGATACATGCGTCGGTGTACAAAGTCTAATGCGCTGGGTGCAAGATAGGGCCCACTGTCCGTGTGATGCAATTTTCATCATCAGGAGGGTCCACAAATATCCGCACACACACACATCTGTGCAGCCCAATTTTTGTGTCTGCGTGGACAGTGCTTGTTCAACAGCGCACGTGCGAGTGACTTAAAAATACTGTCCACTAGATAGTGCGCATATGTCGAACGCGTCTTTCCGTGCTCACGGCCAAAGGAGTATTCTTTGAAAGGGATGCATGCTCAGTTGTGCACGAGACGGAGTGGAACGCAGAAAATTAAGTATACCAGGGGTATACTTTAGCGAAATCTCTCACAATTAGCCATGTGGCAATCTGGAACCAATGAGGCTTGGTGTTGATGACATCAATACTAGTTGCAATACTGGTTCCAAAATTGCTAAACATTTTGTGTCTTTTTTGGCAATATGAATCAGCCTTTCCTTTATTTGTATGGAATGAGGTTGAGTAAATAGATAACATTTTCATTTTCAACTTGCATTAGAAGTCTTAATCCATGCAATGTTAATCATCATCCATTTAGATCTTCTCAGACATATTCTAACTGCCGCTGGGAACATCTCCTTTGGTTCAGCTGTTGTGACCCCTATGGAGCCTTTTGGGAAGGCTGGGGCAGGGGTCAGGCCTACAGAAGGTCACTGGAGGTGTACTGGTCTCTCTCTCACCCCATCATCAGAACTCCACCTGTCAACTACACAACCATGGCAAAGCACACATAACATCAGCTTGTACATTCCAGACCTCCTCTCTCTCCAACCCTGCTGACCTTGTTTGAGATAGACCCTCTAAAAGCATGCGGCCGTGACGCATCAGAGAGCAGAGCGTATGGATGTATGGAGAGCATGCAGGGATAGGTAAGCATAATGGCAGACGAGACTCAATGCTCTGGGACTGCTCTGATTCTAGCGGGCTTAAAAAAAAAAAAAAAAGGCAGATTTGACAGTGACGGTTGCAACAGTACGAAGGATATGGAAATCACAGTATCCCCAGAGATCACATTGACACATGTCAGAATGAGCTATTATTCTCAGTATTGGACGTTTTGCACCACCAATCCCCAATGCAATAACATAAACCTCGAGGGGGCATCTACAAAACTAAACAGAGATTCAAACTGACAGGAAGTTTTGAAGTTTAGGAGTATGGAAATGACAAAGAATCTTCCATACTGACGGTGGAACGCCGGCTGCTTCCTCCATAAGGTGGTATGTGGACTCTCTCTAGACCGGTGCCAGCTGTGTGATCATACACTGATGTCTTGGCAGAAGGGACTTCCACATTTCCCTCTTCAACCCCCCTACCCAATCCCCACATAACCCCCTCTTGTCCAGAACCACAGAGAAATCACTCCAAATGTGCCATGACAATCTGACAGGACAAGCATTGTGGGTCCGTTCCATCTGCTTCCAATTTAATTTTGTGGAGGGGGAAGCTGTTAGATGAACAGGGAGCTTTAGTGGGTGTCAGGCCTGTTAGATGAAAGTTGGATGGGTTATTTTCAAATGGGCCGCCTCACCATCTCCACAAGTGTGTCGGCACTTGCCCGAATCTTAGAACTCACCGCTATGATCATTCCATGATCAAAGACCTGCAGCCATGAAGCAGACAATGGCTGAGCTCATTTAGACCATTATATGAAAAGACTGCATCAGGCTGGATTGGTTGATGGTTCGGAGCTAGTGACGGTAAGTGGGGTAAGAGGTAACATCTTATTGTAGTTTACTCTTGTCAGAGGATGGGGAAAAAGAGAACCATTACTAATTTAGGTCTGCAAAAAGCAATTTTCCTAATTATGTGATGAAGGGAGTCAAAGGTCTGGAGAATGTCAGACTGCTAGCAGTCAGAAAACCATTTAAAATGGTTCTGAGTTGGCAAGTGGTCTCCCTTTCCCAGCTAACTAAGTCACACTTTACTTTATTTATTAAGCAAGGTGTTTTAAAGTTACAGTAATAGCTGCATGTAATGACATTTCAATGCTATTCACTAAAAGAACAATGCAAAGCAAATAACAGCTGTAAACATGGGCAAAACATTTGTGATGAACACAATTTACACACACCACAACTGCCCATCTTGCAGGTTGGTTTTGTCAGACGCCACTGATAGACTACTGCAATTTGGCATACCTTACTGGGACTCTTCACCATCATATGATCATTATTTGATAAATCACAGTTGCCACAACTGACATTAAGCCTATTTTACATGTTTGTGATGTAAGAAATGACATTGACTTTAACCCTCTGATGGTCTTTATTTATGTCTACACTCTGGGTTTTGGGGTCTCTAGAGACCCCAGAAAATAACATTTAATTTTGTAACAAGATAATAGTTTTTTTTTTACAAATATAATTTTATTCTGTTTGTTAATGTTTTTACTCAACATTTGTGCAGTTTTTGGAGAATTTATGATATTTTTTAAATTTCTATAAATAAATTAATAAATAAATATTTAAATAGCCTTTTTACAAAAAAACAGCATTTGAT